>NC_141689.1:1530481965-1531916824 GCF_964263255.1 Lissotriton vulgaris | reverse complement strand
TGAGTTATGTTATTGTTTCATTAAAATAGCCGCATAATCGACAGTTCGCTGCTTGTTGTTTGCTTTTCCATGATGGCAGAAGATCCTTCGAGTCATGCATTCCTATACGATATTGGATGAAGCTCTTTTTTTTCTCAGTGCGAAAGTGGGCTGCTAGATAAGCTCGAGGCTTTGTAACAAAGAGAAATACCTTTATTTTCCTCTTTCTGTGTATTCTGCATACATAAATAGAATATGCCTCTCAGCCAGTGCTTAATTTGTGCCGGTGGTTTCCGGTGCTTAGCGCTGGCACTTATTTATCAGGGCCAGATCTACACTACCACTCAGATCAATGATGTGACTGCTCTGAAGTCTGAACATCATGTGTCAAATATAATTGAGACTGACTTACTGCAGTGTTGTTCACACTCTGTTGCAGGCTCCAGAGTCCCTCAGTGAAGAAGAGTGTTGCTGTCCCGCTGAGAGAGCAAGCCCAATAATAAATCCATTATCCATGCATGCAAATCAATTTGCTTTCAGTTCAGTGTTGCCAGTGGGCGGGCCACTGATTGGGCTGCATTTAGTTCTATGTGGGTAGGGGGCTGCAGCAGCGTGAGTAACCTTTTTTCATTCCACGGGCCACGCCCCAGGCACACACGCACAGCATGAGTCACCAACAGTTAGCACGACGTAGAGGAGAGCACTTTGAAGCAGTAGCAGGCCTCTTACGAAAGGCAGTGCCACCAGCAGTAACCAGTAAGTCATAAAATAAACCAACGCTGCTTTTTCATGCGCTTGGTGACGATCATCGAACACTTATGCCACCGGTGCCAGGGCACCGTGTGCAATGGTCCAGCCCCAGGGCCAGGAGGCTTGAAGGGGAGGGCCTTACCCTTGGCTTAACCCCTGTCTAAAGTGTCTATCAATACTGGTTTGACTTACTTTACTTGTACTTGGCTTAAATCTGAAATTAAATGATGTTTTCATCTCTTTCGGAATCTGGATATTTCTATCTTGATTTCTATCCTGATCCTGATCTTACATCATCAAGTCGTGTGGCTCAGCCGCTCAGGTTGTTTCTGTTGTGTTTGCTGTCATTCAGTCTCCAAACACAAAGAGCAGCGCTATTTCTTTAACCTGTTCCCTGCTGGGCTAATTCCCCCACGGGGAGCGGGGGGGGGGTGAGCGCGGTGCTCATGACGAGTCCAGGCCGTCATATTGTTTCTCCAAGAAAATGTATCATTACAAAGAGTATGTTCGCCTTGCAAGAAGCCTTCATGAGAAATAATAGAGTATTAAACTTGGGAATGGTGAAGAGGTGTCCAGGGAGTCGCTCAGCAGATAGAAACATGGTTGCAGTGCAGCGAAGAAATGTGTCTTGCTGTTTTGCTCTCCTTGAAAGTATGAGAAATATGCCCCTAAATCTTTGTAATCACATCATCCCTGTTGTACATGTGTTCTTATTCCGTTGAACACCAATCTTCATCCTTGCTATGCTCTCACTCATCTTTGAAATTGAACTTTTCCTTACCCAACTCACAGCATGCACACCCTATGCTGACTGGTCATTTGTATCCACCATCAGCAGTCTAGAAAGACAGTCTGCTTTCTTATTTTTGATTCCTGGAAGATACTGCACTTGAAAATTGAACTCCTCCAACTCCTCATTCCCCCTTCTTAACCCCTTCACAGCCGGGGTAATTTCCCCACTGTGCTGAGGGGCGGGGGGCGCGCACAGCGCCCAGGTGCTGATGACGAGCTCAGCTCGTCATCAGCCACGGTGCTAGTGTGCTGCTGACGAGCTGAGCTCGTCACGGCCACACCCGTTTCAATAGAACACTCAGCACAGCGGGGGAATTATCCCCGCGTGTGAGCGTTCTAACGGCCATGAAGAGCTCAGCTCGTCATCAGCACACGAGCACCGTAGCTGATGACGAGCTGAGCTCGTCATCAGCATGGGAGGGGTTAATCTAGGTGCCCAGCACTCACTTCTCTTGCAGGACAATATCGGGACCAAAGGCTTATAATATGACCTTACACAAACGGGCACACCCAAAAGATAAAACTTGAAGTGCAGAATTGCCTACGCCTCTGCTAGGGCTTTCCTCTCAATGAGAGAATACTGGATCTCTATCTTCTTGAGTGTCCGTAAAGCAAATGCCACATCTTTCTCTTAAACCATTCACCTCCTGAGCAAGTACCACCTAAGGCAGGCATCCGTTCTTAATATAGTTTTCCTCTTAACATAGAAATGCCCCAAGTCAGGCATCCGGTTGATCTCACTCTTAAATCTTTCAAATGCAACATCACACTCCAAAGACCAACAGAACTGAGATCCCTTTTTCAACAACCCCCTGATTGGTTCCACCACAGTCGCAAATCCTTCAATGAATTTGGAATAGTATTCCACCAAATCCAGAAAAGTCCTGACTTGTTCCTTGTTTCCAGATACAGGAGCCTTTATTATGCTGTCCACCAACTCAGTATTAGGACTCAAACCATCTTCAGAAATCCTATACCCCAAGTAAGTTACAGAAGTAACATTAAACCTGCACCTCTCTTTTTGTGTACTATAATTCCTGCATCTGACAGTTTACCAAGTACTTCCTTCAGAGTTTGGTCATGCTCACATGGTTTCACCTTGGAAAAAAAACACAAGAGACTCCCTCCAAGACAACCTTCATGAGGCTCTGGAAACAAGCAGTTACTGAAGCCAACCTGAACTGCATTCTCATAAACCTGTACACCCCAGAGGTATCTCAAACGACATCAGATGTCTTGAGCATTCACATAACAACAGTAGGCAAATGACAAGTTGATAAGCGTGGCTCAAATCCACCCGAGTGACTTACCGCACTCACCTATAGTAACTCTGTAGAAAGTCAGCCGGACAGTGGAGAAGAATAAACAACACATTTTATTAGGCCACAAACTCCCATATGAGAGGGCCCTGTCCGACTTCACCCCTAAGAGTGGGTCGAGAGGACTGACTCTCATCATCACAGCAATACATTATAATGCAATACGGTACATTAGGGTACGCCCCTTCTGGAAAATTACTGAAACCCAGACAGAGGAACAATGTCCTCATACAGAAGGCATCTGCACCTGCAAGGGATACATCGCTATCTTTGCTCAAGGCCGCGGAGCTGAGCCTCAGCGTCTCTGGTGCATGAGAACATTACTGATAAGAGACTTGTTAGTTATGGCCACAGTTAGCTGAGAAATGAAAACTGCTGTATTAGTGAAATTCTCTATTCCTACGGGAGGGGTAGATGAGCGAGTGCGACTCGCAGGCTCGGGGTGGTACACAAAATGGAGGCACACAAGCTAAGCTAAGAAAACTAATAACATCACACATATATTTGAATAATCATGTAACAAGCAGGTGTAATGCAAAAACATGTATATATAGTACTTTATCAGTTAGTCACATGATGCTAACTCACACAGGAAAATTAGGGATGGGTGGGGCATCGAAAAGTGAATTCTATCAGACCCTCCTTTTAGCATCATTGGCTAACTGCAGCGGAGCATTTATTTGCCAAAAGGTAGCGCCTTCACAACCATTCTAGGGGCAGGGCATCATACTTATTCAAAAATATCATCTTCAATGAGCATCATCCAACGAATATCAGGGAGTTCAGTAGCAGTGGAGGCAATATATTGACCAGACACCTTCTTTTCTGGTCGCAAATTCGTAGCACACATTGAGCAGCATGGGGGAAGACAGTAGACACAGAGGCAACATGTCAGTAGTACGCTCACCACACCAACCAAACCCATCAATATTTTCCAACCCCAGGAGGAGAAAACACCCCAGAGCCACCCTTTTAATGACCATGTCCCGTTATCCTGATGAAGTTCAGTCGCTAATCTATGGAGTTTCTGTACTGCTAAGTTAACTGTCGGAGCCGAGTCAGGAATATAAACACAACAAGATGTCCCGATGACGCGACAGGCCCCGCCCCTATCCGCCAGGATGACGTCAAGCACCATCCTGTTCTGAATCGTAAATAATCTCATAGCCTGAATCTCAACAGACATGTTAGTCGCGATGTCCGCTTCAGTAAGTACCACCTTCTCCATCACCCTGGACATTCGTCGAATGGCCCTACTATTAAATATCGGACCCCAGAAAGGCAAAAGACCCTTAGAGAAATCAGTCCATTGTTGTAGAGAAGTGTCTGTCTGGTCAACGTCATCTACCTGAAGTTCCCTCCTTTTGCGCTGGTCTGATGGACTGGGGAACCTACGATGAGTCTTATGATAGTCGGAAGGTGCCACATATACGGGCGGAATCATATAAGCTAGGTAACATACCCCCCCAACCCTCAGGCAACCATAAGTATCCATTATCTCCACACACAAAGTAAATGCTGGGGGGAGTTACCAAAGATGGACTAAGGGGTAAACGTATCGAGGCTGTTATGTTACAAGAACTGTTACCAACTTTAATGGGGCCCCTTCCCTCTATACAAAAAAATGGGGTCGGAACCACCACAGCCAATGTAATTAAAGACTTGACAGTGCCGTTCCCTTTAGGTGGATATCTGTAGGACAGAGAGGAATTCAACCGTAAAAAACTTTCTCTAACCTTGTCGGTATCATTTGGAGTCACAAAACGTCCCACCTTTTTCTCACACGTCTCTATAAATGTCTGATCAAAACGTCCGTCAGTATATAGCCGTCCAAGGGAAGAGGGGGGCATAGAGCGGACTTGCATTGTCATTGTCGAACCTCTGTCTTGCAGTCGAGGAGTCAGAAAATCTGGCTGTTGAAAATATTTGACAAGACCTATGAGAGTATACCATCCCACACAACTAGTCACAGGTGTCAATGGAAGCGCTAAAAATCTATCCTTCTTGTAAGCAGCAGAAGGCAAAAGCCCGCAAACCCAACAGTCTGTTATATTGGTGATGGCATGAGCATGGTGCAAAGTCTTTATAAAAACATTCTCTTTGTAACCTCGTCTAAGCATTTGTTCACCATAATCTACAGTTATAATGTTATGTTCAGGAACAGCGGTAGGTGTGGGTGCAAACACATGTACGGGATAAGCTTTATCCAAGAAAAACAATATACCAAGAGCCACTAGAAAAGCAATAAGCACTATTATGAGGAGTACTAATTTTCCTCTCCGGGAAAGGGCCAACCAGGGGGAAGCAGGCAAAGGTCTCCGAGGAGCCGCAAAGGGCTGTTCCTCGTCGGGGATGGGGCGACCAAAAGGATGCATTCTCTTTTTTTTTTTTTTTTAAAGTATTCGCAAAACTGTATATAAAAAGAAGGAAAAAGAAAACTGGAAGTATACACAAAAAAAATAGTCCCAGACAGTCCTAAAACCGTCCAGAGGGGTTCTTCAACCCTAAAGAGGGATCTTCTCCCTGTGTCCGTCAAAGCCTCACAGGCAGGCTTTTACCGTCCATACCTTAATCCCACGTCGCTTGACACACAGCAATTGTAACAGAGGAGCACTTAATCTGGGCCCCACACCACTCTATAGTCTCACAGAACAAAGTCTCATAGAACAGAATCTTCGGCTAAACACCAGGGCTCTTACAAGTCCATCCCTATCACTAAATCTTCTTTTGCAACAGAATCTCCACTAAGCCCCTCTTCCAGTGTTCAGTCCAGTACACCTTCACCTTTTTCGGGGCCGCAGATTATAGCGAGTGCTCCCTCGCACTTCAGGGTCAGTGAACAAAACAGGTGTATCTGTAACATGAACTGGACCCTTTAATGCCTTTTCACTAGTAGCAAAGGGAGTAGCGGAGCTTGTTATTTTTTCTCTTCTTTGTCTTGGTGCACTTTGTTCTGCATGTGACTTTTCATTCGTCTTTTCACCTTGCTCCTCTCCCCTCAGTGAGGCATCCGAGAAGGGGACGTAGCTGGGTAATTGCTCATGTTCCTCATCAGCAACGCCTTCCCTTACCCATTTGTCATAGGGTAACGGCAGCGGGACCTTCTTGACATGCGACGCATGCGTCCACGCTTTCCTGCCCTCCACTCGAAGTGCGGTGCGTGTCGTCAATAAGACAAGGCGAGGCTCCGACCACCGGGGCTCCAGGCAATTCTTCCGCTGGAATTTCTTGACCACGACGAAATCACCTGGCTGGATCCTATGGCCCGGCCCCTCCGGCAACGGCTTCAGGGTGTCTGCTACCTGTTGATGAATAGAACGAAGATCTTTAGTCAAGGCATACAAGTAGTCTATCAACAGTTGATGTTCAATGTGCGAGAAGCACTTCGGTCGCGGTACCCCTCACACATTGGCCGGACGGCCAAAAACAACTTCATAAGGGGAAACACCCATCCTAGAATTAACAGTAACTCTGGTAGAAAGCAAAGCTAAAGGAAGGGCATCTGACCAGCGGAGTCCTGTACTCTCCTGTATTTTGGCCATCTTAAGCTTAAGGGTACCATTAAATCGTTCCACTAGGCCCGCGGCTTGGGGATGTAAAGCCGCGTGGAACTTCTGTGAAATTTTTAACCCCTTACATATGTTTTTGATAATTTCAACATTAAAGGATGTACCGTTGTCACTCCAGATCACCCTAGGCAATCCGAAGCGCGAGAAGTACTCCTTTATCAACATTTTAGCTGTGGAAATGGCCGTGCAGTCCTTAGTAGCATACGCTTCCACCCATCTACTAAAAGCGCATACAACTACGAGAACATATTTTAGATTATTCACATGCTCCATTTCTATGTAATCCATCTGTATCACCTCAAAAGGGAAAGAAGGAGGTGCAAAGTTCCCTGCTGGTACTGGCGTTCCCTTCCCTGGATTGTGTCTCAAACAGACCATGCACTGCTGGACCAGATGTGTCGCCATCTTAGAGATATTTTATTTCTCCAGACCGGGTCCAGCAGTTTGCATATACCCTTGGCACTGATGTGTGCCGGACCATGTGCCATTGTCACTACGGGGGGGACGTATGCATTCGGAAGTAACCATCGTCTTTTGTCAGTCACATCTGTCCAGCACCCATCAGAGTCCAGTCTCCCCTCACCATCTTTCCAAGCCCTCAACTCTTGCTCAGTTACCATCTCCTGTATATTTTTTACACTCTGTACTGTGTCTGCAAACATATTAACATCTGGTACCCATCTAGCTGGGCCTGCCACAAACATCCGTGGTAGTTTTGTCCGAGCAGTCTCTTTTGCCGTTTGATCTTCAAAGGCATTGCCTCGTCCCACATCGTCCACTATTGTCTTGTGTGCGCTGCACTTTATCACAGCCAGTCGCTTGGGTAACATCAATGCTGTTAACAATTGTAATATCAGCGGACCATGCTGTATGCGTTGTCCATGTGAAGTCAAAAATCCCCGTTCTGCCCACAGTCGCCCATAATTATGAGCCACGCCAAAGGCGTATTGGCTGTCAGTATAAATGTTCACGTCCAGTCCCTCACTGAGTTCACATGCCCTCAGTAAAGCTATAATTTCTGCAGCCTGGGCCGAATTGTAAGGTATTCTAGAGGTCTCCACTACTGTCTGTAATGTCGTAATTGCATATGCTGCCGTCGATGTACCATCTGCAAGCTTGAAGCAAGACCCGTCTACATACAATTCCCCATCCGGATCATCTAAGGGCTTATCCGTAAGATCCACCCTCCCTTTCGTCTCCTCCTCTGTCCGAAACAAACAGTCATGTAATGTATGTCATCATCCTTTGCATCTGTTGGGATAGGTAACAACGTGGCAGGGTTCAGAGTGGCACACCTTTTTATCGTAACATGAGGTGCAAAGAGGGTCATCTCGTAGCCGGTAAGACGAGCACTCGTTAAATGCTGCGTCTGTGTTCTGTTTAGCAAAATGTCCACAGCATGCGGTACCATTACTGTGAGGTCTGAACCCAATACGAGCCCTGCCGATTGTCTTATAGAGACCGCAGCAGCCGCCGTGGCCCTCAAACAGCTCGGCAGCGCTCTTGCCACATTGTCGAGCATTGCAGAGAAGTAAGCACAGGGTCTCTGTTTCCCTCCAAAACACTGTGTTAGGACAGACAACGCGCAACCTTCCGCCTCGTGTACATAAAGCACAAAAGGCTTCTGGTAATCAGGTGTTCCCAGAACGGGTGCAGAACATAAAGCAGTTTTTAGTGACTCAAACGCTTCCTGGCATGCAGGGGTCCAGGGTAGGGGTTCACGCACTTCTTTAGTAGTCAGATACAATAGGGGTTTCGTTAGTAATGCATAGTTAGGTATCCACTGGCGACAATACGATGTTATGCCCAAGAATGCGCGCACCTCTCGCTGCGTGTTAGGTACCTTCATATTAGTTATCGCTTTTATGCGCTCTGGCGTCAATCTTCTCCCCTCTTTCGAAAGGAGGTGACCTAGGTAGGTGACCTCCGTTCGACAATATTGGAATTTCGGAAGGGACACCTTGTGCCCCCTTTTGGCCAAATGATGCAGCAATTTAATCGTAGCATCCCGACAACCCTCCTCATCGTCCGATGCTATCAAAATATCATCCACATACTGCAACAATACGTTGCCAGGTGGAAGTTCCAATTCGTCCAATTGTGCCTTCAGTGCTTCACTATATATACTCGGACTTTCCGTGTAACCTTGGGGAATTCTCTTAAACCTAAAGCTACGGCCAGCCAATGAGAATCCGAAGAGATAACGGCTTTCCTCATGTACCGGAATACTGAAGAAAGCATTCTTCAAGTCCAGAACAGAAAAATATTTGGCAGAAGGGGAATCATCGTCAATATCGTAGTGATGTCCGACACCACCGGATATTGAGGCTCCACTACTTTATTCACATGGCGCAAATCAATCACAAACCTATAGACATCAGGAGTATTATCTGCTGCATCAGGCGACCGTCTTTTAAGGATCGTCAGTATAGGGCTGTTACCTATGTTTGAATCTGTCTCCTCCACAACTCCTGACTGAATCAAATCTTGTATTATCTGTAACAGGGCTTTTCTCTCCCTCCCTTGGTATTCTATACTGCGGTACCCTGGGCAATTTCGCTCCCACCTTAACCTTTATTGTTACTGGGGCAATATCCATCTTTCCTACATCTGTATCATTGGCAGCCCACAAACTGTCGGGTATCCCTTTGAATTCGGGTGGTAGTGGGTCATCTTTAGAGAAACATTGCAGTGGGCGAGCGACAGTTGGGCCCAGCGTGAGGTACACGCCGTCCGGAGAACAATAAATGGTGGCATGCAACCTCTTCAACAAATCTAACCCAGTAAATTTTCTCCACAATTTGAAGTCAATAAAAATGGTGAATCAACAGTGAAAGGGCCAATCGTAAGGGTAAGAGGTTTAGAAATGGGGCTAATCACCGGGGTACCTGAAAAACCCACAGAGATATTGTTCTTGCCAGACAGAGCCGCCCCGGGGACCCGAGAATGAGCTACTGAACTTTTCATTGCACCCGTATCCACTAGATATTTCTGCTGAGACCCCAATATGTCTGCCTCGACATAGGGTCCCCTCTGATCAACTTCCACAGACACTGGTCCCTCGCTCTGTCCTACGCGGTCCTAGTTATCGGAGAATCCTGTCAAATCATCAATAGAATAATCGTCATTGTAATACTGACCACCACCCCTTTGTAGGTGTTGCCTGTCGGCATCATTGTCAAAATAATTTCTTCCTGGCCTCCCGCCTCCATCTGACCGTACAGTCTGTCTCCCGGGATCACCTCCCCCTCTTCCTCGTCCTCGGCCAGGACCAGCATTCGACTGAAACAGAGGACAATCCCTCCACCAATGCCCCTCTTGCTTACATTTCGCACACTGATTCGGTCCCAGTCTCTCTCTATTGTCGCCCCTTCCAAAGCCGCCAGCCCCTCGTCCCGAAGCAGCACCTCTCCCTCGACCTCTTGCCACTTGCTGTAACAAAACCCTTGTCTTCAAATCCTTAGCCTTTTTTTCCTGCGTGTCCTTACTTTCATTCTCTCTGTGTTCGTAATACTGAGCCATACTGAGAATACTGGAGGGAGAGGACGTCGTCCACGTGCTCTCCGACGCTTGCAACCTTGTTGAGATCTCAGGCAATAAGTTCATTACAAACCTATTAACAAAGAGTCGCAACCCTCCGTCCTGTGACACATCCTGTCCACTAAAGTCCATAAACGTCTCTTCAAACCTCGTAAAGAAATCGGAGACTGCCTCATCCTTTTTCTGCTTACAAGCAGTCAACTTGTCCCAGTCTACCTTCTTCGGGGGAATGAGAGTGTGCATGTACTTAATTATTCGCCCCGGTAACGCCAGAATCTCAGCTTTTGGCTTTTCCCCTGGCTTACGTTCCTTGTCCCAATCCTGTAACTCTTGCCACGTACCACCCAATTCCTCTGAATGATCTGTGCCTTTCACCTGCCGCCACACATCGACTGGGACCAAAAGCCCAAAAAACAGTTCAATATCGGCTAAAGTCATTACTGTGGAAGACGCGGCTTCCGTCAGCTCTTTATAATATGCAGTTGGGTTCTTTCTAGAATCTGGCAACTGGGCCTTTAAGGCCAGTACCTCACTTCTCTTCCATGGCGTATATACCGATTGCTCCTGGAAATGTGCGTCTACCCTGTTCCTAGTGACAGCATTCGTGACCGGATCTACCATCTCGGGTATCTCTGGATGGTAGATAGGGTGTACTTCACGCATTGGATGTATACCTGGAAAATGGGGTACACCTGCAGAGGGCAATTCATTTCTGTACTGTAATATGGCACGCAGACTGCGCATCACCTCCTTCACCCCAGTATTCGTTCTGTAGGCTCCACTTTGTATATCTTGTAAAGTCGCCGGAGCCACACCTCCGTACCCCTGCTCCCATAGCGATATCAGTACATTTGACATGTGCCACAAAGCATGCTGCTGCATCAAAGGCTCAAAATCTTTCATTGTGGACCAAATGTCTTCAAACGAATAAATGTTATTCCTAGCCCACTGACATGCCTGGTTGGCCACTACACTCTTCTCATCCAAACCAACCGTAGAACGCGTAAGCAACTTCCGTACCTGTGAGAGCAGTCCGCTACCTGCGCCTCTACTCGGCGTTGACATCTCCTGACTAGGGGTGGTGCTAACGGAAACAGTAGGGAGTGCTAGAGAAAATTGGGAGGGAGCGGGTGAACTGGCCGGGAGTAAAGAAACGAGGGGCGTCGAGGAGGAGGGGGAGGCAGAAATCGCTGCGCCAGGCTGGTGCGGGGCACTTGCTTGTGAACCCGAAACCCCATTTGTAGAGTCAGGAGCTGGTAGGGTGGGATACAATGTCTGCGGAGCATAGGGAGGAGGGGGTCAAGTATTCAAAATGTCTTCCATCACATCCTGCTCATCCTCTCGTACCACGTAACTTTTATTTTCTTTCAACCTGCAAAGCCTATCTGCGCGCTCCAAACGTTGCTCATTCTCATTCTTTGTGTGTTCTCTCGCTTTTTGCGCCATTGTCTGTGCTGACCTTTTAGGAGCCGCCTTCTCTTCTCTCAACTTACGTTCCCTGACTTCCTTCTGCCACACTCTTAAAGAATCGAACATGCTTTGACGGCTACGCTTAGCAAAAAATTTATCTTGCAAATAATCTAATTTAGCTGCCTTGAATGAACCTGTCAAGGGCCATTGCAAATCCACATTATCAGCGGTATATCGGTGCCATAAAGTGCCAAACAGGATCGGGGGCAATCCATGCTTGACATACATGTCAAAGTTTGAAGTGCCCTCTAGGGGTGCAGGTTGACTCTCAGCCAGCCTGGAGTCTGATACACCACAACAACACCCAAAACATCGTAACTTACTGAAACACGGCATCTCTACTTTGGTGTAAAATAAAGCACTTCTTCACAAAATTTGTTACCTTGAATCACTAGCTCGAGCTCGTTCACACACATATAATATACATTAAGGGACCATACACACTCATACACATCCTACACATATAAATCCTTCCAAACACGTGTTACCAAATGAGACAAGGCCCGTCGACCAAGTCCTGGGGAACCTGGACCCTACCGCAGACCGAACAGTACACTAACTGTTCTGAGGATGGAGAACACATTCGCTCCCCGGGCGGCACTACGGGTCACTGCGCACTTTACCACAGGAGACCCAGGACTCACCTCCACTGAACCACCACTCTAGGAGTTCAGGGTAAGTTCCGGAGTCTACCCGTAATGAGCCACGCCTTCACCACAGTACCACCCGGTCGGATTACTACAAACAATATACCCAAACACTCTCCCAACCTCGTCAAGTCTGTCAGAGCGCCTGCTCGCACTCTGAGTTCCCCGGAGCACACTAGCCCCAGGAGCACACCGGCTCCTCAAACCATTGGAGACACCCTAGTCTCCCGGAACACTCCAGTTCCTCAAACAATCACAGGTGGATCACTCACCTTCCGTGTGCGGTACCGACCTCTACCGTTCTCCACCTCCGGCTGCCAGGACCAACACGGTCAGCTCCGAGTTCCGCCTTCTGGACCCCGGCATAAGATCCGAACCGGGACCTCTCCCGATCAGCAGGGTGGGGCAGCGCTGCGAGAACCAAGCTCGGCATCAGATGGGTACCCGGACCCACCGTGCCGACCAGCGGGTCCCCGGTCTTCTGCTACCCACCTACGGGTGAGAAAGATCTTTATCGCGGGGTCCCTATTCGGGCGCCATCTGATAAGCGTGGCTCAAATCCACCCGAGTGACTTACCGCACTCACCTATAGTAACTCTGTAGAAAGTCAGCCGGACAGTGGAGAAGAATAAACAACAAATTTTATTAGGCCACAAACTCCCATATGAGAGGGCCCTGTCCGACTTCACCCCTAAGAGTGGGTCGAGAGGACTGACTCTCATCATCACAGCAATACATTATAATGCAATACGGTACATTAGGGTACGCCCCTTCTGGAAAATTACTGAAACTCAGACAGAGGAACAATGTCCTCATACAGAAGGCATCTGCACCTGCAAGGGATGCATCGCTATCTTTGCTCAAGGCCGCGGAGCTGAGCCTCAGCGTCTCTGGTGCATGAGAACATTACTGATAAGAGACTTGTTAGTTTCGGCCACAGTTAGCTGAGAAACGAAAACTGCTGTATTAGTGAAATTCTCTATTCCTACGGGAGGGGTAGATGAGCGAGTGCGACTCGCAGGCTCGGGTGGTACACTAAATGGAGGCACACAAGCTAAGCGAAGAAAACTAATAACATCACACATATATTTGAATAATCATGTAACATGCAGGAGTAATGCAAAAACATGTATATATAGTACTTTATCAGTTAGTCACATGATGCTAACTCACGCAGGAAAATTAGGGATGAGTGGGGCATCGAAAAGTGAATTCTATCAAAGTCCATCACACTGAAAATGTTTGCACCACTGCGCATACTAAGGTTCTCCGGAATGTTGGACAAGGTTTGTAGGTCTACCAAAATACACTTATTAAGATCACAAAAATCCACACACATTTGAAAATTCTTCCTATTATCCTTGGGTGCTAACACCACCGGCACCAACTACTCTGAGGACTCGATCACCTCAATCACCCCCAAACTGACCAATCTATTTCTGTTTTAAGTGGTTCTGACATTAAATTGGGCACCCTGCATACAGTCCCAAATCCTTCAATGAATTTGGAATAGTATTCAGCCAAATCCAGAAAAGTCCTGACTTGTTCTTTGTCTACTGGAACAGGAGCCTTTATTATGCTGTCCACCAACTCAGTCTAGGGACTCAAACAATCTCCAGAAATCATGTTCCCCAAGTAAGTTACAGAAGTAAAATTAAACCTGCACTTTTCTTTCTGTACTATAATTCCTGTATCTGACAGTTTACCAAGTACTTCCTTCAGAGTTTGGTCATGCTCACATGTTTTCACCTTGGGAAAAAAAACACAAGAGACTCCCTTCAAGACAACCTTCATGAGGTGCTGGAAACAAGAAGTCACTGAAGCCAACCTGAACTGCATTCTCTTAAACCTGTACATCCCCAGAGGTATCACAAACGACATCAGATGTCTCGAGCATTCACGTAACAACACCTACTGGTAGGCGAATGACAAGTCTATCACACTGAAAATGTTAGCACCACTGAGCATAGTAGGGTTCTCCGGAATGTTGGGCAAGGATTGTAGGTCTACCAAATTACACTTATTAAGATCACAAAAATCCACACACATTTGAATATTCTTCCCATTATCCTTGGGTGCTAACACCACCGGCACCTACTACGCTGTGGACTTGATCTCCTCAATCACCCCCAAAGTGACCGATCTATTTCTGTTTTAAGTAGTTCTGACTTTAAATTGGGCACCCTGCATACCTGGTCCTTGTGAATATAGGTCTTTTTTCCATTCTTAAGAACAATTTTATGTTCAAAAT
Organism: Lissotriton vulgaris; assembly: GCF_964263255.1. Lineage (NCBI taxonomy): Eukaryota > Metazoa > Chordata > Amphibia > Caudata > Salamandridae > Lissotriton > Lissotriton vulgaris. Next base: position 1,531,902,507 of record NC_141689.1, on the reverse strand, counting down.
CCTTAATTAAGCCCAACTGGTCCTTAAACACTTCTGGGAATTCTCCCCAAAAACTCTCACAGTCGCCTGTGTAGTCAATTAACATCACCTGCTCCTTAGCAGAGGGGTAAAGTGTGATTCTCATGTCCCTCTAGTGGCACCACCTCAGCAAATTGTCACCTCTCTTAGCTACATACTACAGATAATAGCATATCCCAAAACATCAATCTTCTTTCCTTGCTGCCTGGATTGATGTCTGAGGGAATTAAATCCACACACGCATTTGCAAAACATTAATACCAAAGCTTTTCACCCACCATCATGTAGTGGGAGCCTGAGTCTGCTACGACTACACATTTCTTCTCACAAATATCTACCTCAGCTTATGGCTTAACCACAACCCCAACATCAACTATACTTCCATTCTTCATATTTAAGATATAATTTTTCTCCCACTCAGTTATCTTTTCCAAAAGCTTGGGTTTCTCAGCTCTGCAAACCTTAGCATAATGCCCTTTAGGACCACATTTATGACACAGGGAGTACTTTGCAAAACAATAGCACTATTGAAAGCGTTTCCAGTATTGTCACATCTGAAATACGTGCTCTTGGGATCTTGAGCATTTCCCATTAATTTCCCTCTGACTCCGCCACCCATAGCTATTTTCTGTATGCATATTTCACTGTCTTGCAGAGCATGGACTTTGCTTTGACCCCTAATTCTCCAACTGGGTGGGTAGACCTCGCACCTCCTCCACCCAATTCGATGTATTTTCAAACCCCTCCACAATCACTATTGCTTCTTTTAGAGAGGGATTCTGTGAAAGCAGTTTCCCTTGCATTCTGCTGCTACTAGCACACTGTACTAACTGGTCCCTCATTAGTGAATCCGCTAAATCCCCAAAGTCACACGTGCAAGCCAGTGTCTTAAGAGAAGCTATATAGTTCCCAACTTTCTGAGTTGGCTCGTAAACCTTTGCGACAAATTTCTGGCTTTCCAATACAACATTAATACATGATCCAAAGTAGGGGGCGTGGCAGTCGCTTGCAGTTAGAGCTCTGCTATACTAGCCCCTGTAGCTTGCTGTTAGAGCTCTGCTATACCAGCCTCTGTAGCCAACTAAATCCATTGGCTGCGTTTGTTCACGGCTGCAATCTGGATTTGCACCACCAATCTGCACTAGGGGCACTGATGCGCTGCGCCCAAACACAGTCCAGGCCATTCATTGGGTCCAGCGACGATGAAAACGGCCAACACCCAGGACCCCGCATCACAACATCAGCTGATGCCATCAACAGGCCTGCAGGGGCCTCCGACGAGGCAAAGGCAACACACTATGCATGGAGGACTGTTGCCACATGCCCAAGGAGTGTTTGCACCTGGACCAGCACACATCACCAAGAACAGGCTTTGGAAGTGGAGAGGAAGCCTAACAGAGCTTGGTGGTGCACTCCAGAAGTCCTCATGTCACAGTGAAATCAACAGAAGGTATGCGGATTTAACTGTAGGCAGGGCCTGTCTCCTCTAATTTTGCCCCAGCCATCCAGCTACATCCAGGCACTACCAGAGAACAGGCATGATGAGAAAGCCAGACAAAGGGGAGACCAGCTGTGAGGGGGTCCACCTACCCCACAGCCATTGGACACCGAGACATTACAGGCACCTGAGGCCAACGCAATATGGCCGGGGTGCCCTGGCAGCAGACCCCGGTAGAGGTTAGTGCACGTTGGCCCAAGGGGAATGCCTGCCCGAGCACCTCACAAACTATTTTAGTTCCTGTGCCACATCAGCAATGAGGGGATATGCCAGAGGCCCCCTCCCCCCACAGGCAGCCACACTATGTACTTTGCATCACATACTGTGGGTGATTGATGGCCCTCCTCGCTAGCAGGACTCACACATAACAGATAAATCTTTACACACCGCAGAGTGCCCCCTTGCCCAGCTAAACAGCTGCATGTCCATCTGCTGTGACAGAAAGGAGCTAGAAATCGGCCCCCCGTTGAACAGCACACCCAGCATGTGTCCAGCAGGAGCGACTGATCACCAAACATGGTGAACAGTGGGGGAGGTCTAGCCTAGCCTGTGGAGCCACCAAGACCTGCTTCACACACGTAACCGGCACTATATCTGCATAACAACAGTCAAAACTCCCTGAGTAGTGAGATCCTGACCCAGGCCAACCCTGAGGGCAGGCACCAACCTGCCAACCCCCTCTATAGCAAGCTCCAGGTTGAACCACCCCTTGTGCTCACTGGAAGTTCAGCAATGGGCAGACTGTGATTGACCGAATCTATGCAGACCTCATTGACCACCATTACACCGGCAGTGGAGCCAGGCACTCTGGTGTCTGAGGCCCCCTTCATCTCCCACTGCGGACAAACTACATACAGTTCTAGTGACCATTGAAAACACCTCGATCTTTAAAGAGACCAAGCAGGGCTCCCTCATGGCTGAGCTAGGAGTCCATCTGGATCAACATCGAAAACTAGCAGGCAAAGAAGCTGAAAAGGAGAAGGCACTGTCTTCGCTGCAACCACAAACCATGGAAAATCAAAGTGCCATCCAGGATTTGCAGAGTCGAGCAGGCACTGTTAAGGAGACAACAGACAATGCAGAGGGATGCACTCCTGGAAGAGCAACGTCTTTATTTTCAGCATGCCCAAGGGGACTGAAAGCTGTTTCCCATTGAGACTCTTAGAGAACTGGTTCAGATCCTTTGTCAATCTATCAGACATCACCCACTTCTTATCATTGGAAAGAGCAGATCAGGTGCCGGCGACCCCCCCCAACCAAAAGCTCCACCAGGCCCGATGCTGGGAAAGCTACTTCACTTCAAGACTGTGATGCCATGCTGAAAGAGGCTAGGGAGAAGAGCCCACTGATATTTGAAGACAAAACCATCATGCCCCTCCCAGACTATATCCAGGTGGTACAATGGCAGACAGCTTCTTTCCTGGAGTTTAAGACACGGATCCAACAGCTGGGTGTCCAATACTTCCTGCTGTTCCTGGCCCGCCTCAAAGTCCTCATTGACGGAAACTCCCACTTCTTCCCTGATCCCAGGGAAGCCAAGGTACAGGCCAACAACCACCACACTGAAACACGCCCTGACTCAACAGGGAAAGCACCCGACCTCTCTGGCTGAGAAGTAAAAGGGGAAATCGGCCAAGCGGGCCCCTCCCCAACCTCCCTACCTACAAAGACCCCTGCCCTGAATCTGATCACCGAAGATAGACACTGGGTCCTCCAAGCAGCAGCGTCCCTTGGTTATGGAGCCGGGACCACTTACAGGGAGGGAAGACCTCATATCCACAGGTGACAAGGAGGTGGAGGGGGCATACTCGTGGCACACACTGCATTTTCGGGACCAACAGAAGTCAATACACTTCCAATGGCACCATCAACGCTCACCTGATTTCTCACCCTGAGCATGAATGGCATGTATATGTCCCGAAAAGGATACAATGCATATACATATGTTAAGAATCAGCGAGTGTACATTAATTTCCTCTAAGAAAACGCACCACAGACCCAGAAATACAGCGACTACAAAAGCAGTGGATAATGTATGCTACTGCCTACTCGCATATGTCTGGGGAGCGAGGGTCAAGATATGCCCAGGCATACCTTTCCAAATCCTCAAAACTGTCATTGACAAAGAGGGATGATTTGTCCTGGTTGAGGGCCAGCTAAATGCTCCTGAGTCCGATTGGGGAGCATGTACACCCTAACACAAATTAGGGGTCCTTCTGGATCACTCTGTCAGTTGTCCTAGTGCACAGAGCCCACATGCTGTGGGTGCTGTGAGGGGATTACAATTGCCTGCTTGACCCACACATAGACCACTCCCACCCACTGCTTCTCCGATCTACCCTGCATACCTAGGCATAGCGCTTCAGGGGAGGGTCCAGCAATGGGTGCTAGCAGATCTCTGGAGTGCTAAACACCCGGGTCTACTCCTTCGATTCTGTGCCCCATACTCTATATATGAGTCTGGACCATATCCTCTGCTCCCACCCTATTCTAGGCTAAGTACACCACACAGATTGCCTTGGGTGGGTGGTGCTGGAATATGATGCTCATGTGATAGATGTGCAATGGAATACCTTGCTCCCTCTGATGCCCACATAGCACTTCCACAGACCCTGCTTGGAGGATCCAACATTTTGTGACTTCCAGCAACCCCACATCTGCAAGTATTTCATTGAGAATCATGCCTCGACATTCACTAGAGAGGTTGAATGGGATGCCTTTAAGGTTGACACCTTCTATGTGCAACTTGACATTCTGTTGTTCAGTTTTACTCTGCCATTTACGAGGCATCCCCTGCTGAACACGAGCATTCCTGTCAGAGGTAACCCTCCCTCTTATCCCTAAAGCAGCCTGCCACGGCTTAGACGCACTGATTTTGTTTTGCGAATGTGAAGCAAGCCTAGACGGCCTGACGATTGAAGACTGTAACACTTTTGCCTCAAGCCTTGCTCCTTGCTTGGCGGAGATGTACAAGCAGGCCCTAAGCATTGGAGAATTCCCTGCATCACTTCGCAAGTCCCTCCTGGTGTCTCTCATGAAACCTGACAGGGATCCTACCAGTTTGTTCTTGTATCTGCTGATTGCAATCCTAGCTCGGATTATAAGATGCTTGGAAAAATACTAATGGACAGATATGCCCAGATTCTCCACTGGAACACCCACCTGGATCAAAATGACTTTGTTCCTGGTTGCAGTACATCTCACAACATCAGATGTCTCTTCCATGTGCAGGATTAGGCCCTAAAACAATTTCCCCATACTGCTTGCCTGTTCCTTGACCTTGAAAAGACATTTGACATGCTCATATGGGGCTCCCTCTCCCAGATACTGGCCTGCATGGGGGTGGGCAACTGCATCCTAAAATATGCAAAACTTATTTATACAAAATGCACTTCTCTTGGCACCTAGGGCAGCTCATCTCACCACCCTTCTCGGTGCGAAGGGGAACCATACAAGCATGTCCCCTGCCCCCCTGCTCTTTGCAATGGCGATGAGACTCTTCGACATTCACTTTCTCAGGGAGGGGCAAGTCTTGGGAATTCCCCTGACGATGAGACCCATGCAGTTTCCCTACATCCATATGATCTGCTCCTCTGTCTTTGTGATGTTTGTTCCAATCTCACGTCCATAAATGCCCCACTGGACGCATTTGCATGTGCTGCAGGCCTCCACGTGAACTGGGTCAAATCCACTGTCTACCCTCTATGCTCCAACACTCCATCGCATGAAGGTGGAACTCAGGGTCTCCAAGATCAACTGCTGTGGCATCATGGTCCGATATCTGGGGGCACACCTCTATCACTTCCCAACTGATCTATTCAATAGCAACCTGAGAAAAGCCCTATCCTCACTAAAACCGAGAATTTGGTTCTGGAAACAACTTCCATTGGCTGTAACAGGGAGGATAGCCCTGTTGAAAATGATCATCCTTCCCAAACTATATTATTTTTCTCATCTTCCCATCGTCCCTCTCCGCTCCCTCTTTTGGGAGCTAGACACTCTCCTGAAGGAGCTTACATAGGACAAAAAACACCACCATATAGCATTGATGAAGTTGCAGCTACCAATCGCCATGGAAGGACTTGACGCCACCTCATTTAAGGCATACTACTTAGCAGCCCAGCTGTAGTGAATGTCTTGCTGGCTTGGGGGGCAGAACGTGGGTGAGACATGTCAGGGGACAGGACTCCTCACATCGACCATGGTCAAAGGCTTTCTACTCCCTGTAAATGCATGGCCAGGGTTCATTTTCTCCTGAATCACATTCTACTGTATGCCGCAGCACTTCCACTGCAAGGCCTGCCATGCATTCCGGGCTCTTACTCCATGACAGACCTACGGCGATAGCATGAGCATTCTTTAGTTATGGTTGGTGATCTTTTTTCCGATGGCCTAACTCACCTTAGACTGACTTATTACTGATTATGAGATGCCACCAGGCCAATTTCTTTCTTGCAGACAACTCTGCAACAGATACCAAACTCTCTGGTCCACATTAGATGAAGGCCATAAGTCCATATTGCCCTGCAAACGCTACTCCGTATAGGGGGGGGTGCAGAGCGACACCTGATATATGGATTTACAAAGTGATCCAATAGCACACTGGGTTCCCATTAAAAAGCTGTTCAGCAGATGGGATGATGATATTGGGAGGGTATTCCACAATAAAGAATGGGAGCAAGCCCTGTAATTCCCAGAGAAGGTTTCTCGGAATGCATAATTTAAAAACATTACGGGGCATATTACCAAGCAATAGCGATAATTATCGCTATTGCTTGGTTAGAGACAAAAATTTACCGCAGCGCTGCGGCGATTTTTACCGCAAATAAACCTTGGTATTACCAAGGTTTAACGCAAATGCGGTAAAAATCGCCGCAAAGCATGAATATCGCTGAAAAGTCAGCGATATTCATGCATTAGCGAGCTAATGCTCTTAGCCATGTTATCCACCTCCCATTGGATAACATGGCTAAGAACAGCTCAGGGCAGGTGTTAGCTTTTGGAGATATTCCCGCTTAGCGCGAATATCTCCAAAAGTTGGTAATAGGAGATAGCGATGTTAGCGACTGTTTTCAGTCTCTAACATCTTGGCACGCCCACTTTGCATCTCATTAGTGATAAATATCACTGACATGCAAAGTGGGGCCCAAGATGGTCGTTATCTCCTACTAGCTGTCGCTAACTGGTGTTAGCGGCAGCTAGGTAATAGGGAGATAATTTTATCTCCGCTTTCTTGGCTTTTAAAGCCAAAAAAGCGGAGATAAACCCCCTTGATAATATGCCCCTACATTTTCTATCCTTTACCTGGCTGTAACCCCAGAGCAGCTCAACCGCTACTCCCCTACGGAAAACTTCAATGTACCCACTGTCAGTCAGTCTCTGCCTATCTGCATCACATGCTCTTGCCAAATCCCCCTCTAGATATTGTCTTTGAGTACACGAGGACTTGCGAGAAGTTACACAACTGCCCAATATCTACTCATGAGAGGTCTGCACCCTGGGCATATTTAAATGCAGAAAACACCATAATTTGTGACTGTGCAATGCCAGCATGTCACTACTGCAGGACCAGAGAACCTTAACAATGAACTGGAGGGCAGCCTTGGCTCCACCCGTGGCAGCGTGGCTTGGGGCAGTGTTCAAATTGGAGAAAGCTGAAGGGAAAGTTCCCCACTATCAGGAGGCTCTGCGCCTTCCCAAACTTCCCATTTCTGTGGCATGGGACACTCTCCTCAACCAGTTCAGGCAGCACACACTACCTGCTAGCTCATCCCCAAATATATGAAGGGTGGCCAATTACTTCTGGGCATGCTTCCGCTGTTTAACCTAACCACAGCTCAGCCTCACCGTCAGGTCCAGGGGTATTCTTCTCCCCCTCACCCATACGATTTCCGCCTACTCCATAACCCTACGGCACCTCAGAATGAGCTTGGCTCATAACTGCCCCCATTCTAGCAGTGGGGTTTCCATTGGAGCTTCCCTTCAGAGCTTGGCTGCCACCTTTCCTATGCCATGCATCGTCCAGATCGCACACTTGGCCCCTCTCCCACCCTTTCTCTAGTTTCTTACCAGCTCATGGGGCATCACTCCAGATAGAATTGGCAACGTTAGCAATTTTTGGCAAATATGCTCCAACATTGTTCTCATCATCCGGAACATTTGTGTAGCTGTGACACTGTATACTTGCCTATGTATTTTAAACAGACATACCAGTGTTAATTTTCCTTACTTTACAGGGGACGTGTAATGTTATAACCCTACGTTTCTTTGAAAAATACACGGTTCAAAGTTTTGCTCCAGCATTTTCACAGACATCTAAAAAACATCTGGCGGTTCGCCAAAACCATTTCCTCATAGCAGTTCATCAAGACTGTCATCAATGTTGCAGCCTTCAATGCCCAGATTGTGGAGAAGAATTGCCTGCCTCCTAGCTGCAGAAAAATGTTCTCCTCCTATTGGCACCAGATCGAAGTGAAACATTTTTTTTTTCAGTGCTTGCATGAAAGAACCAGCTCACCTCTTTCTGACAGGAAGGCAGGCAGTTGGGACTTGTTGCCCCCTCAACATTATATATACAATGAGTACCATTCAATATAAATATTACCTGTATTTGAGTGGGGGGGGGGGTGCAGCTGTATGGTGAATAAGTGGGTGGGTGAGTAGCTGTATGGGTGAGTAAGGGGCTTTGTGAGTATCTGTATGGGTGAGTGAGTGGGTGTGTAAGTGGTTTATGAATGAGGGAATGTGTATTTGAGAGAATGTATAGATGAGTGAGTGGTTGTGTGAGTTTTTGTATGTGTGAGCCAGTGGCCATGTCAGTGGCTGTATAAGTAAGTGGGTGACTTTGTGAGTTGCAGTATGGGTGAGTGAGTGGGTATGTAAGTGGCTGTAAATGGTAAATGAGAGTGTGCATGATTGGCTGAATGGGTGAGTGAGGGGGTATGTGATTGGCTGTAAATATTGAATGAGAGAATGCATGAATGGTTGTATGGGTGAGGGAGTGGGTACATGAGTGTCTATATGGGTGAATGTGAGGATACATAAGCGGCTGTATGGGTGTGTGAATGGGTGTCTAAGTGGGTGTATGGGTGAGTGAGTGTGTGTATATTTGAGTGGCTGTATGGATAAGTGAGTGGGTATGTGAGTCACTGAATGGGTGAGTGAGTATGAGAGAGGTTCTGTGGGAGACTATATGGTTGTTTTAGTGACTGTTTAGGTGACTGAGTACATGTGTTAGTATCTGTATGCATAAGTGAGTAGGTGTGTGAGTATCGGTATGGGTGAGTGACTGGCTGTGTGAGCACCTGTACAATGTGTTAGTGGGTGTGTGAGAGGCTCTATGCATGAATGAGTGGGTGTATGGGTTTGTAAATGGGTATAAGAGTGGTTGTCTAGGTGTGTGTGTGCATGTATGAGATGTTGCATGGGGGTGTGAATGGGTGTATGATTGGTTCTGTAGATGATAAGCATGGGCGACATTTGCAATTTTATTTTTGCAAGTTTGCCGGTGTTCGCGGGGCACTTTGCGTGTTCGTGGGGGTTTTCGCGAGGCGCTTTGCGTTTTCGCTGGGTTTTTTTTGCCTGGTTAATCACTGCCACCCTCTCGTTTTTTATGCCCATCTTCCCTCTGTACCACTCGTTTCTGTGCCCTTCTTCCCTCTGCCCCACTCATTTTTTGTCTCCTTCTGCCCTCTGTCCCACTTTTGTGCCCTTCTGCCCTCAGCCCCACTTAGAATGGCGCCGGCAAGCTGCCAGCACCATTCTAAAATAGCTACAAATAGCTTCAACAGGAAGCACTAATAGATAAAGTAAAGCAGGTGCTCGAGTTGAAGGTCAAATTAAGTTACACAATCATTAATCGCCCCAAGTTTGGGGTGATTAATGATTGTGTAACTGAATTTGAGCAGCACCTGCTTTACTTTATCTATTAGAGCTTCCTGTTGAAGCTGACTTTTGTAACTATTTTAGAATGGCTCTGGCAGCTTGCCGGCGCCATTCTCAAAGAGTTACAAAAGTCAGCTTGAACTTTTGACCCAATCCGTTCCGCTCGCAGATTTTGCAGAAAAATTCGCGAATCTCGCGGATTGAGAATTTACTGAAAATCCGCAAAATCCGCGAGCGGAACGGATTTTACGCCCATGCTTAGTAGATGATGAAATCAGTGATGTCACTGACCATGTCATGAGTGATGTAATATGTGAGGTCATAAATGCAGAACATTGCGGGGCATAAGTTATATGCTGAAAGAGGCACGAAGGGTGCAGAAAGAGGCAAGTGCAGAAAGAAAGAACCAACAGAGGTGCTGAAAGAGGTGTGAAGGGTGCAGAAAGAGCATGAGAAGTACAGAAAGAGGCAACAGAGGTACAGAAGAGGCAACAGAGGTGAAGAAACAGGCATGAAAGGTACAGAAACAGGGAACAGGGGTGTAGAAAAGGGCAAGAAAGGTGCAGAAAGAGAAAAGAGGGGTGCAGAAAGAGGCAAGAGTAATGCAGAAAAAGCAACAAAGGGACGGAAAAAGGCAGGTGAGGTGCAGAAAGAGGCAATAGATCTGCCGAAAAAAAGCAACAGAGGTCCTGAAAGAGGCAAGTGAGGTGCAGAAAGAATCAAGAGCAGTGCAGAAAGAGGCAAGAGGGGTGCAGAAAGAAGGAAGAGAAGTGCAGAAAGAAGCAACAGAGGTGCTGAATGAGGCACGAAGAGTGCAGAAAGAGGCAAGAGAGGCACCAAGAGTGCAGAAAGAGGCAAGAGAATTGCAGAAAGAACCAAGAGAAGTTCAGAAAGAAGCAACAGACGTGAAGAAGGAGACACAAGGGGTTCCAAAAGAAGGAAGAAAAGTGTAGAAAGAAGCTACATTGGCACTGAGGGTGCAGAAAGAAGCAACAGACGTACAGAAAGAGGCAAGAATGGTGCATAAAGAGGGAAGAGAGGTATAGAAAGAGGCAAGAGACTTGGACAAATAGGGAAGAGTGGTGCAGAAAGAGGCAGGAAGGGTGCAGAAAGAAGCAACAGAGGTGCAGAAAGAAGCAAGAGTGATACAGAAAGAAGCAAGTCAAGTGCAGAAAGAGGCAACAGAGGTGCAGAAAGATGCAAGAGAGGTTTAGAAAGAAGCAAGAGAAGTGCAGACGGAGGCAAGAGAATTGCTGAAAGAAGCAACAGAGGTTTAGAAAGAAGCAATAGAAGTGCAGAAAGAAGCAACAGAGATGCTGAAAGAGGCAACAGAGGTGCTGAAGGAGGCATGAGGGGTGAAGAAAGGAGGAAGAGGAGAGCAGAAAGAAGCAACAGAGGTGCTGAAAGAGGCTAAACAACAATGGAGGAGTACCCCCTGTGGGCAAAAAATACAAAGAAGAAATTCCTTCTGTATCAGGAGCTTTAGGCTCAGGTTAGCAAAAATTACCCCAACCCTTTTACAGGACAGTAGTAGTCCTTAGAGAAGACCCCTCACTCACCAACCTGGTTGGTGACATGCTTCTTCATTGGGGTCCCACCCCATAGGCCGGATGCCCATAGGGTGTGCTGCGACACCTCGCTTGCCACTTTCAGCACCTCTGTTGGTTCTTTCTGCACTGCTATTACTTCTTTCTGCACATCACTTGCTTCTTTCTACACTTCTCTTGCTTCCTTACACACCTCTGTTGCATCTTTCAGCAATTCTCTTCCCTTTTTCTCCACTTATCTTCCCTCTTTCTGCAACCCTCTGGCCTCTTTCTGTACCTCTCTTGCCTCTTTGTGCACCCCTCCTTCCTTTTCTGCACCCCTCCTGCCTCTTTTTGCACTTCTGTTAGTTCTTTCTGCACCCCTCCTGCCTTTTTCTGCACCCTACTTCCCTATTTGTGCAACACTCTTGCCTCTTTCTACACCTCCCTTCTCTCTTTCTGCACCACTCTTGCCTCTTTCTGTACCTCTGTTGCTTCATTCTGCACTTCTCTTGCCTTTTTGTGCACCCTTCATACCTCTTTCAGCACCTCTGTTGCTTTTTTCTGCACTCCTTTTCGTTTTTTCTGCATCCCTTGTGCATCCATCTTCTCCCTGTTGCCTCTTTCAGCACGTGTAAATCAAAGGAGAGAGTAAGGGAGGTTTGCACAGACTATGTGTGGTGGGAACTCCTGGTCCCCTAAGGTAGAGTTAAACAACAATGGAGGAGTACCCCCTGTGGGCGAAAAATACAAAGAAGAAATTCCTTCTGTATCAGGAGCTTAAGGCTCAGGTTAGCAAAAATTACCCCAACCCTTTTACAGGACAGTAGTAGTCCTTAGAGAAGACCTCTCACTCACCAACCTGGTTGGTGACATGCTTCATCATTGGGGTCCCACCCCATAGGCCGAATGCCCATAGGGTGTGCTGCGACACCTGGTTACAGTGGAGCGGGTTTCTTTGTTATTATATGTGCAAAGGATAACTGTGGAAAGTGTGTTAAAAAGGGCCAAGTCTACTCACACCAAGAATTTATTCTGGAGTGCTTGGGCCCTGTTAAAATATAAGTGTGGCACCAGTGCCTTATTAGGAAGGTTTTGGTGCCTCGAGAAGTGTGAACATTTTTTTAAAAATAGCCAAGTGTGCTATGTGAGTTAATTAAAAGTAGCTCTACATGTTTCAACCATCTGTAAAAAATTTTGGTTTTCGTCAGGACCGTGTATCTTGAACGGGGTGGTCCACACACGCCAAGGCGTGTCCAGCCTTCGTTCAGCAACAGACCATAAATAGTGGTCTGATGTTAAAATGTGCTTTTTCCTGAGTCAGGAGAAAAACACTTGAAGCGGTAATTAGCGCTTCATGGGCATCGAGTTGACCAAGACGGCAAGTGTCCGTCACTTGCGGCTTCTGCTCGTCTGGCGTACAAACCTACTTGGTTCTTACTCGTTGATGCCCCGTGGATGTTTACATCAGACCACTATTTATGGTCTGTTTCTGAACGAGGGCTGGACACGCCTTAGCGTGTGTGGACCACCCCGTTCAAGATACACGGTCCTGACGAAAACCAAAAATTTTTACAGATGGTTGAAACATGTAGACCTACTTTTAATTAACTCACATAGCACACTTGGCTATTTAAAAAAAAAATAAAAAAAAAAATGTTCACACTTCTCGAGGCACCAAAACCTTCCTAATTAGGCACTGGTGCCACACTTATATTTTAACAGGGCCCAAGCACTCCAGAATAAATTCTTGGTGTGAGTAGACTTGGTCCTTTTTAACACACTTTCCACAGTTATCCTTTGCACATATAATAACAAAGAAACCCGCTCCACTGTAACCAGGTGTCGCAGCACACCCTATGGGCATTCGGCCTATGGGGTGGGACCCCAATGAAGAAGCATGTCACCAACCAGGTTGGTGAGTGAGGGGTCTTCTCTAAGGACTACTACTGTCCTGTAAAAGGGTTGGGGTAATTTTTGCTAACCTGAGCCTTAAGCTCCTGATACAGAAGGAATTTCTTCTTTGTATTTTTCGCCCACCGGGGGTACTCCTCCATTGTTGTTTACCTCTACCTTAGGGGACCAGGAGTTCCCACCACACATAGTCTGTGCAAACCTCCCTTACTCTCTCCTTTGATTTACACGTGCTGAAAGAGGCAACAGGGAGAAGATGGATGCACGAGGGATGCAGAAAAAACGAAAAGGAGTGCAGAAAAAAGCAACAGAGGTGCTGAAAGAGGTATGAAGGGTGCACAAAAAGGCAAGAGAAGTGCAGAATGAAGCAACAGAGGTACAGAAAGAGGCAAGAGTGGTGCAGAAAGAGAGAAGGGAGGTGTAGAAAGAGGCAAGAGTGTTGCACAAATAGGGAAGTAGGGTGCAGAAAAAGGCAGGAGGGGTGCAGAAAGAACTAACAGAAGTGCAAAAAGAGGCAGGAGGGGTGCAGAAAAGGAAGGAGGGGTGCACAAAGAGGCAAGAGAGGTACAGAAAGAGGCCAGAGGGTTGCAGAAAGAGGGAAGATAAGTGGAGAAAAAGGGAAGAGAATTGCTGAAAGATGCAACAGAGGTGTGTAAGGAAGCAAGAGAAGTGTAGAAAGAAGCAAGTGATGTGCAGAAAGAAGTAATAGCAGTGCAGAAAGAACCAACAGAGGTGCTGAAAGTGGCAAGCGAGGTACAGAAAGAGGCAAGAGAACTTCAGAAAAAATGCATCAGAGGTGCTGAAAGAGGTAAGTGAGATGCAGAAAGAAGCAAGAGAGAGAGACCTGGTCAGACCCGGTCGCTCCTTCCGCCGCGTGGCCCACCCCGAGTGTGCCCGGTCTCTTCATGCCGCTGCCAAGTACAGTATCTGCCCTGATTGGTTTTGGCCCCCTGCTCTTTGCCTCTTTGCCTGTTGCCTGTTCTTATCTGTGCCTCCTTCGTGATTTTCACATTTGTGTAGTAATTGTGTAGTATTTGTTTCGTCACTGTCGCTCCCCTGTGTTCGGCCAGACTTCCGCCCTTCTGTGTGCCCAGATTGTTTCCCTGCCCCTCCGCCGTCTGTGCTGCTGCCCTACCCCGCTCCCTGCCGCTGCTCCCCCTCGGCCCCACCCCCGCTTCCTCCAGCATCACTGCACCACTCCCCCCCCACTCGCCACCCCGCTCCCGCCTCCCAGCTGCTCCTCCCTCCCTCAAGGGTACTTAAGGCGAGGCTCACGGGGCTGGGAGCTGAGACCTGACCTGACCTGGTCAGACCCGGTCACCGCCGCATGGCCCACCCCGAGTGTGCCCGGTCTCCTCCTGCCGCCACCGCCGCTGCCAAGTACAGTATCTGCCCTGATTGGTTTTGGCCCCCCTGCTCTTTGCCTGTTCTTACCTGTGCCTGCTTCGTGATTTTCGCATTTGTGTAGTAATTGTGTAGTATTTGTTTCGTCACTGTAGCTCCCCTGTGTTCCGCCAGACTTCTGCCCTTCTGTGTGCCCAGATTGTTTCCCTGCCCCTCCGCCGTCTGTGCCGCTGCCCCACCCCGCTCCCTGCCGCTGCTCCCTCGCGGTCCCACCCCCGCTCCCTCCAGCATCACCGCACCGCTCCTCCCCACTCGCCACCCAGCTCCTGCCTCCCAGCTGCTCCTCCCTCACTCTGCCTCCCCCACTCTCCATTTATGGCAGAGTACATGCATACGCGCAGCGGGCACGCCGATTGCGCGCCAAAGGCGTGCCAAAGGTAAACCCGTCTGCGCCCGTCCGTGCCTGGACCGCGCCCAGCGCCAGACCCCTTGGCCCCCGCAGATGCCAGCCCACCCGTCGGACCTACGACGCCGCCTCCTTCAAAGCACTCAACACCGGCCGGATCCCCGGCTGCCTCCGAGCCACCCCAGGACGCACCCACGGACCCTTCACCTACCAATCCTGCAAGTTCTCCTGCATCCGAACCTGCACCGCACCCGCCAAGCCGACCCCCAGCAGCAACCACCTGAAGTGCATCCTGCTCAACACCCGCTCCGTCCATAGACACGCCGTTGAACTCTGGAACCTCCTCGACTCTACATCTCCAGATGTAGCCTTCCTCATGGAAACATGGACGAACGCCTCCTCAGCGCCCGACATCGCCATCGCCATCCCGGACGGGTACAAGATCACCAGGAGGGACCGCACCAACCAGACCGGAGGAGGCATCGCCATCGTCCACAAGAACACCATCCGCATCACGACCAACTCCGACGACACCCTCACAGTCGCCGAACACCTACACTTACAGATACACACCGACCCCAAGACCACCCTCAGAGGCACCCTCATCTACAGACCGCCGGGACCACGCACACGATTCAGCGAAGACATCGCCGACTTCATCAGCCCACACGCTCTCCCCTCCGCTCACTACATCCTCCTAGGGGACCTCAACTTCCACCTAGAGAACAACAACGACTGCAACACCACCACCCTGCTGGACAACCTCGCCAACCTCGGACTCAAGCAACTGGTGACCACCCCCACCCACTACGCCGGCCACACGCTTGACCCTGTCTTCTCATCGAGCAAGGACATCTCCTTCAGCCACACCACCGGTCTCCACTGGACAGACGACAGTTGCGTCCACTTCAGCTTCAGAAGGACCACCACTCACCACCACCCGCAACAGGTCCCCCGCAGAAACTGGAGCAAGATCACCACTGACCAGCTCGCCACATCCCTGAGCCAGAACCCTCCCGCCAGCTCAACGAACCCCAACCAAGCCGCCAACAACCTCACACAGTGGATTACCAACTGCGCAGACGACCTCGCTCCACTGAAGACCCACCACATCAGACCCGGCAGCAAGAAAGCATCCTGGTTCACAGACAAACTCAAGAGCTCCAAGAAGAACTGCCGGGCCCTCGAGAAAGCCTGGCGCACAAACCCGACTACAGACAACATGACCACCCTCAAGCACGCCACCCGAAAACACCACCAGCTGATCCACACCACCAAGAAAACCGCATTCAAGGAATGACTAGACAACAACGCCCACAACAGCAAGGAACTCTTCAACATCGTCAAAGAGCTCTCGAACCCTAGCGCCGGAAAAAACGACATCACTCCCTCGCAAGACCTCCGCAACTCGCTCGCCTCGTTCTTCCACAGCAAAATCGCAGACATATACAACAGTTTCAGCAAACAGCCGACGCACCCTACGACCGTACCAACGCCCCCCACCACCACCCTCCGTGCCTGGACCCCGGTCAACACCGAAGACACCATCCGCACGATGAACTCCATCCACTCCGGATCACCAACCGACCCCTGCCCTCACCACGTCTTCAACAAGGCCGACTCCGTCATCGCACCCCATCTACGGGACATCATCAACGCCTCCTTCGACACCGCCACCTTCCCAGAGAGCTATAATCACGTCGAACTCAGCGCCCTACTGAAAAAACCATCAGCGGACCCCACCGACCTCAAAAACTACCGCCCCATCACGCTCCTTCCTTTTCCTGCCAAAGTAATTGAGAAGACCAGCAGCAAACAGCTGGCCGCCTTCCTCGAGACAAATGGATCCCTCGACCACTCGCAGTCCGGCTTCTGGGCCAACAAGAGCACCGAGACTGCCCTCATTGCCGCCACCGACGACATCCGAGTCCTGCTCGACAACGGGGAAACAGCGGCCCTCATCCTCCTGGACCTCGCCGCGGCGTTCGACACGGTCTGCCACCGCACCCTAGTGCAGCGCCTCAACAACATCGGAATCCAGGAGAAGGCACTGGAGTGGATCATCTCCTTCCTCGCCGAAAGAACACAGAGAGTCCGCCTCCCCCCGTTCAGATCCGAGGCCATCGAAGTCATCTGCAGCGTACCACAAGGATCATCACTCAGCCCCACGCTGTTCAACATCTACATGAGCCCCCTTGCGGCCATCGCATGCCAACACAACTTCAACATCATCTCCTACGCCGACGACACCCAGCTGATCCTCTCCCTCACCAACGACCACGCCACCGCCAGAACCAACCTACACGAAGGGATGAAAGACGTAGCCGAGTGGATGATGAACAGCTGCCTGAAACTGAACTCAGATAAGACAGAAGTCCTCATCCTGGGATCTTCACCCTCCGCCTGGGATGACTCCTGGTGGCCCCCTGCCCTGGACAGCGCACCCAAACCAACAGACCACGCACTCAACCTGGGCTTCATCCTGGACTCCTCCCTCTCCATGACCAGACAAGTCAACGCCGTCTCCTCGTCATGATTCAACATTCTACGCATGCTACGTAAGATCTTCCGGTGGATCCCCAACAAAACCAGGAAGACGGTCACCCAGGCCCTCGTCACCAGCCGACTGGACTACGGCAACTCCCTCTAGGCCGGAACCACAGCCAAACTTCAGAAAAGACTCCAGCGCATTCAGAACGCCTCAGCACGACTCATCCTGGACATTCCCCGACACAGCCACATCTCCGAACACCTGAGAAACCTGCACTGGCTCCCCGTCAGCAAGAGAATCACGGTCCGACTCCTCACCCACGCACACAAAGCTCTCCACAACCAAGGCCCAAGATACCTCAACGACCGCCTGACCTTCTACACTCCCACCCGCCAGCTACGATCGACCAGTCACGCCCTTGCCACCGTCCCCCGCATCCGAAGAGCCACAACGGGAGGAAGACCCTTCTCCTACCTGGCTGCCAAGACGTGGAACTCCTTCCCCATCCACCTCCGCCTGACCCAAGACCACCTCTCCTTCAGGAAGCAACTCAAGACCTGGCTGTTCGAGCAGTAGCGGACCCCACTCCCCCAAGCGCCTTGAGACCCTCCGGGTGAGTAGCGCGCTATACAAATGCTTTGATTGATTGATTGATTGAGGTGCAAAAAGAAGCAAGAGAAGTGCAGAAAGAAGTAACAGAGGTACAGAAAGAAGCAAAAATGGTACAGAAAGACATAAGAGGGATACAGAAAAAGGCAAGAGAGGTGCAGAAAGAGGGAGAAATGGTGCAGAAGGAGGCAAGAGGGGTACTGAAAGAAATAAATGAGGTGCAGAAAGGGGCAACAGATGTGCAGAAAGAGGGAAGAGAGGTGCAGAAAGTAGAAGAGATTTGCAGAAAGAAGCAAGAGAAGTACAGAAAAAGAAAGAAATGTGCAGAAAGAGGGAACAGAAAGAGGCAAGAGAGGTGCAGAAGGAAGCAAGTGTGGCTTGCACACCATTAGTACCAATTTAACACCCACATTTAGCAATAAGTAACATGTGACTATTGTAGGTTCGCATAGGGCCTTCCACCACACTGTAACACTTGTCGCTGCATTTTTGGTAACATTTGAGCCGTTTGAACTAGAAACAAGACTTTTTTGTTCACATCTGCAGATTAGGGAGAGGATGATGAATTATGGGGCTACTGCAGGAAATGTATAATTGTGTGAAAGTCGGTGCAGCCAAACAGTCGCATAATTCCAGTGGCTCTGCTCATACCTCTGACTAGGTCCAAAGGGGCTCCTCAGTGATTCCTTTTTTTTTGTCTCACTGAGTTCATAGTTGAGCTTCTATGGAAACGAAGAAGACTAAACCTGAGGTTACCACTCCACAACACAGACTACCATACCACATAATTATTCTCCAGAACACACAATCCCACTCTTCATAATTCCTATACACTAAATACCACATACTTTCTATCCACATAATTTCACTGCACAACATACCACATAATTCCTCTACACAAAACGTACATCCACTCCATTCCAGAAAACATTATTAAAAACTTTTACATTTACAATGCCAATAGCTCTAGCTCTCGCAAATGCGAAACCTATTACATTGCAAACATTTCTTTAACTAGTAGTCGCATTTGCAGAGTGGTGGAGAAAGGGTGCTGGGCCTTCGACCAGCGCTCAGGAATTCCGCTGTGTAGGATTTACAGGAGGTACCAGGAAGGCTTCTTGGCCCCCAAAGTCCCTCAGAAGTAAATTCATCCCCATCCCATAGTCTGCCAGGAGGCGCGTTTGCAGAGTGGTGGAGAAAGGGGGCATGGCTTCTGAAGACGTTTTAGCAATCCCACTGAGTAGGACTTACTGGAGATAACAAGAGGGGTAGTGCCAACTACCCCTCCTATGACCTCCAATGAGTCCCACACAGCAGGATTAATAAATTCTCATAGCAGGCCACACCCCCTTTTCCCACCTCTCTGCAAAGGCGCTCCCTGATGTGCTCTTGGATGGGGATTGAAGTCCCCTTCGCTGCTGGGGGTCCTTTATGGGCCAACTAACCTATCTCTTACCTCCAGTAAGCCCCACACAGTGGGATTGCTGAAAGGTTGGCACAGGCCATGCCCTCTTACTCCACCACTCTGCAAACTCACCTCCTAGCTCGCTCTTGGTTGGGTGATGAGGTCCCCTTTCCTCCTGATGGCGCCTGGGGGCCAACTAGCCCTCCTGTTTCCTCCAATAAGCTACATACAGCTTGATTGCTGAGTGTTCAAAGGCCAGGCCCCCTTTTCACACCACTCTGCAAACACAGCTCCTGGCGCACTGCTGATCGGGCGATGAAGTCCACTTGTGTCTTGAGGTCCTCAGGACACAAAAGGACCTCATCGCTCCACCTGCACATATTTTTGCCATTTTGCCACCCCCCTCAGTGATGACACCTGGGGGGGCCTTCAACCACCGCACCCCCTTCCTACACCCTGTATATATTTATAGATATATAAATATAGATATTTACCTAATATAGTTAATTTAAATAATATAATTATATTCTAATTAAATATATACAAGGTAAACTAACTAATAATTCTTTTAAAAGCTAAGGTAATTTGGAAATGAAATATATATATATATATATGTATATATTTTTTTTACATTAAAAAAACAAAAGTAAAGTAACGTTATAATTAGGTGGCTTGTTCAAATGCAACGTTTTTTTTTACATTTTTAGGGTGAAATATGTGAAATAAATAGTCAGAAATATAGTAATTTGTCTTTAAAACAAAGATGAAATAAAAATATCTCTATTCTACCCAAAAATGCAATGGTAATAATAACTACATAGAGAACTGGTGTTTTATGTGATACATCTTTAACACATAAAATGCAGCTATACAACCATCTCTTAGGTGGCACTGCAATCTCAGCTGTAGAGAAAAAGCTTCAGTAAGAGAAAGGCTTTAGTAAAACATGGCAAGTTCACCTGGGGTAATGGTTTTAATGACCCATGAGACTTACATTTGTATTCCTGTGTTGCTGGGGGGCTGCAGAACGCCCCATCGCCCCCTCGCAACATTAAAATAATATTTTGGTGATGTCCTTGCTCCTTCTACTGACATCCCAATAAAAAAATGTAAATAGCCCTCACAGAGCATTCTGGGGAGCTGCTTTAAGGAGCAGCAAATAATAAATGAGCAGCTGTGGTTGCTCACTTATAATACACTTTTGGCTTTTTTTATGTTTTTTCCGGGTGTCCTGGTCCCACTGTTTTTTAAAATATATTTTTATATATTTATACAGCCCCTGTGGCCCTTCCAGCTCCTTGCAAGCCTGGCCATGCTCACATACATACAGCATTACTAACATTCATATATATATATATATATATATAGCAGCCACATGGTATATGTCAATGGAAGACAGACGTTTACACTACTTTTACAATACTCTCTCTCTAGTTATATTTAGGACCATGTTTCCATGTGAAAATCATTTTTTGACTTGGCTATATTTTTGGCGCTATTTGAGGAATCTTCAAAAAATGTTCCCAAAAATTTTACATTCACTTCAGCGGCTGTCTGGAAAGTTTAGAGTGATCCATGAAGCGGGCCTGAGAAAAAGGGGGTTCCCAAAATGCGCTTTTCCCATGTTATATCCTATAGGGATTTTGAACACGACTACAGCCCGAACTGCTGGACGGAATTACACCAAATTTGCCAGAAAGCTTGCTCTTGGTCCAGAAAGCACTTTTTATAATTTTGTGTAAATCCATTCAGTAGTTTTAGAGACATTAACGGAAAACCAAATTTGTATATCTAAGGTTTTTCAAATTCTATTTCCTAACTATTTTAATTGTCTCCCAACACTTCAACCAGGAAGTGTTGGCAGCCATCTTGGGACTCGGCTGAAAGCAGAGACCCACAAACAAAGTAAAAAATAAAGAAAAGGGGGCAGGGTAGGAATACCCTGACCCCCACCTGGGGTACAAATATATATATTTTTATGTTTTCTCGGACTCGCGGTGGATCCACTAATCCACTGATCCACTAATCTGTGGTAAAAGACATGCGGAACAGTCACCTCCCTGGGGCAGGAAACAAATGTGGGGTGCCTGTTCAGCCCCCCGCAGCCCTGGGGACCGCCACCACCAAATGGGCCATGAATTCTCAAAATGCTTGGTGGAAGCAGGTAGGTGGATGTACGGGTTAGTGAGTGCATCTGTGAGGGGTTGTATGGGCGAGTGATTGTGTGTATGGCTGTGTCAGTGAGTGAATGAATGTGTCAGTGGTATATGGATGGGTAACTGCATATGTGGAAGGCAGTGTAGGTGAGTGATGGAGTATGTGAGTGCCTGTATGTGTGAGCGAGTGATTGTGAGCGTGGCTGTATGGGTGAGTGTGTGCATGTGTCATTGACTGTATAGGTGATTGAATATGTTTTAGTATCTGTATGAATAAGTGAATGGGTGTGTGTATAACTGTATAGGTGAGTAAGTAGCAGTGTGATTGACTCTATGGGTGAGTGAGTAGGTGTGTGAGTAGCTCTATGGGTGACTGACAGTGTGTGAGTGGCTGTATCGGTGTATGAGTGGATATATCTGTGTCACTATTAGTGAGTTGGTGTATGAATGGCTTTTTAGGTGACTGAGTGGATGTGTGTGTAGACCTATGAATCAGTGAAAGGGTATCTAATACTGGTATGGGTGTGTCAATGATTTTGAGAATAGTAGTGTGGAAGTTGGAGTGGGTGTACGAAAGGTTATATTGGGGTGTGAGTGGGTGCATCAGAGATTCTGTGAATGATGTTATCAGTGATGTTATTTGAGATGACATCAGTGATGTTATTTGAGATGTCATCAGTGATGTACCTGACCATGTCATGAGTGATGTAATATGTGAGATCATAAAATGTGCATTGTGGGGGCGTGACTTGCAGTTAGCTCAGCTAACTATAACTGCTGAATTTCACTGATTTTGTACGAGTAAAACCTGAGCATAACTATAACGTCCCTGTAACCTTTTGATTTTTTCAATGCATTTCTAAGCTTTTTTCAGTGAAATATATATATATATATATGTATATATATATATATCTTATGATTATATTACATTTAAATTTTGTATGGTATTTGACTTTAAATATTTCTTCCATGTTTGTCTATACATCACGTGGTGTTGATACGATTAGTCACTAGCACCTTAAAAATTAGCATTTGCATGAGGGACATTGTCATGTGAGCAAGGCTCCAAGGAGCCGAAACGTCATGCGACATACACTGCTGAAATAAATGAGTTTAAGCACTAAACTGGTCCGTGTCCAAGATGTCTTTGGCGGCTACCTGTCTTTTGATGCAGTATTTCGGGATATATATATAATGTGATCAAGCTCTGCCTGCGGAGTGAAACACGTCGGGGAGAGCACTTGCTCTGTGAATGCTACTAAATAAATCACCACTGGTGACACGATTGACGGTGTGATGGCGTTTCTTTAAACATTGTTTGAAGTGACTTCAAGGGAGAGGTGGTCTGCGCCTGCTTGTGTCTGCGCTGATAGCGGTCAGGATTTTCTTCATATATATATATATATATATATATATATATATATATATATATATATATATATATATATATATATATATATATATATATATATATATTTCGCCAATCCTGGTTGCAACGTTATGAATCAGGCACCAACTCCGTGGGATGTAAATCAAAGAACATGTTTATTCCAAACGGCCAATAATTATATATATAACAATATGTAGTTATAGTTAGGATGTATTTTCAATAGGAAGAAAATGTTTTCATTTGCCTATAACTTTGCCATTGTTTAACGAATCCTCGTGAAATTTTCAAAACTGGTATGGTACTCACTCCAGCAGCTGAAGGTTTTGTGGTGATCCGTCAGGCGGGGGCTGAGAAAAAGGGGGGGTCCTAAAACGCATTTCCCCCATGTTTATTCCAGTTGAGAGTTAGACATGACTACATCCCGAACTGGTGAATGGAACAACACCATATTTGGCAGAAATGTAGCTGTTGGTCCAAAAAGTGACCTCTTTGTAAAGTGGCATAGATCCTATCAGTAGTTTTTTAAAAAATATTATGGAAAATCCCAATTTGTATATATAGGGTTTCATTTAAAAGAAAAAAATTAAAAGCTTTCTTTTCATTTTTTGAGGGAAGGTTGTGGTCTGTGGGATTTTTACATACATTCACAAAGGGGAAGGACTCCCCTGCGGACACCTTCCTGTTTACAACTGGCTCCCCACCTACTTGAAGTTGGTGGGAAACCTGGATTGTTTTGTGACCACATTTGTCATAAAACAATTGTACATCCCCCTGCAACCCGCTATTAGAAAGGAACACCCTTGACATGCCCCTTCCTTTTAGCGACTCAGAAACCCTATTTTGCGAGTCCGTAATAGGTTACTAACTCGCAAAATGGCCCTATTTTCCATTTGCGACAGCTAAAAAAGGTTGAAACCCTGGGCCTGGGAACCTTGGGGTGCCCAGTAGACATGACCTGGCCCTGGGGGATGAGGTCTCCGGGGCCAAATTTGGCCCATGGAAGGGGGCCGCAAGGCCCTCTCTACCATTTGAGAAAGGCCGGCCCTAGGGGGTATGGGGTCCCTGCGGCCGAAATAGTTCCAGGGAGGGGCCCCTCCCCAAAAAGTATTTAAAAAAAAAAAAGAGGCCAGGCCCTGGGGGATGACAAATCATTGTTGTTGATGGTATTAACAAAACTCTAGGCTTCCTCCAAAGACCCATTCCAAATAACACAAACATCATCAATGAAATGCCACCACTCAAGTACATGTGTGTCAAACACCTGTTTGTGGGTGTGCCTGAGGACATGTTCCTCCCACCACCCCACATGCAATCATGCGTAGGTGGGAGAAAAATAAGCTGCCATAGCCACCTGCGCAGCTGATGAAACACTTCTTTGTTGAAAGTAAAATAATTGTTGATCAAACATAATACAATCATTTTGATTAGCATGGCATTGTGTTGGATAAATTGTACATTTCTGGTGGCTAAATAGAATTTGACAGCTTCAAACCCATCGGTGGGATTAACTCTCGTATAGAGGGAGCAGATGTCCATAACAATCAAAGTGTATTCCTGTTTCCAGATCACTGCCTGTAATTTGGTCAAAAAGTGTCCAATATCTTTGATGAATGAAGGAAGGTTCTCTACATGTTCATGCAAATAGAAATTAACATATTTTGACATGGCTTCCAGTAAGCTTTTCTGGACGGAGATAAAGGGATGTCCAGGTTCTGGGCTGACATTTTTATGAACCTTCAGAATCAGATACAAAGTTGGTGTGATCGGATGATCGTTTTAAGAAAGTTATATTCATTTTTGCTCAAAAATCCTTCTTGTTTCCATTGACCAAGATTTTTAAATACAAGTTCTTTGGTGTTTTTAATGTCCTGAGGTGTTGCTTTTCTAGAACACGTGGTATCTGTTAGGTGGTGGCTCGCTTCTTGCATATATAAGGCCCTTATAGGCACTTATAGGCAACAACACTATATATTTCCACCTTCATTTGCCTTATTGATAATTATGTTGTCGTTTTCTTTGAGCTTTTGCATCATTTTAGAATATTGAATTTCAGAATATTTTCTTTTGCTGTTCTTCTCAACACTTCAAGGTTTAATTGTTTGAGTTCTTCTGTTACACAGTCATTAAATGTGTCTATGGAGTCTTTAGGCATAAGAGGAATAAAAGTAGAAGGCGGACGAAAGGGGCTGCTTACTGCACAATTGCTCGGAAAGCCCTTCTCATTCAGATCTTCTTGAGTGCTATTTATAGATTCACTAGTGTCATGGTAAAGGGCATGTATTGTTCTTAAAATTGGGATGTCTGCTGCTTGGAAGGACGTACTGTGTTGATGTGAAACTAATGTTGGAGGCAGTTTCCGTAGCCTTGTTGAGTTTAAAATGTTTCAGCAATTTTAGTTTTCTTATAAATTTGAAGACATCAATACATGTTTGTACATATTTGAATCTGTTTTTCGGATAAAAAGAAAGACCTAACGAGAGAAGTTGTGTTTCGGCTGTGGTTAGTTCTATTTCGTATAAATTGATAACGGTGTTATCTTTGGCTGATGTTATTGATTTCATTGCTTGGCTTTGCTCCTCCTGCCTCTCTTGCTGTTGCCTGCATTTGCGCCTCTGTTTGCAGCACTTGTTTCTCCATCGCCTGTTTTCTTCTGGGGTGGTCTTGGCCGCGGGCTTGGATTAAAAAACTCAGAGGCATATTACCAACAACTAGCGATAATTATCGCTATGTTGGTTTAGCGGCGATATTTTTATCGCCGAGCTGCGGCGATTTTTATCGCTTAGGAACCTTAGTATTAGCAAGGTTTATCTCCTAAGCGATAAAAATCAGCCGAAATGCATGAATATCGCTGAAAAGTCAGCGATATTCATGCATTACCGAGCTAATGCTCTTAGCCATGTTATCCACCTATAATTGGATAACATGGCTAAGAACTGCTCAGGGGCAGGTGTTAGCTTTTGGAGATATTCGCGCTTAGCGCGAATATCTCCAAAAGTTGGTAATAGGAGATAGCGATATTAGCGACTGTTTCCAGTCGCTAACATCTTGGCACGCCCAATTTGCATGTCATTAGTGATAAATATCACTGACATGCAAAGCGGGCCCAAGATGGCCGCTATCTCCTACTAGCTGTCGCTAACTGGTGTTAGCGACAGCTAGGGAATAGGGAGATAATGTTATCTCCACTTTCTTGGCTTTTAAAGCCAAAAAAGCGGAGATAAACCCCCTTGATAATATGCCCCCTCTGTTCTTCTGAGGGAGTGGAATTGGTAGGTAGCTGTGCCGGTGCGTTGGTTGGACTGTTATCATCTGCATCTAAACGGCTACTGGCCACTGAACTTAGATCTGAATTGGAAAGGATTCGGCTACTGGCATTAGGAGCAGATGTCGTATACGTTTGCAGAATCATTGCCTGCCTCTTCACGGTATCGAATTTCCTTGAAAACGTGAATGTTCTGCCAGTTTCATAATACCTTTTATCACCGGCAAATTTGAACATTTTCCGTGAAATATATATCGTAGGACAACTTTCTTTCTGCAGTTTTTCCAACTGCATTCAAAGTCATGGAAGAAAGAAGGCAGCACAGCTATAGTATAACAGTGAGATATTCCTTTATTTTCACAGTAACAAAAGTGCAGGTATGGGTGACACATTGCGGCCTTCCTATATAGGTATATGCCCCCAACAGGGTTCTGTCACAAAACACACCTGAAGCAGTGGTTCCAGTAGATTTATTGGATTTCTCATATTATCACCAAAAGGTCCCTGTCCAGTTAGGCTTCCAAGAGTAACTGCCTACCCTGGAACCCCCATACAATCATTGGTTCTAGCATTCTTAACAACTACATCCTATGCTAGAGCTAACATAAAGAAAAGACTGACCATATCAGATGACTTCTGCATTATGTTTCCCTGGTGAGCTGGCCCTATACAAGATGGCAATATACTGCTTCTG
Organism: Lissotriton vulgaris; assembly: GCF_964263255.1. Lineage (NCBI taxonomy): Eukaryota > Metazoa > Chordata > Amphibia > Caudata > Salamandridae > Lissotriton > Lissotriton vulgaris. Next base: position 1,531,875,910 of record NC_141689.1, on the reverse strand, counting down.
ATTCAGGTGGAGGAGGGACCAATGAGTAGACTGGGTAGGAAGCATTCCCTATTCAAATTATATATAGGAAGTAAAGGCAGACTGGAGTTTATCGATTGTCAAATGTGTTTGTTGGTGGGTTACCTCTAGCAGACGGACAGTTTGCATCCAATCTCTCCCTTAAAGGAGGCACTGTTTTTGTTTTGCTGGTTTTTTTCCCCCTTTATTTCCCTCTTGGTTTTCTGTAGAGAGCAGTGACTTCTCAAAGAGGGGTGCCTTTTGGAACATTTCCTGTTTACTTTTTTTCTGTTTCAAGAACTCATCATCCTCCACATCTGTAAATACAAAACTCTACCCAGCTGGCTAGTTCATTAACTACCAAAAGGGTGGCAAGTCATCTACTATATTACGTTTATATGAAGTATACTAATGTGCTTACCTGTGAAATACCTAAATGTTTGCAAATATACTCTGTCAGAAGGCCCTCGCAAATTGGAACTTGATCAGAGTTGTGGCATGTTATTGTTTCTGCTTTCTCTGACACCATCCTTCCCTGTTTCCCAAGAGACTAAGGGGCAGATTTATGTCGGACTTGTGCCACGTTTACGCCGCCGTTGCGTGACGCAACGGCCCGGAAACGTGGTGCATCCCTGCGACCTATTTACAAAGTGACGCATCTAGGTAGATGCGTCACGTTGTAAAGCCCTGCGCCACATGGAACCTGCATCAGGTTTCATGTGGGCGTTCTGTCGCAGGGTGGGCATTCCCTCGTAGGAAAGTCCCATAAAACTGACGCAGTGAAATCTACAAGATTTCACTGAGTCAGTTTTATGACGCTGCTGCGTCAAATCCTTACGCCTGCTTGTAGCAGGCGTAAGGAGTGACGCACCACGTTATGTATGGGTGGCCTCTGTACATTGCAGGAGTTGCGTCGCACTTGCGACGCTACTCCAGCAATGCGCCGCCCGTACACCCCAAGATGCGTCACGCATCTGCCCTTCTTTGCACCATGGTGCGGCGCATTGTAAATGCGGCGCATCTGTGGTGCCGCAAGGAAGGAATTGCGTGACGCATCAGTTCTGGCGCATCCCTGCTGATTTGCAGAGATGCGCCAGAACTCATAAATCTGCCCCTAAGGTTTTTGAGTCACTGTAAGTCATTTAGAGCAAACATTTTTAGGCAACAAGGATGTGCTAGCATTATTGTTTGGGTCGGCTCTCTAGTTTGCTTAACTTGACAGGGATTTTAGATGGCTCCCTTGCTTTGGATACTTTCCTTTTTTGTGCCTCTGTTACAAAAAGATTATACAGCAAGAAAGACTGCATTATAGTGCTTTCTTTCTATGTCATAGAAAGTAAAGAAAGACTATAGTGGGGGATTGCTTGGCATTTAACCTTTATCTTGAATCGAAACGGTCCATCTTTTTTTTGTCTTCTCTTCCTTTTAAGTGCTAACTCTGCATGTTAACCAAGACCTCTTATCTTTTCTAATGTGTTTGTTTTTTTGTCTGGCCTAATTTGTTTCTGGTGTAACCATGTATTGCGAGTATCCTCAAGTAGGCATTCATTCTGTTCATCTTTCTGCCTAAGAGACTGACAGATCCTGAGACTGTGTAGCACAAGCTGAGTGAAGCTGAGGAATTGTCACTGAGCCACTACGCTTAGAGAGAAGTGAAGTGAAATATAAGAGGAAAATAATCACAATGCTACTTTAACACAGCATCGTGATTGGCTAGGGGAGCCTTGGAGCCTGTGTCTTTCCTGCCCCTGGAGTCCTGGAAGCGTGCGATGAGGACCAAGAGGCAGTGGCTGGCAGGCAGGTTAGTGATATTAAAATATTTTTTTCATTCCCTCACCCCCTCTTATGACTTGCATCACCATCGCAGTTGAGTAGCAGCCGCCAATGGTTTTCTCTGTGGATCTCAAGTGCGTAACTGGGCAATAGGGTTTGAGCTTCTGGTTTAGGATGCATGGGCCTTTCCCCATTGAAGATTTGTGTGTAAGACAGCAAATTAAAAAAATTCTTCTTTTCCTTAAAGGCAACCAGTGTAAGGTTCTCAGAAGAGGTGTGGAAGTGGAAGTGGAAACAGAAGGGATATTACAAATGAGACGTCTGCTGTGTTTTGAGCAACTTGTAGGTTGGACAATAATGCCTCATTTGCTGAAGCTAAAAAAAGCGATGGCATAATCTAATCTACCAATAAGGAGTGCCTGAACCTAGAAGAAGGAAAGGAAGAGCTTTCCTTAGCAGAAGATTCATATGGAAACAGGTGCCAGTAGTAGACAGAACCTGTTCTTTCATAGTTAGGTCTTGGACCAATGTTCTTGACTACCTTTCTGGGTGGGAAGGGCAGCGCCTAGTTTTAAAGGCCACCAGTCGGAAGACCAAAGTTGTTGAGCCTTACCAAACAGGATAGCCTTTTTTTCAGCATTCAACTGCAAGCAGTTATTGATCATCCAGACTATGGCTGCTTTCATCCCTTTTGATAATTGTTATTTAATTTTGACTAGGTCTTTGTCAAAGGAGATGACCAGCTGAGTGTTGTCAGCATAGGACAGTATTTAAAATCTAAAGTATATGATGGTCGTGGCAAGGTGGGGACGCATATATGTTAAGAAGAGTGGGGCTTAAACATGAGCCCTGAGGGACCCCCTTGTCGATCAGCATCGCATGAGATTTGAAGGTAGCCAAAGAGATGGTCTGAGTTCTGTTATTTAGAAAGTCACTGAACCTCTCTAGAGTTTTTCACATGGATTTCAATCTCATACAACGTTTGGAGTAGCTTTTTGTAGGACACTGTGTCAAACGTTATGGATATATCCAATAGCACAAGTATGGATGGTGAGCTAGCATCAAGAGTCTTATAGAATGTGACCGCCACCAAGGCAGTCTCTGTGCTATGAGAGGATCTGAACTCTGATTGTGATGGGTCCTGGATCTTCTTATCATCTAAATAGGCTGTAAGTTGTTTATTTATTTGACCTTCCAGCAACTTGTGTAGAAGTGGAAGCAGAGAGATGGGCATGTAGTTTGTGAGGTTTTAGGTGCAATATTAGCCTTCTTTTGTTTAGGCGGAACCTGAGCAGCTTTCCAAGCCAGGGGAATTTTCTCAGTGTTAAACGATAAGTTAAACAGAGAAATTATTGTAGCGGCAATCTGATTAGAAAGTAGAGCTGAAGTCTATTTTGAATTGGTCCTTCTCTATCATCATATTTATGTATTTATGTTGGCTTGTGTGTGCATGGGTGCGTATTTGCATTAGCTTGTATGTTTGTGTGTTTGCATGCGTGTATGTGTGTGTGTGTGCGCCTTGTGTGGGTATGTGTGAGTTTACTGTGTTATCTTTCCTAGTGGCTGCTTTGCCAATGTCAACTCTTTATATCCAACATACCACAAAATTTGGGGCATTTATGACTGAATATATGGGCTATATGGACTAAAAATGTTCCCATATAATCGAATGGGTAACGCCCTTTGATATATCTGGCCCACAATCCCTTACATCACAAAAGCACTTAGGGCCTGATTTTGATCTTGTCAGACAGGGTTACTCCATCACAAAAGGGACGGATATCCCGTCCGCCAAATTTCTATTCCATTATATCCTATGGAACTTGTATTACGGCGGATGGGATATCCATAACGTTTGTGACACAGTTTCCAATCCACGAAGATCACAATAAGGTCCTAAATTCTCATATCTCTCCAAGACAATACATAACACACTAACCCAGCACCCACTCTACAACTCACAGCTACCCTGATTTGAAGGGACATTTTCGACCCTAACACCACCATAATATGTCTCCTCAAACATATTCCTCAACCAGGTAAATATGGGGCAGCAGCAAAATTAAGACCAGGGAAAACGTGGTCCTAAACAGGCGCAAATGTTTCATTTCTCCTGTTTTTGCTGTTTCTATGTGTGCTAGGTTGTGCAGCACACATAGATACAGCAACAGGCCATTGATTGTTTATGTGCAGGAAGTGTGACCTTTCCTGCACATAAACAATCAATAAAAACAATGATGTTTTGCAACATCTAAGTGTGCTGCATTAAGCAGCACACATAGAAGTTACAAAACACCATTTAAAGATTGTTTATGTGCAGGAAGGGACACCTTCCTGCACATAAACAATCTTCCTCTTAAGACAGACACCCTTGCACTGTAGAGGAAGGGTGCCTACAGGGCTGGACTGGAAACCGAAACCGTCCCTTGTAAACTGTTTGGCCAGCCCCTGACAGGGTTGCGGCAAGCTGTTTGCTAGGGCCGGTTTCAACAGATTTTGTTACAGGGGGCCGATATTGGCAGCCCTGGTAACAAAAACGGCCCCCCGGGGCCCAAAACTGCCCCCCACCCTGGCAGCACTCCTGGAAACTCCTGGTGCCAGCTATGGCTAGTCTGGCACTGGGTGCCTGTGTTGGCTCTAGGCTGCAACATTTAGCACCAGGTCAGGGGGAAACGCAGGGCTTCACCATATTGTTGTAAATATGGTGCAGCCCTGCATTTCAGAAGTGGCAGAGTACGGCGTTAGGCCAAGGAAGCTAGCACGGTGCTCCACCACTTCCTTGTAAATAATCCCGTAAGTATGATCGTACTGAAACAGACTAAACTCCAGTGATGGAGGTGAGCGAACCACTACCCGACAGCCCACCCTTCCACAATAATGGCAGCACATCGCTACACAAATCCTCGTGAACATAACATAAAGTACAGAGGGTAACGTTAATTTATTGACATCCAATTGAAGTGACTAAGGAATGCTAGTTTCCATGTAAGAGCGGAAGCCGCAGCTCCTAACATGTACAGTACGGTTTCCTAGGGTGGTGTGGGCAGTCTGGGATGCAACATCCCATGTAGGCTGAAGTTTTGTTTGCAGCATCTGTTCCTGTTATTTCTTTCCTGGATTGTATAACAGACTACCACCCAACGAGATAAAGAAGAATCCTATGCGTCCTGTGCCTGGATACTAACACTGAGTCCAACTGGTCTGTGGTGAAGTGTTTGAGGTTTTGGAAACTTTACTGCCTGTTTTATTTTCCAGCAGTGTGAAACATGTTATTTATTCTGTTTGAGTTCTTTTTGTGTTGAGTTTTCCACTGTTTATGTTCTTCAACTAGTGCCATCTTATGAGTTTTTCATCCTTCTGCTAATTCCATCCTTATGTCCATTTCTAATCTAGAGCGACAAACACTGAGCTACCTGCTGGCTGAGTGACAGGCTGACTGTAAGTATCTGTGCAGAGAGCACACAAAATAAAAATAACACTGCAGGACTAGTTGTATTTTGAATAAGAGATGATTGGAATACTGATGAATCCTAAACATTATGGGCCCAATTCACAAAACTACTGCAAGAGGAAAATCTAACATTATTACTTTTGGTATTTACAAAGGGCATTTACAAGTAGTAAATACTCTTTGTGAATACTGAAAGTCGTAAAGTTAGACTTTCGTTTCACTTTACGTTTGTGAATCGGGCCCGCAGTTTATACAATGTCCTGGTTAATATTCAGCATTGACTTTGTTATGACAGCTCATCCTCCTTTCTATTTCACTTGTGGAGAAGTGTGGCTCAGGGGTTAGAGGCGGCAGACCCGGAAGCTGAGATCGTCCCTGGACCAGGGTTCAATTCCCCGCCTCGGCGGGACTTGGGCTCAAAATTCCATGGACTCGATAATTCTCGCTCCGGTGCCTTCTCAACTCACGGGTTCACACTGTGCGACTCTGGGCAATAGCTTGCTTAATCTCCACAACGGCCCCTCGCGGCGGGATGCCTGGCTTTCACCTTGTGGGTACCCTGCTGGGGTTATCTCACAGGGGAATACCAGGACGGGTTCCCTAAGCAAGCGCCGGGAAAACCTTTGTGGGTAGCTGTGCGCTATATAAGCTCAAATACATTTACATTTACATTTGGATGTTTGATAAGGCAGTGACTGGTGTAGAGATACCATTTAATCAACAGGGAGGGATGAGGAATAAATGTGTCCGTTTCTTTCCCCGGGGTTAGGAATGGATTTGATCAAAAGTGAAAAAGGACACTTGTTACACTTCTCGACCTTAGGTTCAGGGAGGTTAGGAAACCCTCAAAAACTCAATGTTGCATGGAATGCGGTATATATGATTCATCCGCCCCACATTGAAGTTATGTCAGTTATCATAGGGTATTCCTAGTTGTGTTGTTTGCCAGCCTCATCCAGAGGCACCTCTGGTCTCAAGTGCAGTGTCCAGAGATAGAGGGTTTTCCCCACAAGTTAAGTATAAACCATTAACACTCATAGGTACATTAAAAAGAGGAAAAAACACCCAAATGCTTTATAAGGGGGTGAGTTTCCAGTAATATAAAATCAGGTTTATACTCTATAGGGACCGAGTTACCAGGTCCTGTAGTATTTGTAAAAAGAGAGTTGTCGACAAGTTTCAGCTCCTTAGGCCCGAGGGGTCTGTGGAGCTTTCGTCAGGACTTACAAACATATATTGTTACTCACACCACTTGTGCGGTATTCTTACTCCAAAGTATTTACTTCTTAAGGAAATTCCTCTCTCCACAATCTGAAAAAGAGCGATAGGTAATGTGCAAATATGTGCATATGTCAAATTTATAATAGTGGGGAAAATTACAATCTAGAGGTAAGCCTTATGTTACTCTATGTTAAGGTGAAAGGTTAAAACGTGCATTGGAATAGCTACGATGCATCCTGGATTTGATATCTCTCGTGGTATTTAATGTTTTAATGGTTTGTTGTTTCGGCTCGAGGTCGCTACACACAAACGTCCCAATTTAGTGATTGTATTTATTCTAAAATACAGAAGCTGAATCGTAATTAAGCAGACAGTTCAGGGTGCAGTGTGTTTCAATTACGTCTCTTGTAAGGTGGTGATAATGTCAGTAATTCGTAAATATTTTCTTATTAATATTACTAATACTAATACTAATAAATATGGGCGCTTGACCTATGGCTATTGCGGTATCTCAGTTTCACAGTGGCACCATGTGAGTCTGTCTTTTTGGGACTTGTTAGCAATTAGTCTTCATACAGCAGCAAATCATGATGAGGGCCTTTTTGTTATGATGAGGTTGAAATGTTTTACCTTGTATACAGTTAGACTCCTGGACCCAAAAAGACAGTCCCAAGACAGTCCCAAACAACCATTCTTTTGTAAACACATATTACACTTTGGCACACAGTTGCACCGAATGACAACTTTTTAACACAATTATTCGTTATTATTCTTCTTTTGAGGAATAAAAAGTTTTATTCTGTAACAGCTACCACAACTTATTATTACGGATTTGGTTTATTTTGTCCTTTTTATTTGCTACATATTGGATTATTAATTCATCAGAAAATGTGTCTATTGGTCTGTTAAATGAGTCCACGGCGAACAGTTGTGTTTATTATGTACAATATTTGATTAACCCCTAAAAGGGATGGCGTTTGAAGATGTTATTTCTTTTTTCTCTTTAAATCCCCACTTTTCTTATACAGATAACTTTCTTGTGCAACCTTCTCTGCATGAAAACGCATTGCTTTCAGCACATTTATTCTTTGTTAAATGTGAGGAAATGCATGTTACTCCATTTTATAGGTACATTTTAAGGAAACAAATTATTTGTAAGTTTACTTCATAGTTTCAGTCAAACTTCAGCCCTCTTCAAAAACATTACCTGCAGTTTGAAAGCCAAATAAATGTGGTGCTTAATGTTTATCTACCCATTTTATACAGCATGCTGCATGCACACTGTACATATTGCAGTGCTCTTCTTAGAACTGTAAATTGCATTCAAATTATACGTTATTATTTTAACTACTACCACTCTCCCACTTCGTAAACCATTCAAGCAACCAAGAGAAATATTGCTTAATTACAGAAAGAATTAAAGAATCTCTTAAAACGAGAATTGCTTCATCTGTGAGTTAATCTGAACAATGAGACAATAGTGGTTCGTAGCTTTGTTTGGCACAGACAAGAACAATTTGTATCCTTAGTTATCCTGCTGAAGAGGAAAGTTATGGATTCTAACGCTAATTAGGGGCATATTTACAAGGGCTTATCGCCGGTGGTGATAAACTCTTCTTCTTATTTACAAGGTGGTCTTAAGCCGCTTAACGCCACCTTGTAAATAAGGCCCCCTTTCATGCTACACTTAGAGTGAAAGGAGCGGAAAATGCGTGTTGCAGTGGGTGTTGCAACACCCATTGATTTTTATGCTGCCCCTTATTTACAAGAGTGGCGTAAATATTGGGCAGCACCAAGATTAAGACCAAAAATAACCTGGTCTTAACATTGCGAAATGAGCAGAAACTATTAATTTCTCCTCGTTGTTGCTGTTTCTATGTGGTGCTGCATTGTGCAGCACACACAGAAACAGCAAATCGCCATGAATAATTGTTTATGTGCAGGAGGGTTTCCCTTCCTGCAATCATTAAAAAATTGACGATTTGCAACTTCTATGTGTGCTGCACAATGCAGCACACATAGGAGTTACAAATCACCACTAATGGTTGTTTATGTGCAGGAAGTGACACCTTCCTGCTCATAAACAAACATTCCCTCAACAAAGTTACTCTCCACCCCACTGAACCAGTAATGCAATTTCTTACACAAATGATATCTGCACCAGTGCAAATAGGGCACAAAATGATTTAGATTTTTCTGTGTTTGCATAGTAAAATAAGAAAACATGCAGGAAAAGTCTGTATGTTCCATTGTTGTCACAAATATTTAAAAATAAATGCAAATCAGTATCCTTTTTATAATCGTTGTTCAAGGACTAGGATTTCTTAGGTAAAACAGGGTGTAACTCAGTCCCTGCAGCACCTGCAGAGCAAGAGGGTCCCTTAAACATTAAGGGGTCCTAGACCTTCAGGGTGCCCATTCAGCCTAAGGCCAATGATCATCTGTGATATGGGAGACTCAAGGTACCATCATCACATTTTGCAGAGGGCCCCATCATTTTGCATTACGTCACTGAGATTAAATATCTATGGCACACACACAAATTATTTTAAAAAGAAAATATGTGCTCTATAAAGGTTTGGGACCGTCGAATGGGGATGAAAGCGCTAAACTTGTGCTACAATACACTAGATAACTGTTGGGTTCATAGAGCCGAGCACAGTTCCGTGGCACTCACATCAATCAGCTGGATGATCTTACATCCCCCTAATAAATGTATTTTCTGGTAAATAGTTGGGTACAGGTGTTTTTAGTCTGGTTTGGTGAGGTGTCTGTTAGATTTCACCTGGGCTTTTTGCATACACCCAGACAAAAATACAACACTCTCCCCATCTTTCAGTTTTGAAAATCTTCAAAAATGTTGATCATTTTACAAAATATTGTGTTTTCTCCGTACCAATCTGCATTCCACTCCCATTTCACTGCCCCTTACTTACGCCCCTCTCATATGCCCTGCTTGTTTCATAGTGTATGTTAACATTATGTTGTTGGAAAATTTCAAGCTCACACCGCCCCCAATCTTACTGACCATACTACGCCCCTTTTCACAGATTCATGGCGGAGACTGTCACATAGCAAGGAGAGCACGTCCTTCGCAAGCATGTTGCTTTAATTTTAAAAGCTGGAAAGAGGCTCTCAAATAAGCCATGTTTGTATAGGATACATTCAGCCAGCGCATAAGTGCAGAGAAGCTATTCACCATGCCAAGTACAATGTGTTGCGACAAGACAATAAAGCACTCGTAGTCTTCTGAGATCTGCTTCAACACAGTGGGCACACTCTGCTGCAAACCTCTGGAGCCCCCTATGCACATTCAGCCTCATTTAGGAGGCCCCTAGTGAAACATTTGATCCGCTGGAGCATCACATTTTTCCCTCCATCTCCCTTGATATAGACTCCTGTGATTTGTGTTACCAATAATATTGAGACTGCAATGCAATCATTAAAACAACTAGAAAAATTACGGCTGGGTCCTACAACAGTTATTGGGGAACATAGTGAGACTATTCTCACTGGTAGAAAATACAACAAGCTCCCAGTCGGCACTCGCAAAAGTAACTTCAGAATACTCCACCTACTCCGGGAAGTTACCCCTTATGTCATTGTTCTTAAAAATGGCCCACCCTTGCCAATCAGGGAAGAAGACTGGAAACAGCTCAAAAATATAACAGTGCATTGGTTGGTGAAGACTCTGGACTGGTCAGGATGTGACATTCTACATGATAAGATAAATAATGTTGAACGTATATCATGGGTGGGCTCACACACAAAAACCAAAACAGGAGATTGCATTGTTGTAAATTTTAGGGACAAAAACTTTGCACATTGGCTTATGGGCAGACTACCTTGGAGCAATAATGTGGGGGTCCTTATTGAAGCAGTACCACTAGGATACTTCTATTAGCCGCTGTCAAATATATGCATTGGTCGTGCCCCCTCACAAATTACAACTTCCAACTTTTAATTACTTTTCTCCCTCAGATCAAGAGGAATGACTGAACTATCAGCCGGTGAGGGAGCTTGGTGCTGAAAATTTAACCTCACCATATGCTTCTTTAGAAATAGATAGAGTTAGTTATGCGCCATTACTTTTTAACATTAACATTTTAAGCGAACCTTGCCACCCTGACCAGGATGGTTTGTCAGATTTGACACATCCTATAGCGCCTTACCCTGTCAATTCTCTTTATGATGGCATATCAGAGCTTCTGCCAGCATGCCCTGTTGTACTATGGGCTGGTTCCCGGAACTCTAACGTGTTAACAGACACGTTGATAGTAGAAGCCAGTGTTGCAGCTGTTTGCTGCTCAGAGAGCGACTACACCACTCAGACTACTGTAACTACACATAGTAGTATCTTTTGGAACATAGCAGGACTGTCAAACAATTTGGAAATTAAAGATTGGATAGAGTTTGCTCGTAAGTATAGCATACTTTGCTTACAGGAAACTTGGATGCGTGATATAGCGCACAGATTAGAAGCGCGTGCTGGAGAAACGTAAGATGGAGATCAGACAAGAGACAAGGGGCCAATTACATGTGGCATCACAGAGTAAAGATTCCAGACTCTTCTGGCAAACTGTCAACAAAGAGTACTTTAGCAACACAAAAAATGGAAATATTGATGCAACAATCATGCCCAAAATGTGGGTAAAACACTTTGCTGGTCTCTACGGCAATAGTACTGAGACATACTGTGATGTCGATTTTCAATATGTGGCATCTTCTTTGGAACCCCCAACTTTAGAGGAGGTAAATAGGGCGCTTTCTCAGACTGTAAGAAATAAGGTTCCTGGGCCGTATGGAATACCCGCGGATCTATTTGTAGCAAACATCGCCTTATGGCTACCGCTGCTAACAAACATATTAAGTTGCTATGCGACCCAGGGTCCCCCGGATTCTTGGAGATCGGTCATAATAGTCCCTATATATAAAAAGGGAGACAGGTCAGACCCTAAATGTTACCGACCACTCTCTGTAATTGATTGCTCCTGCAAAATCATGGGACGACTAATATTGGAGAGATTGAAGACCTGGATAACAGAAAACGGGAAGTTCGCTGATGTCCAATATGGTTTTAGGAAAGGCCTGGGCATAGTAGAACAGTGCCTTAATCTGCACCTGGTCATTGACAAATATACTATGGCCAAGTTAGGGACCTTATACATTGGGTTTATGGACCTGACTACTGCCTTTGACTGGGTGCAGAGGGGGAGACTCTGGGAGAAGATGCTGCTTATGGGCATTGATCCACCTATTGTCCATTATCTAGCAGCAATGCATCAGGGAGTCACAGGGAGAGTACGATATGGAGCAGCTGGTGAGCTCACCTCACCTATGAAGATGGATTGTGGGGTTCATCAGGGATGTGTACTTGCTCCCTTACTGGTCTGTCTATATATAAATGATTTAGAAAGCCGTATCAGAACAGGAAATGTAGATGCTCCCACAATAGGCTGTAGGCCTTTACCAGCCTTGCTATACGCTGATGATTGCGTCTTCATGTCGAGAACTGGGGTGGGACTACAAAGGCATTTAACTAGTTTTAATGGATTTATGAGTGACCTTGACTAAAGACTAATGTTGCAAAATCACGTTATGGTAGTAGGCAAATCCCCATCAAAAACAATAACTTTTTATATAAAGAAGGAAATATTGTGTCAGGTGCCAACCTTTTCTTATTTAGGCATCCTTTTAATGAAAAATATTCTTGGTCCCATTTAGTTAACGCAAGGATTAAAGGATTCAACAAAAATGTAGAGGCCATTTTCAGATTTCCAAAAAAACTAAGTTCTCATCAAAGCCAGCATAGATATTTACAAAGCACGAACATGCGGGTCAACCTGTATGGTGTTGGAGTTTGGGGTTGCTCCAACGCCTTGGGTCTTCAGAGAGCAGAAAATATGATGTTAAAACGTGTGTTGACACTACCTGAAAGCACTCCTGCCACCATGTGTCATAGCGAATTAGGTGTAATACCATTATCATTTTGCATGCAATTAGCACCTCTAATGCTTTGGAATAACGTTTGGGTAAAAGAGGAACCAGCCCTGAACCGTGATATAATTTTAGATTGTTTGAAACTGGACTGTGCGAAAATAAAACACTGGCTCTCTTTTATGCAAGAACAACTGGAGAAGTTGGGACTGGAGGATTTTTTTAATACACCTGGAAACATATCTGCAATCGCAAAAGCTAAGCTGAAAAGAAATTTTTTCTCTTATCTGAAACAAGTAAGAGATAGGCAAGAGATGGCTAAAAAAATGGTTGTACAGCATTCATTGTTAGTTAGCTCTCCAAGAATCGAATTCTACCTCTCCTTTTATTTTAATCAAGCCAAAATGTTTTACTTGATTAGGTTTAGGATGGGCATTGCTCATCTTCTGGTGTCGTATCCACGTGATGCTTATTGCGATGCTAAATTAGAATTGTGGCCATGTTATTCAATCTACGCACAGAGCACTTTGCCTTTTATGTTTTTTTGTAAACTTTATCTTAACCCGAGACGTACCTTCTTGAAACCATTGTTAAGATTTTGAAACATAAGAAAGTGTCAGCCTGCATTATGTCATCTACTCCTTTTAAATGATGAATCAACTTATTTAATGATTTATAAGTATATTTCCTCTGCAGTTCGGCTCCGTAATATTGTTAGAAAATTATTGTTTGTGCATTGATTATGGCGGTTAAAGTGTATTATGCCAATCTTTGTGAACATTATGTTTTTCTTCTTTTTCTTTTATGTGTTCTTTAATGGCTGTTATTTAGCCGAATAAAGATCTTTTACTGACTGACTGACACTCCGGTGGCGCAATGTGTTGCAGTATATTTACAAGGTTGCTCAAAGCCACTTTGCATGGCTTTTCATTGCCTTGTAAATATGTGCCCCTATCACGTAGAACAGCGCATGAAAGGGGCATTCCACGGGTGTTGCTGTGGGTGTTCCCACACAGCACCCATAGAATCTGAAGCATTACCAGATTTACGAGGAAACCTTGGAATGCGTCAGATTCTAACGCCACCCCAGGAGTGGGATAAGGGAGGTGCAACACAGAGAAATATCCTTATTTCTCCTCGTTCTTTCCTCTTTCTATGGTTGCTGCATTTTGCAGCACACAGAGAAAGAGGAAATCACCTCTCATGATTGTTTTTGTGCAGGAAGGTGTCCCTTCCTGCACAAAAACAATCAGCTGTACAATGCAGACACCCTTGCACCATGGCACAAGGGTGCTTACATTGGTGCATGGCAGCCCATTGTGTGCCAGTGCATGGGAAAAGGACAGGCATGTGTTGTTTCTCATAGATATGGCACATTCCTGCCATTTTTGTTTGACGCAGGTCAGCGCAGTAAGAATCCTTGTGGCGCTGCCTTGCACCGAAACCTCATAAATGAGGCCCATTGTGCTGAGAATGTTTTAAATACGTTGTGGATGCTGCGAAATTAAAAGAATTGTCTGCAAGAAGCTCCAGTGAAGCCCATCTCTTCTGATGTAGCTTGACTGACTATTAACTGTGGAGGTCTGCCTGTCTAGTGTAGCACACAACCCTCCTCACATCTAAGGAAGCCAGTCCATCCACCACCATGGCAATAATCACACTAAATTGCACCACGCACAAGACGTTGCCATCACAGTCTGAAACAGAGACAATCAAAGCAACAGACGCACACCCAGACAATTTTTTTTTTAATTTTCAAACACCTTTATTCATTTTCAAAATGTAGTACTGGGTGCGCTATCTGCCGCTCCGGGGCTGACAGCTGGTGCAGAGCAGACACAGTCAGTCACAAAAATACAATCCGACACAGCCTATAAGCCGACATCCCGGAGGCTCAGCGGCGTTCAATATCAATACAAAGCGATATGGTTCCAGATATGTTCAAGGTGAAATTGCAGTGGAGTCCTCACAATACATGTGTCACCTTCCTATGTGTTGCTCACAGGTCTTGAACCCGCCTATCCCGAAAGACTGCAGGCTATGCACACCCTTAGTTTGAAACAGTACCCCTAAAAACAACCCCAACAGCCCCTCCCTCCCACAAATCGCCTGCAATTCACCTGACTAAGTTACATCTCAAGGCAATGGTGTCTGATCTCCCTCCTCCAAAAAAGGAGGGGAAGGGGGGGAAATTACCTCGCTCACCCTCCTACTCTCCACTCCTAGCCTGCATAGTCCCCCAGATTGGGTCCCAGACTGCGTACCTCGTTCGCTCCTAGTGTGGACCCTGCGCCCCGGCCCCCCTCCTCCCGTTAAGACCCATCTCCTCTATCCTAGGTCTCTCTACTCCATGCCATCTCCAGTCTCCGGTGCAGTCCCTCCATCATGTTCCTCTAGTGCATTCAGCTCGTCGTCAGTGTTGCCAGATTTTTTAAGCATTCTCTAGCCCAAAGCCAACCCCACAGTAGTCCAATATTGCTACTTTAAGGAAGGAGGGGCAGGGGCAGAGACAATTTGGTGTGGAATGCATTGGAATTGATGTTGCAGCAGGTTGCCAAGTAAATATTTGTCTAATAAAGCACTTTAAAATATTACTTTGCTGGAGTGCAGTATATATATTTATAATCTGGCAACTAGCACAAACCAAAATTTTACTGCACAATCTGGAGAAATATAGCCCAATTGTGCGTGATCTAGCCCAATCTGGCAACACTGTCGTCGATGCACACCCAGACAATTAAGACAAAAGAAGGGATGCTAAACGAGTACCACGCCAGTTACTGTGCACCATATAGCGCCATGTTGGAATAGAGAGTGAACATGAAGAGGTTTATTCACAGAATAGTTAGTGCTTAATCATACCTAATCTAAGATTAACATTGTGCCATACATTTCTGCTCTTGTGCTGGAGGGAAGCTATGCCATCATACACCTGTCATGTTGGAGAGTTGGTGTGGCTCTATATGTTGGCACGGCAGAGAGTGTGGCATCTCTTCTCATGGTTCAAGGTCGGTCGCTGTGTGGAAGCCCATATGCCAGTGAAGGACTGATTTGCAGTACGTATGCTGCACCAGCTTTCTGTGGGATTGATGGAGTTGCTGTATTCGTGGCAGTAGCAGCAAGGTGCTCCTTTTGTTGTAACTGAAAGAGAGAGATGGACTTGTGTGTCTCTCGATCCATTCAAAAGATGTGAAAAGGAAAAATCTTGCCACTCACACTGCCCGTAAGCGCGAACACGAATGGCTGCCCCGTAGGCTGGCCTAAACGTGAATGACGTTGGCAACAGAACCAATGGGTGAACGAGGTTGATCCATTGCCCATGCATTGAATGCTGTCAAGGGGGGCCGATACAAAATATGAGTGACAACTCAAGAGAGCAATGACTGAAGTGGCCTGACACAAGTCTATTTCTCTTTATGGACTATTTTGTAGTATTTTTGTGTTAACATCATAAGCTTTGGGAGACAGCGAAAATGTCTCTAGCCCAAACCTAAAAAGAAAGAAAGAAAAAAAATTCCAATTCTAAATAGCAAAAAACAAAACACCTTTATCCTTCCTTCCCCAGTTCCTTGTGACAGCCCTCAGCATCACCTGGTTGAATGATCATTTCACAATGTGTTCACGCTGTATTATCCGTCTCCTCGTTCTTCACCGTGCATGTGCGGAGTGACGGAAGGTGAGCTATGGCCTGCCTGCCTCTCACAGCCCCCCTGGCCGTCATCCCTGGTAGCTGACTGAGCCGCGGACTGACGGCTCCGTCTTGGGTGAGCTGGAAGAAGTCGGCGCTTTGCGAGCAAACACTGGAGGGATATTGTAGCCGGAGGTGGAATCTCTGGCGAACCGCTCATGTCTGCGGCGCTTGTAAACAGAGCGCGGCGCACCCAGAGCTGCCAATCCTTTAATCTTCCTCAGATCACAGTCACATCATAAACTTCTGGGAGCTGCAGAGCTGCTGAGCGCTTAGCGCTGGTGTACGAAGGCACCAGACCTCGTTCAGTATTAGTTACAGAGCATATTTCAAACCCATATGCAAATCCAATAAAGGCCCCCCTTATGTGATCCTCGCAGTGGCACCAGTGTCAGCTACTTATTTTTTTTTTTACCTAATGTGGTTGCCATTTTACATCACTGATGGCTTTATGGGGATGTTGATATCCAAGCCACAGCAAAAAGTGCCCCTCGTGTCTGTTTTACCTTCAAAAATATAAAATACATTGTGGTGTTTCAAGATAAAATAATCTCTTTGGCACTCGAAATATTCCAAATTAGACTGAATGCAGCTGGTATAAAAGGCAATGTAAAAACACCCTTGAGCTCAACAGGAAGTTTAAAGATCAATTTTACATGGTTAAACTTGGTGCAACTGAAGCGTATTTTATTGCCTGAAATATTTTAGAACGCGATGGACTGGATTACATAGACTTCACCAGTGAAAGTGTAATTCTGACCAATATTTCTAGCTTAACCCCTCCCATGCTCGTGACGGAACCGTTCCGTCACGAGCCTCGGGTGGGCTGTGCTGGTGACGGAACGGTTCCGTCACGACCCTCTCGCCGCGCCTGCGCGGCGCGAATTCCGTGCTGCGCTAACGTTCTCTAGCGCGGGCGGGGCCGTGACGGAACCGTTCCGTCACAAGCACAGCTCACCCGCGTGCCGTGACGGAGCGGTTCCGTCACAAGCACGGGACAGCCGCGCGCCCCCTCCACCCCCTTAGCACTGCGGCGGAATAGCCGCCGCAGTGAAGGGGTTAAATAGATTACACTTGTGCAATTGTGAACAATATTTACACCGATATTTGGATTTACTATTAGGATGAAGAAAATATTTCTCTATGGTAAAGATATGTACCCTTACCCTGGATGCCCAACAGTACTGTTGTTGGGACCTTAATGCTGTTTTTTTGTCACAGGTGAACACGGATCATGCATGTGCGCCATGACATAGGCAGTTCTCACAGATTGCGGCCTTGTTGGACCAGGAGGAGCGCCCAAAAAACTATCTTCATGGTGGTGGAAGGGTAGTCACTTTTTTCCTCACTATTGCAGTAGCTTAAGAATAGATAGGTCCTGATGAATGCATTGGACTCTTTGGTCCTTTAGTTGCAGAAACATGTTGACCGAAATTTCTGGGTGAATATTTGTTTAATTTACCCCACTGCTTTTTAACATTGGTGGAGTAGGCAAAACACGGAATAAAGTAATTTGTTTGCCCCCTCACCCAATTTTAGTTTCACTCTTCACTTTTACTCTCACCATATGCACTGCACAATCAGTCACTCTCATCTTTGTTTCCAGCTTTAAAATAGCCTGTGAGACTTAGTCCATCAAGGACGGCATCGGTAACAACAGAGGTTTAATATCTCCTCCACTATGCCGGTTCCTGGTGAATGGCTATACAGGAATCCCAAATGATGAAGGGCGGTTCCGAGTGGTGACTGATGGGAACCCTGTTATAGATCACGAGGTGCCCACTTAACTTGACAAACACATAGATGTAATTTCTCTAATACATCGACGATAGTACCACTTTCTTTCTTTAGACCCGGTGACATTATTTGTATTTTGGGTGGAAGGGTACTGCCTTGACCAGGAGTTCATCAGCATGAGCGTGGTGGTGGCAGCATATCGGGTAGGTATCAGTAGTAGTGAACAGGACCTTTTTACCCTGCGTCAATGAAGTGCGGCCTACAGGGTCACTTACCTTTTAAACGTTCAGCTGCTGTGTGCTTAACTCACCCTTGGCCTACATCAGGTAGGTGTGCATTACTGCATGGTGCAGGAGTAGCAACTGCGTGGTAGTATGTGTGCTTGGGGGAATACATGACATGAAAGATGTAGTGCTGTGCAGTGTCTGCGCAATGAATGTATGTGCAAGGTGTATATGTGTGCTTGTGTTAAGTACAATACATGAAGGGTGAAGTGTTGTGCAGCACGTACATGGTGAGTGTGTGTACTAGGAGTGTGTGTGTCAGTAAATAACACACCCTGTTTAAATATAGAAAAGCTTCAGTGTTAAACAGCACAAACAGACAAGGGGCCTGATTCTCAAAGGTAAACTTACATTTTTGTGTAAGTTGACAATGTTTTGCTATTCACAAAGGCATTTTACTAGTAGTAACTATACTCCTGCGGTCAGGCCAGCTCAGGAGCCCGGGAATGCAGGCTCTGCAGGTATAAACGTGAGTCCTTGGCCCACCTCCTCTTCTGCTGCCCGGCCCTCCGCCTGGCCCGTAGTCTTTATCTTAGGCCATTATTAAGACAATCGGGGTCACGCACGGCAGAGGAGGGGATCACTTACCTTTAAACTCTGTCCACGGTAAAGCACATGGCGCCTTTGGTAAGTTCATCTTTCAAGCACGGGCAATGTTGATGGCTTCCACAGGCCGGATTTCAGAGTCTCCTGCCGGCCCATGAACCCTTTCCCCCGCACGTTCAGTACCCATGGAGCAATTAGACAAACTGAACTTTTGCAATTTTTCTTGATTTTAATGTTGTCACTTTTGTATTTTGGTTTTATGTAATGGTTTTTAGTAACCAAACAAATAAAATTAATTAATTAATTCATTCATTCATAGTATCTTTACGACTGCAGAGTCTCCGCACATAAAAAGATAGGGCAGTCCTATCATTTTTTGTGTAGAGACTGCAGTCATAAAGATATTGCAAGTAAATTACCTTTGTGAATGGCAAAAAATCCTAAACGTACACAAAAATGTAAGTTTACATTTGTGAATTAGGCACGAAGTGTTTTTGCTGCATGCATGTGTACATGCAAGGGTACAATGCATGGCGGTAACTGTACTAGACTGAATGTGTGCTGTGAATGCAACTCAGTCAGCCTGCAATGGGACATTATAAAGGGGAGCCTGGGTTCCATTTTGGGAGGCCCCGGCCTGCCTGGTGAAGACTTGAGCAGGAGAGGAATCCCCACGGCAGATTTTATTTTACTGCATTCCTGGGAGCTGGGTGGGACACACACTGGAGGGAATAGTAAAAGACTGTTCTTTGATTCACTGATAGCTCACAAAGAAGGGGCCTGGGTATATTGCAAGAAGAGAGATGGGGCTGATAAGGAAATCATAAAGAGTAGGGGTAATGGTCTGAAATTAACCTTTTGATGCACATATCACATCTGGAACATCCAAGTGTGAACTCTGGTAACTCCCATGAATTGTGTTGTGGGTCAATCAACTGTGGAGTCTTGCCTGCTGGACAGACATCTTTCAAGAGAAAAGGAAACATAGAGAGGTGTCCACATCAAAAGAAGCAGAACCCCAATATAAAACATCAATGACTCAGACTAAAGAACATTTGGTGTGTGGAAAAGGTCTATAAGAAGGGGAGGTTGAGTCCCCAAAAATGTGCCATCTGCCAAGCAGAGAGACAGGCTGTTTTAGAAGGTGAACCTCTGCAATACTTCTGCCTGTGACCAGGACTTAGGGGCAAAGGCCTGTTATTCGCCTTGCTGGGTGAGGGTACATCACCCAGGACACCAAGATCACCTGCCTTGGAGCCCGGAGCACCATCTCGTGCTCGGGGCCGGACTGGGAAACAAAACAAGCCCTGGCTAAGTGCTTGGCCAGGCCCCCGTGGGTATGGGGGTGCGGCCGAGCTGTTTACCAGGGTCGTTTCTGGCCGATTTCGTTACAGCGACCGATATTGCAGCAATGCTGCAAAAATGACCCTGTAACAAAACCAGCTCCCAGGGGCCCAAAACCAGCCTCCAACCCTGGCGGCCCACCAGGCAAATGCCTGGTGCCCACTATGGCCAGTTCGGCCCTGCTTCTGCTTGCCTGCCAAGTCCAGATGTGCCCTCTGAGGGAGAGGAAAGCATTGGCAGGAACGAGGTCCAGTAGGGAGTTCTGCACGAGGATTCCCTGAGTGAGATGTGAGGCTGTGCATTGATCGGACTGTTGTCATTTGCAGTATCTGCTCTGCGACCATTTAATGCAGGAGCATGCTACATTGTTGTGAGTCGTATCGGAAGTCCTGGGCGGAAAGCACCAGGCTGCCCTGCCGTGCTGCAGTGGTCCCTTATGCCAGAGTGGGGGGCACTGGAGAACTGATTTTGTGCCAGGAGGGCGGGACTTGTGGCTGCCACACTCAACGACCCTGTATGTGAGGAGGGGCTACTGTAGTAAGGTTGAACGCATGAGGAGAGTCTGCGAACAGATCTTAATTACCGTAGCAACCCTGTGTGCTAGGAGAGGCTGCCGTTATCACTTTGGTCTAGGGTTCCGGTTTTCACCTGGACCAAAGGAGTGCTGCTGTGACTAGAATTTCGAGCCTGCATTTGATGATATGCACCTGACCATGCCCCAGAGGTTCACGCACCCTTGTCGGAGCACCAGTCAGGAGCTGGGTGATTATCCCAGCACCCCTGCTGCTAACGGAAAAAGCAACTTACAGTCTTTTTCCACCAAGCAAGAGCAGCTCTAATCACAGGAAATAGGCCAGAAGCTCTGCTAACCAGGGAGAGCCTGTGTTGCTGAATGCTGCAGTGTCCATTCCAAGTGGCCCAACTTTGCAGTGCAGGATCAGGACTTGTGAGCAGCTGAGGAGGAGAGGAGAGGGCACTGCTGAATACTGCCATACTGCTAGAGCAGATAAGACTGGATTAAGGACTTTGCCGGGGAACTTGCTTCTAACAGTGGTAAGGCGCAATAGCACATTTTAACTAATTGCTAAAGAGTCAAAGGGAAAACTTTTGAGTACAGCCTCATAGTTTGCATTCCCTCATAGTTTGCATTCCCTGGATTCAGCAAACAGTGAATGGAGAAATAAAACCTGAACGCTTTACACAAAGAATGGTGGGACAGGGATCTGCCTGATTATCCTTAGAGCTCCAAACTCAAGGGGAATTGTGTTTCTGAATGTTGTATACCTTTGCATGTGTAGAGTTAGAAATAAAATATATTCATTTTCTATAAAAGTGAGTATTGAACTTAGCATTGATTTGTTGCAATCACTGTTTGCGTTTTGAGTTATGAGCCATGTTTACTGATATGTATCTACATCCCCCCGAGGGAGTCTTAACTGCTCAACCACAGCTACCACTGACAGTCAAGTGTAGAAAAGGGAACTTTATCCAGTTGCTCATGAACCATAGTAGGTCAGGCCCTGGGACATCAGGAGTACAAGGCCTCAACCACCACAGTTGGACCCAGCTGCCCCTACAAGACATGTGGCTCTCTGAAAGGGGTTAAAGACCTGACTTACACAAAGTGATGCTTCTCCCTTGTGAGTTGATGCATACATCGGCACAATATTGCATAGGTAACAGTCCAATCTACAAAGTCTGGAAATCTTGTGGTAGAATTGCTCCAGTGCAATCTAAGTAATCTATTCAGAGATATTGATGAGAAACACAGATGAAAGAGATGCTTGTGCCATCCTTCATTGATATTTGCACCACTCAGCAAGTGCACAAATTACAATTGCACAATCTAATCAGTACAAAAAATGGTTAGTCTACATGTTGGTGCAGTGTTACATCTGCACCAGTGCGTTCTGTCTAATCCGGGAATGAAGGTGCAATATTGCACTGCATTGGTGTAAGCTATGTAATCCATCCTGTAACTATATGACCTGATTTTGAACACTGTTACAAAATGTCCTAAGAGCCTGGGCTGCATTGCATGACAGGGAGCAAGCAGTAGAGTGGCATATTCACAGAGAAATTGAATTCTTCTACCCTCTCCCTAGCGCTGGCACTGATTTGAGCTGCTGTGTGCCAGGCACACACCTTAGCGCCAAGGCGTTAGTGTGCGTCCCTGAGTCTAGCATAGGTTCTATACAGGAAGGGTACCCTTCCAGTACAAAGTACTAGGCCTAGAAATGTTCAAAAGCATTTCCTACTTTGTATGTGTGCAGTCAGTGCAGCACGCATGCAAAGTCGGAGAGGCACAGAGGAATATAAACATTTCTCTATTTAATGCCTGCTTTTCAGCTTCGTTAATTTTTGGCGCTAAACCCTTTCCCCTAATGTTAGTGAATCAGGTTTAGTGTCAAAAAGCATGGTTGAGTGCATGGGAATGCCCATGTACCACTCATATGACACCCCCTTAAAACAAAGTAAAACAAAGCAGCGTTTTCACGCTGCTTTGCGTTACTTTTCTGTACAAACCAACACATATATTTATTTGTGCGAGTTTGTGAATTCTACAACAGGTTTAGCTTCAGGTTAGCATTAAAAAAGTAAGCAAATCAGGGCTGGCGCTAGGGAGAGGGGAGAAGAGAGCCATATCTCTGCAGATATGGCGCTCTTCCGCAATAGTACATAGTACAATAGTACTATAACCATTCTACAAAGTGCAATTCACAAACCTCCATCTCTCTTCTATTATTTCTGTGCAGAGATCTCCACCCTGACAGCATAAGATTCTCTGCATAGGTATACATTTTAGTAGTAAATGTGAGTGGGACGGGGTAGTGGTTGGAAAATGGTGATTCCAGGGAATGGGTTTATTGAAAAGTAAAGAGAAGTTAAGGGAGGGTTAGGGAGGGAAGTGTACCCAACCACAAAAAAAGTAAACAAATTGCGATAAAATAACTGCCCTTTTAAAATTACTACAGCCAAAAAGTATCCAAAATTGTAGTAACTTATTACAGATCAGAGCTGACGTAAGTCCAGCACCACATATGGCCAGCCACTGACACTGCAACACCCTCCCATAGAAATCAGTGGAAATAGGGTAACAAATGAAACCCCATAACAAATAATGTTAAGTTAATTTAGATGATTTAAAATAGTTACAAATTTAAATAAATGAAATGTCATCTAAAAATAATACATATTTATTATTTAATTATTTTACAGCCTTTTTTGCATTAAACAAATACGTTACTTTCCCTCGGTAACAATATATCTGTAAGAAACATTAGTTAGTTACAGATTCCTTACCTTAGAATTACCCCCAGGTGTCAGACTGGAACCGGAAAGTTTTTCATCAGCAGTACCTCTGCGCGGCGGAAGGTGGCGTTGGTCAGCTCCACGTTCGTTGTTGGCATCGTGTCGCCGGGATGACGTCGCAGCAGCTACTTAGACGCTGACCTCGCGCGCTGACGTCAGTTCTATACACAACTTTTCACGCCAGAAACGCAGAGCCATGCAAGACACTGACCACTGGTGCACAAAACTAGGGCCCTGAAAGAATAACCTGAACCCTAGAAATCAGTTTGCAGAATGGGGAGGATGGGTGGGGCGTTAAGGAATCTATAATGGTATAGGCAGAAAGGAGCACAACAGACAGAAACTCCATTCGCGATGAAAAGCGTCACCTAGTGAGTGCCGCCTTGAAAATTCCAATGCGCAGAATTGCTGACATTGCGCGTTCTCTTCGGTGGCGAATAGATCTAACCAAGGCTCTCCCCACTGTTAAATGCACCATCCCTGAAGGAAGACACCACACCATTCGAGATTCATCATGCACCTGCAGCTTAATTTGTCAGCCCTGGCATTCAGTGAACCTGCCAGGTATTGAACCACCAGGGATATGCCCTGGTGTTCCAGCCATGTCCATAGGAGGAGAGCCTCCTGACATTTGGTCCTCTACTCCACCCACCCTGTTTGTTGCAGTACCGCATGGCAGTGGTTTTGTCTGTGAACACCTGCACTACTCTTACCCGGACAGAGGGAAGGAATGCCTTTAGTGCAAGACGGATCGCCCGAAGCTCCAGAAGGTTGATGTGGAGCACAGACTCCGCTGGAGACCAGAGGCCTCTGATCTCTGCCTCTCCAATGTGGCTGCTCCATCCCAGAAGGGATGCGTCTGTCACCACTGTGTGTTCTAGTTGGGGAAGGGAGAGCGATCTGCCATTGACCCAACCCTGGTTCGTGAGCCACCACTGCAATTGTTGTGCAGTGCCCTCCGAGATCTAGACGCAATCGTACAGATTCCCCTGATGCTGCGCCCACTGGAACTTCATGTCCCACTGTAGAGCCCGCATATGCAACCTGGCATGATCAACCTGTAGGATGCAGGAGGCCATGAGGCCCAGCAGCCTCAGGGTCATTCTGACTGAAACCCGGGATAGAGGCTGAAAGATCCAAATCATAGCCTGAATACCCCCGACTCGCTGTTCGGGAGGATAGACCCAAAACCATGTGGTGCCCAGAACCGCTCCAATGAAGAGGAGCTTCTGAGAGAGAATCAGGTGTAACTTCGGAACATTGATGAGAACCCCAGCGAATGCAGCAGGTTGGCCGTAGTCTGGAGGTGGGAGACGACTGCTTGGGGCAAGCCCACCTTCAACAGCCAGTCATCGAGATAGGGGAATACTGAAACCCCTGATCTGCGCAGATGAGTTGCGACCAATGCCATCACTTTCGTGAACACCTGAGAGGCACTGGTAAGGCCAAAGGGGAGCACGTAAACTGAAAATGCTCGTGGCATACCGTGAACCGCAGGTAATGCCGGTGGGCCGGCAGAACGGGGATGTGAAAATAAGGGTCCTGCAATTCCAACGTTACCATCCAGTCTTCTGGGTCGAGGACAGACAAAACCTGAGCAAGCGTCAACATCTTGAACTTCTCCCCCCTGAGGAAGCAGTTGATGTTCCTGATATCCAAGATAGGACACAGGCCCTTCTCCTTCTTGGGGACCAGAAAGTAGTGGGAATAGCAACCACAACCTACTTCAGGGACAGGAACCCGCTTGATGGCTCACTTGGCCAAAAGAGCTGTAACTTCCTGCTGGAGAAGGGCCAGTTGTTGCTCGGACATGCGTTGGTATTGCAGTGGCATGGCTGGAGGGGTAGCCTTGAAGGTGAGAGAGTAGCCCCTTCGGACTATCTGCAAAACCTACCTGTCTGACGTGATTGTGCGCCAGTGGGGGAGGTGATGACGAATTGGTGGAGTCGCCCCCCGAACCACGATGGTTTTTCACACGTCTCAAGCTGCGTGACAGTTGGGTACCTTGCTGTGGTCTGTGGCTTTGTGCAGGACATAGCAGGGCAATCCTTCCGTAGCCACAAAAGGGGTGAAAAGCAGATTGTGCAGGGCCGGCGGAGAGGCCCAAGGATTTGGCCGTAGCCCATGAGTCCTTGAAACGCTCTAGAGCGGTGTATGCTTTGTCACCAAAATGGCGATGGCCATCAAAGAGCATGTCCGTCAAGGTGTTCTGAACATCCCCTGAAAAACTAGCCGATCTCATCCAAGCGTTGTTACAAAGCGCTACTGACGTTGAAATGGTCCTGCCCAGATAGTCGGCGGTGTCCAGCCCACAACGGATGGTAAACTTTGGCGACAGCCTGGGAGAGCACTGCCCGGGCCCCCTCCGTACACTGAGGCAGCACCTGCGCAACTGTATCCCACACAGAGTGGGAATAACAGCCCAAGAGACATGCAGTGTTTACCGCCCGCAGTCCTAAGCTGGTGGAAAAGAAAATCTTCTTCCTAAAATGGTCCAGCTTCTTGGATTCCCTTTCCGGTGGGGTGGTAGGGAATACGCTCTTGGAGGTGGAGGCTTGGACGACCAAGCTCTATGTGGTGAGGTGTTAGGAGAGGAAAGGGGTGTTGCCCAGGCAATCATCCTGTCCACGGGCGCCCCGTGTTGGGCCTGAACCACCTGCCCAAAAGGACAACAGTGAGGGCCTCATTATATGGCAGCAGGGGCTCCAAAGAGCTTGCAGCTGGTTGAAGCACCTCAGGAGGTTAGTCCTGACCGCCACTGTAGGAAGCTCGAGGTTGAGAGCCTCGGCTTCCCTACGCAACACCATTGCATACAACGCTCCCTAATCAGTAGCCACGGGAGGAGGAAACACCATGCCAGGGTCAGGGGAGGTGTCTAGATCACTGCCATCCCCCAGTTTCTCTCTCCAGTCCTGTTCATCTAACTGGTCGGTCAGAGGGTCACCTGACCTTCCCAGTCCTCCTCCTTATCATCTGGGTGCCATTCTGGTTGAAAAGGGGCCCCAGGAGAGAACAGGGGTACAAAAATCCCTCTCTGTGCTGGATCCGGCATCGTGCGACGCTGGTCCGGCTCTGGGTCCATGTCGGTCGACGTCGGCCGGGGGGGGCTGGGGGGGGGGGGCGACCGGCGTTGATTGCAGTATTGGTGTAGGAGGAAGCGGCGCCAGTGGAGGTGTAATCAGGTCAACCGGCGCCGATCCGGATCCAGGCCTGGATCCAAGGGGGGCCTGCGGCACCGCACCGGAGCCATCAGCAGAGAAAGCCTAGGCCCCCCAACCGAGTCCGTGGGGCCCAAAGGTGTGCCAAGGGTTTGGGCCACCCAAAGATGGCATGCAGCGCTTCGTAGAACGTACGAAGCTGGGCAGGAGTCGCTCCGGGTCTCGGAAGTGTAGAGAAATGCGGAGCCGACTCTTCGGGCCGCGGGAAGGGCACTACCCACATTCCTTGTCGGGTTGGCCGACCGACGAGGAGAAGTCAAAGAGCGACAATGCTTCTTCAACTTCTTCTTATGCTTCGAGTTACCCAACCCTGAGTGGGAAGACTTCGAAGACTTTGAAGACTGATGATGGCTCTGTGACCGTTCCCTCGACCTCCTTCGCGACAGGGACCTCGAACGGAGCGGAGCGGACTGCCGGCCCTCAAGCAGCTTTCGGGACTGCTCCTGTAAACCCTTCGGCACCATCTACAGGCAGTCGGAGCACGACTTGGGGTTGTGGTTGTGATTCATGCAAAAGAGGCACATGTGGTGCGGATCCGCCACCGACATCAGTCGGTTACAGGAACCATATGCCTTGAACCTGGGCATCCCTTGTGCACCAGGAGTCGAAGACTCGAAAAAGAAGTTGACAAAAGTCAAGAAAAAAGTCAGTCAAAAAGTGACTGGAGATACCGCTCTTCCTGGATCTGAGCTGGCTGGCGGGGTAAAAGACAGAACTGACGTCAGCGCGTGAGGGTGCCGTCTAAGTAGCTGCCACAATGTAATACCTTTGTGAAAGAAAAATGGCCAGCAAGGGGTTTTGTTTTAAGATTTTACAGCACCGTTAGGACTTGTTAAGGTTTAATCACCGTACCTAAACATGAATTCAATCAGTGGCTGTTAAATTCAATTACAAAGAACATGAGATGTTACTACACTAACATCAGGTTTAAGCATAAATGCTCAATAAAACAAGGAACCAGGATTTATTGTCTGAAGGTTATTATTCAACTTCAAGGCAAAATATAAATTTATGTACAAAAACAATGAATAATCATAAAATACAGGGTGCATACATGGATATAATGAGGATATTCAAGGCCTTGGTTGCTTTTCCTTGGGCATATCCAAATATGAGTCCAGACTGCTACGTCACAGTAGTTGATTTGTTATAACTCAAAGTCAGAAGAAAATCAAAAGATGACTTGAGACAAACTAGGCAGAATTGGACTGAACAGGTCGACGTTTCGGTCTTATTATGGTTATTCTTAAGACCATCATCAGGACTACAATCAAACACTTGCAACGATTTAAACGAAGCAGAAGATCAATTCTGACAGTAAGTCCACTTTTAATTGAAGATCAGCTGTCATCGGGACGATCGTACTTCTTTGACGTTCTACTGCGGATTATTCCCCAATTTCTATTCTATGACAGCTGATCTTCAATTAAAAGTGGACTTACTGTCAGAATTGATCTTCTGCTTCGTTTAAATCGTTGCAAGTGTTTGATTGTAGTCCTGATGATGGTCTTAAGAATAACCATAATAAGACCGAAACGTCGACCTGTTCAGTCCAATTCTGCCTAGTTTGTCTCAAGTCATCTTTTGATTTTCTTCTGACTTTGAGTTATAACAAATCAACTACTGTGACGTAGCAGTCTGGACTCATATTTGGATATGCCCAAGGAAAAGCAACCAAGGCCTTGAATATCCTCATTATATCCATGTATGCACCCTGTATTTTATGATTGTTCATTGTTTTTGTACATAAATTTATATTTTGCCTTGAAGTTGAATAATAACCTTCAGACAATAAATCCTGGTTCCTTGTTTTATTGAGCATTTATGCTTAAACCTGATGTTAGTGTGGTAACATCTCATGTTCTTTGTAATTGAATTTAACAGCCACTGATTGAATTCATGTTTAGGTACGGTGATTAAACCTTAACAAGTCCTAACGGTGCTGTAAAATCTTAAAACAAAACCCCTTGCTGGCCATTTTTCTTTCACAAACCTTGCCCGAGCCCGCAAGGGTATATTGGGTTGCTCACTCTTCCGTACAATGTAATACCGGCGACACGACGCCAACGACGAACGTGGAGCCGACCAACGCCAACTTCCGACGCCCAGAGGTAATGCTGTCGAAAAAACTTTCTGGCTGCAGTCTGACGCCTGGGGTAATTCTAAGGGAAGGAATGTATAACTAACGTGTTTCTTCCAGATATTAATGTAAGATTAAATTCTAATAAAATGTAATTTCAGTAATTTTATTAAATTCAATACACCACTTTTAATAATTATTAATGGAAAATAAAAACATATTTTCTTACTCTAGGGGGGCATTTATTTTTAATTAAAATTTTGGAAAAATAAATGTAAATTTCTTTAATATATTTGAATTCATTTAAACTTATGTTATTCGTGCTGTAGCATTTTTTGTTTTTTGTTCTACATTTAGAATAAATATTTGAGCTTATTTTATTCTAATACTTAAAATAAAACTTGTTTTACTAATGGTTACTATTTTTTCCATGTTAATTAAAAAAAATTACTTTTCCCTACCCATAGGGACTGTCAGGGTGAAGATCTCTGTGTGGTAATGTATGGTGAAGAGTCCCCTAAACTTTACTTTTTGAAGATTTCACAGTCGGGCAGACGTCTCCTAATATCAAAGTGGTACAAGAGCGTAACCTTAAGATCACCGGAATATCTAACGGCCGCCTTCGTGTCTTGATGGAGGTCTTGTAAGAAGAGGACTATGTCCCTGTCCACCCCCCAGGGTTAGCAAGGTCTTCCACAGCTTGCATCTGTTCATACGATCAAATAAGGAAGAAAGGTCCATAAAGGCCAGGTAGATGGTACTGGGGCGGGCAACTGTGTACCTGTTTAAGATCATGAAAAAATTAAGACATTAATCTATCATCGAACGAACAGGGCGGCAGCTATATTGGAATCAGAGAAGATATTATTCTCTACGGCCCAGTTGGATAGCCTATCCAATAAAATCTGTCCAACCACTTTGACCACAGAGTCTAACAGGGAGATAGGCCTATAGCAGTGCGTGCAATTTCTGTTCCCTTTTTTAAAAACTGAGAGCAATGGTGGAAGTGGCCTATGAGGCTGGGGGACCAGACCTAACAGCCAAATTGATAACAGAAGTGAGCACAGGGGCCCACAACTCCAGGTTGGAGATATAAAGGTCTGAAGAGATTCCATTTGGCCCCTGTGCCTTGTTACGCATCAACCCAACTATTCCCAACCTGACTTCTCCCTCTCCATGAGGTCGGTTACCTCTGTGACCCAGCTCTCTGAATGGGGATGAGTGTCTGACAATGTTCAGCATTCCATCCATCAATTGTTCTTTTTGCATTTGTCACCCCAAGTGGGACGGGTTTGTCCAGACATCTGTCCCGTGCTTGCCATGCCACGGCTTGGGCTGAACTGTTCCTATGGGGAGCAGGGTCAAGACTAATTTGCATATGGCTGGATCCAAATTGGAATGGTGCAGTGAGCAAAACAATGATGAATGTAGGCCCAGATCTCTGACTGGGGGTGAGTATCTGACAATGTTCAGCATTCTGTCCATCAATTGTTCTTTTTGCCTTTGGCGAAGGACAGCTGAAACAGATTTGCTGCTGCAGAGAAGAACGTAGCGGCATAAGCCACAAAGTTAATCCAACCAGCGAGGCACTTCAGGCGGGTACGTGAGCAAGTTGGTCCTGGTCTCCCCTGATTCTCAGAGCACTTTTTGGCCAAATTTTGTTTAAGTCCTCTGTTTTGGGAAATTGGCCCTCTGGGCACATTTAGCACCACATCCAAGAGTCCAGGACTGGTGGGACACCTCTTTGGGAATCAGGACTCATTCCGGCTAGGTCCCGGTGGGGGATCCACCCGGTCATGTGACCCAAAACAGACTGAAGGAAAAAAGGACTAAGGGCAGGAATATGCCAACTTTCTAAAAGTTGCATTTTCAAAATTGTAATGAAAAATCAGACTTCACAATCAAAGAAGGTTTACCATTGCAATCTATAGGTACGAAACATGTCCCCAAACTCTGGAATACGCTCCCCATCACTTTGAGGAAAATTACAAATTTCCAGACTTTCAGGAAATCTCTTAAAACTAATTTGTTCTCGACATCTTAAAATAACAGTACAGCCTCTTCTATGCATGTTTTTTGGGCACCCTAGCTGAAGCACAAGCGCGGAGATACCCCTTTGGGGGTTGAGTCCTGCGCTATATAAGCAAATAAATAAATAAATAAAATACATTTCAACCGACTACCTATTAGGAATTACAGCTTATGAAGTGTAATAAGGAATCCCCGCTGTTATCCTATGGGAGGTGTAAGCCTCACAGTAGTGAAAAATGAATTTGGGAGTTTTTCTCTACTGGGACATGTAAAATCTAAAAGCACATGTCCAACGTTTTAGTTCACTGCACCCTGCCCTATGAGCTACCTAGAGTCTACCTAATTTATTTATTTATTTATTTATTTAAAGAGTTTTATATAGCGCTGGCTAGACCCGGAGGTATCAGAGTGCTTTACATGAGAATCAACAATGTAACAGAAAAAGTTAAACAATTACACAATAAATCCCAAAAAATAGGCAATACACTTCGGAGAGGAGAGAAAGGAGAGAGAAAAGTAGAGGAGGGGGCATGAGAGGTGAGAAAAGGAGGGTAAGGGAAGAGACAGTACGGAGGGACGAAGAGAAGTCTGTCTAAAGACCGACTGGCTAGGTGAAGACCAAGGAGGGAATCTACGGCCCATCTCACCTATAACTAAACTAGGTTGCTCCATCGGGTATTAGACAGAAAAGTTCAGTCTCAATACAATGAGAGAGGGGAGAAGGAGAGACAAAAATAGGGGGAGGATGCGGGAGGAGACGACAGGAGGGACGAAAGGAAGTGCAACGATGTGGTTTAACAGTATACCAGAAAAAGGTCTACAATTACTTGTTACATCAAACAATCAGCAATACATTAGGAGAGGAGAAAAAGGAGAGAGAAAAGAAGTGGGGTGTAGGTGAGGTGAGAACGTGGGGATAAGGGAAGAGACAACCGTGGAGACGAGAGGAATTCTGTCTAAAGACCGACTGCGTAGGTGACGACCAAGGAGGGAATCCATGGTCCGTCTCCCCTATAGCTAAACCAGGTAGCTCCATCAGGCATCAGACAAAGTAGTTCCGTCTCGGGTGTCAAGGGAAGAGGTTCGCAGAAACAGGATGGGAGGGAGAAACGGCAGAAAGATGAAGGAAAGTCTGCCCAAAGACCGGCTGGGTAGGTGACGGTCGAGGGGGAAGTCCCAAAGCCCATCTCCTCTATAGCTATCAGGTAGCTCCACCGGGCTTTGGTCAAATAGCTAGGTCTAAATGGGAAACAATTAGATAACATGGAGGGCAAAGTAAATGGAGTGTAGAGGGGTGGGAACGGGGAAAGTGAGCAAGGGAGGATAGGGGAAGAGACAAAAAAAGAAAGACAAAATGAAATCTGTCTAAAGGCCGACTGGGTAGGTGAAGAACAAGGAGGCAATCCATGGCCCATCTCCCCTATAGCTAAACTAGGTAGCTCCATCGGGCATTAGCCAGAATAGTTGAGTCTCAATAAATTGAGAGGAGAGAAGTAGAGATATAAATAGAGGGAGGGAGCGGGAAGAGACGACGGGAGAGACGAAAGGAAGTCTGGCTAAAGACCGACTGGGTAGGTGACGTCCAAGGAGGGAATCCCGACCTGTCTCCCCTATAGCTAAACCAGGTAGCTTCATTGGGCATCAGACAAAATAGCTAGCTCTCAGATGACGTGGGAAATTCACAGGTAAGCAGGGTGGGAACCAGGGCAAGGACAGGTGAGGGCAGAGGTTAGTAGCAGGGAAGAGAAGAGGAGTAGAGCAGGGAGGGGTAGGGGGTAGGTAGTTCGGTAAAAGGGTGTAATTAAAGGGGAGTTTAAGGCTTGGCAAGGTGGGTTAAATGCCACGTCGACATGGCAGAGAGACGCTGCCTTCAGGCTGCAATGGCAGGCCTGGGACATATTTTGGAGGGCTACTCAAGTCAGTCGCACAATAAGTGCTGCAGGTTCACTGGCAGCATTTAATTTACAGGCACGGGTATGTAGTATACAAGAGACTTATAAGTAAATTAAACAACAGCGATGGGTTTTGGCTCACACTCAGCAAGGCTGAGCCCCTTAACGATAGACCAGAACAAGTGCCAATGCTGAACCTAACTCGTATCTTTATTACTGGTCACTTTCATGAAATGAAACATGAAAATCTGCTTTAGAAATTGCACCTCAGTTATGCATATGGATTTAATCTTCATTTATTTTTTCAAAGAATCGAATGATTTGTTGTGCATCACAATACAAAAGATCATACAAAAAAACAATCAACAATATATATACAATACTTCAAACAAATTACGATTTTGACTCTCAACATTTATACCATACACTTGGCCAATTACCATTCATTTCACATTCACCCAAACATACATCCTACACACAATGGTCCCAGTGTCACAGATACCCACAAAGAAAATTCAAATAACCAGATCCAATTATTTGTATTACTTGTCCCTACTCTGAAGTCAATAACTTTCCTATTTACAATGCTAGATTATAAGTGACCAGGGACCAGGTCAGTCGACGCGTTTCGAACCCCGACTGTTATAGGGTTCTCCTCAGGACCAACAACTTTTCTTCAGTCATCCAGAAAATGATCAAGGTCTGTGTGTCCCAAACATCTTCCACACGTTCTACAAAGAAATGGCCGTTCAAAACACAGGTCCAGTTTGAAACAGCAGCCGTGGCTCCGTATGCTC
Source organism: Lissotriton vulgaris (assembly GCF_964263255.1). Classification (NCBI taxonomy): domain Eukaryota; kingdom Metazoa; phylum Chordata; class Amphibia; order Caudata; family Salamandridae; genus Lissotriton; species Lissotriton vulgaris. The sequence continues at coordinate 1,531,842,602 of NC_141689.1, read as the reverse complement.
GATGGCTGCCCCGGTTGTTGGCAGCAAACGCTGCACTCTGTCTGTGTCCTCTTAACTGCGTATCACTGTCTAATTCACACCCATCACGGCACCCGGCATTGATTCATGTCTTCAAGATGTCTGTATAGTTATTCTGTGTTGCAGCGGCCGCTGCACGAACTCTTAACCTTCGTTGATGTGTCGAGTAGCGGGATGCTTTTAGCCGTGGTCGTATCACTTGTTCCTTATAAGTAAATTAAACATGCAAATTCAGTATATGCCAATCAAATCCTGTTTAGGAGAGTGAGCACAAGCAATTTAGTACTGGTTAACAGTCGTAAAGTGCACAGAGTCCTAAGGCCCACAAAAACAAAATCCAGCACAAAATAGGGGTAAGGAGGCTAAACGTTTGGGGGGAAATCATTTTAAGGCTGCATGGTCTAACAAATATTGTTCCTTCTGAATGCCCGGGTGTATTCACAGTACATAATTCAGTTTTCAATGAAAAAGATAAAGGAAATTCAGAGAAAAATAAAGTTTCGGGGAAGTTATGAGTGAGAGGGTGTAGACTGGCAGCAGCAAAATACCTAGAAAGAAGACAAAGTTACCAGCTAAGGTACAACCATAACCTTAAGTAACACCCTCACCAGTATGTGTCTAAAGCACTAGGCATAAATAAATTAGAGACTGTGGGGCATATTTACAAGCCCCTAACGCCACCAGAGTGTAACTTTTTTTGACGTTCTGGTGGCGTTGCTCCATACCCCATATTTACAAGGTGGCATTTAGCCACTTAACGTGGCTTAACGCCACCTTTAAAATATGCCCCTTTCCACAGCAGTCCGCTACAACAAAGGAGTGGGCAATGGGTGTTGCTGTGGGCGTTCCACCGCAACACTCATTGCTTTTTGATGCTGCCTCATATTTACAAAGTTGGGGAAACACCAATAACTAAGGGCAGGCAAAACCTAGTCTTAGTGTGCAGGAAGGTGTTCCTTCCTGTACATAAACAATCGCCCCTGCAGCACAGGCACCTATGCAACATGGCGCAAGGGTGCCTGCACTGGCGCTTGTCAGTTTTTAGCCCCAGCCCTAGGGAAAATGTAGGGGTGTACCGTATTTTTATAAATACAGTGAAACGCTGCATTTTAAAAATGTTGGAATGTGGGTTACTAATTTTGGCGTAACACCGAGTTCCGTTCGTTTTTGGTACATATCCCCCTGCATTTGTTATTCAATCTAAATGAATTGTTGAGGGGTTCTCAGTTGACAGAAGTTGAAAAAGGAGTGTCTTCTACACCTTGCACCACACCAAGGTCCTGTCTACAGTTTTTTTTATTATTTTTTTATTATTAATTTTTTTTTTTTATTGCAAACAAGTCAGATTAGATTAACAGAATCTTTTGTTAGCTGTGAGATACATACATTTTCAGTGTAAAACAGAGCATAGCATTTTATATAGCATAACCATGATAAGTCTGATCAGCAAATAGAACAAAGAAAGATCCAGCAATAGAAATAAAGAATGAGATGTAACACAAATAACATAGAGTATACTACCCGTTCGTTTCCCCTTGTATCCATTGTTGAAGCGGCGCCCATATTTTCCTCCCCAATTGTTTTTTTTTATCCTTTTGTTGCATAAATAGCCAATTCAAAATTAAACATAGCTAAAAGGCGAACTCTCCACATAGAAAAGGAAGGTGGGTCGGGGCTAATCCATTCTTGGCTGATACATGCACGTAACGTAGCACAGACATCATAATAAATATCAAAGACCGTTGTTTGTCTTCAAGAGAGTTTGACGATACCCCTATTAAGATCAACTCCGGAGTTAAAGTTACTGTAGTTCCTAATATAACAAAGAGAAAGTTCTGAATTTCGGAGAGTAATACAGTCAGCTTGAAACAGCGAGAGAACATATGTATTGCATCTGCTCCTATCAAAGTACATCGATTACAGCGTATACCTGCAGTTGCTCCCCATTTCATGACTTTAGCTGGTGTATAGTTAAGATCAAACAGTACCCTATAGTGTTGTGTGCGTGATCGCCCAGAAAATAGGATAGAATTAGCTAGCCCAATTGATTCCTCAATCAGGACATTATCCACCCCCAGTTTCTCAGACCATTTCTGTTGAGTCACAGATAAGTCATCTGGGAGCAGAGAAATGAGTAAATTATAAAGGTACCCAATCTTTCTTTTTGAGTAAAGACTATCTATCAGTAAAAACTTTTGAAGCCCTTGTCGCTCACGAGACGATATTGAACTTAAGAAGCTATGTAGCTGAAGGTAAACTACTTGAGGGTATTTTTTAGAGTTCAGATGTCATGGGCGCACTGCCTCAAATTTAACGTTCATGTGTGTGTTTCAAAATTGGTGACTGTGTAGTGCGTAAAGAGCAGACGGAAAATCACCCTTAACCGTCTAAAAAGTCAGAGACTATGTACAATTGAACAGCTATGCTCTCGCAACTACAAACAAGTGTTCCACAATTCAGTACAATCGATAAGTAACAAAAGACAAAATAACATAGAAGCAGATCCTTTGGTGTGTTTCTTGTCCCAGCAGGGTGGAGATTTATTAGATCCAGACTTGAGGAATATCAGTAAGCCGACACGTGTTTCGTCGTGTGCCGTTGAGTCAACACGACTCTTCAGGGCTTAAACTCAACTCCTGGATGTGGGTTGAGTGTGGTCTGGAAGTTATGGCAATGTTCCACGTGGGTGGATTAGAGAGAGACACTGGGATTATTTATATTCGAATATCTTAGTAGGTAGTGGTGGACTATCCCGTGGATCTAGAAGTAAAATCGCGTTCTATTAGCTCTGTTTCATCTATTTTTTGGGTGTGTCAGAGACTTCCGGTTAAAGACGCTGAGTATTGCTGTGTTTAGGTGTTGACCGGGAGGGGATCCATAAAGTTGAAAACCTCGGAAAACGGGTGCGTTTCCTGGTTAGCGGTAAGCTATATGTCGGTATCCCTCCTCCGTTGGTTCCCGGTGGCCGTCTGTCATGTCATGCCTACATGTCCCAGAATGTATGTTCGGAGGATGAAGAACTAGCGGGTGCAGAAACTGGAAGGGGTTCTGGAGGGGTGATCTCCACAACATCGTTATGAGAATTCAAGTTATTTATTGCACCACCTCCTATCTGACCTGAGTCTTGTGCTGCCGCGGTGACTGCTCTCGTCTTTGGTTTTTGCGGTTTAGAAGCCGCTCCAATAGTCGGGTTTTTCGGAGCCATCGCTGCAGAGCAATTTTCCCTCCGTCTCCGGCGTAGTCGAGAAGGGAGCCGCCTATCTGTAGTCGTGCGATCCAGAGTCGCAGAATCGGCTCCCGGTGTTTCTCCCCGCTGCTCAGACTGCTCTCGCCGGTCTCGCTGATCCGCCCACCGAGCCAGTTGATTCGCACCAGGTGTGTGGGGCGAAGGTGAACTCGGACACCGCCACGCCAGCCGAAGCGTCCTCCGATAGCTCCACCACAGATCAAGCCTCATTCCAGCCTCATTCCAGTAAGTTAAGAAAAAGTTTTCTCCGCTTCTTATTTCAATAAGATAACGCGGTTCAAGTTCAATTTGAGCGCCGTTTCATAAAGAAGAAGTGAGCCAAACGAGAGCCCCGTTCTCAATGCTGCTCACTCGGACGCTGCTGCGTCCGCCATCTTGCCCCCCTGTCTACAGTTCTGGATGGAAAAGTTTATTTTTTTCTGCTGGTAAATCTTAAATAAGTGTGGCATAAATGTGTCACTAAGTAAGGTCTGCGATAGATAGTTACTTTCATAGCACTTTATTAGCAGGTGAAACTGTTGTAATCTGTGTTTTGTGATCAGAGATTCACCGGAATTCTGCAACCACTTCAGACGCTGGAAGAATAGACAAACTAAAATAGACATATTTACCATACTAGTCCAGGAGAAGTGAGAGTTGACACAACGGTTGATTTGTGAGTCAGGGGTAAAAGTGGTAGATTGCTATTAAACCTTTAAATGGTGAAAGAATGATTTTGTGATATGAATTCAACCGTTTTAGAACGTAAACCCTGCTTCCCTTCACACGGTAACTGTAGAGATAAAAATTTGGAGGCGAAGCCCCTACTAACAGAAGACTTTCCCTTTCTTGAAAAACTTGCCCAGTTAAAATCCAATCTGGCTTTGGATAAGGAGCCATCAACCCTCTCTTTTCTTTGCTTTACGATAAACGCCTTCAGGTGCTTGTCTAGCCAAGATTACGGGGTCAAAGGTGTTGGAGGTGCAAGATATAAACGCTATTGGAAATTGACTTCTGGGATCAGCTACTTCAAGAGCCTTCTGTAACTAGGCCCCAAACTTCTAGTCCACTCGTGCACATCTAGAAGCTTTTTATCGGTTGCAAGATGTGGCAGGTAGGAGCGTGTGCCACCACTGTATCTAAGACAATAAATCCAAAACATACAATCTCCATGGAGCACAATACATATAAGCTCTTGACAGGCCAAAGCTGAACCTCGTTATGTCTTCTTAAACATTTATTTCAGCTGAAAATATATCTCTTTTTGTGTGAATTTGATCCCATCAAAGAAGGGCTGGAACAATCGAGGGGATTGTATAAAAAAATGAAGACATGCTGGGCCAAAACTAATACAGTTTTGAAAGGTAAAATGTGAAGTCTACAGTGAAGTAACTTAATTGGCAAATTCCTGCATTCTTTGCTTTGCTTTACGCCCTCCTAATGGATACGATCAAGATGCTGTAGTCGTTTTTTTATTGGGAGCATACATGAAACGCAATATGAGGTATGCTATATGACATTTAAATCACTTTTTAAATTACGGAAAAAACATTACTGCTTATTGGCACTATCGCAACGTACAGCTAGCTTATACGCAGTACTTTTATCATACATTCTTGGGTGTCTGCAGCTAAGTTAAAGATTATAGAGGGTCCAGTTTAGGTTATGGAATTTTTGGGAAAAAATACTATTCTTCATTGGTCAGTCGACCACGAATCCTACCTGGCCTGAAATGCACTGGTCACTTTTTTCTCTTCAAGTCGTACACGTTTTTGATATAAAAAGAGAAACAAACGCCTTTTAATTAAATTCGGTGAACAGCCTATGGAAACCTGGCAACCACTTCATGCGACGGTGGCTGCTTATGCCACGAGCTCATGCTGCACGTCTGTTTCAGTTACCATCAGGTGTGCACGAAGCGTCGTTCCCGCTCTTTCTCAAGCCACATACGCAAACAGTTAAAGCTGTCAGCGTTCGGCATGCGTGGTACAAATTAAGCACATGTGCCATTGCATAATTCGTGCCACAGTCATTGGCAATTAGGAATAAAAATAACGGCCAGCCCTAAAGTTCTGGATGTCAGTGCTTAAGATATAAGTTACATTTTTGATGACGGGATGACTCTTTAAATGTATTTTTTAATTCATATACTACGTTTCAGATCAGGCATTCGAGACCTCTTATAATACTTTAGTATATACTCTAGTATATATACTTTAGTATATACTTATATGTGTATGTACTTTGTGGGCTCTGGAGATCAGCCCTAGGACTTGTCTGCTTCCATTTAGGGACTTTTTTTCTATTTAACTGACTCTACTTAACTGTCTTGATAGATAACGACCAGCAGAGGTCAGTAAAATACCAGAATTGCTTTCTGCTGAGGGTTTTTATTTTATTTATTTTTCTGGCAACTACCTCTATCTAACTTTCCTGATAGAAAATGACAAGCATAGGTCAGTAAAATACCATAATCACTTTAGCATTCTCTAGATTCCAGTCCATAGAAATTGTTTTCCACAAGCACCAGTAGACAATCATTTGGTTTCAAATCTTGTATATTCAGTGATATGACCACCGAAGGACCTGCTTTTATATTAAAAAGAAGCCTTGGACTATACCATTTTCTGCTGAAAGGCAACATTTCTCCCCATGTGTTCCCATGCCTGGTGTGTCAACAGTTTGGAGCTTACTTTCCCTCCATGTTAAAGAACAGTAGATGTTTCAGCACCCAAGCTAATGTGCTGCATAGCTAAATACATATAAGGTCCCAAAGGTGAGACCGACTGCATTGAAAATGCTTGTTGGATGGATTGTGACTGTTTTCACTATGACTTAACTGGTTTCTATTTGTTTGACTTTTGTACTCTATATCTGCAGTAGAACAGCATTTCCCATATATTACTTGCCCAACAGGCCCTTGTTTCGCATTTAGTCTCAGGGTGGATAAACATCATATGTTTTTTACATGCTTTTGACACCTTTTCTGATTAAACGGTGGTCCCAGCAAAAGTGCTAACAAGTGTCTAAGCAAAAAAAAATACAGTTATTGTAAAGAATATTACTTCACACAAGGTCTGCAGCAACTTCCAAGGAGGTGTGGCCCTGTTAATCCGCACCATCCCACAACTGCCTTGAAAGTCTTTCTGAAAGCTGAAAAGTTGCAGATTGTATTTCCCCATGTGCTCTAACTTCCTCTCAACTGCCTAGAATGAGGGATTCAATTTGTGGACAGAGGACCTTCACCATTCTGGAATTTTCGAAATGTATGTATCACACTTGACTTACTCAGCATGTCTCTGATCCTATTCTTATTGCTGGATATCGGCTAAATATTTTTTCATCCGTCTATCTGGTCTTGCAGCTGTTCCGTTTATCCATAGGACGACCTAGCCATAAAGACATTATTTTATATCTGGTTAATAAAGTGTTCACATACTGCACCCCGCCCTAGCTACTTACACAATTACACACAAATGTGAAATTTAGATCACAAATCCATTTATTCAGCACTAGCTTACCCGTCGCACGTTGCTGCAATCTCAGAAGAAAGGAAATTCAAGGAAACTCGTTATGATAACCTTAAATTTACATTGTGTCATTGTTATTGAAACTTATTCATTTTATTTTTTAAAACATTTCTAAGTGTGGGTTGAGCAGTGCCTCCTCGATTGGCTTCCAATCTTGATTCTGGTTGCTCTCCTGTTTCATTCGAGCGGGCTTGAGCAGTGCGTAATTGATCGTTTTCCAATCTTGATTCTCGTTGCTCTCCTGTTTCACTCGAGCGGGCTTGAGCAGTGCATAATAGATCTGTTTCCAATCTTGATTCTCGATGCTTGTTCATTTGAGAAGAACGGGCTTGAGCAGTGCGTACTCGATCGGCTTCCAATCTTTATTCTCGTTGCTCGTTCGTTTGAGAATTATGGGCTTGAGCAGTTTGTATTCGAACAGCTTGTAATCTTGCTTCCTATTGCTTGTCTATTTCTGAATCTCGTAATGCCTTTTTCTTTCGTGCTTCTGATGTAGATTGACCAATCGATTTCCATTTGGGGGTCATAACTGTTGATGATGCTCACAAATTCGCTGCCTATTTCAGTATTCGAAAGATTATGAGGCCCCTGGGGGACCCATTTTTGTAAAAATAATTTGACAGAAATCTTTGCGGGAGTGTACTCAACAACTTTCCAAAGTTTCATGGCGATCGAATGAATGGTGTAGTAATGCATAAAGGACAAACAGACAGACAGACATACTTTCTTTTTTATATATATGAATTAGACAGTTGTTCTGTCACTCAGTCTTTATGTTTGAATATTTCAAAGGAGTTTACTTTGATGTTCCGACTTTGGCTTGAATGGGAATGAAAGAATGGGGTTAGCCTTTCCTTTTTCAAGGCAGATACTTTTTCTATACACTTTGGACCTGATTCACAAAGGGCCTCCATGCTAATGGCGGACGCCCCACAGTCGTGGGGGAGTCTACATACTTGGGGCGAATCTCTGCAAGGAGAAGTCTCAATGCGAAGATTCCACCTGAGTGCCGACAAAGAGAAATCTCAATGCAGAGATTTTGCCTGAGTGCAGGCAAGGCGAATTCTCAATGCAGAGATTCCGCCTGAGTGCGGGCAAGGAGAATTCTCAATGCAGAGATTCTGCTCTGAATGCAGAGACTCCCCCGCGACTGCGGGGCTGCTGCCACGAGTGCAGATGCCATTTGTGAATGAGGCCCTATATCTTTTGGAGTCACCCAAGCTGTGGGGGCTCCGACACGGACCAGGCAGGGAGAGTTTGGGAATCAATTAGCCTCCAAACAAACACAGAATATTAAAACTAACTTTACTTAAAAATGTATTTTATTATTCTGAGTTCAGACATACTAAATTTGAACTTCTACCATGTTCCCTGAGTCAGTTAGGATTATAAGAATGTAATAATCTAACTGCCCATTCTAGCCTATGGAGAACAGGTAGCCTTGCAATAGTGTAAAACGGAAATGGCTGTAGTTCACTATTAGGACATGCTACACACACCAGAGCATGTCCTACCTTACACTTACAATGCACCCTGCCCTTGGGCCTACCATAGGGATGTCCAATATGAAGCAAAGGGAAGGTTTAGGGACTGGCAAGTGCATGCACTTGCCAAGTTGACATGGCAGTACTAGACTGCACACAGGCCTTGCGATGGCAGGCCAGAGACACACTTTACAAGCTGCTTCTGTGGGTAGAACAAACAGTGCTGCAAGCCCAGCAGCATCTTTTGATTTACAAGCCCTGGGCACACATGGTGCACTGTACTAGGGGCTGACAAGTAAATCAAATAACCCAATCATGGAATCACTAATCAGTACATCAACTTAACCTAGGGAGCACTTGCACTGTGGCACTGAATAGCAGTGGCACAGTGCCCGAAGCATATAACCAGCAAAAACATATCAAAACAGAGGAGGCAGTAAAAATGAAAGGAAGAGTCACGCCAATGATGCCAGGTCTAACAAGTCCCTTGCCAGCTTTAAGGCTTCTAATGTTGTACGACTATCCAATCATTAGGCTTCTTGTTCTCTAACCAATTCCTAGTAAGATACTTGTGCTCTGCTGTAAGAGCCCTGGATCTCACTTGCCTACTGAAATCAAATTGTTGAAAACCCTGAAAGCAGTGCTTGGCATTTGGGTTTCACAATCCCATCCAGATCTGAGGGAAAAACTTGCCCCTGAAAAGTGAGAGCTATTTGAGAGACACTAACATAATCCCTGAGCAATTGCACCGGGTGCTATCACTGCAATAAAATCAGAGTTGTAATTCATCACCTATCTTAAGATCACTGTGACCCGATTAGAACCAAGCAAGCTTCTGTCATGGTAGCTAAAAGAAATTATGAACCTGAAATGTTTTAAAGGATAGTGGATGTGACCAAGAGTAGTTGTTTGAGCACAGTCGAGGACAATGGGAATTTGCCAGATATACCCTGAACTTCCTCCCCCGCCCCTCCTCCCCCACACACACACACTGCTCGCAACCAAGAGACTCAATAAACACCCACAACTGCTCTGGTTAAGAGCATCCAATGTGCTGATCTGGGGCCTTTGCATCTTGCCTTGGTTTCTGGCCGTTCCTGATCCATTTTAAAATATTGTCTTCTTCTTGAAAGGATTTTCACAGAGAGCTCCAAATTAGCTATCCTGAGGCCTTGAAACTTTTCAGTAATACATGGAACCTGCTCTAACTTGTGAGAATTCTGCCCCAGAAATAAGTTAGTGAACTAAGAAAAATATACTGGCAGTCATATACATTTCTTCAGCTTCTGGCATCCCCTTATATAACCTGGGGCCATATTACAGAAGTAACCTTTAGGACACACCCCCTTCTTGTGCCCAGGGACCCTTTAGTATTACAAAACGAACCCCAGACGCTAATGCAGGTATTTCTGCACGTTGAATATTGCAGGCACACATGTTTTCATCCACACAGTTCCCAGTGGGGCATTCATTTATTTTGCATAGAGGTGTGGCCACATGCAAAACAAGCATTCATCACACCAACAGGTCTGGCATTTGCAAGCTGGCAAACGTTATTTTTTATTTATGTGTATATTTAATTTCAAGAATATACCACAAGGGGGAGGAGCCAAGATGGCGATCGGAATGGAAGCGTAGGCTCCCGGCTCCTCAAGCCTCCGAGCCCGCATGGAAATCCTGTTCACGATCCTGTCATTGAACTGCAGCGGGGTGACGGTGAATGTGCGCAGACATCGCTCGCGCGATCCCGGAGCCTCTGCCGGCCTTATAACCGGAGAAATCCACGAAATCGATTTGCAGCCCCAGCGACCCTGGAGCCGGGACCTCGACCGCGAAACATGGCCGGGTGCTAACTTGTCAACAGCGGCCAGCTGGGCCTGGGCGGAGTCGGTCCGCCGGGACGAAGTAACTACCGAGGGAAAATTTATTGCAGGAGCTCTGATTGCCACACGACGCGGCCGGAGTACATCCTCGAGGTGGGGGCTCGGTGGAAATATTGTCTAACTGCGGAGCGCTGAGGGTGAGCTGTGTCTGCTCTGTCTTCGATTCCGCCCGGTTTTCGCGGGCCGCTCCCGAATTTGCTGCTAGTGCTGACTTGGAGAGGGGATGGCCATTACCGGAGACCGCTCCTTGGATGTGTGTTTTGAAGGCCCCCGAGAGTCAAATTGTAGTCTATCCGAGCCGGACTCGTCCCTGCCCTACCATCACTCTCCCTACAAGGTGGAAACGCGTGATGGCTGCCTGAACGAGACGCAGTACATTAACCTGCCTATCGAAGCACAGTGTGATGGGGAGTGTGAGTTACCGAGTAGTGCTGTGATGTGGGAAATACAGCCTACGCTGTCTTGCGGTGACATTCTTGCTGCTCTTGGTGACTTACAGTCCGTTTGGAAGGATGGTTCCCGAGCGTTGGGAAGAAAGCTTGACGATATTACGTTCACACTGGGGCGATTGCGGTCGGATGGCTCCCAGGTGCGCGAGGATTTGCCCTTCACTGTCTTTGAGGGGGGTACTGTGGTTGCACATGGGTGCGGAGGAGAACGGAAGATCCCGGATTGTGTTGGTACCTGTGAACAGATGTCCATATGCCTCTACTATACTGAAGGATTCCTTTCTCAGCAGAGGATGGTGGCCTCTTCCATCGTATCGCCACTAATGGCCCAGACACTGTTTCAGCAACTGTTGGTTCCTGTGACTGCTTCTTCTTTCCTCGCCCTTGCATTCCTGCTATGGAATACGTGTCATGGGATGGAACTGGGGGTGATGGTCGTAAGTGAAGATGACTCTGTTGGTGGTTGGCGACGTCCATTTTGTATTTGCATGTTGCTCTTCTACCTTGTGTGGACATTCTGCTCTCTTATGTCGGCTGAGACGGGATTTACTCGGCGGGCATGCCTCGGGGGACTTACAAGTTCAGGCCAAGGCTAGGTGGTTTTCTTTACCGGTTGACATCTGTTTGGCTGGCGGAGGTGCAGGTTGGCGTGTTCCTATGACACACTTATTTGCGCAGTATATGATAATTCTCCCCATTTCTTATCATATTACTTGATTACTGTTGTTGACTGTTGCTTTTGGGGTAGAGAATAAATTCATGGCAGGGGAGACCGGGAGCCTGTGTGCATGGATGGCCCTTCTCCAGTTTTATACAACTTTTTCTTTCTTTCTCTTCTTTCTCTTTTCTGTATCTATATTTCGGGTACTCGTTTTCTGGGCGACAGGCACACTGCTAGGGGGAGGGGGGGTAGGCCGTAGCCTCTGCATGCGTGCAGGGTGGGGGGTTGGGGGGGGGTTGTTTTCAATCAATCAATCAAAGCATTTATATAGCGCACTACTCACCCAGAGGGTCTCAAGGCGCTGGGGGAGTGGGGTCCGCTACTGCTCGAACAGCCAGGTCTTGAGTTGCTTCCTGAAGGCGAGGTGGTCCTGGGTCAGGCGGATGTGGGTCGGGAGGGAGTTCATGTCTTGGCGGCGAGGTAGGAAAAGGACAGTCCCCCTGTGGTGGCTCTTCGGATGCGGGGGACGGCGGCGAGGGAGTGGCCGGTCGATCGAAGCTGGCGTTTGGGAGTGTAGAAGTTGAGGCAGCTGTTGAGGTATCCTGGGCCTTGGTTGTGTAAGGCTTTGTGTCCGTGGGTGAGGAGTCGGAAGGTGATTCTCTTGTTGACCGGGAGCCAGTGCAGGTCTCTCAGGTGTCCAGAGATGTGGCTGCGACGGGGGATGTCCAGGATGAGTCGTGCTGAGGCGTTCTGGATCCGCTGGAGTCTCTTCTGGAGTTTGGCTGTGGTTCCGGCGTAGAGGGAGTTGCCGTAGTCCAGACGGCTGGTGACGAGGGCCTGGGTGACCGTCTTCCTGGTCTCGGTGGGGATCCACCGGAAGATCTTACGTAGCATGCGCAGGATGTTGAAGCACGACGAGGAGACGGCGTTGACTTGTCTAGTCATGGAGAGGGAGGAGTCCAGGATGAAGCCCAGGTTGCGTGCGTGGTCTGTTGGTTTGGGTGCGCTGCCTAGGGCGGGGGGCCACCAGGAGTCGTCCCAGGCGGAGGGTGAGGATCCCAGGATGAGGACTTCCGTCTTGTCCGAGTTCAGTTTCAGGCGGCTGTTCTTCATCCATTCGGCTACCTCTTTCATCCCTTCGTGAAGGTTGGCTCTGGCGGTGGCGGGGTCGTTGGTGAGGGAAAGGATCAGTTGGGTGTCGTCGGCGTAGGAGATGATGTTGAGGTTGTGCTGGCGTGCGATGTCTTCGAGGGGGCTCATGGAGACGTTGAAGAGGGTTGGACTGAGCGAGGAGCCTTGAGGAACGCCGCAGATGACTTCGGTGGCTTCAGATCTGAACGGAGGGAGGCGGACTCTCTGTGTCTTTCCGGCGAGGAAGGAAATGATCCACTCCAGTGCCTTCTTCTGGACTCCGACGTTGCTGAGGCGCTGTACTAGGGTACAGTGGTAGACAGTGTCGAAGGCCGCGGAGAGGTCTAGGAGGATGAGGGCCGCTGTTTCTCTGTTGTCGTCGGTGGCTGCGATCAGGGCGGTCTCGGTGCTGTGGTTGGCCCGGAAGCCAGACTGCAAGGGGTCGAGGGATCCGTTCGTCTTGAGGAAGGCGGCCAGCTGCTTGTTGACGTCTTCTCGATGACTTTTGCAGGAAAAGGGAGCAGCGAGATGGGACGGAAGTTCTTGAGGTCGGTGGGGTCGGCTGATGGCTTCTTGTCCTTTTTTAGTTTCTATGGGCCTTTATTTCTTCTCTCTTCTTTTCTTAGTTCTTCTTATCTTTCTTCCTCCTTATTTTGGGTCGGTATGGAGGCTAGGTGTAGTGTCACTTGCCGTTTCTGTTTTTTGGTGTCCACGTTCACATTCTTGAGGTTGTTCTACGTTTATGGGGTGGGTAATGCCTGGTACGAAATTTGAATACATGCTCCTTTATCCTGATCAGTGTAGTTTTGTGCCGCTCTTCCGATTATGACTCTTTGCTTTGTTGACATCCTGCTGTGTGCATTGCCCACTCTGTGTCTTTGATGGACTATATGGTCTCTGATCCTTCTTGCTTTATATTTTTAAAAATGAACCTTATTTATCGGTGGTTGCGTCCAACTTAAGTGATATTTGGAATACTTGCTGTTCTTCGTCTTTGGGGACTGCTGAGCTGTCTTATGGTTGCCTTACGTGCTATGACCTGATTTCGAGGCCGGCCAGACTGGTTTTGGGCCCTTAACTGTATACTACTGTTGCACAATAAAGGTTTAAAAAAAAAAAAAAAGAATATACCACAAAAATAAAAAGTACTTTTTTTTACATCAACCATTTCACTGGGTAGCCACCTCGGAATGGTCTTTTTGCTATACGCTAATATATGTAAGTTCATTCTTCTATATAGTCCTACTGTCCTAAATAAAGTAGAATTTTGTGACCGATACCAATGTTATTTATTTGGTCCCTCAAAACCTCATTAATGTTGCCACAAGATGCAGGCAAAGCTCACACTTGAAAACTGGGAATGAGACCCCCCTCCCACTAATGTGCTGTGTCATTTATCTGATTGTCTAATCCTCTGCTAAAAATATTACAAATTGGCACAATTCTAAAGATTCCAATAAAAGTCACACAAAGAACTTTCTGCTCCATCAAAGTGCTAATTTTACATTTTTCATGAAGCAATTCACAGATACTAATATTGGCTGAGCAATTACAGTTATGGGCTAAAAGAATGGTTACATCATCACTATAAACAGCCCAGAAAATAAAAATGTATTCCTCTTGCACAGCCTGCTTTCATATGAAACAAGCAGCGTGTGTGCATTCTGGGCTGTTTATGAAGAGATCCCACAGGAAATTAAAATATTGAAGGGCTAGACTTTAGCTGAAGAAGTAAACCTTGTAGAATAAAACGGTGTCAGCTGGCTCGTCTACTCAGTAGGCTGTTTGAACTGCAGCATGTGAGGTCAAGCAAACACAACACAATGGGAATTTGTGGTTGACACTTATTTTGATTGCACAAATATCCATGCTAGTGTATTTTCATTGTGAAAATAACAGCAACACCCCAGATGTCTAAGTGCTACAAAATGGATTCATTTTAACTGTAAATTGTAAAAGAAGCTGTTAGAAATGGGGGTCTCTAGTTGGCAGAAGGATGCACCTATGTCTAAGCAGGGACCCTTCTTTCTAGTCAGGGTAAGGGGATTAAACACTTTTGATAACTCCTGCTAACCCCCTTGGTAGTTTGGCATGAGTAGACAGTCTTATCCCAAAGGCAATGTATAAAGTATTTGTACCCAAACACACAGTAACACTGTAAAAACATCACAAATGAACACCACACCCGTTTAGAAAAATAAAGTATCTTTATCTAAACCAAACAAGACCCAAACGACAACAATCCAACATACATGTATCAAGATCTCACTTTTAAGACAGTTACTTTAAAAATAGAACTTACAGAAACAAAGAACTCCACCTTGGGCTATTACGTCATCATGACAGGAACAAATCCAAAGTACAGCACTGACTGTGTGGTGCGCGGGCCAGGCAAGGAGTCCAACGGACCCCCAAACAACAGTACCTTGGAAGGAAAGTCTACAGACAATGAATGGTGTCATGGAGGTGAGGCGTTGGTGCAGAGGCAAAGCTGGTTCCTTTCTGCTACCGGGAAGGCAAAGTGTTAAGTCTGTGCGGAGTCGAGGCATCGAATCCAGGACAGGGAAAGTTAGATGGCTGTGGCAATGAGGCGTCGGTTCTGGTGAAGCGATAACATGATGCTGGCACTGGCGGTGATGGCATAGGTGCAAGAGCTGGTGTCTGGGAGGCCAATAACTGCAGGCGTCGAAGGGGGTCAGAGCTCAGGTTCAGGCAGGCGGTGCGTCATGCACTTCAGGAGCAGTGCCCCCAGCTTCAGTGCAGGTTGCGGTGTCAGTGGCGGCGTTGCTAACAGCATTTGAGTTATTCTTCTTGCTTTGCAGCACGAACCACACAATTCGTAGGGCCCAGGAACTGGAATTGACACCCTTTTCAATATAGGAGTCCTCAGAGACGTCCAAGTGCTGGTCAGTGGATGCAGGTGCAGTCTTTGTGGCCTTCAGAACAGGAGGCAAGTGTAGGAGAGTAGGGTCTGCAATCCTATGATCACCCAGATTTTTTGCTTTTGTTTCACTGGTTTACGACTTTCTCTGGCTGTGGGCCTGCCAATCAGACCCACAGCCTGGCTGTTCTCTCTCTAAATTACAACATGTACCCTAGGTGCATTTACCAATTGGTACTGGGCCACCTTATCAGACCCTGTAACTCAGGGCATAGGTGTACCCAGGGCTGTCAGGGGCTGCAGCATGTATTATGCCACCCCTGGCTGGCCTCCTAAATTTGACACAACTGGCTGCCTGACAGCTGGGGAAAAGTCGTGTAATCACCCTTTGCTGTAGATATAGTATACCTATATCTAACCCTAAAATGGACACACAGATTCCTATCAGTCACTCCTATGGCAGGCCTTAACAATCCTGAAGGCAGAGTGCTTGGAATCGTGTGAGATGGTGCTCTGGCATGAGCTGAGCCTGTCTGCAGCTTGCGGAATCAAGTCCTAATAGCTGTTCCATGATATCGCATACCATATACTCTTAAGTGCATTATAATCCTCGCGGTTAAATGCTATCTTTGGTATTGCTTTATCAAAACATGTCGAGTAAGGTGTCATACGAATTGGAATACTAACCCCTCGCCAATTCTGGCGACGGGGTTAGCATTCCACCCTTCTAGAGGGACACGACATGTATGTAACTGTGAACCCCGGTTAAAGTTAACTGAAGCCTCAGCTCCACAAAATGGATGCTGCCACCACAGACACGAGTCTGACCCCCTGCAGCTGGGAGTCCTTCCAGCGAGGGGAGCCTGGACAAAGGGTTTCCTGTCAGGGGTGGTGCTAGCACCGTCCCAGACATGGTTTTGTGTATCCTGGGTAGGCAGGGCTTTACAGGAAGGTGACTGCTGAGTGGCACCCCGGTGCTCACTACGCATAGGCGGGTCAGAACCAGTTCCAGGGGCACACCAGCCCCTGGCCTGGGGAAAGTCCGGCATGGCAGAGGGGTGTAACCACCCCCTCCTAGTCCCACCCATAGGCAGGACCTAGTCACCGGGTCAGCCCCCTTTTTTAGTATAAAGATGGGAGCGGGCCCCCTGTTCAAATTAGATCATCTTTGGAATCAAGACACGACTTTCTGCGAAAGGACATCAAGATTTCTTCTTCAAGATTCTCCCTTGTGGCTAAGGAGTAGTCACCCTGCATCAAGCGGGCACCATCCTAAGAACACTGCGGTCTGCTGCAAGTCCTTCTTCACGAATCCGATGACCCAGCTCGACGAGACCCGGCTTCCCTGGCACCTCTGACCTCTACTCACTTCTACAGCAAAGCTGAGAACTGTGAGTGCGACGAGACCTCGAGGGACCGACGATCGCCAAGACTGCACGACTTCTTTGTAACAAGCCCACCGTGTGCTCCACTGGTGAGTGCTTTGGGGTCCGAGAAGCCCCAACCCTGAGCAGCTCCAGCACCGAAGATCAGCCCTCCAGCATCTCCACGATCTGCGTGGGGCCCTTCTGCTTTTGCGTGCTCACCGCGCTGTGTGGCTACTAGCCGGCTGGCTTGTGGCCTTCTACACGATGCCCGACGACATCACTGCTGCTGGTCTGGTTGCTCCAGACTGGCCCTTGCTTCCTTCTTCAAGAGAGGCACCCCGGACCCTCCTGGTCCACTCCAGACGCCATTTTGAGTCCACCGCGTGGGCTTGAATTTGCCAAGGCTTTGTTGCCCAATCCTGGGTCCAGCGACGCCGACAGCTTCAATCTTCGTGGGACAGCTCGCTCCTCCATCCTGGTCACCGACAACGCCTCCTGGTCCGTGAGATCTGCGAGCACAGCGTCACCCACTCACCTAGTCGAGGTGACTACCATCCGGTGCCCTCCTGGTGCCACCTGACTACTGGCTAGTAGTCACGAACTTGGTCCCCTCTGCTTTCAGGTGTCATCTTCCTTCGATCCAGGCTTGGATCCATCAAACTTTCTTCACTGGTCGCCTGCCAGCAACTTCTTTCTTCCAGGCTCCTGGTCCGTCTACGAGGATTCCCGACGTCTTTTGAGACCTATGCAGCTGCAGCCCCTGGGCTAGGTAACTTCGGCATTTCGGTGCCCCAGCATAGCCTCACTATCCAAGGGTCAGAATCCACTTTCGTTTTCCTCCTACCAGGTCGGGTTCGCCCGAGAACACTAACTTTGTCTTTACTAGCTACCATAGACTTTGTCCCGCATAACGCGTGAGAGTGCACACTCTGCACCCGAGTCCCCTGGGTCTCCTAGAAGTAATCTGAAGATTCTATAGTCAAGATCTAGCGATTCCAAAGCCTATTAGTACTGTACTTACCTGCTAGTAATTTCGCATTCCACTTTCAGAGTATATGGTTTTCCGTGCCCCTCGGGCATTTGTATATACTGTGCTAACTTAAGTATTTTCGTAAGAGTTTTGTTTTGTGCTTAGTACCCTGTCCTCATAAAGAGTACAGGGCTGTTGTGATTCTTAATAAATATCTTGTTTATTTTCATAACACTTGTGTGGTGTCCTTTCACTTGGTGTTCAAGGGGTATATGTGTGGTATAACAGCTGGCTTAACACGCCCTCTCGAGTCTTTAGCCTTAGACTGCTCGTATCCACGCTACTAGGATGGCTGGTCTATAAGGTTGACTTACAACCAATCATCAATAAGGGTTGCTGGACTGATACATAGTGTTCACTAGAATAGTGAGCACTGTATATCAGGCCACCTTCTCACAGCAAGCACACACAAGTCATTGGAGGTCCTCCTTTAAGCAGGTTCACAGTAAAGTTACAGTCCTCTCCTTGGCAGAAGCAGCAACTGCAGGCCAACTCATCAAACCCCACACAGCAAAGGGGCAGTACTCCTCCTTACAGGTCTCCAGCTCTCTCCTTGGCAGAGGTTTGTCTCAAGTCCAGAAGCGATCTAATTCTCTGGGGTTTGAAGTCCAATACTTATAACCTATTTTCTCTTTGTTCTCTTTGTAGCAAAGGTCTGAGAAACCAGCCGAAGCCCAATCTGTCCTCTCAGGCCCAGCTTCATTACAGGAGGTGGAGAAAGCATTGAGCAAAGGAGACACAGCCTATTCAAGTGCTAGTAAAACTCCTCACAGTATTCTAAATGGAGGCCAGGTCTGTTCAGCACAGCTATGAGTCACCCAGGAAAGGCAGGGCACACCTCAACCCCACTTTTAACTGTCTAGAGTGAATGCACATCCTCAGCTCCTGTCACTCCAAAACAAGACTTTGAATATACAAACAGGCAGAAGCACACAGGATGGTAAAACAAGAAAATGCCTACTTTCTAAAAGTGGCATTTTCAAACACACAATTTAAAAAACAACTTTACTAGATTATGTGTTATTAAATTCTGATCTCAGAGAGCCCAAACTCCATTTCCCTATCTTGTCCCAATGGAGAGTTACACTTCTAAGATGTCACAGTGCAGCTCCCATGTTAACCTAAGGGACATACAGCCTTTCAATAGTGAAAAAAGAAATACACAGTATTTCACTATCAGGACATGTAACACACACCAGTACATGTCCTACCTTTCACATACACTGCACCCTGCCCATGTGGGTACCTTGAGCCTACCTGCGGGGTGCCTTACATGTAAGGAAATGGAAGGTTAGGGCCTGGCAAGTGGGTGCACTTGCCAGGTCACAGGGCAGTTTAAAACTGCATGTGCATTAGTGGTAGGTCTGAGACACATTTTACAGGGCTATTCAAGCCCACTAGTAGCATTTGATTAACAGGCCCTGGCACACTCATTGCACTTTACTAGGGACTTACCAGTAAATCAAATATGCAAATCAGGGATAACCAATCATAATTACAATTTACACAGGTAGCACTTTGACACTGATCAGCAGTGGCAAAGTGCCCAAAGCATCTAAGCCAGCAAAAACGAAATCCATCACTATGAAAAATGCAGGAGATAGAGGCAAAAAGTCAGGGAAAACCACTCCAAGGGTGCCAAGCCAAACCGAAGCCCTGCCACTAAATTTGGAGAAAAAAAAACATTTTCAGGCAAAAGACAACACCAAAAAAATGCTGTGTAAAATAGAACTCCCAAATAAAGGTAATCTGCGATGGTCTGCAATCTCATTTTGCATCTTCCCCACTGACAATCTTACAACCAGAGTTGATGATTTCAGTTCTTAATTCATTTATGATGAGTCAAATGACCATATTGCTCATCTTAGTCTTATCTTATACTAGCAGCCCGCCCCGGCCTTGCCCGGGGCAGAAAGGGGCTGGGGGCTGCATCGCAGCCCTCACGCAGACGCTCCTCCCGGCGCTCATGTTCTCCGCTTTTCTGTGTATTCACCCCATTGCTGTAGGAGCTTATTGGAAGCATCTTGTTGATTTGGTATTAGCATGATTCTTAATCCCCTTGGGATACGACGTACTTCCAAATATTTGTTTAGGGTAATTAATTCCCTGGATTTATTTATTTCCTGCTTAATTTCTCCCATTGTCTCAGTTTGCTTTTTATGTCCGTTGTTATTGATGTTTTTTTTGTTTATCTGGATCACTTGTTGTTGCAGCTTGTTTGTTACCCTTTTCAAACATTGATGTCAAAAGCTCTTTCCTTTTTGCATCCCTTTTGTCCATGTTCGCCTATATTTGTTTAATGTTCCTTTCTTGCTTTTGTCTGTTACTGCTGTGCACGCAATTACTTAATGACAATCTGCGTTATGATTTTCAAATGTGATTGAAAGTTCGTGTTTTAATTAGCACTTTGCCGCCTTTTATAAATGCTGGTTTACTTTTAAACTCACGATTGCATGTTTTATATTGCGCAGCCTGCCTAAAAGAAACACATATCTTTCAATATGAACCGACTGGTGATTTGGGAAGGTTTGCTTCGAGTTTTCAGTCTTTGTTGTTTAAATGCAGGCACATACACACAGGCTTACCTCGAGGAGTTTTCCATCGGGTGACGTGTTGTTCTGCTTCATTTACAATTCCTCAGTAATGAATCCTTCCAGTCAGCGAGCACCGCAGCCCGGACTTTTAAAGTTACTTCTCATTTGGTTCAGGATGCCGGATTTGCATGGCGCTCATTTAGGTGCGGGCCTTCAAGGCAGAACCACTGCCGTTTTTGTATTTCCTCTCCAATCCTATGTCATCCACAGGATCCCAAAATGAAGTCGCACTCCGCTCCGCAGCTCCTCCCCACGCTCATGTCCTCCGCTCTTCCTGTTGCTGGTGAACGCTGCTCCTCCCCTCACGCTGACGTCCGGCCGGAGCTACTTGCAAGGCACTACTTTATTTTTATTTCTAAATATTTTAAACAACATTTTATTTTTATTTTTATGTAGCCTATGTCCTTCTGCTCCCCCTGAGGTTTTCTAAGATGTCTTGGGTGTTTCGATTGGTGGTGTAGTTTTCGAGTTTACCTGGCTCAAAGGTGCAAGTTCTCTCTTTATAATAGTAGTATAGACTGACTTTGGAGGAAAACTGTCAGCTTTACTTTAAAGGGTAAGGAAAAGAAATATTCAAACAAAAAATAAAAAGGGATGCTGAAATCTATCCGTATTTTAGTCTGTGAGAAGTATGGATTTAGACATCCATCCCTAGTAAGTATACAGTTTCACTTGTACTTACCTGTCAGAATGAATCTGTAAGTGTATTATCACTGCTAGATGAGGAATCTGGGAGCTTAAAATCCTTGTCACTCTGTGGATCATATTAGAGGTTGAATACCATCTCCGATGAGAAGAGATTGTCTGACCAACAGAGATTTGCTTCAGGAGACTGATTTAATACTACCTCATCAACAGTCGCTCATCTGTCCGGGAGACAGATGATGGAAGCGTGAGGCTCTGAGGGGATTTAGAGGGAGAAGACAGACTGTGGCTCTTTTATAAAAACACATGGAAGCGCACATTCTCACTCTCCTCACTATGCTGTAACTCAGCTCATGGGGATATGGCTGATAACTTTAGTACTGGGCAGCCAACAGTGCTGTAATTCAAAATAATGGGACCCCTCCTGTTGAATGTGGTGAGGGGCCCCCTTTGTATCCCATATCTCACACATATTCACTAGCCTGAATAAGCTGAATAAGGCCCCCCCTGAAGGGTTGCCCCCAACACAACCCCCCCCCCCACCCACCCAAGGCTAAAGAGTGTAAAATTGCCTATGTTACATCCCTGAGAACCAGGGGGCAGATTATCTAACAAGTCACACAAGACAACTTGCTGTGCTGTTTTGCGTGGAGAGCACAGGAATGCACCATAGTTACTATGATATGGTTCATTCCTGCTCTTTCTCTGAACTGGTGCAATGAGTGCAGCCTAGCACCAATTAAGGCACCCTTGCCCCATGGTGCCAATGTGCCTGTATTTCAGCCAGGAATGTTTCAGCCCAGGAAGGGGCACCTTCCTGAACAAAAAAGCCCTCTGAGGCTTTTTTCCTCTTTCTATGTATGTTGAACAATTTAGCAAACATAGAAAGAGGAAAAAACAAGAAGAAATAAACATATTTCTCCTTGTTACACCTCACCTGGGAAGGTGTAGCATTATGATGCCATCCCAGATTTACTAAGTTTAGTAAATCTGGGAATGTGCCTAAATCCAGGCAGGCTAGTGCAAGGCAACAACTTGCACTGCCTTGCGTTACTCCAGATTTACTAAGCCACGCAGAGCCATGCAAGGTGGCTTGCGTGGTGTGGTATTGTACCTCTGCTTTGCCTCTATATGACATCAATGACATCACATGTATAGGTTACTGAATGCTTGCCAACCTGTGGATGGCTGTGGAATGTTCTGTGACTCAAACAGTATCTGCGGGCAGAGCCTGTTGGGTGGTTGAGCTGTTCTTCCTGACTTGAACTCAATAAACTCCTTTCACAAGACTTCAAGGCCTCCACTCATCTTTAAGGAGAAAATCCACTTTTCAACACGTGGCTTAGTTAATCTCAGTGAAGCCCTTACATTGCCTTGTGTCGCCTCACGTGACACAATAGCAATGGAAGATCTTAGTAAATCTGGACCCATTTACGAGCCCCAGCATCAGCTCAACTTTCTCTGATGTCCGGCAAATCACTAGGGGCCCGATGTAGGTGGCCAATACCGGTCGGAAACGGCCGAATTCGGCCGTTTCCGACCGGTATTTGGCCTTTTGAGATGTAGGGGACCTTTTTTTGTACGATTCGGTATTTTACCAATTCAGTAAAATTACCGAATTTGAAAAATACCGAATCGGTAAGTTTACCGAGTTTTAAAATTCGGGATGTAGGT
The DNA here is from genome assembly GCF_964263255.1 of Lissotriton vulgaris. Lineage (NCBI taxonomy): Eukaryota > Metazoa > Chordata > Amphibia > Caudata > Salamandridae > Lissotriton > Lissotriton vulgaris. The sequence goes on along the minus strand of NC_141689.1, from coordinate 1,531,820,029 downwards.
GGGACTACTTTCAGTCCCACAGGCCCTTCAGATTCGGTATTTTAACACCCAATCCAATTGGGTGTTAAAATACCGAATCCAGGTGTGCATGCACATGTGTGCATGCACACCTATGCCATGTGACAGACAGACATGCCCTTAGGGCATGTCTGTGTGCCACATGGCACACAAGCCAGTATTGGGGGTGCTAGAGGGTGTCAAAGTGACATCCCCTGCACCCTTGCAGAAATCGGTAATTACCGAATCGGTAAATACCGATTCGGTAATGCCCATTGATTCCTATGGGCTTCAATGCCCATAGGAATCAATGGGCATTACCGATTCGGTATTTACCGAATCGGTAAATACCGATTCCTTCCGATTCGGTAATTTTTAAAATAAAATTACCTACATCTGCCCTTCTCTTTTTTACCACTTCTTAAATACCGATTCGGTATGAATCGGTATTTATGAAGTGGTAAAAAAGATTTACCTACATCGGGCCCTTAATCTCCCCATGAGTAAAAAAAAATAATCTGATCTGTTATAATGTAGCTAGTGCTCGTGGGAAAGTTTAACATGAGCTCCAGCTATATTATACCAAGTCAGATTCCTGTTTTTACAATAAAACGCCCGATGCTCTTAGCCAAATTGACACTATATAAAACTGCAAGAAAAGCAGGGTGCAATGCAATGGTTTTATACACTCAGAGCCTCACGCTTGCCGCCATCTGTCTTCTGGGAGAGATGAAAGATTGTTAATAAGATTGAGCCCCCTTAATCAATATTTAGTCAAAAAAAAGCCACTGTTATTGTGAAGCTCTTCACTATGCACAGGGCCACCAGAACCACATTGTTAAACATGTACATAGAAGAGAAAGCAAGTGGCGTTTATAAATCTTCCCATTGTTTAATGTCTGGGTGGTGTGACAGGGTATTGGCCTAGTCTTCTGTTGCAGCTCAGGAAGAGTGAAACTAAATGCAGCAATTTGTTTCTGGAGTGGTAACGTTACAGTGGAGGCTGGGTGACACTGCTGGACTTCCTTCCACAGCAGTGAAAAGTGAAGATGAACAACACTTACGGACGATTTTATATGCCAAATGAGCAGCCCGGCGAGCGAGTCAGCAAAACAGCCTGTATGAGTGGTGTGTGGGCTGCATCACTAGCTCTACCAAAAAAAAAAAAATGACCAACCAAAAGATGAAAAGCACACATGAATGTAGACAGTGCCTAAAACCAAAAATCCTGTTTTGGTGTCAAACATCGCATATTGCCACAGCAGCACTTGGCACTGAAGGGACCTAATTTGTGTGTGAGTGTGCTCATTGTAAGAGAACAGAATGCCGTCACTCAAAGTGAACTTAGCCAGTGGCTGAAGTGGGCTGTCCCACTGCCCCATGTTGTATGCTGCAGTGGGTGTGTGAAAAAAGTGAATGACACAACGCCAGACCAATTTCAATTTCAAGCTTTATTCGACTATTAAAAACAATCACAAAAGCGTACAATAAAACACAATACAAACGTTATAATAAAACAATAGCTCAGAAATGAAGAATTTAGGAAGATTTAAAACACCAAACTTTTCCTATGAGAAATGGCTTTAAGTAAAAAAGTAGCAGTAAAAAAACAGGTGTCTGCAGAGTCAAGTGCAAATAACAATTCCATGGCTTGGGTAATAGTATACACTGATAATCTTAAAAACATAGGTCTGAGATAGAGACGGCGAAGATGCATATAGAGTGGACAAATAAGCATAAAGTGCCGAGTACTTTGCCTAGTCTGACCATCGCAAGGACAGGGGGAATGGCTAGGAACTTTCATCTCAGGGAAGGCAACTAAATTATGTACTATACCAAGTCTGAGACGTGTCAGAACAAACTGATGAGACTGCTTGGTTATGAATTTTAAGTACATAGGCATGCCCTTTCCTTCGAATTTAGTGGTGTGATAAAATACATAGGTAGACATGGTAGAACACTTTACACTGCGCATATCAGACTTAGTTTGGATGAAAACATCTTTAAGTTCCTTTTTCGATACAGTAACGGCACAATAGGGGTCCTTGATGATGTCAAAATTAAATACCTTGTCATAAGTATAAGAGACATAACTTAGCCAGGGAATCTTAAGGACTTTGTCCAACTTCAAACAATCAGTAATAATCTTCCTAGAAAAAGTAGTCTCTTCTTTAGCCCATATTGACCTCCATACCATGAGGGGTCTTAAACCCGTAAGATCAGTCAGATAGTTTAAACAAACTTCGCTATGGCACAGTACAGTAGGAGCCGAGGGAGGTAGGCAAAGCAATCTTCTAAGGAACCCATTCTCGGTATTTTGCAGTGTCCTATGCTGACTGTAGCCCCATATACCGGAACCGTACAGAGCAATAGACGCACATCTATGCCTGTAAATGTCTACCATATCAGGTATACGGCGGCTTCCTAGCTTTGCAGCGAATCGAAAAATACCAGATGAGCTTTTGGCCATTCTACCATTAACATTTAAGATCTCCTGGGACCATGTCCCCTTGTTGTTAAAGGTAACACCGAGGTAGCAGAACCTATCCACTACCTCAATAGTATGATTGTTAAAATGGAACGGCATAACAGATTTCATCCGTTTACCACAGGCCATAATAAAAGTCTTGGTGTTATTTATTTTCAATTTCCTCGCATTAATAAAATCATAAAAAGTGTTCATAAGTTTCTGTAGCCCATTTGGAGTACGCGAAAGGAGCACCGTATCGTCGGCATAAAGCAGAACTGGTACGGGAAGTCCACCGACTTGAGGGGAATCCGCCTGGACCTTTTTGAGTTCAGATTCGATGGAATTGATAAAGAGGGAAAATAACAGGGGGGCCAGTACACAGCCCTGCCTTATGCCTGACTTAACCCTGATTTTCTCGGTACATTCACCCGACGGACCAAAACGTATCTGGGCCGACAGCTTATTATAGAGACGGGCCAGGAAGTGAATGATTGCCTGGGGGGCGCCCATGGCCAATAAAGTGCACCACAAGAGTTCATGGTCCACAAGGTCGAAGGCGCTCGAAAGATCGGCAAAACAGAGAAATAGGGACCCTTGTTTCGCTCTCGTATATTTCCCTATAAGGAGATCAAGGTTAAGGCACTGCTCCGTAGTCCCTAAGCCTTTGCGAAAACCAAATTGGGATTCAGCCATGATATTATTTTCTTCAACCCACTCCTCGAGCCTTATAAGGAGAACCCTACTCATAATCTTCAGGGAGGAATCAAGAAGGGAGATAGGGCGATAGTTCTTAGCCTCGCCTCTATCTCCCTTCTTGTAAATAGGTAGAATCAGGGATTCACTCCAAGTAGGAGGGGTGTTCTCCAGGACTGATGCATTAAGCACCTGGGTCAGGAGTGGGCACCAGAGACTGGGGTTAGATTTGTACAGATCTACCGGTACCCCATCGGGTCCCGGTGCCTTTCCACCTTTACTCTGGCTTAGGGAGATAACCACCTCTGGTAGGGTAATATCCAAAGGTATCCTAGTCTCAGACATCGGGATAGTAGGACCGTTAGAGTCTCCCCCGGGTGGATTAAAAATACCAGAAAAATGGGAGACCCAATTGGCTTCGCTAACCTGCGCTGATAGTTTGGGGAACTCTTCATTGGCAAGGAAAGGACTATTAACCGTAGACCAGAACAGCCTACTGTCCCGTAGTACCGAAGCTTGGTTCAGGGCATCCCAGGCAAGTTCCCTTAGTTCCTGCTTCCTACGTACAAGATTGCTTTTATAGGTAAGCCTAAGTAATTTGACGGCCTCCCTATCTCTCGGGTGTTTTGTTAAGGCCAGCTTGAGTTCCCGCAGGGATTGAGTACATAGGCTATCAAACCAGCCCACATTTTGGTTCCTAATTCGGGCTTTAGTAGTGGTAAGGCACCTTTTACAGCATCACCGAGTGCCACAAAATTAGTTATAATACACCCGTTAGGGGCCTCAGGATTAAGGCAACTATAAATTTCAGCAAACCCCTCTTTAATAATTCTAGCTTGCAGTTTATCGGAGTTGTCCAATTTCCACTTTATACGGAAACCATTCTGTCTGCATGGGGTAGCATCTTCTAATACCAAATAATCACTCCTAGCACTAGGCCCCCATGCAGAAATAAGCATGGTGATTGCTTGGTGATCACTACCTCCCAGATCAGTAACAACGGGGACTGTACAGTGAGGAGTGAAATGCGTAGAAACCAGTATGTGATCAATGGCAGAGGACGAATTGGGTCCTACAAAAGTTGGAACAGGCATACCATCTACATCTAGGGCCGGGGAGTGGATCATAAGATCCAGGTTCAGCACAAGGGAATTAAAGGAGTCACCATGGGGGGAGTGTACAAAATGTGCTCTGTTTTCCCCGTTGTCTCCATCAAAACCACAGGTTCTAGAAAAGGAATGTGGGCAAGTACGAAGGTTAAAATCCCCACCCCAGATGATCTCAACTGGCTTACTAACATCGTTTCGTAGGTTCTTCAAAAAAGGACCCAGCTCCTCTGCCACCGAGGTATCTGAGGCATTAAACAAATTGTTATAGTGGTTGACCACCACTAGGACATGGCCCTTAGGATGTTCTAGTATTAAAATTTGGGAGTGGTGTCCCACAGGGAGGTAGGAAATCAAACATAGTGGAAGTTTGACTGAAGTAAAAATCACTAATCCCCCTTTAGCCCTACCCATACCTGTCCTTATTGCCTGGTTGTTATAAGACACAAACCCATCGAGTTCAATATCAGCAGTTGCCCAGGTCTCTTGAAAGCATAAAATATCAAAATCCGAGAGGATCTCTTTCCACCCCAATGAGGCCGATTGCCTGCTGTGGAGAAGCGTGGCTCAATGGTTAGAGCGGCAGACCCTGATGCAGAGGTCTGGCCTGGGACAAGGGTTCAATTCCCGCCTCGGCGGCTCTTGGACTCAATTTCCCCGGACCTGATAATTCTCGCCTCGGTGCCTAGTCTAATCATGGGTCCCACTCTGTGACTCTGGGCAATAGCTTGCTTAATCTCCACAACGGCCCCAGCAGCGCTGTGGATGCCTGGCTTCACCTTGGGGGTGCCCAGGAGTGGACATTTCACAGGAAAGCCAGGATGGGTTCCACAGCGGTATGAATACAGCGCTACGAGGCCTCCGGGTAGAAGTGCGCTATATAAAATACACTACATTTACATTTACATTTACACCCTGCAACATTCCAGGTAACAAACTTCAGCCCTGGGGAACAAATGGGGGGTTGAATGGACACTGGTACCGTGGTGATTAAAGCATTATTGGCAGGTAGAGGGTCCAGTAATATTGGATAAGTCACGGGATTATCGGGGCAGTTTGGGACATTGTAAGGTCTTGGATGGGAATAGGGCTACTGTCGGGCAATACCGTAGGCTCTTTATCAGAAGAAATAGTGGGGTCTACAGCAGTGGGCAGTCAATCAACACCATTAAGGCCACTCAGACAATTAAAACGATTATAATTATGGAAGGGTGTCATAGGTGGTTGAAAAACAGGTTGTGCTGGATACCCACAGAGTCTACCCCTCCGAGCAACCCTTGTCCATTTGTCCTGAACTTGATCACGGTGCATTTGTACAGGAGGGAAGAAAAAAGATACGGGCAGGGTCCGGATGGTGGATTCAGATGATCTATTCGACCCCGAACAGATGTGATGAACAGTCCTTGGGTCTCTAAAGCTCACCAAAATACAGTCCCCAACTATTGACTTCCTGGTCTTGCCCAGCCAGGGTACCCTCCTTACCATCACAATTTCATTATTAAAATATGCAGGAAGGGGTCTATTCCAGTTCAACCATTTAATTACTTGATTTTTTAGTGAGAAAAAATTCTCGCCTTCCCCCATCTCCAGGGGAGGAACCCCGGCCATAACTACCATAAGATCGTTCGCTTCGGGGGGGAAGGTCGGGTCTCCGAACTCTAGGGGCAGGTTTCTCCGGTAAAGGGGGTGGAATACCATCACCATTTACAAGCCCATTGGGATTTATAACAGGGGGAGTAATACCTGTTGGTAGTAGTGGGGGAATAATAGTTTTACTATGGCATGGAGGAACTGGTATGGCCATGAGGGGTTGCAAAATAGGGGTGGCAGAAGTCACCACAGTTGATTCTGGAATAGCTGGAGGGGGTTGTGAGGTGGGGGGTAAGGTGGGGAGGGACATAGTCTCTGGGGGTCTTCCAAGGGTATTGACCTGCAAATTCAAACTGCTTAATGTAGCCTCAAGAATAGTTAGACGGATCTCCACTCTCTTAATACTCTCGGTGATAGGCTGCAGCAGAGATCTGAGTAAGAATTCTAGGTTCCCCTGGGGGGCAACTGGGGGCAGTAAAATAGGCAAGCTATTCATAGGGGGGGGGACAGTACCCGTATCTTCATTAGACTTACCGGGAACAGGAACAGACTTAGTAGATTTTCCAAAATCGGTATGGGAAAGTTTGGATTTACCCTTACTTGCCCTCGACTTCCTTCTACGCTTATTAGGAGGAGGGCCGTGTAGCTCGGCCACAGTAACTAATTTAGGCTTAGCTTTCCTTGATTTAGAGGTCAGGGTAGGTTGGGATATAAGATCAATAGCCGTACAGCAGAGGCTAGGGGAGGAGCTGGGCACCGGTACCTGACTGGGACTAACAGTACATTCCCTCAGCAAAAGAGGGACTCCTTACTGTGAAAGAGATTCCTCACTAGCAATCAGCGATGTGCCACCATCTACAATATCTACCAGGGGTCTACGTTTCAGATTCTCAATAGAGCGTCGGCGCTCAGCCCTGCGTTCGGCAAGGGCAGTATCCAAGTCTCCCTCGTCCTCCGCCATGGAGCGTGGAAAATATGTATCCAGGGTTCTAATCTTAGACCCCCCCAGTTTCACTATGGATTTGTCCAGAACTGGTGAAGGCATGATAGGTAAAAGGTATATCTTGGGCAACAAGGGCTAAGTAGAAACCAGTACCAAAGAACAAAGGGACAGGAAAGTAGGCCCGGCCCGGCCTACTGTGGCCTATGAGGGCCTAAGAGGGTCCGCCCTTAGTCCGGGCTTTGTCCCGGGTGATGTCCCGCACACGCGTCCCGCTGACGCGTAATGACTTCAGGTATTAAGCCAAATGAGGATAGAGGGGGCGGAGCCACGGGAAGAGGCGGCAGGTGTGCTGGCTGGTACACGCACAGCCTGCTGGCCCTCGCAGTCCCGTGCTCTTCGTGAGCAGCTCCCCTCGTGATGATAATGCCCAGCGGCGCTCCTGGCACAATGAAGAAATGCCCTACGGGGCTCCTGGCAACAGCAGCAAGCAGGGATCAAGGACTCCTCCACGAGCGGCCCCCGCGGAGCGGGGGCCGCGAGGAGTTTTCAAGCAGGCAGGCAGGCAGGGGGCGGAGCCACGGGAAGAGGCGGCAGGTGTGCTGGCTGGTACACGCACAGCCTGCTGGCCCTCGCAGTCCCGTGCTCTTCGTGAGCAGCTCCCCTCGTGATGATAATGCCCAGCGGCGCTCCTGGCACAATGAAGAAATGCCCTACGGGGCTCCTGGCAACAGCAGCAAGCAGGGATCAAGGACTCCTCCACGAGCGGCAGACCAATGGATGAAGAGGGCTGGTAAAATCAAAAGGTCTTGGCTGACGCCAGACCTAATAAGGAACATAGGAGCATACCAGCAAGGCGGCGCTATGACATTATCGTCGATTTTGGGTATGTTTTCGGGCGAAAAGCGGCCATAATTTAATCGCCTTATCAGCAAAGACACGTGTGTTTTGCTGATTCAGCGCCAGTGACAACAACGCCCAGCTTTGCATCTCGAATGAGATGCAAAGTGGGCGTTCTTCTCCAAAATAACTGGAGAAATGTCGCTAACCGACATTTCTCCAATTATCAAGCTGCACACAAACAGGCAGAGCGATAAGAAAAGTAGCGCTAACCACGGTTATTGCTACTTTCCTTATGCCTGCTTGTAATCTGAAGGCATGGCTTGGCAGTTCGGGCTGGACTGTTCCTATGAGGCACAGGGTCAGACTGATTTGCATATGGCCATGTTTGAACTTGGGTGGTGTGGAGTGCAAAAAAACGATGGTTTTGGGCCCAGATCTCAGTACTGGGGTGAATGTATGACATTGTTCTGCATTCTGTCCATCAACTGTGGTTTTTGCATTTGTCACCCGAGTGGGATGGGTATGCTCAGACGTGAGTCCCATGCTCTCCACACCACTGGATTCAAGCAAGCCGGGCTGAAGACGGCTGGAACCGCCATGAGATCTGGCAATACCCAACTTAGCCCAAAGAGTATTAACAGCATAATCATAGGACTCAGAGGAAAAAAAAAACACAATTTATCCTGTCAACTCAGGACCCAATCTAAGTTGCAGAAGGTTCCAAAATGCCCTCTTCTTGTTACTTCCCGGTTTGGCCAGATCCAATTTGGAGACTGCCAAAACTGAAGACTGCAAGTCCAGAAAGGTGGGGGGCTTGATTTCATTCATTTTATACAAATTTGCCTCCTGGCTAGGAGGATAGCATAGAAATACAGCGCTCCAGCGGGGCCAGTAACTTTTTGTTGCAGAGCCGAATATAATTAGGGGTAGATCTATATTGATAGGACAGCCCAGAGTGCTTGTCAGAAAACCACCGACCCGTCCTCAGAAAGTAGCCAAAGAGGGATATTTCTTAAAGATGTGGATATCGGAGGCAGAAACCTGCCCAAATTTTTTACAAATAACCGGTGGCCCTTTGGTGATTTTTGTCAATTTATGAGGAGTGAAGTAGGCCCTATGGAGGGTAAACAGAAGGTTTCTTTTTAACCAAGCTGGTTATTATTATTTAAGGATTTATAGAGCGCCTGGTGACCCGAAGGCATCCCCGCGCTGTGAACTGTAGGATGGCTCAGAAGGGGGAGGGTGGAGTTGGACTCACTAATTGGGGAATAGCAGCGTTTTAAGTTGACTTCATATAAAGTCTGCAAGATTTCTGCCATAGTTTAACACAGTTTTGTGTGGGTAAAGGGCCCCCCCCCACAGTTCCTCGGCTAGCTTGAATTTGCCATCTACTTCTTCCAACAGGGTTTGGTACCAAAAAGAGACTTCTTTCTTACCTGGAGGCTTGGTCACAAGCTGGTGTTCTAAAGAAACTACCACAACCCACAGTGCTTTTACAGTTTAATTGTGGGAGGGATTGAACCCAGCTTGCCAGTTGATAATATTTAAATATTTAAATCAGGAGAGACCTCCCCCAACCCTGTCCTCAAGATGTTCCCAAGGAACAAGGGTGCCTCCAGGGAGGAGATCTCCCCAAACCACCAACCCAGCATCTCTCAAAGGTGTTACCAGCCTGTCCTTTAAGCACTTTGGAGTTCCGGGGGAATCCCAGAGGAGAGCCAAGCTGGAAAAATACCCGAGCGCCACTGCACCCCTCAATTTGGCCCAAGTTTTAGACACCCTGGAGAACCTTGTGCTTGACTTTTTTTTTTACAGTTCGGATCCCCAAATTTAAACAAAAAGCCCTCTTCTGACAGTTTGTCACCCCTAAGCATAGCCAAGAACATCCCTCCAGCACCTGTATTCACGGGCATTGTTAGTAACATACATGAATGTAAGAGTTGGAAAGCCCAGGTATACAGCTGGAGGTCTGGTAGGACCAGGCCTCCTTTTTTTCTTCTCCGCCTCAGCTTTTTCTATGCAATCCTAGGTGATTTGGATGCCCAGACAAATGAATTAATTTCACTCTGCAACTTATCAATCGTGGATTTTTCAAAATAAAGGGGAATACAGTTAAAAAGAAATGTAATCTTTGGGGGTATCATCATCTTGATCAAATTGGTTCTTCCCAAGATTGATAACGTAAAATAGCAGAGAGACTTGGGTGAAAGGAAAGGTGCTGGGCCCTTTTGCTGGGTCAGTCCCAGATGTTTGCCTTCTGTGCTTGAACCTATTTTTGTTGACATTAAGACTGCACTTTCAGGTTACCTTGTTACACTTAATAAATGATAACTTCAGTTTGGGAACAAATAGAGCAATGATTCTTCTGCTAATTTGAGTTGTAATTCAAAATACTCCTTAATGGTAAAGTCGTAATTTCTTTAAAGTTGTAATTTTCTGCTTAATATAGTAACAATATAAGAAGGTTTTCCCTTGGATTGACTCACCAACTCTGATCAACATTCAACCGTCTGTCATACAAGCTTCTTCTCTAAGTTATATACTGCAGATAGCCCCACATATAATTATAAAAATACACACATTTTTTTTTATTCAATATTTATTCAATGTACATTAATGTCGGCCAATAGTTCAAAAAATTATGTTAAAAACAACAGAAAAAACACTGTTCACAATTCATAAAAACATTTCTCATCATAAATTCATGAAGAGACAAAATAACAAGTGACATATTAAAAATAATCAAAAATCATGTTAATTTGATAGAATCTATATTGTAGTCATATCGCATGGAATATTTTAGCTCCTCGATTTTAACACCACAAAATCATTGACGCGTTTCGGTGTGCAAACAGCTTTTGCACTACCTTCATCAGGACTTTATAATGATTGTCTCTTTGTTGGAAGTAGCACTAAAATCATGTGTGCCTGTGTTTGAAATTAGTAAAATACTTCTATCAAAAACAGTATGCCAACAATATATTCCCCTACTTAAACATTTTTTCAAAATTCATAACACATTAATCGGACAATACATTAAGACATTGTTTCCTACCTATTATACTCAACTATGCATCATATTACTAATAACAGTTTCATTTATAATTACAGTAGCTATATATCCCACCATTCAATCCGAAACCCAGAATCAAACACACTGCATTCTAAAAGATAAGGCTTTAGTAACCTGACATCTTTTTTTATATTTTATATTATTGGTCTGGATGTATTACATTTAATTATATCAACAGACCATCATTATAAAAGCTGTTATGTCTAAAGGGTTTTCTTAAAATTCAAAGGGCACATACCTTAAAATTATGGTTGGACCCAGAGCTTAATATCTGTTTGTTTGTTAATAATAGCTCTTGGGGTGGACCTTGGATTATGTCAATTAAACACAATACGTTTATGTCTCGATATTGTGGACAATCTAAAGTAACATCCTACTGTGAGTAAAGTTACCACACCTGAATCAATGGGTCATAGTCGTCACAATGCCGTACGTAACAGGATAGGCCAACCTGGACCATGTGAAGACTGTAACAATTTTCAGAGTAGAGGTGTTACCATTACAGTTATATCACTGAAGTCATAGGGCTTGTGAGATATCCAAATGTCACACTATGAACAAGTGCACCTAGTGAGACATGCCCATTCGATAAAGGATGTGGTAATTAGCTGGAGATGCATTTTGGAAAACACTGTTGCAAACATAGTATCAAAACATGGGGTGCTAATGCGCTGTTGTAAGATATTGGATTATTAGTTGAGAGGGGTGTGGGCCCCACTCAAGTAATAAACACAATCTTTGTCAAGGTGAACCTTAAGTAACTAAATAAACCTGTGCTTAAACCTCTGGTAGTTTGGCACAAGGCAATCAGGCTTAACTTAGAAGCAGTATGCAAAGTGTTTATGCAGCTCTAAAACAGCAATGAAGTGAAAACACAACACAAGAAAAATCCCAAACCTATTTAGAAAAATAGAGGAGAATTTAATAAATAAAGTGACACTAAAATGACAACAATTCAATTAGCAGAACTGGAGTTATGAGTATTTTTAAGGTTATGGTAAAAATAGTACCAAAAAAGAGTGAAGGGCCGGATACAGGATAAAGTGCAGCCTCCTGGGAGTTGTACCCTTTGCCCTTGATGCAGGGGCTGTGTTATACTACAATGCGAAGCTTTGTGTACTGATGCCCCAGGTCCGTTGAGCCGCCAATCAATATCTGCCAGATCCAGTGAAGTGGTCAATCAGGTGCTGCAATACGAGGTCCTACATTGGTCTGAGCCATGGTCATGAGATCCGGTGATGCCCCTGATCAGGAGCTGCAAGGTGCTGCAATGTGAGGCGCTGCATTAGTCTGCACTGTGTTGGATCCAGGGAAACTGATGATAAGGAGCTGCGACGTGGTACGATGCGAGGCCCTGCGTTGGTCTGCACCGCTTTACGATGGATTCGGTGAAACCTTCAGTTGAGCAGGGAGGAGCACACAATGACTCCAGCCAAGTGTCGGGTCCAGAACCTAAAGGACAGCACTTGGATGTTTCTGGGCTCACTCCCACAGTGGCCAGCCAAGGGGCTAGGTCAGGTCCAGTTGGGTGTGCTCAGCTGGGAAGTGGAAGAGCCCTCTGGAAGCTTGACCTTTAGGTCATCCAGGAGGCCAGCCAACTGACCCCTGGGGTCATTTCTGAGGTTCAAGGCAATCAGGTCCATTTTTTTTTCTTCAGATAGCAGGGCTGTCTTTCTTTAAAATCTTCCACGGGTCCACAAGGGTTCTGATATGAGGTTTTGAGGGTGCCATTTTTCTTTTACACACAGTGTTGCGTGTTTATCTAGGTTCCTGATCGATACTGTGACCTTATGCCCCTATTCGGCTATAAATCCATTTATTCCCTATATTGGCATAACCGTTCAAGTGCGATTTTCTGAAAAGTCATCTCTGGCCTCACACGAACAGAGCCACATTCCAGCATAGTTCTCTCTGCCACTTCCTTTGCGACCAATTAGTGCAATGACAGAGCAGTAGTCACTATCTGATATTCCTAGATAACACTCCGAGTTCTTCAACAAGATAAAAACTTAGCAAACCTGGAAATCCCCGCTTGCTATGTTTTGATTAGTAATAGAACTCTAATGAGCAACTGATAACTATCACTTCCTAGTGACATCTTTAATTGACGTCTTATGTCCAGCAAACTTGCGTCAAACCCGGCACCTGTCAGGTATAAATATTACCAACGTTGCCTTAAGCAAAGAGAGCTGTAAGCTGTAAGCTGTGAGCTGCAAGACCCCGTGTTGGTAAATCTAGCACTCTGTCGCTGCAGCCTGCTATCCTGTGGTGGTGAAGCTGCTGATACCATTATCGCCGCTACAGCGCAAACTATGGTGCAGTACGCTTAAGGAGCTGAACAGCCGTCCCTCTGCGAAGACATCCAGCAGATTCCAGCTGCCCGCGGACGCTGTCCCCCTCCTTCCTCGACGCGCTGAAGAGAAGCCGCTGCCTTTCTCGTGCAGAGAAATCCAGTCCCGGCGCTTCCGGTTTACCCTCGCGGGTGACTGGGATATCGAGAGAGACCCCTGAAGGAGATACCAATCCTCCATCATTCTATTCAGAGGTATGGTGTTGACTAAACCCTTAGACGAGAATTCTTGAAACAAACCTTGGCAAAACCAACTTAACTTAAGCTACTTACTTACTCCCCTTTTCACGTGTTAGGCTTAGGTCAGGCACACTGGGGTAGGCGTAGTTAGAAGCACCAGTTGAGTATGTTAGCCTAATGTATATATGACTGTATATATGTTTTATTACTTTTAACCATTGTATGGCTAAGAAACCATATCAATGCTTTTACAGTTCTATTTCGCAATCCTTATCTTACTGTACGTACTTTTTATAATAACAATTATTGCAATTGTGGCAATACATTTCTCTTGTACGAGAAGAAAGACTGTGCAATAAATGTTAACCCTTTATTGACAAACGCCCGTCTCTCTATTCTCTACATCTCGTGAAAGTAAACTGCACTAGACTGACTGAGTGAAATACAGGTCTATTGTTTCACACGACCCTAGTGATTGACTCTTAATCTGAGGAGCAAAGTTGTCATGTTGCACGGTTGTTGGAAAACTGAATCCCTTCTTGTCTGTGCCAGGGAAGCTGATCACTTCCTATGCAGAGAAGAAAGTTTCCAGTGACCTCTGAGCTAGTTGGTAACACAACCCAATTAAGTTTAGCATAGTCAGTGGAGGCCTGGAATATCCGCAGTTCCACGTCGATACTACTGTTTATGTTATTCCAATGCGCAGGGCCTAGTGGGAAACTGGGAACTACACTACATGGCGCCCAACGTTTGGTAAGGCGATAAACTAACGCAAGACAGTAGAGTAACTCAGTCGTGCATATTTCACACAGACCCCTTTTCTCCCGTAAATACTCCAATAGACGTCTGGAGTGGGTGAAAGGTTAAAATCCGCCCGACCTTAGTAGGAAGAGATTCCTATGTAAAGCTCCGGTTTATTCAACGTTGAAGGATACAGTGTTCCAAAATATTGTGCATCTAATCTTTGTCTCCTTGGAGACCTACTCTGCAAACCTTGCATTTTTACAATGCCAGAAAACAACGGAACCTCTGGGGCCGCAGTAGATGCGACTCAGCAAGGTCCCGAATACACAGACCCGGATGCTATAATCATCCCGGTCAACTTAAGAAGATCTATAACGTTAAAACTTATAGAAAACGGACTGACACCTCAAGGTGGTACAGTAATTTTCGTGATAGAGGCTCACGAGTATCGGCAGACAGAGGTATTCTATTCATGGATAAACTTTCCAGCGGCAAACGCTACAACACAAGAGTTTCACTATTACAAAATAGAGAAACCTCCGGAAGAGTACGCTCCTTTCGAGGAGATTGAAATTCCACTTAAATTTCAAGAGCACCTGCTCTGGTTTAATGGCGCCCTAAAACACAATGATCACATAACTAGGCTCGGTCCTCTAGGGAGACCAGGAGCCACGTGGCCGGTTCTAGCCAGCTACACACCACATCCTGACATTGTAAGAATGTCAAGGGAAGAGCTGTTAGTACAGCTAAACACATTAATAAAAATACATAGGCAATTAGTCCAATATGTAATGCGGACTGCAACAGTCCAGCCAGCTGTTAATTCACACCAGCTGACCCCTCATCAGGGGAACACAAATAAAATTACACCACAGAACATACAGTCATGTCTTGGTAAAACACCCGTAAAACGGGAACAAATTCCTTTCTGGTTAGCACAGAAAATCACTCAAATAGAGGCAGTATTTCCTGATACTACCCCTATTGAGAAACACAGAATCTTGACCATCTGCCTTCCTATGGGAATCGCACCACACGTGGAGGACTGCGACACTTGGGGTACAGTCTTTGCTTCCATTTACACAAAAACACACGGTGTTCCGTCTATGGCGGTAATACCAGAAGTGCTAAAACAGATTCAAAACGAATTCGGTCCAGAGCCCGCTTTAAATCTAGGTATGAAATTACTGAAAGACTTCAAGCAGGTCTCGGCTATATTATTAGCCAACATTAGAGGAGAAGCAGCATCTGTGGCGATCCGCCAGAAGTTGAAGGAAACAGATATAAAAGATCCTGTTGAGCTTGCAAAAATCATAGAAAAATGCTATGAAGAATTAGGTACAGACAGCTTGGGTGGGAAACCAGTAAAACCCCAACTGCTCGAAAGTCCTGAAAAATTATTTATTAAAAATAATTTAAACACTCCTAAAAAGAGCTGGGATGGAAATAAACAATCCACTCCCAAGGAAAAAGTTTTCCAGTCCAGAGGAAGGTCTCCTCGACGGAGGGAAAGAACTCCGACTCGAGAACGCCAGTCTCCCCAGCGGGAGCCCTCTGAGAAAAGATATAACCTTAGAAATAGGGATAATCTGAAAAAACCTGATAGATATCAAAGTATTGATACACGTCCCTCTCGATCTCTTCCACAGAATTCGGAAAGAAGAGGACGGTCAGACCCAGGAGAGCACACCAAGTCCAAAGACAAGGAACCTGCTCAGAGTAAAAAATCTCAATTTCCTAAAAAGAAGGTAGCCAGTATTAGAGTAATCAACCATGCCGAGAATACTGAGGACACAGTTGAAAAACGGGGAGTGGGCATTGACAATGTTGGACAGTGCAGCAGAAATCAGTATAGCGCGCAAGAACTTGATGAGTCATCCGGAGACAGTGGACACGAATGAATACATTCAGGTTGAAACTGCCGACACCAGACTTAGCGAGCCCCATAAAATATACGAAATAACATTGCGTATGGAGGGTGATAAGACTAGGAAAATTAAGGGTCTATTTTGGGATAAGCTCTCAAAAGGCTATGATATTCTGTTAGCTGAAAAAGATTGGCCCCCGGAGTTTGTCAGGGAGTGCCCTCGTGGCGAAGAAGTGATTATGCCTGCCTTCTCGAATCACATACCGATTCACAAAAAATATACATATGCTAGGAAATGGGCAGTGGCCCAGGCACCTGCATTGTATAAAAATCATGTAGGATGGGATGAGGACTCTCCTCCTCACAAAATCCAACTAAAAAGTGAACCAACTGCCCAACGGCAGTATCCGATAAAGCAAGAAGCTAAAAAACAGGTCAGGGAGATCTTAGATCAACTTGAGTACCAGGGGGTGATTGAAACATGCACCTCTCAAATGAACAATCCTTTGTTTCCTGTCTCCAAGCCAGACAATTCATATCGCCTAGTTTTGGACTACAGACATCTTAATACATGTTGCAAAACTTTTGCAGTACAAAACTCGCATAGTGCAGCCCTAATGAATAATATAGTTAGGAAAAAATATAAAACGACATTAGACATTTCTAATGGTTTCTTTTGTCAAAACATTGCACCAGAAAGCAGATATTTGACCGCTTTCTCCGCATTTGGGTCGCAGAAAAATTCTGTCGACTCCCACAGGGGTTCAAGAACAGCCCAGGACTATTCTCAGCTAGGGTAACAGAGTTACTACAAATCTATGATGATGAAGCATTATCTTACGTAGATGATATTTATCTCACAGACGACGACTTGGATACTCATTTGAAAAGAGTGAACACCATTATACTTGGGTTCGCAGCAGAGGGTTACAAATTCAACTTTAAAAAGTCCCGAATTGCCCATCTGACAGTACTATTTTTAGGGTACGAATTATCAAGTGAAGGGAAAAGCCTAGCGGACAACTTCTTAGAGAAGTGCGCTGTACTCCAAGCTCCAAAAACGCTGAAGAATTTACAATCCATTCTAGGTTTTCTGAATTTCGGAAGAACTTACATCTTAAATTACGCAGAGAGGGTTAAACCTCTCTACGAACTAATAAAACCTGATTTTAAACAAATCAATTGGACTCAAAAACACACAGAAATTTTGAGATCACTGCAAACAGACATGTTAGCAAAAACAAAATTAGATACACGTGACAACACACATGATCTTGTAATCCGAGTCATCCCAGGAAGATGCGGATTCACGTACCTAACCTCTAATGAGGGAGAAAAGGTACCAATAGCTTACAAATCACATTTGTACACAAAGGCTGAAATAAAATTCAGTTCAACTGAGAAAATTCTAACTGCGGTTCAGACTGCTGTAGCGAAAGAAAGGCCCCTAGCACAAGGTAAACGAATAATAATCGTAACACCCATACCGGCTTTAGAAGCGGTAACTAAAGCAAGCATTCCTAATGCTAAAGCTTTGCATCCGAGATGGATTCAGTGGGTTAATTCTCTTACTGCAACAGACGTAGTTTACGAATTTGATCCGAACTTAAAAACACAGGAATTTTTACAATATGAATATGAATGTACTCTGCCAATTGAAATCCTGCCTCTCGAGGAATACGGAAGTATTATATATACTGACGGATCAGCACAACCCGCAGTTGGGGGTAAGCAAGCTTACAGTGCTGCGTGCGCGATTGTAAAAGGTCGCTGGCACAAAGGAAAATTTAGACCACTGGTCACCAAAACACAATCTCTAGGAGATTGCTCGGCTCAACGAGCTGAATTAGTAGCATTTAAGATGGCGCTAGAAAATTCTGATCGCGAATTCCCCACACTAATAGTGTGCGATTCTTTTTATTGCGTACAATCTTATAATGAATACTTGCAGAATTGGGTGGAAAATGGTTTCAAAGATGCAAAAGGTGGCACAATAAAGCATAAAATGCTTTGGGAACAGGTAGTTCTTTTACAAAAAGAACTACAAAAGACTCACGTGATACATACACTGAGTCATCAACGTGATGGCGTTCACGTTGCAGGGAATTCATTGGCTGATGAAGCCGCGAAGGCAGCTGTGCAAACGGCTTCCGTAGCTGCGATAACTCGGTCACAAACAAAAATAGACAGCGATATTCTACAAGCTGTCAGTACGTCAGTAAAAAATGATAAGAAAACACTCCCAAAAGGCTTTCCTGAAAAGTACTTGTACTTAACGGATATAAATAATGTTCCTTTTGCTCGAATCCCTGGAGTGGGGGATAGAGTAATTCCAAACAGGGAACACAGACTAGGACTAATCAAAGCGGCACACGAAGGACTTGCTTCTGCACACGTTGGCGTTTCCGCAACAATATCACTATTAAAACAGAGATATTGGTGGCCTCGCTTGAGAATACAAACTAAAAAGTATGTATTAGAATGCGACATATGCCAAAGGATAAAAGTATCAACAGTAAAACGACCAGCGCAGACACCCCTTCTCATCTCGGATAAACCATTTGCATGCGTTTACCTGGACCACTGTGGTCCCCTACAAAGGGACGGCAACTATAGATATATCATGGTAGCAGTGGATTCCTGTACGAGGTTCATATGGATGTGGCCCCAGCGCTCGGCTGACGCTAGAACGGTTATAAAAGATTTGCGAGTCTTTATCGGCACATACGCAATTACCACGTTCCATTCTGACCAGGGTCCTGCTTTCAGCTCTCGAGCCTATAAGGAGGCCATGGCTAGCATGGGAATTGGGTTGCGGTATTCTTGTCCATCGCACCCCGAAGGGAATAGTGTGGTAGAAAGAAAAAACCGTGACATAAAGCAATCTATAACAGCGAAGGTATTAGGTTCAGGCGCTGGGTCGGTCAAACATTTAATAAGTGTCCAGACTAGTCTTAACAACATGCCAAGAAATTCTCTAAAAGGTTTCAGCCCATACGAACTATTGTTCGGAATTAGAATGTGAGTTCAGGACCTCGATAGTCAGATGTCAGTGGTACAAGAAGAAACAAAGCACTTTGATGTAAAGGATCGTTTGGCTGTTTTACAGGAACTGAATGAAACAAGAAAATCATTAAGCAACATAAAGTTAAAGCAACAGCCAAGTACCACTGACGAGGCACCACCCGCAACAGCCCCAGCAAGGCCTGTCTGGATTCCAAAGATTGGGGATCTAGTCAGAGAAAAGATCGCGGTTAAGAAGGAATTTGGGCCTTCTTACAGAAAAGCAGTACCTGTCTTGGCAGTCACCGGAACAAGATCAGTTGTGCTACCGCCCCTTGCTGGTAAAAAGGAGAACAGAGTCGTGTCTATCGATCTGGTAAAACCACAAGCATGTGGCCTATAATCAACAGTAGGCCCAGTGGACTCCCAAGAAACAACAGAATACCCAAACTTGCAACAATCCAAGAGGTTCAAACTGAAAGACTAATCACATTCGATCAGCCTGCAGTGCACAATGAAGGACTATGCAATAATGCCATGGAACTCGTGCCTCTTGAAACACAGATTGAAACAGTTCGTCAAGAAACAACACCAGTCTACAATGATGTGGCATCAGAAAGTGCTACCGAGAGACAGATTGAAAGAACAATCCCATCAATTGACAGAACTGCCTCTGGTTATTTCATCAACTTCGACAACTTCTCTGAAGATCTAAACGACCCCGAAGTGATGCCAGAAACAAAAAAGTCTTTTAAAGAAAAAGCAACAGAACACTTTCATCAACTGAAGGAAATCTACCTTGTTTCCCCTTGGCTAGAGTTCTGGTTCGGTCTAGGTGTATTTTTCCTCCTGCTTTGGCTCATCATGGTACTGTGTTTGGGAAAATTCATTGAAGGAAAATATATTACAATGGACACAGCAAGTCAGAACATCAACCTAGTCCTGAAACCACACAGATCATCCCACGTGAAGAAAAGAGAACTGTCAACAGTAAATGTCACAGCAATTCCAATACCTGGTGGGGTAGTATGGGAGAAAACAGACTATGAGATATATGGTCCGGTCGAAATCCTGAAGTATCCTCATCAACTAAAGGTTTCCTTAAGTGACTTTGTGACACCGAGTACATTCTCTGATGATTGGGACTTTAACAGTATTAATGACATGATGTCTGATTTAGTAATGTCAGCTAGATTCACAGATCATGATTATTTACAAGGTTCATCTAGTTATGAGCAAATATTCTGTTACACCCACTATGGGGATCATTACTTGCATAAATCTGCACAGCCTAGAAATGTTTTTATGTATAATCAATGGGAACATTGTTCTACACCACCTAAAAGCAGTTCTAAAGCATTCTTTGAGAAATTCAAATACTTCTCAGGGTTTAACACCAGTAATGCAGAAACATTTTATTACAAACTGTTAGATAAAACAGGAATGAAAACAATGCTGACAAATTCTAAATTGATATATTCAGAAGCATTTTATGACAAAATGATGACATTTGGTTTTGATTATTGGAAAAATAATATTGAAACGAAAACAATCTGGGGTACAAAAGATTGGCAGGTGCAAGGCATTGAAGCACTAGTTAGAACCTGCATGATACCAGAACAAATGTTGTTTTTAAATGACACTATACACCAAACATCTTGTCTTGGCCTAGCTAAGATCAAAGACCTTAAAACACCATCTATACCAAAGCCAATACCTGAGAATGCTACCACAGATATTGAGTTAGACGTGTCACAAATTTTACATTTCAACAGAACACATCCTGATTGGAAAAAGTGGTTAATCTGGCCTACTGACACAAATAGCTGTCAAAATAGATTCCTGAATAAAACACAGGGTTTAAAAATGACCAGATTAGACTCGAGATATTCCCAGAGACAACATCCAGGGATTATAACAACATACAGTGTAGGGAAACTCTGCCTCGAATGGCTAACAACATCCACACTGGCTGAAATTAAGCAACACTTGTCTTTACTAAAAGATGGTGCTGATTTGCGCGATTTCATTCTTGGACCACGCAAACAGCGTCAAAAGCGTTTCATAGCGACCAGTATCTATGCTGCTTACAACGAGGCTTGGAAAGTCAAACAAATTGAAACTGCTGAAAAAATACGAGAAATTGATCGTATTAATTTGGAGAAATCACTTTCTGTGGTAGACAATGGGTTAACGACTCTGTCTTCCAGAATATATTCGTTGGACAATATTGTATCCTCTGCCTTTGATGTGATAGACAGAGATTTGCTAATGTTACAACATGGCCAGTCTCAATTGCGTTCTATTATAGAATTAGGCTGGACGCTGCAAAATCTTCGTTCAGGCTATGTGCCTTGGCGTTTAATCAACACAACGTCATTATTTTCCAGTTTTAACCTTCCTGATAAACAGATCAGTTTGGCACAGAAAGGAGCAGACTATACAATCCTGAGCATCGAAAAACTCGAGAGATTACCATTGACAATGTCAGAGAGTCCTGTCATTGAATGGATAATACACGGAATTATCACAATTCCGATAACAACTTTCCGATTTAAAAAGTGCCTTGAGTACATACCTGCTGGCCAGTATGAACAATTGGGTAAAGGATATGTAAAATCTATATGGAAATTACCATACACTCATTCTTGCTATAGTGACAGCGACAAAAATGTATTTCTTAGTGGTGACAACTGTAAACATTCACTAAGCGGTATACTTTTGTGTCAGGGTATTAATTTACACGGAGCATGTGATGGAAATTCAAACAACCTTTCATGCCACCAGCTAGTCACACCTGCAACTCAGATAGAGCCCTTCTTTATGCAACTTTCGAACGGGAGTTACATTCTTAGAATGGATCACAGATGTTGTGGCCTCGTGCCAGGGAAAAGTTATCTAGTAGAAGTAACATCCATGGTCAAATGCTGTATGCAAGCATTGTTTCCGAGTGGGCCTCCAGACATAGTGACTCCCATCTGGCCTCGTCTGAATCTCTATTCTATACGAATTGATACATTAAGCAAAATGAAATCTGTACTTTTACAGACAACAGTGCCTATAACGTCATCTAAAGAGACGTATGATCTTCTAGTTGCAAGGACAGCTACTGAAGTTCATGACCTTTTATCAACAAATTGCCCCGTGCATTTCATAGAAATGTTCAGCCAACTCCTTAACATGTCTAGTGCAACAAGCATCCCAGGCATATTTAAGACAGTCTTTACGGGACTGCTAACACCCTTCCAGGCAATTTTGGGAATCTTTCCTAATTTTGTGCACTCCATTTTTAGCGGCATACCATTATTTTTGGGACTCGTCGCAGGGATTCTATTTTTGACCCTCCTGCTTCGTTATGGCAAGCCTCGGCTCAGACATAGCTCCCATGGGAATGGAAGAGACAATCCTAGCAATGCGCTACCGGGACAGGATAACTAACATCCTTGGATTGGCCAGGCTGAGAGATCTAAACATGACCTGGTTCCTTTCATTCAGACCTATATGGCAGAACTGTATCTTACCGGTACTAAGATGTATGCTTTGCGGCGATGAATGCGTGTTGGACATCTGTCTTTCACTTCCATCAGCAGTACCAATGGACGTCGATACTTTGCTCAGTCCAATAACGGCTCACGCATTGTGTTGTCCCCAGCGGCTACCAATCCTGATGACGGCATTTGTGGAGGCTCCTGTACTACGACTAGGTGGTAACAGTGGAGCAAGCTACAAAAGCAGCATCACCCAGGTACAGCCATCTGTGAGCATTGCTGCTCCTGAATACAATGACAGCAATCATTCTCACACCTGCCAAGTTACAACGCTATCTAATTTGGTTGAACTATCACCTGAATTTGTAGACCAATTCTTTGAGAGCCTGTCTGATACGATGTTCTCACCCGTACAGAAACAATAATTTTTAGAAGCTTTTCCGACACACAGCGTTCCCATGAACTCTGAATTCGGCCTTCAGTTTTGATCAACAAAAACTGCCAAGAGCTTTGGAAATCTATTTTCCCCGTTCAAGCAATAATTCTTTGAATTGGACAATTTTTCTAACATTGACCTTTTTTTGGCACGAACAATTCTTTGCTTAACGTAAAAACTATTCTTAGAGAACAGAAGCTTCACACTTCTATTTCTAAACACATCTAGAGACATAACAATACTACACCAGCCTCTGGCACACATGTTATTACAATGCATTTTTATGTGATGATTTATCTCGCATTTCTTCTGTCAGAGATACTTCATGTGTAATTCTTTATGCATAATCGTTCAATGATTTTATATGCAATAATCCTGTGAATGATTTCTATGCTTTTAAAAAAACGTACAGTACCTAAATCCATGTATTACAAGTACGCCTATTTCGAATGCATTTATGTATTTTGGGGTGGGCAATGTTACACATGCATCTAATTGCTTTAGTTTTAGTAATTTTGATGGACATTAACCCGTGGAGTGGGTGTTGCGTGTTTATCTAGGTTCCTGATCGATACTGTGACCTTATGCCCCTATTCGGCTATAAATCCATTTATTCCCTATATTGGCATAACCGTTCAAGTGCGATTTTCTGAAAAGTCATCTCTGGCCTCACACGAACAGAGCCACATTCCAGCATAGTTCTCTCTGCCACTTCCTTTGCGACCAATTAGTGCAATGACAGAGCAGTAGTCACTATCTGATATTCCTAGATAACACTCCGAGTTCTTCAACAAGATAAAAACTTAGCAAACCTGGAAATCCCCGCTTGCTATGTTTTGATTAGTAATAGAACTCTAATGAGCAACTGATAACTATCACTTCCTAGTGACATCTTTAATTGACGTCTTATGTCCAGCAAACTTGCGTCAAACCCGGCACCTGTCAGGTATAAATATTACCAACGTTGCCTTAAGCAAAGAGAGCTGTAAGCTGTAAGCTGTGAGCTGCAAGACCCCGTGTTGGTAAATCTAGCACTCTGTCGCTGCAGCCTGCTATCCTGTGGTGGTGAAGCTGCTGATACCATTATCGCCGCTACAGCGCGAACTATGGTGCAGTACGCTTAAGGAGCTGAACAGCCGTCCCTCTGCGAAGACATCCAGCAGATTCCAGCTGCCCGCGGACGCTGTCCCCCTCCTTCCTCGACGCGCTGAAGAGAAGCCGCTGCCTTTCTCGTGCAGAGAAATCCAGTCCCGGCGCTTCCGGTTTACCCTCGCGGGTGACTGGGATATCGAGAGAGACCCCTGAAGGAGATACCAATCCTCCATCATTCTATTCAGAGGTATGGTGTTGACTAAACCCTTAGACGAGAATTCTTGAAACAAACCTTGGCAAAACCAACTTAACTTAAGCTACTTACTTACTCCCCTTTTCACGTGTTAGGCTTAGGTCAGGCACACTCGGGTAGGCGTAGTTAGAAGCACCAGTTGAGTATGTTAGCCTAATGTATATATGACTGTATATATGTTTTATTACTTTTAACCATTGTATGGCTAAGAAACCATATCAATGCTTTTACAGTTCTATTTCGCAATCCTTATCTTACTGTACGTACTTTTTATAATAACAATTATTGCAATTGTGGCAATACATTTCTCTTGTACGAGAAGAAAGACTGTGCAATAAATGTTAACCCTTTATTGACAAACGCCCGTCTCTCTATTCTCTACATCTCGTGAAAGTAAACTGCACTAGACTGACTGAGTGAAATACAGGTCTATTGTTTCACACGACCCTAGAGATTGACTCTTGATCTGAGGAGCAAAGTTGTCATGTTGCACGGTTGTTGGAAAACTGAATCCCTTCTTGTCTGTGCCAGGGAAGCTGATCACTTCCTATGCAGAGAAGAAAGTTTCCAGTGACCTCTGAGCTAGTTGGTAACACAACCCAATTAAGTTTAGCATAGTCAGTGGAGGCCTGGAATATCCGCAGTTCCACGTCGATACTACTGTTTATGTTATTCCAATGCGCAGGGCCTAGTGGGAAACTAGGAACTACACTACAACAGTGCCCGCCTGTGTGTGGAGGACCC
This sequence comes from Lissotriton vulgaris, assembly GCF_964263255.1. Taxonomy (NCBI): domain Eukaryota; kingdom Metazoa; phylum Chordata; class Amphibia; order Caudata; family Salamandridae; genus Lissotriton; species Lissotriton vulgaris. The sequence goes on along the minus strand of NC_141689.1, from coordinate 1,531,795,160 downwards.
TCTCTTTGTCCACCCAAAAACTCTTCTAGCCAGTGCTTCCCCTTGCTCTGGGTTTGGCTCCAAACTGCCTAGGGTGACAGAGAGCAGGCAAGTCCAGGTATGACCTGCATTTACTAATGAGAGGGCAGGCAACTTCAGAAGTTAGGAAGGATGTAGGCACAACCCCCAGGCTACCGTTTGAAGCTCAGAACAAGCAACAACCCCCCAAGGTTATCCTGCTCAGAAGAGGGACACCCTAACCCTTACTCAAGGCCTTTTTGTCCCCTGTCTGGAAGGAATAGACATCACACCACATGAGAGCCATTAACAAGAATGTAATGTAATTTACTACTTGAGAGGATTTAAAAATTACAAGTCTAATGAGTTGTAGAATGATATCTCTATCTGCCCTCAAAAGATAGTTATTACATATTAAGTGTCATAAGGTAACCCAGTGCTAGACTGTGGGGGACATAACCTTGGTACAGGGAAAAACTACTTTCTGTGTTTTTCACTGTCAGGGCATGTAAAACAAAAAGTGCACGTGTCCTACATTTTAAATACCATGCATCCTGACCTATGAGACTTTAGGGTCTACCTTAGGGGTGACTAATAAGTTTTAAAAAAGAAGACGTAGGCGTGGCAAAAGGTTTATCTCACCAAAATGAAATAGCAGTTTAAAACTACATTACAGGCGTACATTGGGAGGCCTGAGTCCTGTTTTACAGTTGTATGTTAGTGGATGGCACAATGAGTGCTGCAGCCCACCTTTAGCATTAAATTCACTAGCCCTGGGTGCAGGTAGTACCATAAACTAGGATCTATAAGTACATTACATGTGCCAATTAGTTGTATACCAATCTTTTTTGATAATCATGTTTATTGATTTTAAAGAAGACACAGCTGTAAGAGACACGACATAGACTTGTAAATCATTTGTTAGGGTAAAAAACTTGCATGTGGTCATTTCTGTACAGGAAGCACACATCCTCCTTAGGGCAATAGTTTGATCCATTTACCCCAAATCTTGCCAAAAAGCTCGGGGCAGCCCAGGGCCTCAAAAAAGGGTTCCTATTGGTTACTCAATCAACCCCGTCTCCATTTCCGTATAGTAGGAGGCTTTGAGTGCTGCTATATCTCGTTTCGCCACCACCACCGCTGTTCCAAGGAAGCGCTTATCGCCCCGAGATCCATCAAGGCCATCAAACACACCCAGGACCAGATGTATTGGGTCATGGGGAAGTGTCCACCCCCAGGGTCTGTGTGAGTTCCAGTTCCACTCCCGCCCAGAATGGTGCAAGGACAGGGCATTGCCAAATCATGTGATAGAAGTCTGCAGGGGTGTGATTGCAGCGCGTGTAGGTCGGGGAGGGCCGCAAACAGGCGCTTTATAGGTGCGCAGGAGTGAGGTATGTCATGTATAGGTAGTAGAGTTGGACTAGACGCAACTTGGAAGAGGTCGTCAAGGTCTCGGGCCATGAGAGCATCTCTCTAATCCGCATCGTCTAGGGAGCCCAACCACCATCCCAGCGGGCAAGTAACAAATCTAGAGATGCGGGGCCATTGTTCACAAGGGAGCGATAGATCCGCAAAACCCCCCTCTACCCAGGTTCCCAAACATCACTTGGGCCCCGAGGGGACTAAATTCAGGGAAGGAGGTGAGAGACAGAATATGCACTCGAAGGGAATGCCTTAGCTGTAGATATTTATAAAATTGGCGAATGGGGGAATAGCGCTGCTGTAAATCTGCAAAGGTTGTGATGTGGTCCCCAACCCAGACGTCCCCAAGAAGTGAGATCCCAATTTGATCCCACCGGCGGAAGTACCGGAGAGACGAGGCCTCCCCCAGCCAAACACCACACTACAAGGTTGTCTGTCTGGTAAGCTTCACGTCCCATTTTGTGTGGCGCAGGACTGTACGCCAAGCCAAGAGTACCGTCCGAGTGATGGGGTGAGGTCTTGTAGTATGGGGGCATCATACAAGTAGGCCTGGAGCTGCGGGAAGTCCAACAATCAGAGCTCCACCTGATACGCCAGGTCAGACCAGCTGCCCGCAAACCAGTCATGAATCACAATGAGTCCCGTGGCCAGATAGTAAAGGTGAAGGTTGGTTACCCCCATGCCCCCATTGTAACGAGGTATGCGGCAATGTGCCAGGGACATTCACGGTCTTCCTCCCCCCCATAAAAATCGGGTGAGGATACTATCAATCTCACAAAACCAGCTTCCCGAGAGGTGGAAAGTAATATTTTGTAGGATATATAAAAAACGGGGGGGAACCATCATTTTAAAAAGGGCACTTCTGTCAAAGGGGTTAAGAGGGAGGGATTGCCATCTCCTGAGGTCCGCTCTGGCCTTGGTAACCAGGGGCATAATATTCAGGGTCCATTCAAACTCTGGAAGCAGTGCGACCCAAGCCCCCAAGTACTTGAATGACTGCCTACACAAGTGAATGGTCATTTGCCAATCAAAGCAAGCACTGGACGGGTGGAGGGGAACCAGAGTGGACTTCGCCGGGTTGAGCTGGAAGCCCGAAACCTGTTCAAAGGCAGAGAGGGCGCCCAAGTACCGTGGGCCAGAGTTCTCAAGCTCCGCCAGGAAGAGGAGGATGTCATCGGCGTAGAGGGCGATCTTGTCTACCTGAAAAGGGTCCCAAGCCCAGCCTCGGATGTGGATATCCTGACGTATGAGAGAGGCCAGGGGCTCCATCGCTAACGCAAATAAGAGCGGCGAGAGCGGACAACACTGGCGAGGGCCTCTCAGAATGGGGAACGTTTTGGAGAGCACACCATTAATTAAGACCCTCGCCTACGACTGGAGTATAGGAAACGGATGAGGCGCCAAAACGGAAGGTCGAAACCCATCATCTCTAGCATGTCCTCCAGATAGCTCCAGTCCACCGTATCAAATGCTTTTTTGGAGTCAATGAATAGCAAGGTCAGATATGGGGTGAGATGGTGGTGGTGTGCAAGGCCAAGGTGGAGGCGGCGTATGCAATGCCAGGTACCCCGGGCCAGCATGAAACCCTATTGGTCCGGATGGACCAAATCGGGCAAATGGGGGCGGAGTCGTTGAGCCATGGCAGTGGCAAAGATTTTCACCTCTGTGTTGATGAGGATTTTTACCTCTGTGTTGATGAGGGAAATGGGGTGGTAATCCGCACAGGCCAGGGAAGGTGGCTGTGTCTTTGGGAGGACCACAATAGTGGCAACGCCTGTCCCTGGGGTAAAGGACCCCATGTCCACCACATGTTTAAACAATTCCAACCAGTGTGGGACCAACATGTTGCGATAGGCTGCATAGTATTCTGGAGGATAGCCATCTGGACCTGGCGTCTTACCGGAGTGCAGGAGCAAAATAGCCGCAGGTATCTCTTCTGGGGTGAGGGGGAGATCCAAAGTCTCAGAGACCGTTTAGGTAAGGCGGGGCAGCTGGGTCCCTGTTTCCGACAGCAAAGCAGCCAGGGAGGCTTTGGGAGGTCAGGCCGCGTAAAGGTTAGCATAATAGCCCGCAAAGGCTTGGGCAATAGCCCGAGAAGTGAAGTGATGGGCGCCGGTCACATCACGGACCTCGGGAATGATGCGGTTGGCTTTGGGCTATGAAACTAGGTTATGGAGCAATTTGCCATTTTTATCACCCCAGTCGTATACATGCGCCACGGAGGAGCGCTATAGCATTTTAGCGGATTCCAGCGAGATCTGACAGATCTCTTCACGGAGCAATGCAAGCTGCTGGGCGGAGTCAGCGCTTTCAGCATAGGCCTGGGCTGTCTCCAACTGTGCAGCTCGGGGCTCCAGCTGTACCAGACGGGCGGTCTGCGCTGTGCACTTCGCGTGGAGCAAACCTCTAGCCACTCCTCGTAGAGTGGTCTTGCCAGCCTCCCACAATGTACCCAGCGAGGAGCCCGATCCCATATTAATCGAAAAATATTGCCTCAGTTCCTGCCCGAGGGATTCAACGAAGTCTGCATCCTGCAGAAACCAAGCGTCCTTCCGCCAAGTCGTTCAAACTCCATCAGGGGAATTCCTGAGGCGGAGGGAGATAGGAGAGTGGTCTGAGATGCCTTGTGGTACGATAGTAGCCCCGGACATCAACTGACAGTCTGGGCTGGCAACAGGAACAGGTCGATACGAGAATGAGTATGGTGGGCCACCGAAGTGTGAGTGTACTGTTCTAGACTTGGATTCCACACCCTCCAAGCATGGCAGAGACCCAGGGCGGAGGACGAAACAGAAAGGCGCTTAGCAGAGGCAAGACGGGACGCCGAGGGAGCCCCTGTCGTGTCGCGGGAAGGTTGCATAAGGGCATTGAAGTCGCCTCCGATGACCATTAGACCCTGAGGAAAGGTGGAAACTAAAAGTGTGAGACGTCGAAGGGCTGAGGGCACTGTGGCGGAGGGATGTATACACACAAGAGATTAAAATGATCTTTAATCTTGCAAGTCAGGACAACATAGCGGGCTTGTGTGTCCATCTCAGCCTGTGCCAAAGTAAAGGGAAGACCCTTACAAAGCAATATGGGCACCCCCCCGGGAACCCTGTGTGAAACCAGAATGCCTGATTCTGTTGAACCCATAGTGGGGGAGGAAGGTGCAGTGAGTGCCCATAAGGTGTGTTTCCTGTAGGAAAAGGATATCAGGCGCATGGCGCTGAGCGCTGCGAAGAACAGCAGTTCGTTTTATGCGGTCTAGCAGGTCATTGACGTTCCACAACAGATTGTGGAGGGATCTATGTAAAGTGAGCGTCATCCAGTCAGGTAGTGTGTATAAGGGACAGTGCAGGCGGACCCAGGTCACAGGGGAGGTTACACCCCACAGCCGGGGCCTGGGGATGAACTTTGTGTGGTCTGTTAAGTCTCATGTTGTCGCCAGTGGCATGTGTGCATAGAAGGCTACCAAGGAAAACAAAAAACAGCAGTCCGTAGGCGGCCAAAAACAATAAACAATTGGGAGACAACAGTCTACCCACCCTCCCTCACCTCCCAACACTCCCCACCCTACACTTCTGAAAATTAAGCACCTGTTGCCTTGAAAAGGAAACACCCTAAAACAACAACACAAATGAGTCGGAGTGCTAAGCTAAAACAATTAGCAGAACATGAATGTGGCAAAGATGGCCCCAAGAAGTGATTACAAACAACTCTGGGTACTATGTTAAAACGATTATTCAAACTTAGTCTTGGCGGAGATGGACCCCCCCCATATAGATGGATGTGTTAAGGTTAGGAGCTGCAAGTAGCAATAAAAGTAATTTATGGACCCCAGTCCACTGGGCCTCAGGGGTCAAACATCATCGTTCTCTTCGGATATTTGAAGCACAGGACTCTTGGACAAGCCTGAGTCAGACACGAAGGGCTGCAACGTTGGGGATGGGTCTTGGACCTGGCCCAAGTCAATCAGGGATCCAGTCAGGCTAGGAGGGCCGGAGGTCCGAGGAGTTGCACAAGGAAGGAGCTTCTGGTACACCGCCTCCGGAGATAGTGAGGCCCACCCTCGCCGATCGTTCTTGCGGGAGCGAGTGCGGCATCTCTGGGGTTTGGGAGGGGGTGGTTGGGAGTGCGTTGAGCCTCCGTGGGCGGGGTGGAGGTAGGGCGAGTATGCAGGGGGAGTTCCTCTGTGAGCCAGGTCCAGGCCTCTTGGGGGGTGTCAATGAAGAAGGTTTTATCCTGGAAGACGACTCTGATGCGGGCCGGGAAAAGTAGACCGTACTGGAGACCCAGACCATGGAGTTTCTGTTTGACGTCTTCATAGGTGCGCCGTGGGGCCTGCACCTCCTTGGTATAGTCCGGGAAAAGCATAATTTTGTTGTTTTGAAAAGGCACTGGACCTTGTGACCTCGCCGCCTTGAGGATAGTGTCCCTGTCATGAAAATTGAAGACCCTCATGATGATAGGCCAGGGTGGGGCCCCGGGTCGAGGTCGGGTAGCCATGGAGCGATGGGCACACTCAACTGCAAACCAAGGAGAGAGGGACTTCTTGGGCATCCAAGATCTCAACCAGGTCTCCATGAATGTGTCAGCCCGACCCTGCTCAGCCCCCTCAGGAAATCCTAAAAGGCGCAGGTTGTTTCTTCATGACCTATTTTTGGCATTTTCGGAATGACAGTGAAGTTCCGAGGTCTGATTCTGAAGCCGGGCCACCTGGGTCTTAAGTTGGCCTATGTCGTCTTCTGCCGTCGAGATGCGCAACTCTGCCTCCGAAATCTGAGCCGTGGCGTTGCAGAAATCCTGACGAATGAGGGCCACGTCCACCCTCATCTCACCAATCTGATTTTCTACTGAGGCCTGTGAGGTTCCGATTGCCTGAAGGATGGTGGACAGGTCTCCTCCAGCGGGAGCGAGGAAAGCTTACGCCCCTCCCAGGGTCCCAGTCGCTGGTGGTGTAGCGTTCCATCTTGGTCTGGGTTGGTGGGGCGGCCGTCTGCATAATTCGGATCCTTCCCACCCCCACTGAAGATGGAAGTCTCCTCTGTTGACCAGGTGGGGAGGACAGGCCAGAGTTCCAGCGGCGAGAGGAGGCCAGCACCCAGACCGTCGATACTCAGGTCCGGGCAGTGATACCAGGCCCCCGGTCCCCCCACGCCCTGGGGCAATCACAGCGAATCCAAGGGCAGCCAACCCCTCCCATCCGATGCGACGACCGACCGTAGGATGGCGCCACTCCCTCCCCTCGCTGCGGGCACCACGTCACAGGCCCAGAACCAAATGCATTGAGGCCTCCTTACGCCGGGTCCGGTGCTGCTCGGCGAAGGTGGTGAAGGATAGGTAGCGGACCACAAACACTGGGTCATCAGTAGAAGCCAGGGCCGGCCGTGTGGGCGCTGGTTTGGGGAGGCCAATGGCCAGGCCCCGTGCTGCCCCCTCATAGAGACTGGGCTCACCCCCCTATCCAGGAGTGTCGACCGGGGCAGATGGGAGAGGGAGGGGGAACTAAAGTGTATAGAGGACTTCGTCTCAGGAATGAGTCGGCCTGGATAGGGGAGGTCCGGCAGATCCAACTCACCCGACGGGCCGGCAGTCACAAGGAGGAACCCCCAGAGGAGAAGCTTGGCACGAGGAGGAGGGGGGGCGAAGACAGCAAGGGAGGAAGGGGGGGCAGGAGCACCGGTGTTACCGCGCCTCCCCCCACCCGACACAGTGGCTGATCCACGGACCCTACTCACTGGCAGTCTGATGTTGGAGGCCACAAACGAGTTCCAGACGCCTCCAAAGGTCGGCCGCCCCGGCGGCAGAGAGGAGGGCATCACACTCACGCTTGTCCGATGTGGCAGGAGGTGGTGGTGTGGTGCGGGCTCAGGGCAGCCTAGGCATCCACACCGGGGGAAGGCCACAACAAAGAGCCACTTGGAAGAGAAATCCACAGCCCCGGCAAGTTTCAGGAGGACCCAAAAGCTGCACCTCTTCACCCAATCCAGCGGGCAGTAGCACCGGGGGCCGCGGATGGCGGGCCCAGGAAGGCTCCCCTTCCACAGGTCCACCAGATGGAGCAACAGGTATAATAATAATAATAATAATAATATGAAATTTGTAATGCGCTCAGCTTACCCGGGGGCATCCCGGCGCAACAGACCAGAAGGAGAGACTCAGCTAATCACTACTATGGAAACAAGTGGGTCTTAAGAAGTTTCCTGAATGGTAGGTATCAGGTCAAAGAGGATGCACTGAAGAATCTGGAAGAGAGCACCGCTCCCTGCGCCGCTGCCCGACAGTGGCAGCCGAGGCTCGCCGGTCCCCACCCGGCCACGGATGAGTTCAGGAGGGGCTCAGGCTGAGGCCTCCGGGGACAGCGGGCCGGGCCAGGGGACCAAATGGAGACAGCTGCCCGACCGGGTCATGGCCGCCGCACAGCCCCGGGCTCCGTCCGCCTCTAAGTAGGGTCACTCCTCGCAGTCGCCCCTACTGCCTCCAGCACCGGTGCATCCAAAAAGAATCCCACACACAGAGGGGCATCCACAGCGCGGACCCTGGTGGCTGGAGCGAGCAGAAGGGCCCCAGGGGTAGCCACCACCACAGTGCGGACGGGGGAGTCGGACCCTCCGGGGAAATCGCCAGGCCTAGGGAAGGCGGGCTGACATCTTGAGGACTTAAGGCCAGTGAAGGAAAGGACGCACCCCTCGGCGACTGGAACTCCGATCCGCCCGCAAGAGGGATCAGAACGGAGCTGATGATGCAGGGAAGCCCAACGGGCAGTGAGACGAGGTAAGCAGCAGCTGTTAACGGGCAGACGGAAGGGGTCCGGAGCACTCTTAGAGTGCAACCGCCATCTTGACAGCTCAGGCCACGGCCCCAACTTTACCAACCTTATAGGAGACAGTGCAAGCATTTTACCATTGGTTAGCAGGAGTAAAGTGCGCAGAGTCCTAATGCCAACAAAAACGGATTCAGCAAAAACAGGATAGTGAAGGCAAAATGTCTGAGGGAATAGCATGTCAAAGGTGTCAGACAAGGGATTTATGAAATTGCTCAAATATGGAGCCGTGTAAAGGAATCCTTAGGGGTCAGCAGTAGTTCCACAAATTGGTGGCTGCCTACTTGTCACGGTAGTGGTGTGTGACAAAATAGAAATATCCACAGATCAGATTATTTGTGTAGAAACATAGCCGCATTGAATTCGCTCTGCTTAATCACCTTTATCAGCAAATGCTGGTGTTGCTGATGTGGGAATGTTCAGTCAAAGCTGCCTGTTGAACTCTGGGAGAGCAAGCGCAGGCGTACAGTGTTACCTATGTGCTCATGATTAGCCCCTCGTGAAAGGACTGTGTGTGGGCATCAACGTTTTGTAGAAGAGCAAAGAGGCATTTCTTTCAGTTAAAAACAAATGTGGCAATTATTTTTTCTGGAGTTCCATTTTCACACTTCTGACACAAAGATGTGGCCCATGAAAATGTTGTTCAGCTTTTTAATTTAGGAATCGCAAAAATGGTTTAGGGTCGCTGGTGTAGCACAATTGGAGGTGAGGCAATTATTTCTTACATTATGGCATAATGTTTGCATAAAGAGTGCGACCGCCATCTTGACAGCTCAGGCCACGGCCCCAACTTTACCAACCTTATAGGAGACAGTGCAAGCATTTTACCATTGGTTAGCAGGAGTAAAGTGCGCAGAGTCCTAATGCCTACAAAAACGGATTCAGCAAAAACAGGATAGTGAAGGCAAAATGTCTGAGGGAATAGCATGTCAAAGGTGTCAGGCCTTCAAAACGTCATTTACAGACAGCATATCTTCTATTGGAATTGATACTAAATATGCAATCTTTGTTTACGTTACACTTAAGAATTGTAAAACAAAATATGCTTTGCTTTTGTTTTCATAACTGCTAATATATTTTGAAATATTTGTGTTAGAAAAAACTGACATTCTACAGTCTTTCTTTTAAAACTTATTATAACCCAACAACTTTGTCCCCTAGGTTACCTTGCAAAATCTTCTAATTTTGCAGAGAAGGAAAAGCAAACAACATCTCTATGTTAAAGATTAAACATCAATTTGTCAGGAAACATAGCCTGACATTTGACCTTGGACTTTGAATGCACAGCAAAGGTAACAAGATAAAAACAAAATTTAAAGGCATTTTATTGCCCATTCACCTTCCGAAACCCAGCATGGTTATATTGGGGATGCTGCAGCACCTCCAGCACCTATGTTTTCCTATTAAACTGTAAGCATTGAAGCATGTTTAGGTAAACTGACTTGAAAATAAATTCTGTGCCAGCTGCCTGGGTCTTTTGAGGACGGGGGGAAATTAATATAGGCTGGCCCGGCACTCAAATGCCCCCCACAGCTACTGCCCCACTGCAGCATTTTCAGTATGGCAAACATAACTTGTAGTAGGCCTCATCAGGAACTGACTTATGGGCACTCTCACCTCTGCTGTGAGTTTTGGGAACATTTCAATGGTGTGATGGTAGAAAGTAAGTTTTAAAGTAGTTGAGTGGATTTAACAGATCAGTGACTGAGCGAGGAAGGTGGACAACGATGGTTGGCCCCTTGGGCAGAAGGGGGTTAATGAGCATCTAACATTGGGAAAAGGGGCTAAAGAGGACCATAGGTGAGTGAGTGAGTGAGTGAGTGAGTGAGTGAGTGAGTGGGTGAGTGGGTGAGTGAGTGAGTGAGTGAGTGAGTGAGTGAGTGAGTGAGTGAGTGAGTGAGAGAGTGAGTGAGTGAGTGAGTGAGTGAGTGAGTGAGTGAGTGAGTGAGTGAGTGAGTGAGTGAGTGAGTGAGTGAGTGAGTGAGTGAGTGAGTGAGTGAGTGAGTGAGTGAGTGAGTGAGTGGACAAAAGAGTATCAGTCATGAACCTGAAATGAGAAACTAGGATGAGCACACCTCAGAGAGAGAGAGAGTGGCTGAGGATCAGACAAGGGATTTATGAAATTGCTCAAATATGGAGCCGTGTAAAGGAATGCTTAGGGGTCAGCAGTAGTTCCACAAATTGGTAGCTGCCTACTTGTCACGGTAGTGGTGTGTGACAAAATAGAAATATCCACAGATCAGATTATTTGTGTAGAAACATAGCCGCATTGAATTCGCTCTGCTTAATCACCTTTATCAGCAAATGCTGGTGCTGCTGATGTGGGAATGTTCAGTCAAAGCTGCCTGTTGAACTCTGGGCCAGCAAGCGCAGGCGTACAGTGTTACCTATGTGCTTATTATTAGCTCCTCGTGAAAGCAGTGTGTGTGGGCATCAGCGTTTTGTAGAAGAGCAAAGAGGCATTTCTTTCAGATAAAAACAATTGTGGCAATTATTTTTTCTGGAGTTCCATTTTCACGCTTCTGACACAAAGATGTGGCCCATAAAAATGTTGTTCAGCTTTTGAATTTAGGAATCGCAAAAATGGTTTAGGGTCGCCGGTGTAGCACAATTGGAGGTGAGGCAATTATTTTTTACATTATGGCATAATGTTTGCATAAAGTGTCTCTAAACGCCTCTATAACATTAATACAATATGTTTTCCACTACTCTTATGGTCATAGAGTCAAGTAGAAGCAATCTCACAGTTGTTTTAATATGTATATAAATTCAAGAACCGAGCAGATCTGAGTTGTGCCAGTCTGCGGAGAGCAAGAGTAAGCATCAGCACCTGGTCTGTGTTATTGTAACAGTAAGTTCCCTAAGGGGTGATGATTGCTGGCCCTGCTACTTTCCTAGGTCTATTCAAAGAAGGCTGTAGCCAACAGCAAGATGCAATGATACCCAGACAAACCTTGGCCAGCATCCAAAATGCAAAGCTTGCTCTGCCATTGCTAATTGAGAGCTTCTGGTGGGGATGATATACATGCCTTTCTAAATTCTGTCCTCTGTGACTTTCAGAATCATTATTCAGGCTCTGGACAGGAGCCATTAGGAGGCCAGCACTCTAGTACTTTCGCCCCACTTCGCATCTGGAAGGTAAGTCATAGCAAATCCGGTCTATTGTATCTGAAACCAGGATTACCATCAATTTTTCAGGATGCTAACATATGCAATCGTTCATCCCAAGCTCTCATGGTTGGTAATACTGAACTCAATTATGAAACCTTTGACATGATTTTTCGTATCACGCCCTGTTACCGTTGTCTGTTGTGTGCCTTCGTTGTCGAGTTCGCAATCCTGTGCCCTTTGAGATCAAGGCAAGAAAAGATGAATTGCAAACCAGTTTGATGTCTTTTCTAGTCTCCATCCTCAAGAGGCTCTGAGTTCAATATGTCTGTCATGAGACTAATTTGTGTTCTCTAATTTACAATTCCTGATTCACTCTGGTTCATGTTCTTACAATTTCTTTGCAGTATTCGAACTTGAGGAAGCAGACACAGATGAGCTCACTGCAGATGTTTGAGGGAGAAAGGAAACCTGCAACAAAAGACAGATTGCTTGGGATGTATGGCAGCCTTCTGCCACGTGAAAGTTGCTGCAGATAAAACAATAATTGGCAATGCTGAAATGGTCTAGTGTTGGCCGCCAGCCTTTTGGCTTTGTCAGTGCTTGTTTTGTTTTTTCATTGTTTTCGCAAAACATTATTGTTGGGGAAGCTGCTGTACCCTCGTGAATTGAAAAAACGCATTGGCTAAAAGCAAAAATAATTTTCGGTTTCAAAAAGCACACCTTGCCTCAGTTGTCACTGGTGATTAAAGAAACAACTACTTTTTGTGTGGATATGCCCTCAGAATGCTGCCATTCACATTGGAATTAGCCAGTGGCAGAAGTGAGCTAACCCATTACCCATGCCGTACACAGTAGTGGATGAAATGTACATGTAAATAACACAGTAACAGACCAATGATGAAGAGAGATGGTTGAAAGCCCCTTTAAGCAAGTATATTACACACATAATGCTACTAAAATCGATTGGTTTTGGCTAACAGCAGACTTAGAAATGGTGCACACTTCCTTGGATGCAGTGTGCCTGCCCTGGGGCGAAGAAGAGAGATGAATATGAATGAATGAATGAATGAAGGATTATTTAAAATGCACGGATTTAGCCCAAGGGGAATCAAGGCGTAGACTAAAACATAGAGTATATACTGTTCACTGTTCAAAATCTTTATTCGATTGTAGGTATTACAATCATAAAAGTACAACTCATAAGTGCACGGTTAAAAAACAATCCAAACAATTCATTTCATATGACATGTAAAAGACACAGTATACAGTACAAAGAAAAAGAAAGTACAGCGGGCACTATAAGCATGAGCAGTATTTAGTTAAAAACATAAATTACTATATTGTTTAAAAAGTACCTAAAACATTCACAGCATGATTATCCATCCATACTTTTCCTGAAACAGATGGCTTTTTAAAAAAAGTTACAGACGAATAAAGTACAGTCGCAATTCAGTAGTTGAAGGTAGTAAAGTGCAGGTTTGATTTGTGTGAAATTCAATTTTTTAAGGCACGGTATAAGATATAGTTTCCGTGGGGTGGAATAATAAGGGCATATGAAAAGAAAGTGTGCCAGATCTTGAGGAGACTTTCCGTCGCAGCCACAAGCTGGCAACACTTCACCCCGTTGAGCCCCACTTGGTACCGCCGGTAGGAGATGATATAGATCAAAACGGAACCTTATTAACAAGAACCGTTCATAACTGGTCATAGGCCATGTCAGATAAGGTTCCATTTGTGGACAGGTTTTAAGTAGTAGGTGTTTCCTAACACTGTCCTTCTGTATCTCGACCTCTTCTCTGTCAGTACATCTTAACAATAATATAGCATTTTTTACCGAGATGACATCAGCTTTTGTAATCAAGTTGGGAGCATAAAACAAATCAGAACGGCCAATTGCCGTCAAGCAGTCCTTTATATACTTCACCCACGGGACTTTGAACCTCCCATCTAACAATAAGGCTTCTTTCAGTAAGGCATGTGTGAGCGGAATGTCGGTATTGAGCCAACAATTCAGCCAGCACAGAACCGGGTTTACTGCTATTCTATCGCTTAAATAGGGGACCCCCAACTCCTCGTGTACAGAATAGTTCCCAATACCCCTTGGCAACCTCAGTATCTTTTTCAGGACGTTATTTTCTGTAACCTCTAGGTCTTTTATCTTACAATAGCCCCAGAGCTCGCTTCCATAGCAGGCGACAGCAACACTTTTTGCCTGGTATAATTTGAGCAATGCGCTCGGCAAAGGGGTAGTCTGCTTCAGTATTTAAAAGAAATTCCTCCAATTCGTTGATATACAGGTTAAAGAGGAATGGGGCCAAAATGCATCCTTGACGAACTCCCCGATTTATTCTGAATTCGTCCGTTACTTTAAGGTCTTGGGTGTAACGGACGTTAGCTCTTGTATCCGAATGCAGATCAGCTAGGAAGTTGACAAGATTCCTCTCTACACCCGTTCTCAACAAGGTAGCCCATAATAAGCTTCTGTCCACACAATCAAAAGCGGACGACAAGTCCATAAATGCCATGTAGACAGTTCCTTGTCTAGCCAGGGTATATTTACTTAAGATCAAATATAGGTTCAGGCACTGTGTGATAGTCGAGTGGCCGGGTCTGAACCCATATTGTATAGATGATAGAATATTGTTATCTTTAGCCCATGTAGATAGCCTGTTAAGAATTACCCCCCCTACCACTTTAGCTACTGAATTTATTAAAGAAATCGGCCTGTAACATAATGGACTGCTGCGATCGCCCTTTTTAAAAACGGGGACTATAGTCGATAGACCCCACGTGTTTGGGCACCCCGTGATCACTGCTGCATTCACTACCGCCGTGAGAACAGGAGCCCAAAATGGAATACTAGACTTGAACAGGTCCGGTGGTAAACCATCCGGGCCCGGGGCCTTGTTGCTAGTTAGACCCTTAATCCCCCTTACAACCTCATTAACTGTAAAGCATAATGGGTTTACAGATGGTATTAAAAAAGCATTTTCTGCCCAGTGCTCATTACTCTTAAAAATTGTACTAAAGTGAGTCACCCACTCCCCCTCTGAAATATTTGTACCAGGGACTGTGTCATTAGAGTTATCATACAGGGGTTTGTTGATAATTTGCTAGAACTTGCTGCTGTTCCCCAGCACTGAAGGATCAAGGAGGGATTCTATGGTGTTGACCTTGATTAACTTTTTTCTAACGGCTAATGCCTTCTTATAGGTCAGACGAAGACTTTTTATCAGGTCAGAGTCTCTAGGTTTAATTTTTAGGGCATTCTTCAGATCTCTACTTGCCTTTGAGCAGTTGTGGTCAAACCATTTAGAATTTTTCCCACTTTGCCCTTTTTTTGGAGCTGTTAGCATGGAACCAATTTTTGAAACCAACCCCGCAAACCCGGTCAAAATGTTCGTGGGGGATGAGTCAAAAGATGAACATGCAGACAGTTCCTCCTCACATGCACTGTTTATTTTGGAATATAAAGTGTCTTGGTTTATCATTGTCCATTTAATGCGGCGTCTGCCATTTATACAACTCAACGTGCCTCGATTGTTGCGAGACATTCGTTTTGTGAGTAGAGACCCGCCCAAACTAATAACTAGGGGGTTATGATCGCTATAAACACTGAAAAGGATAGAAAATTGCGAGACCCAATGTACAAGATCTGAGGATACTAATATATGATCTATAAAGGATCCCTGCCCATGTCCTTTGAAGGTTGGAGCGTCAAAAATTTTTGTGTCAGGAACCATAGACATAGCTACAATTAAGTTATTTTCATTCACTAAGTCATTTAAGTTCTTGCCTCCCCTAGTATGAGAAAAGTGGATACCTTCAACACTATTACATCCCAGGGAGCCCATTGGGGTAGAGCCTGGGTTGCCACATGGATGAACATTAAAATCACCTACTATCATCAGATTCCGTGATACAGTGCATGCATTTTTACTCATTATTTCTGTTAGGGATGCAATGTTACAAACACCATTACCGCTATTAGCATTATAAAAATTAACCAGGGTCAAAACATTCTTGCCATTTTTTAAGTCAAGCATCTGGATGTTCAGGTTGCCATTGTGACAGATGCTTATTTTGCAGAGCAAGCCCAAGTTAATAAAGGTGGCCAGGCCACCCTTTGCTCTGCCCCTAGTCGAGGCAACCGCTGGAGTGATGAAGCTTAGGAAACCTTCAATGTGGACGTTTTTATCCTCCAACCAAGTCTCTTGAAGACACACAATAGTATATTTTTTGATAAATGATAACCAGGCTGGGTCACATATCTTATCGGCCAAGCCAGCTATGTTCCACGAGATTAGGCTCCCACAATCATCAGATGCTGGACATATAAGAGTTTCTCTGGTAATTGGAGCGGACATTGAGATAGGTATCTCTATGTGTGTGACCCCCGAGTCCATAGTGCTTGCTACATCCGGTTCTGAGTGTTCCAAGGTAGAATCAAGAACCCCATACGAAGCAAGAGTATTGTCATTTTTAGATGGAGAGTCCAAAGTTAACAGTAACATACTGGGGTGGTCTTCATGGCATCCTATTATACATGCACCCTTATCAACACCACTTTCAGAGGCACTGCTTTCTGACCTCATAACAGGTAAGAGCAGTAAAGAACCCTCATTATTCCCAGAAGACACTGTGGATAATGCAACAGGTAAACTACTATTCATATCAACATATGTTACAGCAGTATGTATTCCTGTTTTGACGCAGCAGATACCCTTCTCTTCATGTGACCTTGTAATGCATGAGACATTTTCTCCCACCCCCACACCCTCTACACACCTTAAACATCAGTCACATTCCTCCAGGCCACTAAAAGCCTCGAACCTATTATATAGCTCTAGGGGAGTAAATGGCATCAGATGTGTCATATTACCATTTACTCCTATTTTATGATTTAATGGTATGGTGTTCCACCCTTGCATTGCAGGAGTCGGAGCTAGATGATGCATATATGCAGGATTCAAGACAGACTCCATATTGAGGAACTGGGAGGTGAGATGGGTATTATTAGTTAAATGTTGTGGGGGAAATACAGTGGATCTTGGATAAAAATACGTCAAGGGACGTGGTACAATGCAATTATTTTCATTGCCGAAAGGCCAATTCAGAATATGTTGTACTGCTTTTCTGTCCCTGAAATTTATAACCACGACGTCACCCCCTATATCCTTCGCTCTGCCCCCCAACCAAGACAGGCGACGGACATGGACTATTTCGCCATTTACCAGGTTGGGTTTGGGTCTGTACAGAGAGAGCCAGTGCATTATCTTGTTTTTTAATTGAAAATATCCCTCTCTTTTTCCATTTGGCAATTCAGGGACCCCGGTAAGTACAACCACATACGGTAGTGCTTCCGGTGGGAGTTCCATAGGCGGTCTCCTAGACTGCCCCCCTCTCCCCCGGGTAATCTCATTCCCATCGGGTCTAGGGAGTCTATTTGGGAGAATACTAGGTTCCCTAGTCAAGGTGTTAGCTGGAGTAACAGCATTACTATTTGATGTTGTAGTTGGTCTACCCAAGACTGCTATTGAATCTGTTGGCTGAGATTTGTTAGGGATGTTGCCATCAGATATTAACACACCCGCATGCAATCGATTAGGGGCAGCTGGGATTGCTACTGCTGCCTGGTTTTTACCAGTAGAGGATGTAGGGGGTGTAGAGACCACAGCATTTTTTAAATGGGTGTGCGTAGTTGTTACAACTTTTTGTTGTTGCACTTTTGGGGGCCCTTGTGACCTAACAAAATTCCCTAGTGCAGTCAAATCCCCCTCTATTTTACCCAGCCTTAACTCCATCCCCTTAAATCTTTCTGCCAGTGCAAGCATGTAACTACGTACAATCAGCTCTATATTGTCCAGAAGGGACTTGGGGGAAGCTGATTGTGAATCTTCTTCCATTTGGATTTGGATAATGTCTGGCTCTATAGTTACTTGGGATGACGATGTTGGGGTAGTAAAGTCAGATGCTATTACTTGCTTAGTAACGGGATCTCCCAAAGACGTTATAGTAGCAGTGTTCGCCTTTTTACCAAACTCAGTATGACTTAGTTTGGACTTGCTCGCGATTGTTGTTTTCCGTCTCCTTTTAGATGGTGGGGGCCCATGCATTTTATGTGGCAATGACCTCGAGCTTTTGCCTCTTACAACCTTGCCAGGTCTAATTGTAGGTGAAATCAAAATCTTGGAAGTGCTATTAAGGGCATTAGTCACAGATGGTAATTCTTGTTGGGTTTGAGTGGGTGACACAGCTGGAGCTAGACATTCTTTAAGGAGCAGGGGTACACTGGCAGTTCGTGATGTATTATCTGCTGATGTGGAGATCAGGTCGTCGTCCAAAGTAACAGACATTATAGGTTCGGAGAATGTTCTGTTTTTGATACGTTCTATTGAGCGGCGGCGATCTGGCCTCCTCTCTGCTAACAACTGCTCCTTGTTACTCTCAGAAGCTGGTTTAAGGAAATAATCGTCCAG
This sequence comes from Lissotriton vulgaris, assembly GCF_964263255.1. Classification (NCBI taxonomy): domain Eukaryota; kingdom Metazoa; phylum Chordata; class Amphibia; order Caudata; family Salamandridae; genus Lissotriton; species Lissotriton vulgaris. Next base: position 1,531,777,346 of record NC_141689.1, on the reverse strand, counting down.
GGTTCGATTTAACGTGCCCCCATTTTTATCTACACCCGCAATAGCAGGGCTGGTAGCAACTGTAGCCATCATGCAATGAGAAATAGAGGCGGACTGTGTAGAGTAATAAATCACAACTTACAGAAGTCAGGGACCAGATCTCTGGCCCAGCCCAGCCTCTTCTGGCCGATGAGGGCCGTAGAGGGCCTGCCCTTTGCCCGGGCTTCGCCCCGGGCGTCCCACGAGACGGGGGTGACTGGCAACTAATGCGCCTCCTGGCGCGCGATTAACGCGGGTTGCGCCGCAAAGGACAATGGGGAGTGTAGTCCTGACTCCCAGCGCCGCACTCCGCTTGGCGGCCGAACCCCAAGGTGGAACAGGGGTCGGGCGGCGGAAGGCGCGCGTCCAAGCGACTCTACAAAGCTGCAAACACACAAAGGCTTCCACGCCTGGCAAATGCACGTCCCGGCAACAGTTTGCACCGAAATGAAACCCCCTCTCGACCGGGGTGACTGGCAACTTATGCGCCTCCTGGCGCGCGATTAACGCGGGTTGCGCCGCAAAGGATGATGGGGAGTATAGTCCTGACTCCCAGCGCCGCACTCCGCTTGGCGGCCGAACCCCAAGGTGGAACAGGGGTCGGGCGGCGGGAGGCGCGCGTCCAAGCGACTCTGCAAAGCTGCAAACACACAAAGGCTTCCACGCCTGGCAAATGCACGTCCCGGCAACAGTTTGCACCGAAATGAAACCCCGTTTGCACCGAAATATATATACATATATATAAAATTACATAAACAGACAATGAGTTTAAAAGTTTAGTAATAGGCCTGAGAGAAGAGCCAAGTCTTAGAGAGCTTCTGGAACGTAATCAGGGAAGGTTGGTTGGAAAGCTCGGGGGGAAGGTTATTCCACAATTTAGGGGCCAGAGTGGAAAAGGCTCTTCCTCCCCATTTCGCCTTTTTAAATCTGGGGGCGCAAGCAGATTTCTTGAGGATGATCGAAGGGTTCTCTTGGAAGAGTAGGTACTGACCAGAGCCTTTATACCATCGGAGCCAGAGCCAAACAAGGCTCTGTGGGCCAGATATATAAGCTTAAAGGAAATTCTGTCATGTATGGGTAGCCAATGGAGATCCTTTCTGGCCTGAGTTGCGGATGATAGCCTTGGGAGGTTTAGAACCATCCTAGCAGCAGAGTTTTGAACCATCTGAAGACGATGGAGGGCTTTCTTGTTAATGCCCCCATACAGCGCATTGCAATAGTCGAGCCTGGAAGATACCAGGGCAACAGTAGACTGCTTGTGAGCATCAGATGACAAGTAGGGAGCAATCTTTTTAAGCATGCGGATGGTATTGCAGCAGGTGGATACAGTTTGATTTACCTTAAGGTCAAAGGAGAGGGCCGAGTCAAAAAGAACTCCAAGGTTCCTGGCCGAATTGGTGGGTTGGGGACAATCTCCCAAAGAGGGAGGCCACCAGTCCTTGGACCAGATGTCGGGATTTCCTCCAAAGACTAGAACCTCCGTCTTCTCATCGTTGAGCTTCAAGTAATTGCGCACCATCCACTGAGAGACCGCCTCCATACAAGTTCGAAATTTGGAAGCGGCCTCAATGGTCGGTGAGGTAGTAGAGATGATAATTTGGGTATCGTCTGCATAAGACAAAATTTGGTACCCAAAGGATCTTATCACCTCGGCAAGTGGGGTTACATAGATGTTGAATAACAGGGGACTCAGGGCAGAGCCCTGAGGAACTCCACATTGCACATTTTGGGAGGAGAACAGAAAGCCACCAAGCTGGACCCTTTGCTGTCTCTGTGAGAGAAAAGAAGACAGGAGACTCAGGGCACTTCCCCTCACTCCTATCACCTTCAGCCGGTCGACCAGGATCGAAGGGGATAGGGTATCAAAAGCTGCCGTGAGATCGAGGAGCACCAGCAGAGTTGTCCGCCCTCTGTCAACCTCAGTGCGGATGTTATTAGCCACGACAGTGAGGGCGGACTCGGTGCTGTGAGCAGCGCGGAACCCATGCTGGGAGATGTCCAGAAGACCCGATTCTTCTAGATATGTGGTCAGATGAGAGTTGAGGTGGGCCTCAAGCATCTGTGCTGGGGCTGGGAGCAGAGATATTGGCCGGAGGTTTTTTAAGACTTCTGGATTGAGCGAAGGTTTCTTTAGAAGGGGCTTTACAACTGCCGATTTCCAAAGAATAGGAGAAGATCCCTCATCAATGGCCATATTCATAACTTGCAGGAGGGGAGGGAGGACAGACTCTCTGCAGGCTTTCAAGGTTTTTAAAGGGCAGGGATCAAGAGGAGAGCAAGATTTAGTGGCATCGAGAAGGTGATTTAGTTCCTCATGCGACAGGTGAGGAAAGCTGGAGAAATTTGGCAGGGAATCAGAATCAGTGGTTTCTGTGTATGAGGGGGGAGAGGGGGAGGGCAGGAATGTACTATTGACATCTAGTGAAGTATTAAGGGATTTGAGAGAAATGTAAATATCCGAGATTTTAGAGTGGAAGAATCCTGCGATATCGTCGCAGAGCTCTTGCGACTCATTCACTGATTCAGTCGTTTTGGGAGTGGCCAAGGTGTCAATAATTTTAAAAATTTCCCTAGAGGATTTCAATGAGGTGGTAATTTTGTTAAAGTAGTTCTTTTTTTCTTCATCAATAGCTTTTTTATATTCTCTCAGGGCGGACTTATGTAAGTTTTTCCTCAGTGGGTCTGGGTGGGCATACCAAGCTTTTTCCTTCTGTCTACATTTCTGCCGCAGTGATCTTAGATGTTCCGAGAACCAGGGTGACGAGGGGCTCTTCCTGGAGGAGTAGTGTTTTTTAAGGGGTGCTAGCAAATCCAGGGCATTAGTAAGAGCGGCCGACAGAGCCAAAGCAGCCTCATTTGCATCAGGCCGAGAGAGGGGATGAATATCTGTCAGGAAGGGAGCGAGTGTAGTATTGGATATGTTATTATAGTTCCTCCTAGTCTCCCATCCTTTTTATTGGTTAGGTCAGAGCAAGAAGGAGTAATGGTGAGATGGAAGGGAATAGCCGAATGGTCATACCAGGGCAGGGGGATCGGAGTACCGATCCCCAGTCTGGTATCGTTGGAGAAAATGCCATCTAGGGTGTGTCCCGCGGCGTGAGTAGGACCATCGACTCATTGGTTAAGTCCACAGGAAGTTAGACCCTCTGTTAAAACTTTAGTGTTGTTATCCTCTAGTAGTTCCAGATGGAAATTAAAATCACCTAGGAGAGTGAACTTGGGCTTGCTAATAAAAGGTTCTAGTAAGGTAAGTAAATTATGACAGAAATTAGTCCTTTGACCTGGGGGCCTATAGCAAAGGATACAAGCAAAGGAAACAGAGGGAGCTAGCTGAATGGTGAAATGTAATGCCTCATAATTCTCCTTGGGGGATGAGAGGGGGTCGATACGGCAGGTAAAGCAATCTTTGCACAAAATTCCCAGTCCTCCACCCCTACGGTCGACACGGTCCATTCTAGTCAGGGCATAGCCATCGGGAATAGACTCTACTAGATCAGGGCCGGTTGAGGTAGATCCCCAGGTCTCTGTAATGAAGACCCAGGAAGGTTTCCTTTGTACCACAAAATCATTGAAAGCGATTTTGTTTTTAATCAGGGATCTGGCATTGATAAGAAAGCCAGTTAAGTTTTCCAGATGTTCAGAGGATTTAGCCTTGGTCTGACGTTTTCTAGGAGGCTTAGGACGGGCGAGTGGGGGGGAGTTACAGCCACATTTGGTGGGAGATATACCCTCTGGAGGTAATGTGTGATGACATGGCAGTGGTGGCGGTCTTAATGAGAGCAGAGTGGTGAAAAAAGCTGAGTCTTGATTGGTGAGAGAGCAGGGGAGACCGTCCAACCCGTCCTGCAGCGCGTCCTCAGCGTGGACGGGTGCAGACGGGCTGGACTCTGGCGTGACGCCGGCGGTGACCCGGCGCGTCCGCAGCACGCGTCCGCTACGCGCAGGCATTTCTGTTTCTTTTATGGGCTTGGCGACTAGAGCGCTTCTAGAGAATCCTCCCACCCACCTAAGATGGCCACCGCTAATCTAAGGGTCCGTTGTGCCTCAGCCCCAAATCGGCTGGGCACCAGTGGTATTATCTGGTAAAATAGCGGTTTTGGGGAGCTGGCTGGTCGGCAGCAGGGCGGGACGGTATCAGGCTTTCAGAATCGCTTTTAAAGTGAATCTTAGAACACGAAGGTAGTTGGCATTCAAATTGTTTTAAAGTAAATCTTAAACCGCGACGAAGTTAAAATAGTAGGCTTTTCAATCAGGCAACTAAACAGAAATGCCAGAAAGGCTTAGCACACATCATACCACCTCCCGGCTTCCGCCTCAGGAGGGAACAACACACAGCCACGTTGTCCAGTTTTCACATTGTAATCTCCAACTGTAGAACATCATGTACTCTTGCAGTTAAGATGTAAGAAATTTAGCCATTTTTTGGTATGTGGCTAGTGGCTAAATCGTCCTGTAAATCAGTGAAAACACACCACAAAAGGAGCCCACAACAGTTTTAGAGCCCTTTTGAAAATAAGTATAACAAGAGAAAAATGACAAAAATCTAATCAGTAGAATCGGAGTTATGAGTTTTGAAAGATTTGAATGAAAAAAGAGCTATTAAGCACATTGCACCATCTGTTGGCATCTGGTTGTGCTGGACCAGGACAAAGTCATAATCTCAGGCCAACCACGATGAAGTGTGGGCCGTCTAGAGGGACCCAGTTAGAGCCACTTAACAAAGTGCCTTAAATCCTGGTTGGGGAGCGTTGTGAGGATCCTAGTGAAAGATGTGTCACTCAGCCCAAACAATGCATTGGTTCCAAAATGGGGTGAGGCTGTGGTGCAAGGTCCTGTTGCTTCACTGTCAAGGATCCTGTTGAGGAGGCTTGTGATACAAAGTCTGATGTTAAGGATGCAGTGCACAGTCGGAGCGATGCATCAGTTCCGAGGAGCTGCAAGGCTGCAATGCAATGTCTGGCATCTTCCTCGAGATTGCCATTGATGAGCAGTGTAGGGAAACCTGTGCTGAGGAGGTGCTGCACCGTCAAGGCACTGCATTGGTTCTGAGGACTGCGGAGGCAATGCAGGTATTTGCAATTGGTCCAATCTATACAGCAGCAGTGATGCATCAGTTCTGCTCGGGGATGCACGCACCACTCAGAAGAGACGATGCATTGGTTCCCCTGACAAGTACCTTTGGCCAACTTCCAAAAGTCCCAGACTGGGGTGGCACACTTGGCAGGGTAGACTCACAGATGGCTGAGCACGGCTTCAAGTGCAAGGTTGTTAAAAGCATGTTATCTCCCTGAGGCTTCAAATCAGGAGGGTAACCAAATAGCCCTTGGAGTCAATCTGGGTTTAAGAGATGCAGGTCCAGTCCTTCTTACCCAGGCAAGAGGGCAGGAGGCAGCAGGTCAATACAGCAAACCAGGAGTAGAACAGAGTGCAGTCCAGCAGAGTCAGTCCTTCAGCCGCACAGCAGTCCTTCTTCCTGGCAAAGTACACAGAAGTGTTCTGGAAGGTGGAAGAAGCATTTCTACAGTGTATTTAAAGTACAGGGGGTTCCCTATTTCCGTTGCACTGGGTCCAAGCTGACAGACGTGACAATGCAGGGCTGTTAGGCCTTTTGTGTAGAGACAAGACACGCCTAGTCAGGTGTAAGTTAGGCTGGTTCTAGCTCCTCCCTTCCATCCTGCCAGTAATGGCCCACCATGTCACACCTAAGCTTGCATTATGTGTGACTGTTTAGGGGGGATACACAAGAGCCTAACTGCAGGCTTCAGCCAGTCATGTGACAAGAGACAGGCTGCAGGCACCAAATGTCTACGGCAAGAAAATGGCAACTTTATAAAAGGGCTGCACAAGCAAATGATGGATGGAATGCAGAAAAAATGAAAAATTCATCCCCAGTCAAGAGATCTAGCTTAAATCCATTGTTCTTTTGTTCACCATGCCACCCGAGTTTTAACCTAGCCATATGCAAATCAGTCTTGACCCTGCTCCTCATTAGAACAGTCCATCGTGTACTGCCATGCCAGGTCCTCCCTGGAACGGGAATGTGCATTCTGGGACCGATTTCAGGGTATCACTCATCATCAGCCTGGCCAGCTTGAATCCAATGGCACAGCTAGCAAGGGACCCATGTCTGGACATACCCATCCCATGTAGGGCGAACAATGCTGCCCAAACAAATGATGGATGGAATGCTGAAAAAATGAAACATTTTCCCCAGTCAAGAGATTTGGGTTAACTCCATTATTTTTTTGTTCACCATGCCACCCAGTTTGGATCCAGCCATAGGCAAATCAGTCTTGTCCCTGCTCCTCATGGGAATAGTCCGGCCTGAACTACCAAAATAGGGCCTCCCTGGAATAGAAATAAGCATCTTGGGACCGGTGTTGGGATATTAACCCTAATAGCCATGCTAGCTTGAATCCAGTGGCACAGTGAGCAAGGGGCCCATGTTTGGGCATACCCATTCCACTTAGGGTGAAAAATGCTGCACAAACTAATGATGGAAGGAATGCTGAACAAACCAAACAATCACCCCCAGTCAAAAGTTCGGGGTTAAATCCATGGTTCTTTGCTCACCATGAAACCCCAGTTTGGACCCAGCCAAATGCAAATCAGTCTTGGTCCTGCTCCTCATGGAATCATTCTATCCCCAACTGCCAAGTCAGTTCCTCCCTGGAATGGAAAGAAGCATCCTGGGACCGTTTTCGGGGTATTACTGCTCATGAGCCTTGCAAGCTTGAATCCAGTGTAACAGTGTGTAAGGGACACACGTCTGGGCATACCTATTCCACTTAGAGTGAAAGATGATGAGCAGACAAACTGATGAACGGAATGCTGAACAAATCAAACATTCACCTCCAGTTTTGGATTTGGAGATTTGGTTTAAATCCATTGTTCTTTTGCTCACCATGCCACCCCAGTTTGTACCCAGCCATATTCAAATCATTCTTGTCCCTGCTCCTCATGGCAACAGTCCAGCCCGAACTACCAAGCCAGGTCCTCCCTGGAACGGAAACAACCATCCATGGACCGGTTTTGGGTATCACCCCATATCAGCCAGCATTCTGTCCATCAATTGTTTTTTTTTGCATTTGTCACCCCGAGTGGGACGGGTATGACCAGCTGTGGTTCCTGTGCTCTCCATGCCACTGGAGTCAAGCTAGACTGGCTGATATGGGGTGATGCCTGAAACCAGTCCTGTGATGCTTGTTTCTGATCCAGGGAGGACCTGGACTGGCAGTTGAGGCTGAAGTAAGTGTGTGTGCGTGCGTGCATGCATGAGTGTGTGTGTGCTTTGCATTACGGTGGGCTATACTAAGTAACACAAATTCTAATTTCACGTATGTTTCAATTAAAGAAACAGAGCAAACACTAACAACATTGTGCACTTGTGGTTTTCCAAGCTAACCCAAGACATTAACAATGGCGATGTGATTTGCCTAGTAATTTTCCTTGGGTATCACAATATCTCATTTTGACTGATTTTGTTAATAGTCAATTCTCAATTGTTTGTACGTCTTCTAAGTAAAAAGTTGTGTGCTAATAATGGTCAATATTGCTGAATACGATGGAATTTTAAGCTTTCATGATTATTTTCCGAAATAACCAAAGCTCAAAGACAAATCCAGCAATCAACATTTAAGCCCAGGTTAGCTTTTTTTTGTGCTCAAAATATTTTATTGAAGTTTTCATCAGCCCAGGTTAGCTTTGAAAGTCTGCTTTCAGCCCATACATAAAATAAGTACATTTTGCAAAGATCCCTCATTTTAATAAAAAGGAAATCTTTTGAGGTAGAACTTAGTAAACGTTACTACTCAAGTTTGCCGCCCCATCTCTCGCAGCAGTGTTTAAATAACGGAACACATACATGGTTACCTGTTTAATCCATGCATACACGGCCAACTCTTTCATTACAGCTACATTCAAAAGCCCAGTTATGCCAAGTCATTAATTAAGATATTTACAATAAGTGAGACCTTTCTTTGTAGACTCGACCTTTGTATATACCGGCGATGAAACTCGAGTTCTTTGGAATCCCCATCGGAGGGTATATATATTTCGTTTGCAATTGGGGTTAGCCCGTCTCTGCGAGTTCCTTTTCTTTCCCAACTGTATAAACATTTGGACCGCAATCGTGACTGCTGGCTGCTAATTTTCTCCTGTGCACGCGTAACAGGAGCCCGCCACGCGCTTTCTTAGATGTGCCCTCTCGCGCGAGACCACACTCCGGCGGCGCCTGGGCTTTTTACGAGAGTCAACCTAATTTATAGACTTGTTCTTGTGCCTTTCAAATGTCATGCCCAATAGAAAGCGATACTGCTTGCGAGAATTTCTTACGGTGTTCACAGTGCATCAGTTAAACAATGTCTACATAGATCAGAATTCCCAAACTCGGCTGCGGCCCGGATAATCTCGTGAGTCGTGGTTAGGGAACGGGACACCGCCGGCTCCAATCTTTATTCTGCCTCACTCTTTAAATCTAACAATACTTATTGGGCACGGACCCGCCTGTGATAAACAGTTGTGCATAGTTACACACTTTTTTAGAGTGAGTAAAAATAGTGGTATAGCGTAAAAAACATTATTTTTTATGTATGTGGTATTTTACTGGGCAGTTTTGTAAAGGAAAGAAGTGAGGCTTTCTTCGTTAGACGTTTGGTTTCGTTTAATGTGATTTTGCTCGAGGTCTGAATGGTTGAACCTGACGTCAAGGAATGCAAAGCTATAGGACCGAAAAGGTAATTAATTAAGAACCTTTTGCTCACCCAAGAAATTAATTTCAAAATATATAGTTAACATTTAAAAAAAAAGACAACATGAAGAATTGTTGGTTTAAATTATAGTTACTGGTTTCAAGGCTGTATAGAAATAGGCCCCCAAACGTAATGCATCTACTAAAAACAATGGGCCTCATTTATGAGAAGTGACGCAGCGATGCTTCACTTCTCAGTGCGCCCTCCTTGCGACATAATCGATGCGTCATATTTACTGTATGACACATCATGTCACAAGGAGTTACAGATACGTCAGTATTTCTGACGTATCTGTATGACTCAAAAGTGACGCATTGCTGGATTGTGTCATAAAAGTGGCGCAACTCCAGCAATATTATGTTAAAATAAATTTTATGTTAAAATAAATGTGTAAAGCGCACATACACCAAGGAGGTTTCTTGGTGCTGCAATGTTTTAGAACCCGAGTCCAAGTGCGCAATTAGAAAGCCTGACGAAATAACCAAGTTTTGAGACAACTTCTAAAACTGAGGAGAGTGGTACAGAGGCGTATTTCGGAGGGGAGAGAGTTCCAAAACATGGGGCCCAGGACAGCAAACCTGGCACCGCCAGTGTGCTTTAATCTGTAGGAAGGGATAGACAGAAGTAGCTTGTGTGCTGAACGAAGGTTACGCGTGGGAACATGCTTATGGATAAAATTGTTCACAAATTTTGGACTTTTCCCATCGAGGGACTTAAAAATGAGGCACCCAACCTTGAAAGTGCAGCGCTGGATTACTGGGAGCCAATGGATCCGCTTCAGGAGGGGGGTAACATGAAGATGTCTGGGTTGATGAACAAGCAAACGAGCCACCTGGTTTTTAACCAATTGTAAACGTTTGGAAAGATAGAGGGGAATACCATGGTAAAGTGAATTGTCATAGTCAACATGAGACATAACCATAGCAAGAATCACCTGAATTCGAGCTTCATAGGTAAGGAACCTGCAGATCTTTTTTATTTTCCTGAGTTGGAAAAAGCAGGTGGAGATCACAGACCCTATCTGAGCCTTCATTGTGAGGCCATAGCTGATGATGACCCCCAGGCTCTTGGCCGAAGTCGATGGCGAGGGAGGTTGGCCAAGTTCCCTGGGCCAGAAATGAGGGCCCCAGGGGTTCTTAGTAATACCGCCAGTGAGAACTGATTTCGTCTTGTCCGGATTGAGCTTAAAATGATTGCTGTTCATCCACTGGCTAATGAACAGCATGGTAGATTGGAAAGTGTGGACCGACTCCGAGGAGTTACTAATGTAAATGTAATGTAAATGTATAGGCATTTATATAGCGCACTACTTACCCGGAGGGTCCCAAGGCGCTTCGACCGCTGCGAAACCCTTCCTGGCTTCCCTGAGAGATGGTCCCTTAATGGGTATCTCCAGGGTGAGACCAGGCATCCCCGGCGGTCTGGTGGGGCCATCAGTGAAGATGAGGCAAGCTAATGCCCAGAGTTGCCGAGTGTGATCGCTGATCAGAGTGGGCACCGAGGCGAGAGAATTATCGAGTCCGCTGACCCTGGTCCAGAAACCTGCCGCGCCGGGAATCGAACCCTGGTCAGGAAAGATAAGTCGTCTGCATAATTGAAATTACAGACTTTGCGTTCTTTTAAGGCTCGGACAAGAGGGATGAGGTACAGATTAAATACCAGGGGGGAGAGCGAGGAGCCCTGGGGGACTCCGCAGGAGATGCTTACTCTGGGAGCAATGAATGGTGCTGTACTAACTGCCTGTGATCAATTATCCAAAAAGGAGATAATCCAGCCAAGGGCGGGTCCCGTTATTCCCGTGTCTCTGACACGATCGACCCAAAAATGATGGTCGATAATGTCAAAGGCCACGGAGAGATCAAGCAGGACAAGAGCCTGTGGAGTGCCACCGTCGACCTTGTCACGAAGAGTGTCTAAAACTGTGAGAATCACTGCCTCGGTGGAGTGAGCCGGGTGAAACCCTGCCTGATTGGAATCAAGGAATTCAGATTCCTCTAAGAACTCAGTGAGGCATCTCGTGAAATAGGTTTCCAGAACCTTAGCAAGGGAGGGGAGAAGAGAGATGGGGCGATAATTTGTTAACAGCTGGGGATCGGCCCCCAGCTTCTTCAAGAGGGGAATGACAATGGCCTCCTTAAGGGTGGCGGGGACAGTGCCCTGGGATAATGACTGATTCAGGAGATGAAGTGCAGGACTGGGAAGGGTAGTGAAGATTTCTTTCAAGATGCTGGGGGGACAGCAGCCCCATGTGAAAGGGCCTGTGTTTGTCTTACACCAGCTGTGAGGCAGTCGTAAGATTTTGACGCATTTGCATCCTAGAAGTGGTGCAGTGAAATCTTATAAATTTCACTGCGTCACTTCTGTGAACCTTTCTTTCATCCGTACTCTTCCCCTGAATACATTATACCTGGCACAGGTATAATGTGGCGCAGGGGTTTACAAAGTGACGCATCTACCTACATGCGTCACTTTGTAAATATGGTGCAACAAGGCACATTTTTTACACTTCTGCTGCGTCATAAAAAGTGACGCGCCGGCGGTGTGAAAGTGACGCACAGCCTCATAAATAAGGCCCAATGTCTTTATTTATAATCTTTATAACCAATTCACAAATAAAATTAGAAGCCATGAGGGTACTCATCACAAGATTCTTCTTATCATTGTCACAGATTTCCAAATTTTATTTCATTCCTTAAAATAGACATAAGCAGACGTGGAACTCTATGAAAAATGTACATGGACGTAGATTCACCAAACTGCGCAGCTTTTGACAATTGATGACTTTGTAGGGCTTTTCCCCTATCCTGCCTTAGTCCTTCAGTAACCTCTTATTTTATGCTGAGGCGAAAAGGGATGGGCAAGTAAACAAAATGCGGAAAGTAAGCAGGGTTGTTTGAGCTCTGTTTTCTTTCAATGGTGCCTTCATAATCTCAAAAAATAGGGGAGCAGGAACAGTCTATGCGGTGTGATTGTTCGGTGTGAGTATTTGCTAACAGGGCACCAAACTCTCACTCCTGCAATGTGGTAAGCCTCATTAGGGTCTGTCATAGTGGGCATGATACATATCCATGAACCTGTGGTGATAGGATAGATAGTGATCACTATAAGGTCCGGAATGAGCTATCTGCATACCTTGAAATGTCACTCATGCCAAAGGCAATCTAATATGTACCAACTTGTGTGTGGTCAGTGTGTAGTCAATCTCCTCCAGGCTGGATTCAGTCATTTTTATCAAAAAACCCATAATTAAAATTGCAAGTAGATGTTCTAAATGCTTTAATACCCTCCTTTCATGTGGATAAAACAAACTCTGGACATCAAAAATACACCGCTAAATTCAAATATGTCAATGTGTTTTTGTTTATATTCTTGCCTTTCATGGTTCCAACACATTCATCAGGATAAATGAGCAATAAAAGTTGATACACATCTACACCTCCAGTGCTGTGTGCTATGCCAATGACGTTAAAACAAATTACATCACCAAAAATACACCTCCTTGGTGCTGCTGGATTGAATATTGTTGAGAAATTGGGTAACTGGTTCACAGGGGTGTGAGCCCTGGTCAAGCAGCAACCACAAGCCTTGTCAGAGTAACCACAGGTAAACCTCAGATTAACCTGTGCTCAATCCCTCCCTGGTAGCTCACAGTGGCAACTGCCTCAGAATGAGAGTGGTGATACAGGGGGTGGAGAGAATGGTTAAAAAAAATAAACATACCTTTTGGCCGCGCCGCCTCTCCCGCCGCTGCATGTCTCTCCTCTGTCCTGAAAGGAAGGCCTGCTGATAGCACCTAGGCTTCCGGACTCTCCCAGCCAATAATGACGTTGCAGGAGCAGCATCTTGATTGGTCTGAGCAGTGCTTAATTTGTAAAATATGAAGTGCAGGTGCTCAAATCTTTGTCGGAGGCCACACCTACTTTTCTCTGGCTCCACCCACTTCCTCCATTGGCTCCACCCACTTTATCTATTAGCTCCACCCACTTCCTCAACCGGCACTGCAAAAAGACAGATGAATTTCAGCAAGGGAGCCTTCCTCATAGTAAGGTTTGATAGGTTTCCCTGCTACTTCTACTTCCAGGTACATCCAGGCTAGTGTCCAGCGCTCCCTATTTCATCAGCCTCAAATCACACATGCAGTCTTTCTTAAAAAAACATTATTGCCTAGCTGCAGGTAGGTTAGACAAGCACGATGTTCAAATACAGCACTCTAAATGGGCTCTTTTTGTCACAAGAAACTCACTAAAAGAGATACCACAGAAGTACTCCTCCTAAGTCCTGAAGCAGCACCCAGGTAGTGTAAAATGCACTGAGTGCATTGTGCTCAAATAATTAACTGTACGTCATGGGAAACTGCACTTAAAAATACCTAATGTAGTATTTGCACATCATCCAAAGCCCCAGCCTGTGCCTGTCCCTCCCTGAGCTGAAGATTTCTAAGATAAGAACCTCTCTCCCAGTACTGCTCTCTCCACAAGCCCAGGTTGTCCCTCCCGGTCTACGGTTTCTGTTATTTCAACCATGTTGTACAAAAATGCTGCATTTTAACACATCCCATGTTTACAATGCATACTTCTACACGTCATTAATTGTGCTGATACACTGCACTTGTAAAAGACAGATGGTTCTTTCACATTTTGCTCCACATTGTGTTTAGTAGAAATCATATTTAATATCAGTTTAAGTGGGTAAAGCATCGCTTTAGGTCTTCAACTAGGTACACAGGCACCTGCATATCCTGCTCATTTCAATCTTAGTGGTGACACACCCTGCAAATTACACAGAGAACCCGCCACCCCGCCCCAAGACTATGCAAATTTGTCACTAGCCAGATTGACGTGCAGCGTGCCCATGAGCATTCATTTAGAACACACGTCTCTCAAGTGCACTTCCCTGACATTCCTTTTAAGCTTTGGGTGGATATTCCAAAGATCCTTCTTCCCCCACCGATTCCCTAATACTCCCTCACTTGTCTTGGGGCCAGCTTAACTTTTGTTCCTCACTTGGGCTCCAATCTTTCTCCTTGCAGCCAGAGAGTCCCAGAGTAGAGGGTTAGTGCCTCTGAGCACTAAGGTGTCCAGTAGGAGGGGCCTGATAGTTTTTCCACTGGTGTAAGTAGTACTTGGTGATGCCAGGAAACAACTACTTGTGCACGTGATGTGATATAAAGTGATTCACACTCGTAGGTGGGGGACAGGAGGAGACCAGTTATAGTGTCCAAAAATGTGTACTTGAAAATTAATAATTAGACAGAGGGTCGTTAATGCCCCCTCAAAAACACTGACCAGTCACATTTAGGAAAGCCACAATCAAGGCATGCAAGCAGCGGAAGGGGACTCTGTTGAAGAACGACTGCTGCAGCAAAGTTTCAAGGCTAAGACGCTTCTATAATTAAAAAAGTGAACCAGGTCAAAAACTCCCTCAAGAAAAACACAAGGGGAACCATAATAGGCCTTTTGTGGAAAAGTAGAACACCCTAAATACACATAATACTCTCACACCCATCACATACTAACAGTCTCGTATTACCAACAACGCTCTCACACCAATCGAGGTAGCAGTCACACAGTACTAGAAGCACTCGCACCGCTCGCAGATTAGCAATCTCAGACTACCAACAGGGCTGACACACCAATCACATATGAGCAGTCACACATTACCAACAGCACACTCACAGACTAGTAGTCACACCACCAGAAGCATTCTCACAAACTAGCAGCAAAGTCGGAAGGTGTGGCTGACTCTTCACTGACTGGAAAGTATATAGGCGTGTGTTATTGAGAACGGGGAACGTGTGATTGCAAGAATGAGTCAGGCATTAATTGAAAGAGTTGATCTGCCCCTTGAGTCTAGCACTCTCTGTGACTCCCCAGTGATGTCTCTCTGCCCCCTGAGTGTTAGGTTGTGAGGCACCAGTTCAGTCCCTCTGACCCTGGCCCCAACAGTCGAGATCGGCCCCGGGAACCTAATTCGTGGGAGTCAGGGAGCCCAGGGGCTGGGCGGGTACTCTTAACTAACCTTTAGGTGCTTACGACTGTGCTTTGCTTAACTTAATTTCTATCTTCACTACGTTCTTACCGTTATTCGTGGTGGGCCGATCGGCAGGACACACACTGCTGCTAGCTTAGCTAGCGCTGCTGGCCGCACTGTCTCACTGGCTCACTGCAGTGCACACCGACTGCTGCTCATGCTCAGTGGTACTTCTGCGTGTCGTGCTGCCTGCTAAGGTTGCTACCACTACCAGGCCACCACCTCACTGCAGTCTGCAGTGCGCCACCAGACCAGTACTGCACCAGTGACCAGACACAGTTACAGCCAGGTCAGCCCAGGCAGCTCTCGTCGTCGTTGTTGTTGGTCGCGGGCCGAGGCCTCACCGGGCTAACTTAATGTGCACTGCCACTGCAGTGGATGACTCGTGGTGTGGGTCTGTCCGTGACGTGGGGAGCTGCCGCCCGATTTGCCGAATGCGCAGTTTATGCTGGGGCGTGGCAACTGGTGGCAGTCTGCCTGAGCCAAAGAAGTGAAAATAAATCTGCACGCTACCGCGCGCACAGCCCTGGGCCCTGCCCAGTTACCCCCGGCCCGGCTCCATCAGAACCTCCAGCCCGCCCAAATACATTTGTGCGCGTTCTAAAGTTCCGCGTCCCGCCCACCCACTGGTAAACGGAACTCAAACAGAAACAGTCAACAAGTCGCCATGATGAAATGAAACTTGCTGCCTGGCACATATTTTATATTTATCGCCTAACTGAATAGTAAATACTAATATTCGACTCTCTTAGCCTGGGCAGGTCTGGGCAGCAGTGCTACTACCACCACCTCACGGCTCATGTGCAGAAGAAATATGAGTTCGGCGGTGGCGGAGGGGGGCAGGGGGCCTGGGCACTCACTTTACTCGCTTGCACTCGCAAAACCGAAAATAAACACCCTGAGTGACGTGACGCCGGTGATGACAGACTCTGAGACTCACACACTGCTATGATGACATGAAAAAAGAAACACGCTGCGGCCGCCGGCCAGGCCTGGGGCTGCAGATAGTAAAGTACAAGAGAATAAAAGTATATACCGATACCATATATTTTATTTTACAAAACTTTCATCTATGTGGGTGTGCGCGCAGTAGACCCGGCCCTGACATTTAAGTGCCGGTGCTAAGCACCGGAAAGCACCGGCACAAATTAAGCACTGGGTCTGAGCGTCCTGTTTAGACACTCAGAGAGTGCCTGGGAGCCTGGGCATGTTCTCCACTGGGCTGTGCAACACAGCCCAATGGAGAACATGGAAAGTGCAAGATGGTTGGGGTGGGTCTAGCAGGCCGGCCAAACTGTCATGAGCCCTTAGAGGAGTGCAAACCACTCCTCCCCTGCTCTGGCATCAGAACCCAGCCCAGCTCCCGCCTGACTCCCGCATAGAAAAATAAAATGGTAATAACGTCCTGTTATTATCATTTTATTTTTATTTTTTGCACTGCTGTAATAGCAGTGGGGTGACGCTGAGGTTTAGCATTTATACACAGTTGTGCATTTGAAGTGGGGATAAGCTTGTAGAGGCATGCCTTTCAAGTGAACAGATGCCTTGCCTTCCTGGCCCTGGCTCCAGGCTAGCTACAGGGGGTATGCAGCCCTTTGTGTGGAAACAGGGCACAGCCTATTCAAGTGTAAGTGGGGCTGGACCCAGCTTCTCCCACCCATGCTGCCAGTGATGGCTCATCCAGTCACACCTAAGCTCCCCAGTGTCTTTTGCTCTCTAGGTGGAATACTTAAAACCCAACTGTGAGCTACACCCGGTCATGTGACCCAGGCAAGCTACAAGCACCAAATGGCTAACGCAAGGAAATGCCAACTTTCTAAAAGTGGCATTTCCATAATTGCAATTTAAAATCTGACTTCAATATAAGTTAGGATTTTAAATTGTGATTCTGGGAAACAGAAAACATGTACAGATTACGGATTCCCATTTGGAAATTACACTTATAAAACGTAACAAGGCAACTTCAATGTTATTCTATGGGAGAGATAGACCTTGCAGTAGTGAAACATGAATGTAAGAGTTTTTCACTACCAGGACATGTAAAACATAAACGTTGATGTCTTATATTTTGAATAGACTGCACTCTTGCCCTCTGGTTGGGCCAGGGCCTACCCTAGGAGTGACTTATATGTATTAAAAAGGAAGTTTTGTGCCTAGAAAAAGGTTTATTTTGGCAGGTCGAAATGGTCTTTTAAAACTGCACACACAGGCTGCATTGGCAGGCCTGAGACATGTTTAAAGGGCTAATTAAGTGGGTGGCACAATCAGTGCTTAAGATCCCCTAGTAGCATTTAATTTACAGGCCCTGGGCACATGTAGTGCCACTTTACTAGGGACTTATAAGTTAATTCAATACGCCAATTGAGTATAAGTCAGTGTTACCATGTTTTAAGCAGGGAGCACAAGCACTTTAGGACTGGTTAGCAGTGGTAAAATGCACAGTCCTAAAGCAAACAAAAAGTGAATTCTGCAAAACGTGAAGGTAGCTGGGCAAAAAGTTTGGGAAAGACACTGCAGAAAGGTCCAAGTATCAGATAAGTTGTGCCTCAAATCAGGATGTGCTGTGATTCTGCAACTCATATTGGGGGCAGAACTCATGGTTCTTAGAGGCATGCCTGTCCTCAGGCACATTCAGCCCTTTGCCTTTTGGAAATATTTTTTAATATATGCTGATCAATATTGGGTCAAATACCCTCTTTAGGTGTGTTAGTATGCATGAACCTCACTCCGAGGCATGAGCAAAAACTGCCAATGAAACATGTTATTCAAAACTATAAATATAATGCATTCTCTGACCCCGCAGCAACACAGAGTAACTCCAATATTTGTGATTATATCTAGCAGCAGCACAGCTTTTCACAGAGAGACAGTTTGTTTTGTTTGATTTTAAGCAGACCTACTGAACCTCTCAACTTTAAACAGTAGTGCTGGACAGTGGTTTTATTTCTGCAATAAGAAATGCTTTTTAAGTCAAATTGTCCTGCCCAAACCAGTGTGCTTGATGATGTGATTTGGACCAGGTTGCTATGGGAACTCCAACAATGTTGTTCTGTTGTCCCAGGAAACTCAATAACAGTCCATGACAATGCTTCCACGCTATTATGTTTCTAAAACATGTGTAGTCCCTGACAGGCACACCTGTTTCTCATTCCCTAACACCTGCAAAAGAACATACTGAGCACAAGGCATTCCCCAATTTAATTTTTGGGCAAGAGGCAGCTACACTGTGTAGTTGTAGTTAGGACCATATTTCTATTGGAAAATGACTTTTTGGTTTGCTAATAACTTTGACATGGTTTGGTGAATCTTCATGACATTTTCCATCACATAACGTTCTCATTCACCAAAAAAGGGGGCATGGGGGCAAAACATTTCCCCCCCCATGCAATTTTCCATAGGAAAATTGATTAGTGATTCAGAAAAAACTGCACGCCATGCCCTGCCTATAATCTCATATACTATATTTCTCATGACATGTTGCATGACATCATGCTGAAATGACATAATTGATGACAATACTGTGCATGGCGGGGGCACGGGTTGTAGTTGCTTACCATAACTGGTGATTTTCAGTGTTTTTTATTGTTTAAAGCATTTTGGTTCACTTGACATAGCAAACCTAACAATAACAGTGCTTTAACCTTTGTTTTTCAGTATGTATATGTGTGTGTGTGTTTGTGTGTGTTTTTGTGTATAGATAAGTATGGATGTAGAGACTTCATTTTTAGGGACTTAATTTTGCACCAACACCTCATAGATTGCATCAGTGCCTATGCGAATTTGCACCAACATAGACTTCATCAGTGCTACTACATCTTTGCAATAATATTTCAAGATTAAATAGACTGTACAGTGTCATTGGAATTTTGTACTAATATTTGAGGACAACACAGATTGCATTGATACTTCATAACTGTATCGAGTACACAGGTGCTGTTAATATTTCACACTGATCCTTCACAATTAGACAGATTGTAATAGTACTATTGCAGTTTTTTACCAATGTCATATATTACAACGCAAAATTTGGCAGACCTTATATTTCAATTTAAGGAAAAACCCAAGGGAATGAGAGGATAAAGGGAAGTGACTTGGTTGCGTCATCTCCACTTCAGTTGCAGTACAAATGGTAATGCAAAATTTCACTGACACCCTTGAGATCTGTGGGATGTCGACACAAACATGCACAAGTGTATTTATAATTTCAGAGTCTTAAAGTCGAAATACCTCAATGTGTGTGGAATTGCTCACAATACATTTGAGGCAATGCAATAGGTCTTTATTCTGTGTTTTTTTAATATTAAAATCTACACGATGTATTACAGAACCCAGCAAGGAGTCAGATAGACACCACTTATGGGAATTAAAGAACAAATCTAGTGAACAAACCAAGAAACAAGAGAAGAATGTATTACCAGTTACATCACAGATGTGAGCATATGTGATCTGTGAACTATTACCATCACCATCACTCCCACACATTGCGAATAAAGAGAACAACTAAATACAGAGCTCTTGGGGCCACTATTAAACATGAAAGAACATTTGTGCTTTTGACATTCAATGTGGGGGAGGCTTTGTGTGAAACTTTGAGAAAAGCCATGAATATCTAATATATACCAACACCTCTCGAGCTCGGATCCTCAAACCGACAGTGGTTTCCAATGACTATTGATTTATGCATGTTTCTCCACGTTTCACCACAAACAAAATATAAATATAAATGTGGTTTCTTGGCAAGCAAAATCAAACACAGCCATGTGGATTCTAATGCTTGTTCAAGATTTGCGTCACATTTGTGATGCAAGCCAATCTAACGCAGACTGTTCCGGTGGGATTTACTATCCAACAGAAACAGGATTTGCGTTGGAAAGTATCCCAAAGTAATGCTAAGTTGTGCTACGTGCTACTTTACACTAACTTGCATCAAGGGGGATGACAAGGGTGGTACATAGGTGTTTCCATGCAACCACCCATGGGTTTTAATGCAAATTCCCGCCTACTAACATTCGTAGACTGGTTTCTGCACCAAATTCCTATGCCTACTTGAGACAGGCATAAGTAGGAGAAATGTTTAATTTCTCTTTATTTTTCCAACTTTTTATGTGTTCTGCACTGTACCGCACACATTCAAAGTCGGAAAATGTTAGCGAATAGTTTTTGCACTGAAAGGGGAGAAAAAATGCACCATATTCTAATATATATGGGAGTTTTTTTTCTCTCCCTTTGACGCAAGGCAGCTCAGCAACTTTGGTTGCTGATCTGCCCTGCTTCAAATTTGAGTAAATCTGGTCCATGGTCTGAATAAGGTTGGGTGTGGATTTAAAATGTCTGTTAAAGTTATATGTTGTGTTATGTGTGAGTGCAGAAGCTACTGTTATATTGCTGCATTGTAATCCTTACGATATGGGACTTCTGGTCATGTAAAAATAACTATGCCTTTAATGTCAGAAGGTACTTGTGGCTTTCAGCTCAAGGTAAGTGGTTTTATTTCATTTTTAAATTTAATTTTACCTATCCCGTCGTTTGTCGACTTCCTCCACCCGCCCGGCCCACTGCCTCACCTCTCTTACCTGAGCCGGCCGCCCATGGATCTTGCTTATGGGTGGAAAACTCTGAATTATAGAAAAATATTACATATAGATCTTCTAAAAATGTATTGTGAGACAAGGGACGAGCTTGTATCTGCTGGTGTGTTTCCATGTGGCTATTAGATCCATAAAAACTTGAGATTACCCCCTGTGGAGCATGTGCTCCTTTTTATGATCAATAAGCAGAGCTAGAGGGCAGGTGTGTACTATAGATGGGTAATAAAAGTTATGATAGATAGGTGTCGAAGAAATACGTAGTGCCCGGAAAAAGGGGATGCTGGTAATTATAATGGGCCTCATTTATGAAAAGTGACGCATTGCTGCGTGAAAACAGCGATGCGTCACTTTTCACTGCGCACTCCTTGCGACACCAATGATACGTCATATTTACAGTATGACGCATCATGGGGCAAGGAGTTACAGATACGTCAGTATTTCTGACGTATCTGTATGGCGCAAAAGTGATGCATTGCTGGAGTGTGTCTGAAAACAGACGCAACTCCAGCAATGTGTCCTTTCACATGGGGCAAGCCCCATGTGAAAGGGCCTGCATCAGTCTTACTCCTGCTGTGAGGCAGGCGTAAGAAATGGACTCATTTGTGTCCTAGAAGTGGCGCAGTGAAATCTTATAGATTTCACTGCGTCACTTCTATGACCCTTTCTTGCGTCAGAACGCCCCCCCTGCATACATTATACCTGGCGCAGGTATAATGTGGCGCACAGGATTACAAAGTGACGCATCTACCTAGATGCGTCACTTTGTAAATATGGTGCAACAAGGCACATTTTTTACGCTGCTGGTGCGACACAAAAAGTGACGCACTGGCGGCGTAAAAGGGATGCACGGCCTCATAAATGAGGCCCAATATATTTTGGGATCACTTAGCTCGTAGAGAGTTAACTCAAAGTGACTTGTTACTAAACCAGGGAGAAATGGAATCCTTTGGTTGTGTATGGTCAACGATTTTAGAGGTGCTCTGGTCATGGCTATGACCAGGGCATATTCGGGTAACCTGGAGATGACTGTGTGGCCCCAAGGCATATGGACAGTAAAAAGTAAAGGCATAGGGAGCAAGCATACCGCACGGCTATTATGCCAGGAGTCACATAATGATTATACTTTGGCGTCTATGAATCAGAGAAAGAGTGAATTGTTTATTGCCAGGAGGGAAGAGGAGGAGAAATAAGAAATGAAGCGAGGGAATGGATGTGCAGTAAAAGCAGATTCTTAGTGATAGAGGAAAAATACTTGGAACGTGTGAAAAGAGCTCTAGGAAACGCCCGATGAATCACCCCTGTACTCTTTGGTGATGAGAACGACTGTGCAGTAAAAGTTGTCTTCAAGTAATCAATGGTGCAACAAAGGCCCCCTTAGCCCCCTCAGTGCAGTACCCTGGCCTGAGAGCCCCTGAGTAAGTCCAGAACACCCCCCTGTACTTTGCAGGGGAACCCCTTAAGCTTCATTGCGCCACTTCGGGTAATGCATTCTGGTGACCACTAACTCGGGCACCACATTTGAGAGCTTAAAAAGGCTGATTGGAAATGATGCTCTGGTTCTTACACAGTAAGGAAACACCATCTTGAACGGTAAGGATGCAAAAGAAAGAGGCTGTGTACGTGGGTAATATGTATAGAAGGAAGGCATGTAGCTATTACTTATATATAATTAGGATATTTAAACAATTTACACTTGTTGGACAGTATGGTTGTATCGTCAAGGAGGGGGCCAAGTACGTCGGACACATGCCTGATTAAGGACAGCTTAGTGGTTGCTTAAACTGTCGCCATACTTGAAAAATTAAGCTATAAGTAACCAGAAATTAATTTTACAGCAACAAGGGGCCCCAAATTAGTCAGCAGGAACCTCGGGGAACATACTTTGTACATGCAACAATGGTCCCATGCATACAAGAATTTCGGAAAGAATAAAATATAGACAGAATCAATCTAAGTAACCAGAAAACACGTTCTATTAGCAACAGGGAAAGGAATTATCAGGGTGTGAAGAATTGTATAGTGTGAAGGCATAAGGCTATTACTATTATTATTTATCTTTTTGGTCACAATGATTACATTTATCTGCGAGGAAGGGACAGTCACCTCGCTTGTTATATATTTAGTTTAATGATAAGTGGTGTATCTTCTGGGAAGATGCTACCTTAGAGCGCTGTGGCTGGAATTGTAAGGTTGGTTGATGAAAAGGTTTTAGTGTGTATTCAGACACAGAGGTTGCAGAAGTTGCTATGAGTAGGCAACATAATTCAAAACACAGGCAAATGTTTAATTTAAAGACAGTTGGATAAGAAAATTGAAGGGTGGCAGTGAGAATATATGATTTTGAGGACCATTTGAGTTCTGGATGAGGGCACATGTCGAGTCCAATGATTATACCTCTTAAGTCAGTAGTGGCGGGGGGGTGTCACCATGAAGTCATAACCAGAATGTATCTGAGCCATGAATAGAGTTCAAGAGTCAGCTAAATTTACAATTATGTGCTCTTTGGAGGTGAAATGAGGGAAAAATCTATTAAACAAGAAATATATATATTTAAATCAAAGACCTGATGATATGAAGGTGCACAGCACAACTGTAATAGTTTGGTGACTCGTATTAATGATATATGGAATAGAATTGTTGTTTATTAATGATTTTTGTATGATAGTTGTAATACAATGATGATTGATACTTGTGTTATACGAGGCAACATTTTACCTGCCACAGCATAAATATTACAAGTTAACCGAAAAAGTGCATTATTTAAGTGGGGTTGAAAGAGCTTGGGACAGAAAAAGTGGCTGTTCAGAGTGGAATCATGTTCCTTAGAGCCAGTAATGCATCTCAATGCCATTCTTTAGTCCAGACTTAGTTGTTATCAGTCTGAATATAAAATTGCTCTCCCGTCATTTTAGTCTAAGTTTACAGTCTCTTCCTTCAGGTTGCACGGGAATGCGTTCTAGCACAAAAAAGTGAATGTCTGATTGTGTTAAAAGACTTGAAGAAAGTGGTCTGCTAACAGCAATCCAATGGCTATTTTATAACGGCAATGCTATGTCTGTTTAGGAATAAAGTTTAAAGCTTATTTTGGAGGACCCCCGCCCCCATAAAACATTTACAAAATATAAAATACAATACAAACATTCTTTAAAATACAATCCATCATTCCATTCCACATTAAAAAATGTACATCTTAAAAATACCTAATTCAGCTGTAGTTCTGAAATAAAAAAAATCTTCTTTCATCTACTTCTTTTCCCTCAGGGATACAACAAATATTTGGAAACTGCAAAAACAATCTGGTCTGTGTTATCAGTTCTTAAAATCCAAATGGCCACTAAAAAACGTCCCAAGAGGCAACATATAGTAATTAACCAAATCTTCCTTAGATGGTAATATGTTGGAACAAAGAACTAAAAATGCAGAATGAGGACATCATTTACATGAAGGACAAGTAAATGGAATACCCTACCCCTGCCATCTACTACATAATGTATTGACCAGTAGAAACCCATACCTGAATTCCAAAAATAAGGATCATGCATTTGGTGGTTCTCTGCAGTCCATAAACTTTTTGAATTTCAGATCCTGTTTAGAATTAAGAAATATATCTGTCAACCTGCATATTGATAAATCTACTATCCATCGCTCATGTACCTGTAGCCAGTACCTTCGTGTTTAGTTGAGCAAGGGTTATCCCAGATTATTTTCATGTCTAACCTATACATCCAATACTCTATGTAATTAAACCAAGTTATGGATCCATGTTTATCTAGCTTTTTTAGATGAGTAAATTAATGTTTATAAGGTGCAAAAAATGTTCTACTCCACATTCCAATCCAATAGACTAGAGGCTTGAGTTTGGCTATATCCACTATATCCCTTAGATCCAAGTGTAAGCACATAGGTGTTATTCGGGTGCTTTGTGGCATTTTAAGGATAGATTGAATAAACCTATTCTCAGTTTTCACCAAACTCTTGATTTTGTCTGAACACCATATCTCCACACCATGCAATGCTGTGCCTAGACCTCTTGCACATTAGCAGGAGATATTAGTTGGAAATTAGATTCGTTACATTTTTTCACAATACCTGACCCTGTGTGTTGCAGTGAGTAAGTAAAAAACGGTATTTGTTTCAATTAATTAAAATTGTTACAAATTGTCATTGCAAAGTAACATAACTAATAAGAAAAATAACACAACATTTGTCAATCATTAAAATAGATGACTGGATTTTGTCAAAGTTCAGTCAAGAATCCCTAATCTTTTCTTACTTTTAATAGAAGTTGTAAGTACCCAGCAAATTTGGCAAACCTTGCCAGCTCCATTGCCATTTCCAGGTTAAAAAGAAGTTTCTTAGCCTCAGTGCAAGTGTGTGCACAATTTTTTTTTTAAAGTGGCTTTCTTAAAGCACGTCATGCATTTAACAAGTTTGGGCAGATGTAGATAAAATGGACCAAGGATTCCTCGTATAAATGGCACAGTTTAGAAGCAGCAATGTTTGCCTGTGATTTCCAACTGACACATATGTCCTTTATTGGTAGAACTATGAGTCTGACTAACAAGATCGGCTTTAAGATTTGCTTATTCAATGAGCTGTTTAAGTAAAGCTGGCAGCAGTGCCATTTTACTTTTCATTTTTGGAGGGACCCATGATAGTGTACTCGCAATCCAGACTCACAGATAATCAAGCTTTCTGACTTGTTCTAAGTAAAAAGATCCCTTCTTCAAGTTCCCTCTGAAGGACCTATGCGGTTGAAAAGCCATACATTTTGTTTTAGAAACATTGATTTCCAAGCTATACTGTTCGCGGGTGAATTAATCAGTTAAGTTCTGCAGTCTGATGCGAGCTTTCAATATCAGTAACATATCTTTTGAAAACAATAGAGCATAGATACTCTGATCGGCCAATTTGGGAGGGTCACCTTTGCAATCATATAGTGTGTTAATTACCCCATTGATGTAAAGTGTAAACAAAGTTGGGGCAAGCACGCAACCCTGATTGACCCTTCTCTCAACCCTAATGCGGTCCATCAGTTCACCCTCCCTACCTCACCTCACTTGTGCAAAATCTTTGCTGTACATGCAAATTATTAGGTCGAGGAGATTAACTGGCATCCCCATATGTCTGAGAGCAGACCATGGTTTCTCACAAAGTATCAGATTAAGGGCTTCCCAGAGGGCCCCAAACACTACATACAAGTGACCTTTGTCTAAATGAATGGTCTTTCAGAGAATCCAAATACAGCAAAAAACCTGATCAATAGGACCAAAAGCCTGCCTGAATGTGGGACAACACTTGATTTCCCTCCATCCATGTTGAATTTTAACCAATAACTGTCGATTAAATATTTTTTGGGCATTATCTATCAAGCTAATTGGTCTATCGTCAGCTGGGTAGTCTTTATCCCCCTTTTCATAAATCGGGGATGGTCTCTGCTCCTCTCCCGGATTCTGATATCTCCGCTGCTCTCGCTATGACATTCAATAAGATATTTAATGTAAAACCCCATACAAACAGTTCTGATCAACATAGATCCCCAGGAATCTCTTCAAGTCCTGGGGCTTACCCCGTTTTCAAACTATTTATAGGTTCTAGAGTCTCTTCCATAGAAAAAGAGACTGCAGAAGTGCTTTCTAGGCCATGCACCATGTTCACCTGCTATCCATTCATATCTAAACTACTCTCTCTTGTTATTAAGAGTATAAATATTGCTAAAGAAATTTGCTTACATGTGAGGCTGGATGTAAAAGTCTTCATCTCTAGTGATATTAGAGGTTCCATGTACAAGAGTATGCCAGAAAACTTTACTATCTAACCATATTCTGCCCAATTTCCTTCTGTCCATCTCTTTCTAGCAGCTAGCTGCGTGCATCTATACTGTTTCCTTCCCACAGCTATTAACTCTCTATCTCCACATTTTAGAGGAACCATTAATTTTTGTTTGGCCAACCTGCATTGTTTGTCAAACCAGGGTATTTCTGTGTGTCTGAACGCTAGAACATTTACTGTTTTGTAAAAATACAATCAAATTGGTGTTTATAGATATTCACTTTGGGCCTACTTCTTTCATGGAATTCTCAAATATGTATAGAGCATTAGAAACCAACAAATTAATGAGTGCAATTGTGCCTGTGCTGATCATTGTTGGGCAATAAATCTTCCAACCCTCCTCAGAGCGACGCAAAGCAAACAGACCCCAGCTGTCACAAAACACAGGAAATGTTCTTGCACCTTTGTCCGTTTATTGGCATGCCAAGGCAGAAGGCAGACGCAGTTTCACGTCTTGGAACAAGCTTCTTCTGCCCCACATAGATATTCAGGGGAGCATATATAGGGCTGAGAGTGCTGTCATCAGTAAAATCCTTAGACGTGGACAAGGCCAAATATGATTGTACATATACAAATAGAATTGTCATATAAGCACAAGACATAGAGCAATATAAGGACACAAGGGAACAGAAAGCAAGTTTAAGCGAAACCTGCAAGATTCAAAGGCTTTTCCCAGCGGGTAACCCAGGACGTGTTAAAGAGGGCAATAAAGGTCCTGGGGTCAGGCTTGAATAGATTTGTAAAGGAGGGGTGATTTTAGGAGCACAGAGCAAGCAGTTTGATCAGAGACAGACAAAGTTAGCTCAGTGGGTCTGAGAAAGTGCGGGGTAGAATTTGGGATTGATCACTTATTTGGCTGATGCAAACATATAGATATATATTTTTCCGCGCAATTTTGATAGCAATATCAAATACCATTGTAAGAAAAATATGAATATATATACATATGGTAGAAATATATAGTTTCGATAAAGTACATATCTTTGACCAGCATTACAGTGTTTAAATAACATGCATATATTGACGTAGACCCATCCAAGAGGTATTCATTTTTCAACATAGATAATATTAAATACTAATACTCAATGCATTTATATTATATATCTATAGTAATTAATTGAAATGGTGTGCTTTCTCTACATACTGTTGTATTTGGAGATATTTGTAGGGTAGCTCCTGCTCTGTAGGAGGTAGAATTTTAACTGCAGAAATTGGATGAATGCTTTTACTACACAATTGCTGTCCCATGGACCAACAACACTGAAGACAACACAAAAATATCACTATTGTTACAAATATACCCAGTAGTGCTAAAAGTAAGTGTTTTAACCATCCTGTTGGTTACCATGACCATAGCCAGGACCAGTCATCAGAATCTGTAATTTTCCCTGCTCCACAGAATACTTGAACTGCATTCTTAATGTGTGCCACATGCCCTGCTATGTTTCCACTTTTGTTTAAAAAATAACAGCAAGAGGAATTTAATAAAACGCAGTCCTCCTTGTTGTAGTGTCAGGAGGTCAAGTGCAATTCGGTATTGAATAGTCATGGCAGCTACTGAATTCATTTCCATCTGCAACTGCTGAAGTGCATCTCTTGTTGCATTGAATGCTACAGCTAGCTCAGCAGACATATTAACTAGGGCCGATTCTAAATCGTATACCGCATATCCAGGAATAAATATATGCATTTGTTCAAAGAATAGACCTTGTCTATCTTCCAGAATAGGTGTATGTATATCTCTTTTTTATCTATGAGCAAAACTCCCCTAATTTAGTGGATCATGGGCTGCAATGTGTGCACGACTGAAATGTTTGGTGTAGGATAAGAAATCGCACACATGCCTTCCCAGTGCCTGGGAAGCATCTTGTATGCTTTAGTGCCACAAATAAAATACATTCCATCCTGTAACTGTGCGTCCAATTTGTGATATTTACTGAGAGGAAGGCCTACCCCTTCAGGAAAAGTGTTTTGGAATTTATTACACCATTTGTAATCAATTCATGAAGTATTTATAAGCGCAACATTTACCCATGGTGCCATGTATGAGCACCGAGCTGACCATAAGGGGTATTCTAATGTTTTAGAAATCACATTTGGTGCCCTAGCATGCTTATTCTTTTGCTCAAATAATGGATAATACAGATATTATTCATGTCTCTCCATCTACAGTGATGTTCCAGTAATGCAAAGTGTAGTTTACTTGTTTTCCTCGTACCTTAGCTGTCCAGTTCCTACTTACTAACTGTCTGTCTTTTATGTTCCAATTCCCTGTGATATTATCAAATTCTAATATGTTAGGACACTGGCTACTTTTTAAATGTCCTAAGTATCGGGAAGCTGGGTTACATCCTGAAAAATGACGTTTTAAACATACAGGAAATGCTTTTTCCATGTCTTTGTATTCTACTGTAGGAGACACTTGGTATTGGGCTTGAATATTTGGCAGTATGGTACAACGTGGGTACAATCCAACCCTTCCTTCTCCTCAATCTCAGGTTACATTGGATATGAGGCATCCTATTCCTTGTGCATATTTTGTATAGGCACATGTGTTTCATATAGGCCAATTGGGTCTCTGGGGTGTCAGGATAATTCTATACAAATCCAGCAATTTTGAAGACGTAAAGCCTGGGCAACTTCCTCATGTACTGCAATGAGGGGATGGTCAGCAGGTGGTTGCAACACAGGTAGCACACACATAATTAAGGTACTACAAAATATTGTTAGCATAAGGCAATGCATTTTCTTGACAGTGGTAAACATCACTTTCAGAATTTAAAATATTGTTAGGCAGTATCTTTCTCAGTTCTAGGGTACTTTCTGTAAGTGTCAATAATGAAAGTTCTTGTGGTGCACGGTCATCTGCTTCTCCTCCTGGTCCATAGTCGTCTTGATCAGGGGCAGTTTCACGGACCTGTCCTGCGTTGTCCTCTTCAGCCTATTTTTGGGCGGTGTAGACCATCACCTTTTTCTGGTCTGCATTGCGTGCTTCACTCAACAGCATCAGTTGGTGTCACCGTTACTGGGACACTTGATGATGGATCCTCAGTGTTGTTGTTAGGAAAGGTCTGGTCTGTCTCCTCCTTGTCTTGTGTTTCGCGCTACTCCACTCGTGGCCGGTGCTCATCTGTTAAAGGTGCCTCTGCCTCAGGCGTTGTTGGTTCAGCCCTGCATCATGTTCCGTGCAGCCACTCTGGATGTCCCTGCACCTTTAGTGATGTTCTGGTAACCAGGAGCACAATGTGGGGTCCAGTCCACCTAGAAGTAAGAGAAACATTTTTTATTTTTCTCACCATGACCATGTCTCCAGGTTTAAAAGGGTGTGTTTGTTCTGAGGAAGGATGGGGCAAAGCTTCCTTCACCTGGAGATGGTGATGCCTCAAGACCATCGACAATTTTACATCATAGTCAGAAATCTGCTCATCCGTCCACAGCAGTGCTGCGTGAGAGGCAACCTCAACCCCACCGACATTGACCGCCCCATCAATATCTCATGGGGGGACAAGAGAGTTGTTCTAGATAGTGTTGCTCTTATGGCATGCAGCACTAAAGGCAGCACATCTGGCCATTTTAGGCATGTTGCATCAGTTGTTTTGGCTAATT
Organism: Lissotriton vulgaris; assembly: GCF_964263255.1. Taxonomy (NCBI): domain Eukaryota; kingdom Metazoa; phylum Chordata; class Amphibia; order Caudata; family Salamandridae; genus Lissotriton; species Lissotriton vulgaris. Next base: position 1,531,747,522 of record NC_141689.1, on the reverse strand, counting down.
TATGTTTTATTGTGGTGTTCAGTCTTTCCACCTTGCCAGAACTTTGTGGGTGGTAAGGGGCATGCAGTTTCCACTCTATTTCCAAACAGTCACACATTTTTTCCACAACGACAGCAACAAATTCACTCCCTCTGTCACTGTTTATGCTCTGGGGGACCCCAAACCGAGGTAAGAAATCTTTCATCAAGCATCGCACAACAGTTGCTGCATCATTCTTCCTAGTAGCAAATGCCTCCACCCATTTTGAAAATAGATCCACACATACCAGCAAATATTTGAATCCATTCATTGGGGGCATATAGGCAAAGTCTATGGGAATGTTGGTAAAGGGACCCTCTGGTACTGTCAAGTGATCATGGGTAGCGGGGGACCAACCTTTAGCATGTTGGGCACAGACAAGACATTGGGAGCAGAATTGTGCAGTGAAATATGTTATCACTGGTGCAAACCATTCTTGTCTAATCAAAGCATTCATCCCTCCTTGAGCCATGTGAGTGGGTCCATGGACAAGCCTGGTAAGGGGCAGGTACCTACTGCGTGGGGCCACAGGCCTCCCATCCTGGTGGACCCACAATCCCTCATCTTGCGGCTCACATCCAGCATCAATCCACGCTCTTTCTTCCTCTGGTGGTGCAGACCATTGTGCTTCTTCCACATGAGCTAGCAACAATTGTCTCTGAATCAGCTGTATTTTTGGAATACTTTTTTGCCATTGAAGGCATCATCTGTACTGGCTGTAACATGCTTTGTTTTGCTGCTGTGTCAGCCAATGTGTTTCCTCTGGCTATTTCAGTATTAGCTCCTGTATGTGTTTCACATTTTATTACAGCTATTCTGTTGGGTAGTAGGTTTGCTTGCAGCAAATTCTTTACTAAGGGGCCATTTTGAATGGGGCGTCCTGCTGCTGTTATGAAACCACGATACTGCCACAGCTGGTCAAAATCGTGAACAACTCCAAAGGCATATAGTGAATCAGTATAAATGTTAACATTTTTCTCCTCAGCTAGGATGCATGCTCTTGTTACAGCATACAGCTCAGCTTGCTGGGCAAATGTGCCAGTGGGGGGGGCTGCACTTTCAACTATGGTGTCTACTGTTGTTATAGCATACCCTGCTCTGTAATCAGTGTCTGTTAGTCTGCTGTTTTCTAATGGTGTTTGCTGCAAATCTGGTCTGGGTGTGGTGCATGTCTCTACAAATTCAACACAGTCATGGTCGGGGGTCTCATCTGAATCACCTAGTGGAGGTAATAATGTTGCGAAATTAACAGGGGGACATCTTTTAATGGTGTTATTGGTGTTAGACAACAGAGTGACCTGACCTCATAACCTGTTTGTCTGGCCGCCGAAAAATGTTGTGTTGCTGCAGATAACAACAACAACTGTACCGAATGTGGCACATGAACAATACATGGGTAGTCCAACACAATGGGAGCCGTCCTCTCTACCATCACAGCTGCTGATGCCACTGCTCTCAAACAAGCTGGATGCTCAGTTACTATTGCAGGCAAAGTCATAAAGTAGTATGCCACAGGTCTTTTTTCCTGAGCCATGCTGCTGTATCAGCACACCATTTGCAATGCAATTTTGCTCTCAAACATAGAGATGGAAGGGCAGTTTGTAATCAAGTAGCCCCAGGGCTGACGCAGTACACATAGTCTCTTTCAGTTTCTTAAAACAGTTTGCAAGTTCATTAGTCCATACAATGTTGTTGGGAGCATCTTGTAGTGTACATTGTTGCAGGATGGCATCATGGGATCTGTACTCAGGGATCCACTTGTGGCAGTAGTTCATCATCTCCAGGAATGACAGCATTCCTTTCTTGGTGGATGGAGGCTGGATGCCCTGAATCATTTTTATCCAGTCAGGTGATATGTGGCGTGTACCTTTGGATACCACATAACCCAGGTAAGTCACCTCTTTTTTGGCAGCACTGGAATTTTGACAATGAAGCTTTGTGTCCTCTCTCCTGGAGGTTATTCAGCAGCGCTACAGTGTCTTTTTCACAGAGTAGAACATCAGCGTACTGCAAGATGATGCTACCTCCTTCCAGGTGTAGGCTATCCAGGTCTCTCTTTACTGCCTGCGCATAGACCAAGGGACTCTCAGTATAGCCTTGAGCTAGTCTTCTGAAAGTATATTAAGTATCTTTCACTGTGAAAGCAAAAAGATACTCACTCTCTGGATGGACTCTAATACAGAAAAACGCAGAGGAGAGATCATTGATTGAAAGTACTCTGCCTCTACAGGTATAGAAGATAATATTGTATTGGTGTCAGGCACAACAGGTGCTAAGGGAACCAGAATATTGTTTATCTGTTCTAAGTCCTGTATGAACCTATACTTCCCAGTATTGCCCTTGGGCAATAGAATGATAGGACTATTACAGGGGCTGAATGTCTTTTTATTGATACCTTGTTGCAAGATAGATTCAATCACAGGTTGTATTCCCTCCTCTGCCTGAGGTGACAGCCTGTACTGGTGGACATAATGTAATTCCGCTTTCTCCTTAAGTGTCACTTCATGGGGAGGGCATGTTTTCAATAATCCTGCCTCATTTCTGTGTTTTGCCCAAACTTGCTCTAGAAATAGGGGGCATATTACCGAGCAATAGCGATAATTATCGCTATTGCTTGGTTAGAGACAAAAATTTACCGCTCAGCTGCGGCAATTTTTATCGCAGATAAACCTTGGTATTACCAAGGTTTATCGCAAATGCGATACAAATCGGCCGCAATGCATGAATATCGCTGAAAAGTCAGCAATATTCATGCATTACCGAGCCAATGCTCTTAGCCATGTTATCCACCTCCCATTGGATAACATGGCTAAGAACTGCTCAGGGCAGGTGTTAGCTTTTGGAGATATTCGTGCTTAGCGCAAATATCTCCAAAAGTTGGTAATAGGAGATAGCAATGTTAGCGACTGTTTCCAGTCGCTAACATCTTGGCACGCCCACTTTGCATGCCATTAGTGATAAATATCACTGACATGCAAAGTGGGGCCCAAGATGGTCGCTATCTCCTACTAGCTGTCGCTAACTGGTGTTAGCGACAGCTAGGTAATAGGGAGATAATTTTATCTCGCTTTCTTGGCTTTTAAAGCCAAAAAAGCGGAGATAAACCCCCTTGATAATATGCCCCTTAGTTTTTAGTCAGCCGTAAAGCCATATTCCCTTCAAGCTTGTCAAAAACTGCAGTCCTGTCCTGTCCTTTCTGTTCATACACAACGTCCAACACCAACCTTCACCATCTCCTAACACAGACACCATTCCTAAAGGAAATGTAAAATCCTTAGTTCTAGGTAAGTCCTGAAGGTGTTTGACCATGGGGCCCAAATCCTTAGGGTAGTAACCTGGTGTTACAGCTATGGATACATGTGGTTCAGAATCTGGCACTTAAAACAACCTCATTTCCAGTGGTCCTAGTTCAATGCTCACTGCACACCCTCTTTTCCTACATATAATGTGTGCTTCAGCAACTCCATTGTCCAGTGCAAATGTTTGTCTGCCCTGTAGGCGTGCCATTCAGGTACTGCTCCTGTGAAAAAGGCTGCAGTACAGTGTAAGGGCCCAGGTACTAATGTCAACTGCACCAAATGAGTGACCAATTCACTCTCAATATCAGGGCTGTATTTAAACAGTTTTTGAAACATGTTTTCATAAAAATCTCCATGTAATGGAGTCCATTGATAATGTGTTAGAGAAAGAGAGACAATACAGGATGCACATAACACAGAGTCCTCACTTAGGGGTCCATTCGGATGGCCGACGGATCGCCACCACTTGCCCGTCCGCCACATTTCTTCCCCCGCCATATTACGATGGTGGGGGGGACTGTGGCGGAGGGGAAGACCGTCCGCCGCTTTTCCGCCGCGGTCGGCTTGCGGCCGCGGCGGAAAAGGCCTGATATGGTGGCGGTGTCTATCAGACATTGCCAGCCATATTAGGATGGCCGGTGAGGAATGCCTTTCCGTGGCGGCAATGCCGCCACGGAAAGGCATACGGTTTTTTACTTTGGGGGCCTGTTGCGGGTTCCCAGGGTGAAGGGGGGTGGGGGGTGCACATGGGGGGTACCTATGGGACCCTCCAGCATTTCAATGTACACCATGACATGCACCGCGCGGTGCCTGTCATGTTGTGCATTGAAATGTACAACGTGCATTTTTTGCATTGTGGCGGGCCGGTGCTTCAAGCACCGTCCGCCGCAATGTAAAAAATGCAGGATGCACCCGCCACTGTGGCAGATCCATCCTAATTGGGGGCACGGTTCCTCCGCCCTTGTGGCGGACGGTACCGGCCCCCGACAGCATGGCTGACGGACTTTGTCCGTCCACCATCCTAATGGACCTCCTAATTTGCAAGCAGTAAGTGTTCTATTAACCAATTCTAACCTGTCCTCAGGTACTTGTAAGTAAATCCCATTTTGTAAAAAAATATAATGTTGCATGCAATTTACAGAGGAGGTCTTTCCCCAGCAAATTGATGAGTGCATCTGGTGACAGGAGAAACTGATGGGTCATTGTAAAGTCATCAACAGAAACTGGTAGGGGTTCTGACTATTCTTCATGCATCATCATTCCATTTAGTGCTATAGTAGTGACTGTTTCACTACTACCAGGACCCAACTTGTTTCTTACTGCAGATAGGGTTGCACCACTGTCTGTAAAAAATCGATCTCTTTATCTCCTACCTTAATTTGAAACATGGGATTCTCTTCTGGTGTCTCTGAAACCTTCATCATAAAGCACTAGGCTCTGGTTGCTGCAGTTTGTCACATCTCTCTCTCCGCATGGTCCTATGCTGATCCATGTTGCTCCTGGAAAGGATTCCTCAGGGAGTGCTGGGTCTGCTTCTGGTCACTTGGCATGGTTGGTGTATATGGCTGGGTCTCATTTCTATCAAACCTTTCATTACTGTTGCTTCTATCATCTCTATTTAACTGGTCACATCTCTCATTCCAGTCCCTTCTACCTCTAATATTTCTACAATTGCGTTCCCAGTGCCAATACCTCTGGCAAATATAGCACTGATCCCTGCTCTTGTCTCTCCTCTGGTATCCTTTTCCGTTTTCCTGTCTTTGCTGGGTCCCTGATAGTACATTCCCTCTGGCTCCTCCTCTCGTACTTGCTGCAACATCATTCCTTTGTCATTTTTAGCAATGTCCTTCCTTACCTTAAAAATACCATCTCTTTCTATAGTTATGAGAAGCGGGCACAATTCATGATATCCTTTAGTGGACCAATCAGGGTGGCGCAGTTTGCAATTGAGGGCCACAGAAGCTAGCAATCCATTCATAAGGGTTTGCGAAGCCAATACCTTATAGGCCTCTGTGGTGCGCGGTACCCCTGCACTGTTATCCCATGCTTCATTGTACCTTAAGATGTAATCAGCCACTGACTCACCTGGCATTGGCAACGTGGCAGTGACTTGAGAAAAATCACCATGTTTAACTGCTAGGCCATTAATTGTGTCCCTGATAGACTCTAACCAATTAATCAACCTATTTTCTGTGACATCCATATTATTAGTCAGTATGGTCCAATCTCTTTCCTGTGGAATTTGGAACACACTTTTTACTAAAGACCATCTGCTCCCATATCCTATTTTTAATAGCATTTCTACATCTCGAGGGAGGGGGTATAGGCAATATATATTTTATGAAGCCACTCATAATATTTTACACTTGGGAGTCAGTGGGTCAGGCGCGTCCTTAGTCATTTGGGTTGCCTCCAAGGGACCCCATGGCTTTAGCATGGCTGTCCCCCCAACACTATTTTTGGTGCAGTGAGTTTAGTGTTCAATAGTATGTCATCAGTATATGAGTTCTCACCCTTTCCCTTTAGGGTCCGTGTTCGTGACTGTATATGTATCAGCAGTTCCTTCCTTTCTAGCTTATCCTGTAGTTTATTAATGGAGCATTGTATTTCCTCTCTATCAGTGTTAACTTCATCTTGGAACTCATCTGCCTCTTTCCTCAGGTGTGTCAACTGCTCCTGTTCCCCCTCATTGTTTCTCTCTTTTGCGGAGGCGTAGCTAGAGCTTGTGGTGCCCGGGGCTATCCCTCAGATTGCCGCCCCTTGCATCCACAGTACTGCTCGCTTGCTGTGCACTTTCGCAGAATGGGAGCTCGTATGAGTAAATATGCCTGGCTTGCTTTTAGTTGTTGAGAAGGCCCTGCGGCCGGCCGACTCCTGCTTTAAAAGCAGTGAAGGCACAGCAGGTGTAGCGCTTCAGAGACCCCATTAAACAGACAGTAGACATCCGGCTTAGCAACACGGCGTTTGTCACAATCCTCACGCAAACAGTTGAATATGAATTCAGGCAAGTGGCTGGGGCATGGCCTGTGGTGGTCCATATGGTGCTCCGTTTGCTTTCATAAAACACGTGCCATCTCACACACAGTACACGCCAACATAACTGCATGAGCACCCTATCGTTTCAGCGCGCATACTAACACACGCATAGGCGCAGCATTTTACACAAGCTTCACGACTGAACTCCATCAGACACAGTATAGCACGCATCTCATACCCATACTGTCACAAAAGCACACACATCATCATAAACCCCAACGCTCACTCCACAGAAATGCACATTATTCTCATTTCACACATGGCCTTGCATATCACACCACAGACAGCATCAAGCCCACATATACCACCAGAAGCACTGTCAAACACATCCCTGCTTGCCTTTACACCAGCAAACTCCTTCATCACGCCCTCTCACAACAATCCTTAAAGTCATACACAAGCACACTATAAATAAACACAACATTGCCCATTAGGCTAAAAGTTTGCCCTGGTACCGTCTGCGCTTTTACGTTTGTCTTTATTCATTGGATGCATTCATTGTGAGTAAACTTTTCCGTTTGCCTTGTATATTTTTCAACATGAATCACAAACTCACGTGTCGCCGAATGCGGTAAAACACCCATGCTGGTAACTACCATGCAGGCTGGTGGAAGCAGCGCCCGGTCTGGGGTGGGACAGGACCAGTACTGAGAGCCCGGTGTTCAGGTCTTCAGTCTTTCTTCACCAGAGAGTGGAAGAACAGATTCTGTCAAGCACCGAGATAAAGCGGCAAACTCTGACCCATAGTGGTCGATATGTCTACTGGGAAAAGTACCGAAGATTGCTCGCCTCATCGGCGTAAATCAATTGCTAGGGCTGACATAGCTGCCAATGTTTCAGATTGCTTATGTGTGTCATTTTCATAATTTCATCGTAATTATGAGTGACATTCAATGACTATGAGTGACATTTTCTCGCGATCAAAATCAAGAAATGAAGAGAAGGGAAACATATAAATATCAACTATCACAACCATTTGAGCAACGAAAAACTAACGAGATACTAAAACTGCTTTAAAGCACCAGAAATGAATGGGCACTAACTTAGTAAAAAACAGTAATTGACCGCTAATCCACATTAAATACAGTTTTGAGAATATCCGTGGTTCCTGTTCTTTCTTGAAAACTCACTAAACAAAACAGTAATCTTGCTCCAGTCAGAACTCCATTATTCACAAGAGTGATTTTGTCATTTTCATTGGTGCATGAAAACTCTTGAACACACAAAGAATTCAGCCCCAGAATTGTCACACTTTGAGTGTGATGGTCAGTAGTTGCGTTGCAAGTCATTGGCAATGGCAGCATAGCAGGGGGAATGTGTAGTGCAAGCTCCTGTTATCTCCTGACGAGAGCTCTGACACATTTTTTTTACAGCAACAAAAATCAATTTTTATGGAATAGTGGGGCATATTATCAAGGGGGTTTATCTCCGCTTTTTTGGCTTTAAAAGCCAAGAAAGCGGAGATAAAATTATCTCCCTATTACCTAGCTGTCGCTAACACCAGTTAGCGACAGCTAGTAGGAGATAGCGACCATCTTGGGCCCCACTTTGCATGTCAGTGATATTTATCACTAATGACATGCAAAGTGGGCGTGCCAAGATGTTAGCGACTGAAAACAGTTGCTAACATCGCTGTCTCCTATTACCAACTTTTGGAGATATTCGCGCTAAGCGCGAATATCTCCAAAAGCTAACACCTGCCCTGAGCAGTTCTTAGCCATGTTATCCAATGGGAGGTGGATAACATGGCTAAGAGCATTAGCTCGGTAATGCATGAATATCGCTGACTTTTCAGCGATATTCTAAGCATGGGCGGAAAATCCGTTTCGCTCGCGGATTTTGCGGATTTTCGGTAAATTCGCAATCCGCGAGATTCGCGAATCTCCCGCAAAATCCGCAAATCCGCGAGCAGCGGATTTTATGGCTTGCTCGCACTGTTCGCGTGAGTTCGCGGCTTCCCAGTACAACTTCGCGCCCCGCGAATAAGCGCTAAATTGCAGAAATACGATCTTAGCAAAACTGAAACTACTTACCAGGTTCAAAAGTTCAGGCTCATCATTAGTAGCCATTTCCTGTAGTGCTTCCTGAGGGGCCCCTCCAGAGTTCAGTTGCCTACTTGCAACTATTATGTGACCCAGCTCTGAACCTCAGAATAGTTACACATATGCCACAAAGGTCCTGAATTACAGCTAAGGGAGACAAGCAGGAGCCAGGCTGGAAGTTCAAATCCATTAATCAGCCCCTAATTCATTATTGTCAGTTGGGGCAGGGCAGGTGTTGTAACTAATTTTGCAACAATGAAAGCACTTAGCAAGTGCAAAAGATCACTAATCAGGAAGCACTAAGGAAGCAGGTGCCAGCTAAAAAAATATTCTGTGACACATTAATCAGCCCCAAATTAATTCAGGTCACTTGAGGCAGGGAAGGTGTGCTTTGTTTTGCCACAATAATGTACACTGACTGGACAACCAGAGGGTGCTGTGATGAAACAGAGGGTGGCATGGGTGGGCCAGAGGGTGGCATGAGTAGTCAGAGAGTGGCAGTGGTGACAGAGAGTGGCAGTGATGAAGAAGAGTGTCCCAAACAGGCTGGACATGTAGAAACAACAAGTTCGCAAAACTTGCGACCCGACAGGTAAGTTCGCGTTTTGCGAAATTGTACAAAACCCTCGCGAACTGGCAGAAACACGCGCGAACACACAAAAAAAAATCCGCAAATTCGCGAGAATTCGCGGATTTTGCGAATTGCGAGTTCGCAAATCCGCAAAATTCGCGAACGCGAGATTCGCAAAATTCGCCCATGCTTACGATATTCATGCATTGCGGCGATTTTTATCGCATTTGCGATAAACCTTGGTAATACCAAGCTTTATTTGGGGTAAAAATCGCCGCAGCGCAGCGGTAGATTTTTGTCTCTAACCAAGCAATAGCGATAATTATCGCTATTGCTTGGTAATATGCCCCAGGGTTTTTATGGGAAGGTCCTTGCTGCCTACCTATTTTTGGCACGGTTACTAGACTCGGTACAGCCGTCCAGATAGTTCATGTGAAGGGGGGTTTGGGGCGGGGGGTTCACACGGTGCTGGGCGAGCGGTCAGTCTTGCAGAGCCCCATCATGCCAACTAAACTTCGCTCAATTACACCAGCCTAGTTTTTCCTAGAAGGCAAGACACACTCAATCGTTGACGTAATTAAAGAAGGACAAGATGCTATGCTTTTAATATGCAACGTTTATCTGACGTGGTTAAAAATATCAGTTTCCTGCTGACATCCATTCATGCAAAACAATGCATTTTCATGAAAAGCTGAATTTGGATCCACATTCTAAAGGTAGGGGAGCTCTTTACAGGAGCGGCAGGTCTAGGGTTTTTTTTTTAATAGACTTGCAAGGCATGGGTGCTCGTCGTGGTGCCGCTGATATGTCGGACTGGCAGAGGGGCTGTCCTCGTTTTTTTGCAATTTTCACCCCGAGTGGGCTGGGTATGCTCAGGCGTGAGTCCCAGGCTCTCCACATCACTGGAGTCAAGCTATCCAGGCTAAAGAAGGCTGATAGCCAGAAACCGGTCCTTGGATGCTTGATTCCAGTCTAGGAAAGACATGGCTTGGTAGTTCGGGCTGGACTGTTCCCATGAGGCACAGGGTCAAGGCTGATTTGCATATAGCCATTGTCTGACCTAGGGTGGTGTGGAGTGCAAAAAAACGATGGATTTAGGCCCAGATCTTTGTACTGGGGTGAATGTAAGACATTGTTCTGCATTCTGTCCATCAACTGTGTTTTTTGCAGTCCTCGGTGCCTGCGGCCTGCCAATGGAGAATAGTTTCAGTTACTTTATAAGACAGTGGCCCACAGACAAGGACACACACACTGACCTCTTGCCGCAGTCTTGATCTCGCAGGAAGTACTCCAGAGGTCAGCTGTGCCCTCCATGGCTGCTCTCTCCTCTCCCTGCATCTCTCCTGCCCCATACCTTGCACTTCCTATAGGCAGATAAGACTTGGCTGATTCTCCCATAGTTCTGACAGAGAAGAGAGCTAGCAGAGGCCGGGCTCCTCCATGAGGATCCCAGCTGCAGAGTTCTAAGTCTGCACTCAGCAACTGAGTTGCTGAACCCTGACGGTACACTGAGCCGGCACTGGACGTTCGCTTGCACTGTACCAGAGTGAGAGGCATGCTCAGCCTATAATTTAACAATTCCATGGGGCGATTTTTGACGGCCCAGCCGGGACAAGCAGAAGGCAGTTCTGCGAGGCCATAATTACAGCGCCGGCGATAAATAGTCCCTTGCTGCTTCCTTCCAAAACAAACTCCCCGCCGTTGGCAGCAGGATATGACGCCACCCCGCGGCGCCAGCCTTTCATTGTAATCGGACTGTGCCCGGCCCGGCTGTAATGGTAGGAGGCTCGGAGGCATTGCACACCTCCATCCAGGCTGTTTGAGAAGTGCGCCGGTGGACACCTGATGCACAATTGTAACGGTGAGCTGCCTGCCAGCAGCCTCACCTAAACTAGGAGCACGAAAGTTGCGCGAGGGCTGGTCAATCATTATGCACTGTTGGCAGCATTGACAAGGTGCCCGCAGCACTTGCTCTTCACACAGGGGCCGCGCGGCACTGGCGGCTGCCTTTATAATTAATTTTATTATAGAATTTGCTGTGCTCAAATAAATTATAAAGGCCGCCGCCAGTGCGCGCGGCCCCCGTGTGAAGAGCAAGCACACCTTGTAAATGCAGCCGCCCCCAAAATTGTGCCGTCTAATACGGACCGCCCCCTGCCCCCCCTAGCTACGCCGGTGCTCTTTTACATTCAGCCCTAAATCTTCCCTCAGACCAAAAGTGGAAGGTTGGACTGGGAATTTAAAAGCATGTCGCATGTCCCCTCCTAAGGATAAGTGCCCATTCAGGACTGGTGTTCTAAAACTGCCCTCTCTGTGGCTAGTTGGTATGTCTTATACCCTAATTAAATCACCTTCCAGGGATATGTGGAAATAAGGAACATATGATAAGCTTGGTTGTGAAGCCAGTCCTTGCTCAGGTGTGTTATGTCTTTCACACTGTATGTAGGGGCCTGAAAGCGATGGGTAAATTGAAGTTGCTGGAGGAGGGTGTGAGAAGTTGGCCTGGTAGATGATGTCCACTATTCAAGTGGGCACCTTGCACCAGTCCAAACAACCCTTATCGTGATGGTTGTAAAGTCAACTTTATAGACCTGCTATCCTAGTGATAGCATGGACAAAGCAGTCTTAGGTTAAAACTTCAGAGAGCATGTGAAGCCAGCTGTTGTACCAATAATAGTCCCTTGAATATCAAATGAAAGGACACCACACAAGGTATATATCAAATATATATGTATTTATTACTAAAACAACCCCTCTGCACTCTTTATGAGGTCAGAGTTCGAGATACAGCACAAGTTACTCAATAAGCATACTATAAGTTGCACAGATACAATTCTGCCCTAGGGGCCTCACGAACCATATACTAAGTAAGTGGTATAAGAACCACTTCAGGAAAGGTGAATAGGTCTAGGGCCTAGAGAATCGCTGGGGCTACACTGGACAACCAAAGGTTAGGAAGTAGTCCCACAGGATGCGTGTGCAGTGTCTAAACACACACGTGAGTTACCATAGAGTTTCAATGGGAACGTAAAAGTTACAAAGCAATAGATTTCAGACACTTCCAGGTGGACAACCGGAAAACCCTGTTAAACTAGGACACTTGGATAGTTAATACCCACGGGAGCACCGGAGTACTCGAGTTACCTCACCCAGGGAAGCCGGGTGCATAGGTGTCTTTTCATGTCGGGTTTCGTTGCTGAATCCTATTGAGAGCTGCAAGAAAGTGCTGCAGGCGACCAGGAGGAAAGTGTCCGGAGCAGTGAAGAACCGGAAAGCAGGGGGGACGGAGTCTGGGTCACTAGCCAGTGACCAGGAAGGAACCAGGTGATGTTGAGATGCAATCAGGTGAAGAGGTGAAGCTTGTCTCTGCAGCCACGAGGTCCAGGAGGTGTCGATGATGACCAGGAGCTGGAGTCGAGCTGTCCCACAACGGATCTAGCTGTTGGCAGGGTCGCTATCTGGATTGAACCCAACTAACCTTGGCAAATGCAATCCACGCAGGATTAGATGATTAACTTCTGTTCAGACCAGCAAGGTCTGGGGAGCTTCTCCTTTGCAGTGAAGCAGGAGCAAGCCTGGAGCAACCAGGCAAGCAGTAGTGTTTTAAAAAGAAGTCTTCAGATGGGCCACTAGCCAACAGGCTAGCAACCACAAAGACACATTGAGCTGAAATCCAGGTGCAGGCCCCATGCGGCACTCCTGGAGTGTGGAGGGCTGTGCTTCTGTGTAAATACTGCTGGGGTCTGGGGCTTCTCAAACCCCAATGCACAACTTCAACGGTGCCTCAGAAGCTGCACAGGTAGCAAAAAGCAGGTAGTCCAGGATGTCCGATCCCACCTCTCTTGTGTCCGCCACCGATCTCAGCTTTGCTGTGGATGTGGGTCAGAGTCAGAGAAGTCTGGAAGTCTAGATTCTGTGTTGCTAAGTCTTCGGGTTCCGGCAGGAGCGCCGTCAAAGCAAACTGGCAAGTTACTGTTGGTGCCTGTTTGCACAGGGTGGTCACTCCTTGACCACAAGGGAGATGTCTTCAGTCTTCCAGGCGAAATGGAACATCGAAGGTCCAAGAGTTTGTTTCAGAGTTTCTTCCAGGATAATCTAATGTCTCTAGACACAGCTCCTAACTTTATACCAAACTAAGGGGCTGGATTACCTGCTAGGTCCCTCCTATGGATGGAACCTGACAAGGGGGTGGTTATATCCCTTTTTCTTTGTCCAGTTTTGCGCCAGAGCTGGTTTGAACCGGACTATGCATGGAGCACCTTGTGTGCCCCAGGCAGTGTCTGGAAACAGCAGTTTCCATTGAACCCACCCTGCCCCAATCCACTACAGGCTGTCTGGGGAGGTGCCAGCACCTCCCTTGACAGGAAGCATATTGTCCAGGCCTCCCCTGCCAGAGTTTCATCCAGCAGCAGGAGGTCAAACTCGTATCTGTGGCAGCAGCATCCATTTTGTGATGCTGAGGCTCTGTTTCACTTTAACCGGGTAAAGCAGTAACTACATGTCTTCTCTCTCCAAAAGGGTGGAATGCTACCCCCGCCGCCAGGACTGGTGGGGGGGGTGTAGTATTCCAAAGTGTTTGACACCTTACACAACATGATTTGATAAAGTCAAACCAAAGTCAGCATTAACCGCAAGGATTATAATACATTTAAGAGTATATGGTATGGCTATATCATAGAACAGCTATAAGGACATGGTTCCGAAAGCTGCAGATAATCTCAGCTCATGCTAGAGCACCATCTCACATAAAACCGAGCACTCTGCCTTCAGGATTGTCAAGGCCTGCCATAGGAGTGACTTATAGGCATATATATGTCTATGTATAAGGGTAGATATAGGAATAGTATATCTAAGCAAGGGGTGATTACACCACCTTGCCCAAGCTGAGTGTTCAGCCTGTGGTATCAGTTTGGATGGCCAGCCAGGGGTGGCATACTTCATGCTGCAGCCCCTGGTAGGCCCTGGAACCACCTATGCCCTGGGTACATATGGTACACTATACAGGGGCTCACAAGGTGACCCAATATCCAATTAGATATGTACCTAAAGTACATGGAGTCCATTTAACCGAGAGAGCAGATAGCCTGGGGACCTGAATAGCAGGATCCCAGGCCAACTAAGTAAAAAACTAGCTAAACACTAGGCAAAAAGTTGGGGTAACCATATAGTCAGGTATCCACCTTCCTTCAGAGGGGATGAGAATTGAGATGCATGAGAAACAGGCCCCGCAGACTGGATGTTTTGTCCCAATGTTTGGTGGCTGTTCTCATTGCTGGCTCTAGCTGAGACCTATGAATTAAATTCACTATTTGCATCTACTCTCTCTCTTTTGCTTTCTTCCTCAGTAAGCAACAAAATCTCTTCAGTCAATGCGCTACTAGTTATTTGCTCATTGTCTGTTCCTTCCCCCAGTTTGACAAAAAGGCCTTGAGGCTTGGAGGCGATAAACAGTTTCTTTAACTTATTTATGTCAATATTAACTTGGTCTGCTTCAATTGTTGAAAACCCACTCTTTTGCCATAGTGACAACAAATGCTGTTCTGTTTGCACATAGTTACTTAATTCCAATAAACACTGGCTATAAGATGTGGGCCAATCTTTTGCTAATTCTAGCTCTTTTTTAGTAGGCTTCTTGCACTCACTATTCACATTGCTATTGCAGAACAGTCTCTGTATTCAGTGGAGGCATTTCCCTGACCTTTCTTTTTTGAAAGGAGAGCTTTAGTTTTTGCAATTGAAAGCCACTGCTGTAAACAATCTTTTACGTAGTGTGAATCCCATGATGGGTCACCCTTTAAGTGTATATTGTCTGTCAAGAGATCAATATCATCTATCTAAAGAGAACAAAATTCAGGCCACAGCCCTTCATTCCCTTTCCACGTACATATTAGTGTGCAAAAAGGTTACATATTCTAAACAATTTGTATCTTTTACAACCTGAGCTGCAGGGCTATCTGCTGGTAATTTAAAATCCTTCTCTAATGACAGTTGTTTAAACAATTGTTTTGTCTTTTTCACCATGCGAGGCCTTACCACCTCCATAGTTTCTTTAGAATTGCCGATGCCAATTGTGCCCTTCACTCACAATTTTAAACCCTGAAAGATAAACAGATTTGTATCCAGGAAGAAAAAATTTGTTACGATTTGCTTAGTGAGACTTGAGAGAAAAAGATCAACAGTTGTGGACCACTCAGACACCACATAAAACAATTTGACTTCTCTGATGCAATTTGTTTTGATATCACTCAAAGAAACATTTCAAAGAAACAAAGCGGGACAATACTTTTAAAGATCAACACATAAACATAATTAAATACAGTCATTGATCAATGACAGAACAGTGCAAATTTGAAAATAATTTTCTTGTATCCTGCCGCCAGCCAATAGTCAATGCTTCCCTCGCTTCACTCTGGGAGGGTTGTTTTTATTTCTTCGTCCCTCTACTTTTGGGTCATACATTATTGTCTTGCCTAGGCTCTCTTGTTGTGTATGGGGTCCCGTAGATCCCTGCCACTAATCAACTCAAAGGTATTGATACAGAGAAAGATTTCAATGATGATATAAATTTCAATCAATGATGAAAAAAAATCAATCAATGATGAAAAAAAAACAATCAATGATGATAAAAAGTTCAATGACTGTTTCTCTACAGTTCCATAGTTAGATTAAATGCCACTTACTACCCCCTCACTTTCTTTATTTTTGTAAATACTATGTTCTAACTGAGCATTTGAAACACTGAAAGGTCACTCCAGCAAGTTATTTTAGCTTTACAGCCTACTTACCAACTGGTGACATTACAGTCCTTCAATGCATCTCACTTCTGACGCCATTTTGTTGGGTAATAAATCTTCCAATCCTCCTCAGAGTGACGCAAAGCAAACAGACCCCAGCTGCCACAAAACACAGGAAATGATCTTGCACCTTTGTCCGTTTATTGGTATGCCGAGGCAGAAGGCAGACGCAGTGTCACATCTTGGAACAAGCTTCTTCTGCCCCACATAGATATTCAGGGGAGCATTATAGGGCAGAAAGTGCTGTTTGGAAGATTTATTACCCAACAGTCATTATAGCAGGCCATTTGATTCTTCTTTTATTGTTAGAATTGATGATTGGTGCTTTAACTGATGAACTCGAATGTGAGCCAATAACTATAAGGGTATTCTTTAATGATAGAGACAAAGCATTATGGTCACAATCGTTTCTATTGATTATCACCATATCTTCCATATTCGACCAAAGATTTAGTTCCACTTACACATAGTCTATTCTACCTCAAGGCAGTGGTCTTTTAAAGGTATAAGCAGCTTCTTTGTCCGATTTCGAACTGTCATTACAAGGTCAAAGATTATAGGCTAATGTAAGAGATGCAATTTGTAATGATAATACGGGCAGCTTCTTTAGGGGTGGTAACATTAATTTCGGTATTCCCCTTTCCTCATCTTTCTCCTTTGTAAAAGCTTGAATAAAATCTATTGGCTCAGAAGCTGTATTAAAGTCTCTCGCTAAGATAAGATGGCTATCGATGTTCATTAGTTCCAGATATTCATCTAGAACTGAATGACAAGGGGACTCACTATTCTGTCCACTAAAATTATCATATACATTAAATAACATTATTGCAAATTTCCCTACAGATGAATAATGGGAGGCTGCAGTATATCAGCGCTTTTGAGATTCAATCTTTTGATTTTGCTAGCAAATGGCATCATTGTCAAGATTGCTAATCCACCTGACTGTCGGCCTGCTGCTGAGTGTCTAGCTTCTACAATATAGTTAATGTAACCTGATCTATGGATAGGTTCTGGCACCCATATTTCTTGCAGCACACATATATCATGATCATCAATAAAGCCTCCCACTCTGGATCACTCAGGTTTGATCTTAGACCCGCCACATTCCAGGAGAGCAATTTAATTGGAATCATCACATCATAGTTTAACATAATGGCATCAGTTTCTTAGTCCTGCACTTGTGTGTCACCCAATTTATCCCCTTCTCTAGGACTTTCCCCAACAATAGTCGGGTATTTGAAGTCTGCTTCCAATGACGCCCTTCACCACTTGTTGCTCCCCCCATCTGCGAGTTAGCCAACCCTGTTAAGATTTGATTCAGGGTTTACCTTCTGAGTAGTATGAGTGTTTGTCCCCTTAACAATGGTCGGTATGTCTCTAGGTCACCCCTCAGATACACTAGCTAAATACTTGACTGGAGGGGGATTACATTTGTACTGAATCGACAAGCCAAATGGTGGGAAAGTACGTTGGTCTAGGCGCGCCAGTCCAGTCTCAATATCCTCATTGGATAGTTTCAGTGCTATAAAACCAAATTCCTCATTAGGAGGGAGCAATGGTTAACAATGTGGAGATATGATCTTATCAATCAGTAGCAATGTCAGTAGTGCCTTATTTGATAGATCACTTTATTTTTTAGTGAGTCTTTATCTTCCTTCTCCCTTGGAGATAACGTAGGTAACAATGAACAACACTTCCCCTTGTCATCTAGGGGCTAAGCCTTGTTGTTCACCCCAACTTTTTTCCATTTGTATCCTTGGCCTCCAATTTATGCCCATGGTTAGGAACACTCTGGCCAGTTTTTTGCTCCCTTCTTTGATATTTCCAACCATACTGACAATGGGCCAGAAAGTGTGTTAGGAATATATCTCTTTCTCTGGCTATTTCTCCTAAAGACACCCTTTTGTTCACACAGCCTCGACATTCTGCCTCATGGGGTGGTACTTTCTGTCTATGAATGGCTACATCGCCTGCGCATTCCATATGATACTTTCTAATCATAGCATTCACCTTAATTTTTTGCTCATTTTCCCCCTTGTCCCACTCAATTCATTCAATTGCAATCTCTCTATCTTGGCTGTAAGACTTAAAACCAAAGCATGTAGTTGGCCACCTTCTTCCCTCACCAGAACAGCTATCTTTTTAAGACTTCTTTTATCATAATATATCATACCATATTTCTCCAACAAAACTATGATACTGGCTAGTGGCTGCCTAGTTACATCCTTAACTGAGAACCTCCTCGCTGCCGCATTCTTTGCAAGAGGGCTATACCTGTTTGAACCGATTATTTCAGGGTTAATAATTTCTACAACTGGTTGGCTTTCACATCTGACATCTTGCCCTGGTACCACTTCAACCATTGGTGAATAAGCTGTCAACTCCCCCCCACCACCCACCCACCCCACCGTAGCCTGTTTCCTGACAATCTTTCGAATCTTAGTTAGGGTATTTTAATCTCATCTAGATGGTATAGAATTATTTCCTCTTAAAAAAATGTCTGCAACCTTCAGGCTTTATTCTAAGCACTTAGATGTTTTTCCCTCTTTGAGGATAGTTTCCACCTCTTCAAAAAGCTTAACAATTTCATCCAATGTCCAGTTCTCTATTGCATCTCATACATGTTTTTATTACTGCTCTCCACCCCCTGCTGGTGTCCCCTTGCTTTCTTTTTCCCCATTGCCTCACAATGGAGAGCTACAAGTACTCATCAAGACTACCCCTTCCAAAAAGGTTATTTTCGGACAACTGGTTTTAGTTAGCCACATGTGATTAGTCATTTTTGAACCTTCCAGATTTCTGTGGCTCGAGCTTTCTCTTACCTACATCTATGCAGATCACATTTGCTCAACCTTTGGCTATAGAGCCCTTTTTAGTTGTCCAGTAGTTTACAATGACAAGTTGTAATGAAGAAAAAAAAGGAGTTAATGGCAGTTACAATGTGAAGAGCAGACGGAGCAAAAAGACATAAGAGTCACAAGGGCTCACCTGCCCGCTCACTCTTTCCAAATAATAGGTTTCAGCTTTCTGTAGTTCCTAGGCGGAACAATCCCCAAATGTCAAAGGTTAAGGGGTGGCCCTGCATGCCTCTGCTTGTCTCAGATGGGCCTGCTCTTGGCTCGCTCTTTGCCCGGGCATGCACCCGGGCTAATCTCCCGCTTGCCAGCCTCCTTGCGTTTAAGAATGTGCTAGAGTGTTGGATTCCCTCCTCCTAGGCTCAGTACTGAATGCTGGGGGGTGGAGTCCCCCTCCTCAACAGCAGTGAAAGAGTGGCTATTTCCAAAATGCTTTGGGTTTAAGGGTTGGATAGTGCTGTCCACGTAGATCTTGTCACAAGGACATTGGAGAGCATAGACAATGTCGGTCTTGTTGTACTTTATCCAAGATTTAATCTTCATTCTTGTTCCATTTTGAAATATTATTACTTTAGTTTTGCTTTGTTTGAATATGCACAAGGAACACTCATGGCAAGTGTAAAAACTGGTCACTTTGTCAAAAAGATGGTAAATTTAGTTTGTTTGTTTACAAATTCTGATTGACATGAACATTGTTTAAGATGTTGGAGTTTCCTAAAGCCCATTTGGGGGACAGATGCAGGTGTGTGTGGATGGGTGAATTGTTTTCAAGATTGGCCAGTGTTTTTTTGAGAATCTTTATGATAAAATTATGTTCATAAGGTAGCTATATGACAGTTCCTCCCTGAGCATTACAATATTAAGGGGAATATTTACAATAAGTGGCGCATCCCTGCATATCAGCAGGGATGCGCCACTTATTGTGCGCCATGCCTACGTCAACATGGTTGCGCTGCATTCACAATGCGGCGCACCATGGGGCAAATACGCACAGATGCGTCACGCATCTATGCCGTAAAAGTGTCGCATTGCTGGAGTTGCTTCGCAAGCACACCGCAGCTCCAGCAATGCTCGGGGGCCCTATTCTTCCAATGCTGCGTCAATCCTTACGCCTGATTCAAGCAGGCGCAGGGTTTTGACGCAGCATGGGCCCACAGTTACTGAGTGAAATCTTGTAGATTTCACTCAGCTACTTTCAGGAGGCGTTCCTGCACCGGAACGTCCCCCCCCCCCTGCGCAGGAACGCCTCCTTCTGGAGCAGATTTTACAACGAGATGCATCTCCCAGATGCGTCACGTTGTAAATACCCTGCACCATGGCGCATCTTATGCGCCACCGCTGCATCACAAAAGTGACGCAACTGTGGCGCAAAAGCGGTGCAAGGGGCTTGTAAATATGCCCCGAAGTGCTCAGGGAGGAACTGTCATATAGTTTTAGTTGTGCCCACCTTGTGGAGACTTGTGGGATTGTTTGGTAACCGATCCCTCCACCCTTTGAAGCACTTACTTACTTCAGAAATCTTAAAACTTGCCCAGACAGACGGTAGTGAGCCCAAATCTAAACCTGGTTACCAATTTCGTTGTTCCATATGGTAGCTGATAGAGAGTCTTTACGATTAAAATTAATTGTGTCTGTCATTAGTTCAATTTATGGTTTTGAGGCAACTTATGGCCTGATTTGGATCATGGCGGACAGTTACTCCATCACAACGGTGACTGGTATCCCGTCTGATGAAATATAAATCCCATTATATATTATGGCATTAATTTTCTGCGGACGGGATACCTGTCACCACTGTGAAGGAGTAACCCGTCCACCAAGATCTAAATCAGCCCTTAGATTGCTGTAAGCTCCAAGTCTGACAATTGGTATCCCCCATTGTTTTAGTCTATTCATACATTCTTGTGCTTTTTCTTTGTAGACTCCCTGCTAATTACAGTTCCATCTTGTTTGTAGAAATTATACTGGGATGATAGCAGGATTCACACATTAACCCCTTCGAGGCTATTGACGAGCTGGGCTCGTCATCGCGCTTACCTGTCGTGCGCGGATGACAAGGCCAGCTCGTCACGTAACGCGGTAATTTCAAATCTGCCGCGCACAGCGGGAAAAGCCGCCGCAGCGATGCGGTTAATGTTACATTTGCAGCAGTTTCTTACCTGAGAATGACAAGTTGTGTTTGAATAAGAAAGTCAGTGTTGTATATAGTAAAGTCCAGGAAGCCAATTTGATTTTTACAGAAGTTTACGTTGTTTTGATCTCTGATCTATTAGTGTCCAGCATTCTGAGGTACCTTGAAAGAGTTTGTGTAAGACTCTGCCAGAAGTATAGAATATCGTCACTGAGTCATTCCAAGAATATGACATGAGGTGAGAATTCGATGAAGAGTTCATCCCATAACCAACATCTTTTCACTTCTCCATTATGATACACATGTATGGAGGAAAGAATTTGGTTCTCATCACAGTCCCTCTTATTTGAAGATAGTTGCCATGTGAGCTAAAGAATGGTGATGGATTAAACCCAGA
This sequence comes from Lissotriton vulgaris, assembly GCF_964263255.1. Lineage (NCBI taxonomy): Eukaryota > Metazoa > Chordata > Amphibia > Caudata > Salamandridae > Lissotriton > Lissotriton vulgaris. Next base: position 1,531,726,379 of record NC_141689.1, on the reverse strand, counting down.
TCAGTTGACTGGGGGTGAGTGTTTGATTTGCTCAAATGCTCTGTCCATCATCCCCTTTTGTATCGCTTTGCTCGCCCTAAGTTGGCAGGGTATGCTCAGATATGAGTCCCTTGCTCACTTGGCCACTGGATACAAGATAGCCTGGCTGATGAGCATTTTGAATCCGAAACCGGTCCCAGGATGCTTGTTTCCAGTACAGGGAAGACATGGCTTGGCAGTTCAGGCTGGACTGTTCCAATGAGGCACAGGGTCAGACTGATATGCATATGACCATGTCTGAACTGGGGTGGCTGAGTGAGCTAAAGAATAGTAATGGATTAAACCCAGATCAGTTGACTGGGGGTGAGTGTTTGATTTGCTCAAACGCTCCGTCCATCATCCCCTTTTGTATCGCTTTGTTCGCCCTAAGTTGGCAGGGTATGCTCAGACGTGAGTCCCTTGCTCACTTGGCCACTGGATTCAAGATAGCCTGGCTGATGAGGATTATTAATCCGAAACCGGTCCCAGGAGGCTTGTTTCCTGTCCAGGGAAGACATGGCTTGGCAGTTCGGGCTGGACTGTTCCCATGAGGAACAGGGTCAGACTGATTTGCATATGGCCATGTCCGAACTGGGGTGGCTGAGAGAGCTAAAGAATGGGGATGGATTAAACCCAGATCAGTTGACTGGGGGTGAGTGTTTGATTTGCTCAAATGCTCCATCCATCATCCCCTTTTGTATCACTTTGTTTGCCCTAAGTTGGCAGGGTATGCTCAGACGTGAGTCCCTTGCTCACTTGGCCAATGGATTCAAGATAGCCTGGCTGATGAGGAGTATGAATCCGAAACCGGTCCCAGGATGCTTGTTTCTGGTCCATGGAAGACATGGCTTGGCAGTTCGGGCTGGACTGTTCCCATGAGACACAGGGTCAGACTGATTTGCATATGGTCATTTCTGAACTGGGGTGGCTGAGTGAGCTAAAGAATGGTGATGGATTAAACCTAGATCAGTTGACTGGGGGTGAGTGTTTGATTTGCTCAAATGCTCCGTCCATCATCCCCTTTTGTATCACTTTGTTCGCTCTAAGTTGGCAGGGTATGCTCAGACATGAGTCCCTTGCTCACTTGGCCACTGGATTCAAGATAGTCTGGCTGATGAAGATTATGAATCTGAAACCGGTCCCAGGATGCTTGTTTCCGGTCCAGGGAAGACATAGCTTGGCAGTTCGGGCTGGACTGTTCCCATGAGGCACAGGGTCAGACTGATTTGCATATGTCCATGTCTGAACTGGGGTGGCTGAGTGAGCTAAAGAATGGTGATGGATTAAACCCAGATCAGTTGACTGGGGGTGAGTGTTTGATTTGCTCAAACGCTCCGTCCATCATCCCCTTTTGTATCCCTTTGTTCGCCCTAAATTGGCAGGGTATGCATCAGACGTGAGTCCTTGCTCACTTGGCCCCTGGATTCAAGATAGCCTGGCTGATGAGGATTATGAATCCGAAACCGGTCCCAGGATGCTTGTTTCCGGTCCATGGAAGACATGGCTTGGCAGTTCGGGCTGGACTGTTCCCATGAGGCACAGGGTCAGACTGATTTGCATGTGGCCATGTCTGAACTGGGGTGGCTGAGTGAGCTAAACAATGGTGATGGATTAAACCCAGATCAGTTGACTGGGGGTGAGTGTTTGATTTGCTCAAACGCTCCGTCCATCATCCCCTTTTGTATCACTTGGTTCGCCCTAAGTTGGCAGGGTATGCTCAGACGTGAGTCCCTTGCTCACTTGGCCACTGGATTCAAGATAGCCTGGCTGTTGAGGATTATGAATCCAAAACCGGTCCCAGGATGTTTGTTTCCGGTCCAGGGAAGACATGGCTTGGCAGTTTTGGCTGGACTGTTCCCATGAGGCACAGGGTCAGACTGATTTGCATATGGCCATGTCTGAACGGGGGTGGCTGAGTGAGCTAAAGAATGGTGATGGATTAAACCCAGATCAGTTGACTGGGGGGTGAGTGTTTGATTTGCTCAAACGCTCCGTCCATCATCTCCTTTTGTATCGCTTTGTTCGCCCTAAGTTGGCAGGGTATGCTCAGACGTGAGTCCCTTGCTCACTTGGCCACTGGATTCAAGATAGCCTGGCTGATGAAGATTATGAATCCGAAACCGGTCCCAGGATGCTTGTTTCCTTTCCTGGGAAGACATTGCTTGGCAGTTCGGACTGGACTGTTCCCATGAGGCACAGAGTCAGACTGATTTGCATATGGCCATGTCTGAACTGGGGTGGCTGAGTGAGCTAAAGGATGGTGATGGATTAAACCCAGATCAGTTGACTGGGGGTGAGTGTTTGATTTGCTCAAACGCTCCGCCCATCATCCCCTTTTGTATCGCTTTGTTCACCCTAAGTTGGCAGGGTATGCTCAGACGTGAGTCCTTGCTCACTTGGCCCCTGGATTCAAGATAGCCTGGCTGATGAGGATTATGAATCCGAAACCGGTCCCAGGATGCTTGTTTCCGGTCCAGGGAAGACATGGCTTGGCAGTTCGGGCTGGACTGTTCCCATGAGGCACAGGGTCAGACTGATTCGTATATGGCCATGTCTGAACTGGGGTGGCTGAGTGAGCTAAAGAATGGTGATGGATTAAACCCAGATAAGTTGACTGGGGGGTGAGTGTTTGATTTGCTCAAACGCTCCGTCCATCATCCCCTTTTGTATCGCATTGACATTCAAGACATTGTTGGAGAGACAGAAATGGAGCTTATACAAAATCATTGTTTTGGATTAAATAAAATGGGCTGATATAGTCAATAGGGATTTTTTAACTTTATGTAGTCCATTGTTCTGACTGATGGAGCTGTAAAGACTCACAACATCAATAGTAACTAAGGTATAGGTCTCCTGATATTCTATGTTGCCAAGTTTCCCTGCGATATCCTTAGTGTAGGATGGAAGGGTTTTCATCAATGGTTTTAAATGATGGTTGATGTATTCCCAATGCAGGAATAGATAGAGCTGATGCCAACAATTATCGGACCCCTTTATCTTGCTCATTTTCATTTGCGCCCCTAAGGCCAGATTTACCAGTTTCTCATGCAGTGCAGTGCAGCAGTCGCAAATGCAGCGCTGCACTGCGTGAAAAGGAGAGAGCGGGAGAGTACCATATTTACAGAAAAATGGCAATCTTCTCTACCTAACACCAGCACAGAAATGTGTGACCGTGCGCAACAGACACACCTTTGCGCCAGGGTGCAAGGGTGTCTCCGTGAGTCTAGGATAGGTTTTGTACTCGAAGGATATCCTTCCAGTACAAAATAGAATGCTTAGACTAACTTCAAACATGTTCCCACTTTGTATGTGTGCTGTACAGTAAAGCACACATGCAAAGTTGGAAAATAAAAGAGAAGAAAGTATTTCTACTACGTAGCGCCTATCAGTAGTGGGCGCTATTTTCTGATGCTTGTCTACTTTTAAAAGTTAATCGAGTTTAGAGTCAGAAACCGTGGGCAGTTGCATGGGAACGCCCATGCACCACCCATGGTACACCCCCTTGGTGATAAATAATGCAAAGCAGAGCTATGCACTGCTTTTCATTACTTTCAAGTGATTTTCCAGCATAAGTTCCACGCTGAAAAGTAAATAGGTAACAAAAGATTTTGCATCATTTTGCGTCACTTTTGTGACACAAACATGGTGGTAAATCTAAGTAAATAGACTCTTTGACTCAACCCATGCTAATGTAGATGAATTGAATTACACACATCTTGCAATTTAGAGGAGGAAATAGCATCTCTGCATTAACATTACTGAATTTACCAGCTGGAGTAATAACAATCAACACCATTTCTAATCCTCCTGACACTTCAGGGCATATCTACAAGTAAAGTGGCGAAGCATAGCGTTTAGCCAAGAAGGCCAACTTCATGATCCGTCACTTTAGAAATGCAGGGCTGCACCATATTTACAATAATATGGTCCAGCTCTGTTTTTCCCTCTGCGCTGGTGCTAATTTTAGCCTCCTAGCACCACTGTAGGCACCCTTTCACCATGGTGCAAGGGTGCCTGCGTTGAAGGGGAAGATTGTTTATGCGCAGGAAGGTGCCCCTTCTGAAAATAAACAACCTGAAAAGGCATTTTGAAACTTTTATGTGTGCTGCTTAATGCAGCACACATAGAAGTTGCAAAACATAATCTTTATTTATTGATTGTATATCAGCAGTAAAAGTCACCTTCCTGCACATAAACAATTAATGTCTTTTGCTGATTCTATGTGTGCTGCACAAGGCAGCACACATAGAAACAGCAAAAACGTGGAGAAATGACTCATTTTTCCTATCTGCGCCTGCTTCATACCAGGTTTTCCCTGGTCTTAATTTTGATGCAGCCTCATAGTTATGCTGCCCTTGTAAATGTGGGGCAATGTCAAAATCAATGGTTGTTGCGGTGGAACACCCACTGTAACATCCGTTTCCCTACCCTTTCAAGCTAAGTATTGAAAATATAACTACTCCACCCACAAGCAATAACTTTTCTCACTTTGCAGAAATCACAGAAAACCAAATCCAGGACATTATCAAAACCATTAAGTCGGGATCAGCATTGGATCCCTGTCCCCTGAACACCCTCCGCTCATTAATGGATACCGTGATTCCTGTGATAACCCAAATATGCAACCTAATGTTCCGTACAGGCATCTTCCCATACCCCTTAAAAAAGACCTTACTAAAGCCTCTTTTGAAAAAATCCGGCCTAGATAAAACTGAATTGAAAAATTACAGGCCCATAGCCAACCTCTCGTTTCTTGCCAAAATAGCTGAGAAAGCCATGAATACCCAACTCGCGGAATTCATCGAGCAACACCATCTGCTCGATGAAACACAATTTGGATTCCGCAAGTTTCATGGAACCGAAACAGCGCTCATCAAAGCGGCGGACGACATCCGACTAATCAGAGACCAGGGTGGTGCTGCACTACTGGTGCTTCTAGATTTATCGTCCGCCTTCGACACGGTCGACCACAAGATCTTAGTCGACCGTGTCGAAAAGATGGGCGTGCAAGGCCTGGCAAAAAAACTACTGGCATCTTTTCTGACGGACAGATCCCAGGCAGTCATCCTGGGACAATTCGAGTCTGCAGAGTTGTCACTGCCATGTAGGGTACCTCAAGGTTCATCCCTTAGTCCGACACTTTTCAACATCTATGTGTCGGACCTCGCTAAAACCATCAAAGTGCATGGGATGAACCTTACCTCATATGCGGATGACACCCAGCTGATTCTGGCTGTCAGAAACGATGGGGAAACAGTAGTGGAGAGTTTTAAAACAGGTATGCTGGCCATTGGACAATGGATGTCAGCAAACTGTTTAAAACTGAACTCCGATAAAACTGAGGTGGTAACCTTTGGCCATCTCAGTCCTAACTGGTCCCCAATATGGTGGCCATCATCCTTTGGAGCCTTGCCCAAACCAGCCACGAAGGTGAGAAAATTGGGTGTCATCTTTGATGACAATTTAAACTTTATGGCTCATGCCAACCAGACGGCCACCACAGCGTTTTACAAACTACGCTTGGTCAGGAAGATCCTGCCTTTTCTTCCCAAAAATGTAGGCAAGACACTGGTCAGCGCCCTTGTCCTGTCGGCATTAGACTACTGCAATGGCCTATTTGCCAATGCCCAAGTCAGGGTCATCAAGAAAATGCAGACAGTCCAAAATGCAGCAGCCAGACTTCTCTCAGATATTCCCAAATTCAAGCCTATAACTGAGACCTTAAGAAGTTTTCATTGGCTCCCTATCAGGAATAGAATTAAATTCAAAACACTGTGCATTGTTTACAAATCGCTACATCACCAAGCACCTCAATTCCTGAGAGACCATCTTGTTCCATATATTCTTCCTCGGACACTCCGTTCAGCTAAACTGAACGATCTGGTAGTACCACTGACTAAGTTGGTCAACTCGGGAGACAGACGTTTCCTGGTTGTCGCCCCAAAACTATGGAACACACTCCTGCAATCCATAGGATCCAGCCCAAATCTCATGTCCTTCAGAAAGAAATTGAAAACATGGTTATTGAACCTCTAAAAATTCATAAAACTGCACAGGAGAGCATACAAAAGTACAGCGCCGAGACGCCTGCGGGCAATTGTTCGCGCTTAAGAAATGTTAAAAATAAATAAATAAATAAGTGTAGCGTGAAAGAGTGCCGTATTTATGAGGCAGCATTAAGCCATGTTAATTGTGCACTACTTTTCAAACCTTTTCAGTACACTTCTAATGAAGTAATAAGCATTTTTTAACTGATATTTTTTATATCAATTACAAGAGTTTTAATTCATCAACCAGCACAATTAATGACACGTCCATGGAAGTATTGTCTTGAAATGACTTCCGGCAAGGTGAACAGCTGATCCAGCTTGCTGCCAAGAGAAAGCAAATTACTGTTGTCCTTCATTACCAAAATAAATTCTTCTACTGTCATGGCATGGCAAGACATGAATCCATCCACTAGAATTTGCCCTCCCTGTTGCTTCTCATCGAGAGTCCCTTGGCCAATATTTGCATCTTCCGACTCTAGCCATCCCCAGGGAGGTTTTAGAATCAGGGACTGGCTCTGCCACTTTAGACTGTAGTGTTGCCAAAAGGGCAGGAACTGGGGGGAAAGTGAGCCCTCCACCAGCATTAACACTCATTGCTGCTGGACGTCCGGGTAATTGAGTGATCCACTGTGAGGCTGCTGCATCAGGGGTGATTTAATTGTCTCACACTGCAGTAATTCTAATGTAGAGGGAGTGAAGAGAAGGAGGGCAGCAACTGTGACGTGCTTGAAGACCATCCCCTGGTATGCCACAAATACCTTACAAGGCATTAGCAGTGCCCTACCCATCTTAATAAAAAATGATCAGACGACACGTTGAACACAGCGCCTCCCTCACAAAGTACTACTTGGAAAGCAGACAAGATCCACACATTGGGTGCAGGCTTACACCACAGTCTGCATGTACACTCCTGCTGTGCGCATGCCCATAACTGACAGAACCATCCTGTTGGGGAATTGATGGAGATGATTGCCCTCGTCTAGTTGAAAGACACACAGGCTGACTATCAAGAAAGGGGCAAGGAAGGGCACAGGATCTTCTGAGCGGGAGAAGATTCACAAGCTCAGTACCTCCATTTACATTTTGTCCACTACATATTGTTAGTGACAAGAAGCAACGTCACTATGACTATTATACAAGGCGAGGGCTCGATTTACAAAACATACCCCACGTGTCATTAGCACACCACCAGGACATATAGTTGCTTATTTGTGTTTACCAATCCCCAAAATAGTTATTTTATCATTGCTATCCAAGTTAAGAGAGAACTCCAGTCACTACTTTTGATAAATACTGTCAAAGGCAGTATCCTTTTATCATGTTTATAACATGATGCTAGCAGGGACATCTTAAGGATTTTGGGGGCCCTGGGCCACACACATTTTGGGGGATCTTTTCGGAACAGCTTTCAATTTATGATCCAGTTTGAGCTCTTTCATGCACTCTTTGGCCAGGTCACTAACAGTGCACAGGCACACTGGTCCAAATTCTAAATGTCTTTAGATCTAATATTCAGGGACCATGTGTGTTTTCAATATTGTACTACAGCAGCGGCTCACTAATATTACTGCAAATCTCTGTGACACCCTCCATTTCTCATATGTGAGGTCCTGTTTTCGATCTAAAAGAACTTTTTTATGTGTGTTGCATGAATCAAAACAAAACTTTTATCTGCAAAATGTCTGTAATGGACTCTCACACGTCACCCACATTAAAAATAAATGAAGGGAAAACGGCATTTAAAACAATATGTTTAAGAATTTTCTATGGTCATGAGGTAAAGACTCTACAGGGGTCCCTGTCTCTTTCAACACACAAGGCAAAGAGGATGCTCCACAGCCTCAAAGGAAACTGGGGCACTGCATTCACAGCATGTGCATCACCGCATAGTTACCTGATCCTGCTTCCAAAACCTTCCTTCCTGTGTTTCAAAGAGGGAGCCTGTTGAGCTTGTGCAGTATTGTACTTGCTACTTATTCACCAATCGCTCAATCCTTTGAGTTCATCCAGAAGGAGCTTCAAGATTCAAAGAAGAGTGGGACCAGGGCAAGTGAGAATAAGAAACTCTACATTTTTAGCTAGCTTTCTGTTTGAAACCCAAGATGAATAAGTCTTTGCTGATGCCCAGGTTTTTAGAAAGTGTTGGACAAGGTGGTCACACCTATTGCACTGCATTTGTATAGGCTTATTTATTGTGGACTGACGCTGTGTTTAAGTTCACAGGGTGCTCCTTTCTATTATGCATTAAAATGCCTCTAGGTTGAAGTTCTGAATGAAATGTATTTTGAGTAGAGCTTTAAAAAACCTCATGGTAGACTGATACAGTATTACAGGTTGTTGTGGCCAAAGTGGCCTGCCGGTAAGATTAGGCTCCCTCAGTAACTGGGTCAGGGGAAACCTCCTTTTGTGTTCCACAGACTTTATTGGCATACAAATGACCATAGTAACAGTTCAAATGTGCATAGACCCTGCGTTATTAAAGGTTCATAATATAGTACAGTATAATGTATTGTGTTACAGTAGATACATCATAATATGGATATAAATTATAGATTTTTTTTAAGTGTCTGTATCTGTATCTCGCTTTTTGGCAGCGTAGTCCAAAATTGAAGGCTTTATCTTAAAAAGTGCTTGGCAGTGCAGATAAGCAGGAAGACAAGTAGCTATGAATCTGGTTAATAGATCTATCATAAGGTACTGCATCTCTAGGCGTATGCCTGAGCATAGCTGAGTTATACTAAATGGGGACTAATTCACATAAGGCTTCTCGCATACTCCCGCTCTAGGTAAGGTCATTATGTTTGTCAATTTCTTATTGGTTGCCTGTGTTCCCCAATTCCTATCCCTTCTAAGTTAATGCGCTGCGAAAAATATGCAGACACAAGGCTAATGTAAATGTGAAATTTCATGTATCTTTTTTTTCTTCACATAAGAAATAATTTATCATCTAAAGACTCTAGCCTACCGCCACTACACACTCACTTGGAATAAGCCTGTCTCATGCAATATTTTGACTTTGTGATTTTACATGCACAAATGAAACTTTCTGGGGAATAAGTTACAATTTTTTTGGGTAAACCAGTCCCATGTAGTTCAAGAATAAAGGAAAAAAGGTTTAAACCAATTTAAACATAAATATTTGAAATAATGTAATAAAATATGTGGAACAATTTTTAATCAATGTCAGTGGGATTACTGTGGATATCAATGCACATATATGAGTAGTGAGAAGATCTTGAAAAAATCAGTGTTTCAGTGTTCTATGAGTCTTTTTAGCTGAACCCAGATAAAAAGTGAGCAACCACAAGTGGATGAAATCTCTTGACGATGGTGTACTTTCCAAGCTTGAAGGCCACCAATGATGAGCTATCACTTAACAAACCTTCTACGGAAAACAGGCACCATCAAAATCTAGCTAAATTTACATTTGGGCAAAACCAGGTAACATAATCAACAATTTCCTTTTTTTTCTCTATATTCAAGAAACTGTTTCGTACATAATAGTAAACAATTATTCTCCTTGACACCAGAGATCACATGTGATTTCTCATTATAATGATGGGCATCATTCTTATGCTTCAACTACTGATCAGACAAATAAAAAGATCTTTCTCCATTGAACAAAATAGCAAAAATCGGTACAGATTTCTAAACTGTGTTTAACACGTTTTTACGTTTCATCACATGAACCAACATCCAATAGAATGAGTGAAACTCTTCCTGCCCAAAACTAATAATAGTAATAATCTTTATTGCATGATTAATTAAAATCTTTGCAATTAGGCAATAAAAACAGGAAGGAGAAAAGTACATGAAAAAAGCATTTTGGAAAGCAATTTTAAAAAACATTTAGAAAAGTTAAAAAGTGAAAGAAGAACCATGCGGTGGGTACAGTACTATGCATTAGTGAAAAAGGACTTTCACGATCAATTGTGTCTTTGGTTATCAAAGGAAAATAGTCTTGAAGAGCGGAAGCCATTCACGCTAAGTCAATTTCAATTACTGACCGCTGGGTTTAGGGCCGTGTTGACTAATTTCATAAAGCGCACTAGCCTGCATGCTAGTTGGATGTCTTCTCCCTTAAAGCTCATCAACAGAGCTTGTCTACGAGTTCGCACACGTCTTTGGTTCCAAAGCTGTGTTAGTAAGCTCTTTCGGATACTATCTAGAGCTTTGCAGCTACACAGCAGGTGCAGAACATCGTCCTTAGCATTTTCGCAGAGCCTACACTTAGGATTGCAGTCCAGGCGCATCCAGGGGGGAAGATGTGCTTTAGATGGTATTACCCCCATTCTCAACCGCAAAAAGTCTTCCTTCGCCTTACTTGAAAAGCTGGTGCTGAGGTATGGCTGTGGTGAGGCGCTGATGTAGCCTTGAATCACAAACCACCCACCGGACCTCTTGGTGAGTGCTGCTTTGTCCTCTTCCAAGGAAATTGTTTTCACAGATCTATTGACAAGACGCTTGAAGCAATTGTGTGTACAACTCGAGTCCCAAAGATCTCTTAGCACAAGGGAATTTATGGCTGCTTGGAGGTAGACCATTGCAGGGGAGTCCTTGTTTATTTCCAATTCTTTCCAAAGATGGACATTCAGAGAGTCTATTTCTGCGTTCTTTACTTTGTGCCAGCATTTTACATATGAGCCCTTGCGTGCGATTTGCTGCTTCTGTAGGTCAAACTCGAGCCTTAATTGTGCTGGGGAAGTGTATGGAGGAAGCGCGAATAGTATTCGCAATGTTTTGCTGACCACGTTGTCTAAGATGGTCTCATCCTTCCCTCTCATACATTCACTGCCATATGTAATTGACGGCAGCAATTTCGCACAAAATATATCTAGCAAGGGGATTAAATTTGGGCCCGCTATTTTATTTTTGATGTTTTTTAATGCAATGGCCAATGAGATCCCTCTGTTCCTTATTGATGTTTCTTGTTGCTTGAAGGAGCCATTTGAGTCAAACATTATGCCCAGGTACTTGTATTCTTGGACTATTTCCATTTTTTTGTCTTGAAGAGACCATTGGAAGACATGCTTTTTTGATTTTTGATTTATTACCATCACCTTTGATATTTCTGTGTTTACGCTTAGCCCATTCTTTTCGGCAAATTTGCTTGTGGTGTTGATGAGATGTTGCAGGCCTACTGGTGTTTGACTGATTAGTATCAGGTCGTCTGCATATAGTAAGTTGGACAGCGTAAAACCCCCTAGCTTTGAGGCATGGTGGTTGCAGTTATCCAGATCTTTGGAGAGGTCGGACATAAAAAGGTTGAACAGGGTCGGTGCAAGGACGCACTCCTGTTTCAACCATTTTGTGGTTGGTATTTCTTTTGAGAGACAGTTGCCGGCCCCCAGTTTTACTTGGATCCAGGTATCTGTTTGTAGTAACATCAGAAGTTTCAGCAATTTGGGGTCGACTCCCCACCTTGAAAGTTTTGCCCACAGTTTTCCTCTGTCAACGTTGTCAAATGCAGCAGAAAAATCGATGTAACACACATATAGTGTTTTTTTGTGTTTAATTGTAGCATCTGTCATCAGGGAAAGGGCTAAAATATTTGTTGTGGTCCCCAGGTTTTTTTGAAATCCGGTTTGATTAATGGGAATTAATTTTTTGCATGACGCCCATGCTGTTAATTCTTCCAAGAGAAGCCCAAAAAAGTATTTGGCGTCTATATCTATAAGGGCTATGAGCCTATAGTTCTTTGCCTCGTTCTTATTGCCCTTTTTGTAATTGGGACAATTATTGAACCCCTACAGGAGGATGGGAGTTGTTCGGCCCTCCAGATTTCTACGAAAAGAGGGAGCAATTGATTGGCCCAATAAGTTGGATCTTGCTTATAGAGGATGGGTGGAATTCCATTTGGGCCAGGACCTCCCTCCTTCCGGCCTTTTGCGATTCGACCCTTCAACTGGACGGTTGAACCTGGGAAGTTGGACTCCTCAACTAAAGGTTTTAAAACCGTCTGGATCGCTTGGCAAAATTTAGGGCTTTGTTGGTTGTTGCATTGGCCTTCATCGTTAAAGTGTTTAAACAGAAAATATGCCCAGGTGTCCTCAGTGATGTGAGAGCTCACACCATGGGCATTCGGATTCTCTATTTTGTTGAAGGTTTTCCAGAATCTTGCGCTGTTGTTGTTTTTTGAATCATAGAGCAGTTTCGCCCAGGTTTGTTCAGTGGACTCCTGCTTGATTCGCCACAGGATTTTGTTCTTTTGACACTTTAATGCTCTCAGTTTGGTAATTAGGTCGTTATCACTCCCCGCTTTCCGCAGCTCGCAGACAGTTCTATTTATGGCTGTTTTTATTGCCCTTAAATCAGGAGATAGAAGAGTCTAAGGATGTTTTTTTGAGTCGCTAATGGGCCGGACGGGTGTTTTTTGGCCAAAACTAGTATTATCCACAGCAAACCGTATTCCGAATATAAATTTAACTTCAAACAGGATAAAAATTCATATTCTTCCATTGTATAAAATTGCATAAACAGAATACTGTTAAGTGAAAACGCTCCTTTTGAAGGACAAAATGCTGCCTAATTCTATTTAATTGTTGTAATTATTTAAACACAATGACGTGAATCCTTTTTGCAATTAGTCTTTGCATGTAAATCCCAGTCCCACCAGCGTATCCGTCATTCTCCTAAAATCTAATCACCTTTTGTGCAAAAGCTCTAAAAATTCTATTTGATGAAGTAATCGAAATGGCTGGGAAGTTCCATAAAATCCATTTATAAAAAGAGGAATAGATGAGGGACTAAGGATTACATGATTTCCTTATTTGCAAAGCACTATTTGCACCACTAGGAGACTGTGTTGCCTCTCAGAAGTTACTTAGCAGAAGCCAAGTTGGATTTAGAGCTGGACACAGGACTAGTGGCTGTTGGTTGGTACTGACTTTAATGATTGATCAGAGGCCATATAAAATAAAGTGAAGATTTGCTGCTGTGTTATAGATTTTAGAGCACATATGAAAAGATAAATAGGGACAAACTATAGTTACATTTATTGCCACTAAGTATAACGACTTTGGCGGGATATAAATGGGCAAACTCTGGTTAAAATGACTTTTTTGTGTGCTGGACCCAGCAGGCCGTGTCATTCGAGCTTGCTAAATGTGTTTGGTATATCATTGGAAGGTGAGTCAAAAAGCATTCAGGGAAATAGGCATACGGCTCCCCTAATAAGTATACATGGTGCACTGAAATTCACTCACCCAAAGATTTTTACATTGAATTGGATATCAGGTTTCCTCTTTGTTAGTCATTTGTACCCCATTTATACAAAATAAATATCAATTGCAATGGTTTAAACAAAGTAATAATCAATTATTTCTTTTTTGAATGTGAAGACATCCGGACAGTCAACACATTTTGCTCTTTTTGGCATGCAAGCCTATGACTTTTACAAGACTTTGGGATTAATTATGGTGTCTCAATCACGTTATATGTAAATACTGAAAATTCTTCCCTGTATAATGGTCAGTTTATCGCGAGTCATCACTGTAGATACAAATACTGTAATGTTTTCAAGTTATTTAATTTTTTTTAAATCATTTTTGTGGAGCAATGAATTTATCATCTCATGTTCTGCAGTTCAGAAAATAATAAAAACAATTATAAGCAAATGCAGCTTAAAGCTGACCTTGAACACGTGGGCAAAAGTAACGTAGGGTAACTCCTTACACCAAATAAGTTCACATGATCTTCTCAAAGATATTTAGTTGAACCAATAACATTTCGTAAAAAAAGGTGGAATTTCTCTTTTTTATATAGCACTAAGCGGGAACAGCTAGTATTGGAAAATGAAATTGTTTTTTGAAAAGAGAGTCTTTTCGTCTTCCTTATTTTACTTCTCAATAACTAATTCAATTATTTGTGTTTTTTTCCAAATGTTACTAATTTTGAAAAATAATTTCTAAAGCAAAAATGTTAAGCACAATAAATCTGTAATGTTAAAGAAGCATATAACTTTGAGTGCACAGTTTAACTAACACAGATTGAGCAAGAGTCATCAGTTATGCTATATATGTTATGGGTTGCAGCAGGTTGTTCTGTGCTTTAGGAGTGATGTAGGAAAAGGTGTGAATGCCAGATCTGGTTTTCCGAATGCTTGGATGTATGCAAGTAGGAGTCCAGCAGAGTGGAAGTTTCTGGAGGATTTGTGAAAGCAGATGCAATGGTTGAGATATGCTGGGCCACAGTTATGTGGTGTTTTTAATGTGTGAGTGAGAACCTTGGATAGTGCTGGTTTTTGTATGGGTAGCTAGTGTAGCTCCTTGAGGCGGGGTAAGATGAGTTTGGGGTTTGGGAGATTAAGAGGGATTCTGGCCACCGAGTTCTGAATAGTCTGCAGCCTCCTGGTGAATTGTGTCTTGATCCTGGCATAGAGTGTATTCCTATAGTCCAGCTTGCTTGTGATAATGGTGTGGACAATGGTTTTCCAGGTGTTAGATGGGCGCCATTTGAAAATATTCTTTAACATTTTCAGGGTATGGAAGCATAAAACAGTGACACAGTTGACATGGGCTGTCATGTCATGTTTGGAGTTGATGATGATTCCAAACATCTTCGCATGGGTTATGTGGTTGGTGTTGGTCCTAGCTCATTCTGCCACCTGGTGGGATCCCACAGTGAGGAGCTCTTCCTGTAGATTACATCTACGGTCTTGTTTCAGCTTCAGACAGTTGGACTTCATCCAGTCAGGGATTTTAGCAGTGAATGCTGTGAACTTATTCTAGCTGCTGGACGTCTTGACTGTGAGGGAGTTCAGTTGCATGCCATCAGCATATGAGAAGATGTTGATGTCCTCAGAGAGGCCGATGATGGCCAGAGGTAGGCGTTGAAGTGGGTTAAGCTCATGAAGGAACCTTGCATGACTCCATAGATAGAAGATCCAGCTGAGTGCAGGACCTTGTATTTCAATGCTCTCCAGGAGTTGGGCGAGTATGGGGTGGAACGCAGTGTCAAATGCCACGCAGAGGTCTTGCAGGTTGAGGGCTACTGTTTTACTCCATCCATGATTATGTAAATGTCATCTGTGGCAGCGATGAAGGCAGTTTTAGAACTGTAGTCTGATCTGAATCTGGACTGGATGGTGTTGAGGAGATGGTGGTCGTTGAGGTGTTCAGTAAAGCCTTTGCTGACGATGTTCTGTAATACCTTGGCCAACAATGGAAGCAGGGAGATTGGTCTGTAATTAGCGAGCATAGAGATGTGTGTGGAAGGTTTCTCAAGCAAGGCATCAAGAGGACACATGGAATCTGCTTGGATTGCAGGGATAAACTCAGGATTTTTTTTAAAATCTCCTAAAAGTTGAAACTCTGCTAAAATTACAGGAATTTGATCTCTTTGTATGCAGACCCAACAACTCACACACACCCTGAATATCATTTAAGACTGTACCCACATTTTAACTTAAAGCCAAGTCACTTGGAATCACCTTGGACACAAACCTCACCTCACTCGGGATGCGGTGAATCTCGGCTGAGAGACACTGTTAGCTTTGTGCTGTGTGTGTGTGGGAAATTACGGCAAGATTTGCACTGTTTTTAAAAATGAATCAAGATTTTTAAAACTATATTCTTAATATTGCTCACTTGCTTAACTGGTGCTCCTTCACCCTCCCAGGCCACGGTCCGTCGCGGCATCTGCCGTTTGTGAGGAGGGCCTCCGGGAGCAGATCCTCACTTCCAGTCGGGGTAGCACTCTAGTTCTGGAGCTCCCCACTTAATTAAAACTGAGCCCCTCGCGCGCGCAGCGGACGCGGTGAATCTCGGCTGAGAGACACTGTTAGCTGTGTGCTGTGTGTGTGTGGGAAATTACGGCAAGATTTGCACTGTTTTTAAAAATGAATCAAGATTTTTAAAACTGTATTCTTAATATTGCTCACTTGCTTGTTTGGTGCTCATTCATCCTCCCAGGCCCCGGTCCGTCGCGGCATCTGCCGTTTGTGTGGAGGGCCTCCGGAAGCAGATCCTCACTTCCGGTCGGGGTAACGCTCTAGTTCTGGAACTCCCCACTGCATTAAAACTGAGCCCCTCGTGCACGAGCCCCTGGCGAAGGTGCGCCAAAGGCAAGCCCGTCTGCCCCCGTCCACGCCCGGCCGGGACCAGGGGCCAGGATCCTGTCCGTCTTAACAAAAATAAGACCACCCATCTTAAATATGACCCACATACCCTGCGGAACCTAAAAGTAGCCACTGATGCTACGTGCCTCCATGCTATGTGTCTAGACAATGATGTCCCAAATTGCTCGCATTGCGATTTCACCTTAACGGGTCTTGACTCCCGGCCACCTATAAAAATGTTCCTTTTAAACTGTCACTCCCTGACAAAGCATTCAATAGAAATGTCACTTCTTCTGGAAAGTCTAAAACCCGATGCCATCTTCCTAACCGAAACCTGGCTACGAGATGAGGCAGACCCTGCCATTACCCAGATCTTACAGCCAGGATACTTACTTCATAGAATTGACGGGAAGTCAGGAAGAGGTGGGGGGCTAGGGATAATTTTCAGGGACTGTTTCCACTGTCGCTCCTATTCAGCCGAAGTGCCCAACTGTGAAAGTATGAGCTTCGCATTGGAGTTTTCATCTACACTGACCTTCTCATGTCTACTACTCTATCGGCCTCCTGGACGGATGGGCCAGTTTCTTGACTCCCTCCCCTCCTACGTGGCCGAGCTAGCCCTATCCCAGGCAAACTTTACAGTTCTTGGTGATCTCAATTTTCACCTCGATGATCCGGCTGATCACCAAGCGAAGGCCCTTCTGTCCAATTTAGAAGCTCTCCAATTCACATTGAAGAGCTCCGAATCTACACACGTTAGGGGCCATCTGCTAGATGCTGTACTTAGCAATAATCACAAGCTCCATGTGGGTCCTCCAACGCCCCTCCCTTGGACCGATCATCTGCTTGTGCCACAAATCTGGGAAACTGTGACCTCTCCCCTGGTTCCTACCCTAGCCCCGCTGATGGGGAGGAACTGGTCGAATCTCCCCGCCAGCCAATGGGCTCGTTCTTTGACCGCCCCGCCTCTAGTGCTGGGCAAAGACTCAGAGATATCTAACAGGAACTTCAACGTTTGGATCCAGACCTTGCTTGACTCGGTAGCCCCACTAAAAATCCTACACAAAAAAACCAAGGCTAAAGAAGCACCATGGTTCACTTCTAAACTAAGAGAGCTAAAACAAAAGTGTAGGAAACTAGAGAGGGAATGGAGACAGGCATTAGGGGTAGAAAGTCGAACCAACTATAGAGAAGCGATCAGGAAGTATAAGGTGGAAATAAAAACGGCGCAATCCTCCTTTTATGAGCAGAAGATAAGGACTGCAGCCAATTCCCCAAGGGAAATCTTCCAGATCGCGAAAACACTCGTTAAGATCCCTCAAAATCTCACTGACCCCAAAGAGGACCAAAACCGCTGTGATAAACAGGCGGAGTATTTCCACCAAAAATTTGAGCTTATCTCTCTCTCTTTCGCCCCTTCTAAGAGTGAATCCAACCATCCGCAGGCCGAGAACATCTCTGCAATTACACACTGCCCTTTCACGGAATTCCCTTTGCTTGATGAGGAGTCATTGCATACCTTAATGCTAAAAGTGTCATCTGGCTCTCCTACTGACCCAGCCCCTCCTCGCCATTTGCTACCAGTCGCAGATATAATTAGACCAGCAATTCTGAGTACACTAAACGCCTCCATCGCCACAGGAACAGTGCCGCTGGCATGAAAATGCGCACAAGTTAGAGCCCTATTGAAAAACCCCAATCTTGATCCTGCAATTATGGCTAACTACGGCCCGATCTTCCTCCTGCCAAGTCTGGGCAAACTGTTCGAGAAGCATATCAATCTCTCTCTGGTCAACCGTCTGGAGTCTCACAACCTACTCCATGATTCCCAAGCAGGCTTTCACCCGAAGCTCGGAACGGAAGTTGCCCCTCTGGCAGTGACTGAGTCAGCCCGGAGAGACATTCATCAAGGCGGCACCACAGCAATTATCTTGATAGACCTGAGTGCCGCTTTTGACACAGTGGATCACAACAACCTGCTAGCTTGTATCAGAGGCCTTGGAGTAACGGGGCTAGCTCTCTCCTGGCTGCAATCTTTCCTGGAAGATCAGGTGTTTCAGGTCTCAGAGGGTGCCACTCAATCCAAGCCATGGCCCCTCAACTGCGGGGTCCAGCAGGGTTCCTCTCTAAGTCCAACCCTATTTAATGTTCATATGGAACCCCTAGCAGAGATTGTGCGCCCGTTCGGCATCGAAATTGTCACCTATGCAGAAGACACCCAACTGGTGGTTGGCTTAAACCATCCCAAGGGCTCGTCGAGCACTCTGGGCAGCTGCTTAGAAGCAGTAGTTAACTGTATGGCACTTTCCCATCTGAAATTTAATTGGGAAAAGACAGAACTGATGTTCCTGGGGAAGGCCCTTTCTCCCAGATCAATTATTGACTGGCCGACCTGTATGGGCACCATACCAGAACCCAAAGATCAGATTAAAAACTTGGAGTATGGCTTGATAACACCTTAGGGTTTAACCATCAAGCCACCAAGCTTTCGGCAACCTGCTTCGGTCGGATGAGGATGCTGAGGAAAATGTTGCCACTCCTCCCCTTCCAGACCCGGAGGACCATGGTGCAGGCTATCATCCTGTCCCGCCTTGATGGGGGGCGTGGCTTAGCAAGCCACGATGGCGGCTGTGTCCTGCTGAGGCTCCGCAATCGGGCTAGCATCTTGCCCAGTTCCTGAGATCGCCGGGAGCCTCAACTTACAGCAACAACACCGGTAATGCTCACCCGCACTGGGGCGTCTTCTGGGTGAGCTGCGAAGGCTGCTGGCGAGCAGCACGCACCGGAACATCTCTTGCCGGTGCCGAGCGCCGAGCCCTAAAATGGCGGACGCGGCTCCGTCTCATTGATATATACGCCACCGAGAGCCTGTTCCTGGGGCGGCGACCCTGGGCGACGCGGACAGCCGGCGGCTCCGGAGGTCCCGGGAGAGCGGAGTGATCGGCCCACGGGGATGTACTCCGGACCAAGCTTTCTTCCACAGCGGCACTTCGGCACTCAAGATGGCGGCCGCCAGACCGGAGCTCCACTGCACCAGCGCTCTGGCACCAATGGGAGCCTGACCTGACCCCAGCACCGGCCAGCCCGCCGCCGCGGATCACGGGGCACCAGTGGACGAGCCGCCTGCACAGCGCTGCGCCCTCCGGACATCCGCGGTCTTCACCTGGGGGCGGTGAGTGCCAATCCTTTCCCCCCCTCCGTGGATCCCGGCGCCGGCGTCCCAGCGGCCTCTGCCTCCTCTGGGGCCCATAGGGGGGTTGCGTATCACACCGTCCCTTTGTCAGGGAGGCTGGAACGCTCCTGCCGCCACGAGCAGCTCGGCGGACCCGAGTGCCTGACTTCAAGATGGCGCCCACGGGGACCTGGACACCATGACCAGCGCGAGCCCCTACCTGGGAGCAGGGGTGCTCCCCCGAACCTGAGGCGGTAGCACGCCATATCGAAGACGTCCACTGCCCCGGACCCCCCCAGGCCCCTATCATCTGACCCTCGACCCCCACGATCG
This sequence comes from Lissotriton vulgaris, assembly GCF_964263255.1. Taxonomy (NCBI): domain Eukaryota; kingdom Metazoa; phylum Chordata; class Amphibia; order Caudata; family Salamandridae; genus Lissotriton; species Lissotriton vulgaris. Next base: position 1,531,706,749 of record NC_141689.1, on the reverse strand, counting down.
GCAAAGAAACTGCGCCACACGCCGAAGAGGGAGAGGGCAAGAGCCGGCCGCACTCGAGATACCTTGTCTCCTGGGGAACCTGGACAGTGGAGGAAGAGCCCCCTGATGACACGCGCCCGTTGGCATCCGCACGACCTCCTGACACCAGTGCTGCCACCCCCTTTTCTGAATCACCCCCTTTTCTGAATCGCCATCCCCAGCAGCCGCAAGCCGCCACTAACACCCCGAACCAGTGGGGGTTCCCCCGGGTGAACCAGTGCCTGCCCCAGGACCGAGAAAGACTGGGAGACCAGCCTGTACTGAGCTGCCGCCTACCCGGATACACTGAGAGACGGCGGTCTGCCGATCACGGGGTCCACGGGGGTCCGGGGCCCTTTTGACAGCACTCATGGGGAAACTGAAGGCCACGCAGGTGACGGCTGTCCCTGAAACGGCCATCGAGAAGATGCCACACACGAGGACGTGGACGCAAGCCAACACGTCGCAAACCGACCCCACGCTATCGGCGAAATTGGATCAGGTGTTGGCGGCAATTGAACTGTCCCGCCTTTCGATGGAGGAGAGATTGGGCGTCCTGACGACGGACATCAGCTTAATCCGCGACAACCATCCCAAGTTGGCGGACAGGGTGAAGGAAGAAGAACGGATTGTGACCGAGCTACAGCCCGCGGTGAAAACGCAGGAGGCAGACATGAAGGAGGTCCTGCGCCGCGTGGCGGTCCTCGAGGAACGCACGGTGGATTTGGAGGGACGCTCGAGACGATGTAACATCCGCGTCCTGGGCCTGCCGGAGGGAATCGAAAATTCGGACCCTCTGACCTACATGGTGTCATGGACCAGATCATTCACCCTGGAAGCGGAACGGTCGGCATACTTCTCCATTGAAAGAGCCCATAGGGTCCCGGCCCGGGCACCCAAGCCAGGCCTTCCTCTGCGACCCATGTTGGCTAAATTCCTGCACTTCCGAGACCGCAATGCGGTGCTCCGTGCGGCCCGGACGGCGGGCCCTCTACAGGTGGAAGACCAACAAGTCATGGTGTTCCCGGACTATGCCCGAGAAGTCCAGCAGCAGCGATCCACCTTTCTGGAAGTCAAAAGGCGCCTCCGCGCAAATGATCTTCAATACTCCTTGCTATTCCCGGCCCGCCTGAAAGTGCTTCACAAAGGGAAAGCTCTCTTTTTCAACAGCTACGGTGAATCACCCCGTGCGCCTGAGTTAGGACGTTTGCCTTTCCCAAATCGCGGTGGACCAGCGCTATAAACAAAGGAGAAAACGCCGAATCTCTAGCGAGCTAGAAGCCAGCGCTCTAGCGGCCCCGTGTGCACTCCACTATTGGAAATACGTTGATCCTCGTATCTGGAAATTCATTGTCCACGTTTGGATTATTGACTTATCTGGCATAAGACCCACTTTGGTCCTGAGGAGAACCCCATTACTAGTGGGGGTTCGAAACGCGTCGACCACTCCCGTCCCGTATCTGGCTTATATTCATAGTGTCATAACGACTCTTTTACCATCAACTAAAGATTGGACACTTTTTGAGATGTATAAAGACTGTAAATAATTGTTAAATCACAAAAGGATTTCATCTATTCATTCACGACCGATACGTGGACCCATTGTGCTTTGTATTATTTTGTATGAATGTGTTGTATGACTGATTGGCCAAGTATATGTGAAGTGTGTAATTGCTTTCTCTCTTTTTTTGATTTTCACGTTACTATTGTATATATTGTATATTAAACTGTATGTATTTCCATGCACTAAAATATAGTGTTACAAACAAATGAAAACTGAAAAAGATTAAATTTATATGTTGTTATACGTTGAACAGGTTGTTTTTGTTTGATTCAAAACACCTATTTGCATAAATTTTGCGCTGTCCCAAGGGAAGATCTCAGCTGTGGCCCTTGTTTTGTTATATAACTCTTCTTCAACACAGCGGAGGAAGCGCAGGATTGGACTGAGTTTCACTGCTCACTAATCCCTAAACCCGGACCCCAGAGGACACGCAACAACGACTTAAGACGATCCAGAAGACGGGGCGCAAGCCATGCCCGATCAGGCCGCCCCAAAAGCCAGGCATCCTCCCCCACGGGCTCACCCGACCTCACGCAAATCATGCAGGAGCGACGAGACGCCTTACGGGCGGTGACCGAACTGCACACATCACCCCCGGCATCAGATCTGGAAGGTCAACCGCACCTGTTCACCCCTGAGAAAGACCGGGACAGTGATGGAACAATGTCGGGGTTCGGCCCAATCTCTTCCCCCCTCGTTGCGGCACACACATTGGATGCTACCCTGGCCAGCCAACCTAACACCTCTTCGCGATGGATGGACTGTCAACTGCTATATCCTTCTCACGGTTGCCTACTGTATTGCGCGACATCTAGGAGCCTAGACTGCTTAACCAGATACCTGTATGCGCTAGCGAGCGATAGACATCTCTCCTGCAAGAGCCGGACCCGCGCACAAGCCCAGCAGCGACACATGCTGCCACCCCCGCAGATTCCTGTTGTATTTCTCCCCTAGTGGGACACTAGTTTGGGTATGCCACCCCCGGTGATATATCCTCAGTATTGGGACTGTTACCCACCCAAGGTTCTACTTGTTGTTAATCCCATTAGTTCCTCCCCCACGATTGTGGAAGCTTGGCGCGCAGGAGCACACGCGACACATAAGTACTGGCGGCCCTCGGGAAATGTAGGAGGGTCCCTCTCCCAACCACGACACCCTAAAGATGGCGGTCCCACAATCAGACATTAATGTCCTTACACTGAACGTACGAGGCCTACACACGCCCAGCAAACGCTACTCTGTTTACTCCTACATTATGCGTATGTCAGCTAGTATTGCATTTCTGCAGGAGATGCACATTAACGCTACTGAACTCACTCGTTTGCAGGCCAAATGGCGAGGGATCTTTTGTGCCACACAATACTCAGCATTTGCGTGCAGCGCATTAATCTGGGTCAGACCGGGCACTCCCTTCCGGGTGCTCCGGCGGGTAGTGGATAGAGAGGGCAGATATGCACTTCTGGAGGGAATACTAGACGGACAGGGAATCCTCCTTGGCAGCATTTACGCCCCTAATACGGACCAGGATAAATTCTGGGACCACCTCACAGGAATTTTGGCCCAATTCACCACAGTCCCGTGGGTGTTGGGAGGTGACTATAACTGCACGCTAGACCCCACCCTAGACCGCTCGCACCCTCCCCCCGTACACTCCCCAGTCCCCCGGCAAGCAGAGCTCTTCAGGGCATGGACCACACATTGGGCGCTCACTGACGCATGGCGACACCTACACCCACTGGCTCGCATTTACTCATTCCACTCGATTCCACACAACCTCCGGGTCCGCCTAGACCGATTCTTATGCTCTGCACCAATCCTCCCTAAGATAACGTCTACAGATTACCTAGGTCGGATCCTCTCAGATCATGACGCCCACATCCTTCGCTTGACCTGGCGCCCCCCACACCCGCCAGTCCCCACCTGGCGCCTCCCTAGAGATTGCCTATCAGACCCAGTCTTTAGAGATGCACACCAAACCAGCATACAAGATTACTTCACACACAACACGAACACGGCATCGTCGGTACTGGTGGAGTGGGACGCGTTTAAAGTAGTGGCAAGGGGAGAATGCATCAAACAGGTAGTAGGGGTCCGCCGCACATTGGAACGGACTCTCCTATCCTCAGAGCAGAATTTAGCCGCACTCACTAAACGGCCTGACGACTCGGAGGAACACGCCGTGCTCACGGCCGAGGCTAAGACAATATATCAGACTGCCTGCGCTGATCTCCGAAAATACAACTTTAGGGCTTACGCCTCTAGGGTGCATAAAGACAGAGACAAAACGGGGGCACTACTGGCCTGGATGGCGACTCAGGACACCGAAATCAAGCCAATCACAGATATTATCAATCCGGAAGGTGTGCTGGTGCGTTCACAGGCCGAGATCCTTCTGGCGTTCCAGCGCCACTATGCACAAGTGTACGGGACCCCGGCCCAGTGCTCCCCGTCATCTGTGGATTGTTTTTTAGACCCGCTGACGTTACCCGCGATATCGGATGATGACAAGCGCACACTCAACGCCAAGATAGCGCCCTCACACATCACCCAAGCGATACGTGCCATGTCTCGGAATAAAGCGCCGGGACTGGATGGCTTCCCACTAGAATACTACTCGACATTCTCTCCCCTAGTGGTCCCCCGACTATCTCGGATGTTCGGGGCATCCCTTCATCTAGGGAGGCTACCCCAGTCACTGCGGGAGTCCGTGATTGTCACCTTTCCCAAACCCCACAGGGACCCACTCCACATGGGGTCGTATCGTCCCATCACGCTCCTGTCGGCTGACTGTAAGATCCTAGGGAAAATCCTGGCTGATCGGTATGCACAGGACATACGCCCACCAATCCACCCCGACCAATGCGGCTTCGTTCCGGGTAGGAACACCTCCCAGAACCTCCGCCGAGTCTTCCATGTCCAGGATCAGGTACGTGACAGATTTCCCCGCGCCGCCTGCCTCATTATGGACCTGGAGAAGGCGTTCGACACCCTCACCTGGCCCTATCTATTCTCAGTCCTGCGGCACCTCAACATCGGCCCGACACTCACGGCATACACACGCCTTCTGTACACCGATCTGACCACGCGTGTTCGTATCGGGAAACGCATATCACTGGCGTTTGGAGTTCGGCGAGGCACAAGACAAAGGTGCCCCCTGTCACCTCTATTATTCGCGCTGGCAGTAGAGCCGCTGGCGGTTCGGCTGCACCTGGAGGGTGTGAACTGGGGCATTCCGCTTGCGGACGGCACACATTGCGTCTCCATGTACGCGGACGACCTTCTCATATACGTCCGAGACATCGAGACAGACCTGGCCCCCATAGGGGTAACGCTGGCGGAATTTGCGGACGCCTCGGGACTACAGGTGAACTGGGACAAGTCCACAGTCTACCCCTTTCACTCGAGCCTACCCCCCCCCGGGAAGTCGAGCTCGGACCGCATAAACTCTCATGGTCCGCAGAAGCTCCCCGGTACCTCGGTGTCCGCCTGTACCATTCTCCAGCAGACATCTTTGAGGGTAACCACCGCAAAGCACTCGCTACCCTGCGCCCGACTGTTGCCTTCTGGAATAAACTCCTGTTAGCCCCAATAGGACGGATAGCCCTGGCTAAAATGGTGATGCTTCCCCGATTCCTTTACCACTTCACAAATTTACCGGTAGTGCCACCCAGGTCCTTCTTCCGCGATGTCGACTCCCTCCTAGGAACCCTTATCTGGGGCGCGGGCCGACACAGGGTTTTCCCTGAAAACCCTCCAACTTCCCACAACGCAAGGTGGGCTTGGAGCTCCGTCCTTCGAGTCTTATTTCCTCGCGGTGCAGCTCCAATGGCTGTCATACTAGACGGCGGACCGTTACCCCCAAGAGACTTTCACCCCGACCGGCAGAGTCACAACCCGGAACTCACCCGTCTTCTCCTCCCGGGCACCAAGCCACGGCGAACATACCCCCTCCAGGTAGCGATAGCGCACCGGTGCATGATGCGGATCCACCGGATATCCCCCAGTAGACCTCCATACTCCCCGCTGCTACCGTTGATAGGCAGCCCCAGGCAGGACTCCTACTTCACGGCTCCACTGTTCACCGAATGGTCGCACTGTGGCATCATAGATATGGAGTCGCTCTTTGAGGAAGACCAGCTGAAATCACTCGACCGACTGGTCGCTAAATACGGGCTCCCCCCAGGTCAATTCCTCAGATACAGACAGTTGCTCGATGGGTACCGGCCCCATTATAATCTCCGAACTGGCGAGCCAGACACTCATCCAGTAATACATACTATCCTACATATGGGAGTGGAACGCCACTTGGTCACCTGGCTATATAAATCTATCCGGGAACTCTTGCACGCTCCCCTGACGACCTTACGTGCTACATGTGAGGAGGACATAGGTCGCGCACTACACGACTCGGAATGGACTAAAGCACTCGAGGCCCCAAAACGCGTCTCTAGGAACGCCCGCTTCAAAAACATCCAATACTATATTTTACACAGGGCATACCTCACCCCAGCGCGCTTGCAGAAGTTCTATCCCTCCACACCATTCCTATGCCCCAGATGTTGCTCCCCTGCTGCAGATTTTTGTCACATGTTTTGGAGTTGTCCCAACCTTCATCCCTTATGGCGGGCGGTGCACGGAACACTGTCGGAACTCACAGGTCTCACCACACTAGCCACCTGGGAGTCCAGCGCACTAGGCATTTTTCATGTCCCTAAGCAAGAACCGGTGCACAGACGCTTCGTGTCCTTAGCGCTCCTGTTGGTGAACAGATGCATAGCCATGCACTGGCGATCCCCGGAGGGTCCCCCTATAGCAGCATGGACAGGGGCGGTCTGTAAGTGGGCGGCGGCGGAAGAGGATGCTCTTAGGGAGGAGGAAGCCAGGGGCGCGCGTAAAATTCCCATCTCCATGGAATGGGCCATGCTCCTTCATAGCTTCCTGCAGTCCTTGCGTGCAGGAGACCCACCTTCTCCCCCCCCCCCGCCCGAGAGGGCCAGTAGTCTCTACCTGGTGTCAACCATCCCAGGGCCGAATCCCGGTACCCCACGCATCCTGGTCAAGTCTCATCTATCATACCACCCATCCCACCACTCACATACACGGGATGTATCCACCCCCTGTCGGTCCCTCTCCCCCCTTGGAGTGCAAACTGGAAAGCCCAGTGCCCCCCCCCCGACGCCCGTCACCAGTATCCCCCTACCTGGACCCTGCCAGCGCCCACATGCTTCCCTCCCACAGTTTTGTCCCCCCGTTCTCTGGTAGCACCACTGTACGAACTGTACAGACCCCGATCCTACGCCCTTGAGGCGGGAACTTACATGCTTGCTATTATTCTCCGTCCCCTTGGCGGTGCACGTTCACTGTCTCCCAGCCTGCAGACATATTTGCTCGATCTGTACTGTTTAATGGAGGAAATGCCTACTTGTATCAGTTGTATAAAACAAGAAAACGCTGCGCGCCTAGCTGATCGTGGCTGAATGTTGACGCCACGTCAGCAGATGAATTACACTGTACTCATATACTTTGATGCAACAATAAAAAAACAAATAAAAAAAAAAAAAATCCTGTCCCGCCTTGATTATGGGAACTCCTTGTATTTAGGCGCCCCAGCGAGTACCAACGAAAAACTGCAGGTCACTCAGAATTCTGCAGCTCGCCTACTGCTTGGACTGTCTCGTAGACACTCAGGGTCAGCCGCCTTGAAAGCACTCCACTAGCTGCCAATACAGGCTCGGATCCAATTCAAGGCGATGTGTATAGCCCACAAAGCCATGTGGCGCACTGGTCCAGCATTAGTCTGCTCCCTAGTCTCCCCCTACCATCCGCCAAGAACCTTACGATCTGGGGTACCTGCCTGACAGTGACTCGTAAAATCAAACGAGCTAGGTGGGGGGGGGGCGTTCGTTTTCTTGGAACGCCGCCTCCCGCTGGAACTCCTTGACCCTCACCCTACGTAATGAACCAAATCTACTGAAGTTCTGCAAACGGCTGACGACCCTTCTTTTCCTGTAACTTGCACAATCTGACAGTTGCCTCCACCCACCCGTCCTAAGCGCTACGAGGCCTCAGGGTAGAAGTGCGCTCTATAAAACCCCATTACATTACATTACATTACATTACATTACACCCTCAAGGAACACATTCTCAAAAAACAAACACGGCCTAGCACCAGCACTTCTAAGCAGTGCAAAACCATTTCTACCTCAGAATTGCTCTTCAAATCATCGTCCTTTCACATATGGATGACAGTAATGTCCTGCTCCATGCCCTCGTAGACTTCAATCTGGCCCCTTTTAAGGGCATCCTATGTAGTGCAGTACATCTCATCCAGAAGTACAGAAATATGATCACGTTACCCCACTTAGATGAAACTCTATTGGCTCCCTGTGCCAGCCTGCACCATCTTCAATATCAGCTGCATCATTTACGAAGCCACCATGACCTGCGCTTATCTCGCAGACATGCTCACAATTTTGGTGGTTCTTAGCACACCCATAGTGAGGACACTATGCATCTCCAGGGACGCTCAACATCCTGTGACTCTGGGCTAATCACTTAATCTCCCTGTGTCTAACACAATGAACATGTCCATCTGTAATGCAACTGGTGCTCATGTAAAGCGCTCAGATACAGTTTGGTCGGGTTTGCGCTATATAAAACTCCAATAAAACCAAAACGTATTAACACTCCACAAACCAACTACCTCTCCTATCTGTCAGAGTTTGATGTTGCAGACCAACTGTAAGCCCCTGCCATTCCCTGAATCTCTGTACTGTTGAGCAGAGTGTTACGTATCAACAGACACAGAAAATTGGGAAGGGAAAGGGAATGAGTGAGAAATTCAAAACTAATTCTCACTCTCAGAGACTTCCTTTGGTTACAGGGAAGGCACCACTCAGCCTTGATGGTATGAATCTTGGGTAGATCTGACCAGCAGTTCCAGCACAGCCGCAGATGATACCATTATGATAATCCAGGGAGGGCCCCAGGATGCTGCTGGACACACACAGGTAAGACTCTACAGGAAAGTGGTAGAAGAGACAAGCAGGCATGACCCATGCAGGTAAGAGCAGTGGGGCATTGGATCGGTGGGGGGGTTTTAGATGACGATGATAGAAAATAAAATATTTATTCAATTTTCTCTCATAGTCGTCTGTCAAATCCCCCCAAACCGGTCCTACCGCTCTTATTTGCAAGGGCTGTGGCTGGAGACAAGACAACCAAAAGTATGAGGGAAGGATGGGACTAACGGGGGAACCAAGAAAGACAAAACAATATAGAGTGCAGGACGCAAAATGGGTGCAAACTATAATGAGGAATGGAAAAGCCAATGCAACCCCACATCTCTTTGCCAGGCACAGACCTAAGGTCCCAAGGAACCAAAATAGGGTCCTACCACTCTTGACCTGGAAGTAACCCCAACCCAGCAAGAGAGTATGTGTGTATTCCCAGGATGTTAGTGGTTTAGTTTTCCCTAACCTTCCACAGCCCCGTTCTGCAGCGCTTCAAGCCCTGTGTGCCCGTCACCTCATCTGATTCCCGACACTATCACTAGTTGACTTTATGCTTGTCTATGATCCTGTACAGCACTCCACTGTTTTATCGCTCGGTGTGCACTGTACAATTATCGCATACCTACATATTAAAATGTGAATTACCTGTAAACTGTGGCAAAGCTGTGCTCATAGCTACAGCACAAGTAACACCAACAGATATTTATTGTAAGCGGAAACTAGCCAATGGTCCGTCAGATACTCCTTTGGACAATGGCGTTGAAAACATGCTGAACAACAATTTGGAAAGCAACATTGTGTTGACAAATGCTGTTTTGTTAGAGCCAGAAAAGGCAAATGCAATCATTACGTTGGAGAAAATCAATAAACACTTAGGCACTGGAGAGCTGGAAGTGGTGGGGAGAGCACAGGGAAAACTAAGGTTAATCCCCTTGTAGGAAGGCATGTCCTCGGAGTATACCACAGGTGGGTATTTTCTGTTTTGTTTAGTTTCTAGGTCACTTGTGCATATAAAATTACAAGCACATTGCACACAGATGTGACCGGAATAAAACACATTTATTAAAAGCAAGGGAATGGCCAATCAGTATCTGCTATTATGCCGTTTAGGTACAAATACTTTTTCGGAGATGTTTCTGAAGAGACTAAGGGGGCTCTTAAAACCATATGAGGTCGAATATCAGAAAAGTATCATCCCTTGGGGGTAGCTGTGTGCATTAGAGAAAACGTGTAGTCTATTTTCTGTTTTCCTGGCACATTTTATAGAGGCCTTTGACACAAGACGTTTTACAGTGTATATTGCAGAATAACATCTTGCCTGTTGGATTGTTCCGTAGAAACTAAAAAGGCACATTTCGGTCATTTTGTAGGCAGCTTGGCATCACAACTATTTGCCCCTGCAAGTCTGCTACCTTCCCTTCACTCTTGGACCTGCATGGACTCTACACGGTCACTGAGAGATCATGAGATAGAGCAGCATTGTAGGGATAGCATGGAAAAAGAATGTGGACGCGAAAAACCCTGAAATCTGCCATTATATTAGAATCAGAAAAATACAAGTGTACTTGAATGTAAGGTTAGCTCAGGAAATATGCGAACCAATTGAATCCTACACTCCATTGGAAAGAATTCAGCTACTTGGTGAAGAAAAAAATCGGACAGTAGTCACAGACCCCCTGGATACTGTGGGCCCGATTTGCAAAAAAAATTCTATAAGTATGTGTGTCTTACTCATTCATGTCACAGGTGTTAGCTACATCTGGTTATCCAGGCCTCTAGTTGTGTCTTACTCATGTCTTAGGTATTAGTTAGGTATGAATGTTCCGGTCTCTGGGGGTGTCTTACTCATGTTTTATTTGTCTGTTACATCTGAATATCCAGGCCTCTAGTTGTGTCTTACCCATTGCTTAGGTATTAGTAACATATGAAGGTTCGGGCCTCTAGTTGTGTCTTACTCATGTTTTAAGTGTTAGTTACATCTGAAAATCCAGGCCTCTGGTTGTGTCTTACCCATTGCTTAGGTATTAGTAACATATGAGTGTTCAGGCCTCTAGTTGTGTCTTACTCATGTTTTAAGTGTTAGTTACATCTAAGTATCCATGCCTCTAGTTGTGTCTTACCCATTGCTTAGGTATTAGTAACATATGAATGTTCGGGCCTCTAGTTGTGTCTTACTCATGTTTTGAGTGTTAGTTACATCTGAAAATCCAGGCCTCTAGTTGTGTCTTATTTATTATTTATTGCATTTGTATGGTGCAACAGCTACCCTGAGGGTTTCCCGGCGCCCTGGATCGGTATTCCTGGTAAAGAAGCAGTGGGCCATTAGTGATTAAACAACCATGATTTCACTCCCTTGCGAAAGCGTAAATAACATGGTTCTAGCCGTAGTTGGAGGGGGAGTGAGTTCCATAGTGCAGGTGCTAAAAAGGAGAAAGAGCGACCTCCTAGTCGAGTCCTTTTTACCCTGGGCACCGTAAATTTTACTTGATTCATTGAGCGTAAGTTGTGCGCAAGTAGGTATTTCTGAACCATTTTACATAGGTACTTCGGAGCTGCACCAGAGTTGATCCTGTACATGTAGCACAGTGCTTAAAACTTTACTCTGCTGGTCACTCTCACCCAATGTAGATATTTAAGATGTTCTGTCATCCTTCAAGTTCGCGCTATAGAAAACTCTAAAAATAAATAAATAAATAAATAAATCCTCGTGCGTCCTGGGAGATTAAGGAGCATTCTGGCTGCAGAATTCTGGACTACTTGCAATTGATTCAGAGTGCCTTTCGTAACTCCTAAAAATAGGACGTTACCGTAGTCTAATCTAGACGTAATTAATGCCTGTATGACAGTCCTCTGAGCCCCATCTGGCAGTTGCCACAATATTTTTCTCAACCATTTGAGGATGAGAAAGCATGTGAAGGCAGTTTTGGTTGTGTGTGTCCGCATGGACAGCTTATCATCGATTATTATCCCCAGATTGCGAGCGGAATGCACCGCAATCGGGGTAGCGCCCATTTCGGCGGGCCAGTGCTTTGGGCCCCAGAGATTTCTTTGATTGCTGAAAATTAGTACCTCTGTGTTATCCCCATTCAGTTTTAATTTTTTTAGAGTGGAGTCGATTGGCCATTCTGAGTAATCCAGATCGAAGGGGAGAGATGTCTGATTTTTCTGTAGATGTAAGGGAGAACACAAGTTGTGTGTCGTCCATGTAAGAATAAATGGTGAGGTCCATCTCTTCGGCAATTTTAGCTAGGGGAGTGACATATACATTAAAAAGGAGGGGCTCAAAATAGAGCCCTGGGGCACTCCATAGGGGGACTTATGTATTTTTGACCGATTATTTTTGGAGAAGACCTATTAAGTACGAAGCAAGAGAAACTGCTCCAACCATTCCAGTGCTTTCCCTCTAATTCCAATGTCTTCCAGGCGCTTGATGAGGGTTGTGTGGCAAATGGTGTCGAATGCGGCACTCAAATCTAAAAGGATGAGTGCCGCTGTGCCTCCTACATCAAGTTCTTGGTGTATAACCTCAGTGACCCCAAGTAGGGTGGACTCCGCGGAGTGACCTTTCCTGAAGCCTGATTGTGAGTAGTGCAGCAGGTTATTGTCATTGACAAAATCTGATAGCTGCTTATTAACATGTTTTTCTAGTATTTTAGACATAATCGGTAATAAAGATATCAGACGAAAGTTGGAAAACACTTCGGGGTCACTGTTAGCCTTTTTTAGCAGGGGAATTACCATGGCGTGTTTCCAGTCATTAGGTAGTACAGCTTCTTTTAGGGAAGCATTTAATAATGCTCTCTGTACCTCCAAGATTGGAGCGTCCAATTGTTTTAAGTGTTAGTTACATCTGAATATCCAGGCCTCTAGTTGTGTCTTACCCATTGCTTAGGTATTAGTAACATATGAATGTTCGGGCCTCTAGTTGTGTCTTACTCATGTTTTAAGTGTTAGTTACATCTAAGTATCCATGCCTCTAGTTGTGTCTTACCCATTGCTTAGGTATTAGTAACATATGAATGTTCGGGCCTCTAGTTGTGTCTTACTCATTTTTTAAGTGTTATTTACATCTGAATTACCAGGTCTCTAGTTGTGTCTTACCCATTGCTTAGGTATTAGTAACATATGAATGTTCGGGCTTCTAGTTGTGTCTTACTCATGTTTTATTTGTCTGTTACATCTGAATATCCATGCCTCTAGCTGTGTCTTACCCATTGCTTAGGTATTAGTAACATATGAATGTTCGGGCCTCTAGTTGTGTCTTACTCATGTTTTAAGTGTTAGTGACATCTAAGTATCCATACCTCTAGTTGCGTCTTACCCATTGCTTAGGTATTAGTAACATATGAATGTACGGGCCTCTAGTTGTGTCTTACTCATGTTTTAAATGTTAGTTATATGTAAGTATTCATGCTTCTAGTTGTGTCTTACCCATTGCTTAGGTATTAGTAGCATATGAATGTTCGGCCTCTAGTTGTGTCTTACTCATGTTTTAAGTGTTAGGTACATCTGAATGTCCAGGCCTCTGGTTGTGTCTTACCCATTGCTTAGGTATTAGTAACATATGAATGTTGGGGCCTCTAGTTGTGTCTTACTCACGTTTTAAGTGTTAGTTACATCTGAGTATCCAGGCCTCTAGTTGTGTCTTACTCATTGCTTAGGTATTAGTAACATGAATGTTTGGGCCTCTAGTTGTGTCTTACTCATGTTTTAAGTGTTAGTTACATCTGAGTATCCAGGCCTCCAGTTGTGTCTTACTCATTGCTTAGGTATTAGTAACATGAATGTTCGGGCCTCTAGTTGTGTCTTACTAGTGTCTTAGGTGATAGTTACATCTGAATATTCAGGTCTCAAGTTGTGTCTTACTCATGGCTTAGGTATTAGTAGCATATAAATGTTCGGGCCTCTAGTTGTGTCTTACTCATGTTTTAAGTGTTAGTTACATCTGAGTATCCAGGTCTGTAGTTCGGTCTTCTTGCTCATGTCTTAAGCGTTGGTTACATCTAACTATCCAGGCCTCAAGTTGCGTCTTACTCATATTAGGTGTGAAAAACGTTGTGAATCAGGAAACGTTATTTTTCTTATCCCCGGGAATTCCTGTGTAAGGCACACTTTCTATACAACAGTGTCCGGCCTTTAAATTATCACTGGTGAGATTAAACCATAAACTCTGGCCAAACGCCATTTATATCTGAGCCTTTCTTACATATTTTTACTCTGGAAGCCCAATGAGCAAAGATTGACCTTTGTTTTTTCTGTGCAAGACAATGATGTTCAAATCAGATATCTAATCTTCTGGTCATTGCACCACTGCATATAGCACATTTATTGTGTCAGCTTATAGACATGAGCCATACAATATACAAATGATACAATCAACATTCTAATACAAAAACGAAGATAAGAAATACAAAATTTCCACAAACAAATAGAAAAAAAATTAATACTAATTTCGTAGCGCGTCCTGCATCGCATTTTGCGATGCAGGTGCGCTACGAAATTCGTTTTAATAATTACATTGTTTACTTACCTCCAACTATCCCTATTCCGTTGTTTATCACCCCCCACACTGCCCCGCCCCGCCTTTCTGCCCCACGGAACTCCCTTCACAGGCCGCGGCTGGCATAGAGCAGTCAGACTTAACATAGGAGCAATGTGTAAAGTATTTATACAGCACTTCACACAGTAATTAATACAAATCTCACACCAATTCAGAAAAATAGATCAAATAATAAAAAATTAAAATAAGTAAAAAAAACAACAATAAGAAGAACTGGAGATATGCAATTTTAAAGTGTTAAGGTAAAATAGCACCAAAAAGAACAGGCACCAACTGTGGCCACCTGGTTGAGCCGGAGTGGGACAATGTCACAAATTCAGGCTGACCTTGAAGGAACACGGGCCGGATACAGGGACCAAGTTAGGCTCACTGAAGAAGGGTACCTTAAATCCTGGTTTCGGAGCCTTGTAAGATCCTGCATCAATGTGCTTCGTGCAGTCGATGCAATGCGAGGTCCTAGTGCACAGATGCATCCCACAACAACGGTTCCAGGCAGCTGTGAGGCTGTGATGTGGGGTCCTGCATCGTCGTCGAGGATGCCATTGAGGAGGGGCTTGCTATGCAAAGACCTGCGTTGAGGATGTGTTATGCAGCAGCAGTTCCGAGGAGGCTGCAGACTGCGATATGAAGTCCTGTGTCAGGTGTGCATCATTTAACTGTTTTGATCTGAATTTGGTGAGGCAATGCATTGTTCTGCAGTTCCAATGTGGAGTTCTAGGAGGTCATGCATTGCACTGTGTCGCTTCTGTTGAGGACCACAGTTACGCTGGCAAGGCACCTTCAGGACCGAATTCAAGGATACTGGACTGGGGTGGCACCACTTGGGTGGGCGGGATTCACAGCTGGCAGAATCCAGGTACTGGGTTCAAGATTGTGGGAGCATGTTCTGTTCCTGAGGCTCTGATCAGGAGGCCAGCCAACTAGACTTTGGAGTCATTCTCATGGTCCAGGTGTCCAAAATGCAGGTCCTTCTCACTCAAACAGCAGGGCAGCACAGCAGGGCAGCAGAGTGGCAGTCCTTCTTGCAGCAAAGCAGCACAGCGATCCTTCTTCTGAGTCATCCACAGATCCAGATACGTATTGAAGTGTTGGGTCTGAGGGTCCATTAATTATACCTGGTGCTCTCTTTGAAGTAGGAGAAGATTCTGGACGTTTCCAACCAAAGGTGTCAGGCATCCCCTGTCTCCCCATGCACTGGCCCAAGCTTGTTTGGGGGCACAAAAGACTAGTGACCAACCCGTTGTGAGTGTGTTCAGGCAGGACCTTTGTGATGTACAAGTGTGGTAGGAGACATCTCTGCCCCCTCTTTAAGTCTGAATGGCCTATCCTGCCCTCACCTATCATCCCTTTGTCTCACTGTGTGGGAGCAATACACAAGTACCACCTGCCAGCTACACCTAGTGATATTATACAGTGACAGGTTGCAGGCACCAAAGGGTTAGGACAAGAAAATGGCAATGTTCTAAAAGTGACATTATCAAAATTGTGACTTGGGGCCCGATGTAGGTAGCCCTTTACCGATCCGAATCGGCCGAAAATACCGATTTTCGGCCGTTTCCGATCGGTAAAGGGCTACCGAGATGTAGGGGCACATTTTCGGTAATTTTACCGAATCGGTATCATTACCGAATCGGTAAATTTACTAATTCGGTAATATGTACCGAATCGGTAAAATAATTACCGATTTGGTAATATTTACCGATTCGGTAAAATTACCGAAAATGCAATGTAGGTAGGCAATGTACCTTCTGCACATGGCTTACAGAATCGGTATTTTACCATGGAATACAAATCCATGGTAAAATACCGATTCCGGTGTGCATGCACATGTGTGCATGCACACCTATGTCATGTGACAGGCAGACCTGCCCTTAGGGCAGGTATGCCTGCCACATGG
This sequence comes from Lissotriton vulgaris, assembly GCF_964263255.1. NCBI lineage: Eukaryota > Metazoa > Chordata > Amphibia > Caudata > Salamandridae > Lissotriton > Lissotriton vulgaris. Next base: position 1,531,690,697 of record NC_141689.1, on the reverse strand, counting down.
CACCTGTGCCTGTTTTGGGGGTGCCAGAGGGTGTCAAAGTGACACCCCCTGCACCCTTGTGAATTCTGTAATTACCGATTCGGTAAATACCGAATTGGTAATGCCTAATCATTCCTATGGGCTTCAAAGCCCATAGGAATGAATGGGCATTACCGATTCGGTATTTACCGAATCGGTAATTAAAGAATTGTTAAGGATTCGGTAACGAATCCAGATGTTGGGACCTACATACCATTTACCGATTTTGAAATACCGAATCGGTAGGATTCGGTATTTTAAAATCGGTAAATGGCATTTACCTACATCAGGCCCCAAGTCCTTAGGCCTACAAAAATTAGATCAGCAAAAAAACATAGGAGGGGTGTAGTCAAAAAGTTTGCGGATGAGCAAAAAGGGCAAAGTCTAGCACTCCTTATGTGATCATCTAAGTCCTCAAAATAGAATACATCACTGTCACACTGCACAAAGGTTAGGTGGAGGGTTTAAGTTCCCAGCCACCACTGCAATACATACACCCTGATGAGATAATCCTTAAATTACTTCACTTGATTAAAAAGCTAGAGACATCCATATTTCGCTTCCCATCAAATACTCCCTTGAAACGGTTGAGTCTCTACCATGAAAGGCAATACAATTATGGTCCTCTTTCTTTCCAATCTCCGAGCAGGACCTTCAATGAACTATCTACAGAGTAAAACTCTCAAACCATCATCAGGATGCTATTCCAGGTTCTATCAGCAAAGCTTTTGCCACACATCTACTCCCCATATGGACCCCCATGGTCGATTCCGTTCTCAAACAGAGATTCTTCCCAGAACGAATAAAAATCATTCAAATCACTCTGCTCTTGGAAAAACCTGAGAACCTGAACAACTACCGCCTAGTCTCCATACTCCCATTATTAGGCAAAGTCATAAGCCTGGGCGTAAAATCCGTTTCGCGGGCGAATTTGCGGATTTTTGACGATTTTACCCAATAATCCGCAAATTCGCATGCTACGAATTATTTTGCTTGGTCGCACTTGAAAAATACAATATCGCGCGCGTGCGCGTTGTCTTACCGTGATTCTGAGTCCGCCGAGTTGTTTTTCTTCAGGTTTCGTGTGTGCGGCGCCATTTTCGATCTTGCTGCGTGATCGCGCGAGAGTTTTTCGAACGCAATTACGTTATCGCGGCTTGCCATCTTGCACGACGAGAGTTTGACAAAGCAAGTACGTCATAAAAGCCCGCGACGGCACGCAGCTGACTTCCGGTGGGAGATTCAAACAGCTCGCGTTCCCGAAATTGCAAAAATTGCAATTCTGCACAAGAAATCCACCGCAGGAAGCATGAACCTTGTGAAAATGATGATTTTGATCAGAATAACTCCTCAGATTGACATTTGACTGCACTTTTTGGTGCAGGAGTCCATTTTTTGGGGTGGGGTGGGAGGAAGGAAGTTCCTGTTCCTGTCCAGCAGGCTCCTCCCAGTGCTTTGTGCATGTACTGGTCACTTTTCATTTGGCTGTTGAGCTGGAAGGATTACTTTCTGTGACTGCTGCTGAATTTGTATTTGAGGACTTTTTGGACTTTGGAGTTTGGATCACTTTTGGACTTGAGATTTTACAGGTAAGTTGGTGTTGTTTGTTTGGGGCATTGCAGTTGAGGCAACTACAGTTCTAAAACTTTTTTCACAACTTTAAGAAAATATATATTGTGGTGGGTAGCCACAGTATCCAGTCGGCCCAGGGTTAGTCATGGGTGCATGATACAACTGTTTCTGTGATTTGTTCTTTAACTTAATTCTCATTTATGTCATGGAATTTTAGCTCACTGTTATATGTTGATTTTTTTTTAATTTTGGGGTGCCTGTAAAGCCTCACTAGCCAGTAGGCCCAGGTGTAGTGAGTGGTGCATGGGCCTAGTCTTTCTGTGGGGTGTCTTAAATCTAAACATCATTGAGGGCATGGATGGCATGGGATTGTGATGATTTTTGAGTGTTTTTCGACTTTTTGGGGTGGTGTTGGGGCCTGGCCATGTGGGTGGGGGCCATTTTGAGGCCTGGTACAAGCAGGGCCTGGCCATGTGGTGGGGGTCAAGGGGCCATTTTGAAGCCAGGCAGTGTGCTCAGGCCTGCACCCAGTTTGCCTTACTTTCACATATTATGCCCAGGGGTACTCAGTGGTGCATGGGCCTAGTCATTCTGTCGGGTGTCTTGAATTTAAACATCATTGAGGGCATGGATGGCATAGGATTGTGGTGATTTTTGAGTGTTTTTCGACTTTTTAGGGAGGTGTTGGGGCCTGGCCATGTGGGTGGGGGCCATTTGGAGGCCTGAGACCGGTCAGGGCCTGGTCATGTGGTGGGGGGTCAAGGGGCCATTTTGAAGCCAGGCAGTGTGCTCAGGCCTGCACCCAGTTTGCCTTGCTTGCAACCATTATGCCCAGGGGTACTCAGTGGTGCATGGGCCTAGTCTTTCTGTGGGCTGTCTTGAATTTAAACATCATTGAGGGCATGGATGGCATAAGATTGTGGTGATTTTTGAGTGTTTTTCATCTTTTTGGGGTGGTGTTGGGGCCTTGCCATGTGGGTGGGGGCCATTTTGAAGCCTGGGACAAGCAGGGCCTGGCCATGTGGTGGGGGTCAAGGGGGCATTTTGAAGCCAGGCAGTGTGCTCAGGCCTGCACCCACTTTGCCTTGCTTTCAACCATTATGCCCAACGGTACTCAGTGGTGCATGGGCCTAGTCTTTCTCTGGGGTGTCTTGAATTTAAACATCATTGAGGGCATGGATGGCATCGGATTGTGGGGATTTTTGAGTGTTTTTCGACTTTTTGGGGTGGTGTTGGGGCCTGGCCATGTGGGTGGGGGCCATTTTGAGGCCTGGGACAGGCAGGGCCTGGCCATGTGGTGGGGGTCAAGGGGCCATTTTGAAGCCAGGCAGTGTGCTCAGGCCTGCACCCACTTTGCCTTGCTTTCAACCATTATGCCCAGGGGTACTCAGTGGTGCATGGACCTACTCTTTCTCTGGGGTGTCTTGAATTTAAACATCATTGAGGGCATGGATGGCATGGGATTGTGGAGATTTTTGAGTGTTTTTTGACTTTTTGGGGTGGTGTTGGGGCCTGGCCATGTAGGTGGGGGCCATTTTGAGGCCTGGGACAGGCAGGGCCTGGCCATGTGGTGGGGGTCAAGGGGCCATTTTGAAGCCAGGCAGTGTGCTCAGGCCTGCACCCACTTGCCTTGCTTTCAACCATTATGCCCAGGGGTACTCAGTGGTGCATGGGCCTAGTCTTTCTCTGGGGTGTGTTGAATTTAAACATCATTGAGGGCATGGATGGCATGGGATTGTGGGGATTTTTGAGTGGTTTTCGACTTTTTGGGGTGTATAACTGATGTTCCTCTGGCTTCCATTGCTTTTAGGTGCACAAGAGAACCACCAGTGCCAGGAGGAAGTCCTGCAGCGGTGTGTGCAGCACAACGTCACGTGTGGCCACAGACAAGACAACTCTGCAACTCGTGCAACTGCGGCCTGCTGTTCTGACATCTCAAGAAGATGGCCCCAAAGAAAGTTGGCTGTAGCGCCTCAGCGAAAAAAGTCGCCAGTGCCACTGCCAGTAAGAAGGAGCAGAAGAAGCAAGTGGCACCACCTACCAAGCAGACTGGTGTGCCCACCTACACCTTTTTTGGGGAAAAAAAACTAGGCCTGCAGCAGCAGCGGTGTCCGCCGGGGACCAAGCTGGAAGCAGCACCTCCGCTTCATTGGGCTCAGTGCCACCACGCCAAGTTAGGTCCAAGACCACCATGAGTGCTGCTGCGGCAGCTACTTCGGTTGTTAAATCACCATCGACCAGTGATCTTGGCTCATCACAAGAAAGTACCATCCAATCAACGCCGGGTGTAACTCAGCTGACGAGTGTTCAACAACCACAGCCACAACGACAACCACAGGTGCAACTAGTACAAGCGCAAGTACACGGGCAAGGAGAGGTGCAAGGAGAGGTGCAAGGAGAGGCGCAATGAGAGGCGCAAGGAGAGGCGCAAGGAGAGGCGCATGGAGAGGCGCATGGAGAGGCGCATGGAGAGGCGCATGGAGAGGCGCAAGTAGAGCCGCAAGGAGAGACGCATGGACAAGTGCATGGAGAGGTGCAACTAGAGGTTCATTGAGCGGCACAACTGCCTACAACGCTTGTTCCTCCAGAAGTAGGGGCACATCAGGAAATTGCTATTCAAGAGGAGGTATCCGAGGAAGCCACTCCTCCTGATGATGATTATCCATTGTCTTCCAGATCCCCAGCAAGAAAAAGGTCAAGGAGGGATACTAGAAGCTCTTCTTCAAGCCCCCTTCCTTATGATGATGCTGATGTTGATTGGAACCCACCAATGCAGTCTGAGAGTGAGTCACCCCATGATGAGCCGACAAAGGTAGCTAAGCCTAAAAGGAAGGCTCCTGCAAAGCTTCCACTTATGGGTGATGACGACGAACAAGAAGTTGTATCTTCTGCTGCTGATGAACAGTCTGACAATGACCCAGTCATCACAGTCGTCACTCCAGCCCCAGCAGGCATGCAGCAGACAGACATTTTAACCCTAGCCCAAATGGCTGCTGAGCGGGATATGGGCGGCGTGGCACTGGTACCACTAGCGTTAACTACAACACCAACACGGCCTACAGCTTCCATCTTTTTTAGTCAGAAGGGCCGGCATGGACCTCCATCCAGCTCGACCTCAAGTAGTGATGCTGTAAGTGAATAACAGAAACAAATTCAGCCACGCCCATCCTCCACTTCATCTGGCATTGAAAGTCAAAGTAGCACCTCCACCACCAGCAGACATCACCAGTCCGCAGTTTGGGACTTCTTTACTGTTAGCGCAAAGGTGGAAAACGTGGTCGTTTGTTCGATTTGTAAAACATCAGTTAGTCGGGGTAAGCTTGGTACCAACTATGGTACCGGAGGCCAGAGAGGTCATCTCAAACAACACCACCCTATCCAGTGGGAAGCACACATGAGGAAGATCGAGGAAGCCAAAAGAAAAAAAAATCCAAATGTATCCCTTGATATTGAATCTGATGATGACAAGAATCTGATTGTGCAGGGGGGAAGTGAATAAGCGACATACATTTTTTTCTGGTACACCCAGTACCCCTGGCAGCAGCACTGCAGTGGTATCGCCCACACTCTCTACCCCTGCAACATCTATGAGGCACACTAAGAGTGTTGGAGAGACACCAATGCGAAAAACTACATCAATGGGCCTAATTGCTTTGAAGAGGTCATCATCGTCATCATCACGTAAAATGATCCAGCCCACCATTAGCGGAATGTTCTGGTCGGAGGCGCCATTTGAACGCAACCACCCAACGGTATGTCTGTATAACGCGAAGCTGGCTAGAATGCTAGCGCTGGACCTTCTCCCTTTTTCTTTTGTGGAAGGGGTGGGGTTTCTAGAATTAGTGGCAACAGTCTGCCATAAATGGAAGGTTCCTAGCTGGTCCTATTTTGCCAGAGTTGCGGTTCCAGCACTACATCAAGATGTGCTGGAGGTGATTGGGGCAGCTTTGCAGAAGAGTGCTGTTCACACTATCCACTTGACAACAGACATGTGGACCAGTTGCCAAGCCATTGATTACATGTGCATCACTGCACACTGGGTCTCTTTTGCAGGGTCTTTTGCAGGGGTTAGAGACAAGTCAAGTGCAGTTGTTGACCTGGACACAGTTTTTCAAGCTTCTCGGAAACATGCAACATTAGCCATGTTTGCCATGGAGAAAAGTCACACTGCAAAAAACATTTTGGATGAGTTTAAAAGTAAGGTCTCGGAATGGCTGCAACCAAGAAAACGCATAGTTGGTTATGTTTCCACAGATAATGGCAGTAATATAGTTAGGGCCATGCAGGACGGTGACCATTTCAGAGTGCCGTGTTTGGCGCACTGTATAAACCTGGTTGTTCAAGATTTCTTGAAAAATGAAACCCAAGTCAAGAAGTTACTGTCTATGTGCCGAAGAATCTGCACACATTTCAGCCATTCTTTTAAGGCCCGGAAGCAGCTGAGGAGCATTCAACATGCACGTAAAGTGCCGTTCAAAGGACTCATCCAGTAGGTGGCAACACGTTGGAACTCAACCTTTTACATGCTTGAGCGTCTGTTTTGAGCAGTGCATGGTAATCAATGACTATATCTTTACAGTAGGTTCGACTATTAATGACTTGAGGCTAGAGTCAGAGGAATGGCAGCTAGTTAAAAGCCTGACAGACATGCTTCGTCCTTTTGAGGTCTTCACGCGTGAAGTCAGCAGGGAGGACTGTTCTTTGAGCAAAGCTATCCCATTGTTGCGCATGCTGGAGCACCAACTGAAGGCGGTGTCTTCAACGTTGAGAGATGATGGTGGAAAGCAAGCTGCATATCTGTTGGCGGAAGCCACCTAGTTGCCAATGAAAGGCTTCAAAAGATACATACAGAACAACATTACATTTGTGCCACTATTCTGGATCCACGGTACAAAAAGGCAGTGGCCAGCAAAGCAGTCATTCCTTTTGATGAGGCAGATGTTTCAAAGTACAAACATTGGATAGCTGTGTCAGCCAGACGGTTTGAAAAAGATCGGCAGAGAATTCAAGGAGCCGTCAGAAGTCCAACTGAATCAGCAGGCGATCCAGCGTCAAGTTCTACTTCTGAATCTGTGGCCGAAGGGAGTCACTTTCCCTCACAGCCGCAACCCTATCATCATCCTCACCTGCACCAGGCCCAGCCATAATATGTCGGAAGCGGATTGGCTAACTAATCAAGGGTTTGTTCGTTCCAGTGCTGAGAAGGCCACAGATGGTACGCAAAGTGGAGCAACCGTGGAGTACCTTGAGTTGATGGTGCAGGCCTATCTGGATGAGCCAACACAGATCTTTGTTCATACGAACTCATTGCTGTGTTGGTACAGGAAAATGGCCACTGATCGCCAACCTGGCTCTAAATTATTTGTCTTGCCCACTCGCAAGTGTTTCTTCTGAACGTGTTTTCAGTGCTGCTGGTGCCATTGTAACTTCAAAAAGGTCCCGCCTCTCGGCCAAAAATGTGGAGAGGTTAACACTGATCAAGATGAATCAGCACTTGATACCACCAGATTACAAAGTACGTGTATGCACGCAGGAAGAAGAGGACACCGACTTAGGTGACGGAAGTTCTTCTCTGTTACCTGACCTACTCCCATCTCAAATCATGGAGTTGGAGGACGAGCTCTACTTCCCTGACACTGAGCCCTGAAAATGACATCCTTTTTTTCGTCCTTATTCACTTTTATTCCTGTGTGTCTTTCTTTGTTTTGCAACTTTTACCACAACACAACTCTAATCACCTAATCACAACAAGTCCATCAGCAGCACTGTCTTCATCTTATATTCCTTATTGATTTGAAGGTGCCTCAGTCTGCATTCCTGAGGTTTACAAGTTCACAACTCAATCATGCCCCTTTATACTCCTCCTCCAGATTCCCCCTATCCATTTCCCTCAGCGTTTAGGCCCTGTTCTGTCCCTGTCCTCAGCTGCCCAGCAAGTAGTGGGCAGCTGCTACGTTTAGGTTTTGGTGCAGTGGCACAACCTGGACTTTGATGAAAGTTCTGTGCTAAGGCAATTTCTGCGAATTCTCCTGTGCTGTACCTCTGAATGTGTTTTGATGCATCATGTGCCTTGTTCTTACACCACTGAATGTGTTGTTTATGCATCATGTGTTCTCCTGTGCTGCACCTCTGAATGTGTTTTATGCATCATGTGTTTTGTTCCCAGGCCTATACCCCTAAATGTACAGTGATATTTAGTTGGTTGTTTTCTCCTAGTACAGGTGTTCCCTGTGAGGTCCTGGTTTCCTGCGTAATATTCTCGTAAGGTGGTTAGGGTTGCGTAGGTGGTACTTACCGGTTACCAGTAGTTAATGGTTGTGTGCTAAAGTGATTTATACTCTATGTTCTAAGTGCTAATTCTAACAGTATTTCTAGTTATAAAAGTGCTGATTCCTGACAGTGGTACAGGTGGCCCTGTCTTGTACATATCCCCTGTAAATTCTGCCTGTGCCTGTTGGCACATTGTGAAGTGTGTGTTTTTATCTAATGTGTTTTGGTGTAATACAAAGGCTATTTTTATACATAACCTTGTGTGGAGTTTCCTTTGTCGTGGGCCTTGGGTGTTGTTGCTGGGGGTGCATGCGCAAACACTTAACTCACATTGCCTCCGAGTTTAGCCTTACTGCTCGTGCTATGTTACCAAGGGTGTGAGCAGGGGTTATCTTGGCGCGTAACTCCCTTGCCCTGACGTGGAAGTGGTGGTCTCTGACTGACTTTGGCGCAAGCCCTGGCCGGCCAGGGATCCCATTTCTAACATTGGCTCGTTCATAAGGATGTTGGCAATGTTTTAGGGGGGTTAGGTGTTCTTTGGTCCAGAATTGGCAGAATTTTGGCCTTTTTGGGTGTTTTGCGGGCGCGTGTGTTTGGGTGAAAACTAAGTGAAAACTAGTCGTAGACCTTCCTTCTTCTTCTTCTTCTTCTTCAAAGAGCGCAGTGGTTCGATTTTGTTCTGCCTTGCTGAGATTCTTGTGAATCGCTGGAACAAGTGACTGTCCAGGTGAGTTTCAAGAGGATCAAAGTAGTGAAAGTGCTGAAAACAGCAATGTTTTGTGAACAGCGCAATTTGCCATCTTTTGAATATACCAGTATTGCATGTTTTTGGGGGCTGTTTGGGGGGCTTCTAGGTTTCTGTGGGTGGGTTTTGGGGTCTGGGAGCACTGCTGGCACAGTCTAATGTTGATTGCATTTATTTTTCATGAAATCCATGGTGGAAAAGGGGAGTTAGGGCCTAGCTGCAGAGCGTATTTGGACTGAGTTGAAGGTAGGCCCATTTTTGCTTTTTGTCTGTTTGGGGGTGTTCTGCTTTTGGGTGGGTGGCTGCAGGGGTCTGGGGGCATAGCTCGGAAGGTCTAATATCGGAATCAAGTGTTTTGGACCAAATCGGAGGTGAAAAAGTTTTTGCGTTTTTGCTCACTTGCCTGTCTTTGGGGTGCTGTTTGGGGGGCTTCTAGGTTTTTGTGGGTGGGTTTTGGGGTCTGGCAGCACTGCTGGCACAGTCTAATGTTGATTGCATTTGTTTTTTCAGGAAATCCATGGTGGAAAAGTGGAGTTATGACCTAGCTGCACAGCGTATTTGGACTGAATTGAAGGTAGGTCCATTTTTGCTTTTTGCCTGTTTGGGGGTGTTCTGCTTTTGGGCGGGTGGCTGCAGAGGTCTGGGAGCATAGCTCGAAAGGTCTAATATCGGAATCAAGTGTTTAGGACCAAATCGGAGGTGAAAAAGTTTTTCCATTTTCAGGAATTTCGCTAACTGTAGCGTTTTCTGGGGCTTGCTTGGGGGGGTTCCTGGTGTTTGGGGGGGGGGGGTTGGGGGGTCTTGGAGCAACGCTGGGTATGGATACTTTTGATTGCAAGTGGTTTGGAGAAAATCCATGGTGGCAAAGGGGAGTTAGGGCCTAGCTGCAGAGCGCGCACGGAGTGATCTGGGAAATATGCAGAAATTTGTCTGTGACCATTTTTCCGTTTTTGCTTTTTGGCTGTTTGGGGGGGGTTAAACTTGTTTCCACCTGGGTTTACGGGCCTGGGGGCATTGCTGTGATGGTCTGATACCGGATAAAAGTGGTTTGGAGAAAATCGGAGGTGAAAAAGTTTTTCCATTTTCAGGAATTTCGCTCACTTTAGCGTTTTTGGGGGGCTGTTTGGGAGGGTTCCTAGTGTTTGTGGGTGGGTTTTGGGGTCTTGGAGCAACGCTGGGTATGGATACTTTTGATTGCAAGAGGTTTGACGGAAATCCATGGTGGCAAAGGAGAGTTAGGGCCTAGCTGCAGAGCGCGCAGGGAGTGATTTTGGAACTAGGGCTAAATATTTCTAAGTGCCCATTTTTCCATTTTTGCTTTTTGGCTGTTTGTGGGGGTTAAACCTGTTTCCGCCTGGGTTGACGGGTCTGGGGGCATTGCTGTGAAGGTCTAATACCGGAAAAAAGTGTTTTGGAGAAAATCCATGAGTAAAAAGTTTTTGCATTTTCTGACATTTCGCTCACTCTAGCGTTTTCGGGGTGCTGTTTGGGGGGTTCCTGGTGTTTGTGGGGGGGTTTGCGAGTCTTGGACCAATTCTGGCTATTGATACTTTGGATTTCAAGTGGTTTGAAGAAAATCCAGGGTGGGGGAAGGGTGGATTCGGCCTACTTGCAGAAAGTGTCTTTTGAAGTATTTTTCACTTAGGGCTAGTTAGGGTTAGCACTTAGCAGCACTACAGTATTGCATGTGTTTGGGGGTGTTCAACATTTTTTCAACTTTTTTTCAACTGATTTCTGGGGTCGTGTGGAGCACTCTTGGAAATCTATAAATTAGGTTGTAAGTGATTTGAAGGGACTCCAAGGAGGAAAAGGTGGGATTCATTTGGGCCTACTTTAATCACAAAGTACGTTTTAGAACCATTTTCCACTAGGCCTCAGACAAGGGAGCAGTATCGCTCGTTTATTGGGATGGGATTGTGGGTCTTCTATATTTTTGAAACTGGGTTTAAAGGGTTTGGATTGGAAGCACTGCTCCGAAGGTCTACTTTTGTTGTAAAATCGCAGTTAACACTAAGCCTAGCTGGAGGAGAAAGATCTACAAAATTTGCCCATACTTAATTATCCTTCAAAAGGAAACTCAGAGTACGCACTTTCAAGAGTATTGTTCTGTCGATTCTGAAATGGATTGTGTGACTTTTTGCACTACACAGCGGACGTACCTTATTTTTTTCTCCATGGAGTTAACACTTCCTGTTTTTCAATCAACAATTACAGGCTACCTTTCAAATTGTGCAATGGGAAAAAGGATGAACTCTGGCTCGACTAGAGGCTTCACATTAGCGACCCGCAATTAAGCATCCGACAGGCAGGCAGTGGACAAGGTGTCTTGTGGTCACCAACGTTGATTGACGGAGCGTCAGATGGAATGGAGGAGTACCGCAAAGAAAAGGAATGGCTGCATGCATGCAACTTCCCAAATTCAACAGGACAACTTCACCAAAATGTATTATTTATTTATTTATTATTTATTTATTTATTTATTTAATGGTTTTATAAAGCGCGTAGTAACTCGATGAGCATCCCAGCGCTGACCTGTTTCTCCAGGGTTTCAGCCGTCTAAAGCGAGGTTATGTTTGGGGGAAAAGGAGAGTCTTTAAGGATTTCCTGAACTGGAGGTAGTTTGGTTCTGTCCTCAGTCTTCTTGGTAGTCCGTTCCAATGTTTGGCCGTGTGGACCGAGAAACGACGGCCACCGGTTTTAGCTTTTTTTACTCTGGGGACTGAAATAAGGTTTTCTCCATTGGACCGGAGATCTCTTTCCACCTTGTAGGGGGTTAAGAGTTCTTTGAGAAGGGGGGGACCATTATTGTTGAGGGTTTTGTGGGCCAGGCAGAGGGCCTTGAAGACGACCCTTTCTCTAATAGGGAGCCAAGACAGCTGTGGAGGTCAGAGGGGGCGTGATAGGGTGACAACCAACTGGGTATCGTCGTCGTAGTTGATTAATGACACGCCGAACGGGCTGACCCTCTTCTCCAGTGGAGCCATATATACGTTGAATAACGTAGGGCTCAGGGAGGAGCCCTGCGGTACTCCACAATGGAGGGGGATGATAGGTGAGTGGCTGTCGTTCTCCCACACCTGGAAGGAACGTCCTGATAAGAAGGATTTTAGCCACTTTAGGGCCATACCCTTTAATCCAATTTCTCCCAGTCGTTGGATTAGGGTAGGGTGGTCTACAGTGTCGAAGGCCGCACTGAGGTCTAGGAGGATCACTGCCACTGATCCTCCCGTGTCCAGAATGCTTCTGGCCTTATCCACTGCTGCCAGGAGGGCGATGTCAGTGCCCTGACCTGGACGGAACCCTGTCTGGGAGGCCCCCAATAGGTTATTGTTCTCCAGGAAGAGTGACAGTTGTTTGTTCACCAACTTCTCTGCGATCTTGCTGTTTCCTGGGAGAAGGGAGATGGGCCTGTAGTTGGAGAGGTCCTGTGGGTCTAGGGAGGGTTTTTTTAGAAGGCCTTTAACAGCTGCCGCTTTCCAGCTGGGGGGAACTGTACCCTCCGAGAGGGAGGAATTGATTAGGGCCGTAAGGGGGGAGATGATGGTGCTAGATACTTTTTTCAGGAAGCGGAGGGGTGCTGGGTCTAGTGGTGATCCACTTTTAATTGAGGCCAGCGTTGCCCCTACTTCTTCCATTGTCACTGGGCCGAAGACATTCAAGGAGGGTTGGGGGTTATCAGACGGAAGGGGGGGATTGGTGATAGTGATGGTGAGATTCCGATCTGTGAGGGCCGGTTCAGGGGGGGGTATAGCCAGGAGAATTTTTTGAATCTTCTCGTCAAAGAATGTGGCTAATTTAGTGCATTTACTTTCTGCTTCCTTAGGATCGAGAGGTTTGGGTGGAGGGTCGGGGGCGTGGAGGAGTTCTTTGAGAATGGAGTAAGTTTCGTGAGCCGAGCAGGCGGCGTTTTTAATTCTGCTCTCGTAAAAGCCGATTTTGGTGTTGCGTAGCTCCCTTTTGTAGGATTTTATGGAGGTGCGGAATGTTTCTTTATTTTCCTCTGTTTTTTCCTTCCTCCAGAGGCGTTCATTCTTTTTACATACCTTACGCAAAAGGTTGAGTTCGGGGGTATACCAGGGTGAGGGGTTGACTCTCTTGGTATGTTTCAGCGAGTAGGTTTTGGGCAGGATGGCGTCAAGCGATTGGGTGACCCAGGTGTTGAATTCCATGTCCCCAGCTATGGGGTCTGGAGAGGGGAAGGGAGCGTGTTCCCTTAGTTTAGCTGCCCATACATCTGGATCCAGTTTCTGCCACCGTCTGGTATGAGTTCTGGTTTTGGGGGGTTGAGGGGGCGGAGTGTCGATGTCCCACACGAAGGGGACCAGAAAGTGGTCGGTCCAGGGGAGGGGGATGTGGTCACGGGTTTTCAGGTCAGGAATATTTGAAAAGATAGGGTCAAGCAATTGCCCTTTTTCATGGGTGGTCTGTGGTTTTTTTAAGTCAAGGCCAATGGAGGTGATGTCCTGAAGTAGTTCACTGGCCTGCTTGTCGCCTGGGTCCAGGAAGTGAACATTGAGGTCTCCCAGTAGTATGTAGTTGGTGGAGGACGCACACTTAATGGAGGTCTGATCAATAATTTTGTTTGGAAAGTCTGCTAGACTGCCCGGTGGACGATATACCAGCGTTCCCGACAGCGAGGTGACTGGGGAGATTTGTATAGTGAAGTGACAACTTTCGTGTCCCTTGATGTTGCCATCTGAGGTTCTGCAGGTGAGGCCGTCCTTAAGGATTATAGCTAATCCACCTCCTCTGCCCTCTGGTCTGTTCTGCGAGCACATAGAATACCCGGGGGGGAGTGCAAGGACGATGTCCGGGCCACTGCTAGGGGTGAGCCAGGTCTCTGTTAGAAACACGATGTCTAGGGCGTGATTTGTAATTAGAAGGTTCACTTTGTGCGAGTGTTTCACGAGCGACCTGCAGTTGAGTAAGCCTAGGTGCAGGCCCTTGTGCGCCAGGTTCTGATCTACAGGATTGCAGATGTTACAGCTGGCGAATTGGTTATCACGCTTCAGGATGTTCGTGCAGGAGGGGTGTTTTTGGCTGTATAAGGCTAGTAGCTCCTCGCGGGAGTAGGTCCGGTCGTTCCTGCCTAAAAAGGGCATAGTAGCAGGGCCTGGGGCCGGCTGGGCCCGGACGGGCCCAGACGGGCTTGCCTTTGGCGCGCCTTCGGCGCGCTGACGGCGCGCCCGCTGCGCCCGTCCGCTGCGCTCCCTGTGCTGACACATGATTTATGGAGGGAGTTGTGGGCGTTGGAGGGGTGGGCATGGCCAACAGGAGTGGGCGTGTCCCGTGGCTCCTCGAGGTGAGTGATGGTGGCGTGCAAGCGTTTCCTGCCCCTGACAGCGTTTAGATCGGCTGTTTGGGGGTTACCAGGTGAGCGCTAAGGAGTGGGTGCCAAGTGATTTAAAAACACAGAATACGATTTTTAAAAGCGATGATTTCAATTTTAAGCTAGCAAGACTCCCGGCTTCCGCCTCAGGAGGATCAGGTACAATGCGGCGCTAGAAGTCAGGGCGCGCTTTTGTACTGGCGAGGGGTGGGCGTGGCCAACAGGAGTGGGCGTGTCCCGTGGCTCCTCGAGGTGAGTGATGGCGGCGTGCAAGCGTTTCCTGCCCCTGACAGCGTTTAGATCGGCTGTTTGGGGGTTACCAGGTGAGCGCTAAGGAGTGGGTGCCAAGTGATTTAAAAACACAGAATACGATTTTTAAAAGCGATGATTTCAATTTTAAGCTAGCAAGACTCCCGGCTTCCGCCTCAGGAGGATCAGGTACAATGCGGCGCTAGAAGTCAGGGCGCGCTTTTGTACTGGCGAGGGGTGGGCGTGGCCAACAGGAGTGGGCGTGTCCCGTGGCTCCTCGAGGTGAGTGATGGCGGCGTGCAAGCGTTTCCTGCCCCTGACAGCGTTTAGATCGGCTGTTTGGGGGTTACCAGGTGAGCGCTAAGGAGTGGGTGCCAAGTGATTTAAAAACACAGACTACGATTTTTAAAAGCGATGATTTCAATTTTAAGCTAGCAAGACTCCCGGCTTCCGCCTCAGGAGGATCAGGTACAATGCGGCGCTAGAAGTCAGGGCGCGCTTTTGTACTGGCGAGAGGTGGGCATGGCCAACAGGAGTGGGCGTGTCCCGTGGCTCCTCGAGGTGAGTGATGGCGGCGTGCAAGCGTTTCCTGCCCCTGACAGCGTTTAGATCGGCTGTTTGGGGGTTACCAGGTGAGCGCTAAGGAGTGGGTGCCAAGTGATTTAAAAACACAGAATACGATTTTTAAAAGCGATGATTTCAATTTTAAGCGAGCAAGACTCCCGGCTTCCGCCTCAGGAGGATCAGGTACCATGCGGCGCTAGAAGTCAGGGCGCGCTTTTGTACTGGCGAGGGGTGGGCGTGGCCAACAGGAGTGGGCGTGTCCCGTGGCTCCTCGAGGTGAGTGATGGCGGCGTGCAAGCGTTTCCTGCCCCTGACAGCGTTTAGATCGGCTGTTTGGGGGTTACCAGGTGAGCGCTAAGGAGTGGGTGCCAAGTGATTTAAAAACACAGAATACGATTTTTAAAAGCGATGATTTCAATTTTAAGCTAGCAAGACTCCCGGCTTCCGCCTCAGGAGGATCGGGTACAATGCGGCGCTAGAAGTCAGGGCGCGCTTTTGTACTGGCGAGGGGTGGGTGTGGCCAACAGGAGTGGGCGTGGCCCGTGGCTCCTCGAGGTGAGTGATGGCGGCGTGCAAGCGTTTCCTGCCCCTGACAGCGTTTAGATCGGCTGTTTGGGGGTTACCAGGTGAGCGCTAAGGAGTGGGTGCCAAGTGATTTAAAAACACAGAATACGATTTTTAAAAGCGATGATTTCAATTTTAAGCTAGCAAGACTCCCGGCTTCCGCCTCAGGAGGATCAAGTACAATGCGGCGCTAGAAGTCAGGGCGCGCTTTTGTACTGGCGAGGGGTGGGCGTGGCCAACAGGAGTGGGCGTGTCCCGTGGCTCCTCGAGGTGAGTGATGGCGGCGTGCAAGCGTTTCCTGCCCCTGACAGCGTTTAGATCGGCTGTTTGGGGGTTACCAGGTGAGCGCTAAGGAGTGGGTGCCAAGTGATTTAAAAACACAGAATACGATTTTTAAAAGCGATGATTTCAATTTTAAGCTAGCAAGACTCCCGGCTTCCGCCTCAGGAGGATCAGGTACAATGCGGCGCTAGAAGTCAGGGCGCGCTTTTGTACTGGCGAGGGGTGGGCGTGGCCAACAGGAGTGGGCGTGTCCCGTGGCTCCTCGAGGTGAGTGATGGCGGCGTGCAAGCGTTTCCTGCCCCTGACAGCGTTTAGATCGGCTGTTTGGGGGTTACCAGGTGAGCGCTAAGGAGTGGGTGCCAAGTGATTTAAAAACACAGAATACGATTTTTAAAAGCGATGATTTCAATTTTAAGCGAGCAAGACTCCCGGCTTCCGCCTCAGGAGGATCAGGTACCATGCGGCGCTAGAAGTCAGGGCGCGCTTTTGTACTGGCGAGGGGTGGGCGTGGCCAACAGGAGTGGGCGTGTCCCGTGGCTCCTCGAGGTGAGTGATGGCGGCGTGCAAGCGTTTCCTGCCCCTGACAGCGTTTAGATCGGCTGTTTGGGGGTTACCAGGTGAGCGCTAAGGAGTGGGTGCCAAGTGATTTAAAAACACAGAATACGATTTTTAAAAGCGATGATTTCAATTTTAAGCTAGCAAGACTCCCGGCTTCCGCCTCAGGAGGATCGGGTACAATGCGGCGCTAGAAGTCAGGGCGCGCTTTTGTACTGGCGAGGGGTGGGCGTGGCCAACAGGAGTGGGCGTGGCCCGTGGCTCCTCGAGGTGAGTGATGGCGGCGTGCAAGCGTTTCCTGCCCCTGACAGCGTTTAGATCGGCTGTTTGGGGGTTACCAGGTGAGCGCTAAGGAGTGGGTGCCAAGTGATTTAAAAACACAGAATACGATTTTTAAAAGCGATGATTTCAATTTTAAGCTAGCAAGACTCCCGGCTTCCGCCTCAGGAGGATCAGGTACAATGCGGCGCTAGAAGTCAGGGTGCGCTTTTGTACTGGCGAGGGGTGGGCGTGGCCAACAGGAGTGGGCGTGTCCCGTGGCTCCTCGAGGTGAGTGATGGCGGCGTGCAAGCGTTTCCTGCCCCTGACAGCGTTTAGATCGGCTGTTTGGGGGTTACCAGGTGAGCGCTAAGGAGTGGGTGCCAAGCGATTTAAAAACACAGAATACGATTTTTAAAAGCGATGATTTCAATTTTAAGCTAGCAAGACTCCCGGCTTCCGCCTCAGGAGGATCAGGTACAAAACACAGTATCAGTAACTATATGCATGCTCTTATACTTTTCTTTTAAGTTATGTTATTGCTGTGAACTTCTATGAGTGTAAGTAACTATATCAATGTGTTTGCTCTCTTCTTCAATTCATCCCTCCAGCCATTATCTAGTAATGTACTAAGTTGTTCTTCCATCTGAGGGGCAGATAGACTAGTGAAATTGCGTAATTATTGCATGCCCTATACCTTTGACATTATTTCTCCATAGTTACTATTATAAAGTAACACTTACTTTTCTGTACACTATTACCAAACAACATCATGCATGCAGTAGTGCATGCAATAACTTTATGTCCCTTAAAAGATTTCTAGATTGGTTCGTTTCCAAAGATTTGTTTATCTCCATTGACTTGTTTGTCCATGCTGCATTTTTTTTCTCTCTCAACAAACCTTTGCCCACAAACCCCGTTCCCATCCAATTTTCAAACCCTACCCTCTTCCCCCGGGCTGTGTGGTATTCATTGAGGTGTTACACTACATCACAACAATTATCCCACACACTTGCTGGGGAGGATAAGGTGCAAGCAACCTCCTCAAATCAATTTTTCAGTCAGCTACATGAAGAATAGGATCTTTCAGTTATGGTGAAAAAGAAAATTTTTCAATACATTGTGAATGTCATGCAGCACCACCATCGTTAACAATCAACATCATCCTAAAAATTGTCTTACACACTATTATGCTGATGTCTTACTCTTCTTACTGTAGCCATAATTATCCATGCAAATCTTTTTTCCCAAAACGTATTAGACTACTGTTCATTAAGTTCTTCTAATAATCCGCTCAGGCCATTATATGTCTCATTTCTTTGCTTTGTTTTACATATGCTGCTACTGCTGCTAGTGTGGTAACACTCATACACTAACACCACAACAAAGGAAATTCTGTCCTGGATGACTCAATCACCATTTGACATGCAGCCAGCGCTGTTCAAAGCTGTATTCGCAAAAATGAAACACGGGTAAGATAAGCATTTTGGGGAGGTAGAATAATGGACGAGGACTCGGAGGAGAGAATGACAGTAGTACTAATAAAGTACTAGTAGGCCAATTGAATTCACTAAGTCTGTTACTGCCACTTTGGAAAAATGTTGGACGGTTTAGATAATTCTTGCTGTTCTCTGGAACGGAACGGGTAAGTTGGAGGAAAGTACCAAACGTGCCGTAACCCCGCCCAACACCACCCTAAACAAATGACATCAACAAGTACGCTAGGTAAGTAAAATAAATAATTATATATTTCCCTAACAACAAAACTAGTCCCACCCCTCCCTAACCCAACCAATTGTCCATGAGTCCTTTTTCAAATAAAAGAAACCCAACTTCCGGATCGCACCCCCCCAACAGTCTTTCACAAAGGATCAAGAGACACAGAGTCACTTCCGGCGGTGTGGGCGGTCCCGTCGGTCCTTGCGGCGGTCCCGGACATCTTTACGGAGCTTTTCAACCGTGCGCTCCAGGTGGTCCACTCGGAGGCGCAGGCGGCGCATGCGTCTCAAATAGGCTCTGAGGGGGCCAGCTGCTCTTGGTCTTGAAGCTGAGCGGCGGCGGCAGGAGGCTGACCGAGCCCGGCCCTGTGCTGGAGGCTGCTGGCTGGTGGGCACGGGGGCAATGGAAGAGGTTGTGGAGGTAGAGGTCCCCTCCTCCAGTTCCCGAGCACACAGCCGGCGATATTCAACAACTATGGCCTCCACCTTGCGGGCGCTGGCCCGGACAGCCATCTCCTTCCTTGTGAGATTTGGTGGAGCATCTATATGAAGAAGTAAATAAAAATAATGTAACCAAGACTCGGTAACAATAACACAAAAGAAAATTCAAATGAAAGTTGTTTCACATTAATACTAGCAATTTGCAAGCACACTATAACATTTGGCATGCATTGTATCTTTACGCCGTCTTTGTAGGCCAGTAACAGTGGCAGTTTCAGGAATTCTACTACCATGCAGCACTATGGACTCAATACATAGTCAGAGAGTCAGAGAGTACAGAGCATGATTGTTTTTTTCAATACTGAAATAGCTGAAGTTGTGGTAGCGGGCATAATGCCAGCTCAGTCAGCTTGCACCCAAGAAAACGAAACACAACCGATGATGACGCAGACTTGCATTACTTTAAGCAGTACATACAGTTCGGGATAAGGAAGCTCTTACTTTTGTATTAGGGGTGGCAGTGGCCATACTCGGTTACTTGAAGGGCTACTGCTCAATTACATTTATATTTCACACTGGCCCCACTGGCCCTTCTGTACTACAAGGAACATGAAGATTATTATTTTCTGATTGTATCCAGCCAAGCACATGATGTCTTCAGTGCTTATATGATGGATGAGGATGAGTTTAGGTGGATAGTTGTGATAGATTGAGTGAGCAACAGCGATAGTCCGCCCATGATTAACAAAGCAGAGAGAAAAATATGAACATAGGGAGTGAGTGTGGTAACCTTAATTGACACTGGAAGGGACTTGACTTGATATAATTGTGAACTACACAAACCATACACAATATATGCTGTGCTTGTAAAGTACTGTATTGTTACTTTAGGCAAGGGCGAGTTTCAGAACAATCATAACTTGAACTTTTTTGATTTCCTCTGGTTTGCAATTCTGGGACGGACATGCTGTTCGAAAAAAGTAACACTCTTCATGCATTGAGCGTCAGCTCTACTTACTTATACCTCAGCTATGTCTGTGGAAGTACAAGATAACATACAGGCTTCAAAATTAAACGTCTATCATTCTACTTAATGTCTCTACTATAACAACTTTATTTTTTCTTAAGAAGAAAGTAAGCACCTTTTCAATTTCTTTGGTGAAGCACCCTCTTGAATCGCATTTGAGGTTGACCACAATGATACATATTGTAATGCTCCCCACACATGGATTTTCTGATTCACCCACACAGGCAGTCACTTTACCATTTCTCCTCCAACAGTCCTTCCTTTCATTGACCCCAAGTTCTTTCCCTTTTAGATCATCAAATCCCTGCAATTTCATCTGAAATTACTTGGCTTCACGATGAAAGTTTCACAGCTGATTTGAAGTCAAATTGAGGGGGCCACTGCTTACTCGAGAACTTCCACCACTAATGCAATTGATAATTCTACGGTGACTGTCTTATCCGTGATTGCCTAAAATGTAGTTCTAAATCAGTAACTGTTCTTAACAGTACAGTCTTCTTGAAGTACTGAAATGTCTATTGTGCAGTACATCATGAACTCCTTTGCGATCATACTCTAAAATGTCAAGATCTAAGGAGTATAATAACTTACCACCGTCCGCCGCTGTTGCGCCATCCCCCTCAGCTCCTCCAGGTGGCACTTGTGACACCGCTGCATCCGCCCCTTGAGCAGACCCCTCCGCGCTGTTGCTGGCCCCGGCACTGGTGGTGGTAGGTGCCGCATCTGATGTTGTGACGCCTAAGTCACATTTTTAGGTGCCATACACCACCACATATTCAGATTCATAATGGAAGAGAAATAGTGAAACAAGAAGCCACAGTTTGGGGGAGGAGGTTGATGCTTCATTAGCCGTATGATACCATGCAACTATTTTTGGCACAACTGATGAATGCTTCATCGTGAACTTGCAACATGATTCTTTGCAGACAGAGCCAACTACTCCTCAAAGTCACACCACCACGAGGACTTGAAGTTCCAACAAGGTGATGGCTCCTGAGTCACGCACAGTTACTTAGAAGTTAGGAACGAGGTATGTGGAACAGATCGAACTGCACCTATCTATCATAAACAATGTCCTATTTCACTTCTCCATACTTCTGTATGTACAGAATAGTCCATGAAACACTAGCGGTATGGACTGCGTGGTATGTACTACTATCATATCGCCAATTAATAGCTTCTTCTTGGTGAACATTGACATTTTGTTGTTATAAATTGTCAAAGCACTAACATTAAAAACACTAGCATATACAACAAGGGCAACACAGAGGATTGCACTGCATGACTCTACAGCTGTTGCATGATCAGAGTTTTGTTTAACACCGTTTGCCGAATGGGCAAGCTTAGCTACCTACACTGAACCACTCAGAAATGAATATTAATAAATAGTAGTAGCACGTACAGTGATGGTGGAGAGGCAGGATAAGAATGTAGAAACACAGTGTCCAAGAAGATAAAAGACTAAGGGGCAGATTTACAAGGCCCTTGCGCCTCTTTTGCGCCGCCAAATCATTTTTGTGACGCAGCGGCAGCGCAAAAGATGCACCATGGTGTGGGATATTTACAACGTGAGTCATCTGGGAGATGCATGACGTTGTAAAGCCCTGCACCTTAAGGAGGCGTGCCGCCGCAGGGGTGGCAGTTCCTGCGCTGGAACGCATGCTAAAAGTGGCTGAGTGAAATCTTCAAGATTTTAATCAGTCACTTTTAGGCCAATAGTACGTCAAACCCCTGCGCCTGCTTGAAGAAGCCGTAAGGCTTGATGCAGCATTAGCAAACTGGGCCCCACCTAGAGCATTGCTGGTGCTGCCTCGCGCTTGCGCTGCAACTCCAGCAATGTGACGCCTTTAGGGTACAGAATTCGTCACCCATCTGTGCCGTTTTTGAACCATGGTGCATCGCATTGTAAATGCAGCGCATCAAGGGTGGCGGAGGCATGGCGAATACTTACTGCTGGCGCATCCCTGGTGATACGCAGGGATGCTCAAGTCATTCTAAATATGCCACATAGTATTTTGTAAAAGATATTATTGGGAAACAGTTTGGAATGAGTAGAAGCTATAAAAGTAAGGGAAGTATAAGTAAATTAAAAACGCAAGAACTTACTGGGGCCAGCAGAGGACCGTTCGTGGACTTCCTGCCCACTCTGTTCCGCCGGAGTCTGGGTGGTCTGTGTGCCCCTGGGAGGTGCTGATGATCATGAAAAAAAAAAAACAAGCATGGATGAAGTCCCGTGAAATATTTGATTTCTTTGAACACAGTCTTAAATTATCACGGGGAAACAAATTAGCAAGAATTGCCCTACATGTATTGACCTATCTAATCTGGTCAACTAGGAGGATAGTAGTACAGTATTGCTTGATTCGCAGACCGTCTACTTGGAAAGTTAGGTACATCACTAGCTAAACCAACAACAAAACGGTTCTAGTATGACTGCCAGCACTCAGCAGCAGGCGGCGCACGTGACAGACACAGTCCGTCATAATGATTGAAGAGTGCAGACCGCTAAACAATGTCCAACTACGTACTAATAACAAGTCATACTATACTAAACCTATAAATCCACCCCTATCTCTTCTTCTTAATGGCAGCAGGAGTACAAAGGAACGGCTAGACTTGAGTCTCTAGCCTCACTAGCATTACGCAGTTCTGTAAAGCGCTACACTCATACATATTCAGAAAAAATGTGCACAAAGTTGCAAACAAGTAAGCATAGGAGCAACGCCACTGAGCAGGCAAGCAACTGCAAAGCGGCAGCATTCTTCATCTTCGTGAAAAAGACATATTAGCAATATAACACAGACCAGGAGAAAAAAAAGGAGTTCATAAATAGCTACTAGTACTCACCTAGGCCAGGGATCTCCACGCCGAGCACGTGGAGCAAGTCCTGCTCCCGGTCGAGGATGTCAGCCCACCGTTGCGTCGCTTGGTCGTAGGTGCGCCGGACCATCAACTCCCTGTGCATGAAAGCAAAAGAAGGGGGTTCCCCGTAGGGTTTCTTAGTGATATAGGCAGGCCAAGGGGGGAAGAACAACTGTATAGAAAATCAGAGAAGGCACCCTGCCGCGGATTTGTAGAGGTCCTAGCTAGAGGATCCAAACATTATAAGAAAAGGGGGGTGGTTAACCCAGAGGCTGAAGCTGCACAGGACAAGAACAGGGTCAATCCAAACAGACTCAACAACATATATTAGAAAAATACATATTTTTTATTTTTTCCTTTATAAATTAGATAGTGCATGTTGATTTCACAGTAGTATTTTAAGAGACACAAGACACATTTTTTTTTCTGAATTAAGATCTGCAACAATAGATGGTCAATAAGTTGCCTAAATCGGGGGGTTAATCCAGGCAGATGGTATTAATACGGGTCCTGATGTAGGCAACTTATTGACCATCTATTGTTGCCTACGCCAGGACTATAGGAATGAATGGATGAATGAAAGCTGAATGTTCAAACAATAGATAGAGTAAACTCTTGTGTGAATGAGTGTGGTTGTATGGTTGAAGTGTGGTCAGTACTGGGCAGATCTTAATTCAGAATTTTTTTTTTGTCTTGTGTCTCTTAAAATACTACTGTGAAATCAACATGCACTATCTAATTTATACATGTTTGTCTTTTGAAAATTACAAACAATATATTTAAAAAGGAAAAAATAAAAAATATGTATTTTTCTAATATATGTTGTTGAGTCTGTTTGGGTTGACCCTGTTCTTGTCCTGTGCAACTTCAGCCTCTGGGTTAACCACCCCCCTTTTCTTATAATGTTTGGATCCTCTAGCTAGGACCTCTACAAATCCGCGGCAGGGTGCCTTCTCTGATTTTCTATACAGTTGAACTCCCTGTGCATGGCCCGGCACACCTTATCCCAACGCTGGTGACGCTCCCGGTGGCCATACCCTTGACCGGGCCTGCCCCCTGCTGCCACGGTCTTAGGGAGGTGGTGCAGAACAAAGAATATCAATGCGGCCACCTCCACCGCAGAGAAGATCTCCCTGGGCGTCACAGCCTCCCCCCTCAAACGGCCGCAAAGGAGCTGGCTACGGGGTGCTGGCCCCTTCCCCTTGTCCTTGCAGGCTCACTTTGCCATGGTCCTGGGCACAAGAGTAGAAGGAAAGAAATAGGTGTGAAGAAATGGAGAAAAAAAAAGTAAGAGAGAGTTAAACAAATAAAGTAGGTCAAAAAGTAACAAAAAGTTAAAAAAAAACACAAAATATAGATGCAGGAAAGTAGAAAGATAGCTAAAAAGCAAAAAAGAGCAAAAAAAAGTTCAGAAAAACAAAGGATTGCAAAGATTCAAGACAGATTGAAAGTATAGCATGCCCAAAACCATAGCAATGACTGAAAAACAAGATGGCCGCGCCCATAGAGGACCGCATGGGTAAGTTCGCGTGATATTTCCCCCGCGAGCACGCACAAACGCAAGCGAACACCTAATCGCGGAACGCGCACAACGCGACCATGCACCTCGCGCCCGGAACCGGAAATACGCAATGACCACAAGTTGGCCGCGCCCATGTACGACTGCATGGGCAACCTCGCGGTCGGTGCGCTGCAAGCGGTCCGCAAATAAGCAAAAAGCAGGCGAACACGCAAAAAAAAAGAAATCCGCAAATTCGCACGAATTCGCCGATTGCAAGTTCGATTTTGAGTGAATTTGCGCCGTGCGAATCTCGCGAAATTGCAGAAAAACGAATTTTGCCAAACTGAAAGCACTTAGCAGGTGCAAAAGTTCAAGCTAATTTGTAACCATTCCCTGTAGTGCTTCCTGAGGGGCCCCTCCAAAGTTCAGTTGCCTACTTGCAACTATTCTCTGACCCTGCTCTGACCCTCAAAGCAGGGTCAGAGAATAGTTACAAGTATGGCACAATGCTCCTGTAAAAAAACATTAAACTGCAACATTAAGCACTTACAGCTAAGGAAGCAGGTGCCAGACTTGAAGCTCAAATTCAGTGACACATTAACCAGCCCCAAATGAATTCATCTCAGTTGAGGCTGGGAAGGTGTGCTTTGCTTTCGCCCCATAATCTACAGTGGTGAACAAGCGGGTGGTAGTGGTGAACCAGAGGGTGCTGTGATAAACCAGAGGGGGACAGTGAGGATCCAGAGGGTGGCAGTGGCAAACCAGAGGGTGGCAGTGATGAACCAGAGGGTAGCAGGGATGAACCAGAGGATGGCAGTGATCAACCAGAGGGTGGCAGTGATGAACCAGAGGGTCCTGTGATAAACCAGAGGGGGACAGTGATGATCCAGAGGGTGGCAGTGGCAAACCAGAGGGTGGCAGTGATGAACCAGAGGGTGGCAGTGATGATCCAGAGGGTGGCAGTGGCGAACCAGAGGGTGCTGTGTGTAAGAAGTTGGCCTGGTATATGATGATCACTATTCTAGTGAGCACCTTGCACCAGTCCAAACGACCCTTATGGTGATTGGTTGTAAGTCAACCTTATAGACCAGTTATCCTAGTGGTAGCATGGACAAAAGCAGTCTTAGGCTAAACTCAAGAGGGCATGTGAAGTCAGCTGTTTTACCATATGCCATCCTTTAAATACCGAATGAAAGGACACCACACAAGTTATATATTATAAAATATATGTATTTATTTCTAGAATAATCCCCTTGACTCTTTATGAGCACAGGAGCACAAGCGTTAAACAAAGAACACAGTATAACATACAATAAGATGCACAATTATGGATAGGCCGGGTGGCCACTCAAACCATATATTAAGAAAGTGGTATAAGTACCACGTCACGCACAATGAACAGGCCTACGGCCTACGGAATCGCTGGGCCTACACTGGACTAACGAAGGTTAGGACATAGGAGGCCCACAGGATGCGGGTGCAGTGTCTATAGGCAACCGTGCTTACCATACAAGTCAATGGTGCGTAAAAATTTGAAAGTTATAGGTTTAGGAGTCTTCTGACTGGACTAGAACTTATGTAGAGAAAAAAAGTAGCAAACTCCAAGGGCATAGATAATCCCTAGATCAGAATCTAAACAAAGTGATAGACCCTCCACAACATTCAAATAAATGTGTGCTGAAACAGCGAGTTATACAAAAATTCTTCAATCTTTTTATTTTGATTATAGTATATTTTTTTTGTTATTTTTATCCTTTGTTTAAATTTCATTTACTTATTTATTTCATTTTTCACACTTAAAAAACATTTATATATAATACATAATGTTCAAACACAAGCAAGAAATTGGTTATTTACAACTAAAGACGTACAAAGACAATAAGTGAAAACAATGGCAATGCGGTTGAATGGAACCATTCAACCGCATTGCCTTCACCAATTATTCCAACGACTGAATATCTCGTATATCACTGGGTTAATTTGTTTTTGAAATTGTGGTTATGTAATTTTTCTGTTTTCACTTATTGTCTTTGTACGTCTTTAGTTGTAAATAACCAATTTCTTGCTTGTGTTTGAACATTATGTATTATATATAAATGTTTTTTAAGTGTGAAAAATGAAATAAATAAGTAAATGAAATTTAAACAAAGGATAAAAATAACAAAAAAAATATACTAAAATCAAAATAAAAAGATTGAAGAATTTTTGTATAACTCGCTGTTTCAGCACACATTTATTTGAATGTTGTGGAGGGTCTATCACTTTGTTTAGATTCTGATCTAGGGATTATCTATGCCCTTGGAGTTTGCTACACTTTTTCTCTACATAGTTTACCTTCCCTACGAGTAGCTAACTAAGGACATTGTAGGGGCCCCCTTTTTCCCATTGGACTAGAACTTAGCCACTAAAAACTAGGACACTAGAGGTGTAAACCATTATAGGAGCACCGGTGTAACAGGTGCCAAAGTGCGTCG
The DNA here is from genome assembly GCF_964263255.1 of Lissotriton vulgaris. Taxonomy (NCBI): domain Eukaryota; kingdom Metazoa; phylum Chordata; class Amphibia; order Caudata; family Salamandridae; genus Lissotriton; species Lissotriton vulgaris. The sequence goes on along the minus strand of NC_141689.1, from coordinate 1,531,664,268 downwards.
GGTTCTTCGTGGAGTTCTATGGAGCCTGGAGGTAAAGATGCTGCAGGCGGCCAGGAGAGAAGAGTCCGGTTGGATCCAAGGGTGGATCAAAGATGTAGAGTACCTGAAAGCAGAGGGGACAGAGTCTAGGTCACTAGCCAGTGACCAGGATGGAACCAGGACGGAACCAGGCAGTGTTGGGTTGCGATCAGGTGCTGTCGAGTAGTTTGTCTCGGCTGCCACGTGGACCAGGAAGGATCGAAGATGACCAGCTGGTGGACACAAGCTGTTCCACAAAGGCTCTTGCTGTTGGCGGTGTTGGTTCTCGAATTGGAGTCACCAAACCTTGGTAAATGCAACCCAAGCAGGACTCAAAGATGTCTTCTGGATTGGACCGGAAAGGTCAGATCGATGGCTCCTTTTCAGGGGAGCTAGGGCCAGTCTGGAGCAACCAGCCCAGCAGTGTAGTTTTGATGGATCATTGTCACAGAGGCCACTAGCCAATAGGCAAGTGACTGGACAACGCGTCAAGCAGGAAAAGTGCAAAAGGGCCCCACGCAGCACTCGGTGTGGAGGGGTGATCTTTGGAGCACAGGCTGCTTGGGGCTGGGGCTTCTCAAACCCCAAAGCACAGCATCGAGGGTGCCTCGGGAGCTGCACAGGTAGCACTTTGTTGATTTTTCAAGATGGCCGGTCCCACGTCTCTCGTCGCCTCCACGGGTCTAAGCTTTGCCAGGACTGTGGATCGGGCTGTTGGATGTCTGGGAGTCTGGGTCTTGTCGATCTCTGGCAGGAGAAACAGCAAAGAAAGTCTTGATGCACTGATGGTGCCTGCTTGCACAGGGTGGCCACTCCTTGACCACAAAGGAGATTCTTCAGTCTTCCACATTGAGTGGGATGTCGAAGGGTCCAGAGTTTTGTTTCAAAGTTTCAGTCAGGATGATCTGGTTTGCATTGGCACAGCTCCTACCTTTATTCCAAATCTAGGGGCTGGATCTCCTGCTAGGTCTCTCCTATGGGTGGGACCCAGGAAGGGGGTGGTTACACCCCTTTCCCTTTGTCCAGTTTCACACCAGAGCTGGGGCAGGAGAGCCCCAGCACTGGTTTGAACTGGACTTTGCATGGGACACCTTGTGTGCCCCAGGCAGTGTCTAGTTTCATTCAGCCCTCCCTGCCCCAATCCACTATTTCCTGTCTGGGGAGGTGTAACTCCTCCCTGCGACAGGAAACCTATTGTACAGGCCTCCCCTGCCGGAGTTTCGGTCAGCAGCAGGAGGCCAGACTTGTGTCTGTGGGAGCAGCATCCATTTTGTGATGCTGAGGCTCTGGTTAGATTTAACCGTGTTTAAAGCAAACCAACATGTCTTCTCCCTCTAGAAGGGTGGAATGCTACCCCCGTCGCCAGAACTGGCAAGCGGGTAGTATTCCAAAGCGTATGACACCTTACACGACATGTTTCGATAAAGCCAAACCAAAGTTAGCAAGTAACCGCAAGGATTATAATGCATTTAAGAGTATATGGTATGGCAATATCCCAGAACAGCTAAAGGACATGGTTCCGAAAGCTGCAGACAGGCTCAGCTAATGCTAGAGAATCATCTCACATAAAACCAAGTACTCTGCCTCCAGGATTGTTAAGGCCTGCCATAGGAGTGACTTATAGGTGAATATGTGTCCAGATATAGCTTTAGATATAGGTATACTATATATAAGCAAGGTGATTACACCATCTTGCCCCAGCTGAGTGATCAGCCAGTTGTGTCAGTTTGGATAGCCAGTCAGGGGTGGCAAAAGATATGCTGCAGCCCCTGGTAGGCCTTGGATGTACCTATACCCTGGGTACCTATAGTACTCTGTACAGGGGCTGATAAGGTGATCCAATCCCAATTGGTAATGTACCTAAAGTACATGGATATGAATTTTACAGAGAGAGCAGATGGCCTGGGGCCCTGATTAGCAGGATCCCAGGCCAACTAAGTTGAAAACCAGCTAAACACTAGGCAAAAAAATCTGGGGTAACCATAGTCAGGTATCCACCTTCCTACACTGTGATGAACCAGAGGATGGCAGTGATGAACCAGAGGGTGGCAGGGATGAACCAGAGGATGGCAGTGATCAACCAGAGGGTGGCAGTGATGAACCAGAGGGTGCTGTGATAAACCAGAGGGGGACAGTGATGATCCAGAGGGTGGCAGTGGCAAACCAGAGGGTGCCAGTGATGAACCAGAGGGTGGCAGTGATGATCCAGAGGGTGGCAGTGGCGAACCAGAGGGTGGCATTGGTGAACCAGAGGGTGGCAGTGATGAACCGGAAGGTGGCCGCGATGAACCACAGGGTCGCAAACAGGCTGGACACGTAGAAACAACATGGTCGCGACCGTTGCGACCACACAAGTAAGTTTGTGTTCCCGAACTTGTACAAAACCCTCGCGAACTGGCAAAAATAGCAAATTCGCAAATTCGCATGAATTCGCAAATTTCGCGCATACTGTTGCATAGCGTCCCAACTAGCCTCAAACGTTTGAACAAACAACTTCCTAGACACTCACCAATCAGGTTTCCACCAAGGTCAAGGTGCAGAAACTGAAATCCTGCAAATAGTCCACGACTCTCTTAGAATCCTCGACTCCAGCAACCTCTGCCTCCTGGTCCTATGCGATGCATTCAACATCGTCCCATCTCAGTCTCCTTTGTTTTCTTGAACTACACATGGGATGTGGAGGCTTGGTCCTCAACTGGTTCTCCCCTTACATATCCAACCATTTCCAAATTGTGAAAATCTGCAACTCATTATCAAGACCAGTGAGCATTCAACAAGGGGTTCCTCAAGGTTGGTTCCTCTCTCCAACCATCTTTAACCTCTACCTAGAACAACTATGTGTGATTCTCAGAAAATCTGGGATTCTCTTCCACCTCTACACTGACAACACCCAACTATACTTGAAAATCTCATCCCAAGAAGATGTTGCCATGCTTTTCTTAAAGATTCAAAACTAGTTGTCCAACCACAATTTAAAACTCAACCTAATGGAAACAGAATTTCTTTTGATCTCACCTCCAAAAGTAAAATCTGCAGTACAAGAATGGACAACCAACTTTCCTACCCTGGAGGGCTGTCCCGCCTTTGTACAGAGTGCCGGATCCGTTATCATCACCCTGATAATCGTTTCAATCTTTTCAGTCACATAGCAGCCATGGCCAATAGTGCACAACACCAACTTAGGGAGCTTTGGGGCATCAGACAATTGATTCCGTAACAAGACCTCAAAAGAGTGGTGCAGTCTCTCGTTCTCTCCAGACTAGACTATGGAATTACCCTTCTCTCAGGCATTCACAAAGTTCACCTAGGCCCACTGAGAGCAACACTCCATGCTGCAGCATGCTTCGTCTTATGTCTCAAGAAATATGACCACATTTCACCTTCCGTGCTAACCCCTCAATGGCTCTGCATTGAAGCGTGTACCCAGTTAAATATCACTTGCATTGCCCACAAAGCGCTGCACTCCTCCTCAACCTCCTATCTAAGTTAGAATCTGAAAATCTCTGTAGCAAATAGCAAAATGTGCCTGAATCGCCAATAGAAACCTCGGTGCTGCAAGACAGTAACAGACAGCCTCTAACAGATGAGGTCGCTATTACAAGAGGGAGGCTTCTCAATCATTTCCTAAATTGGATATAGTTCACATAGATGCAGATTTGCACAGGAAGCCTATTCCAGTAGATAGGAGCCAGGTTAAAAAAGTATCTTCACCCACATCGAACCCGACGTATGCAGGGTACGCACAACAGGGCTTTATCCTTTGATCTTAAACGTTTGGTGAGAGCATAAGCTTTAACTCTTTGTTGAAGATACCTAGGGCCATTTCCTTTTGATGCCTTGTAAGTGAGACAGCATTTCTTAAAAATTCTCAATTTTCTTACTGGAAGGCAATGCAGCGTTCTCAATGAAGGGACCAATGGGGTGGCCAGTGGACAATCCAGAATAAGTCTGGCTACCGTGTTTTGCACCACTAGTAGTTTAGCAACCAGTCTCATTAGCTGCAGCCAGTAGATCATTCCCATAGTCTAGCCTACTTACTACCAGGGCTTGGACTAAGGTTCTTCTGGTAGAAATCGGAAGATAAGGAAAAATTCTGCATAGAAGGTGCATATTATGATAGCACACACCCGTTGTGGTCAAAATATGATCTTTCATGGAAAGAGTCTGGTCTATTTTTATAATAAGATTCTGCATTGATAGCTTAGGCGATGGGGCATATCCTAGTTGAGAGGGCCACAATTCACTTGACCACAGTTAGGAAGCTTTACCAAACAGCAGGAGCTCGGTCTTTTCTGTTTTCAACTGTAGGCAATTGTCAGTCATCCAACATGAAATGGCTAGCATCCCCTTCTCAAAGTGATCTTTGGTTAAGGCTAAATCAGAATCAAAAGTAAAAGTCAGCAGCCTATTATCAGCGTAAGATATTATTCCAAAGCCGAAAGGCTAAAAAATATTCGCAAGGGGTGCCATATGTATGTTAAACAAAGTGGGTCTCAAGCATGAGCCCGGTGGTAACCCCTTATCAGGACAAATCTTCTGATTAGGGGCCGAAGTTGATTGTTTGGAATTTGTCATCCAAGAAGTTCTATAGCCATTTGAGAGTGGTTTCCTAAACACCTGTCTCATGCAGTTTCTTCCTCAGCCTAGCATGGGAAACCATATCAAAAGCAGCAGAGAGATCCAGCAGCATGAGCAAAGAGGGGGTTCCTGCATCCAGAGAGTCTCAGTGAAACCGTGACTGCCAGTAGGGCCGTTTCCATGCTATGGTCAGGTCTAAAATCAGACTGCGAAGAGTTCAGAAGTTGATTCTGTTCAAGGTAGGCTGTTAATTGGTTGTTCATTGGGCCTTTTATCAGTTTGCCTAAAAGGGGCAACAGAGATATCAGACGGTAATTCGATAGAAAGATAGGATCCAGGTACGCTTTCTTTAGGATTGGTAGGACACGCACAGCGTTCCATTCAGTCGAGAATGATACATGAACCAGTCTTTCTCTGGTAGTGCCACTAGAAACTGGAACTCCATACGTTATGTTATGTTATGTTATTTGGATTTTTTAAGCGCACAGCTGCCCCAGCTAAGGGGCGTCCCGGCGCTATAACTGGAAAAACCTCCCTCACTTTGTCTAATCACCTGCTTAGCAACCTTCAAAAAGGTCTTCAAGCTCTTCCTATTTAACAGACAACTAGATCAATTGACCCTCGACCAGTCTTAAGTCCTCTCTCCCCTGTGACCTGATCTGGATTCATTTTATGATCCAACAATCTAACTCAGTGCTTTACCTTTGTATTTCCAATGCCCAATTGTAACTGTCTCTTTTGGTAACTACTGTACACATCCACCGATGGAAATGTCTGAGTTTAACTACTATTACTGTAACCTGCTGTGACCCTGTATCCTCTTTGTTGTAAAGTGCTCTGATGTTCCGGGCCATGTCCGGGCTATATACATTTGCTAAATTAAGTAAAATAAACAATAAACTTTTGCCAGATCACAAGATTCCCTGAGAACTACTGGGGGGAAACCCCTCATATTCCAAACCACATGCGCACTAATAACTTTGGACAGGCTGGTCTACAGATGCGCTCCATAGGTTATTCCGTATGGAAAAACCCACAAACCAACTAACTGAAGTTATAAAAGGAAAAGTATTTGGTAAACATGAGCTATAGTACACATTCTGCAACTTAATAAAATATACTTTTTGTAATAGTTTATCATGTAGGCCACTCAAAGTTGTGTTTGTACTTTGGCCACCACACACTTAAGACACCCATGTTTACACCAATTGTGTTTATTTTTTTATTTTTATTGAGAAATTCACAGCATCAAAATACAAATGAACACTTGTCTTAAATCATAACACAATAATAATTCAGTTTGTCCTCCTATAGAAACATTAATCTCAGTCCATCATAGAGTCGATTAATCCTACAAAAAGAAAGAATAAGCAACAAGAACAGATTATAGCTCCTTCCCTGCACACATTATTATTAATCCGCCATATAGTCAATCATTACCCCTCACACATAAAGACAAACCTTTCTTTTTCTGGGCCCTTTAACGGAGTAAAGAATTAATTCCACATTAAAGATATTACAGAACTTGGCCCGCCACATTTCAAAAGATGGGACCTCCTACTGCAACCAGAAGGACGCTATAGATATCCTTGCCTAAGCTGTGGCTATAAATATCACATAGCAAAATGTGTACATTGGCATCCCTTGGCGCAGCTCCTCCCGAATCCCTAACAACATCATGGAAGTTGAAATTTTAATAGGTACTCCAGTGATCTCTGACAAAAACCTTTCAATAGATCCTACCAGAGGAATCAGAGTGGAACATAAATAGAATACATGAAGAATATTGGCATTGTCTGCACCACACCGAAAACATTTCCCATCAATATGACTCCCCCCTCCATCATTTTAGCAGGAGTATGGTACAGGTTAAATAGTGTTTTTATAATGCTGGGTTTTTAAATTGGCTTCCAGCAAAATTCTCCCAGCAATATCAATCAATTTCTCTAAAGAAACCGACTGATTTCCCAACCAGCTTCCCCATTTAGAATTATACCTCTCTTGGTCGTCCGATCTTGCAGCTAATAATATTTTATACAGAGAACTAATGTTTTCCTGATGCCTAATAGCTTCTACAATCTTATATGATGTGGGTGTTTGCCTAAAAAGTCCCTTATCTGTAGAAATTTGAAAAATTGTGGTTTGGATAATTGATATTTATCTGCCAAGCCTGAAAATGAGAAACAGACCCAGCCAGCCTGATAAAAATTGCCAATTCCAATAATTCCTTTCCACCTCCAACTAGCTGCCACATAGTCCCAGAAGATTGATGGTAATAATCCTACTGTGGCGGTAGGTGTATACCGGGAGACCCCAGGAATCTGTACGTTCTTTCAAACTATATTCCTAACTTTAAAAGCTGCTCCCAAAACTTTAAAGCGGGTTCCTTTACAATAGCTATGTCAAATTCTTTTAAATAAACAGTTATTCACCTCCGAGCCCAAAACCCTCTGCTAAATTGAGGGGGCCTTGGCCACATTATTCACTTCCTCTCCTGTCCATAATATGCGTATGCTTGACAAAATGCACACATAATAATAGAAGGCAAAGTCGGGGACCCACCACCCTCCTCTCTCTCGAGGACGGGTCATGAACCGAGCGGCTCTGAGTGGTTTCCCTGGGGTCCACATATATCTGGCATACAGTGATTGCAAATGTTGAAGTTGTCCAGAGGTTACTTCCAGGGGGACTGCCCTAAAAAATACATTACCCTAGTGAAGATATTAATGTTAAGTACATTAGCTCAGCCAACCAAGGTAAGATTCAGTATCTCCCACCTCTCAAGTGCTTAACTATAATATCGCCCCAGTTAACATCAACAATCTCTTTTACAGAGGCCCGAATCTTAATGCTCAAATATATAGCTTCATTAACTACTCTAGAGTAATTACCCAAAATTTGGCTTGTACATAAAATTTGGGTTTTAAATGTATTTAAAGGTTTTAAACTCCTTTGCCAGCTGTTCGAATTCAGGTACAGCGGTACCCGGACTAGATGTCACAATCGCAATATCATCGGCATATGCCAAGACACAAAAATAATCCTGACGAACAGTAAAGGGTACAATCTGGTTGCTCTGCTCTAACATAATTATAAAAGGATTAATATAAAGTTTGAACAAAAGTGGGGCACAGGGACATCCCTGTTGTGTACCCCTGGAAATCTGAATTGACATTACACATATTTTGGCTGAGGGAGATCGATATAGGACCTGAAGAGCCTGAATGTATCCCTGACCAAACCCCATTTGCTGTAAGCCCTCCGAGAGAAAGTCCCATGGAACACGGTTGAATGCTTTTTCAGCATCGAGGAGGATCAATCCTAGATCCCTAGACTCTATCTGTCCTATGTCAAACAGGGTCACTACTCTGCTGATATGATTTACAATTCCCCTTCCCGGTATATAAAAACGTGCTGCCTTAGAGAGACCAGGGGGCTATGACTTTCGCCTACCGAGTTGCGAGGATTTTTGCATAAATTTTACTGTCACAGTTAGTGAGAGAAATTGGACGGTAGGACCCTGGTAGATCAGATAGTTTACCTTTCTTTTTAAATATAATGATGCTAGCCTCGTCCCAGGATCGCTGTGCCTCCCCAATTTGTGCTGCATTGAAAACCGCAAGCATGTCAGTTTTAAGATGTTGAAAAAAAATCTTATACATTTCCAGAGGGAGTTTGTCTGGACCTGCGGCTTTTCCAGTCACCAAGCGTTAATGGCTGCTTTAATTCATCTAGAGTAATAGGGCTCTCCAACATTTCAGCTTCCACCTGATCCAATTTTTCCCACAGCGAAGATGGAATCCCTAAATCCAAAGAATGTCGCCCAATATCTTGCCAGGTATACAATTCTGTATAAAAGTCGAACAAGACCTTAAGAATTTCATGAGGGTCGTAAACTATGCCCCCTGAGGCATTTTTCACTGCAGTAATGCTTTATCCAGGCTCCTTCATACGTAGCTTCTGAGAAAGACATCGCCCAGTGGCCTCCCCATATCCATAACAATCTTTTTTGTAAGTTTGATATTTTAAAGCAATTTCTTTACTCCATAACAAATTTATTTTAGCTTTACATCTAGCCAAATTAGTTTGCAAAACTATAATAATACTACCAGCTGCTATCTCATCTGCCAGATTCTCTACAGCTATTTTAAGTTTGTTATGTAACTCCTACACTGCCAGTTTGGCCTGTGTTTGCTTATATAATCAATAGCTCATAACTTCTCCTCTAAATTAAGCTTTGAATGTGTCCCAAACAACCACCATTCCTTAGAATGTTGATTGATTTGAAAAAAATATTTTATCCAACCCTTCATTTGTTCAAGAAAAGCATTATCCAGAAGATGTTTTCTATCAAAAGTAAAGCCTCTTGGGGCTACACATGTACCAAGTGCCGGGATATCTAATACTACAATGTAATCCTTGGATAAACACGTAGTTTTCATCCTGCAAATAACAGAGGGGATACAAAAAAATAGTTACGCCATATTATCTTGTTTTGTGGGTAAGAGTAAAACGTATACTATGGGGCTTGCAAATGCAAATTGCTCCAAACGCCCATCAGGTGATGATCAGCTAACAAATGGTATAGGGCCTTAAAAATTCATGGCTTCCTACCTTTATAGTTCTGGCCACAAAATTGAAAATCTGTATGGCTCAAATTGATATTAAAATCGCCACAGAGCAATAATGGAGCCGGCCATAAAGCATGATCCTCGTTTAAGTATTCAAGAACAGGGGCCTCATTAAGTTTGGAGCCATATATGACGCATAGAGTAAACTTCACTCCCCCCAAAACACATTCCAAAATAGCCCAATGTCCCTGAACATCAACTGAGATGCGGCCCTTTGTTTGAATTGCTGGTTTAGCTAATATCGCTACCCCCCTGGTTATAGTTGACTGCTTCAAGGCTGCAAAGACTATGTAGCCCAATTCTGACAGGATCTTCCGGTTCCCACATGATATAAGTGTCTCCTGCAGACACACTAAATCCGGCCGAATCACACACAACTCTGTGGCCACTCTTTGCCTTTTTTTATAATTGTTTAACCCACAAACGTTTAATGTACAAACTCGAATCCCTAGCAAAGCCATAAATTCCATTTACATACCAGTATTTGCTAAAATCTAAAAACAAAACACATTCTCAAAACTCTCAAAACTCTCAAAACTTCATAATTGCTGTGGATTATTTTCTTTTTTTATCCCCACCTCTCCCCTCCCCCACACCCTCCACACAACCAACCCCCCCCCCCGACACCCACCCCTTCAATGAGGCTTTAGGACTAATAGTCCTAGGGATGGATAACCCACCCCCTCAACGGGACCTCCCTCACCAATCTGGCACCCCATATGCAAAGAACAAGCCTCAACTACACTCTTGAAAATAGAAGAACATCATCACAAAACATAAAAATTGCTCATTGATATTCTTTTATCCCTGTAGCAAAAAAAAATAAAACGCAATAGCACTCATAGGGTGTCATGGGCTATAACCCAGAAAAAAGAAAAGGAAGATACCATAAGGAAGAGGCCCTATTCACTTAATAGCTAACAGATTTTACACTTCATCACATCTCAGCAAGCCTTGCACAATCTGATGTGAATTAAACATAGCCCAGAACAATAGCTACCAGTATGAAATTAAAAAAAGCTTTTGCTTTTAAAAGAGATTGTAGAAACTCCTTAGCTAATATCTCGGAAGTAAAAAATCTAGTGTTTTCTTTGTGGAGAATTTTTTGCTTGGCTGTGTTTAATAAGAAGGCTTGGGCGCCTTTGGCCTGACATGGTGGGATAAGTTGACGAAGTTGCCAGCGCTTCTCGACCGTTTGATGACAATAATCTGGCCTAACAAAGAACTCCAACCCTTTCCCAGCTCTTTTTCTGTCGGGATGTGCTAACTCAAATACAGCTTCACGAGCCAGGAAATTATTCAGAGATATCAGGATGGCTCTAGGCCTGGTTGTTGTTTGACCAGACCGAGACCGTAGGGAGAACGGAAAGCGATGTGCTCTGTGCATCTCTCTCAGCCAATCCCATTGCGGAAGTACAGGGAATGCTTCCGTAAATATTTCAATAATAAACTTGCGTGGGCCCTGCCCTTCTGCGCCCTCGGGAATTTGGGGGACTCTCAGATCGTTTTGGCGAGATCGATTGTCTAAGTCGGCGAGTTTCCACTAGCTATCATCTTTCATGGTTCGCAAGGTCTCAGTCAATGCCTTTTGTGCTGCCAGTTCATCTTCAATATGCAAAATATACAGTACAGGAATTTCCTCTGTATCTAGAGCATAAGGCTTAGGTTAGCAATAAGTGCCCCAACCTTGAACCGGACAATAGTTGTCTTTTTGAGAAGACCCCTCACTCACCAACCTGGTTGGTGACATGCTTCATCATTGGGGTCCCACCCCATAAGCCGAATGCCTATGGGGTGTGCTGCGACACCTGGTTACAGTGGAGCGGGTTCTTTTGTTTTTTTATATGTGAGAAAATAATAGTGAAAAGTGTATTAAAAAGGGACAAAACTGCTCACTGCAAGACTTTATTCTTGAGTGCTTTGTCCCTATTAAAAATTATCGTGTGGCACCCGTGCCTATTTAGGAAGGCTGTGGTGTCTCAAAACGTGTGGTATATCTAAAAATAGCGTAGTGTGCTATGTGTGGTTTAAAATTTAGGTCTACATGTTTCAACCATTTCAAAAATTCTATTGGTTTTCTTCAGGACCGTGATTTTTGAACGGGGTGGTCCGCACACGCTAAGGCACGTCCAGCCCTCGTCCAAATTGAAGACCACAAATTATGGTCTTGTGTAAAAAGGGTGTTTTATCCTGGATCAGGAAAAAACCTGTAAGAGAAAACATATAAAGGGTTGGGTTTTACGTACCGGGTAAGACAATACAAAGGTACACACTTAGTGGATAGGTGAACTAGGTGAATTCACCAGAGCTGTAGTGGTAAAAAAACCTAAGGTTCAGGTCGTACCAGTGGTCTGTCTCTAATAGAAAACAGTCGTGCCCAGGCAGTATTTACCGCATTTGTGACGTGTTGGGCTAAGCTGTTTAGTTCATCAACTAGTTCTGTGGTAGACGATCTATATCGTATGCTAGTGGTAAACAAACTGTGGGGGAAGGGAAGAAAGGGGAAGAGCGATCATTACCATTCGTGCGGCAGACACACAGCATGCCGAGGCATACCTATAGGTGAACGTTCAATATACGGCAGTGCCTGGAAGTGCCGCATGCGTTTGTAACAAATGCACTATGCAAAAAATGCTAGCGTTGCTTACACGTGAAGCGGTAGATTTGTGCTTCATGGGCAGCGGGAGTTCCAAGACGGCAAGTATCCGTCACCTGGAACAATGCAGTAGGTAGAAAACACACACTCCATTGGGATCGTACGTCCTGTTTGAAGCATTTCGGTCAGAAAAGCGCGACCGCGTCGTGCCTCGTTTCATACACCACTTACTTGCGGCTTCTGCTCGTCTGTCCGTAAAACCTACTTGGTTTCCTCTCTGTCCTGCCCTGTGGAGTGAACCGGCATGAAAACGCCGTAGAGAAGTAAGCAGGTTGCTACTTCCTGGTAGGGCGTCGCTGTAGTCAGGGGTTGGCCATGGGCCAATGGGAGCGCGGCTCAGGGGCGGGTAACAGATGACGCTTTCTGTTGCTTTTGCTTGTAACGGTTGTCGAGGCAACCGCTAGCTGCAAGCGAGTGCGGAACAGATGGAAAGAATGGAAAGAAAAAGCGCTTTTATAGAACATTTTTCAGGAACTGTGCTTTTCTTATTGGGACAGTATTTTCTTATTAAGAAGGGACCCGGGTGATCATAGCTAAATGAGGAAATATTGTTTTACGGGCATAGAATGGGTATCTATAGTGGGTGGCAACAATCAGGGTAATGTTATAGCCCAATCTTGATGTTATTGGTGTGTCTCAAAAGGCAAGGCCAAATAGGAAAATTTAACCCATTACAGAGTGCCATGGGATGTTGTCATTCAAACCGGTCATATGTGTTGCCAGTCTGTAAACCCATCGCTGCTCCTTTTCAAAAAGGCGTTGACTCAGGTTTATACCTGGTTTCACTTGCTCGATGATTGTCCATTGGATCTCATCAGGACTATGTCCCACTGAAAGATAATGCTCGGTCAGTCTAGTATTGGCTTTTTTGCACCTGATTGTGCTTCTGTGCTCTCCAAAGCGTGTTTTTATTTTTCTGCTGGTCATTCCTACATAGCGTAGGTTGCAGGGGCAAGTTAGTAAATATACCACATTTTCACTGTTGCAGTTAGTGTGCCCTCTGATCGTCCAGATTTTGTTGGGCTCCAGTTGTAAGGTTTTTGTATTCTTTGTGAAGGGACAAGCACTGCAATTGCCACACTTATAGTGACCAGTTACTTTTGGTAATCACCAGGCATTGAGGACTGATTCATTTTCAATCGACATTTCTCTTGGTCTTGTGTTAACCACTGCATCTCTGATGCTTCTTGCTCTTTTGTAGGAGAACAGGGGTTTTTCCCATCTCATGTTTCCGGTGTTTAAAATTCCCCAATGTTTTCCTATTATTTTTGTCACATCATTGGATATTGTGTTGTACGTGGTAACACATGTTAGAGGGGTTTGTTCCTCTCTTCTGACTGGATCCTCCAAGAGAATTTCGCGTTGTTGGTTGCGAGCTCTTTTTTGACTTTTATTCAGAATCCTCTCCGGGTATCCTCGGTTTTTCAGTTTGGTAGTGAGGTCGTGGGCTTGGTGTTTGTAATTATTCAGCTCACTGCAGTTTCTGCGCAGCCGTAGGTATTGACCGTACGGTAGGTTTTCCCGTAACGGTCTTGGATGAAAGCTCTCGAAACGGAGTAGGGTGTTTCTTGCAGTAGGTTTGTGGTGCGTGACTGTTGACAACTTTCCATCAGCTTTCGTTATGGTAAGGTCTAGGAAGACCAAGGAATCATGGTCCTTCACATAAGTGAATTTCAGGTGATCATCCAGTGTGTTGATCCAGTTGAAAAATGCTACCAGAGTGTCCTCACTACCTTTCCAAATTGTCAGCACGTCGTCTATATATCTTCTCCAGAGTAAGATATTAGAACTATAGGGGTTGTGCTGGTTGAGAATTAATTTTTCTTCAAAGTTATACACATACAGGCCTGCTACACTGGGAGCAAAAGTACTGCCCATAGAAGTCCCGCCCGTCTGGAGGAAGATTTTGTCTTCGTATTGGAAATAGTTGCGTGTCAAGGCCAGTCTTGTACACTCCAGGATAAATTCCTTTGGGGTTCTGTGTGTCCATTCTTCTCTGTCAAGAGCCTCTTTGAGTACCTCCAAAGTTGCTTCCTGCGGGATGCTCGTATAAAGGCTCTCGATATCAAAACTTACCAAGATGGTGTCATCGTCTATGGTAAGTTGATCCAAAAGTCGTAGTACACTCTTGGTATCCTGCAGGTAGGTGCTTGTTTTCTGCACCATGGTTTTAAAGAAGAAATCGCAGAAACATGATAAAGGTTCCAGTAGTGAGCCGATCCCAGAGACAATAGGTCTACCAGGTGGTGGTGTTATGTTCTTATGCATCTTTGGAAGCATGTAAAAATACGGGATCTTACCGTCACTTTTACATAGAAAGTCAGCCTCTTGTTTTGAGATATAACCTTCTGCTTCTCCATGTTCCACTAGTGAAACGATTTCGCTTCGGAGATCATTTGTGGGATCCAGTGGTAATCTCCGGTAGTTCCTTTCGTCTCCGAGTAGTCTGAGACACTCTGTCTGGTACGTTAGTCTGTCAAGGATAACTATCCCTCCGCCTTTGTCGGCCGGTTTGATGACGATGGTGTCTGAGTTTTTTAAGGTGTCAAGTGCAGTTCTCTCATGTTTGGTAAGGTTAGTGAAAGGTTTCTTTGGGGATGCTTTTTCAATGTCATTGAATACCGCTTGTTCAAATGTGGATATTTCCACTGGAACTGTGTGGGGTGGTGGCATAAAAGTTGATTTTTTCTTTAGTCCAGTTTCGTTGATGTCTTAACTGTCTTCTGCGGTGGTTTTCTTTTCAAAGAAGGCTTTCAGTCTCAATTTTCTAAAGAATGCCGCTAGCTTACAGTGGAGCTTGAATTTATCCAAATTTGCAGTTGGTACAAAGCCTAACCCTTTGTTAAGCACTGACTCTTCCTCTTTGCTGAGGGGTCTAGTTGAGAGATTTGTTATTAGGTTTTCCGATTGCTCGGTCCTGCCTGTTGTGTTTTGTTCCTGTTCTGATTGGTGTTCGAGTCGTTCGTTGTCCAATGGACTTGGTTGCCCTGATTGGTGTTTTTTCTCCTTCCCCGTCCTCTTCCGCCCCGGTTTAAAAAAGGGGGCATATAGGGATTGGGGGGAAAAAAAGGTTGCTGGAAAGGTGGCTGCCATCCATACATAGGGTAGTTTGGTGGATGATTGTACATCTCCTGGTAGGGTGGCATTGGCATTGGATTGTATGTCTGCCAATTACTTCTTCCTCTCCCTCGTCCTCTGCCTCTTGTTTTTGTACTTCCATTACTGGAGTTTCCACTGGAGTTGGAAGTGTTGCTGGATGCATTGCTGGAGGCATTACTTGACGCGTCCGAATTGTCATCCCCTTTGGATGGTGGTACATATTTGGGATCTGAGTAGGGGTATGCTTTCACCATCGTGAAACGTTTCAAGTCCTTTTGGAATTTTTGCACTTTTTGTTGAGTTAAGTTGTCTTTATAGTCTGTCATTTCCTTATTTAGTTCATCAAGCTTTTTTTTGAAGCCGGTAATTGTTGATTTCACGTTGCCTTCGGCTATTTGTATCTCGACTTGGATTTTTTCTGATAGTCTTAGAGCTGTTTTTAAAATTAATACTATCCAGTCATGGGTACAGTGCCATGCTATGGCTGCCCAGTCTTTTCGGAAGATTTCATCTTCTAAAAAGATTCGTGGTGCGTTGGAAACTAATAGTCCCTTTGGCGCCATGTTTTTGTCTAGGTATTGTTTTAAGATTGTCCCGTGAAGAATCGTTCTGATTCTGTTCCGTTTTAGCTCAGATAGATTTTCCCAGTCTTTGGTTGCAGAGATGCTCTGGGCAATGCTGGGGTCCGCAAAAATAGATAGATCGCTCATGACCTCCTCAACCTCCTCAGAAGTATAGGAGAGGCCCTGGTTTTCGGCCATGGTTGTAAGAAAAATTTTTTTAAGATATGTGTAGCTCTCGCAGCTGTGCGCTGCCAAATATGTGTAAATCAAAGGAGAGAGTAAGGGAGATTACACAGGCTATGTGTAGTGGGAACTCCTGGTCCCCTGGTAAAGTGTTTAACAACAATGGAGGAGTACCCCCTGGATGCAAAATATACAGTACAGGAATTTCCTCTGTATCTAGAGCATAAGGCTTAGGCTAGCAATAAGTGCCCCAACCTTGAACCGGACAATAGTTGTCTTTTTGAGAAGACCCCTCACTCACCAACCTGGTTGGTGACATGCTTCATCATTGGGGTCCCACCCCATAAGCAGAATGCCTATGGGGTGTGCTGCGACACCTGGTTACAGTGGAGCGGGTTCTTTTGTTTTTTTATATGTGAGAAAATAATAGTGAAAAGTGTATTA
The DNA here is from genome assembly GCF_964263255.1 of Lissotriton vulgaris. Classification (NCBI taxonomy): domain Eukaryota; kingdom Metazoa; phylum Chordata; class Amphibia; order Caudata; family Salamandridae; genus Lissotriton; species Lissotriton vulgaris. The sequence continues at coordinate 1,531,648,096 of NC_141689.1, read as the reverse complement.
AAAAGGGACAAAACTGCTCACTGCAAGACTTTATTCTTGAGTGCTTTGTCCCTATTAAAAATTATCGTGTGGCACCCGTGCCTATTTAGGAAGGCTGTGGTGTCTCAAAACGTGTGGTATATCTAAAAATAGCGTAGTGTGCTATGTGTGGTTTAAAATTTAGGTCTACATGTTTCAACCATTTCAAAAATTCTATTGGTTTTCTTCAGGACCGTGATTTTTGAACGGGGTGGTCCGCACACGCTAAGGCACGTCCAGCCCTCGTCCAAATTGAAGACCACAAATTATGGTCTTGTGTAAAAAGGGTGTTTTATCCTGGATCAGGAAAAAACCTGTAAGAGAAAACATATAAAGGGTTGGGTTTTACGTACCGGGTAAGACAATACAAAGGTACACACTTAGTGGATAGGTGAACTAGGTGAATTCACCAGAGCTGTAGTGGTAAAAAAACCTAAGGTTCAGGTCGTACCAGTGGTTTGTCTTTAATAGAAGACAGTCGTGCCCAGGCAGTATTTACCGCATTTGTGACGTGTTGGGCTAAGCTGTTTAGTTCATCAACTAGTTCTGTGGTAGACGATCTATATCGTATGCTAGTGGTAAACAAACTGTGGGGGAAGGGAAGAAAGGGGAAGAGCGATCATTACCATTCGTGCGGCAGACACACAGCATGCCGAGGCATACCTATAGGTGAACGTTCAATATACGGCAGTGCCTGGAAGTGCCGCATGCGTTTGTAACAAATGCACTATGCAAAAAATGCTAGCGTTGCTTACACGTGAAGCGATAGATTTGTGCTTCATGGGCAGCGGGAGTTCCAAGACGGCAAGTATCCGTCACCTGGAACAATGCAGTAGGTAGAAAACAAACACTCCATTAGGATCGTACGTTCTGTTTGAAGCGTTTCGGTCAGAAAAGCGCGACCGCGTCGTGCCTCGTTTCATACACCACTTCCTTGCGGCTTCTGCTCGTCTGTCCATAAAACCTACTTAGTTTCCTCTCTGTCCTGCCCCGTGGAGTGAACCGGCATGAAAACGCCGTAGAGAAGTAAGCAGGTTGCTACTTCCTGGTAGGGCGTGGCTGTAGTCAGGGGTTGGCCATGGGCCAATGGGAGCACGGCTCAGGGGCGGGTAACAGATGACGCTTTCTGTTGCTTTTGCTTGTAGCGGTTGTCGAGGCAACCGCTAGCTGCAAGCGAGTGCGGAACAGATGGAAAGAATGGAAAGAAAAAGCGCTTTTATAGAACGTTTTTCAGGAACGGTGCTTTTCTTATTGGGACAGTATTTTCTTATTAAGAAGGGACCCGGGTGATCATAGCTAAATGAGGAAATATTGTTTTACGGGCATAGAATGGGTATCTATAGTGGGTGGCAACAATCAGGGTAATGTTATAGCCCAATCTTGATGTTATTGGTGTGTCTCAAAAGGCAAGGCCAAATAGGAAAATTTAACCCATTACAGAGTGCCATGGGATGTTGTCATTCAAACCGGTCATATGTGTTGCCAGTCTGTAAACCCATCGCTGCTCCTTTTCAAAAAGGCGTTGACTCAGGTTTATACCTGGTTTCACTTGCTCGATGATTGTCCATTGGATCTCATCAGGACTATGTCCCACTGAAAGATAATGCTCGGTCAGTCTAGTATTGGCTTTTTTGCACCTGATTGTGCTTCTGTGCTCTCCAAAGCGTGTTTTTATTTTTCTGCTGGTCATTCCTACATAGCGTAGGTTGCAGGGGCAAGTTAGTAAATATACCACATTTTCACTGTTGCAGTTAGTGTGCCCTCTGATCGTCCAGATTTTGTTGGGCTCCAGTTGTAAGGTTTTTGTATTCTTTGTGAAGGGACAAGCACTGCAATTGCCACACTTATAGTGACCAGTTACTTTTGGTAATCCCCAGGCATTGAGGACTGATTCATTTTCAATCGACATTTCTCTTGGTCTTGTGTTAACCACTGCATCTCTGATGCTTCTTGCTCTTTTGTAGGAGAACAGGGGTTTTTCCCATCTCATGTTTCCAGTGTTTAAAATTCCCCAATGTTTTCCTATTATTTTTGTCACATCATTGGATATTGTGTTGTACGTGGTAACACATGTTAGAGGGGTTTGTTCCTCTCTTCTGACTGGATCCTCCAAGAGAATTTCGCGTTGTTGGTTGCGAGCTCTTTTGTGACTTTTATTCAGAATCCTCTCCGGGTATCCTCGGTTTTTCAGTTTGGTAGTGAGGTCCTGGGCTTGGTGTTTGTAATTATTCAGCTCACTGCAGTTTCTGCGCAGCCGTAGGTATTGACCGTACGGTAGGTTTTCCCGTAACGGTCTTGGATGAAAGCTCTCGAAACGGAGTAGGGTGTTTCTTGCAGTAGGTTTGTGGTGCGTGACTGTTGACAACTTTCCATCAGCTTTCGTTATGGTAAGGTCTAGGAAGACCAAGGAATCATGGTCCTTCACATAAGTGAATTTCAGGTGATCATCCAGTGTGTTGATCCAGTTGAAAAATGCTACCAGAGTGTCCTCACTACCTTTCCAAATTGTCAGCACGTCGTCTATATATCTTCTCCAGAGTAAGATATTAGAACTATAGGGGTTGTGCTGGTTGAGAATGAATTTTTCTTCAAAGTTATACACATACAGGCCTGCTACACTGGGAGCAAAAGTACTGCCCATAGAAGTCCCGCCCGTCTGGAGGAAGATTTTGTCTTCGTATTGGAAATATTTGCGTGTCAAGGCCAGTCTTGCACACTCCATGTAAGAATGACCAGCAGAAAAATAAAAACACGCTTTGGAGAGCACAGAAGCACAATCAGGTGCAAAAAAGCCAATACTAGACTGACCGAGCATTATCTTTCAGTGGGACATAGTCTTGATGAGATCCAATGGACAATCATCGAGCAAGTGAAACCAGGTATAAACCTGAGTCAACGCCTTTTTGAAAAGGAGCAGCGATGGGTTTACAGACTGGCAACACATATGACCGGTTTGAATGACAACATCCCATGGCACTCTGTAATGGGTTAAATTTTCCTATTTGGCCTTGCCTTTTGAGACACACCAATAACATCAAGATTGGGCTATAACATTACCCTGATTGTTGCCACCCACTATAGATACCCATTCTATGCCCGTAAAACAATATTTCCTCATTTAGCTATGATTACCCGGATCCCTTCTTAATAAGAAAATACTGTCCCAATAAGAAAAGCACTGTTCCTGAAAAACGTTCTATAAAAGCGCTTTTTCTTTCCATTCTTTCCATCTGTTCCGCACTCGCTTGCAGCTAGCGGTTGCCTCGACAACCGCTACAAGCAAAAGCAACAGAAAGCGTCATCTGTTACCCGCCCCTGAGCCGCGCTCCCATTGGCCCATGGCCAACCCCTGACTACAGCCACGCCCTACCAGGAAGTAGCAACCTGCTTACTTCTCTACGGCGTTTTCATGCCGGTTCACTCCACGGGGCAGGACAGAGAGGAAACCAAGTAGGTTTTACGGACAGACGAGCAGAAGCCGCAAGTAAGTGGTGTATGAAACGAGGCACGACGCGGTCGCGCTTTTCTGACCGAAACGCTTCAAACAGGACGTACGATCCTAATGGAGTGTGTGTTTTCTACCTACTGCATTGTTCCAGGTGACGGATACTTGCCGTCTTGGAACTCCCGCTGCCCATGAAGCACAAATCTACCGCTTCACGTGTAAGCAACGCTAGCATTTTTTGCATAGTGCATTTGTTACAAACGCATGCGGCACTTCCAGGCACTGCCGTATATTGAACGTTCACCTATAGGTATGCCTCGGCATGCTGTGTGTCTGCCGCACGAATGGTAATGATCGCTCTTCCCCTTTCTTCCCTTCCCCCACAGTTTGTTTACCACTAGCATACGATATAGATCGTCTACCACAGAACTAGTTGATGAACTAAACAGCTTAGCCCAACACGTCACAAATGCGGTAAATACTGCCTGGGCACGACTGTCTTCTATTAGAGACAGACCACTGGTACGACCTGAACCTTAGGTTTTTTTACCACTACAGCTCTGGTGAATTCACCTAGCTCACCTATCCACTAAGTGTGTACCTTTGTATTGTCTTACCCGGTACGTAAAACCCAACCCTTTATATGTTTTCTCTTACAGGTTTTTTCCTGATCCAGGATAAAACACCCTTTTTACACAAGACCATAATTTGTGGTCTTCAATTTGGACGAGGGCTGGACGTGCCTTAGCGTGTGCGGACCACCCCGTTCAAAAATCACGGTCCTGAAGAAAACTAATAGAATTTTTGAAATGGTTGAAACATGTAGACCTAAATTTTAAACCACACATAGCACACTACGCTATTTTTAGATATACCACACGTTTTGAGACACCACAGCCTTCCTAAATAGGCACGGGTGCCACACGATAATTTTTAATAGGGACAAAGCACTCAAGAATAAAGTCTTGCAGTGAGCAGTTTTGTCCCTTTTTAATACACTTTTCACTATTATTTTCTCACATATAAAAAAACAAAAGAACCCGCTCCACTGTAACCAGGTGTCGCAGCACACCCCATAGGCATTCGGCTTATGGGGTGGGACCCCAATGATGAAGCATGTCACCAACCAGGTTGGTGAGTGAGGGGTCTTCTCAAAAAGACAACTATTGTCCGGTTCAAGGTTGGGGCACTTATTGCTAACCTGAGCCTTATGCTCTAGATACAGAGGAAATTCCTGTACTGTATATTTTGCATCCAGGGGGTACTCCTCCATTGTTGTTAAACACTTTACCAGGGGACCAGGAGTTCCCACTACACATAGCCTGTGTAATCTCCCTTACTCTCTCCTTTGATTTACACAGTTCATCTTCAATGCCAGAAATACGGGCTTCTGCCTCACTGAACCTTGTGGTGAACTCCATACAGGTTTTAGCAATGCTGCGCACTGAATTTTGCAATTTACAGCAAGAGTTTTGAGACCTTTGACTTTCCACCAGTTTCTCCTCTCTATGGGTCATAATGGTTTGATATATCAGTGCCAGCGAGCCCTTCTCTGGTGGTTCTGCTGATTTTGATTTCGGGATGTCCAGGTTATCGCCCAACCTAGTACCAATGTTTAGCTCTGTAGAGAAGGAATAGTCCCATTGGAAAGTGTTGCTGCCATTGCTGTTATCTATTCGTTTAGTTCCCTCTTTTAAATCAGGGTTCTTGCAAATTTTCTGAGGACTGCCTTCCGATGAAACCCCTCCTGTATACTCAGGAAACGTGCTATTATGATCGCTTGTCCCATAATCCGGTAGGGCAACCTGCATCTGCACACTTGCCTCTAAATCATCAATAGAAAAATCTGAATGATCTGAGAGTGAGTAAAACTTTTCCCCAGAATCTACCTCCTTTATAAGAGATTTCCTGTTCTTAAGCTCCATCTCCATCTGTGTACCGGAGCAAGAGCTAGGGTTTTCCCTATTGTCGTTATTGGTATTGGTATTAGCAGGGATGTTAGGGGTAAATCTCATCTCTGACTCGCCATTGTTTAATGCAGTTTCAGAGGCGAGTGAGTCTAATAGTGGAATCTGGGGAGAGTTCAAACATAGCATTCTTTCCGTTGGTTGAGCATCACCACAACCAGATACTGGGGTGGAATTAATTTCAATATCACCCAAACCAATATGGTGAGTGGTAGAGTCCTTCTTTATAATATCCTTCTGCCCCAAATTATCAGAGACCTCCCCATATCCACTTTCCAGCAAAGGAGCATTCACCTGGGGAGACTGCACAGATTTCCTTGTATCTGTCCCCACTGCAAACAACAGGGGAATAGTACGATTACCAGAACTGTCTTTGTATTTTTATCGCCGGTGGCAATACCTGCTTTTGCGGCAGCATCCTTTTTATTTACATTTCCGTTCGCACTTGCAACATTCTTGCCTCCAGCCGTGCCTGCTCCTCTACTGGCGGGATCACCCAGAGGACGAAGGTTCCCTCTTCCGTCTTTCAGAGGCATCGTCCGCTGTTTAATCCTTTCCCCTAACAGTTTTCCATAGGATGCGGCTTCCGTGAAACGCCTCCCACTCCACCGCCGGCTCCTCGCAGTGAAACAGTAACTGCCACCAAGCCACCAAACCTTCGCCACAAATGCTACGGCAGCCAACCCCTGCATTCCAGGAACACTGCTACAGTACACGCATCGGGCATTGAGATACAGTAAGTGCCTTCTTCCTCAGTGCATCAATTCTTCATAGAAGTGCGGGAGCCCGGGATCAACCAGCTCACTCGTCAGAGCTGGCGACTGCCATCTTGCCCTGTTTATACCAATTTTAACGAGGTACTCAGTTTCAGTGTTGATATTGGGGTGATTTGGGACCTCTTTATTTCCATAGGTGAAAAGATTGTTCCCTGCATTTGTTTGCTGCTCAATGTAAAACTGTTTCTTTGCATTGGATCAGTGGCACAAAGACACCATTAAAGCAGTGTTGGAGCAATGTGTGGACAATAGGCTCAGTGGTTACATTAAATAACCAGTGAAAAATATCATAATATTTATTTAGGCCAACAAACAAACGTCCATCATAGTGGCCAAACTTAGACTGACTAAAGACCTTGACAGTATGAAGAGTGTAAACATTTGACAGCACCGAAAGTGCCTTTTCTACCAGCTAATAGAACTTAGAATATAAAACAGATCCTCCCCTTTGCCTTACATACAAGACTTAGTATCTCTCTATCCATCCATGTTTGTAAACCAGTGAGACGTAAAACCATTTTTTAAAATTAAAGTAAGGTTGAAGCGCTTGAACCATAAATAACAAAGCCAAAGCCCATTTGAAAAACACAATCTTAGCTCTGACATGGATCATCTAAAAGATCAAAACAGAGGGCATCATTGATGGAAGCTGTTATCCTCTGTGTTAAAGAGCTTTTTGAAAATGACCATCGCTTATTTCCTATCCAAATTCAGGTTAACTAGAGACTGTGTAACATCGACCTCTCCAATTTTCTTGAAATTGAGGGGATATGCATAAGGAAGTGGAGGAGAGAGGCGTAAACCTTCCTGGCTTAACCTCTCTCTCCTCCACTTCTGAAATGCAAGGCTGTGCCATATTTACAGGAATGTGGTGCAGCCTTGCTTTTCCCCCCTGCAATGGAGCTAAGTTTAGCAACTTAGCTCCAATGTCATGTAGCTCCTATAAAACTATACAGGATCTGCGCGTTTGGACAGCATATACATCAGGATTGGTGTCAGACTGACTCTGAACACCCCCACCGGGTAAGTTGGCCTTTTGTACCAAATAGCTCACAGTGCCACTAGAATCTTCTCTTACCAAAGAGAGAATAGTTCTTGGCAACCATCGAACATGACAACCCTGATCCCTCAGGATCGTGGAAACAATATACTACTTATCGCTCAGTCACTCGTGCTTACTTAGTCTGTCTCAGAGAGATACACAGAATAAATAGGCTGGGCATTTTCATTAAGTATTTATTGAACAGTTGTTATTTTGGTGTAGAATAGATGAGCTGCAACAACCATTAGACAGTATGAAATACAAATGATTAGCATTACTATAAAGGTAAATGGATGTTATAGCTCTACCATCTTACATTAATCATGTATACATACTAGTATATAAAACACATGATAAAAAGATGCGTACTCCTACGATGCCTCCCTGAATAGATGTACCTAAAAGTACCTAGCATGTGTATAGGTGTTAAGCCAAGAATCCCTGTAGGATAAAGTCAACCCTGTACTGGTCTCAAGTTGGACACACCGCAAGGGATGTTTTAAACCACTGCGAGCTGGAGTGTCTGCATGCAGGAACCACAGCGTCTCTGGTCAGTGTGTCAACCAGAAAGTCTCAGTCTCCTCTGTTCTAGCTTAGCAAGATGTGATATATATATATACCCATAGGTCTCCACAGGGGTCCTACCTCATTGTATTACTGTGTCGGGCTAAGGATGACGTCGGGCATGAACATTATACATAGATATTATACAGGAGATGGCCGTCCTGCTGTGCGTCCAAGAATCCTCATGCATAATGTATGAGATCTTGAACCAGGGAAAACCTGTGTTCTGAATGCAGTGTTGTATCTAGGTAAAAGGTCAGTCCCTGTAAACTGTTACAAGTGTAATGTAGGGAAGATTATAGGTGAAGGGTAATGAAGTTGCCGGGGCCCATATTATGGTACCTATATGTAATATAATACCTATGCAGGCACCCTTGCACCATAGTGCAAGGGTGTCTGCGTGCATGGGAGGATTGTTTATGTGTAGGAAGGTGTCCGTTTCTGCACATAAGCAATCCTAAAATGCTATTCTGTCACTGTCATGTGTGCTGCTTCATGCAGCACACATGAAAGTCTCAAATTTGCATTTTCTTTAAAGGATTGTTTATGTACAGGAAAGGACACCTTCCTGTACATAAACAATCCATAACGTTTTGCTTTTTTATTGTGTGCTGCACAAGGCAGCACACATGGAAAATGCAAAAACGAGGAGATATAATGCATTTCTCCTCATTTTGCCAACTTAAGATCAGGTTTTACCTGGTCTTAATTGCGGAGCTGCCTCCTATGTACGCCACCCTTGTCCATAGGGGGCAGGGCCAAAAACAATGGGTGTTGCGGTGGAACGCCCACCACAACACCCACTGCCCACCCCCTTCATGCTTACCATAGCGTGAAAAGGCCCTTATTTACAAGTCAGCATTAAGCCACGTTAAGTGACTTAACATTGCCTTCTAAATAAAGCTCAGCCCCTATCGCCAGCCTGACGTTGATAAAAGTGGAGTTCTGGTGGAGATTGGGGCTTGTACATATGGCCCTGAATGTGTCTTGTCCAGGAGAAACCTACAGCAGACAACTCCATATTTAAATAAATCCCTACACAATTTAGTTGAAATTAGCTGAAAAATATGTCATACATCCTCCCCTCATGTAAACTCATTAACTCACCAAGAAAATGGCTAACGATTAAAGGATCCGGGGAAGACCAAGTCGCTGGATTTAGATGAAAATAATTGTACTCACATATTCACTTTACCTTTCCAATCCAAGGTGTCCACCATATTAGCTCAAACCAGCTACCTCCTAATACATCACATGCAGTGGAGACCCTACAATTGGTTTAGATAGGCATTATAAAATATGACATTTTCTGGTGCTTCCAAGCTAAGTGAAACCCTATCACTCATTGTGTTCGAGTTTGATAAGGTTAGACCATTCTGGGGCACAGTTAGGGTTGAGCCGGGTGAGATTTCTAAGTTTTGTGTGGACTTCTAACCAGAATGGGAAGGTGTAGGACTAGGGAAGATCAACCTTATTTGACAGTAGATAAAACACACATTTTATTCGTTGGTTTTGGCCTCAAAAAGTGTTCTTTGTCACTAGAAAAACACACCACATCTGGTGGTCATAGTTGTGCTATAGAAGTAGATATGAGACCAATATAATCAACAACACGCACTTCAGTAATCAATGGAGAAATATTCTGGAATAAATGTGAACTTTATTTTCGCATACCTCCAGGTTGACAATGGCTGAATGAGCATTGTGGAAATTGTATGTTTGAGGCTTTCTCAGGTAACTGATGTATTCAGTGAAATATTTTGAATTTAATAAGTGAGGATATTTAAATAGTGAGTGTAAATCTTTCCCCTTTACTGAAAACATTTCTTATCTTGCCTTTTACATTGACTTGTGGTTACTCCTTTGCTTGAGCCTTGAATGAAACTATGCGAGCTCATGATTACAACACTTTACGGGTTCCTTCAAGAGTCCGGCAAAATGTATCATGGAAATAAGCACTTGTTTGCATCAGCCATGCTGTGCACCCAAATTCAAATCCCAAAGGATGAACTCAGACTTGGTTAATAGATGTCTCCGCTCTTAGATAGGACACCCATATTTCCATTTAGTACTGTAGAAAAAATTATAATTACTTCTAAGAAGCGATCGAAAGTGATGATCAAATGCTCTGAAATATGTTCTATGGTACACTTGCTTGATTCATAAATCCTTTTCACTATTTGTTGGACTAATTTAATGGCTATTCCTAAGAAGCTGCAGTTTTCGTGGACACTGTGGCGACCTTAACCCCTTAAGCGCTGCCGTCGGCCAACGGTCGTTGCGTGCACTACCTTGGTAGTGCTGCGCACGTCCGTTGTCCGACGCGGCTCCACCCGTTATTCGAACGTTCAGCACTGGGCGCTGAACATTCGACGCTCTAAACGGGTTAAGTAAAATTTACGAATACGTTATAGACAATTGTGATTAAATTACTATGGGGCCTATTTACTAGCAGGTTTGTGTTGCTTTTGCACCACGCAACATGGTGCAAGAGTGACGCAAACCTTCAGTCAGATTTATGAAGCCACACAAGGCCACTTTTCATGGCCCTGGGTGTCTCCATAAATCTGGATTAAGACAACGCAGCGCAAATTGCTGTGTTGCCTTGGGAAGGCGTTCTATGAGCACTGCAAGGGTGTTGCCTCACAACTCCCATGGTTTTTGACGCATTCCCAGATTGACCAGAACAGGTAAACTTGGGAAGGCGTAAAAAAGATACGCCTTCCCAGGAGAGGCAAAACAAGGAGAAATATACTTTCTCTTTCTACGAGTCCTGCATTCAGCACACATAGATAGAGGACTATGCCTCTCAGAATTGTTTTTTTGTGGGAAGGTGCCCCTTCCTGCACAAAAACAATACGGCATGCGATGTAGGCACCCTTAGACCCTGGTGCAAGTGTGTCTGTGTTGGCGCTAGGCTGCCAAAAGGGCCCTCGCGCAGAGGAGAAGGCAGGAATGCGCTTTATTGCCTTAAATACCATATCTGCCCATTCACTGTCACACAGTACAGTGCAGCAAGGTGACTTGCTGCACTGCATGACTTTCCATAAATAGTTGTGTGTCTGTGTGTGTATTACTGTATGCACTCCCTGAAAACACAGAAAAATGTTGCTGTCCTTGACATGTTCTCTGTAAGTTCTCTTTGTTTACCTTTTTGTAACAATCAGCACATCTCTTTCTCATAGTACGGTGTGTCCAGGACTATATTTGCCTTACGGCCCTGGGGGCAGATTTATTAACATTTTGCATCATGGCTGCACCACTTTTTTGGTGCAGCCACAACACAAAATGTTAATAGAGATTAACCAAGCCATGCAAGGGCTGATTTGCGGCTCCTTGCATAGCTTCATAAAACAAAAGTATAACAATGCAGCGCACCTTGCTTTATGGAGGTATTACATGGGTGGAGCATGGGTGTGGCTATGTATCCACCCGTGGATTTTGATGCATTTCCAGATTTACAAAGGTCTGTAAACCTCAGATTCTACCAAAATGGTGTGCCACCCAGGCGTAACAAGGTGAAATTTTTTACTTTTCCTTTTACTTGCATTTTGCATTTCACATAGAAAAAGGGGAATTCCTTCAAAAATTGTTCTGTGCAGGAAGGTGTCTCCAATCATAACGGCGGTCCAGGGAAGACATGGCTTGGCAGATCGGGCTGGACTGTTCCCATGAGGCACAGGGTCAGACTGATTTGCATATAGCCATGTCTGAACTGGGTTGGCAGAGTGGGCTAAAGAACGGTGATGGATTAAACCCAGATCTTTTGACTGGGTGAGAGTGTTTGATTGATTCAGGTACTCTGTCCATCGCCACCCCCTTTCGTACCGCTTTTGGCCGCAATAAGTGTGGCAGGGTATGCTCAGACGTAAGTCCCTTGCTCACTTTGCCACTAGATTCAAGCAAGCCGGGCTGAAGACGGCTGGAATGCCGGAAACCGGTCCTCGGAAGCTTGCTTCCAGTCCAGGGAAGACATGGCTTGGCAGTTCGGGCTGGACTGTTCCCATGAGGCACAGGGTCAGACTGATTTGCATATAGCCATGTCTGAACTGGGGTGGCAGAGTGGGCTAAAGAACGGTGATGGATTAAACCCAGATCTTTTGACTGGGTGTGAGTGTTTGATTGATTCAGGTGCTCCGTCCATCGCCACCCCCTTTTGTACCACCCTTACAGCATGGCTCAAGGGTGCTGCCGTTGGTGCTAGGCTGCTATAGTGCACCAGTGTTAGCAAGGAGCGGAAATGAGCCCTATCTTAGTAGATATGGTGCATTTCTGCTCTCAGTTTCGTGCAACGCAGCGCAGCAACTTCGCTTGCTGCCCTTAGCTGTAGGACACCTTAGTTAATCTGCCCATAGATCTCTACATATTCTGACAAAGTCGTTTAGACATGTCTTGAAAATTCAGTTTTCACTAAAGAGTCACAACTGCAACCCCATAAAGGAATATCCCAATAGTGCTAAGTTATCCTAAGGTTACATGAGCAGAAGGAACAATGAAACAGGATGCTAGTGTGATGTGCAATCTGATCTAGTGATATTTAAATAAACTCTAGAGCAGTCATCGAATAAATATGTGCCTCGTTCACCAATACAATGAGGATGGCTTTGTTGCATGGGAGCCCCTCTTACAAAAAAACTCCTCTCCAGCGAGAAAGTCATTTTCTCTGAAAGGGTATGGGATTCTCTTTAAGGTCATCTGCAAGCTGTAGCTGAGGTGTTATGCAGTCATATTGAGCTCTCATTAAACACACCATAGTCCTTCCTGTTACTGTCAAGTCATATGTACTATAAAAACAAAGGGTTGATATGTGCACCTCTACAATCTCTTAAAAAGCATGACTATTTATTGTGCTGTACAGCTGGTGCTCAGAAGAAAAGCAGATGACTTGTAACTCAAATGAAACCTACTTTGTAAATGTCAAAAGCTTTAGCACAAATAATTCAGAATGGGAAGGGCTACATAGCAGTCATTGTGGGATCTTGTGCCCTCCTGCTTGCTAGCAACAGTGATTGTGGGAGCATGTGGCTCAGGTTGTACTGCAGACATAAAGCCGGTCCTGAGCCGCTTTGGTGCTTTTACACTCTGATGCCACTGGTATACCTACTGCCCTAGAGTTGCTGAAGCACATTTGGGCTGGCAAGTATGGATTTGTCTTCTTTATTATTTTGACATGGGAGTGGTGCCACTTTGAGGTCCATATTTCATTAGGTTCAGCATGGTGTTGCATAAGTATGCAGGCAAGGTGTGGTAGCTTTTTTTATGCATGCATGAATGAATGAGGTGTTTCTTTGTGGATCTGTCAGCTACCCCCTGTTACCCGTGGTTGGCAAGTCATGCGGACGCAGGGGCATTTAAAGTGATTTTGCCATGTGTTTCACTGGTGGTGTACCCCCACTGTATGCTCTTAGGAGCAAGGCTTAGGTATAGTTACTATGGATGGGTCATAGTACTAGTGACCAGGTTGTGAGAGTAGTTGGTTTGTTACAAGAGACAGCTCAGCTTCCAGTCCCTCACTACAACTCACTGTCTTGACAAGCTTTGGCCAATAAGTACATTGTTCTTGGTGTGGTCAGCAGTGGTGCGCGATTATGAGCCAATCTACAGCAATAGCTAAAGCGATGCAGTGGCCATTTTGACTGAGCTTCTCTCCACTTTGGCCTCTCAATTACTTCAATGGTTACATTTCCATAGGCCGGACTTGACGGGTCATATTTACTAATGTTCCAAAAAATGCTGGGCAGCTAGCAAAGTTGCTGTGCTGCGTTGTGTCAAATGGAGAGAGCAGAAATGCTTCATATTTACTAAGATATGGGGAACTTGTGCCCCCTCCTAGGGCTGGCTCACTGTGTACTGCTGAACACCAACAGAGGCACCCTTGCACCATGCTACATTGTCTTCCTGTGTAAAAACAATCCAAAGAGGCATTCTCCTCTTTTTATACATTAGGCATTCTGCATCAAGCATAGAAAGAGGAAATAACGAGGAGAAAACTTATTTTTCTTCTCTTTTCACCATCCTCTAGGGGGCGTACAGATTTAAAGTCATCTGATGTATACAAACCTTAGTAAGTCTAGAAATGCGTCAAATCCATGGGTGGATGCCAGGGAATGCCCTTGCTCCGACCATGGACTGCCTACCAGTTCTAAATGTAATCTAACGTAGTGCATGCCAATGCATTGCATTGCGTTTCTTTACAAAGCCATGCAAGGCACCACAAATCATCTCTTGTGTGGTTTTGTAAATATTACTGAAGCCTTTGTGTTGTCTTAGTGTCACCTTTCATGTCACAAAGATAACACAAAGGCTTAGTAAATCAGGACAGATGTGTTTTGCACAATTAAGTTCACAATATTAGACATATGTTCAATATAGTGGTAGTAGGCCTGGAGGCCATAGGAATGAATGTCAATTACCGAATCAGTAAGTACCGATTCGGTAATTGGGGGAAACATTGAAGGGTGGCAGGGTGTCACTTTGACACCCTGTTGCACCCCTCAATTGTGTATGGGTGCATATGTTGCAGACATACATGCCCTAAGGGCATGTATGTCTGCAACATGGCACTGTTGGAAAAGCAAAAAAAATGCTTTTTCATGGGTTTTCATTATTTACCACCAACTTCTAGTTAGGGGTAAATAACGAATCCTTAACTGAGGAATGCACTAACTTGAGTGCTTTCTACATCCTGGATTCTGTATTTTACCGATTCGGTATGTTAAGAATTCGGTATTTTACCGAATCCTTAAATTACCGATTTGGTAAAATACCGAGGGGCATATTACCAAGCAATAGCAATAATTATCGCTATTGCTTGGTTAGAGAACGAAATTTACCGCTGAGCTGCGGCGATTTTTATTGCAGATAAACCTTGGTATTACCAAGGTTTATCGCAAATGCGATAAAAATCGGCCGCATTGCATGAATATCGCTGAAAAGTCAGCGATATTCATGCATTACCGAGCTAATGCTCTTAGTCATGTTATCCACCTCCCATTGGATAACATGGCTAAGAACTGCTCAGGGCAGGTGTTAGCTTTTGGAGATATTCGGGCGAAGCGCGAATATCTCCAAAAGTTGGTAATAGGAGATAGCGATGTTAGCGACTATTTCCAGTCGCTAACATCTTGGCACGCCCACTTTGCATGTCATTAGTGATAAATATCACTGACATGCAAAGTGGGGCCCAAGATGGTCGCTATCTCCTACTAGCGGTCGCTAACTGGTGTTAGCGACAGCTAGATAATAGGGAGATATTTTTATCTCCGCTTTCTTGGCTTTTAAAGCCAAAAAAGCGGAGATAAACCCCCTTGATAATATGCCCCAAATCCTTAAAAAAGGCCACCTACATCTGGAAGGCCCAATACCGGTCGGTAACGGCCGAAATTCGGTAATTTCGGCCGTTACCGACCGGTATTTTGCTACCTACATCGGGCCCTACCAATCCCACATCATTCAGTCATTCATTCAGGAGGTTGTCCTGATTGATGTGGTGTAACACCACCTTACGATCTAAAAGGACCGCCTGCAAACCCTTCACTGTCCACCAGCACCGCAGATCTTTGTGGACACTTACCAGGGCTCCTTTATTCCCAGTCCCTTGCCCCGCACATTTGAGAGATGATGAACTGACTTTCTTCTTCCAGCGATCATTCGATCCAGTGAACAAGAGCCCCTTTCAGAAAAGAAAGTGAGCTTAAAAATTATTCAGAAACTGAAAACTGTCAAGGCATCCCCGAAAACGGGAAATGGAGCCTTTTTCAATTCTGACATGTGCCTGTTTCCAAACACGAAAGATAGATTAGATGCGTATCGGTGTTAAATGTTACTGGGTAGCTGAACACAATACCCTCATACATTTTAAACAGATTTATAGTCAGCTGGCAGGCAGCCATGCTGTACTTTGAAATCTGCTTTCAATTTCTCTATGGCTGAACTATCTTAGAGAGCACGACTTGTGGGTTAAACCTCCTCTCTGCGAATGGGAAGTGGAAGGGGTTTGTTTGTGTTATCCCATATAGAGAGCACCCACTGCCAAATATTGACCTAATGAATGACACATTCTATTTCTGGCAAAATGGCACCACTCAGGTCAGTGCAGCAAAGATGGCTGAAGCCTAATGACGAACTATACTCAAGCCTTACAGCAAAGGTGTGCCAACCCCCTCAACCTCAACGCGCATGACCTTCTACACGCCCACCCGCCAGCTACGATCAATCAGCCACGCCCTCGCCACCGTACCACGCATCTGCAGAGCCACCGCCGGAGGAAGATCCTTCTCCTACCTGGCAGCCTAGACCTGGAACTCCCTCCCCACCCACCTTCGGCGAACACAGGACCATCTCTCCTTCAGGAAACAGCTCAAGACCTGGCTGTTCGAGCAGTAACATACCCCCCCAGCGCCTTGAGACCCTCCCGGGTGAGTAGCGCGCTTTATAAATGCCGTGATTGATTGATTGATTGAACCCAAATGTATCTATCATACTCATTCAAATCATTCACACACGTTTTTAATATGATAGGCCAGAGCACTCTGTCAATAGACACAGGACATTTTATATTACAGAAGGTCAGGATCCTCAACCAGTCCATGACTTCTCACTCCTGTTGCAGCCTCTCATCAAGGTGGTTTGATTTTAGAAGATGTATTTTATATTTAAGTGCATCTGCTCCTGAGCAGAGGTCCGCTTGTAAACTCCGTTGGCGCAATGTACAGCAGCATATTTACAAGGCCACGCAAATCCACTTTGCGTGGCTTGTCATGGCCTTGTAAATATGAATCCCTTTCATGCAGAACACTGCGTGAAAGGGGCGTTCCATGGGTGTTGCTGTGGGTGTTCCCAGGCAACACCCATGGAATCTGAAGCATTCCCAGATTTAGGAGTAATTGTAAACATGGGAAAGCTTTAAATTCTAATACCACCCCAGGGGTGGTGATAGGGTGGCTCAACAAGGAGAAATAATTTCTCCTCGTTTATGTCATCTTTCTATGTGTTCTGCATTCTGCAGCTCACATAGAAAGAGGAAAACACCTCTTGTGATTGTTTTTGTGCAGGAAGGTGTCCCTACCTGCACAAAAACAATCAGCCCTGCAACACAGACAGGGCCGGACTGGCTACAAGGAGTTTTGGCATGCTGCCGAGCTGGGTTGTGATGTCACTGCGGTGGGGGCTAATTTAGTTGATGGAGACCTACATGTCCTTCAAAAAAAACCAAAGCAAAATGAATTTCGTTCATCAACGAAATCAGCCCCCAACTCGGTAGCATGCCAAAACGCCCGGTAGCCAGTCAGGCCCTGAACACAGACACCCTTGCACCATGGAGCAAGGGTGCCTGCATTGGCGCAAGGCAGCCCATGGTGCGCCAGCGCAGGGGAAAAGGACCGGAATGTGCTGTATCTCATAGATGGGGCATTCCTGCCCTTTTCCTTTGAACCAGGGTAGTGCAGCAAGATTCCTATTAGCACTGCCCTGCGCCAAAACCTTGCAAATGAGGCCTCAAGTGCCTCTACTACAAAGCATAGCGAATGTACCAACTCTATGCTGATGAAATGTGCTTGTGATGCTGCTATCTGATTATTCCCATGGTGCTACTGTGCTCATGTGTGGCTGAGACGATGCAATCAGTTTCTGATAGCAAGCATCCACACTTGAGGGACACTACATGGTAACAGGGCAGCGTCAGAGGAGAAGCCCTCATTCTAACTAGTTTTTTGCCATGGGTTAGAGATAAGGAATAAGGGGAGCTAACGAGAACACTGCTCTTGAACCTATGATTGGTTCTAGAACATGGAGAAGCATCTCTTCATCAACTATATCAAAACCCTCAAAGAGGCCCAGAAGGACAAGGAGACAAGCATCACCTTTATTCAGTATGCAGTGCATGTCATCAAATATTTTTCAAAGTGGTGGTTTTAGGTTTTGTTCTCTGAGGAAACAGGTGGAATTGCTTTGAAATATGTATTTTTCACTTTGCTCAACCAAGGGAGGTTTGAGACATCACAATCATTCTTTAAAAAAAAAGATTTATGTCATTGTGGTTCTTTTTATTTTGTATTTTTTATACGGGTGGCAAATGTACATTTTTTTTGCAATTATGAAAAGATGTCATTTCACATAGAAAGGAAAAATGCAATTCACTTGTCAGGGTGAACCCCAAAGTCACTAAATTAACCTTAGTTCATCACCCAGGTAGCTAGCATAGAACAAACAGGTTTGACATAAGGCAATTTGCAAAGTATTTCAACAGTACCAATATTGTAACAAAGTCAAAACACCAAACTGTAAAAATCCAAAAACAAATTAGAAAAATTTAGTGAAATTTTATAAACAATATGACTCCAAAACAACAAAAAAATCTAATAAGAGTAACAGGAGATAAGAATGTTTTCAGTAAAAATAGCACCAAAAAGCACTACGTGCCAATGACGAGGACCTAGGCAAGACTTCTGGCAGACTACAATGGAGTGCAGGTAAATATCCTAAGCGGATTCCTTTCATCCAAACATTTTATCTCCTGACAGTCTTTTCTATGGTGCTGAAAACCATCCAGTGAAGCAAGCCTGAAGTTTTCTCAGAGGAAAGCTTTTTATTGATCTTAAAATCCTCCAGTGAGGCAAGCCTGAAGCCCTATCATAGGAAGGCTCATATAAATCAGACACCTTGGCTTCATGGCTCTTCTGATGGCATTAGAGGTTTTATAAGTACAAAAATGTTTGCGTCCCAACTTTTCAGGGTTTTTGGAGCAGCTCCTCTGTCATTTCTAGGCTCCTAGGACCTCAGGTAAAGCACTTACGTGCCAGGACTGACTCTCCCAAAGGCCACCAGTAATGTCCAATCCAGGTCCAATTTGTACTGATCATTTGGTCACTTCATTAAAAGGCCTGCTGCAGTTTTCCATGTCTCTGTGGCCACACTGGAGGTCAGCCAACTGAACCTTGGAATCCACTTCATTGTCATGGGTACACGAGGGAGCAGGTCCAGTCCTTCAGAGATCCTCTCAGGTAACCGCAAGCATGGTCCACTCTGAGGAACATACCTTGGGTTTCCACATTTATGGTTGGCACCAGCTAGTGGGTGGGGGTGACTCCGGGCTCCTCCTTAACCAATGTAGAGAAAGGTTCCCAAGGTCACACATACCCACTTCATAAGCAGTTCCTGTTTGCCCTACTAAAACAATTCCACAGTGCACCTTACTCCTAAAATTACAGATGCATAGCCAGTGCACCCATCTAAAGGTGTGGCCATGCGAATGAGTCACCCCGAGTGTGACGGGTATGCCCAGACATTCTAACTGGTCTTTCTACAATGGAAAGAAAAACAGCTCCCTACACCCAGGCCATTGTTCCTGCTCTGGGAGCAGTTTTCACACCTGGTTAAGGCCAATCACTTGCTGGGCAGCTGCTGAAGAGCTAATGCAAATTAGCATCTAGGGATTTCAGGCAGGGAAAATGCAACTTTCTAAAAGGTACTTGTAAAGATCCAGTTTCCACACAAATTTCAGAAAAAAAGGTATCTTCATTGAAGAGTAGATTTAGGTACCTCCAGCTCAGCTTCACAGCTTTCAGTAATGCAATCTGTTCAAAAGGTAAGCATTCCATCCTAGCAACATAAGCAACATTCCAATGCATGCAACGTGCATGCAACCAACGCTACACATCTCCCTTCTTATACATTCACTTGTAATATGGAACTATACAAATAAATAGACAGTCAATTCAATAATAAAAAGAAACAAAACTTTTTTTTTTATTCCATTAGTTGTCAAAAGCAGGCACAAGAGCACGACATTTGCATACGTTTCCAGTACTCCAACCCGAGCCATCAGACAAAATACCAACATTTCTTTTTACAGACTTTACCTGAATAGGTGCAGAAAATTTGCTGTCACCCATTGTGATAATTCCACCACGTTGTATGACCACCAATCCTCCAGCTTTAATATCAAAACATTTAACACTTCTTTTAACATTATGGTGTTTTGTTGCAGCATGTTGTAATTGAACCACTTTGTTCTCCACAGCAGTCCGGTCAACCCACACACAATCTCTCTCCTTTGACCAACCAGGAACTTCCTTCACTCCTGGCTCATGTCCCTTCAGAGATATAAATGGTGAAACACCAGTTATGGAGTGTGGTGTTTCTTTATACGAGCACACAAGTTCTTTTAGTTCCTCATGCCATGACAAAGCATGGGCAAGCGATAACTGTATATTTCCATTATCAATCGGTTGATTCTTTCAACCAAACCATTTGCTTGTGGTCTAAACATGGCAACTTTCTTGTGACTAATTCCAGATTTGCGAAGAAATTCTTGCATTTCCCTCAATACCAGTTCGACACCATTATCAGATACTAACATCTTGGGTATTCCTTTATTTAAAAACACTCTCTCCATGAAATCAATAACTTTTTGAGTGTTTATAAACTCAGTGGTTTCCGCTACAAACCATTTAGAATGATAATCAACTATAACCATCAGGAATTTGCCGCGAGAGCCAAGTCTGGAAATCGGTCCTAAAAAATCAATAGCTACTCTTTCCCATGGACTTTTAGGAAATGTTGTTCATACCAAAGGGGGTTGTCTGACAACTTTAGTTTTATCAGCTTGGGCACAAGCACAACATTCTCTCACAGCATCTTCTATATCCCCATCCATGCCAGGCCACCAATATGACTGCCGTACCCTCCTTTTAGTTATATTTCTTCCCAAATGCCCCTAATGAGCAATATTTACAATTTTGCTCCTTAGTCCTACCGGGGGCACAAGTTGATATCTTTTCATCAACTTCCCATCACATACACTTAGTTCGCTTTATACATGATAGAAACTACTTAACCTAGCATCCTCTATGATATTTTGATACCAACCTTGCAAGACACAACTTACAACCTGTTGTAAAACGTCATCATTTGACACAGCATTTGCCCAATCTTCCTTACTAAAAGCATATTTCTCACTACTTCCTTTGTGCACTTCCTCAACCATTTTTTCCATACACTTATCCATACTTTCGATTGACATTCTGGATAAATAATCAGCTACTAAATTTTTTAAACATACTCAACTACAAAATTGTATTCAAGTACCGATAATATCCATCCGGAAATTCTAGGAGTAACACTACCCTCCAAACCTCTTCCTCCTTTGAATAAATGAACTAATGGTTTATGATCTGTTCGAACTTTGAAAGGCATGCCCAATACAAAATACTTAAAATGTTTAATTCCCCAGCAACATGCTAAGGCTTCCTTCTCGATTATGGAATATCATAATTCCACATCACATAATCTCCTAGATGCGAATGCTATGATTTTCTTTTCACCATTACTCAACTGAGTTAAAACACCACCAATCCCTACCGCACTTGCATCGTTTGCGATAAAAGTTTCGCCTTTGACAGTAAAATGACCAAGAGTAGAAGCACTAACAATGCTATTTTTTATTTGTTAAACGTCTTGTCACAGTCTTCATTCCAGTCAAAAATGACTCCTTTTTTCATTTGTAGTCTTAACGGTTCAACAATCTCCGTGAAACCCCTGACAAATTTTGAGCAATATTCAGCTAGCCCTAAAAAAGACTTGAGTTGATCTTTACTTTGCGGAGTAGGAGAATCTTTAACTGCAGTAATGATGCATTTTTTGGGCCTGATACCATCCTTGCAAATTTCATGACCCAGGTATGTCACATTGTCCCTTCTCAATTGACATTTTTCTCTTTTT
This sequence comes from Lissotriton vulgaris, assembly GCF_964263255.1. Taxonomy (NCBI): domain Eukaryota; kingdom Metazoa; phylum Chordata; class Amphibia; order Caudata; family Salamandridae; genus Lissotriton; species Lissotriton vulgaris. The sequence continues at coordinate 1,531,626,565 of NC_141689.1, read as the reverse complement.
ATAGTTGGCCCATTATCCTCCATCCGCCTTAAAACCTCATTCAATGTGATATCATGAAGGTTCCCATCTTTCCATACAACCAACACATCATCTTGAAAGCACAAAACGTCATTCATATTTCCAAAAATCCTTTTCATTACCCTTTGAAACACAGCTGAGGCAGAGGCTAGCCCAAAGGGCATTCTACAGTAGTGAAACGCCCCCAACAGTGTGACAAACAAAATGAGGTGTCTTGATTCCACATTTAAGTCAATTTGATGATATGCAGAAGACATATCGATTACACTGAAGACAGTACCACCACCCATAGCTGTTAACGTCTCAGAAATATTAGGTAAGAGTTGCCTGTCTGCCCAAATATTTCTGTACAAATCGCGCAAGTCCACACACCAACAAATTTTGTTACCATCCTTGGGTGCAACGAAAATGGGAGCCAACCATTCAGAAGCCTCAATTGGCTCTATAATCTCTTGAGCAAGGAGTTTTTTAAGTTCACATTGTAATGGTTCTCTCATCAAATAAGGTACATTTCTTACTTTGTGGACAACCGTGATAGCATTTAAAAAAAATTATCTTCTGTGAAAACTTCTTTAGTTTTCCAAGATCATCTGAAAAAACCTTTGAACATTTTCAAACAGATCATTTTGATAGGTTGAGTTAACTTCATGTACAACTGTAGACATTACAGGTTCATCGGCATTGGGGTTAAGGATAATATTTAAATCTTTTTGATGACGACAACCTAATAAGTTGGACCCCTGCTTGGTTTAATACACTCTCCCATACACCTTTTTTCCTTTGAATGATATTAACATTCATTTGAGTCCCACAATATCAATAGTTTTGCAGCCATACCCAACAGCTCTGATATCAGGTTCACTCCATGACTTAATATCACTTTTATCTCTCCATACCTTGGAGTACATTTCCATAGATAACAGGGTATACAAACTTCCTGAATCCACTAGCATACTAATATCGTATGTGTCTAATTTTATGACCCAATGAGGTTTGTATAACAATGAAGTACTCTCCCTAATTACATCACATTCTAAGATTGAATGATCATAACATGACTCTAATTCCTTCTGACATGTTTCATTAGATTCATGGACATCACTAAAGCCGTCAACACACAACAAAAGTTCTTGTACATTCTCACAAATATCGTCTGGGTCTTGTATTTGACCAGATTGAATCATGGTTCTGCAAGCTTTGGGAAGATGCCCTCTCTTACCACAGGTTCTGCATAATGCATTTCTTGCTGCACATCTGGGACTAGAAGCAGTATACCCAGGCGCACCACAACGATAATATTTAATAACTCTTACACTTGTTCCTGACATATTATTATTTACATGTGAAGCATCATTTGGCTTCTTTGGATTCTTAATAGGATATTTTATAACGTGCTTAACAACTTTAGTTTCATCTACATATGCTTGTATTTCACATCCTTTTCCTGTCTGATCTTTAGGTATTAAAGAATTACTACAACTTTCCCTTTCTTTAATGCATAATTGAGTATGTACCAAACTTTTAGCGATTTGTATTGCTTCTTCTAAAGTTGGATCCTTAATAAGTAATTTCTCTTGCACTCTTTTATTAGTGCACCTTACGATTTGATCACGTATAAGGGAACCTGCTAAACTCTCAAAACAACATGTTAATGAAAGATCTCTCAGTGCAGCCACGTACGTCCCAATACCCTCATCTATTTTTTGTTGACGACAAAAAAAATTGTGTCTCTCTAATAGAACGATCACCCTAGTGGTGAAACATAATTCTAACATTTGCATTGACATCTCATAAAGATTGTTCACTTGTCCATCCCCCATCCCAAGACAAATCTCAGGTAGATTCTCATACAACCGGTGTCCTTCAAAACCAAGATGATGTAATAAAATTGCTTGCCTCCATATAGGCCCATATTGATCCGCATCTGTGGCAAGAATATGTCAAAAAATGTTTTTCCAATCTTTCCAAGGAATCTCTGGATCACCTGAGTAGGAAGAAAACCCACATCAATAAAATAATAATAGATAACAATATGAGGGAGATAGGAAAATCTGCCTAGCACACCCGTTAACGAATAAGTTAGTGAAACAATAAATTAAAATAACACATTAATATAAAAAGTTAAAACAACAAATGAAAAATAACACACCAGTTATTTTCAGGAAACTTCATCTTAAGAACTGTTCTTGATGATTAATCGTCAAGCATTTGACTTCTTATTTTCCAAGCAGTATTTTCCAAAATAGCCAAAGAGTCTAAAACTGTTTTATTTAGCAGTTTTAGGGCAGATGAGTTTGAATAACGCTAAACCACTTTGTTTTCAGTTCTCAGTGATGATAAATCGAAACCCGGTTAGTTTCCGATCTTCGATTATAGAATGACTCGCTTTCTATAAGGAGCAATGAAAAGTTTCCCAATGGTTCAAAATGGCCACCGCTCGTAAGCATCGAAGTCAATTTCTAAGGGAAATCGAGGTTGTTTTTTCAAAATGAGCATGCGCATTGAAAATTGATGACAGATCTTGGCGCAGCTGGAGGAAAGGAATTCTTAGAAAGTAAGCGTAACTCGGGGAAAGGAATTCTTAGAAAGTAAGCGTAATAGTAATGTTTATTTTAAAATCATTTTAGCACCAGAAAAATTGTCATGAACAATTTAGACAAATGAATATTCCTCAAATCATGTAGTTCTGTAAATTCCAGATTAAACAACTTCTTTTCAGATTATATACTTCTGATGATCCACATACAATCTTTTCCACAGACTTTCTCAGTTCTTTTTTTATGAGAAGAGCTCCATACGTTACAATCTTTTCACATCAGACAATCTGGATTCTACTTCAGTCTAGCTTCCAGACTTATTTTCTTATCGTGTAAAAACACAATACTCATCTCATATGATAAAAATATAAACTTGAAAATAGTCCTTTGCTCAGAAGTTAGTTTGATTGAAATCATATGATAAAAATATAAACTTGAAAATAGTCCTTTGCTCAGAAGTTAGTTTGATTGAAATTAAAATCCAAATAATTTCAATTAATTTCTGATTTCTTTAATGTAGAAAATAGCACATAGTAGAAAAGGTTATAAGGAGATAAATTACTCACAAAAATACTGCCATTGAATTCTTCAAGTTTCCAGTTGATTTTAAATGAGTCCTTTTCATCCAGGGGTGGAGGTACTGGGTGTCTGCCCCCTGTGCAGATGAAGACCTCCTTGTCGCCAATGTAAAGATCCAGTTTTCACACAAATTTCTGAAAAACAGGTATCCTTATTGAAGAGTAGATTAAGGTACCGCCAGCTCAGCTTCACAGCTTTCAGTAATAGAATCTATTCAAAAGGTAACATTCTATCCTACCAAAATAAGCAACATTCCAATGCATGCAACATGCATGCAACCAACTCTACAGTACTTTTATTAAAAATCTGACATCACAAATGAATTGAACTTTTAATCAAAATGAGAAATAGTCTTTGAATGATTATTTCAGCTGGTGCCTGTTAAAAGTTATAGATTAAAGCATTATAATCTGTACTTTGCCATTCTCTATCATAAAATTACAGCCCAGCCAGTGAAAACAGCTTTTGGGGGCTAGTCACTGAAGGAACCAGCCAACTTTAATATTGCACTTGATTGAATTGAATTGAATTGAAATGGTATTTATATAGCGCATGGCTACCCGAAGGCATCCCAGCGCTTGTAGAAACCAGGGCAGATGCTTAACGGGATTTACGGGAATAGTCACGTCTTGAGAGATCTGCGGAAGGAAAGATGATTGGGTTCGGCCCGAAGAGGGAGTGGAAGCGAATTCCACAGTTTTGCGGCATTTAGGGAGAATAGTCGGCCTCCACTTCTGGCTTTTTTAATTTTAGGAACAGGTGCCAGGATTAATGGTTTAGAACGGAGGGTTCTATTAGGCTCATACCGCTGTACGTTGTTTAGAAGGATGGGAGGGCCTAGGTTATGGGAGGATTTATGGGCCATGCATAGTGATTTGAAATTAATGCGCTCCTGGATAGGAAGCCAATGTAGAGCCTTGAGAGCTAGTCTGACTGATTGGATTTTGGAAACATTCAGCAGTAATCGGGCACTATTGCCCTATGTTGTGAGCAAAAAGGTGGACTTACAGGTGACTTACTAATCATTAAAGGCAAGGATTGTGGTCTGTCAAAAGGGTTATTTTGACAGGTTTGACAGCACAGTTTTAGGGTGTAACAGTCAGGCGTCATATGGTAGGCTTGAAACCATATTTTACAGGACAACACTGTGGATAGCACAATAGGTTCTGCAGTCCACAGGTTGCATTTAATATTCAGGACTTGAATTAATTTTCTATACCATATAATAGGGGTTAGTAGGCAAGTTAAATAAGTCGATCAGAATTTAGCCAGTTTACATGGTTAAAGGGGGAGCACACTGACTTTTATCCTGTTTAGCAGGGGTAACAGTCACACAGTCCTAGGCCCAGCAAAAATAGGGTCCAGAAAAAGTGGAATAATATGAGGTGACCATGCAGAAAAGTCGGATTTTCCAAGTGGGCATTCTAAAACGTCCACGGTCAGCCACACCTTGGATTGCTCATTTCCCACCCCAGCAGTAACATTTATTATTGCATTGTTGGCACAGACATTAGCTGTATTAAATCAATTGATGCCCACCAGGAATTGCTTTGTGGAATTCATGAATGTGTAAAGAAAGGTATTTTAAAACCCATTGTGAATGAAGCCCCAAGGCTTTGGGTTAGGGTTGCGACTGGAACTCAGTTCAGCTCTCTTTTTAGAGTAGTTTTAGTGATTTGTCCATGCAGCTTGTATTTGCTATTTTCTGCAGATGCATATTGAGTACAATAATAACGTTGAGAGATTTGCAACATTTCTTGTGAGGTTAATGATATCTAGGTCCAAAATTTTGCTCTAGATTTTTAGAGATGAGTAGAAAGCTGCCTAAATTATTATACCCCACATTGCACCAAATATGTGGTGCATATATTGATTCACACATATAACAAAATTTACATAGCGAGCACCACATATTATGTGAAAGAGAGAAAAGGTGAATGTAAGAGAGCAATAAACAACCATTATATGAGTTCACCTTTAGCTAGTCATTGGTCAGAGGAGTATGGGCATGAATCAGAGATTGGTCTTAAATTTCATGCCTTAGAAAATATGGCCAGTGATTTAAGAGGGAAAAGCAGAATTGAAATTAAGTAGCTTAGAAGCTCAGTGGATAACGAGAGTGAAGGCCGCAGAAAGATGGATAAACTTAGAAGATGAGCTCCACTTCTCTTCAGGGGATTGATGGATGTTATGTGTAAGAGGTACTTGTAGGAGGGCTGAGAGGATGTAAGGATGCAGAGACTTCATAGGTTTTATTAATTTCACAGAGTTAGGCTGGTAAATTTCTTTGAGCTTCATTGGGGTAGTTGGGTTGAAAGTCTCTTCCTTCTCAACGATTTGGCTGATGTTGGTCTCTGTTTTCTTCACTCTAGGTGTCCCGTGAAATAATGGAGCCATGAAGATCCTCGAAAAAGAAAGAGCGCTAAGTATGAGGTTCATGTTTTTTCTCCTTCTTTGTAAATCATCACCAGTGATGTCGATTAGGGCAGGGATAACAGTGAATAACCCAACCTGGTTTGGAAACAACTCCTCCTTGAACTTTCCTCTCAGTACATTGAGGTGTTTCTTTCTATGACTCCAATGACTCCCATGAGTTCCTAGTCACCGTGAAACAAGGGTAGTCTCCCCTCAAAAAGGGCTTTGATTATCACCCTCAGTTTAATTGAGCCACACCCATGTCACTTACTAAGCAGGCGGAAGTGCCCCTCACACAAGCTTATACATATAAACTTAAACAGTAGTGCACATTCCTTCAGTGTCACCAGGTGAATCAAACAGTTGAACTTTTTTAAAATCAAAACAAAGGTGTCAGCTACACTCTTCGTACTGAGTGCCTTATTCATTTCTAATCATGTGGATGACCTCCAGGCAGTGCAGGAGGGAATGAGGCTAGTGTTATGCATACCCCACAAGTCTCCCCACCACGTAGTGTATCCTGCTCCCACCCTTGAGTCACTCAGCTGCCAATCCGCAACTCTCCTGAGTTGCAGGTGTCCAACCAGCATCCTCAGGGGCGTCCATCACTCTTCGGTCCACGTCTCCTGGGACTCGTCGAGCCTTGTGGCAAAGTCTTCTTGGGTTGGGTTCCTTCTTCATCCTTTTTTCGCATACTGCTGCAGGATTCCTCTCCTTCATGGAGTTTTATGCCATCTCTCTCCTGCCAGGTTTGATGGTTTGATGGCCTGGACGTTTTTGTCCCCTTCTTCCTTCGGTCTGGATTAGTTCATGTCTATTGGGGCCCCGCCCACCTGTTCCGAGACAGAGTGGTTCCTTGTTACTGTTTGTCACCCTCCACAGGTCCGTCCCGGTGGAACCCTGCTTCTTCTTCTCTCCCTACAAGCACTCCGGTGGTGATGCAATATGGCCGACCAGACCCAAGGGTCTGATTCAGGTTAGTGAGGGGGTTTACAGGGTTTGGTCTTACACTGATATAATTTGGATCCTAAATTCTGGATGAATTAAAAATCATATACATTTATTTCTGACCCCAAAAAGTCCTGTTGGTTCTAGGTTGATATTTGATTCTTTCTGCTGCACTGCTGCACTAGCAGTGTGAAGCATGACTAGACTTGTGCTTTCAAGCATTATTAGATGTTTATGCTATTACATAAATATGATGTCTGGGTTCTAAAAACAGAAACTAAGGAATTTCTTTTCTATCTGAAAAAGTGAAATGTGGGTCTAAGTTGAGACCTGATTATTTCATGGTGCACCACAAGTGGGGAACATGATGCCAGGATTTAGAGCAAACATTGGAAAAAGAGAATACTGGGGAGCTGGAGACTATAGATGACAGGTCAAAGGAAACTCATGAGAATAAGAACACTAGACAGCTAATTCCGTGAATTCACATACTCCCTTCCTGGTGTTAAAGTCACATTGAGGTCAATAGTGGCAGAACCTATTTAAGACCATTAAGTGCTAGGGTTCCTGCCTTGCAATGTGTGGCTAGATGCATTAGCTCACTCCATTTTGCTCCAGTGCGCACTCATTCTTGTCCCTCACATTTGTTTTTCTCTTTGTTTCTCGGTTACCTCAGTTCTCCCAATCAAATTCATCTTTTGCCACAAGTGAGAAAGTGGACTATTAGTTTGAGCGGATGTCACAATTTTATACCAGGTCCAGTTGGGTCTCAATAATTTAACCCTGAGTTCGATCTTTGGTAGCTGTAGCACAGAGCAGACAAGCTTAACTTAGGAGCGATGTGTGATCTGTAACAAAACAGTTAAAAAGCAGAAAACACAACAAAATCCAAATCCCACTCCAATTTATTAAAATAGTATAAACATTAATGAACAAATAGATGCCAACGCAACAAAATTGGACGTAGGTAACCCATGATATGATTTTTAGAAGTATTAGGTTACAATACCACCTAAATACATTAAGTGCCAATAGCGGTTATTTGGTCATGTTAGATTGGCTCCAAGTCAAAAGTTAAGGCCGACCACGAGCTACTGCCGGTAGGGTACAAGAACCAAGTTTGTCCCGGTCTTCTTCAACGGATTGTCAGCTGGTGGGACTGCAAGCTTGATGTGAAGGAGGATTTGACGACGGATACCTGGGAAGTATGGGTTCAGTTGCTCTTGGCGTAGTTGACATTAACAGCAGGAAAGTTCTGAGAAGACGACTTTCAGAATACATACCCAAGAAGGTCTCATGTGCAGTCGGATGCTGTTCAGCATTGGCCTTGGTGAAGTCCTTCATTGTTCGGACTTGAAAACTTTTCTGAAAGTTGAAATCCTCTCATTGGAGGAACTGACAAGTCGAATTCAGCCAGCGATTCACTGTCAGCGTTCGGGCTTTGACATCTGTTCCTGATTTCTGGAGGAAAGAGTTTCTAAGTGTTTAGATTTGCAGGTTTAGGATCAGAGGAGTACCTGCTAACACCAGCCAATGGTCAATGACCTTCTGGGAACCACATGGGGTTCAGGACTCAGACTTCCAGAAGCCACCTACATGGTCCAGGGCAAATCCAGTCGGAATTGGTCAGCTGGGCTCATGGAAATAGTTGGCTTCTTGCAGCTTTTCTGGCCCCGTACATTAACAGGAGGTAAACCAAATGACTCTTGGAGTAAACCTCTTTTACCTGGTTACATCTGGGAGCAGGATCAGCCCTTCTGGTCTCTTTCCTCAGGTAAAACAGCAGGCACAGTCCTTCTTCTGCTTCCACAGGTCGAAATGTGTTCTGAAGAAGGTATTGAGGGGTACCACTTTTTTGCTTGGCACTAGCTTATGTGTGGGGGAGAGCCCTTGACCAATAGGGAACACGTTTCCAGAGAAGTCATGAAGAATAGGGTTCACAATGATAGCAATGTGGAGATTGAGATACTCATGAATATTTATGTGTAAAAATCATGTGTTATTTAGGAGGCTCTATAATAATTGTGAGACTGATTCAATGCAGCTTATGGCATGTTTATTTACAGTATTTAAAGTGTTGTGTTGATATGATACCTGATACTCACTTTGAAATATCTTGCAAATGAAATGTGCAGAGTAAAAAGTTGTGATGCATTTGAATGTGAGAATTAGATTGTGAGGAATAGTTTAATTCAGCTGTTGGTGAAGAAGGAGAATATCATTAATTTTTGATATCCAATACAGGAGTGGTGCATGCTGGTCTAGGAAAATGATCCATTTTCATCATTAAACATTACGGTACTGGTGAGCACGATGATGGGTAAAGTTTGGTTTGGTAACCTCTTACTGAACTTCATTTGGGGAAGAGTTTAAAGCTTTAATGAGATATGGATGTCAAGGGCAAATGTTTATACCATGTTTGCAGTCACTATTAGCCCTGATGAAGTTCCAAGAAAAATTGTTTGGGAAACGAAACACATGTATGCTTAATTGAAAGAAAAAAAAGATCCCGGAAGAAAGACTTTTGTTGTGAGTTCTCTGCACTTGAATTAGGAGTAATTGGGAAACACTAAGAAGATAAATATCTAGAGGTTTGCAGATAGACTATAATATTTTTGAGGATATGGAGGTAACCCAATATCCCTAATTATCACATCACAAGTCTAAAATTACAAAAGGAAGGATTAATTTTGAGGGAATATAGCATAATGGCACCACATGTGGTGTACATCGAAACTCAAGGTTATCTTCAAGGCATAAAAATCTGCCTAAGTTCATAAATGATGAAAGAGCTTGTTGGGAGGTAATATAGTCATTCATTTCATCAATGGTACTTTTGTTCCACTTGCAGAAATGGTAGATGACATGTAAGTTGGTGTACTCTCAAAATGACAGGATTCATACAAAATGTTTTGGGATTCAAAAGAAGAAAGTTTGGATGTGTGATGTTTTGGTGTTGAATTGTGACAGGTTACTTCAGATCCTCATTTACCACCTTTACCTCTGACTGTTCTGATGTTGGAACCCCTTAGGAGACTACAATATCAGAAATCACTAGTATATTATTAATAAGCCATGTTTCAGTGATAAATAGTATATAGAGATTGAAATCAACAATAGCTTCAGCTGTGTATTTATGGTGAGTATTTGGTGATCGACAGGTGTACAATTTTTGTGGCACTTGAGGGTGGAGGTGAGGGCTGTGAGGATTACATTTCTCTCACTCTTCAATTAAGGGTTTCAGAAAGTAAATTCTATAACCATGATGTTATTGTATGCTCTGTTAATTATTTGTAGAGTGCTTTATGCAACCAACAGTACACTGTAAGGCACTGCTAGTACAAGGTGTTAACTTAAGGGTGTTTTCCATAGGCTTATGCATTAGAAATGCAGGGATGTATGTATGTAGAATCAGCTCACTTGTTAGAGCACCTCCCGATGGCACCTTGTTTCGTGTCTGACATGACAGGCTCTCCTCATGAGAATTAAACTCTGTTCTTGATTCCTGCTTCCAGCGCCCGTCTCTTTATTTGGTAATTATTCAACATGGGAACTAAGAGGCGGTTTGCGCCAGCGGCCTGGGCATCGATAGCAATGCGGGCTCATTTTCCACAATTGGCGCCCAACGTGGGGCCCATCAGTGACATACGGTCCAGTAAGAGAGATCCAGACGATGAGGTGAACATCTAAAATGATCGGAGTATACCTGCCTTGAGAGGGCCCTCGTCCGGCTGCCGATTGAATGAACTTCACCTATTCTGAACGGACCTCTCTTGAGTGACCTACTGTCCTGACTGGAATCCCACAGGACTGCTGCGGTAAAATCATGGAGTAAGAGAACGATCGGGCGCTGGAGGGAGGAAGGCGAAGAACTGCCCACACGGTCCGGTCCGGGTAAGGTCGCGTAAATGCGACAAATTGTGAAATGATTGTTTGTTGGATAATACTAGTATTACGCTTTGTTGAAACCCTCTGGAGATTCACCGTCTGCAAACGGAGAAAACAACAGGCTCTCTCTTTGCAAGCAGTGAAGGATAGGTAACGCAGACTTTTGTCCCCATTGTAATCCGTCGTGCCTATCTTCCTCCCCCACTGTTTCCCGAACTGTCGTTCGTGGATTATTGTCTGGAGATTCTTTGTCTGCAAACAGGGAAGAACAAGGTCTCGCTTTGCAGGTAGAGAAAGAGTGGGTAGCGATAACTTTTCGTGCCCACTTATTCTCCCCACTGAATTGTTTGATTGGCCGATTATTCGGTATTGGTTCGTTTGAGGTATTCACCGCCGCCAAACAACGGAGAATAGAAATATTCTGCCTAGTCTTTGCCCGCTGTGATAAGATAGGTAATGCAGACTTTTGTCCCCGTTGTAATCCGTCATGCCTATCTTCTCCCCACTGGTTGGTAGCCTGTTTTAGCTCGGACCGCTTATTAGAGTTGAACTATCCAGCTCCACTGGAGGGCACACCTAATAAGGACCTGTTCATTAAGTGTGGACTAGTCGCTATGGCTCATAATAGGTTATGGCATGAAAATACAAGAAAAGGAGTTGGGCGAAATCAGTAGGCCACTGAGGAGTTATCAACTTCGTTAAAAATAAAATAAAAAACGTTAGAAATAACTAGCAATAAGAAACATAAAAATGGCGAGGGAAGACAAGCCTGACACCAAGGCAGCCACGAGGTAGCTAGGTTCCGTTGCCTATTTCTGCCCTAAACATGTCTGCCTCATTGCCCACCACGCCCAAATAACGGTCACATGAAATAGAAACAACTCAATAGGTACCTACCCCCATTCCGGAAGCTCCCGAAGTGCAACAGGTCCGCGGTTACGCCCATCCGGAAGGCGAGGCCTCGAGGCACGAGGGACTTGCCTGGCCACGGTCAGGAGGAGATGATGTTGGGCAGGCGGTCCAAAGGATGACAAGGACCTCTCCATCTTTTCTCTACTGCCGCCCTGCAGGCCGCGGGGAGAGAGGGGGCTGTCTTGCCTCGGCCACCGACCACCCCTCTCTCTCACCCGATCCGGTTTTTTGTCGAAGGCCGAAGCCAAGGCGAGGACGGCGGCAAATCAAGTAGTCCCGCCACATGCCAAATTCGCCGCATGCCATCGCCTGCATAGGTACAGGCAGTCCCGCCACATTTCAAGCCCCCCCAAGGAGAGTTGGAGGTAGTCCCGCCACATGTCAAAAAAGGGAGGGGGGGGGGGCTGTCTTGCCTCAGCCGCCGACCACCCCCCCATCATCAATGGCTGGCACGGCCAATGTCGAAACGATGGAGCCGAAGAACGGCGCGGGGTCGCTGGAAGGGGGAGGCGGCACGAACGACCCTCCCCCACCTCCCTCCAGGTGGAGGCTTCCAGCGACACCCCAACACTCTTTGCTTAAAGAGGGTCAACATCAAAAAGCGGTCTTCTGCCCAGGACGGGCACTCGCTCCATATCGTCTCTCCTCGACCTTGAAGATTCTATAAGAGCCGGGGGGCCCCCGACCCCCTGCATGGGTGCCCCCGCCCCCTTCGCTGGGAACCACGACATCGGAGCATCTCCTGCCGGCACCAGCCTCGGATTGGAAATGGCTAAAATGCAGCCACGGCACAGACTTGTTCAGTTCCGGAGGAACACCAGAATGACCCGGTAGGAAAATTGTTGCCGCCCTTCCCGCTCTTTGACTCATGGTCCATATTGTTAGACTGTTAACCACATAGCACAAGACTTTTTGAACTGCCAACGGAAAGTTCTGGGCCAACCATGTGAGACTAGAGACACTCTGATTGTGCTGGAACTTGCCTGACCCCACCCAAAATGGCGCCGACACAAAATAAGACGTTTTTAATGAACTTTGTTGCACCCTGATTGCACAAGCTTTTTACCCCGAGATAGATATAACGTTTTGGACAATGAAAGTAGATATGAAGGATATTGAGTATGTGCTTGGACAATGAATTGACTTAGGGTGGGTACTGATTATGAGTTGGAAAATGAATTGGTGTAATTTAAGGTAATGAATGAACATTGGATAATGTATTTATGAATTTATTAAAGATGAACTACTGACATGCATCATGCTTGCTCTGTAGGGGAGTTTAATACGATTTTATTGCACTGCCGCACTTTATGCAATGAACTGCCACCAGCTTTGTTCTTCCTATGTACAGTTCCAATCTGCTCTGTGGCTAGTCCACTGGGTTGTAGGCCTGTATTTATACGTCAACACTTTTTATTAAAAGTATTTTGAAAACGAAAGCATAGTTGTAGCGGTTGCATTAATGAGTTTTGAATGTATTACTACTGTGAGCGACGAGAAAGTATGATGAAGGTTAAGGGTTAAAAAGGACCCGATATTTAGCAGCCACACTATGTGTCACAGGCAGCCGGAAAAGTGCTTTAGGAGACCTAAAAACGACACCACAGAAATGCCACCTGACCGCCACCCTTGTACCCGATCAAAAGGGGTTACGACCAAGTAACTCATGTAGATACGCAGATCGTCAATGATTATCTGTCTGACATTTCTGGTCCATCTGGGCTTAAACGCCGTGATGGTAGGGAAATGCACTACGTGGAGATAGGTCGAGTATGTGGTAGGTAAAAACATTTCCGGATTACTGCATGTTGATGAGGTTTGAATATTGCCCCCCCCACCCCTTCTTTCTCCTCCCTTCTGCAGGTCACGTCGGAACCCTGGCTGATGTATGGATGGACGATGACCGAACCGCCAATGAGAAGGGGAAGAAGGGAATATGAGCATGGTCTTTATGACAAATAAAAGTTTTAAAAAGACGTAGACTTAAAGATGACTGTTCCTCCTTAGAACATAGCAACGGGAGGATGGACTGACATAGAGACTGGACAAGTACTGAATGACAAAAAAAAAAACAAAAAAAAAAAAATAATAATTTTTGACTAGAAACGACACGTTAAACAATGTAACTGGACGTTTTGACTAGGTAGGGAAAGGACAAAGAAAATTATACGGGTAAGGGTTGCCACGGCACCACCCGCCTAGGAAGTTAGAAACGTTGCCGATGTTCAAAATGCACTGCCCCCTTTCTCACACTCTTACAGATATAGCCAAGCTGTCCGACTGTTTTCCCGATCAATGCTTGCAATTGCCTCAGCCTGGAGAACTTCCCACCAAAGGAGGGAACAGAAAAATGGTTTAAGATCCAACCATGGGTAACTAGCGCGACCAGGTTAATTTCCGATCAACCAACCGAGGTGTGAGTATTGGTAATTGGGAACGCTCGCAGGCGTGACAAACGAGAAAGAAAAGGGGGGAAGGGCAGAAAGAGCTAAGCACGTAGATAAATAGGATAGTAAAGATACGTAGGATATATATAAAAACAGATGTTGTAGACTAACAATTGTTTTCTGTCTTGTTGTGAATGTCTTGTATATGTGTAATACATGTGCCGTCTTCCCTGTCTGAGTTTGTGTGTGTAACGTACGAATATATGTCTCCCCTCTGTCTATATCTGCATGATACCCGACCTTTGCTGTTCTGTGTTGTGAGCGCACTAAATGACCTATTTTCGTACACGTCTCTCTCTCTCTCTCCCCTTTTTTCCTCTCTCTCTACATGTCATACGTGTACCGAATGGCTCGTTTAGGTTGCGGACGACTCTCACTCCCTACGAGAGTCCCCCTGTCCCATCCTTTTTGTATGGTAATATTGTGCCTCGTCGGCACCAGTCTGATTGGATAACTTATTGAACGCGAAGGTGTTCAGCGAAATTGACCGAAACAAAAATGATTGTATCTCGCCATATTACTACCTCTCCTTTCTACAAAATGAATGAACCTGAAATTGGCTGAGAAGGAAAGGACAGGTAAGACGACTAAGGTCCCCCAATTTGGCCTTTTATAGGGGAACTATATGTCAATGGCATCCTAATTTTTATTGTTAGAGACAAGCGCCAAGGTCCAGATTGACCCCCAATGCCCAGATTGCCCCACCCCTTTGCACTCAAGCACGAATGCCCGAAGCGTCCCCGCCCCACTTGATCGACCCCAGCTACTGTCCCCGATATATATATATGATGACCATGAGTAACTGCCGCCCCTCGAGAAAAACATGTTTGACTCTGTCTTTCAATGATTGCACCCCCGCTTGTTTTAAAGAGTTAGCCAGCTCTAAAGGGAAATGTAAGACTGTTAAGGCTCAAATTAGAAGGACGAGTCTCTCCTGAATGTTGTCAATCTTGGGGTTTTTGTTGAAATACGCAGGTGATAAGAGTCCGACCTCTGTCCATATATGTCATGAACGAACGCCGATTAGACCTGGTGCGAACGCAGTAGAAATACCCACCTACTTACTTCATGGTAATAGACTTCTGACTATGACCAATGAGAATAACGCCAGGTGCTAGGATTGCGAGTGGAATTCATATGTAAAAATCTCTTCTCCTGCCAGTTCTCTAAAACTTGTTTTTACCCATTTAAAGATACTCAATCACCGGAGGAGAAGGGCCGGACGTGACGCACAGCGTGGCTGCAGATCATGAGACACATGCGACCTCAACCAAAGGTGGAGCCGCAGGACAACAAGAAACGGGACGAGGCAGCACTCTCAAAGGCGGTAAAAGAAAGAATGAAGGGCTGTCCTGAAGCTCTCTGTCCGCCAACCCACGTGTGCCTGGAGCCTCCGTCCCTCTTTTCAAGCCCGATTGATGGGCCTGCTTGCTTGTTACCCATTGCTCCCTTGGTCCCTTTGGTGTGTCCCGGGAAAATCTGCCCCCACTCCGCCCTCTCACTCCCATCGACTAACGAAACCGCACACCCTCTTTTCCATGCGACTCTCTGCTGAAAGGAAGAACAGCATCTAGATGGAAATTGGGTTACGCCACGGAAATATAGGTGCCAAGCTTAAGGCGCCACTCAAAGGATTGGTTAGGGAACAGGACTGTGGTCTAACAGCAGAGGACTGACCGCACCCTGCAACGCGTAAGGATAGAACCGAGCTGGACCTATAGCTCCACCGCGGGTGCTCAACAGCGCCAACGAAAGGACACGGACTAGAGCCTACCAGTGATGGCTCACTGATAAAAGACACTGTGACGAAGAGATCTTGCGTATTGAACTGAATTCCTCCCTTGACTACTTGGTCAAAATGTTCATTGGTCACATTTTTAAGTCAGAAACATTTATGCTATGTAGTGATTTGAAATGATAGGAACTCGACAAATGCCATCCCCTATGTGCTGCGTTCTGCCAAACACATCAACTGTCCATGATTATATGCCATATGTTAGTATTGACAAATGCAAATTCTTCGATCGCACCTGTTTATATGTACCTTCATCGACTGCAAAAATGAACTTTGCTATGTAAAAAGGGGCGACTGTAGAAAATAAGAAGTATTGATGTACATAAGCAACGTTCATTTCCCTTTTCCCACTCCCCTCCCTGCACGCACCATGAATATTGTAAAGCATTGACTGCATCCCTCCGCCCGCAAAGGCCTGTACCCATGTGTACATGACAGCCACTTTAGGCACCTTGGCCTCTTGCCCACTCATTAGAATCACTGGCTTCCCTCCTGCGCGCATTTGAGCACCCCCCTCCCCCTCTCACATGCATAGACCATGAAACCCAGCACTCTGCGCGACCCTGCTATGAAAGGCAACCATCCTGCTTGACCCAGGCACCCCCCCCATTTCCCTCTTGAAGAAGCATCCTTCGCCTCAGCTGACATAGCCCCCCCCAGCTGTATCTGACTGCCCCTGTTCTCTCATGTACGGGTCATAAGACCTCTCTCTCTCTCTGTGCGACTCTGACCCTGCGCGCACCCTGACCCCCTCCTTCTCCCTCACATGGACAAGTCATAAACCTTCTCCTTCTGCAAAACCCTGTCCTTGGGAGTCACGGCCGCGCCTGACCAGCACCTCCTTTCCTTCCATGAATGCCCCTCTGTTGACAAGCCTTCCCTCCACGCTCGATTGTCCACACTGCATGAATACCACCTCTTTGATGACCCCTTCCCCCGAGTCCGACTGACCACACATGTCCGAGGCCATCGCCTAAGCCAGGAGATACCATTTACTGACCCTTATTGTATGAAGTCACTCCTTTTCAAAGAACCCACTATTGATCCTGGCCACCCCACCCCCTGGGCTATGATCAGGCGCACACATTCTAAACAGTTGACGGAACACACAGCTGCGTGATTGCCCTCCCCTCTTATCAGCAGGTCAAGGGTCCTTATTGTGAACACATGCGGGGTAGGATTTACACGAGGATTATGAGGATGTCTTTTCTTTGTTTTACAATGCTGTGACTGTAATGCCAAGTGTTCTGTAGAGTATAAAAGACAGAGACTCAGCTCACTTGTTAGAGCACCTCCCGATGGCACCTTGTTTCGTGTCTGACATGACAGGCTCTCCTCATGAGAATTAAACTCTGTTCTTGATTCCTGCTTCCAGCGCCCGTCTCTTTATTTGGTAATTATTCAACATGGGAACTAAGAGGCGGTTTGCGCCAGCGGCCTGGGCATCGATAGCAATGCGGGCTCATTTTCCACATGTATAATCATCCTTATGTCAAACTAATGAAAATATTGTTTCTTACTCGTTTAAGTCATTAGTTATCAACTACACCTTCAACTAAAAAAAAAAAAAAATTCAAACAGTTCTACAGATTAGGCAATTCGGATTAGATAGGTTTTTTATCATTTCAAGAAACATACCTTGGCCCGAAATCTCACACCACGAGTTTGTCATTTACCGTAAAGTTGTCAAATGGCTGATATGACATCTAGAATTCAGAAATTGAAGGGTTTGGCAAGTAAACTATCTGCAAAGTGCAATTTTAGGCCCAATATATTTACACCTTGTCATTTGCCTTATACATTTTCGGGTCAAATATATCTGCTTACCTGTCGCAAAATACTGGTTTCAATTTGCAGCCAGTATTTTTGCAACCAGTAAAGCATTTTAAGAATAGACCTAGTAACTAAAAGGTCAGCTCTTAAAATTCTGAATTGTGGTGTGTACCAATCTGACTTCCCTCATGAACATTAATGAGGTAGATTGCAAATTTAGATTCACTATGGTTGGAGGCCATTACATATATGATGGCCTGTTGGAGTCGGAAAACAACCATGTTTGTGATTGCTTTTAAATGAAGCAAACTTTTTTTTAAATGCAGCCTGTTTTCCTTTAAGTAAAAGGCTCCATTAAAAGAAAGGTGGATCACGCTTCCTTTTTATAAAATGATTGCCACCTCCTTTGAGATATTGGTAAAATGTCACTGTTTTGCGTCTGTATTCTGGTTGCAAAATTTGATACACATATTTAGGAGCAGGCTGCATAGGTAAGAGCGATGGGGCGATGGAGAGGGAGTCGACAGACAGCTGACGAGCTGAAATGAAATTTAAAAAAAAGAAAACCACTGACCATGTCTCCATTGCAAGCGCAAGGTTTTTAAATTTAAGTTCAACTCAGCATTGTCTGCCGAATCCATCCGCACCCCACCGCCCCACCCTTTCCCACTTCCCTACCGCTCTTACCTGCACGGGCCATTCCTGCACCAATCACCACATCACTATTTGGAAAGGACTACCACAACAGACCCCTTCAAGATACTGACTTAGTATCCACTCAAAATTCCATTTTAGAAGTCAGAAGTCCTTTTCCAACTCATATATTGGGATTAGTACATAAAAAAAAATACATTTTGACTGTTACAAATACTGAATTGAAGCATTGCGATGTGGAAATTCTTAGTACATCTAGCTTTTGATGTGTAATTGCTAGACTTACAGGGCCTGATTTACACAGGTAAACTCACGCTTTTAGGTAAGTTTATGTTATTATGGTATTCACAAACTACGAGTTATTAGTAAGTTCGGGAATGCAGAGACTAGGTAGTCAGGCAGAGAACTCCACATATAAAAAGATAGCCCTGTCCCAAATAGGGGTAGTAGGCGCTACATTAATGCTGCAATACAACACAAGATAATGTGTGAACAAGTAAACACAAGTAGTGTCTAAGTGGTTACGCCTTGCCACATTGTTACATTGTATTCAATCAGTATGACTTTAACATAAGCAACTGTGCCTGTTGGCTGTATTAGATTGCATGCTGAGAGCTTGTGTATGTCTTAAAGTATGTTCTAAATGGGGTCGAAGTGAACAAGATATATACAAGATATATATATATACAGAGTAGGAACATCCTAAAAAAAATGATAAACATTCTGGTGACTAAGGGCATGATTAAGAGTTTGGTGGTCAGATACTTTGTAACAAACATGACGGATATCCTGTCCCCCTTACTGCAAGTACATTAGGACCTAATGCAGTTGCAATAGGGCAGCCGTGTATCCCTAATGTTTGTGATGGAGTACCCATCTGACAAACTCTAAATCAGGCTCTAAATTCTAAATTCAATCAAGTGTAACACACAATCCATCTCACACTACTATTACGTATAACAGTAAGAGCGTGTTTGAAAAAACATGTAACAAATATGAAAAGGTACTGGAACAAAAAAATATATATGTATGTATATATTTATGAATACATACATATATATATATATATATATATATATATATATATATATATATATATATATATATATATATATATATATATATATATATATATATATTACCTACTGGCGATAGCCAGTAGGTATATATAGTTAGGATTTTTTTCCTATGGGACTTTTGAAAATTCTATGTCTAATAACTTTGGCGTTTGTGGACGGAATCGGCTGAAATTTTCAGGAAAATGGCACATTTTGTTTCTGAGCAGCTCCTGAAAATTTGGGGGGGGTTCGTCAAGGGGGGGCCGAGAAAAAAGGGGGGTCCCAAAACGCATTTTTCCCATGTTAATTTCCATAGGGCGGTTGGACTCACTTTTAGCCCGAACGGCTGAATGGATTTTCACGAAACTTGGCAAAATTGTAGGGACTGTTAGCCCGATGTGCCTTTGCTAGGTCTCAATATATGTGCTTCAGTGGATTTTGAGAAATTAACGTTTAAATCAAGATATATATCTGTAACAGCGCTCCGGGCAGCGCTCCGGTTCGCGAACTTTTCGCGTATCGGAACTTTGCGAAGCGAAGCTGATTGGCTCTCCGGTGTCTGTCAACATTCTAAACAGTCCGGTGCGGCCGCCATCTTGTCTCTCGGTAGGATCGAGAGACAAGAGGAGGCCAAAACAAAGGGGGAAATGAAGGAAAGGGGGCAAGGTAGACCCCTTCTGACCCCCTAGGATTGATGAGGGGGATATTATAGAGCCACGCCGGGCCCAAAAAAA
The DNA here is from genome assembly GCF_964263255.1 of Lissotriton vulgaris. Lineage (NCBI taxonomy): Eukaryota > Metazoa > Chordata > Amphibia > Caudata > Salamandridae > Lissotriton > Lissotriton vulgaris. Next base: position 1,531,606,807 of record NC_141689.1, on the reverse strand, counting down.
AAAAGAAAAAATCCGATTTTTTCGCCGTAGAGACGCGTCTTGGTTCGCGAACCGGGCAGCTAACCGGGCAGCTAACCGGGAAGCTAACCGTCAGTGTAACCCAATAAAAAAAAAAAAAAAATCCGATTTTTTCGCCGTAGAGACGCGTCTTGGTTCGCGAACCGGGCAGCTAACCGGGCAGCTAACCGGGAAGCTAACCGTCAGTGTAACCCAAAAAAAAAAAAAAATCCGATTTTTTCGCCGTAGAGACGCGTCTTGGTTCGCGAACCGGGCAGCTAACCGGGCAGCTAACCGGGAAGCTAACCGGCAGTGTAACCCAAAAAAAAAAAAAAAATCCGATTTTTTCGCCGTAGAGACGCGTCTTGGTACGCGAACCGGGCAGCTAACCGGGCAGCTAACCGGGAAGCTAACCGGCAGTGTAACGGGAGTCTGAGGAGTAGCTGATTGGCTGTCAATATTGTAAACAGTCCGGAGCGGCCGCCATCTTGTCTCTCGGTAGGATCGAGAGACAAGAGGAGGCCAAAACAAAGGGGGAAATGAAGGAAAGAGGGCAAGGTAGACCCCTTCTGACCCCCTAGGATTTATGAGGGGGATATTATAAAGCCACGTGGGGCCAAAAAAAAACAAACAAAAAAATCCGATTTTTTCGCCGTAGAGACGCGTCTTGGTACGCGAACTGGGCAGCTAACCGGGCAGCTACCGGGAAGCTAATCGGCAGTGTAACGGGAGTCTGAGGAGAAGCTGATTGGCTGTTATCATTGTAAACAGTCTGGAGCGGCCGCCATCTTGTCTCTCTGTGGGATCGAGAGACAAGAGGTGGAAAAAAAAAAGGTGTAAATGAATGAAAGGGGTAAGGCAGACCCCTCCTGAACCCCTAGGATTGATGAGGGGGCTATTAAAGTTCCCTGGGGGGTGAAAAAAAAAAAATTGCGATTTTTCGCGGTAAAGGTGCTTCCTGGTACGTTAACCGGGCAGCTAACCGGCAGCGTAACGGGAGTCCGACATATTGTGTTTTTTGAACGTTTGTGATATGTGCACGTGTGGATTTTGTCTAATTAAGGTTAAAAAAATATATATATATCTTTAAGCGTGTTCTGGCGCGCTTACGTTTTGGGTTTGGTTTGCGCTGCAGAGACGATACGTCACGGTTATGCGATGCATTATGAGGCGTCTCACGGGCTACGTGATACGTCACTTAATAAAGAATATATTTTACAGCTATAGATATTAGCTTTTAAAAAACCAATGAAATTCACAGAAAAAACCATAGGTTATAGACCATATATAGTTAGGAATTTGCATTTACAAAACCTTGAAAATTCACTGAAAAAACCATAGGTTATAGACCATATATAGTTAGGGATTAGCATTTAAAAAACCTTATTTTATTTGCACAAAACCATTGAAATTCCATATATAGTTAGTTGCACTAACTATATATCGCGGACCCGCAATCCACTGCTAATGATGTCACATATTACATCATTCATGACATGGTCAGTGACATCACTGATGACATCACTGATGACATCTCAAATGACATCACTGATGACATCACTGATGACAACACCCAGTGACTGTATGTTTCTGTAAAGTTAAAATATGTCTTACATATTGAAGAATGAGTGGATGTATAAGTGTCTGGAGGAAGGATTTAGTAGGTGCATGACTGACTGTATGAGAGAATGATTAAATGTGTCTCACTGAGTGCATGGGTTAGTGATTAAAGTGTCTTAATTTGGCAATCAATATTTATGTTCTTCTGTAAACTGCTGCATGTTTAAATCAGTAGCTATATCAGTAACTATATGGGTTATTGAATGGTTGCCCAAGTATTTGTATGGGAGACTGAGTGTGTGTGTGGGTGGCTGGGAGGTGTATAACTCTGTGCATAGATGTGTGAGCGGTTGATTCCCTAGGTGTATGGGTTCAAAAGTGCATGTAGAAACAGCTGTATGGACAGTTGACTGTGTGCATGAGTATATTGGTGAGTGAATGGATATCTCAGTTCTACATGTCAAAGTAAGTACATATGTAAAACACACTCCATGTGAGAGTTGACATATATAAATAACTGAACATAAGAGTCAGTGAATGTGAGAGTGGCTGTATGAATCATTGTGAACTTGTATCAAGGATTGTATAAGAGAGTAAATATGTGTTAGTATATGTTTGAATAAGTAAGGTGTGTATAACTGTATAGTTAAGGAAATGGAGATGTGATTGATTCTTTGCATGACTGAATAGGTGTGTGAGTAACTCCATGGATGTGTGACAGTCTGTGAGTGCCTGTTTACACTGAGTGTATCAAAGGTTATATTAGAGTCTGAAGATGTATTATCACATAAATGATATCATCAGTGATGTAATCAGTAATGTCAAATGAGATGTCAGTGATGTCATCAGTGATGTCATTTGAGATGTCATCAGTGATGTCATCAGTGATGTCATTTGAGATGTCATCAGTGATGTCATCAGTGATGTCACTGACCATGTCATGAATGATGTAATATGTGACATCATTAGCAGTGGATTGCGGGTCCGCGATATATAGTTAGTGCAACTAACTATATATGGAATTTCAATGGTTTTGTGCAAATAAAATAAGGTTTTTTAAATGCTAATCCCTAACTATATATGGTCTATAACCTATGGTTTTTTCAGTGAATTTTCAAGGTTTTGTAAATGCAAATTCCTAACTATATATGGTCTATAACCTATGGTTTTTTCTGTGAATATATATATATATATATATATATTTATATATATATATATGTAAAGAAATATGTAGGAAAATATGTATATCTTGCAAACTCCAATCTCATTGCATATCTTTCACTGTCGGACAATGATTATGGCCACGTTTCATTTGATGAGGGCTATTGCGAAGCTCAAACACATAGGAGGAACAGCATATTGTCTGTGTGTGTGTGCATGTGTGTTGGCATGTGTGTATGTGTGTGTGTGTGTGTGTGTATGAGGGTGTTTAATCGTCCAAAAAATGAAAGGGAAAAGGGGGATTTACCCCCTCAAAAATAAAGGACAGAATTATGAATTACACAAGGGGGTTGGAGGTTATCCCCAAAACAGCAAATTCACAAACATATATACCTCTCTCTCTCTCCCTCTCTCTCTCTCTCTCTTTTATATATATATATAGGTTTCACACCAGTTATAGTTAGGAATTAGCATTTAAAAAACCTATTAAATTCCCTGAAAAAACCATAGGTTTCACGCCAGTTATAGTTAGCTTGAAATTTTACTGATATAAAACCATTGAAATTCCCACGTTATAGTTAGTTGGACTCACTATAACTTGCGCGCCTGCAATGCACTGCTGATGATGTCACATATTACATCACTCATGACATGGTCAGTGACATCACTCATGACATCACTGATGACCCAATCCAGTGAATGTGAGTCTTTCTGAAAAATAAATATGTTTTATATATGTATTTGTAAAGGACGATGGAAGAATAAATGGTTAAATAAGTGTGTAAATGTATGTTTTTTTTTTAAAGAATTGATTGGTTAACAGCCTTATTAAGTGTATCTTAGTGAATACATATATTAGCGAGTAACTTTTAAATATTGTAATATATGTATCAGTGTTTCACTTTGTGTATAAGTGGCTGCATGGGTTGGTGACTGACTCACTGTTTGTATGTGTTTTGAAGACGGCATATGTGCAGGAGTGTATGGGTGGATGAGTGTGTATATATGTGTGTGTTAGTGAGTGAATGACTGAATCACTAGTGTCTTTATCAGTAACGAGATATGTTTTAATCTAGTATATGTGAGTATTGATGTATATAAGTGAGTATATGAAAGAGTGAGAGATTGTAAGAGTTCCTATTTAAATAAGTATGTGTTTCTATAAGTGATTGTTTAAGTGAGTAAGTATGTGTAAGTTTCCTTAGAGGTAAGGTGGTAGTGTGTGTATAGCTGTATATGCAAATAAATGGATGTTCAATAGTTTATTTGCATGTGTGAGTAACTTTTGGATGACTGTCGGTGTGTAACAGGATGTATAGGTGTATCACTACATATGATGAGTGAGTATATGTATGAGTGACTATATAGAACTATTGGTGAATGAGCAGATGTGTATATAGATGGTGGAATTACTGAATTGGTTGTTGTAACTGGTATGGGTATCTCCATTTTTTTGAAAATGTTAGTTTCTATTTTTGAATATGTGTTTCAAGGGTTACATTACAATGAAAGGATATCTGAAACTTTCTCACAAGGATGGTGTCATCAGTGATGTCATGAGTGATGTCACTGACCATGTCATGAGTGATGTAATATGTGACGTCATCAGCAGTGCATTGCAGGCGCGCAAGTTATAGTGAGTCCAACTAACCATAACGTGGGAATTTCAATGGTTTTATATCAGTAAAATTTCAAGCTAACTATAACTGGTGTGAAACCTATGGTTTTTTCAGTGAATTTAATAGGTTTTTTAAATGCTAATTCCTAACTATAACTGGTGTGAAACCTATGGTTTTTTCAGTGAATTTCATAGGTTTTTTAAATGCTAATTCCTAACTATAAGTCTCAGTTTATAAGTAAGACTGTTAGCGCTCTAGCTGTTCTTTAGAAAACTCTGGGACATTCTGTCATTGGGCTATAGTTGGGCTACATCTGGCTGATATTTGGGCTACATTTGTTTTTTTTTGTCTCTGGTGGCCATCTTTGGGCTACATTGGGTTACATTGGGCTACATTTGGGCTCTAACATATATATAGCCCAATGTAGCCCAATATATATTTTTTCAAAGTTAATTTTCGTAAAAACCACTTGAGCATATATCTTGAGACATAGCAAAGGCACATCGGGCTACCAGTCCCTACAATTTTGCCATTTTTTTTTTGTATATTCTTTTTTTTAAAAATTATTTTTGCCTTGGAGCGCTCCCGGTGCGCGCCCCGGTGAGCGCCCCGGAAAGCGTAGTATTATGAAGCTCCCCGGAGCGCGTCCCGGGGAGCGTCCCGTAAACACCAATATCGTGAACGAAAACATGATCGTGACGTATCGCGTAGCCGCGTCCGCGTGATACGCACGGCGTAAGCGCGCCCGGAAGCACTCGAGCGAATACGATCGCGCAACGTAAACATCCGAGGCGCTTACGCGACGCGACGCGACCCGGGGCGCGTAGCGTAAGCGCGTCGGGTCATGTGACCTGAAAATAACACTTTTCATTGGTTTATAACAGTTTTTTTTCCAAACGATGAAAGACCCCACCTTTTTTCCTTATTCTGACTTTGTCCTTTGACTTAGGAAGACCTGTTTGTACCTCTCTGTACCTTTTTGATCTATATAATGGCTTCAGTAGCAGCAGCAGCTGGTGCATCTGCACCACCACCGCCACCACAACCACCAAGAGGACCACCACAAGATTACATTGGTGGTCAACAAGAGGAGGAAGAGGAAGAGGGGGAGGAGGAGGAGGAGGGGAGGAGAAGATGGTTTGAAGAAAACAATACCCCATACCAGCCAAGACTACACATTATATGGGAGTTTTTTTGATCCCAGAGGGGAAGAAAAAAGTAAATGCAGCCAAGGTGACTTATCTTACCTAATCTGTGGCATGGAACTTTCTAGGGGGAACCCTAATAAAAAATATTCATTTGGAAACAACACAATGATTAGGCACATGCTGCGCAAGCATCCAATAAACTATTCTGCTGCAGAGATGAGGGAACTGGCCAGAAACCCTCAACAAACTACAAGCACCTCCTCCAAAAGAAAGGAACGCACTCCGTCGGGACAAGAGGCAAGAGAGACGAAGCCTTGCATTCAGCCACGGTTTGCAGATTTCCGAATTATCTGTAAATATTGTCGGAAGACCATCTCCTACGGAGAACAGAGCGTAAAGCTCATCGTCCTTGCTGGGGACAACCACAAATGCCCCAATAAACCCTAATTATTTCTTTTCTTTTTTTTTTTGCTCCAGTTGAGCCATTTTCAATTCCCTGTTTTTTCGTTTCTCCCCATGAAAAATACAAAAAAAAATAAAACTGTTCAGAAAACCCCCAAAAAGTTTAAAATGTTCAAAAAAACAATAAAAAAATATATAAAACAACAAAAAGAAGAAAAAAAACAGTTCTTTTTAGAACTACCTCTAATTTATAAAAAAAAGGCTACATTTTTTTAAAACTCTGTCATTCTTTTTTCCCATGGTCCGCTCCCCGGTCCGCTCCCCGGTGCGCATACCCGGCGCTCCCCCGCACAAATCAAAAAAAATTCTTTGCCCCGCTGGGCTCTTTTATGACCACCACATCAAACCTAGGGGGTCAGGGGGGTCTATCCCTGCCCCCTTATGGTCATTTCCCCTTTTTTTTCCACCTCTTGTGTCTCTATCCTACTGAGACACAAGATGGCGGCCGGTCCGGACTGTTTCGAATGTTTACAGACACCCGAGAGCCAATCAGCTTTCCGTGCGCACCTCGCGTGGCGCGCTCGGAACGCTCCCCGGAGCGCGTACCGGGGCGCTACCATAGATATATATATTTTTTTAACCTAAATTACTCAAAATCCACTGCAGCACATATCTTGAGACATAGCAAAGGCACATCGGGCTACCAGTCCCTACAATTTTGCCAAGTTTGGTGCAAATCCATTCAGCCGTTCGGGCTAAAAGTGAGTTTGACCGCCCTATGGAAACTAACATGGGGAAAACACGTTTTGGGACCCCCCCTTTTATCTCGGCCTCTGCTTGACGAATCCCCCCCAAACTTTCAGGGAAGGACCGGAGCTCGCGAGGCAAATTGGAGGAAACTTTCAGGCAGATTCGTCAACCGGCGCAAAAGTTATTCAAAATAGAATTTTGAGATTTTGCATTGACAAAAATCCTAACTATAACTACCTACTGGCGACCGCCAGTAGGTAAAATATATATTTTCAAGGACTGATATGGCTGCTGAGTGGGAAAAGGAAAGGGAGGAAGCTGCATTAGATATTTTTGCACACGCTGATACAGGCAAGTCAGCTACTAATAAACAGACGGCATTGAACAATGAATCTGAACCGGACAACAGCACCACAAAACTGTGTGGAGAATTGGAAAAGCTCCGCAAAAAAGAAATAGCTAAATGGTGGGAGATTAAATCTCTACAAAGATATTTGGATGTGGGAAGAATACCCAGAGGGCTGAGAATCCTTGTAGCCCCCACATACGAAAATCCAGACCCTGCCATGCTGCAAGACTGGGCTGACAATTCTGCCCTAGCATCACAGAATATGGTCAAAATATTAATTAAATATGCTGCTAGTGACCGTGACAAACTAATTGTCAGAATTGAGGAAATTTTGAAAGAACTGGAGTCAAGAGAAGAACAAGACGAAATTACTCAATGAAATAAAGACTAAATTGGTAAAACATGAGGAGGAAATCAAAGAGCGCAAAGCAATAAAGTTTCAGAGAGACCGAAATGATTACATCAATGGGCGTGTGTACACGTTTGCCAGAAAATTTGACAACATCAAGAGACAGCAATTATCAGCATCGGCGAGTGGTGGTGACACAACAACACCCGCAAATGGCACAGACCTCAGCTCCTCTCTAGGCTCAGACACAGACAGCAACAGTTCACGTGGGGCAGAAGGTACAATCCCCAAACCAGCACAAGAGCTGACTTATTTTCGGTTACAACGCCTCGCAACCCTTCGACCACAAACTCAGCGGCAGGCGTGGTACAGGGGCAAAACGAAACAAGACAAAAAACAAAAAGCCGACGGAGAAAAGACAGACGCTGGGGGAAACGCGGTGGGAAAACAAACAAAGCCAACCTACAGAAAAAACAGGAAACAATAATGGCAGATACAAATCTTGAAAATATGGACAACACCGTGGTGAACCTTACTGATTTAAAATTAACTGTGGAAGAGACTAAGATTTCATCTTTAGGATTGACATATTGCACTGTTACTAATTTTGACTATGCCCAAACACGGATAGATCTATTTCATTATCTGCGGAAACTTAAACTACAAAAACATTTCTGGAATAGTGCAAGAAAAGATGTTGATAAAGAACCAGGCACTGAAACAGAACAAAGGCTAGCTATCACAGATATGGCGGTTCTAAGTGACATAATTGCTTTGGAATACGATGAATCACTTTCACAACTATCAGCAGGCGATATAGCAGCACAATCCAATCTAACTACCAACGTGGCTGCTAAAACTAACTTTAAACCCAAGTCTGTTTTCATGCCTATTCTATTGAAAGATGGTTTAGATTTATTTTCGGAATATGTCATAAAAGAACTAAAGGAACTTTCACTTTTGAGTACCAAGAACTTTTGCCAAACTGATATGAAAAAGAGGTTCAAATACAACAATCTCATGACAAAAATCAAAAGCAGACCGGATATAGTTGTAAGATGGTCTGACAAGGGCGGTAACATTGTTTTGTGGCCACTCAAAATGTATAATGAAGAAGCGATGGCACAACTACAAGATCATGAATGCTACTGCAGAATTAGCCCCACTGCAACTGTAGGTATTCAAGAACGGTTCCATGCGGAATTGTACAAATGGAAGAGTGCCAATCTAATCAATAAATCAGAGTTTAAATTCCTCAAAAATGACTATCCGACTACGCCTCAACTGTATCTAATACCTAAGATACACAAGAATGCGGTGAAACCCCCAGGAAGACCAATAATCTCTGAACTAGTGTATATGTGGACAGTTTTTTGCAAGTGTTTGTCAAAAATCTTCCTGCTTATGTACAAGACAGTGGTGATTTTCTTCGAAAAATTTATGATTTTGACTGGAAAGAGGATTATGTTTTCATGACCCTAGATGTACAGTCGCTGTATACCAGCATTAGACATACAGACGGGCTTAATGCACTCCAACACTATCTCAATCAAAGACCCATTGCACTACATGACCACACTATCATGCTCCTACAGATGGTAGAATGGTGTTTAACGAACAACACCTTCATTTTTGATCGCCTACACTACAAACAGCTACAAGGTTCGGCCATGGGTACTTGCTTCTCCCCCAGCTATGCTAATTTGCATATGGGCTGGTGGGAGGAGCAAGTATTAGCCGTCACCCATTTATCTAGCATGGAGGAAAATGTTGTAATCTATAGGAGATATATAGATGACATTTTCATCTTGTGGAAAGGGTCAAAAGAGAGTGCAGAGAAATTTGCATTGGAAATCAATAAAAACAACCTTAATCTTAAATTCACCTGTTCCACCAGCAAAGAAAGAATTCAATTTCTAGATCTAGAGTTGTTCGTAGACAAAAATAAAATTCAAACTAAAACATACCGCAAGCCTACTGCAGGAAATGCGGTTTTACACGCGCAGAGTTTTCACCCAGTTAAACTCAAAGAGTCCATTCCATACGCTGAGTGTCTACGTATGACAAGAAATTGCAGTACACAGGAAGGAGTGAGTGAAGCCAAGGCAAATTTATTTGACAGACTTAGCAAGAGAGGATATAGTGCTCAAACTTTGTCACGAGCAGAAAATTAATGCCGCAATGTGAATAGAAGGGATTTTCTAGTCTCAGAAAAGAAAAAGAGCACTCAAGAGAACAAATCTGTCCCCAACATGCCAAGATTGATCACAGGATATAATGCCTATCATAATCACGTCAGAAAGATCTTGCAGAGACATTGGACTCTGATAAAAAATGACCCAGTAATAGGGCAATGGTGTGACAGAAGTCCTTCAATCACCTTCAGGAGGGCCAAATCGATGCGCAACCAGCTTGTAGTTAGTGCACCGACTATCACCAAGCCACCCATTTGGTTAAACAACCAAAGAGGTTTCATCAAATGCACAAAATGCAAAGCATGCAAACAAGGCATCAATACTAAAGAGGTCCCTGTTCCCTTTAGAAACAAACCATATACCATCAGAGGCTACTACTCATGTAAAACGGAGTACGCAGTCTATGTCCTTGTTTGCAAATGCGGCAAACGGTATGTTGGCAGTACCATCCATCCAGCACATGTCCGTATATTGCAGCACCTGCGAGCAATAACGAACAATGGTGAAACCTACCCTGTGGCCAGGCATATACACAAGACACATGCTGGTAACAGTTCTGACATTAAATACTTTGTCATCGATAACGTTGCAAAAAGTATCAGAGGGGGGAATCGCAGACTTGCCCTAAGACGTCTGGAATCAAGATACATCATCTTGTTGGATTCTAAGATTCCGAATGGGCTTAATGCCGATGAAGCATTAACAGTACATTTATAAACTATTGCAGCATACTCCCGTAGGTCTCCTTTTCCCGCTTGTGATACACCTACACCATCACTTGTGTAAATACTTTGTTTCCTCTGCAACTTTTGGTTAATTATTTTAAGTAATTTGGCAACTATCTAGTTTGGCAACGTTAAGGTTTAAACCAATACGGGTGAAACTTTGGGGTCCTTTAGATGCACACATCTAGGCATGGTAAGATGTTAATTTTAAATATGCTTATGATCATGGTTCAAACTTCATGTAAAACACACATATAATAATCCACTTGGAGACGAGGCTCGTGTAGCAACCTTTGTGTTTACCTTTAAACATGGTTAATGAAACTTATGATTGTGTAAGAAAGTATTTCTGTCATTTATGTATTGACCCATTTTTCATTTGCATGAGAATATCATTGTGGTATTGAGGGAAGTACCCACATGCTCTAGATGCCGTTTAACCAGGACTATGTTTTATTATATTCACATGGTAAAATACAGAGTGCCCTGAATTTCCTGTCGGTTATTGTATTAATTGTGATATGACCCCATCCCGGTTTCCACCCTGGTTTTTGTTTACAGATAATGCCATGCATTTGCAAAACTTATACCCTAATTTTCTTATAGACATACATGTAATTGTTCTGTCTATTTGATGTATAATGCCAAGTAACGTTATGCTTTATACTTGCTATGGCAGATGGAATTTTCTTATCTAAAAATGTAAATTTGCACAGTAGGAACTTTTCTATGTCTGTTGCCTTATCACACGACTATACTTTGTCACCATGGTAACTAGATACCAATCACAGTGAAGCAACTGTGTTTGTTCAGAGCTATATATGTTTTGTTATCACATTTGGGTAGGTGAAGTGAGCAAGGCGGAGGCTTCCGCCGAAACGCGTCTTCCAGCAGCTTTGAAAAATAAAATTTCAACCTTGAGTAAACTCACGGAGTCGGTGCCGTCTTTCATCGTGAGGAAGTGTGCTTGGTAAAAAAAAAATATATATATATATATATATATTGGGATTCACAACTCTGCCACAGAGAAACGGAGACGCACTCTCCTTCCAAGCACATTTTAATTCTGTCAAGCAGCAATCCGGGTAAGAAATAATCAATGCAGGCCCAACGCATTTCAAACATCATTGTCCTTGATCACGGGCCATTTTAAAACACTGTGTGCATGCCGCGCTTTATAGTCCCTCATTAGTATATCTTGCTCATGTGAGCGTCGTGATGCCTTCTGGGACCATGAGTCTGCGGCAGAAATATCACTTTCACAATCATTCTGAAATAGAAAAATATAGTGCTTTAGTCCATAGGCATGTTTACACAGATTGTCTCTGCACTGACAGAATTGCTGAGGATACATCCAGAGGCTCCTTTCCATGCCTCGTGCAGTCGCTACAATCTGCGATGGTGCTGTCTCCCGGCTGGCGACCGAACAAATTGGGATTCACAACTCTGCCACAGAGAAACGGAGACGCACTCTCCTTCCAAGCACATTTTAATTCTGTCAAGCAGCAATCCGGGTAAGAAATAATCAATGCAGGCCCAACGCGTTTCAAACATCATTGTCCTTGATCACGGGCCATTTTAAAACACTGTGTGCATGCCGCGCTTTATAGTACCTCCTTAGCATATCTTGCTCGTGTGAGCGTCGTGATGCCTTCTGGGACCACGAGTCTGCGGCAGAAATATCACTTTCACAATCATTCTGAAATAGAAAAATATAGTGCTTTAGTCCATAGGCATGTTTACACAGATTGTCTCTGCACTGACAGAATTGCTGAGGATACATCCAGAGGCTCCTTTCCATGCCTCGTGCAGTTGCTACAATCTGCGATGGTGCTGTCTCCCGGCTGGCGACCGAACAAATTGGGATTCACAACTCTGCCACAGAGAAACGGAGACGCACTCTCCTTCCAAGCACATTTTAATTCTGTCAAGCAGCAATCCGGGTAAGAAATAATCAATGCAGGCCCAACGCGTTTCAAACATCATTGTCCTTGATCACGGGCCATTTTAAAACACTGTGTGCATGCCGCGCTTTATACTCCCTCATTAGCATATCTTGCTCATGTGAGCGTCGTGATGCCTTCTGGGACCACGAGTCTGCGGCAGAAATATCACTTTCACAATCATTCTGAAATAGAAAAATATAGTGCTTTAGTCCATAGGCATGTTTACACAGATTGTCTCTGCACTGACAGAATTGCTGAGGACACATCCAGAGGCTCCTTTCCATGCCTCGTGCAGTCGCTACAATCTGCGATGGTGCTATATATAGTTAGGAATTATCATTTAAAAAACCTTTGAAATTCACTCAAAAAACTATAGGTTTTAGAAGTGTTATAGTTAGCTGGACATGTCACTCATATAAAACCATTGAAATTGCTCCTATATATAGCAAATTGCTATATATATAATGCATATTTAAATAACGAAGCAAACCACATTCACTGGATGATGTCATCAGTGATGTCATCAGTGATGTCATTTGAGATGTCATCAGGGATGTCACTGACCATGTCATGAATGATGTAATATGAGACATCATCAGCAGTGAATTGCGGGTGCGCGAAATATAGTTGGTACAACTAACTATATAGGAGCAATTTCAATGGTTTTGTATGAGTGAAATGTCCAGCTAACTATAACACTTCTAAAACTTATAGTTTTTTGAGTGAATTTCAAAGATTTTTTAAATGCTAATTCCTAACTATATAAAGCCTGAAACCTATGATTTTTTCATTGAATTTAAAAGGTTTTTTATATGCTAATTCCTAACTATATAAGGCCTGAAACCTATGGTTTTTTCAGTGAATTTGCAAGGTTTTTTAAATGCTAATTCCTAACTATATAAGGCCTGAAACCTATGTTTTTTTCATTGAATTTCAAAGGTTTTTTTTTATATGCTAATTCCTAACTATATAAGGCCTGAAACCTATGGTTTTTTTCATTGAATTCGCAAGGTTTTTTAAATGCTAATTCTATTAGCGAATAACGTTTATATATTCAAACGTTTTTTTAATGCTAATTCCTAACTATATAAGGCCTGAAACCTATGGTTTTTTCAGTGAATTTCAAAGGTTTTTTAAATGCTAATTCCTAACTATGTAAGGCCTGATACCTATGGTTTTTTCATTGAATTCGCAAGGTTTTTTAAATGCTAATTCTATTAGCGGATAACGTTTATATATTCGAACGTTTTTTTAATGCTAATTCCTTTCTATATAAGGCCTTAAACCTATAGTTTTTTCTGTGAATTTGCAAGGTTTTTTAAATGCTAATTCTATTAGCGTATAACGTTTAAATATATTAATATCCTAGTGGGACCACCTGAGCAGCCCTAGGGGGTCAGGGTGTTTCTACCCTGCCCCCTTTTAGTGATCAACACGTTTGTTTTTCTGCTTTCTTGTGCCTCAGTCTACTGAGGCCCAAGATGAATGCCAACACTTCCTGGTTAGAAGTGTTGACAGCCAATGAGCATGCAGCTTTCTCGGGAAGGCATGCTGATTGGCTGTCACTGTCTGTCAACACTAGCACAAGATGGATGCCAACACTTCCTGGTTAGAAGTGTTGACAGCCAATGAGCATGCAGCTTTCTCGGGAAGGCATGCTGATTGGCTGCCACTGTCTGCTGTCTGTCAACACTCCAAATCAGGAAGTGTTGGCAGACATCCTGTGGCTCGGTAGATTCAAGGCACAAGAAAGCAGTGAAACAAAGGTGTGAAACTCGCAAAGCGGCCAGGGTAGAACATCCTGACCCACTAGGCCTGCTCAGGGGGTCTCACAAGGACCCTGACCCCTAGGCCTGCTCAGGGGGTCCCACAAGGACCCTCCAGGCCCCCCCAAAAATATTTTTTTTTATAAAATCGCAGGGTACGCGTACTGTGCACGTACGGTACGCGTACCCCGTGACTTTTCATAAAATGTTTTTTTTTTTGCCTTGGGGGTTCTTGTGGGACCCCCTGAGCAGACCTAGGGGGTCAGGGTGCTTCTACCCTGCCCCCTTTTTGAGTTCTACACATTAGTTTTTCTGCTTTCCTGTACCTCACTCTACCGAGGCACAAGATGGCTGCCCACAATTTCTGTTTTGGAGTGTTTACAGACAGTGGCAGCCAATCAGCATGCAGCTCTTGCACGTAGAGGTACGCGCACGTACGCGTATGGTACGCGTACGGGTAAGCTCATATAGATATATATGTGTTTTTGAAGTTAATTTTCATAAAAACCACTGGAGCAATTTTCACCAAACATAGCAAAGGCACATCTGCATACCAGTCCCTACAATTTTGCCAAGTTTGGTGTAATTCCGTTCAGCGGTCCGGGCTGTAGACTTGTCAGACCGTCATATGGAAATTAGCATGGGGAAAAAACATTTTGGGCCCCCCCTTTTTTCTCAGCCCCCACTTCACAAATCCCCGCAAAACTTTCAGGGAAGGAGCGCAGTGGAGCTGGCCAAAAGTTTGGAAAATTACACGCAAATTTCTCAACCGGCGCCAAAGTTATTCCCAATTGAATGTTGTGGATTTCCTATGGTAGCTAGCTCCTAACTATATATACCTACTGGCTATTACCAGTAGGTAATATATATATATATATATATATATATATATATATATATATATATATATATATATATATATATATATATATATATATATATATATATATATATATATATATATATATATATATATATATATATATATATATATATATATATATATATATATATATATATATATATATATATATATATATATATATCAACCAACAACCACTCCAAGTAGGAAGAGATCAGAGGACACAGCGAGGGCTGTGAAAGATTCTTTAATGTTGAATGCAGGGCATAATGCATTTCGGCATAGGTGTGCCTTCGTCAGGTGCCCTTGGCAAAACTAGACTCAACCTGAAAGATTCTTTAATGTTGAATGCAGGGCATAATGCATTTTGGAATAGGTGTGCCTTCGTCAGACGCCCTTTGCAAAACTAGAACTCAACCTCCAGTTTCAAAGAAACTTGTTGTACTCTTCTTCTGTTTGCACAAAGAAATAAAACGTCACTGGCATGATTGTGCTTTTAAGTTCATACCTGGATCTTCATTGGTCCCTGCACATAAACAGGAGAGAGAATTGGACGATCATGGGCCAATGGCAATGCCCCATTTCAGATTTTACATATCATCAGCGTACTTCGCCATTTGTATGCCAATGTCAAAGTTCTTTTTCATATTGCACCCCCAGATGGGCACATCCGACGCACACACACACACACCTCCTCCTGTACTGGCTCTTTATGCTGGGGTGACGGTTATCTTCCGGGACCCCTCATCAAACCGTTAGGGTTCTCAGCACGTCATGCAGGAGTTGGTAGATAGCCGTAACTCCAACAGTCTGTATGCCTGTCGACAATAACGACGTTTCATGCCAGGATTCCCTCCAGGCGGTGCAGAACACCATGTAAATAATACTTCGCTCCATAGTCCACCTTAAGGAGCAGCTGCACTCTTCATGAAGAGTCTAATCGTCTAATCCTCTCTCCTGTTTCTGTGCAGGGACCAATGAAGATCCAGGTATGAACTTAAAAGCACAATCATGCCAGTGACGTTTTATTTATGAAGCAAGCAGAAGAAGGCACAAAGCCGAAACGTGTCCTTGCAAATAAAGTTATTTTAAAAGGGACGCCACGAGTGCAGCAAGTTTCTTTGAAACTGGAGCATTGATATTTGACATGGACCCACTTCCGTGCGTGCATGCAACCTGTCATGAAGAGTGCAGCTGTGCCTTAAGGTGGACTATGGAGCGAAAAAAAAAAAAAAATAATATATATATATATATATATATATATATATATATATATATATATATATATATATATATATATATATATATATATATATATATATATATATATATATATATATATATATATATTTATATATTTATAGATATGTATATAATATATATATAATTAATTTAAGTAATATAATTATATTCTAATAAATATATACACTAAATTAACTAATAATAAACAGTATTAAATTCACAATTACAGTAACAATAAATATAAGTTCATTAAAAACTACACTTGATCAACTGATTATTCTATAGCATTGAAAAAATAAACATCTCTTTACAAAAAGGTTAATAAAATCAGTTCTAAAACAAGCAGCTGGTCATAAAATGACCAGAATTGAAAAGATAATGTACGTCCTAAAAGTGAACGACAATAATAGGCTAAAACTAAAAACGTCACCAATTTACCAATAGAAACATAATCAGCTATCACAAAGCAATAGTTGATAGAGTGGTTAATGGTTCTGATGTTCGGTTTCATGGATGTCTCTTTTAGATGTTTTCTCCTGAGATCAAAGAGGGATGGACACAGACAAATTAAGCGTCCAATCGAGCCGTCCATTAAACCTCACAATCTACAGAGTTTAGATGCAGAGATTGGGTTTCCAAGGTCCTTCGAACATTAAATATTGGGATATAAAATACTCGGAACAATACACTTACCACCGGAGATGCAAAGGAAAATACTACTGATATAACAACACTTCTGATGAAAAGAAATCCTGGTGGAATGAATTTGATGTAATGATCTATTATGTAATAGCCTGCAAAGTAGCCAACTCACTTCCCCTCCCTCAATTTATAACAAACACTCACTAATTAATTCAATCACTTACACGTGTGCATAGTTGCATACACTCTCACTTGTAAATCTGCTCACTCCTTTCTTTAGTGATTCACTTGCTTACTCAGTTGATAACACACAATCACTCATTAACCCTTTCGATGCTGATGACGAGCTCAGCTCGTCATCACCCACGGGTGTTGTGTGCTGATGACGAGCTGAGCTCGTCATGGTGCCACTAAAATGGCATTTTCCAGCACAGGGGGGGGAAAACGCCCAGCAGCCATGTGGTTAAGTTACTTAAAGGCAAACTTGCCTCTTAACTCACCCACATACATAATCAGTTTCTCAAAATTTCTCTCACTCCCTGACTCGATGAGTGGCTGGAACAGCTTTCAAACCATTAGAATATTAAGGCAGTGGAACCACAAATTGTCCATGCAAAAAGCACACGATGAAGACGGATGTAGTGTGGGGACCATACAGAAGGAGATATTATAATAACTGTGCTAGGGCAAAAAGAACACAAGCATAGGTAAGTATTTACAGCACATGTGGTAATATGAACATACAGTGACTTGTTTTGTATTACACTTGTTAATTTTATCGAGCTAAGTGCATAAGTGACCCATATTTCCACCATACTTCCCATTCTGCCCCTAACATCACTATAATAGCATTGACGGTCACAGAATGGAAGTGAAGGACATGAGAGTAACTGATAGAGCGCAAGCTCACCTGCTCAACATACTAACCTGGGCCCATAAACGATGTATTTTAAACAGGTAAACCTACACTCAATCAATTTTGATTTTACCATTCGGAATCTATACCTTTAACTTACCAATCCAAGTCACCGATACCTAAAGTCCTAGAGGATCAAGGGAGTTAGCAAGAAAATAGGTAGAATAATACAATTTAGAATTTTATAAATAACCACACACTCTGGAAAGGTTTAAGTTCTTTTATCTAAGTAAAACTTTAAATGTTTGAAACCATGAAATCAGTAATTTCTTGTCTATTTAGAATAATGAAGTTTGAAACAACATATGCAATACTTTTGAAAGAAATATCGTTAAGCATTGGACAAAAGGTGGGTAGAGAAGGGAAAACAGTAAAATGACAAACTCACACTTTATAGTTACCTAGAATGGTGTGAAGACCAACCCTGGCCACGGCTGAGAAAAAGGATAAGAATCCCAAAGTGCAGGTGCCAGCGAGGAAGAACAGGTATAGATCAGAATCAGGTCAGGACGACCACAGGCTAGGACCAGCACCCACAGCTAAAGTGCAACGCCAGCGTCACACCCCTCTCTGCAGCTAACAGTCGAACCTCGATTGGGTTATCGAACTCCTTCCCAGAACCCCGATTGGGTTATCGAATCTTCTGACAGAGTGCTCCGCCAGCACCTCTGTACTTGATCACCTATTGAGTGCGTTGGGTCAGTGACAGGTCAGCTATTCGGACAAGTCGGACAATCTAACTAACTACGCCTACCCTAGTTATACTATTTTTCAGGTCAGTGTACCACCCCCAAATGGTGCAAATGTTTAAATCCCACATTTCTATTGGTCAGAAGACGAGGAGAAGTCATCACACCATATTGACATGAGGTAACTTCTCAATCATGTATTTAAATGTTCCCTCCCATGACTTTATCTTCCCATGTACTTTTATTCCACCCGGCAGTGAATTAGTCCATGTCATATTCAGACACTGTTTCAATGCCATTGGCTTTAGTGGATTGAGTTTCTTTGAGCAGGCGCAGTTTCTCCAAAGATGGAGTTCAGAAATACATTTCAGGCCCAAATGCGATACATGCAAAAATAGAAGAGAAACAGTTTTAGAGACACAGAATAAATGAATGCACTGTATACCACTTATCTTTATTCTATTCCCAATGATTTATTTTAACTATTGCATTAAAGATTAAGCAGAACAGACAACTTAGCAAAAGCAGCGATGCAAGCTTCTTGCAGGTTAGGACACAGAGCAGCCATCTTAGTTCTAGCGCGCAGAAGCAAAAGTTTCCCACCAAGCGAGATAGCACGTCATTTCACGTGAGTGTGACAGACGCATGCGCAGTAGAAAATCCCACGTAGTAGCAGCCATTTTAATGCAAACGGATTATAGTTGGTAAAGCACATTGTTAAGCTTCCCCTAGATACGAGAAATGTCGTGTAATGCAATATTAATATAACAAAACATGTTAATTAGTACATTAATAATATTTTCGAGAGGGCTGAATACAAGCAAGTCTCTTTACGTGTGTAACCTTGCTCCATCATGCCAAGGGCTTTTAGATCATGCCAGTTGTAAAATAGTTTTGCTTAAACGTTCTGTGTTCAGATAACTAGATTACTGACCAGACAAAATGCATACTTTAAGACAAAGAATCAGACTGCCATTTATAAAGTGCTGTGTGGACTGTGGAAAGTACTGGCAATGGAAAAACTAGCATTGGCAGAGCCAATAGGTAGGGTTTTTGCAAGCTGATGTGATGGGTATTTTTTCTTGTTTTTATTACAAGCATATGTCACAAAAAGAAAAACAGGAGAGCAAAAAAAAGCCCAAGTCTCCACCTAATTGTAGCAGCCATATGGTTACAATAAAATAGTCATTTATTTTATAATTTTAATATAACAGTATTGGTGCTGCCCATGCATGTGTAGTCAGAAAAGGTATAGCAACCTTTCTTTGTTTTAAAGTACATCATAGGAAAGTATGATTCATACTGGCGCATAGAAATTGGCGAGTAGCTTCCAAATACTGCAGCCTAAAGACATAGTTTAAACACACACAGATGACTATAAAAAAAAAAATATAACGAAGAAAGAGTGGTAACAAAAACATGTCAAAGTTAAGTATTGGCTCACCAGCCCTGGCACTAAAGTATATTACTTTTAGGTGGATGTGTGAGTGTGGTCAGGCACAATGCAGTGAAAGAGAGCCAATGGATAAATGTGGCTGATCACTTGCTTCATGTGTATGCTGTGGTAGGCAGACACAAATGTGAATGGCAGTTGAAGAGACAAAGGGACGACGATGGCCAACTCAAAGCCCCTCTGTGTATGTAAACATAGTTTGAATTTTTCGATTGAGTGAGGCTACAACACAGGCTGTCTCTAACCCATTCACTGAATAATGCATATCAATAGTTCATCACTACCTGGCAAACTCTACTTGAGAATGTGTGGTAATAAGAGGACATCATGGGCTTTCCTAATAGATAATACACCTGACGCTATTTAAATTAGGTCAAATAGCCAAAATACTGCCTTTGAGTCGATGTATACAGAGGATAGTGAGAGTACTTGTACTATTTATAGAGGCTGGCCTTGGGGTGACTAGTTTCGCTGCAGCTTGGTGTTTACGTAAGGCAAATGTTTTTCTTCTATTTTGCTGGTAACGTTTTGCGAATTTGCCAAGTTTTGTCTTACTTGAGGTTTGTCAATGTCCCCAGTTTACTTATGACTAGAAGGTAATTCATGAGTTTCCTGGTGTCGAGTGAGATAATTATGACTCCCAATAAATTCGGACACAAGGGTGTTCTGGATTTATTTATTTTAATAATTATCACCTATTCATTGTTTATACTCACAATAGGGACTAAATAACAAGCAGAATTTGATACCTACCAAGGATTGTTCTTCTGTTAAATGCCAGCACATTTGACATGGGTGTCAGATTTTATTGCACTCTGTAATTGACAGGTGTGATAATAATTGCATCACTTTAACTGTGTTCCCTGAGGAAACGTGTTTACACAGGGATCACAATTTTACTGTGTCATTCATGAGTGGGCCCTAATTGTTTTGTGCAAAGTCATTTTTTTATACACAATATTTTTGTTAGCTACAAGGACATATGCAGCATTATGAGTTGCAAACCCCATGAATGTGGCAAAATGGGAAACGTTGTTAACTTCACAAAGTTGCAAAGTTTCCCACATACTTTTCTGAACTTTCCATAAAATGAAAACACCGTACCACTCCTCAAATCTTTGCTATCTTATTTTTAAAATTTGAGACATAATTACTTGATTCCAAAGGAAGATGGCAAGGAAAGAGAGAAAAGAGTAAGGGAGGTAGCAGTACTGCGAACACTAACTTTCAAAAACTGACTGATTGTTTACAGACAGGCATAAAGACACAGGCCAGTGTTTAACTGTGACTGTGCAGGTAATCAAGGAGAAATATACTTCAGGATAGTCAGAAACATGTCCTGCTATAAGCCAGAGGAGTCCTCAGTGCGAAAAACGTTTTGGAGCTGTGAAAATGGAATTGCTATCTTGTCCATCAGGTTTCCAGGACTAATCATGTGGTGTTAATTTGATGGTGTGAGTTTGATTGTGTCTGTGTCACGACAATGAGTGTGATGTGACAATGCAAATAGTGAACACGATGCAGTGAGTGTGATGGCCCAGTCGTATAGCATTGTAAGTGTTATGTAGATATTCGAATGTGGTGAGTGACATTCAGTGAGTGTTCACTTCCTGGTTTTCTATTGTTAGCTCACCATCAAGGAGAAATGCACGGTAGAACAGTCTACAGGGCCACCCTCATCTAACTATATGAAACCTCACAATGGAGACCTTGGCCAATTGCTATAATTTTTTTCTCGCAGCACAACAAGCCACCTTGCTGTGCTGCGTGACAGGGCAGGAATGTGCTGTATGTAACATTATACAGTGCATTGCTATCCTTTCCTAGCGCTGGTGCTCTTTTGTCTGCCTAGCTCCAACACAGGCACCCTTGTGTCATGGTGCAATGGTGCCTGCATTGTAGGGAGGACTTTTTTGGGCCGTAAGGGACACCTTCCTGCACAAACAAAACTCCTCTGAGGCATTTTCCTCTTTTTCCATGTGCTCCAAAATGCAGCACACGTAGAAAGAGGAAAAAATGAGGAGAAATAAAATATATTTCTCTTCGTTACTCCTCATCTGGGGAAACATAGCGTTTTGATGCATTCCCAAGTCTACTACTAATGATAAATCTGGGACTGCACCAAAGTCCACAGATGAATGAGTGGGAACGCCCATGCTCCGCCCATGGAACGCCTCCCAGGGACAGAGTAACGCAAGGCAGCGATTTGCTTTGGCTTGCGTTATTCCAGATTTATCAAGCCTTGCAGGGCCATGCAAGGTGGCCTGGCATAGCTTGATAAATCTCACTTTGGTTTTGGATTGCCCTTGTGCTCTCTTGCATGGCCCAAGAGCTGCGCAAAACCTTGATAAATCTGGTCCGAAGAGAAATAAAGATATTTCTCCTCGTTATGCCTCACCTGGTGAGGTGTAGCATTTTGACGCATTCCCAGGTCTTCCACTAATGGTAAATCTGGGAATTCCCCAAAATCCATGGGCGGATTTATTGGAACACCCACCCTTCACTCATAGAATGCTTCTCTGGGGAAGAGTAACGCAAAGCAGCGATTTGCGCTGCCTTGCGTTACTCCAGATTGATCAAGCCATACAGGGCCACACAAGATGGCCTTGGCTTGGCTTGATAAATCTCAATAATGTTTTGTGTCACCCTTGCACCCGTTGTGCGGTGCAAGGTGAACGCAACACCTTGATAAATCTGGCCAATAGGTTTTTGTCACAGTCCCAGTAAACCTGGGATTGCCCCAAAATGCTAAACCTCCCTTACCGAGGCATAACAAGGAGAAATAATACAATCCTTATAACATAGTCACCCTTGCAGCATGGCACACGGGTGCCTGCGTTTGCGCTAGACTGCACAAGTGCACCAGCAACTGGAGACAAAAAAAGTGTGGCATATCTTAGTAAATATAGCAAGTTTCTGTTGTCTCACTTTCACACACTACAGGGCAGCAAGTTGCCTTGCTGCATTGAGTGAAATATTGGTAAATATACCCCTTAGCCTTTCCTCATGTGTGGTGCTGGGAGCATGGAGAGCGAACTACTGTCTAAGATTGCCTGTGTGCCGTCTATAGTGGTGGATACTTACAATTGTGCTACAAAAAGGTGTTTATCTAAAGTATAAGGGGCTTTCACGGAAATACCAAAAATAGATGGCTGATATTGCCCTACAATCTCATGGAGGTGTTATTACTCATTACTTGTTTGTCTAACATTATTTTTCTGTCGGTATTGTTTCCTTACTGCTGGCGACTAACACTGCCTCTACCTATTAATTGGTGGTGAGCTGCATTATACTTGCACACCTGACTATGCTGTTTCCTCAATGAAAACTAAAAACAATCAAATGTTTGAGGCTCTGGAATTCTTTAAGTATGTGTACTGCTGGTTGAAAAATCAGTCAATGTCTGAAACACTGCTTTCTTCTTCTAGATCGCTTTATGGTAATAAAAAAGATACATGAAGTTAACCGTGTTATCTAAGTGTTCAGTGCTATCTCCTGTTGAGCAGCTTCACAAGGACTTAAACATTTCATGCAATAGCTCTTGTTTATGTACCTAAGTGTTAGTACATGTGTAGGCTTCATGTGCCTCCTTAGGTGTTTGGAGCTCTGAGATTTAAATTTATGAGAGTGCTAAATCAAGTGGCAAAGTTTAACTGGTGCCTCTGTATGCTGTGCTGAATTTGCCATCTTTCATCAGTGAATACTACTGGATAATTCCATCATCACACTTTAATCAAAAAAGGATCAAATAGAGATAGCGTACACAGCAGGGCCGGACAGGCCGTTGCGGGCACCAAGCATTTCCCTGGTGGGCCAGAGAGAAGGTGGCCGGTTTTGTTTCAGGGTGGTGGTTTTCAACAGTGCTACAATATCGCCCCCCTGTAACAAAAGTGGAAGCTTTGTGTTTCACTAGAATCCCCTCAGAGAGCTGTTTGTAAGGGCAGGATAAGCCATGCAATGTGGACTCTTCATCAGCCCCTACACACTGCCAGCCATGGATCCTCCAGCTCAGGAGAGGATCTATGGAGGGCAGGGCACAGCAAGTCGTGGCAGGGCACGGATGCCTTGGTACTTCGGACTCGTTTTTTTCTGATGTCCACTCCAATGCAAAGTGGCAAAATACCAACACTCTCACTGACAAACCCTCCAGACAATGAAGCAAGGTCTGAAAATATCAATGACGCTAGCAGCAAACCAGTGCCTACATGGATCTGATCCAAGCACCTTTTTTGCACTATTATCATTATTACTATAATGATTATTATTTCCGTTTTTGCTGTTGGTATTATTAGTACTTAAAAATACTACATAATAGAGCAGCACCGAAAAATATTTAATACTTCTACTCCTAATAAATAATAATAATAATAATAATAATAATAATAATAATAATAATAATAATAATAATAATAATAATAATATTAAGAAGAAAAAGAAGAAAGAGAGAAAGAAGAAAAAGAAAGAGAAGCAGAAGAAGAATACACTATTGGTGTTATGATGATGATGATTTTTATTATGATTATTCTCATTTTTTTACTTATTATTATTATTATTATTATTATTATTATTATTATTATTATTATTATTGTGTGATATTTTTCAGTACTACGAAAGGCTGCCGGACAGATAAAGCTGACCCTGGGACAGAGCAGAAAAATACTCGGTGAGCTATTGTTTTATAAATCAAAATAAAGCAGCTGACGGTTGCCTCCCAGCTTTGCAGAAATGTCCTTGCCAGTTCTGGAACTCCCCTGCAGCCCTATAATGGAAAGATGCGCACGCGCAGCTTTGTGCGCCCCTTCAGCACAGAGGACTTGAGCACTCGTGCTACATGTTCGTGTTCGCGCGCCAGGGCACCCAGATGCTGTGCCTGGACAAGAGACACACCGGCTCATTGAGACATCAGCTTCCCAGCGACCTCTGTCTGCAGAGAAGGTTTGCCAGGTGATCCATCAGGGACGCTTCTAGCAGCATGCGGGCGGTGCTCGTGGCTGCAGCCAAGCTTGCTGTCAGTCCAGCCGTAAAAGAAGTTAATTCATAAAAAGGATACATTCGCTTGGCGTACAGTTAAAGTATCTGTTATTTTGGGGTCGGCAGGAAGGACTCCCGAGGCAGCCACAATGACTGCACGATGACACGGTTCTATGTGTGCTGGCCTATTGCTTGTAATAACAAGCCTTTGCTTCAACATCAAAGACGTTTATTAGCATGGCAGTTCAAGTCGAATCTGTTTAAAAATCTGATATTGTATCTGCTCACGATTTTCTTTTCATTTCCCATTAGCCATTTTCTTTGAAAATCGAGAATTATGCGGGGAGCTCATGGGGAGCTTATTTTAATGAAACACATTCAAGATGATATTTAATGAAACACATTTGACCTATAATCTTGCTGAAATAAAATACACAGGCTTGCCATTTCACGTAGTTGCCTTACAGAAGTAACAAATTAGACTGCAAGGTAAAAATCTGTAGACGACTTCCGGCGTGAACTGCCTGGCCTGTCTGCCCTATCTCTGCCTCATTTCCTGTGTGGATCACATTTTATCCAGACCAGGATGGAGGAAAGCTTTCGGTCCTCTTAATTGTAGCTGTTGAAAGGATATGTCTGCAGCATGCCTGCTAAAAGGCATACGTTCCAATGAATCGCACCCCAAAGAATAAATGTACTTGATATCACAAGTCATCCATATTAAGAAATCATATTCATAAATCAAACATGAAACTGTAATACCATTTGATAGTCAACCGACCTTTATTCAGACAGGCACATGTTGCTTGAGTTTATACAAGTCTCTTCGCTTTACCATGTGCCTCTGTGTGTCAGAGTAATTGCCCCATCCTGCCTGCTTCATTTCCAATCTCTGTTGACTTTGGGCGGGGGATTGCACAGTGTGTGGGAGGGAAGAGATAACAGTGATGAAGAGATGTCTGTACCTTGACAAATATGGCCAAGATCCAGGCAGGGCAAGCCAATGGGGAATCCAAGGGGTTGCTTGGTAGGCTGACGGCCGGGGGATATTTTCATAGTTGGGGAACCGCAGGGCTGCTATCGGTGTTCCCTTAGCTCAGGCTAAGACCACATCCACACTAGTGCGACACAGTTTCACACTACTTGTGAAACCTTTCTGCTTTCTCTTCCTTTATTGCGCATGCGCAAAAGTCTGCACATGTGCTGTAGAGGTCAGATGGTGTCGGGCAGGAGATGCTAGAAGTGCAATGGAACAGCCTCTGATGCAGGCCTTAGCACAAGCAATATGGCTTGGGGTAGTGATGGAAGGTCTTTGGAAACCCAGTTCTACTTCCCCCAGTGGTGAGATGGAGTGCCCTCCATACACTTATCCCGGCAGGAGACTCTAGTGCTGCAGGCTTGGGTGGAGAGCTATCATTGAGCAGGGAAGGGTCAATATGGATGCTGCCGAACAGCTTTTGATGCTGGGGAAATTGTGACTTCTGCTGTAACACATGGGTATTACATGTTGGGGGCAGCAGTGGATACTTGCTTGATGATTGAGCATTATATGTGCATATTTGAAGATACAGGGGTACTGGAATTGCACACTGGGCAATTCCATGTACTGGTATGGTAGTAAGCCTTGATATGATGGGGCAGACCAATAAGGCCTTACATGCTACTCGTGGTGTGGATACCAGAACCACTGTGGCACTCTACGTGCTGAAGTGAAATTGTGGATGCTGGAAGTTCAGTGGTGCATTACTGGTTGAGGACTAATGTAGATATTGAAGTGGCAATAATGCTTTGTGCATGCTCGGTGTCAGTTTGGCAACATGTCCTTTACACCCTGAAGGGTTGGCAATTATGAAATTCCTACATTGTATTTGGGTTTTACATGCCGGTAATTAACATGGACAGTTCAAATGCAATACTTCATTAGCTTATGAATATTAATAACAATAGTGAAATGTTGTATTACATGCTGAAGATGGTTCAATTGTAGATACCATTGCAATAGGACTTTCAAGGTGTGGCAATTTTGGATCTTAGCATGGCAATGAAGCTTGATATATAGGGGTTCAAGAAGGATACTGAAATGATAATAGTATTAAAAGCTTGGACAATTATGCATACAGATGTGTCAAAGAAGCTTTACATGCTAGTAGCCTTAGAGCAAATGGACATTACGCCTTTTGCATTTGCAATAATACTTACTACTGAAAAAAAGGGGCACACGCTTATGTAGTTGAATATTTCAATACAGCCTGTTCAGACATTAGACTAGCAATGTGTTTTATAAGTTGGGTATCAATGAATATTCATGAATTGCAATGGTGCCTTTGCATGATGGTTAAGACAATAGAGATACTGGAATGAGAAACCGTGATTTACATGATCGTGGAAATTGTGGATACTGCATGGTGAGTATCAATACAGATATGGGAATTTCAATTGCAAGAGTGAAATGGTGATTTACATACAGTAGACAATGTAGAAAGTGATGCGGCTATATGTGTGTTACATGCTGGTTCCTGTCTGGGCAGGTGCCCCAAAGCCCAGAATCCTGTTGGCCTTACAGTAGCCGGAGGAGGGGCCACCTCGCATATAACACTACACATCTTGGTGACCCACAGAGAGGGACTCGATGGTTGCTGTTTCTTGGTTGGAACTTCAAAGCCCAGAACCCTGTTGGCACCCCAGTCACTGGAGGAGGGGACACCCTTCTCATAACGTACCTAGTTGACTCAAGCACGAGAAGAGTGGATGTTGTTTCTGGGTGGGAACTTCAAAGCCCAGAATCCTGTGGGTCTCACAGTTTATGGAGGAGGGTTCACCGCGCATATAATGTACCTTGTTGACCTTCAGCACGGGATGCGTCGGGCACAGAGGACCTAGAGTAGGACAGACTTGTCTGCGTCTGTCTGCCCAGGGAAATTCTAGGCAGGTTATTGTGTGCCCTCCGGACCCCATAAAGGTGATAGACCCAACTGTGACCTAAGCCTAATACCCTAGCTGTTAAAGACTGCTTTAAGTCATGGTATTTCCTCTCCCTCAGGATGGTAGGGAGAAGAGAAACACAGTGTCACACCCAAACTTCCAATGACCTCTTTGTAAGCCCTATAGCTAAACGCTGGACCCTGGCAGGAATGGAATGTGCCAACTACGTATGTCCCGATAAAAACTCGCAGATCCTTTATAACAGCTTGGGCATCAGCTGACTGCTGTGGCCATACCCACAGGAATCTAGAACTGGAATCCACTCATACAATACATACTTGTAAGCCCCATCTGATGACAAAGGGCTACAATGATCTAAGCCATTGTTCAAAATTAGTAGAGGTGTCTGGAGTGGACCCGCCACTGTGGAGCGAACCCTTCATCTGCTGGCAGGTATCACATTTATAGACAAAGTCCTTGGTTTATTTGTAAAGACCAGGTCACCAGTAGCGTTGCTGCAATAGTGAAATTGTAGCAGCCACCCCTGCATGAGCAGATGCCAGATCCTCGTGTGCAGCTAGTATTAAACCCATCCTGCCATCAGTGTTTGGTATTACTCCAGGAATGTGAGCATATGGAATGTTTTGTGCATCTAACTTGTAGGAGTACTTGAGTGGAAAGCTTTTTGGCAGGTGGGTGTCTTTTTGAGCAGCTTTGAGAGACACCATGAAGTCTCTGTCTATGCTTGTACTTGAACAAGTGATTGCAGCAACTGCAGAAGTCCAAACTGTTGCTTTTGCAGCTTCATCAGCAATATAATTTCCTGCAACATGAACGCCAGCACGTTGTTGAGTCCATGGCCAGTAGTCTTACAGCTTTGCCACCTGTTTCCAAAGAAACCAGTGCTTTATTGTGCAACCATTGAATCTCTGAATCCATTCTGGCTCCAGTAGTTTAGATATTCATTGTAAGACTGGACACAATAATACAAATCGCACACTATGAGTGTAGAGAATCTAGGTTCCGTATTCTCTAGTGGCAGAATTAGAGCCTTTAGTTCAGGCAACCGTGCCGGGCCGTCACCAAGTCACTGCGTGTAGGTTTTCCCAGGATGGAATGCTCCATCGTGCATTTGCTCTTTAACAATTGTGCACACTGCTATTATTGGTGCTTAGTCCCTATGGCAGGTTGGGCAGAACCATCAGTATACATGATGTAACCAAATAGTTCCAGAGGGATTACTTCATTAGGCAGAGGATATTCTTGTTCGTACTGCAGAAAAGCGTGTGTTTGTAGTGTAAAATCAAATTTGTTATCTACATGTGTTGCGTTGTGTAGTCAATTAATCCATTGTTGACGTAATGCTTTAGCTACTGTAAAACTCACTCTGGTGACGGCTTCTAAGATTGGCACTGGAGTCATGACAATAATGTGTTCACCCTGAACCAGGGCTCGTTCTCTCACCACAGCAGTCTATATTGCTGTCAGTATTTTTCTGTAGGTACAAAATGCATTTCAGCATTGGTGTATAAATGCAATCATCAGGGGACGTATTACAATAGGTGCCCTGGGGGCTCAACAAGCGTTTGTGCCCGCTTTGCTTGCCCCCAGGGCAAGTTTGTATTATAGAAAGGGAAGCAGACACTTGTGCGACCCCTTCGATAATACCGATAGCGCTGGTGAATTGAAAGCGCCAGCGCTACCTTCAGAGGGTGTTCCCTTATTTGCATAGGGCGTGCCCTATGCAAATTAGGGAATTCCTTTGACTCTGCACCCGTGCCATATCACAGACGCGGGCGCAGAGTCAAAGAAGCCCTCAGGATGTGCACTGATGGGTGCTGCCTGCACTGTGAAAACATGGAGTGGTTGCTCTGTGTTTTCACATGAATGAGCTGCCCCCAGGGCAGCCCGAGTTCACGGCTATCCTGGGGACAGCGCATGCAGCATAATAGGGCACGTTATTGTTTGCGCCGGCGCACCTTTTAAAAGGCAGCGTAGCATAGGTTTCTTCGATAATTTCAATGATAATTTTAGGTAATTCACACTCCTGTTTTGCTGGAGTCAAATCCCTTAGACACTGACATAGCCAGCCCTGTTGCTTTCCCCTTTAAGTTTCTCAACATAATGACGGATACTGCAGCAAAATTACCCATCAGTTTCATGAATGTCTGACTAATTATCGACAGACACATTATCGATATACAAATATATCGCAACAAAAATATCGAAGGACAAAATATCGGGATGCTATCTTTAAAAAGGTAAGTACCAAAATATCGGAAAAAAAATATCGAATGTAAAATATATCGTTTTTTGTTAAATATCGTTATCTTTTAATTAAATAAAATTGTCATATTAACAAAATAATAATTATGAATGTAATAAAAATATATTATATTATAAAATATTAACAATTAATGTAAAAAATAATTATTATTAATAAATGTATAATACATAGTATATTTTTCATTAATAATAACTCTAAATTAATTATTTTAATAACGTATACATATATAAAAATATAATAATATAAAATAAATGTATATACATACAATATTAATATAAATTACAATTAATAACAACATAAAAGTACAAAAAATACATACATTAAATATATATGAATAATTTTTTAAACATAAATTAATATTATAAATAACAATTAATAACAACATAAAATTAATAATAATAAAATCATAAACATAGATAGCGTATGAGTACAAATTACTATTCCAACTCCAGAGAGCGCAACAGTAGGGAAAGTGTTGGATAGCGTAGGGTTTAAAATTACTATTCCCACTCCAGAGAGTGCAACAGTAGGGAAAGTGTTGGATAGCGTAGGGGTAAAAATTACTATTCCCACTCCAGAGAGTGCAACAGTAGGGAAAGTGTTGGATAGCGTAGGGGTAAAAATTACTATTCCCACTCCAAAGAGTGCAACAGTAGGGAAAGTGTTGGATAGCGTAAGGGTAATAATTACTATTACCACTCCAGAGAGTGCAACAGTAGGGAAAGTGTTGGATAGCGTAAGGGTAAAAATTACTATTCCCACTCCAGAGAGTGCAACAGTAGGGAAAGTGTTGGATAGCGTAGGGTTAAAAATTAGTATTCCAACTCCAGAGAGTGCAACAGTAGGGAAAATGTTGGATAGCGTAGGGGTTAAAATTACTATTCCCACTCCGGAGCGTGCAACAGTAGGGAAAGTGTTGGATAGCGTAGGAGGTAAAATAACATACTTATAAATAAAAAATAACATTTATTAATCAAAAAATAAACTATTAAATAAATAATTACTAATTATTTAAAAATAATTACCAATTAATTAAAATTATTTAATAATTCCTACAAATTAATACTTAATTTAACATCATTAAATTACTTCCCACCCTATTCCCCTATAAACTCACAACCCTCTACAGAACATATTTATCAATTAATCAATATTTATTGATTAATTAATTAATTAAAATTAATTACCAATTAATTAAAATTATTTTATAACTCCTACTAATTAATATTTAATTTAACATAATTAAATTACTTCCCACCCTATTACCCTATAAACCCACAACCCGCTACATAACATATTTATCAATTAATCTATTAATTATAATTTATTACCAATTAATTAAAAGTAATTACCAATTAATTAAAATTAATTATTCATTCCTACTAATTAATACTTATTTAAACATAATTAAATTACTTCCCACCCTATTCCCCTATAAACCCACAACCCGCTACATAACATATTTATCAATGAATCTATTAATTATAAATTAATTACAATTAATTACCAAATAATTAAAATTAATTATTCATTCCTACTAATTAATACTTATTTTAACATAATTAAATTACTTCCCACCCTATTCCCCTATAAACCCACAACCCGCTACTGAACTAAAATGCTAAATTTAATTATATTACATAAATAAATACTTAAAAACATATTATATACATTATAATATACAAAAACATTATTAGAAAATCGATATTAGTAACATCGAAATTATTTACATCGATATTACTACACATCGATATATTTAACTTCGATATTACTGATATTGATATTAAATAGTGTCGATATTACTTACCTTCGATATTGTGTTACATCGATATTTAAACTTCGATATAATTGTATATCGATATTTAAATTTCGATATTATGTCTGTGTACCCAGTTTCATCACTAAGTCCAGGTCAGATGATGTCCTGTACTCATTCTGAATATGTTTGAGCACTTCAGGCAAAACAGCCAATGAAGGGGCACAGTGTGTTCTTGTATATACTGCATCGAAGACTGTACCCCAAGTTGTGCAGTCTTCCACTGGGGAGCCATCCTCATCGGCAATCAAATTGTAAATATTCAGCATTTTTCCTCGGAAATACTGCTTCAAGCTGACTTGCTTTTTGTTCAATCCAGAACGGAATCTCCTCCCATCTGATGGGAACTTTACCTGTTTCCAACTATAACATCCTTGTAACCGTTTCTTTTTTCATTGAATTTCTATGGTTTTCAACATTTTATACCATAAGTAAAATTTCTTTGTAACTTTTGTTCTTAATAGTAATTATAGTCTTTTTGTTTTAATATTTTGTTCTAAGTTGTAAGTTGTGAGAGTGACTATATGATAGTAAGCATTAGTGTGCAAGTGGGAATATAGGTATGTGTGTGACTGATTGCACATGTGAGAGGTAGCATTTCTGTTTGAATATATGTATAATTAAGTACATAAGTGTAAGTATTTCTATAACAACTAATTTTAAATGGTATTTAATATGCTTTTAAAAACCCTTTGCTGTAAGTTGTCCTTGGTGTAATCCTAGTTTTTATTTTAAATTAGGAGTCGCCTATCTAACTTGACCCTTTGTGTATGGAACACAACTCCTACGTCCTTTAGAGATTAATAATAGATATATATAGAGAGAGAGACGTGTAGTATTTAGCTTGAGAGTGGAGGATTAGTAAAATACTAATTACAAACATTTTGTAAGGAGAATTTTTTTTAATAATGATTTACATTCATTTTAGGGAGTTGCAGTGCTCTCTTTCATCGGTGTGGTTTATATTTCTGGTGTTGTGTAGGGGAATATACTCAGATGCTCTTTGATATTATTCAAGTGTACATTAAAATTGTTTTTTTTTACTTTAGTTTAAAGTTTAAAGGAAAAGGTCTAACTATACTAGAATGAAATACTATAATATATAGGGCAAGTTTGTATCTATAACTCTAGAAGTTGACACCTCTTGTGAAACATCACACTGGGGTTTGGTACTAGTAAAATAAATATATATATTGTAAAAAAAAGGTGTACTCTTTTTTTAACAGCAGATATACAACGTTTTGTACTATAACACCAAATCTCTTACCTTAAATTAAATATTATAAGTCTCTCTCTCTCTCTCTCTTTATATATATATATATATATATATGGTTGGTTCCATGCACTGTTTGTCATACTGGAAATAAATTTGAAGAATATGAAATACGATCTTCTGGTCTAATGAAGTGGTGATTTATGCTGGACTAAGAGTGCATTTTCGCTTTTTGAAGCGTTTGGTGAAACGGAATATATATATATATATATATATGTTTATATATATATATATATATAATATATATATATAAATAGAGAGAGAGAGAGACGTATAATATTTAATTTAAGGTAAGAGATATGGTGTTATAGTACAACAAGTGCTGTTAAAAAAAGTTTAACTTCTTTTAATATTTTTGGATGTGACGCAACACTGTTGTGGACAGTCGTGACATGTATTTCAGGAGTTGCGATGGGTACGGGGACGACATAAGTCTGTTAGTGTGTCTCTGAGTACTTGAGTTACTGAGTAAGTCTGTGAGTGGGTGCATGAGTGCATAAGTGGGTCTGTGAATGGGTGTATAAGTGTCTCAGTGGGTTTGTGAGTGAGTGCACGAGTCTCTGAGTGGGTAAATGAGTCTCTAACTGCGTCTGTAAGCAGGTACATAAGTGTGTAAGTGAGTCTGTGAGTGGGTGCGTGAGTGTCTTAGTGGGACTGTGTGTGGAAGCATGAGATTGTGGGTGGTTGTATAAGTTTCTTTGTGGATCTGTGTGTGGGTGTGTGAGTCTCTGAGTGGGTCTGCGAGTGGTTGCCTGTCTCTGAGTAAGTCTGTGAGTGGGTGCAGGAGTGTCTAAGTGAGTCTGTGAGTAGGTATATGAGTGACTCAGTGTGTCTGTGAGTGAGTGCATACGTCTCTGAGTGAATACATGAATACATGAGTATCTCAGTGGGTCAGTAATGTACATATCTCTAAGTAGGTCTCTGAGTGGGTGAGTTACTCTCTGAGTGCTTATGTCAGTGGGTTGAGGAGTCTGTGTGCAGGTCTGTGAGTGAATGTGTAACTCTGTAAATGGGACTTTAAGTACATGCATGAGTCTGTGAATGGGTATGTGACTGGATATGTGTGTCTGTGTGGGTTTGTGACTGCATGCAGTTATGAATAAGTGACTGTTTTAATATCTATTTTATTTACTTTGGCGAGGTTCACAA
Source organism: Lissotriton vulgaris (assembly GCF_964263255.1). NCBI lineage: Eukaryota > Metazoa > Chordata > Amphibia > Caudata > Salamandridae > Lissotriton > Lissotriton vulgaris. The sequence continues at coordinate 1,531,572,618 of NC_141689.1, read as the reverse complement.
CTCCACTGCGATGTTACATGGGTGGGCCACGCTTAGCACCGTGACGGGGTCAAGACTTCTTGTGTCTGGAGAAAACCCAGTTAACAGCATTTGGTAACTCATTGGGATACTTCTGAAACTCTACAATACAGTTGTGGGGTCAGGATACCCCTACCCTGGGCCCCTTCAATACTTTTTCCAGTTTACATATATTCCCCAGAACTGGCTCCCACTTCATAAAAAGGAGGTGCCTTGGACAGTAGGTTGTGCGATACGCTGTGACATTACCCTGGGGGCTCGTGCATGGAAAAAAAAGAAAAATTTACAGCATTTTGTAAAACGTGGTGATACTTCTGAAACTCTACAATACAGGTGTGGGGTCAGGGTGCCCCACCCTGACCCCTTCTATACTTTTTCCAATTGACATATATTCCCTGGGACTGCCTCCAGCTTCATAAATTGGCAGTCCAAAGCATGGAGGGTTGGATGACTCCACTGCAACATTACATGGTGTTGCGTGGAGTTTAGAGCTCCGATTGAATTTTCCCGATTCATGCCCTTATATAGGTACAATTCACATTGCCCTTATATAGGCATAAAAATCAATCCCTTATTTAGGCATAGCCCATGCTACCCAAATACAGGCATGGCTACTTCCACCCGTACCAAATGTCACAACTATTTTTTGGAAAATCATCGTAAGCAGTTAGGGAACTTTCCCTTGCTTGAATATTGATTTGTCCAAGAGCTCATGTACTTTGCAAAGAACAACTATTCCCTAGGGGTTCTATCCTGACATTCATATGCCCAACATTACGTCAAACTATGGCATTCCTAAACACCTTCAATATAAATATACCTTCACTTGCTCTATCTAGCAAGACACAGTGGTTTGGAGCAGCTCGACTATCTACCTGCCCGACGCAGCTCGCTGCAGCAAGTGCTGAAGGAAGCCGACTCTCCAGCTGACGCACTAATCAAGAGGCTGCCCTTCTCCTGCCGAGAATCCAGCTCCAGTGTTTCCAAGCTCCCCTTGCGGGGTATTGGGAAATCGAGTCCCGAGACTGAGATACCAGTCCTCCTTCATTCTGACTAAGGTATGGAGCTGATTAGAATCTAGAGAAACCTTTGGTAGATTCTTGGCAAAAACAACTAAACTTATGCTACACAAATACTTTCTTCTTCCTTCGTACTAGACTTAGGTTAGGTACATTGGGGTAGGCATATTTTAGAAACACCAGTTGAGTATTTTAGCCTGTATATTTATGTATGTATTTTTATATGGCTTAAAAACCATACAATACTTTTACAGTATTATTTTATAATACTATTCTCGCTGTACGCATTATACTTTGCTGTCTGCATAACGATTGTAGCAGTTTACTTCTCTTGTATGAGAAAGAAGACTGTTCAATAAACCTTTTTATTGAAAACGCCTGTCTCTCTATTTCTCTACAACTCTGTTGAAACGAAGCATGCAAGATTGACTGAGTGAAATACTTATCTATTGTTTCTACAACTCTGAGAGATATATTTCTTATTCTTGGTAAACAAAGTTGTCATGTTTATGCGGTTGTCAGAAACAAATCGCTTATTGTGAATTCGAGAAAGTTTCTAGTGACCTCTGAGCTTGCTGGCACTCACTATTAAGTTTAGTATATTTGATAGAGACCTAGTTGACCTCAGTCCTACGTCTAATCTATAGGATATATTATTCCAATGCGCAGAGCCTATTGGGAATATAGGAACTACACTACATGGCGCCCAACGTTTGGTAATGCACTAATTTAACCCTAGATACTAAAGTAACTCAGTTGTGTTTTTCTCAGAGACCCCTTTTTCCGTAAAATACTCCAATAGACGTCTGCAGTGGGTAAAGGGATAAAATATACGCCAAAGCTGAGTAGGACGAAAATCCTAAGTATTAGTTTTTTTTTTTCAACGTTGAAGGATACAGTGTTCCAAAATATTGTGCACCATATCTTTGTTTCCTTGAAAACTTGCTCTGCATCTTTCATTAAACAATGTTGAATATTGGCAACAGCACCGAGGCTGGTGGAGCTACAGATGAAAACGCTGTACAAGCTCTTAATGCATCAGGGCTTAATGAAGCCGCCGCCGATGATGCTATAGGCATTCCAGAAAATCTAAGGAGAGGCATCTCTATGAAACTTATAAGAAATGGCATATCAGAAAAAGGTGGTAGGGTAGTTTTTGTGATAGGGGCACATGAATATCATCAGACAGAGGTATTCTAGTCATGGATAGTCTTCCCTGAAGGGAATTCAGTAACTAAATTGTTTCAATTCTACAAAGAAGATGAACCTCCAACATTCCTTTCGAGGATGTTGAAATTCCAGTAACATACCAAGAGCGTGCGCTCTGGTTTAAAGGTACCCTAAATCATATAAATCACATTACCAGGCTCGGTCCACTAGGAAAACCAGGAGCAACATGGCCAGTATAAGCCAGCTATACTCCACATCATGCCATTGAAGAAATGACAAATGAGGAACTATTAGTTCAACTAAAGGAGCTAATTAAAATTCACAGACAATTGGTTCAATATGTCATGCAGACTCTTACAACCCAACTGGCAATTAGGATGCAGCAACTCACCGCTTACCAGGGTAACACAAATAAAATTATACCACAGACAATCGGTCATTGGTAAATTACCCGCAAAACTGAAACAAATTCCATTCTGAATAGCTCAAAAAATTACTCAAATCGAGGCAGTTTTTTCTGCTACTACCCCTCATGAGAAACACAGAATTCTTACAATCTGTTTACCAATGGGGATCGCACCATATCTGGAGGACTGTGACACTTGGGGTACAGCCTTTGCTGCAATATACACCAAAACACATGGTATTCCGTCAATGGCGGTAATATCAGATGCCCTGAAACAGATTCAAAATGAATACGGGGCAGAGCCTGCTTTAAATCTAGCTATGAAATTACTGAAGGATTTCAAACAGGTCTCAACAATAATATTAGCTAATATTAAAGGTGAAGCAGCATCTGTGGCAATCCTCCAAAAGTTAAGAGAATTCGATGTAACTGAGCAATCTCAAGAACTAGCCAGAATAATTGAAAAATCTTATGAAGAACTAGGTAGAGACAGTGAGTGGTAAACCAGTGAAATCACAACTGACTGAAAGTCCAGAAAAGGTATTTATTAAAAACACTCTTACTCTTTCCAAGAAGAAGTGGGAGAACACTGAACAAACTTCTAAAGAGAAGCATTCTCAATCCCGAGGTAGGTGTCCTCAAAAGGAGCCCTCTGAAAGGAGATATAACCTCAGGAATAGGGATAATTTGAGAAAACCTGATAGATATCAAGATACTGGTACACGTTCCTCTCGTACCTTTCTGACTTTATCTCAGAAATCCGAAAGAAGAGGACGATCAGAACACAAGAAGACCAAAGACGATCAACACGTTCCAAAAAATAAGAAAACTCAATTCACCAATAAGAAGGTAGCAGGTCAAAAAATCAGACATGCCGAGGATCTTGACGACACAACTCAAGAACGGGGAATGGGCTCAAACGATGTTGGACAGCGCAGCAGAAGTCACCATAGCTCGCAAGAACTTGAAGGATCATCTGGAGACAGTGGACTTGAATGAGTACATCCAAGTTGAACCTACACACACCAGGGTTAGTGTCCGAGTTATATGAAGTAACACTCCAGATGGAGGGGGACATAACTAGAAAAATAAGAGCACTCTTTTGGGAGAAGCTCTCTCAGGGTTATGACATCCTTCTAGCTGAACAAGACTGGCCGCCTGAATTTGTCAGGGAGTGCCCACATGGCGAACATGTCATTATGCCAGCTTTCTCCAGCCATATTCCAATTCATTTAAAATACACTTATGCCAGGAAATGGGCTGTAGCCCAGGCTCCAGCATTATAAAAAAAATCATGTAGAATGGCATGATGATTCTCCTCAACATAAAATCCAGTTAAAAAATCAACCAACTGCACAAAGACAGTATCCATTTGGGCAAGAAGCTAAAGAACAGGCAAGGGAGTAAAAAGATCAACTTGAATACCAAGGGGTGATTGAAACATGCACCTCGTCCATGAACAGTCCTTTGTTTCCAGTCTCCAGACAATACATATTGTCTAGTTTTGGATTACAGACATTTAAACTCTTGTTGTAAAACTTTTGCAATATAAAATGCACACAGTGCAGCACTAATGAATAACATTGTGGGTAAAAAATATAAAACCACATTAGATATTTCTAACAGTTTCTTCTGTCGATGTTCCACGTCACTGCCACATCACCCCCCACCTGAGAAACCTGCACTGGCTGCCCGTCAACAAGAGGATATCCTTCTAGCTCCTCATCCACGCAAGGCAGTCCACAAGACCGGCCCAGCCTACCTCAACAGTCGACTTTCCTTCTACATCCCTAACCGCTAGCTCCGCTCCGCCGACCTCGCACTCACCACCGTACCGCGCATCCGAAGAGCAACCACTGGCGGGAGATCCTTCTCCCACCCTCCCGCCAAGACCTGGAACACCATCCCACTGAGCCTATGACAGACCCAAGACCTGCTGACCTTCAGGAGACTTCTCAAGACCTGGCTGTTCGATCAGTAGAGGCCCCCCTCCCCTCCCCAGCGCCTTGAGACCCTCACGGGTATGTGGCGTGCTCTACAAATGGTTGCTTGATTGATTGAATAACATTGTGGGTAAAAACTATAAAACCACATTAGATATTTCTAACGGTTTCTTCTGTCAAAACATTGCACATGAAAGTAGGTGTTTGACCTCTTTATTTATTTATTTATATTTTATTACTTAAGCTTGTAGAGCGCGACAGCTACCCGAAAGGGTCTCCCGGCGCTAAGATACTGCAGCTATCAAGAGATGGTTGGCCAAGTAGTTATAGATCGAAAAGCCAGGTCTTAACGGCTTTGCGAAAACAAATAAGGCTGTCCTCAGACCGGATGGCCAGAGGAAGGGAGTTCCATAACTTGGGCCCTAAGTAAGAAAAGGAGCGACCTCCCATTCTGGAGAGCTTGATCCTGGGAACTGAGAAAAGGCATTGGGAGGAAGAGCGGAGGGAATGGGAAGGTGAATAAGATTTTACTAGGTTCTGTAGATAACTAGGTGCCACCTAATGCCTGATCTTATGCATGTAGGTGAGAGCCTTAAACCTCACTCGGTTTTCAACCTTCAACCAGTGAAGATCACGAAGCGGTTGGATATGTGGTCGGTTTTGCGGCAACCGCTGAGTAGACGCGCTGCAGCGTTTTGGACTAGTTGCAGGCGACGGGTGACAGCCTTGGCCGCCCCAGGTAGAGTATGTTGCCATAGTCCAACCGGAAGGTGAACAAGGCACTCACCACCGTCCTTCTTGTGTCATCAGGCAACATCCACAGGATCTTGCGAAGCCAACGTATGATGGTGAAACATATGGCAGATACTTTACTAACTTGACATTGCATTGTCAGGCCCCTGTCAATGACAACGCCTACATTTCGTACTTGGTCCACTGGTACAGGAAGGGGACCTAGGTTTGCTGGCCAGTGTCTCGAGGTCCACAAGTTAGGCTTCTGTCCTAGGACAAGGACCTCCATCTTCTCGCTATTCAGTTTGAGAAGGTTGTAATTCATCCATTTTGCTATTTCTCCAAGACCAAACTGAAGGCGGGAGGAGGAGGCCTCACCGCAGTTCGTAAGCGAAAAGTTAACCTGGGAATCGTCGGTGTAAGTGAATAACGTGAGACCGACATTATCAGCTATATGAGCTAGAGGGGTAACATAAAGATGAATAAAAAGGAGGGGACTGAGGATAGAACCCTGAGGGACACCATGGTGCTGTGAGTAGGTATTGGAAGTGGCAGACCGGGAGAAAATTTGAAAGGTGGCCAGCCAGTCCAAAGCTAATCCTTCCACACCCATGGTGGCTAAGGCGTCAAGAAGGATTTTGTGAGAGATGGTGTCACCTTTGTCAAGCAGGGACCGTAGGTTCTCTGTAACCCCCAGGAGAGTGGTCTCCGGAAGCCTGACTGGGAAGGATGAAGTAAGTTGTGGGAGCTCACATACTGAGTAAGATGAAGATGGATGTGACACTCCAGGACCTTGGAAAAAGCAGGTAGCAATGAGATGGGGCGGTAGTTGACAAGAAGCTCTGGATCGGCGGATGGATTTTTTAAAAATGGCGTGGCCATTGCATGTTTCCATTTGGCAGGAACCGTGGCAGTCTTTAATGATAAATTCAGGATGGAACAGATTTTAGATAGATGCGGGGGGTAAAGCGCCCTTAGTACAGAAATAGGGAAGGGATCCAAAGGAGAGGCAGATTTTAAATTACAGAGCAATTCCTGAAGACCCTCAGGCTGTAGTTCAGGCCAAGCTAAGAACGGGTGGAGAAGGGAGGTCTCGGGCCGGGGTGCTTTCTCTACTAGAGTGGATTGGACAGTGATCTTGTTATTAGAGTTGCAGGTGGAGATGTCCTGGTGGATCTTCTCCACCTTGCCTAGGAAAAACTGGGCAATTTCATTGCATTTCCTGTCTGTCAGAGGAGGGGTTTTAGCTAAAGTGGAGGAGCCTGCAAGATTTTTCACTAAGCAGAACAAGACTTTGGAATTATCGATGGCATCTGTTATGGATTTCGTCACAAAGTTGGCCCTAGTAGAGGCGCACGCTTTGTGGTATGATTTCAAAGCGATTCTATAAATCTGGGCTGCATGCTGAGAATAGTCTTTGCGCCAAAGGCGCTCAAGCTTCTTGCACCGAGACTTCTCAGCTTTTAATGCCTCGGTGTACCATGGGGCGGGCATCTTATGAGATACATCCTGCTTTAGAGAAGTAGGGAGGACGATATCAATGGCATTTTTTAGCCAAGAATCAATCAGCATAGCGGAAGTTTCCACATCAACTAGTGTGGACAGTTCCAAAGGGAGATGGGAGGCAAGAACTTTATTCAAAGAACCGATGTCCAATTTCCTCCATGCCCTGCTCCTTTCCGCATAGTTGCCTCTGTGCAGGGCTGCGGTGGTCAGAGCTGAAATTCTAAAATTGACAAGATAGTGATCTGACCAAAGGACGGGCAAGGCCGGAAGACATTGTGGATCTGGCAGATTAGAGAAAATGGGGTCTAAGAAATGTCCACCTTTGTGTGTGGGACCATGATTATGTAAAATAACGTTCATCGCCTGGAGGTCGGTGATCAAGGTTCTAGCTACACTGTTGTTAGGGTGGTCCAAATGAATGTTAAGATCATCCACAACTAGAAGAGTACTAACGTTAGGCAACAGGGAGGCAATAAGCTCAGACAGGTGAGTGACTCAGTCATTGACTGGCCCTGGTGAGCGGTAGTTAAGAATGCCATTTAAGGAGATCTTTGGATGGAGGACAAGTCTAAAAGATGCGGCATCACAATTTTGTAGATTAATACCGTCTAAGAAGCATTGATACACGTTTTTAAAAATAATGGCAATGCCCCCACCAATTTTGGCCATCCTATCACACCTGACCATGGCATAGCTAGTCGGAAGTGCTTCTGCGATATCCGGGCCCGAACCTTCATGGAACCAAGACTCCGTAACGAAGAGGGCGTCCGGTTGTACGTCATTTAGAAGGTCAAAGATCTCACGTCTGTGCTTAGGTACAGAGCGACAGTTCATGCTGAGGAAATTATATACGTGTTTTAGAAACAATCAGCCATTGAGGTGTACAGCTATGACAGAGTTGGGGAACCTCGAGGGACAAAGAGCAGTTAGAGCAAGACTGTGAGGACTTGGTTGTTAAATTGAACGTGGAACAGTCTGCATGACGATAGGGCCTTTAAGCTCACAGTAAGCTGGCGCTGTAGGTGAGTCTGGGAGATGGCTTGGCAATTTGGCCAGGGGGTATGGCCCCTGGGCTCGTTTGGGCGCGGACGGGCGCAGAAAAGCATGCCTTTGGCGCACCTGCTGCGCCCGCCCGCCCGCTGCGTGGACGGGAAATTAATGCCATGAATACTAGGAAAAGTGGAGGAGGGGCCCAGGGACAAGAAGGCGGGGCAGAAGAACCAGCTGGTCCGCAACCCATAGCCTCACCCAAGATGGCGTTGTTCCGATCAGTGTCTCACATCAGCCCCAAAATCGGCTGCGGGGACAGCTGAGAGGATCCAGCTAGGTTCGAAAGTGCCCCAGGAAGTGCAGCAGGTTTTGAAAGCAATTTAAAATTCAACTGTGCAAATAGTGCAAATGGCTAAAATCAGGCAGCAAAATTCATCAAACAATGGCCTAAAGCCCCGGCTTTCCGCCTCAGGTCTCAGATAGCAGCAAATCAGGGGGGGGCTCAAGAATAGCGTTTTTTATATTGGCGAGGGCGGGGCGGAAGAACCAGCTGGTCCGCAACCCGTCGCCTCACCCAAGATGGCGTCATTCCGATCAGCGTCTCAATTACGGGGACACAGGGTCAATTCTGTCATCTCCCCCAGGGATTCAAGAATAGTGCAGGGTTATTTTCAGCCAGAGTAACAGAGTTACTACAAACCTATGATGATGAGGCATTATCATATGTCGATGACATCTATCTAACAGACGATGACTTGGATAGGCACTTGAACAGGGTGAACACCATAATATTGGGCTTCGCCTCTGAAGGGTACAAATTCAATTTTAAGAAATCAAGAATTGCCTACCTCAACGTCCTTTTCCTAGGATATGAGTTATCAAGTGAAGGCAAAAGCCTGGCAGCCAACTTTTTTAGAAAAGTGTGCGCTGCTCCAACCGCCAAAAATGCTGAGAAACTTACAGTCAATTCTAGGTTTCCTAAATTTCGGAAGAACATACATTCTAAATTACGCAGAAAGAATTAAAGCTCTCTATGAACTAATCAAACCTGATTTTAAAACAGTTAATTGGACTCCAAAACACACAGAAATTTTGTGTTCATTCCAAACAGAAATGTTAGCAACAAAACATTTGCAAACATGCGTAAACAAATGCAACTTAGTGATCCGAATCATTCCAGGAAGATGCAGATTCACGTACTTAACCTTTAATTAAGGAGAAAAAGTACCAATAGCTTACAAAATACATTTGTACACACAAGCAGAAATTAAATTCACTTCAACAGAAAAAATTCTGACAGCGGTTCAAACTGCAGTAGCAAAAGAGAGAGCCCTCGCACAGGGTAAACGCGTAATGGTTGTTACACCTGTATCTTCCTTAGAGGCAGTGACGAAAGCGACCATTCTGAATGCTAAAGCTTTACATCCGAGATGGATACAATGGGTTAATTCTCTTGCTGCAACAGACGTTGAATACTTTTTGACCCATATTTAAAAACACAAGAATTTCTACAAAATGAACAAGAATGTCCTCTGCCTACTGAGATTCTGCCTATAGAGCAGTATGAATGTATCATTTATACTGACGGATCAGCACAGCCCGCTATTAGGGGTAAACAAGCTTATAGAGCTGCGTGCGCGATTGTTAAAGGTCGCTGGCGCGATGGTAAATTCCGACCTATGGTCACTAAAACACAATCTCTAGGAGGTTGTACAGCTCAGCGAGCTGAACTTCAAGCATTCAAGATGGCGCTTGAAAATACTGATAGCGAATTCTCCACACTTATAGTGTGTGATTTATATTATTGCGTTCAATCTTACAATGAATACTTGCAGAACTGGATTGAAAACGGTTTCAAATATGCAAAAGGTGGCACAATCAAGCATAAATTGCTTTAGGAACAAGTAGTTCGGTTACGACAAGAACTACAAAAGGCTCTTGTGATACATACACTGAGCCATCTACGTGATGGCGTTCCTGTTGCAGGGAATTCATTGGTTGACGAAGTCACTGAGAAAGCTGTGCAAATGGCTTCCGTAGCTGCAATTACTCGTTCAAAAACGTAAATAGACGGCAAAATAATGCAAGCTGTCAATGCTTCATGCAAAGACAGTGGTAAAACTTTACCAAAAGGCTTTCCACTTAAATATTCATATATAACTGATGCAAATAATGTTCTGTTTGCTCGAATCCCTAGAGTGGGGGGTGGAGTAATTCCAAACATGGAACATAGATTAGGACTGATCTTATCAGCACATGAAGGGCTCGCTTCTGCACACGCAGGTGTTTCCGCTACAGTATCGTTATTAAAACAGAGATACTGGTGACCGCGCACCGCGAGGAAGCAAACCAGAAACTATGTTTTGGAATGTGAAATCTGCCAAAAGATGAAAGTGTCTACAGTGAAACGTCTTGCGCAGACGCCCCTATTGATTTCAGACAAACCATTAGCTTGCGTTTACCTGGATTACTGCGGTCTCTTACAGAGGGATGGTGACTATAAATATATCATGGTCGCAGTGGATTTGTGCTCAAGATTCATTTGGATGTGGCCTCAGGGCTCGGCTGACGCTCTAAATATTATAGAAGATTTGCAAGTCTTTATCGGCACATACGCAGTCGGCACGCTACATTCTGACCAGGGTCCTGCCTTTAGCTCTCGAGCTTACAAGGAGGCAATGGCCAATATGGACGTTGCATTGCGGTACTCTAGTCCATTCCATCGTGAGGAAAATTCGGTAGTAGAGAGAAAAAAACGGGACATAAAGCAATCTATAACAGCTTGGGTATTAGGCTCGGGTGATGGGTGGGTCAAACATCTAATAAGTGTCCAACGTAGTCTTAACAATCTGCCAAGAAGTTCTCTAGGGGGTATCACTCCATAAAAAATCACTTTTGGTACTAGTAGAATAATTGTGCCGGACCTCGATTGTCACACTTCAGTGGTAGAACAAAAACCCTTTGATATCAAAGAACATTTGGCTGTTTTGCAGGACTTAAATGAAACAAGATCCAGACAAAGTAATGTACTCCTGAAGCCAACAACCACTGAAGAAAAACCATCCATCCCGGAAAGGCCTGTCTGGATTCCAAAGATAGGGGATCTAGTGAGACAAAAGATCCCGTACAAGAAGGAAATTGGGCCTTCTTACAGAAAACCAGTACCTGTCCTAGCCATCCACGGATCAAGAACAGTATTACTGCCGCCCCATGCTGGTAAAAAGGAGAACAGGTTTGTGTCCATCGACCTTGAAAAACCACATCATGTGGCCGATCATAAGCAGTAGCCCAAGTGCACTCCAAAGATGTAGCAGATGCCCGAATCTGGCTACTATCCAAGAGGTTCAAACTGAGAGACATCACCTTTGAAGAATCTGCAGTGCGAAAAGAAGGAATATGCAACAAAGCCATGGAACTTGTACCTCTTGAGACCCAAATAACAGTTTGTCAAGAAACGCCTGTCTACAATAAAATAGCATCTGACTATACAAATGTAACAAGTGATCAAGTGGTTCCAGCTATTTCAAAGAATCCTGATGCAATCTCTACAATTGACAGAACTGCCTCTGGCTATTTCATTAACTTTGATAAGTTTTCTAAGGATCCCAGCAAACCTGAAACGACACCAGCTGGAAAAACCTTTAAAAAACAAGCAACAGAACTTTTTCTTTAACTGGAAAAGACTTATCTGGTCTCACCATGGATTGAACTTTGGATTGTGTTGGGTGTACTTTTTCTTCTACTTTGGTTGACTCTTGTATTTTCTTTGGGAATGCTGATAAATGGAAGATATGTTAAAAAGGACACAGCAAGTAAGAATTTCAACTTACTCCTCAAGCCACACAAATCAGCTCATCGTGAACAAAGGGACTTGTCATCAGTGAACATCACAGCCGTTCCTATACCTGGTGTTATAGCTTAGGACAGAACTGAATATGACATTCTTGGTCAGTCGGAGCTGTTGAAAATACCACACCAATTCAAGATTTCCTTGAGTGGCTTTGTTTCATCTTCAAGAACTTCAAGACTGTTAATAATATGATGTCAGACTTAGAAATGTCTGCAAAATTTACAAATCATGAATACTTAGAACGTTCATCAGATTATGAACAAATGTACTGTCATAATTACTATGGTACCCATTTCTTGCATACATCTGCAAATCCTAGAAATGTATTAACTTATAACTAATGGAAACATTGTCCTACGCCACCAAAGGGTAGCTCAAAAACATTTTTGGGCAAATTTCCATACTTTTCAGGGTTTAATGTTTCAAATCCAGAATCATTTTACTTTAAAAATGTTAATAGGACAGGAATGAAAAGTATGTTGACAAATGCAAAGCAAATTTATTCTGCGGCCTTTTATGCTCAGCTGTCTACATTAGGTTTTGACTTTTGGAAATACACCATTGAGACAAAAACTGTCTGGGGCACAAAAGTGTGGCAGGTGCAGGTATTAAAAGCTTTATTTAGAGCCTGCATCATCCCAGAGCAAATAATGTTCTTGGATGACACTGCCCAACAGACATCTTGTCTTGGGTTAGCCAAGGTAAAAGATTTAAACAAACCGTCAATACCTATGCCTACACCTGATAGCAGTAACACTTGAGAGGGGGAGGTCGAGGTACATACTATTTGTCTTCACAACAGTACAGATACTGATTGGAAAAAATGGGTAATCTTGCCCACAGACACAAACACCTGTCAAGATAGATTCCTGAATAAGACACAAGGGTTCATATTCACTAGGCCAGATCCAAGAAATGTTCAGAGACAGCATCCAGGGATAGTAACATCATTCAGTGTAGGGAAAACTGTGCCTTGAGTGGCTACACAAGTCTACACTGAAGGAAGTAAAACAACACTTATCTTTACTTAAAGATGGAGCTGATCTAAGGGACTTCCTACAAGGACCGACTAAACCGCGTCATAAACATTATATATACGCCAGTATCTATGCTCTATATAATGAAGCGTGGGGGATTACACAAGCAGAGACGGCAGAACGAATATGAGAAATGGACTGTATTAATTTAGATAAATCTCTCTCTGTAGTTGACAATTGGTTAACGACTCTGTCATTCAGGATATAGTATTTGGACAGCATAGTATCCTCTGCCATAGACGTAATGGAACAGGACTTGGTCATGTTGCAACATGTGCAGAATGGACACTTGTAACTGCGTTACCTTGGTTTGCTTAAAAAACCCTCATAAACGTGGTGAAAAAGTCGCTATGCTGCATATTTTGTTTCTCCGCCCCACACTCGCGTTATGGCATCGTAATAGGGTTTAGTAAATGTGCTGTATGCCCGCCTCAAGCCTGAGGCAACCTCTGAGCAGCGCAGTAGTGTCCAGAGATAAGTCAGTGCCCACAAAAAATAAAAAACAAGCTTGCATCCAGAATGAATTTTAATAGGGATTAGATGAGGCTTGTTAGTAAAAATCTTGGGTATACTCATAGATCGTGTTACTGGATCGTACTATACCACTTTAAAAAAAACGGTCAACATGTTTCTGCCCCTCCATGCCCAGCCGGGTCTATTGGGCATTCGTCAGGACTAAACAGAAATACTTACACCATTTGTGCAGTATTTCAAGTGGATTTTGTGTTGCCACTATGTTTTGTTTCGAGGTTATGGTGTACCTTTAAATATAGAAACATAAACATACAAACAATAAGGGATACGCATACAGCCATATGTGCATATGTTCGCTCACACCTTAATTTAAGGTGAACATCTCATTATTAATATTACTTAATATCGTTTTCATTCTCACTAGGGAAGTTAAGTATGGTGACCATCATGTTTCAGCTCGCCTGCCTGCCTGCTGACTTAGCTGCTGCCTGGCCGCTCCCTGATTGCTGAAGACCTCCGCTCACCTCCTCTAAGCCGCTGCCCTCCGCATCTTCCTCAGGTTCGCCTTCTGCCCGCAGCCTGCCGCCTCTGCCCCCGCTCCTCACCGGCCCCGCTGCCACGGTCACCTCCGTGCTTCCCGAAGCTTTCCCGCCACCGCTGACCCGTAGCTCCGCCTCCCTTCCTCTCCCATTGGTCCTCCTGCCTCCCGCTCCTACTTATGACGCCCCCTCAGCGACCGCGCAGTGGACGCGCGCAGCGGGAGCGCCGATTGAGCGCCGAAGGTGCGCCAAAGGTAAGCCAGTCTGCGCCCGTCCGCGCCTGGACCGCGTCCAGCGCCAGACCCCCTGGTCCCCGCGCCCGCCAGCCCCCCCGCAGGACCTACGACCACGCTCATCGCACTCAACACCGCCTGAGCACCTGGATGCTACCAAGCGTCCCCGCGACGCACCCATGGACACCGCCCGAGCACCTGGATGCTACCAAGCGTCCCCGCGACGCACCCATGGACCCTTCGTCTGCCGATCCTGCAACTTCTCCTGCCTTCGAACAGGCACTACGCCCACCAAGACGGACAACAGCGACGACCTCAAGTGAATCCTGGTCAACACCTGCTCCGTCCACAGACACGCCGTGGAACTCTGGAACCTCCTCGACAACGCATCTCCAGACGTCGCCTTCCTCACGGAAACCTGGATGAACGCCTCCTCAGCCCCCGACATCGCCCGACATCGCCATAGCCATCCCGGACGGCTACAAGATCATCAGGAAGGATCGCATCAACCAGACCGGAGGGGGCATCGCCATCGTTCACAAAAGCACCATTCGCATCTTGACTGACTGCATCGACGCATTCAACGCCGCCGAATACCTGCACTTCCAGATCCACACCGACCCCAAGACTACCCTCAGAGGCACCCTCATCTACAGACCCCCGGGACCACGCGCACAGTTCAGCGAAGACATCACAGACTTCATCAGCCCTCACGCCCTCCCCTCCGCCGACTACATCCTCCTCGGGGACCTCAACTTCCACCTGGAGAACAACAACGATCGCAACACCACCGCCCTGCTGGACAACCTCGCCAACCTCGGACTCAAGCAACTGGTCTACTCCCCCACCCACTACGCCGGCCACACGCTCGACCCCCTCTTCTCATCCAGCAAGCACGTCACCTTCAGCCACTGCACCGGACTCCACTGGACTGACCACAGCTGCGTCCACTTCAGCTTCAAAAAGAACACGGTCCACCACCACCCGAAGCAGGTTCCCCACAGAAACTGGAGCAAGATCACCGTCGACCAGCTCACCACCTCCCTCAGCCAGAACCCACCTATCAGGACAACAGACCCTAACACAGCAGCCCTCGACCTCACGCAATGGCTGACCTCCTGTGCCGACGACCTCGCCCCACTGAAGAACCCACTCACCAGGCCCAGAAGCAAGAAGGCCCCCTGGTTCACCAACGAACTCAAGGACTCCAAGAAGGCCTGCCGCACCCTCGAGAAGGCCTGGCTCCTCGACAAGATCACCGACAACATGACCGCCCTCAAACTCGCCACCCGCAGACATCACCAGCTCATCCGCACCACCAAGAAGAAATCTCTGAAGGAACGACTGGACAAGAACTCCCATGACAGCAAGGAGCTCTTCAACATCGTCAAGGAGTTCTCCAACCCCAACACCGGCAACAACGACATCACTCCCTCGCAGGACCTCTGCGACTCCCTCGCCTCGTACTTCCACCGCAAGATCGCCGACATCCACGAAAGCTTCGGCGTTCCACCCCCACACCCATCGACCGAACCTACACACCCCGCCGCCATCCTCCAGACATGGACCGAAGTGACCCCCGAAGACACGACACGCATGATGAACACCATCCACTCCGGATCTCCGACCTACCCATGCCCCCACCATGTCTTCAACAAGGCCACCTCTACCATCGCTCCCCACCTCCGAGACATCATCAACACCTCCTTCGACACAGCCACCTTCCCGGAGAGCTGGAAGCACGCCGAGTTCAGCGCACTACTGAAGAAACCAACAGTGGACCCGACCGACCTCAAGAACTTCTGCTCCATCTCGCTCCTTCCCTTCCCTGCCAAAGTCATTGAGAAGATCGTCAACAAGCAACTGGCCGCCTTCCTCGAGTCGAACGGATCCCTCGACCCATCGCAGTCCGGATTCAGAGCCAACCACAGCACCGAGACCGCCCTCATCGCAGCCACCGACGACATCCGAGCCCTGCTCGACAATGGTGAAACAGCGGCACTCATCCTCCTTGACCTCTCTGCAGCATTTGACACTGTCTGCCACCGCACCCTAGTCCAACGCCTCAACGACACCGGCATCCAGGGGAAGGCTCTGGAATGGATCATCTCATACCTTTCCGGCAGAACACAGAGAGTACGCCTCCCCCCGTTACGATCTGAGGCCACCAAAGTCATCTGCGGCGTCCCGCAAGGATTGTCGCTCAGCCCTACTCTCTTCAACATCTACATGAAACCCCTCGCTGCCGTCGCACGCCAACACAACCTCAACGTCATTTCCTACGCCGATGACACCCAGCTGATTCTCTCCCCCACCAGAGACCCCGACACCGCCAAAGCCAGCCTACACGAAGGGATGAAAGACGTCGCCGAGTGGATGAACATCAGCCGCCTGAAGTTGAACACGGACAAGACAAAAGTCCTCATCCTGGGACCGTCGCCCTCCGCATGGGACGACTCCTGGTGGCCCCCGGCCCTAGGCACCGCACCCAAGCCAACGTACCACGCACGCAACTTGGGCGTCATCCTGGACTCCTCCCTTTCGATGACTAGACAAGTCAACGCCGTCTCCTCACCTGCTTCCACAACCTCCGCATGCTCCGCAAGATCTTCCGATGGATCCCGACCGAGACCAGGAAGACTGTCACCCAGGCCCTCGTCACCAGCAGACTAGACTACGGAAACACCCTCTACGCCGGTACAACAGCCAAGCTACAGAAAAGACTTCAGCGTATCCAGAACGCCTCCGCCCGACTCATCCTGGACGTCCCCCGTCGCAGCCACATCTCGAGCCACCTGAGAGACCTGCACTGGCTCCCTGTCAACAAGAGGATCATGTTCAGACTCCTCACCCACGCACACAAATCCCTCCACGACCTAGGCCCAAAGTACCTCAACGACCGCCTGACCTTCTACACGCCTACCCGCCTGCTACGATCCGCGAACCTCGCCCTCGCCGTCGTCCCTCGCATCCAGAGAGCCACTGCCGGAGGAAGATCCTTCTCCTACCTGGCGGCTAAGACATGGAACTCCCTGCCCGTCCGCCTGCGGCTAACCCAGGACCACCTCGCCTTCCGGAAACAGCTCAAGACCTGGCTGTTCGAGCAGTAGCAGACCCCCTCCCCCTAGCGCCTTGAGACCCTTCCGGGTGAGTAGTGCGCAATATAAATTCCATGATTGATTGATTGATAGATGGAAAAATCCTTAAATGGGGAGGAAGACTTATGTGTTGAACTACTCTTATTCTCAATTGTCTTTATTCTGCGTTTGGTGATGTATTTCTTGACCTAAATTATAATTCAGACTGCTTGGGCCTGTCTCGTATCAGGGGTATCTCATTATGTCTGTTGCCATGCGACTAGTCTCTACTTATGTAAGCGTTATTTGACTTATTGCGGTACTCGTTTTTTACCGCTGTTACTACTCTCATTCACAAACGTCTGAGTTATGCATTGATTGATGTGTTTCTTAACCTATAGTGTAGTTCCAACTACTCGTTCTTTTCTTGTGTCAGGGGTATTGCATTATGTCTGTTATGAACATAAGTAAACTAGTTACGGCGCTCGTTTTTTCTCACTATTATTTTACCCATTCATTACCCGTGTTACTCAATCTTTACCTCCGTAGTTGCTAAGACGCGTGTCCTCGGGGGTTATGGATATCTTGATCCCAGGCTGTCAATAAAGTATCAAAGGTATGCTTTAGTACAAAAGATATTAGAAGGTTTAAGAGCAAACGCTCCCGCACCTTCCTTACCCGAATTCAGAGACTTCCCCGCGTTTTGTGCTGGCTCTGCCCCGGGACACGGAAACGACGTTCCGGGCGTCTTTGGCTGTGTATGTCCATGGAAATAAAAATAGGACTACGACCGTCTCTATAATACTAACCCTAATCATTGAGTGTCTCAAGGCTAATTTACATTGTGGTATTTCAAAAAATATTTTAATTAGAATCCTCTCGCATTTATTGGACTCTACGGGCCACTGTTTTTATATTGTAAAGGGGCACGTTCTATGTCAGGAGAGATCTTGACCAATGCTCTTTCTATGTTCTAAACCATTACGAATTATATTTCAAATGTTTTGTTAGTAGTGAGTACTGGTCATATAGGCATTTTTGGCAGACTAAATGCTCTTAATTCTCCAAATACTAATGTCACAGTGGTACCTGTCGTTAGTTACTGAGCTTATTTTTAGAGATCTATTTGGAAAATTGATGCCACTGTATATTATCATTTAGTCCGTCAATATTAGTTTTCAATTGATCCACCCATCTTTGCTCCTTTTCAAACAGAATTCTCTTGGTATTGTGAGTTTTCTCATGCAACATTTCTATCACTGTCCATCTGAGGTATTCTGCCTTGTGGTCCAGTTCTGTAAAATGGGCACATAATTTTGTTGTATTCTTTTTTGTTTTAATATTGCTCTTATGTTCCCTAATCCGTGTCTTTACTTTCCTGCATGTCATTCCGATGTATTTCTTTCTGCAGGGGCATACAACCATGTAAATTACGTGCGTTGAGTTACAATTCGTATGCTGTTTTTGTGTCCAGGTGAATGAGTCCGTCAGTTGCAGTGTATTGGTGACAGTCGTTAATTTGCACACCAAGCAAGTTCCACAGGGATAGTGACCTGTTATTGGGGGCATATCGATACTCCTTGTCACTGGGATGTTCGGATGTTTTTGTGGTCGTGTGTGCACAAGTATATCTTTTATATTCTGAGCACGTTTGTTTGCGAATCTTGGTTTAGGCCAGTTGAATTTTCCTCTTGTTAGGATTCGCCAATTTCTGTTTACAATTTTTTGCACTGCATATGTTGCTGGGAAATATGTTGTTACGCATGTCATAAGGTCAGTGATGGGTTCCTTTGCTGTGGTTTGGAGAAGACATTCTCTTGGCTGATGTTTTGCTCTTTTTTGGCATTTCGCTATTGTTTTTAGTGGATAGTCTCTTTTTTGTAATTTCTGACTCAGTTCTTTTGCTTGTATTCTGTAATCACCTACTTTACTGCATTTCCGTTTCAGCCTCAGAAATTGGCTGTACGGCAAGTTCTCTCGCAATTTTTTTTCGGGTGGAAACTCTGATATGACAGGAGACTGTTTTTTGATATCGGTTTGCAGTATGTCTTAGTCTCGATCAGTCCATTCTCAACAAAGATCGTTATGTCAAGAAAGTCCAGACTTTTTTTGTCTGCTGTGAAGGTAAATTTTAGACATTCATCTCTCTGATTGAGCCATTCAATAAATATGTTCAGATCTTTATAATTTGTCCAAAGCATTATGATATCATCTATATATTGTTTCCATAACAATATATTTGCAGCAAATGGATTGGAATTATTCAGTGCGTGTTTGGACTCAAATTCACTCAAATAGAGCCCGGCTACAGATGGGGCAAACGTACTTCCCATGGAAGTTCCATGGCTTTGTATAAATAATGTTCCGTCATATTCAAAAAAGTTCTCTGTCAAAGCTAGACAGCAACACTCCAGTACAAAGTGTCTTGGGGTGCGGGGATTCCATTCTGTCATAAATAAGATGTTTTCCAAGGTCTGTAGCGTTTCTTTTTGAGGTAGGCTGGTATAGAGTGATTCCACGTCTAATCCTACCAATAACATTGGGGCATATTATCAAGGGGGTTTATCTCCGCTTTTTTGGCTTTAAAAGCCAAGAAAGCGGAGATAAAATTATCTCCCTATTACCAAGCTGTCGCTAACACCAGTTAGTGACAGCTAAAAGGAGATAGCGACCATCTTGGGCCCCGCTTTGCATGTCAGTGATATTTATCACTAATGACATGCAAAGTGGGCGTGCCAAGATGTTAGAGACTGGAAACAGTCCCTAACATCGCTATCTCCTATTACCAACTTTTGGAGATATTCTCGCTAAGCGCGAATATCTCCAAAAGCTAACACCTGCCCTGAGCAGTTCTTAGCCATGTTATCCAATGGGAGGTGGATAACATGGCTAAGAGCATTTGCTCGATAGTGCATGAATATCGCTGACTTTTCAGCGATATTCATGCATTGCGGCCGTTTTGTATAGCATTTGCGATAAACCTTGCTAATAGCAAGGTTTATCTGCGATAAAAATCGCCGATGTGCGGCGATAATTTTTGTCTCTAAACAAGTTAGAGACAAAAATTATCGCTAGTTGTTGGTAATATGCCCCATTGTTTCTTGCTCGAAGCTCATTCCTGTTAGTAGATTTAGGAGGTCTCCAGTGTCTTTTAAATATGTTGGTGTCCGTTGTACCAATGGTTTTAGGAACTGATCGTCAAACTTTGACAGAGGTTCCAATATAGAACCTATCCTCGAAACTATCGGGCGTCCGGGTGGGGGTGATCTGTTCTTATGTGTCTTAGGGAGCGAATAAAAGAAAGGTATTCTTGCTTCCCGTGCTACCAGATACTCCGCTTCTTTCTTCGATATCCATGAATTAGTTTCTGCTTCATTTATCAGGATGTTTATAGTATTTTGTAACCGCTGTGTCGGATCGATCATTATTCTCTTGTAGAATTTGGTATCTGAGAGAAGGGAGAGGCATTGCTGATTGTAACCTTCTTTCTCTAGGATTACAATGCCTCCCCCTTTATCCACTGGTTTGATAATTATTCTCTCATTATTCTGTAATTCCTCAAGGGCCTGTCTTTTATTCCTTGTTAGATTCTGAAATGGTTTCCTCATATTATTCTTTAGTTAATCTGCCCCCTTCAGTAGTGCTTGCTCAAATGTTTGTATTTCAATAGGGATCAACGTTGATTTTATTCTCAGGTTGGTGTCTCCTTCATTTTCCCTAGGTTCCGTGCCTGCAAAATATGCCTTTAGTTTAAGTGTTCTGCAAAATTCCGCTAGTTCACATTTCAATTTGAAAACGTCCAGCGAAGGCGTCGGGACGAATCCCAATCTTTTGTTTAGAACTTTGGTTTGTCTTTTGATAGTACTATGTCGGTTAGATTCACAATTAGTGATTCCTTTTGCTGGTTCCTGGTTTCTCTGATGACATACTCCGCGTCATCATATTCCGCTGTTGATCTTGCCACGTTAGATTTTTCTGACGTCCTCTTTGTTGGTTTTGGCCTCTCGCTAAAAAAGGCTGTTGTTGGGGATTTTCTACTCCTGGTATTTGTTGGCCCATCATTTGAGGCATTGGTGGCATTCCTTGATTGTAAGGATGCATCCAACCTGGATATTGTGGTATGTATGGTTGGCATTTGATGTCCCGAGAAGTTAGGCCTCGGCCACCTGTTAACCCTCCGTGGACGCTGGTAGCGGTAGATGTTTTTCCCTCTTCTTGGTGTTTGGTCTTCCAGGCTCCCTTCTGAGGTGTCCGATGAATTCCAATCTCCTGATTCGTTATCAGCACCAGGCTCTGGTGCTGTATACTCTTCCTTGGTGTACGGATGCATTTTTTCTTGGCTGAACCTCTTGAGATCCTTGCCCAATTTCTGTAATTTATTTCGCATTATGTACTTCTGTGTTTCATTCATCTCTTTGTTCACCTCTTCTAATTTCTTTTTGTAAAGCAAGATATGTACTACTTTCTTCAGATCACTTTCGCATACTTGAATTTGTGCTAATAGTTCGTCTGATAGTCTTTTTGCTGTTTTTACTATTAAGACTAAATAGTCTAATGTGCACTTCTAGGAGATCGATGACCAGTTGCGTCGAAACACCAGATCATGTAGAAAAATTTGTGGGGCATTATTTACCCATAGACCTCTAGGGGCTGACTTAGATCTCAAGTATTCTGTCATAACTATTCCATGGATAGCTGTCCAAATTTGCTCCCTCTTCTTCTCTGTCCGTGACTCCCAATCGTCTGTTTGTGCCAGAGCTTGCGTCAAATCTGTATTCTGTAATAGCGGTTGGGCCGATAGAATCTCATTTCTATCATTCTTTGTATAGCTTAGTCCACAATTATCTTCCATACTTGTTTCTTCTAGTGATTTATCTTTTCAGACTTTTGCAACTCCTTCTAGTGAGCCAAAAGGTAAACTCCTGCAGCTGCGCGCTGATTAATAATGCTAATAATCACCAGATAGGGAGGAGGAATATCTGTCCATTCAGTTCCCCTTATAAGTATTCAAAGAATCAAATGCAGAATGGACACTTGTAACTGCGTTACCTTGATTTGCTTAAAAAACCCTCATAAACGCGGTGGAAAAGTCGCTATGCGGTGTAACTTCCGAAGTGAGAATGAAAACGATATTAAGTAATATTAATAATGAGATGTTCACCTTAAATTGAGGTTTGAGCGAAAATATGCACATATGGCTGTATGCGTATCCCAAATTGTTTGTATGATTATGTTTCTATAATTACACGTACACCATAACCTCAAAACGAAACATAGTGGCAACACAAAATCCACTTGAATTACTGCACAAATGTAATGTAATGTAATGTAATATAATGTGTCTTGTAAAGCGCACTGCTGCCCTGAGACGTCGTGGCTCTGTAGACCACTGGGGAACCCGTCCTGGCTATCCCTGTGAGATGGTCCCTACTGGGTATCTCCAAGGTGAAACCAGGCATCCCCGGCGAATGTGTGGGGCCGTTATAGAGATGAAGCAAGCTAATGCAGAGAGTTGCCGAGTGTGATCCCTGGTTAGAGTAGGCACCGAGGCGAGAATTATTGAGTCCGCTGACCCTGGTCCACGACCCTGCTGCATCGGGAATTGAATCCTGGTCCCGGGCCGTTCTCCGCTTCCGAGTCTGCCGCCTCTAACCAGTGAGCCACACCACTACGGTGTAAGTATTTTTGTTTAGTCCTGACGAATGCCCCATAGACCCGGCTGGGCATGGAGGGGCAGAAACATGTTGACCGTTTTTTTTAAAGTGGTATAATATGATCTAGTAACACGATCTATGAGTATACCCAAGATTTTTACTAACAAGCCTCATCTAATCCCTATTAAAATTCATTCTGGATGCAAGCTTGTTTTTTATTTTTTTGTGGGCACTGACTTATCTCTGGACACTACTGCGCTGCCCAGACGTTGCCTCAGGCTTGAGGCGGGCATACAGCACATTTACTAAACCCTATGACGATGCCATAATGTGAGTGTGGGGCGGAGAAACAAAATACACCGCATAGCGACTTTTCCACCGCGTTTATGAGGGTTTTTTAAGCAAACCAAGGTAACGTAGTTACAAGTGTCCATTCTGCATTTGATTCTTTGAATACTTATAAGGGGAACTGAATGGACAGATATTCCTCCTCCCTATCTGGTGATTATTAGCATGCTGTAACATGGTCAGTCGCAATTACGTTCTATGATGCAATTAGGCTGGGTGTTACAAAACCTTTGTTCAGGCTATGTGCCTTGGCGTTTAATCAACACAACGTCACTGTTTTCTGAATTTAATCTCACAGATAAACAAATCAAATGACACAGAAGGGAGCAGACTATACGGTGCTGAACATTGAAAAACCGGAAAGATTGCCATTTACAGTCGCTGACAAACCAACTATTGAATTGATAATATCCGGTAAAATCACTCTGCCTGTTACAATTTTCCATTTTCAGTATTGCTTAAAACGTATACCAGCAGGTCTATATGAAAGGTTGGGTAAAGAATACATCAAGACATCCTGGAAATTACCTTACACACACACATGTTGGAGTGGGGGGAAAGAAGTGTTTCTTAGTGGTAATAATCGTGAAAACGCACTGAGCGGTTCTCTCCTATGTCAGGGTATAAACTTACACGGGGCCTGTGATGGTTCCTCTACCAATTCATCCTGCCACCTGCAAGGTTCACCAGCTGCAGTGATTGATCCAATTTTTAGGCAGCTTTCTAATGGAAGTTGCATTACGTTGAATGATCACAGCTGCTGTGGCATGTTGCCAGGTTTAGCCTATCTCGTAACTGTGTCAGCCAGGGTCACTTGCTGTATGCAAGTATTGTTTCCAAAAAACAAGACAGACCTTGAGTCGCCATAATGGTCTTCACTGAACATCTCTTCCATACAAATTGATACTTTAAGCAGAATGAAAGCCATTCTTGTTCAAAAACCTGTGTCATTGACCTCGGCCAAAGAAACCTATGATCTGCAAGTCGCAAGGACTTCTCCAGAGATACACACCCTATTAACTATAAACTGCCCTGTTCATTTCTCAGAAATGTTAGGTCGCATCTTAAACATGTCTGATACGAGTAGTATTGTACATGTATTTAAGACGATTTATTTGGGACTGTTGGCACCCTTTGAAGCAGTGCTAGGAATATTTCCAAACTTCGTGCACTCTGCGGACTGCCTCTAATTTTGGGACTCGCAGCAGGGATACTATTTTTGCTCCTTCTGCTCCGATATGGCAAGCCAAATCACCATCAATACACAGTTCACTGTGAAGAACACTCTTCTGGTGATGAAGTGTCATGAGCGCATAGTCCAAATTTTGGGATTAACTCGTTTGAGGGAATTAAATACCACATGGTTTATGTCATTCAGACCAATCTGGCAGGATTGCATCTTACCTGTTCTACTATGCCAGCTATGTGGAGAAGAATGCGTGTTAGACATCTGTCTCACACTCCCATCAGTCATTCCTACGGATGTTGATACTTTGCTGGACCCGGTAAAGGCCCATGCGCAGTGTTGTCCACAGCGGCTACCAATTCTGATGACGGCATTCATTGAGATCTCACAGACGGAAAATGCTGACGGTGAGGTACGAGAGGAAAGTGGCACACAGGTACCATCCAATTCGAACATTGCTAATGCGACCAACGCTGACGGCGATGCTTCACATCTATGTGCGATTAATCTTCTTATTGA
This sequence comes from Lissotriton vulgaris, assembly GCF_964263255.1. Taxonomy (NCBI): domain Eukaryota; kingdom Metazoa; phylum Chordata; class Amphibia; order Caudata; family Salamandridae; genus Lissotriton; species Lissotriton vulgaris. The sequence goes on along the minus strand of NC_141689.1, from coordinate 1,531,547,917 downwards.
GGTAATCCAACTTTGACCTACAATGGTAGACAAATTCTTTTCAGACTTAGAAGACTTGATGTTTTCTCCAAACAATAACACTAACTTTTGATTAGGCACGCAGTGTTCTGAAAGCCTCTGTATTCGACCTACATTTTTTCAAAACAAGTTTCTAACTATGGAACTCTATTTTTTTTTCCTATGATCAAACTTTTGTTTTTCCACATTTGTATTTTTTCATTTTTTTTTGCACAAAGTAATCTGCTTAAAATAGAATTATTCATAGGGAACTAGAATTCTTTGAATAAACTCCAAGAGACAATATTTGACCTTGCCATCATTCAACCAGTTTATATAATCTGCCATGGAATTTCGTGATTCATTCAGATAGCATTTTCAAAATATCATACTATATGCTTTGAATGAAACATTGCTTGAAATGTGTACAGCACATATTCTTTTTCATGTACAACCAGTACCAATGCATTCTTATGTATTTTGGGTGGGTTTTAACACATCATGTTTAGATATGTTTTAATGTGTTTGGAACTTTGTAATGTCCTACATAAGAAAGTGGAGTGGGTGCTGTGTGGCCACCCAAATACAGGCATGGCTACTTCCACCCGTACCAAACGTCACAACGATTTCTTGGAAAATCGGCTTAACCAGTTAGGGAACTTCCCCTTACTTGAATATTGATTTGTCCAAGAACTCATGTACTTTTAATGCTTCACAGCCAATGAACATTAAACTTGGGTAGCTACTGCTTGGAACACGTTACCCAATCTGATGTCCCAATACTCCACGAAGGGGGAGGGAATGGCTGGCAACACTCCTACTTTCAATTGTTTACAGCCAAGAAACATTAAGCTTGGGAAGGTCCTGCATGGAACATGTTACCCAATGAGATGTCCCTGATGCTCTGCAGAAGGGGAGTAAATGGCTGTCAAAACTTCTACATTCAATGATTTACAGCCACTCAACATTAAGCTTGCGTAGGTCCTGCTTGGAACACATAATTCAATCACATGTCCATGCTACTCCGCGGACGGGGAGGAAATGCCTGGCAACACTTCTACTTTCAATGGTTAGCAGCCAATGAACATTAAGCTCTGGAAGGTCCTGCTTGGAACATGTGAGCCGATCAGAAGTCTTTGCTACTCCGCGGAGGGGAAGGGAATGGCTGGCAACACTTCTACTTTCAATGGTTCACAGCCAATGAACATTGAGCTCGTTGTTGGAACACCTCAGCCAATTAAACGTTAATTTTCATCCGCGCACAGGGACAGAACACGCCCTCCCACATAATATTACATTTCGTCTGAGAAAGTGACACTGTCCATGATAAAAGTGAACACCGCATTATAAGTAAACATTACTGCGCATTATATTAAAAGAAAGCTGCACATTGTTTTTTTACCGATATGATTTACATAGTCTACTGAACATTGCTGCAATACTGCAGATTCACACTACCTGTGTGTGCACAGTTACAGAGCTTACTGAATACTGCCTCAATACAGCACATTCATACTACCTATGTGTGCACCGTACCCACTGCTTGCCACAAAACTGCGCTTTGTTTTCCCAACGAGATTTACAGAGCCTACGCAACCTTGCCACAATACCTCTCATGGTTGTTATGCAGACTTAATTTCCACAATCTACGCAACATTCAAAGTCCCTGCCTCTCCAACATTCAAACTCCCGGCCTCTACACCGTACAGACTGCTTAAACTAAGACCACACTGTTCCTACTATACCCTCTTATACAATTATTCTTTTTTTTCTGCCATTCGCTTTTCAACTCAGTAACAAAATGGCTGCCAAGACTTTCTAGTTTCAACTGTTCAAGGCCAAAGAGCCGCACGCTCGTGCTCGGAATGCCTCAGCCAATCAGATGTCAGAATTCTCAAATATCAATATCTGTAAAATGTCATATTTCGCAAAAGCTACTAAACAGATTTACACCATATAAACAAAAGCAAGCTTTCTGGACCAAGACCTTTCTCCCTGCCAAATTTGGCGTAATTCCGTTCAGCAGTTTGACCTGTAGCCTTGTTTAAAGCTTCTAATGGAAATCACATTGAGAGAACAGGTTTTAAGACCCCCTTTTTTCTGACCCCCACTAGATCAATCACTTCCAAACATTCAAGATAGCAACTGATCAAAAAAGAGAAACTTTTTGGAAAATTTCCTAAAGATTCGTCAAACAACGCCAAAGTTATAAGCACATGGAAGGCTTCAGGAGGGGTACCGCACAACCCCTCTCCTAACATGAGTGAAACCCCAGCGAGCCCCCCTATTGTTTTTTAGGAAATGCCCCGCAACTTTGCCCACCCAGATGTCTCATTAAAATAAAATGCGAGATTCCCGACCCCAGCGCAAATTGCGGTAGTTTTGATTTTTTTTTTTTAAATAATCTTTTTTAAATAATAATCTTTCTTTGGCCCTGTGAGTCCTTTTAAGACCCCCTGAGCAGGCCTAGAGAGTCAGGGTGTTTCTACCCTGCCCCCTTCTCTTGCTTTATATCTTTGTTTCTCTGTTTTCTGGTGACTTGCTTCTACCGAGTCACAAGATGGCTGCCAACACTTCCTGGTTTTGGAAAGTTGGCAGCCAATCAAAATAAAGCTGGCGCACGTGACCTGCCGCCCGATTCATCAAAGAAAATAGCGCTCGCAAAGGGCCAGATTCTGAGAATCTGGCCCTTTGCGAGAGCGATTTTTGCATTTGGGATTCAGCATCCCAAATGTAAAAATCGCTAATTGCGATCTCGCAATTTTGCGAGGAATTACATTTAAGGAATCTCTATTTGAGATTCCTTAAATGCAATTCAACATCCAATTTCATTTTGCGAATTCGCAATTTTTGCCGCAATTTACCGCGAGGTCAGACCTCGTGGTAAATTGCGGAAAAACTCAGAAAAATGCATTTAAATTCATTTTTCTGAGTTGCATGTTACACACACTCATGTCCTTTGGACATGTGTGTGTGCAACACATGTGTAAAGTTTCATTTGAGGGGTGCTACAGGGTGTCCTTTGGACACCCCTGGCACCCTTCAAATCGCTATCTTATTTGCGATTAGCAAATTGCTAATCGCAAATAAGGAATACTCCCCATTCATTCCAATGGGCCTTTTGGCCCATAGGAATGAATGGCGAGTTATTCCTTATTTGCGATTAGCAATTTGCTAATCGCAAATAAGGAATATGTAGGAATCGCATTTCTTCATGCAATTTCTACATGAATCCCGTTTTGCGAGTCCTTAATAGCGATTCGCTATGAATCACTATTAGGGCCTCGCAAAACGGGAGTATGATGAATCAGGCTGATAGTCTCCGCCCAGATATCCAAACATGTATTTTTCTAATTTCTCAGCAACTACTGAATGGATTTACACCATTAAAAAAAAAGTTGCTTTCTGATCCAAGCACTATGTTCCTGCCAATTTGGGGTATCCTGTTCAGTAGTTTCGGCTGTAGCCTTGCACAAAGTTTCCTATGGGAAAATTATTTTTTAAATCTTACTTTTTTAATTTCTAAAAAACTACTGACCGGATTTACACCATTTAAAAAAAGGTCGCTTTCTGAACCAAGCTCTACCTTTCTGCCAAATTTGGGGTAATTCAGTTCAGCAGTTCGGGCTATAGCTCATTGCAAAATTTCCTACGGAAATTAACATGGGGAAAATGCATTTTGGGACCCCTGTTTTCTCAGCCCCCACTTAACGAATCACCCCCAACCTTTCAGGATAGGAGCTGACCTGGATAGACTTTTTTGGGGAAGAATTTCGCGAAGATTCGTCAAACGACGTTATTAGCAAATAAAAATGCTTTTCCTATGGAAACTAGGTTCTAACTATAACTACCTACTGGAGACCGTCAGTAGGTCATATATATATATATAAATAACAAGGGCTTCCCGCCCGAAACGCGTCGCTGGTTCTGTTTTAATCTTGAAATAAAATACCATCTTGCTGAATTGGCTGGTCCGGTCCTCTTCCTTGTTGGCGTGGAGGCGGTGTCTGCGAACGCAGAGCAGGCTGGGGAGGAACCTTTCTTCATATATATATATACTTTGTTCACATGTGGAACATATTGTATTTGCGATAGGGATGCTTACAGCTAGTTTTGGGAGTATGATAAATTAATCTCTCGGCTTTTAGAATGTTTCTATGCACTTGCATTAGATTTCCAGAGCATTTGTTGGATTTTATAAAAAAAAGTTCTTTGCAATGTTGAAATTTAGGATTCATTTTAGTAGTTGATACTGATTTACCCAGATGAGTTTTACATAATCAATTGCCTTCAGTTGATTTACCCCCTAATTTGATTTGCTGGCTGTTTTAAGCGATTATATCCCTTCTTGTTATTTGAGCACTATGCTCTAACTTTGTCTTTTTTGTTTATTTAACAAACATTAATGTCCCAAACTTTTGGCTTCATTGTGAATTTGTGAACCATTTGCGTTGTTGCAACCCTTGCGTCCTGTTTCTTTAGGCGCTTGGGCTTTTAATTACAATTTAATGCACTGCCTACTCCTGAGGCGTCATGTGATCAAGCTCCGTTCGCGGAGCGAAACGCGTCAGGGAGGGCACTAGCTCTTTTCACTTTGCTGAATAAAATGGATTGCTGGCACAGGAGTGTGTGATGTGGCTTTTTGGTGTTTGGTGAACTTCGAATACAAGCACCTATTTGTGGAGTGAGGTCCATGCCTGCTGAAACCGCTACTTTCGGCGGTCAGGAGTTTCTGTTCATATATATATATATATATATATATATATATATATATATATATATATATATATATATATATATATATATATATATATATATATATATATATATATATATTTTAACTGACTGCCTGGGAGGAAGAAGTCAGAGTGTCCTGTCCCGGGGCTCCGGAGCGGAATTCTGGCAATCGGTCCCAGGTAGGACCCGTGCGGAATTATCAGTGGGGAGTGTGCGCGGCGCCGGCAGGATATTTTGTCAAAGCCCAGGCGGCCTTTCTTCGAAGTGCATTGACTATATTGCCATCCATTTAAGCACATATAAATATGTCCGCCGACGTACTGCGCAGCGGAGCTGAGGCAGCAGATTGCATGTACATAGATTCCCCGGCCGGGGGATCAACTAATGTAACACCAGCCAGCCACAATACTGGGTGCACCACCACGAGAGACTTCTTTAAAAAATTGGAGCGATTAATGCGCTCGGAACAGTCTAAGTGGTGGGAGCACCGGTCCCTATCATGGTACTTACAAGTTGGACGTATACCAAGGGGGCTAAGGAGTACCATAGCCCCAAGTTATGATAAACCGGATCCTGCAATGTTGGCAGAGTGGGCGGAGTCGAACTTGGAGTCTTCCAGCAAATTAATTCATATACTGGTCAAGTATGCTGAAAATGACCGCATTAAACTACAAGGGGAAATTGACGCTTTGGAATGTGATTTATCAAAACTGGAAATGACGGACCAAACTAAAAAAATGAGGGAGGAAATGATGTTCAGGCTAAATAGGGATGAATAAGCTATCAAGAGAAGAAAAGCTTTTAAATTCAAAAGAAATCGCGTGGATTATCAAAATGGGCAAGTCTTCACGTTTGCTCGACAATATGAGGCTGTGAAGGCTAGGGCAAGAGGGAATAGATTAGCTCAGCGCAAAACCAGTGAAACCACTGCTACATCGGTATTGGTCTCTGACCTCAGTTCAGCTGCTGAGAGTGATCCGGAAGGGGACCCAGCAAGAGATCCGAGCTTGGGCTTTATCAAGCTGTCCCTGGCACAAGAAGTCAACTGTCTGTGCCAGGATCACCGAGAAACATTGAGACCACGAAAACCTATTGGCATAAAAGACAAAAGGCAAACTTCAAGCGGAGCGAGCGGCGGAATTGCCAAACCCGCAAATGCAAATGGAGGCAAGCAGGGAAAACAAGGTCGCTGGAACCGGTTCCAGAAGAGGAACGGGGACCAACAGAAACAACAAGATCAGTAATAAATCTCACCGACCTCAAGCAGGGAAAACGAGGTCCTGGAACCGGTTCCAGAAGAGGAACGGGGACCAACAGAAACAACAAGATCAGTAATAAATCTCACCGTCCTCAAACTTACTGCAGGTCAGACCGCTTTCCTGAATCTGGGTTTATCATACTGACCAACCTGCAATATCAATTATGCAGACACCAGAATGGACATCTATAGGTTGACTCGTAAATTAAAGCTGAGTAAGTGTAGTGTAGTTCCTATATTCCCAATAGGCTCTGCGCATTGGAATAATATATTCAGCAGTGTAGACGTAGGACTGAGGTCGACTAGGTCTCTACTGACTATATTAGACTTAAGGTTTGCCAGCTAGCTCAGAGGTCACTAGAAACTTTCTCGAATAAACAAGGAGGAGTTTAACCTCCCTGGATAGACAAGAAGGGATTAGCTTCCGACAACCATATAACATGACAACTTTGCTCCCTCAGAATAAGAGTATATCTCTAGAGTCGTGTGAAAACAATAGACAGCTATTTCACTCAGTCAATTGTGCGTTCTTAGTTTCACCAGAGTGCAGAGAAGAGAGAGACAGGCGTTTTCAATAAAAGGTATAATTTATTGAGCAGTCTTCCTTCTCATGCAAGAGAAATGAAATGCCACAATTGCAATACTTAATGTAAAGTAAAGTGCGTACAGTAAAAGGAGTATTATGAAATAATACTGTAAAAGCATTGATATGGTTTCTTCTTAGCCATAAGATACTCTAAAATGGACAAAATATCTACATACATATATACATTGACTAACGTACTCTGCTGGTGCTTCTAAAATACGCCTACCCCGGTGTACCTGACCTAAGCCCAATATGTGGAAAGGAGTTAGTAAGTAGCAGTTTAAGTTAATTTGGTTTTGCCAAGAATCTGACTCAAGAATTCTCTTCAAGGGTTTAGTCAGCACCGTACCTTGGGAATAGGATGTAGGAGATCTGGTATCTCTTTCCTCAGGACTCGATATTCCAGCAACCCGCAAGGGTAGGCTGGAAACGCCGGAGCTGGATTTTCTCGGCTGGAGAAAAAGACAGCGTCTTTCTCAGCGCGTCAAAGAGGAGGGGCAGCGTCCGTGGGCTCTCGCATCAGCTGGGCTCTCGGGCAAGTAGATAGCTGCTCTGCTCCAAAACCACCACTGTGTGTTTGCTTAAGGCAACATTGGTATATTTATACCTGAAAGGTGCCGGGTTTGGCGTAAGGTTGGACATAAGACGTCAATAAAGATGTCACTAAGAACTGGCCATTCTTACAGTGCTCGCAGGAGTTCTATTACAAATCAAAACAAAGCAAACTGGGATTTCCCAGGTTGCTGGAGGTTTGGTGTGTCGAAAGAACTTGTTGTGCTTTCGAGGAATCCAAGGAAGTAGCTTCTGCCATGCCTTGGACTGCAAGGGCTATTTACTTAAATATGGATCTGATTCTTATGCCATTATAGGGATATTATTGATTATAGCCGTACAAGGGCATAAAATAGCAATATTGATTCAGGTTCCTAGATAAAAACACAATACCCACTCCACGATCTAATGTCCATCATTACTAAAACTAAGCAATAGTAAACATTTAAAGGTGCATGTGTATTCCAACCCACCCCAAAAATACATTTTGCATTTGAAATGGTGTATGCGACATACACGAAAGATTATTGGTACTGTACGCTTATCAAGCAGTATAATCATTCAGTAAAAAAGGATGCATATATATTTAGCTGAACGATTTGCGAAAATACACATGAAATGTCTCTTAATACAGAAAAGAAGGTCGAGACTATTCCATCACATATAAATACAGTTGCTTGTAAATGTGCTAGAGGCTGAGGTAATATATTGTCTCTAGAATTACTAAAAATAGAAGCTCTGTTCTTTAAGAATAGTTCTACTTTAAGCAGAGAACATGTGCCAGAAAAAGGTAAATATTTTGGAAGTTGAAAAAAAAAATTTCGTTTTCAGGGGAGAAAATAGTTCCAAATGCTTTCAATAGCTTTTGTTTATCAAAGCTGAAGGCCGAATTCAGAGTTCAGGGGAATGCTGTGTGCTCGTTGCTTAAAAAGTTATTCTTTCTGTTCAGGGGAGAACATTATTTCAGACAGATGTGCAAAAAAGCAGTCTACAGCTGCAGGTGAAAGTTCGACCAAGTTTGAAAATGCTGCATTAGTGCAGTTGTGAGAATGATTGCTATCATCGATGTCAGGATCAGCAATGCTCACAGAAGGTCGTACCTGGGTGATGTTGCTCTCATCTCGTACTTCACAGCCACCTAATCATAGTGGTGAAGTCTCAACGAATGCCGTCATCAGGATTGGTAACCGCTGGGGACAACACGATGCATGAGCCGTTACAGGACTTAGCAAAGTATTGATATCCATTGGTACTGCTGGTTGTAGTGTAAGACAGGTGTCCAACACGCATTCTTCTCTGCATAGCATACATCGAAGCACAGGTAAGATGCAATTTTGCCAGATTGGTCTGAATGAAAGAAACCAGGTCATATTCAGATCTCTTAGCTGGGCTAATCCATGGACTTTAGTTATGCGGTCCCGATAGCGTATAGATAGGATCGTTTCTTTCATCGTTGCTGGAGTCTTGTCTGCGATTTGGCTTGCCATATCGGAGCAGAAGGATCAAAAATAAAATTCCTGCTACGAGTCCCAAAAGTAGTGGTAGACCGCCAAAGACAGAATGGACAAAATTGGGAAAGATGCCCAGAACTGTTTCAAATGGTATTAACAGTCCCAAAAAAATTGTCTTAAATACATGTGCGATGCCACTGGTATCTGACATATTTAGAATTTGGCTTAGAATTTCTACGAAATGCACGGGGCAATTAGTTGATAAAAGTGTATGTATCTCTGCTGTTGTCCTTGCAACTTGCAGATCATACGTTTCTTTTGATGACGTTAAAGGCACAGTTGTCTGTAAAAGAACAGACTTCATTCTGCTTAAAGTATCAATTTGTATAGAAGAGATATTCAAAGAAGGCCAAATTGTCGCCTCTGTATCTGGAGTGCTGTTTGGATACAATACTTGCATACAGCAAGTGACCATGGAACTAACGCTTACGAGATAGGCTTTCCCTGGCACCATGCCACAACAGCTGTGGTCCGTTATTAGAACGTAACTCCCGTTAGAAAGTTGTCTAAAGAATGGCTCAATCTGTGTTGCAGGTGTGCCGTGCTGGTGGCATGAAAGGTTATTTGAAGTCCCCTCAGAGGCCCCATGCAAATTAATACCTTGGCACAGAAGTATACCGCTTAGTGATTGTTTACAATTATTACCACTAAGAAATACATTCTGTTTCTTGTCACTATAACATGTGTGTGTGTAAGGTAAATCCATGATGACTTAATGTACCCTTTACCCAACCTTTCATACTGGCCCGCTGGTATATATTCTTGGCAGTATTTAAATTGGAAAGTTGTTATCGGAATTGTAATTATTCCGTGTATTATCCATTCAATGACAGGTCTTTCTGACATTGTCAATGGTATTCTCTCAAGTTTTTCAATGCTTAGAATCGTATAGTCTGCTCCTTTTTGTGCCAAACTGATTTGTTTATCAGTAAGGTTAAAGATAGAGAATAATGACGTTGTGTTTATCAAACGCCATGGCACGTATCCTGAACGCAGATTTTGCAACGTCCAGCCTAGTTGTACAATAGAACGTAATTGGGACTGACCGTGCTGTAACATTAGTAAGTCCTGATCTATTATATTGATAGCAGATGATACAATACTGTTCAGTGAATATATTCTGGAGGACAGAGTCATTAACTCATTGTCCACAACAGAAAGTGATTTTTCCAAATTGATACAATCAATTTCTCGTATTTGTTTTGCTCTCTCAATTTGAGTTACTTTCCAAGCTTCGTTGTACGCAGCGTATATACCGGCCGCTATGAAACGTTTTTGACGCTTTTGCGTGGTCCCATTATGAAATCACGCAAGTCAGCAACGTCTTTAAGTAAAGTCAAGTGTTGCTTAATTTCAGCCAGTGTGGATGTATGTAGCCATTCAAGGTATAGTTTCCCTACACTGTATGTTGTTACTATCCCTGGATGTTGTCTCTGGGAGTATCTAGGGTCTGGTCTGGTCATTTTGAACCCCTGTTTTTTGTTCAGGAATCTATCTTGACAGTTATTTTTGTCTGTTGGCCAGATCAACCACTTTTTCCAATCAGGATGTGTTCTGTTTTGGTGTAAAATATGGGATACGTCTATCTCAATATCTGTAGTGGTATTGGCTTTGGAATAGACGGTTTGTTTAAGTCTTTAATCTTAGCTAGGCCAAGACAAGTAGTCTGTTGAATGGTGTCATTCAAGAACATTATTTGTTCTGGGATCATGCAGGCTCAAAATAATGCTTCTAAACCTTGGACCTGCCATTCTTTTGTACCCCAGATGGTTTTTGTTTCAATGTTGTTTTTCCAGAAATCAAAACCAAATGTAAAAATTTTTCATAAAATGTTTCAGAATAAATCAATTTAGTATTTGTCAACATAGTTTTTATCCCTGTCTTATCTAACAGTTCATAATAAAATGTTTCTGCATCACTTGTGTTAAACCCTGAGAAGTATGGGAATTTCTCATAAAATGTTTTCGAACTGCTTTTAGGTGGAGTTGCACAATGTTCCCATTGATTATACTTAAAAACATTTCTAGGTTGAGCAGATTTATGCAAATAGTGGTGTGCAAATTGGTTATAGCAGTACATTTGTTCATAGTTCGATGAACCCTGTAAATAATCATGTTCTGTAAATTTTGCTGACATTACTAAATCTGACATCATATTATTTATGCTTTCAAAGTCCTAATCATCAGAGAATGTACTTGGTTTTACAAAGTCACTTAATGAAACCTTGAATTGATGTGGATATTTCAAGAGTTCAACCGGGCCATAGATTTCGTAATCCGTTTTGTCCCAAGCTACCCCCACCGGGTATTGGAATGGCTGTGACATTCACTGATGATAGTTCTCTTTTCTCGATGTGAGATGACTTGTGTGGCTTTAGGACCAAGTTGATGTTCTGACTTGCTGTGTCCATTGTACTGTATTTTCCCTCAATTAATTTTCCCAAACAAAGTACCATGATGAGCCAAAGCAGGAGGAAAAGTACACCTAACACAATCCAAAATTCAATCCATGGAGAAATCAGATAGGTTTCTTTGAGTTGGTAAAAGACTTCAGTTACTTAATCTTTGAAAGTTTATGTTGTTGGCGTTTCTTCAGGTTCGCTTGGATCTTCAGAAAAGTTATCGAAATTGATGAAGTAGCCTGATGCAGTTCTGTCAATTGTTGAAATTGCTTCCGAATTTTCTTTTGCTTTTACAATTTTCCTTTCATTAGCATAGTCTGCGGCTACATCGTTGTCGACTGGTGTTTCTTGACGAACTGTTTCAATTTGGGTTTCAAGAGGCACAAGTTCCATGGCATTGTTGCATAGTCCTTTTTTATTCACTGCAGGTTTATCAAATGTGGTTAGTCTCTCAGTTTGAACCTCTTGGATTGTAGCAAATGTTGGTATTCTGCTATTTCTTGGGAGTCCACTGGGCCTACTACTTATTATTTCCCACATGATTGTGGTTTTACTAGGTCGATGGATACAACTCGGTTCTCCTTTTTACCAGCAAGGGGCGGTAGTACAACTGATCTTGTTCCGCTGACAGCTAAGACAAGTACTGCTTTTTTGTAAGAAGGCCCAAATTCCTTCTTCACTGCGATCTTCTCTCTGACCAGATCCCCAATCTTTGGAATCCAGACAGGCCTTGCTGGGACAGGTGGTTTATCTTCAGTGGCTGTTGGCTGCTGTTTTAACTTTATGTTGCTCAGGGCTTTTCTTGTTTCATTTAAGTCCTGTAAAACAGCTAAACGATCTTTGATGTCAAAGCATTTTTTCTTATCTTCTCCCACTGAAGTCTGACTATCTAAATCCTGAATATACATTCTAGTTCCGAACAATAGTTCGTACGGGCTGAAACTTTTTAGAGAATTTCTTTGCAGATTATTAAGACTACGTTGGACAGTTATTAAATGTTGGACCCACCCATCACCCGAGCCTAATACCCTTGCCGTTACAGATTGCTTTATGTCCCGTTTTTTTCTTTCCACAATCCCATTTCCCTCAGGATGGAAGGGACAAGAGTACCGCAATGCAATGCCCATGCTGGTCATGGCCTCCTTGTAAGCTCGAGAGCTGAAAGCAGGACCCTGGTCCGAATGTAGCATGCCAATTGCGTATGTGCCGATAAAGACTCGCAAATCTTTTATAACAGTTCTGGCGTCAGCCGAGCGCTGGGGTCTGTATTTTTAAGTGAATCTAGTCTTAAAAGGAAATTAATGCGACACTGGAATTTACGTATAGATAGCCTTATGCTAACTACAGAAATGGCCATGGCAATACTCCGGTCGGTTCGCTACTGCGATCTCTGTTGCAGTTTGGACAGCTCTTTGCAAATTTGTAATGTTGCAGGCTCATCCCCGGCCACCAGTATTCTGATTGTAATTCTTTCAGAGATTCCTTGATCTGTTTGTGCCTCGGACCTTCACCCATGTGTGCGTCTGCTATTAATAAGACTCTCCTGTTCGTGTTTGGAATTACTCTATCCCCACTCCAGGGATTCGAGCAAAAGGAACGGAGTTTGCATCAATTATGTATGTATAATTGAGTGGATAATTCACGAGTAGTGCTGCACAGTCGCCTTTTGAAGACGTTTTTACCGCCAGCATGGTTTTCCCGTCTATGTATTTTTCTGAACGCTTTTTTGTGGCTACGGAAGCCGGTTGAGTTGCTTCCGATGTGGCTGTATTAGCCAATGAATTCCCTGCAACGTGAACGCCATCACGTTGATGACTCAGTGTATGTATCACGTGAGTCTTTCGTAGTTCTTTCTGCAAAAGAACTACCTGTTCCCAAAGCTTCTTATGCTTTATTGTGGCACCTGTGTCATCTTTGTAATCGTTTTGAACACAGTTCTGCAAGTCATTATTGTAAGATTTGATGCAGAAATGCGAATCGCACACTACTAGTGTCGGGAATTCACGATCGGCATTTTCAAGCGGCATCTTTAACCCCTTCCCTGCTCATGACGAGCTCAGCTCGTCAAAAGGCACAGTGGAGCTGTGCTTATGACGAGCTGAGCTCGTCATGAACAATGGTATATCTTACTTTGCAGCACAGGAGGGGAAAACCTCTAGCAGCCAAGGTGTTAAAGATCTGATTTCAGCTCGCTGAGCCGAACAGTTTCTCAGTGATTCAGTTTTTGTTATTTTTGGTCTGAATTTACCACAGCGCCAGCGACCTTTAACAATCGCGCATGCTGCATTGTAGGATTTATTATCCACATCGTAATGTTGTGTACATCTGTCCGTATAGATTATACAAGAGTACTGTTGAAGAGGCAGAATTTCGATTGGCAGAGGATATTCTTCTTCATATTTCAAATCTTTCAATTTTTTCATGTTCGGGTCAAAATAGTATGTCACGTCTTCTGCAGCAAGAGAATTTTCCCACTGTATCCATTTTGGATCTAATGCCACTGTTTTTAGATTAACTGGGCTTAATAACGCCTCAAGGGCTGATTCTGCTGTAAATCCCACTGCCCCTTCCATATGACCGATGGGTCCAGGACGGGATCGCTGACTCTGAGACTGAAACTGTACCTCACTCTACACTCTTCAGCGATGCACGACTGAAAGGAACTGGTACAGAAAAGGAGAGTGATCGTATTTTGCAAGGATTTGTGCCACCGTCGATGCAGTTGGACACTACAGAACCTGAAACATTGTTTAAAGACCACACCGTACCTGGGAAGCAACGATATAATCTGAGGTCAAGAAAAAGGGACTAATAAAAGTGAACTTATGTGCCTCTCTTTCCTCTAAGAACTATTTTTGATTTTACAGCTCTCTCGCCCAGGGAACTTCCTCATTTTTGATTTTCGAACCGCCATCCGGTTCTGCTGCTAGGGCCGCGGTTGAAGTCTGAGGAGTGCAGCTGGGGACGCCTAGGTCAACGGTTCTGGTCGGTCTGAGGGAATTACCCCGGACTGGACAGAGCGCACTTCTTGGCAGAATCAAACTCCCACCGCGGGCAGCAACTAGAGGATGGAGTTCCCGAGGGTAGAGAGACCTGTTAGACCCACGAACTTTAAAAAGCAAATATGCACCGTGATGACCAGAAAGAGATTCTTGATAGTATGTATTCTACTGTTGTGCAGCATAACGATATTCTTGATTAGCTTCACTCTATCCCCATTCCAAGTTACCCTTGTAAATAACACTCAGCCCGCACCTCCTCCTACTGTCCCCACACACTCCTTTCACCCTCTGCCTGAACACGAGTCCGCCAGAAGACTAGAATTTGTAAATAACTAATTCATCCAGCTCCTACACCAGCACCAGTCTGTGATGAACACATCGAACTGTTGGATATGTGGACTTATGCCGCACACGGCCGATAGGGGCATCCCTTACTTCGTCCTGCCATTCAGTTACTATGGTTCTCTGTGGGCTTTCCAGACAATGTTCCTGTTTGCCATAGAACCATATCCCCCGCGTCCCATAGGGAGCAATGTCAGCAACAAGGCACTAGTGGCAGGAATACGGAATATGAGCAGGGATATTGACACGTCTCGGACAATTCCCGAAGATGAGTTTACCCCGTACAGTAGATGGAACAGCACCCGGTATGGGATTTCTTTGAGTAAGAGCCAGAAATCGAAGAAATCCTCCCTAGTTTGGGTAGTACCCCACCGAGGTCACCTATGTCTGCGAGGTATTGGTAGGGATCCCAAAGCACAGTTGGGGAAGAGCGTATGCACGGAAACGTATGTGTTCGCATCCCGAACTTCCCCTCCATTCTTAGCGGCTAAGGGTACATACTTCGTCTGCCATGACAAAGCTTACACATGGTTGCCCCCTGACTTCTCAGGCACATGTTTTATCTCGTTTCTGCTGCCACCCACCTACACGGCCGGGGCAGATTACCATCGGACAAGGACAGTTAGGGGTGTCGTGAGTCAAGACGACACTGCGGATCAAGAGTTTGGGGCAAAGGGTTTTCTGCCGTTTTGGGGGCCTATGGTGAACAGCAGGAACATTCGCCAGTTAACAAGGGTAGTTGAATCCGCCGTGACTGAGACGGCCGGTGCCCTTAGTAACCTGACTGCCGAGCTTCAATCGGACCGACGTATGACCCTTCAAAATCGGGTTGCCCTAGATGTCATACTCGCAGACCGTGGTGGCGTATGTAGAGTGATCCAATCCAGTTGCTGCATTTTCATCCCTGATAATGCTCCGACGGTGTACCAGGCCATCTCCAAACTACACAAAATCTCTGATTCCCTTCACTTGGAAAAAGGGGATTGGTCTTTGCTCGGTTGGTTCTGGGAACTGATATCTGCCTGGGGATGGAAAACTCTGATCTTCATTGGGATGATCTTAGCCATTCTGTTTATGTTCTGCCTGTTTGTGCAGTGCGCTCCTGCAATATGTGGCCTTTGTGCTACTTCATGTGTAAGGAAGCCTGTGTCGAGGGACGAATTGAGCCACAGAATGATGCTACAGCAACATCTCCATGAATTCATCAATACAGACTTGGACTCAGATTAGCATGAGTTATTGCCTAATATGAGGGCAAAAGGAGGGTCTGTGGTTCTGAAATTCTGGACCTTGCTGTGATATGGTACCAAGGTCCAACACTCGTGTCCCAAAATATCACCGTACCATGACGAATTTGGTATCGACAGACCGGTAATGATTAGGACCTTATCCCTGTGTATTTGCGTCATGATTGAGCGATGCTAACACCCCTAAATCATGGTTTCCGTTCCAAACCTTCGGACTCCATTTTGTGAACGGCATCCATCTTATGCCTTGCCCTCATATAAGTCAATTGATTAAGGTTGAGCTTGATCTGAAAGGACACGTCCACCTTAGCTGACTTCCCCATGACCTGGCCGAACTGACTCCACCGCCTCCAGCCAAACCTGTTTGGGCAGCTCCTCGCCCAGTGGCCGAGTAAGATATCATCAAAGCACAACATGCCATAAACCATTCACCACCTACAGACCATGTTTTCTACACACATACACCTGTCCATGTTCCTTGTTTTTGGCCAGTTTTATGACAAGGAGGTGCCCTGTTTTATTGGGGTTTCATCGATATCTGATTGTAGTCCCGGGCTGGGCTGGGTAATCTATCACAAACTGGACATCTAAAGTATGGGTTGGCCGTCATGACTTCGCGTTTTGCTCTATTGTGTAAATATGTCTATGACCATATCGTAAACTCAAGAATTCTTGCCCGAAGTGTAAAACTGTGTATAAAAGGAGAAGGCTGGTTCTGTAAAAACTAACAGTCTCCTGAGAACTTACGGCCCGTGCTGTCGTACTTCTAGGACACATGTTACTTGGTTGCAGCCAATAAAACTCGATCTCTGACTTCACCTAGAAGACTCTTGGTTTCTGTGGTCCGGAACAGGGAGAACTCAGAGGTCTTCGGGTGTGATCCCCTGGCACCACCGGGTTCCTAAAAACCCGGCACCTCAACATCCAACATTAGTTCCACTTCATTATGTTTTTTGGATGTGGAGATATATGTTGAGAATAATACCCTTCCGACTAAGTTGTATAGGAAGCCCACTGCTCGCAACCTGGTCTTACACGCTGCTAGCCATCATCCGGCTCATCTAATCTGGAGCATCCCCTATGGGGAGATGCTTCAGATAAGAAGAATTTGCAGTACTGATTCTGAGTGCGCAGCAGCTCAGGAGGATAGTAAGAAACGCTTCCTAGATAGAGGATTTTCCCACCAAATTCTTGCAAAGGCCATTAAACGCACTAAGAGCATCACCAGGCAGGAGGCCATGATTCCAAAGACAAGGGTAGATCAAGCTAGAGGTCGGGATTCCAATACACCCTCACGTATTATATTAACTTATAATCGTCAACATGGGGAGCTTAGAAAGATTCTCTATAAGAATTAGAACCTAGTACAAAGTGACCCAGTCATCGGACACAAAGTAGCCAGTAAACCACTACTTACCTTTAGAAGATCACCCTCTATGGCTAAGGCTTTAGTCAGGAATTCGTTGGAACCCCAATTATCCACCACATGGCTGTCCCTAAGTAAGGGATTTAAAACATGTCCCCAATGCAAAGCCTTCCGTTATGGCAGCAATAGGACGCATTACAGTAGTCCTTTCAGGCAGGAACCATTCGCCTTCACCAAGAGGCTAACGTGCAGGACTGACTATGCGGTGTATGTGTTGGAGTGTCCGTGTGGGTTGAGGTATGTCGGCAGCACCAGGTTACCCGCCCACAAACGGATACTCCAACACACACGGGCGATTGTTGGGCGTGACCAGACTTACCCGGTTGCCAGGCATCTCAAACTGGAAAACACAGGTAATCCAGATCAACTCCAATACTATGTCATCGACACAGTAGTAGCATCTAGGAGAGGAGGAGATCGGGAGGCCAAACTCTGTCTCCTCGAGACAAGATATATATTGGAGTTGAACAGCAAAAATCCAAATGGATTGAATGACAGGGAGGATCTATACACGTGTATTTAAAAACTAACCAGTAAGATTTTGCCTGTCCGGGGATCTGACTATATGTAATGATTTATTGTGATTAAAGATTGAGGCTGAGCGAGGTACAGTTTCTTATGATATAAATGTATTTATGATCTGTCTGTTTTTTGCACAATTAGCGTATTTTGCACTATTTCATTTGCACTTTACACTTTAACTTTTTGGACAGACTTGGACCATCAGCATTGCTCACTTGGGCTGTATGAAGCCGGATGGTTTGTTGGACAGTTGTTATCCTCAATTTTGGGATTGTGCAAGATTTCAAACAGAGGCTTATAATATGCAGCAGCATTTTTGTAATCGGGCCTAGAGATATTGGGGTTATTCTGTTCTTATGGGCCCCATAAATAACAATGTGTAAGATGGTATGAGAGTTTCCATCTCACAGTTGCCACCATGTTTTATATGAATTTTTTACACATGTTTTTATTATGGATATTTCTTATTGTGCCCCATTATGCTGCTACTTGATGCTTTCTGACATATGGAACGATATTTATTTATTTATTCCATTGCGTTTATTTGCGCAGTATTTTGTCTATGTTTACAACTTGACTATCAATGCAACTGCACTGTCACTTTAAAAGTCTGTCTTTCCAGCATGCAGTATGTCATATGATCAAGCTTCTTTCGAGGCGAAACGCATCATGGCAGACGCGCTGGCACAAATAAACTAAATACCTTTGGACCAGCAATCTAAGGGTCTGCTCTTCGTCATTTTTGGATTTGGCAGCGAGAGCTCTGTGTGTGACGAATTTCTGGATATATATATATATATATATATATATATATATATATATATATATATATATATATATATATATATATATATATATATATATATATATATATATATATATATATATATGTATATATATATATATATATATATAAATATATATATATATATATATATATATATTCACTGAAAAAACCATAGGTTATAGACCATATATAGTTAGGAATTAGCATTTACAAAACGTTATTTTACTCACACAAAACCATTGAAATTCGCATATATAGTTAGTTGCACTAACTATATATCGCGCACCCGCAATCCACTGCTGATGATGTCACATATTACATCATTCATGACACGGTCAGTGACATCACTGATGACATCACTGATGACATCTCAAATGACATCACTGATGACATCACTGATGACATCTCAAATGACATCACTGATGACATCTCATTTGACATTACTGATCACATCACTGATGATATCATTCATGTGATAATACGATGAACCTCTTCAGACTCTAATATAACTTTAGATACAATCAGTGTAAACAGAAACTCACAGACTGTCACTCATCCATGGAGTTACTCACACACCTAGTCAGTCATGCAAAGAATCAATCACACCTCCATTTCCTCAACTATACAGTTATACACACCTTACTTATTCAAACATATACTAACACATATTTACTCTCTTATACAATCCCTGATACAAGTTCTCAATGATCCATACAGCCACTCACACATTCACTGGCTCTTATGCACAGTTATTTATATATGTCAACTCTCACATGTACTGTGTTTTATATATGTACTTACTTTGACATGTAGCACTGAGATATCCATTCACTCACCAATACACTCATGCACACAGTCAACCGCCCATACAGCTGTTTCCACATGCTCTTTTGAACCCATACATCTAGTGAATCAACTGCTCACACATCTATGCACAGAGTCATACACCTCCCAGCCACCCACACACACACTCAGTCTCCCATACAAATACTTGGGCAACCAATCAATAACCCATATAGTTACTCATATAGCTACTGATCAACACAAGCAGCAGTTTACAGAACAACAGACATACTGATGCACACATTCAGACAGTTTAGCCACTAACCCATGCACTCAGTGAGACACATTTAATCACTCACTCATACAGTCAGTCATGCACCTACTAAATCCTTCATCCACTTATACATCCACTCATTCTTCAATATGTAAGACATATTTTAACTTTACAGAAACATACAGTCACTGGATGTTGTCATCAGTGATGTCATTTGAGATGTCATCAGTGATGTCATCAGTGATGTCACTGACCATGTCATGAATGATGTAATATGTGACATCATCATCAGTGGATTGCGGGTGCGCGATATATAGTTAGTGCAACTAACTATATATGCAAAGTTCAATGGTTTTGTGTGAGTAAAATAAGGTTTTGTAAATGCTAATTCCTAACTATATATGGTCTATAACCTATGGTTTTTTCAGTGAATATATATATATATATATATAATTTCTATGGCAAAATGAAACCCCTCATTTTGTTCCTTTTCAAATTAAATGTATTAAGTGTTACCACTTTATTCCAATCAAGATGACTTCAGGTGTGCCATACTTTTGTCGTAAGTAAGACTGTTAGCGTTCTAGTTGTTCTTTAGAACACTCTGGAACATTCTGTCATTGGGCTATAGTTGGGCTACATCTGGCTGATATTTGGGCTACATTTGTTTTTTTTTGTCTCTGGTGGCCATCTTTGGGCTACATTGGGGTACATTGGGCTACATTTGGGCTCTAACATATATATAGCCCAATGTAGCCCAATATATATTTTTCAAAGTTAATTTTCGGAAAAACCACTGGAGCATATATCTTGAGACATAGCAAAGGCACATCGGGGTACCAGTCCCTACAATTTTGCCAAGTTTGGTGGAAATCCATTCAGCCGTTCGGGCTAAAAGTGAGTCCAACCGCCCTATTGAAAACTCAATGTTAAAAACACGTTTTGGGACCCCCCCTTTTTTCTCAGCCCCCGCTTGACGAACCCCCCCAAACTTTCTCTGGACGCTCAGAAACAAAATGTGCCATTTTCCTGAAAATTTCAGCCAATTCCTTCCATGAACGCCAAAGTTATTTAACATAGAATTTTCAGAAATCCCTATTAAAAAAAAAATCCTAACTATATATACCTACTGGCGACCGCCAGTAGGTAATATATATATATATTTTTATGGCACTATGTCATTATTCGGTTCTAATATATTGCAGACATCCACCCACATTCCAACTGGTGGTTATACATGCGGTACATACTTTTGACTGTGTCCATGTGCGGAGTTTTCCTTAATGCTATTTGTTTCCAAGTGATGATTTATTTACCTGGGATCTTGGAGCCTCATTACACGGCGTTATGGTTCATTTGTTTTCATTTGTTATTTTTTTAAACACTTGTCATTTCATGAGTCCTTTCACTATGTTCATTACCCAGAGAAGGCGTGCACTATTGGTCACTTTTGATTGTCCTTTTTTATGATTACTATTTATACGCTTTGTTTGTTCCTGACGTGTTGTGTGAACAAGCTCTCGTGTAGAGCGAAACGCGTCACCTTTATCTAATAAATCGTCACTGACCATGTCATGAGTGATGTGACGTCATCAGCAGTGCATAACACGCGCAAGTTATAGTGAGTCCAACTAACTATAACGTGGAATTTCAATGGTTTTATGTCAGTAACATTTCCAGCTAACTATAACTGGTGTGAAAACTATGGTTTTTTCAGTGAATTTAATAGGTTTTTTAAATGCTAATTCCTAACTATAACGGATGTGAAACCTATGTTTTTTTCAGTGAATTTCATAGGTTTTTTAAATGCTAATTCCTAACTATAACTGGTGTGAAACCTATGGTTTTTTCAGTGAATATATATATATAATCAATCAATCAATCAATCAATCAAAGCATTTATATAGCGCACTACTCACCCGGAGGGTCTCAAGGCGCTATATATATATATATATATATATATATATATATATATATATATATATATATATATATATATATATATATATATCACAGCTCCTTTCCGTTGCCTTGGTAGACCCACACTCTTGGGACGGGCGCTTGGTCCAGCGGTGGCAAACCGCTAATCTATCTTGCTCCACTGTACAACAGTATGACCAGCTCTTGCATTAGTTTATAAATCTCTCCAAATGATTTTATTGTACACTTCAATTTCCAGACAAACACGTTTCAGCCTTAGCCTTCGTCAATGTCGACGGACGCGTTGAAGCGGACAGACATACACTCCTGTTGTGTCAATTACAATAAAGGAAGGACAATCAAAATACAATTTGACAAGCGCCATCTTGGAGTGAGTTGTAGATCGTATGAAGCATTGAACCAAAACATAAACAAATTCATATTCAATATGCATGCTCATGTAATCTATCTATGAGCAGCGATACACTGTTGTATACATTATGCTTATGTACACAAGTTATGTCTATATACACTATTTACAATGCTCATCGATCTGGTCTCTGCATTGATTTATGGAGACAATTTCGGGATGCAGTTACAGAGTTGCCCTGTCTGTGTTGATACCGTTTCTCTAATATTTGCATATTTTACAAGCAGTAATATAGCCTTGAATCGGCGATCATCTCATTATTGAGCCAGTAAAATCAGCAGTTTAGCACTTCATCATGTGAAGGGCTCAGTTATGCCCTGGATGGGCTCTTGTTACTGATTCTTAATTTGATCAACACTGTCCTTGTATTTGTATGTATAAGCTTAACACTTACCTAATATTTACATTTAAAACACATTTGCCTTTACCATTCATGCCTTAACAACATAATTTGTTGGAAGGCATACGTGGTAAAGGCATATGCATTGTAAAATTATGCGTGGTAATGGTTATGTGTGGTAACGTTACCTGCGTTGTAACGAATGAATTGTAATCATTACGCGTGGTGGTAATGGCACGTTGTAATGCTTGTTTCTAGTTACTGGGTGATTTTAATCTATGAACAGGAACATATTCAAGCTCTAATTTTAAACTAAACTGTACAAACAATAGTGAAATGCATAAGAAATATTCCAGACAGGGGAATTTTTAAACCATTTTCTTCATACATTTTATTTACTTTTCTCTCTTGATTGTTTCATCACTAATAGAGACATCCCTATCCCCCCCCCCAAGATACAGATCAAGGTTGTTCTTCTATAATTAACTTTATCCGCTTTGCTGCAGCCGGAATTCCCCCTCTGTGCGGGAGAATTCCACGCATGTACAGTTCGGACGGCCCTTACCTGTCCTCCGCTCACGCCCACCGTGACGTCAGACGGCCGAGGGCCGTCCGACGCACCGAAGCGGGTATATTTGTCCCAACTTCCCTGCTGATTTGTGACATAAAGCTCCCGGCTAGTGAATTTAGTGACCATATATATATATATATATAATCAATCAATCAATCAAAGCATTTATATAGCGCACTACTCACCCGGAGGGTCTCAAGGCGCTATATATATATATATATATATATATATATATATATATATATATATATATATATGGAAAAACACAGGTGGCTCACTTGAGAAGCACACGAGAAACGTGCAAGGTCACCAGCCTTTATTTAAAAGATACAGATAAGTTCAGGAGCTGGTAAATTGAGGGCAGCCTTAAGGTCAGCCTGACGCGTTTCGAAATGAAGATTTCTTCCTCAGAGGCTCTCAGAAGGTATGTGCTTGAAGCTCCTCCTCCCCAGCATTCATATTTATATCCCGCCCCTGGATGGGGGTCTTCGTCATGTGCTTGGCATTCTGGGAGTTGGAGTTTTTGATTATTGCATCCATGCAGCGCACGATTACTGCCTGAGATAAGACCCAGCTTGGGCCCCAGCTGCTGGACAAAGTCTTCATTCTGCAGCGTTTCCCCGCATTTGCGGTAGGTGAATCCATCCACGCGGCCCCCTTCATATGTTGGGGTGGTGCATCCTCAGCGGTAGAGCGGCCGCTTTTAAATGGGAAAACACAGGTGGCTCACTTGAGAAGCACACGAGAAACGTGCAAGGTCACCAGCCTTTATTTAAAAGATACAGACAAGTTCAGGAGCTGGTAAATTGAGGGCAGCCTTAAGTTCAGCCTGACGCGTTTCGAAATGAAGATTTCTTCCTCAGAGGCTCTCAGAAGGTATGTGCTTGAAGCTCCTCCTCCCCAGCATTCATATTTATATCCCGCCCCTGGATGGGGGTCTTCGTCATGTGCTTGGCATTCTGGGAGTTGGAGTTTTTGATTATTGCATCCATGCAGCGCACGATTACTGCCTGAGATAAGACCCAGCTTGGGCCCCAGCTGCTGGACAAAGTCTTCATTCTGCAGCGTTTCCCCGCATTTGCGGTAGGTGAATCCATCCACGCGGCCCCCTTCATATGTTGGGGTGGTGCATCCTCAGCGGCAGAGCGGCCGCTTTTAAATGGGAAAACACAGGTGGCTCACTTGAGAAGCACACGAGAAACGTGCAAGGTCACCAGCCTTTATTTAAAAGATAAGACAAGTTCAGGAGCTGGTAAATTGAGGGCAGCCTTAAGTTCAGCCTGACGCGTTTCGAAATGAAGATTTCTTCCTCAGAGGCTCTCAGAAGGTATGTGCTTGAAGCTCCTTCTCCCCAGCATTCATATTTATATCCCGCCCCTGGATGGGGGTCTTCGTCATGTGCTTGGCATTCTGGGAGTTGGAGTTTTTGATTATTGCATACATGCAGCGCACGATTACTGCCTGAGATAAGACCCAGCTTGGGCCCAGCTGCTGGACAAAGTCTTCATTCTGCAGCGTTTCCCCGCATTTGCGATAGGTGAATCCATCCACGCGGCCCCCTTCATATGTTGGGGTGGTGCATCCTCAGCGGCAGAGCGGCCGCTGAGGACGCCCACCGTGACGTCAGACGGCCGAGGGCCGTCCGACGCACCAAAGTGGGTATATTTGTCCCAACTTCCCTGCTGATTTGTGACATAAAGCTCCCGGCTAGTGAATTTAGTGACCATAACTTGATTTGTAGCTCTCTGGGGTGGGTCATGCCAACCAAGAGAGGTTCCCAAAATCCTAGTAGTAGGTTGACTCCGTCTGACCAAGGTAAGGGAAAAGAATGACAAGCGGTTGTGCCCAAGGACTTTAAGGCGTTATTTTTTTTCAGCTGTGCCTCAGACTTCGCAACTTGTCTTAACAATGAGGTGATGGACAAACAAATCTAAAGTCTGTACCAAGTTCAAGTACTAGCATCCAAACAACTAGATTGTTTAATAAAACTTGTTCAAGAGCCTACAGAAATTTTCAGAGCACATTAAATATTTAATCAAGAGAAAAAATGTTGATAGCTACCGTTGATCCAGATCCAAATATGATGTTAAAAGGCGAAAACGTTTTCTGAGAGATGAAGCTTGGGAACAACTGCTTCAGTCCAGCTGTTTGTCTAAGAGTAACCAATATCATTAATTGACCCTTTTCAGCCTCACCCGCTCATTGACCTTTACAAAAGACTAACATCTTGGGCTGAGAAGAACAATATCATCTCTGACCTGCAATACAGGCTCAGACCTTATAGGAGCAGAAACCATTAGTGTCTAAATCTATACCTCATTATTAACACGTACACAGTAGCCAAATCGGGCTCTAATCATTTGGCCTTTATAGATCTTACCTCAGCATGTGATAAATTTAACAGGGACAAATGGTGAACCCAAAAGTGCCTTTTTTCTACAAGATCTACATATGAATATGTCCACAGTAGTCCGATACAATAAAGATGGCTCTGTACAAAGGAGTTCTTGGTCAAAAGAAGGTTACAACAAGGATGCAGACTGGTCCCCTTTCTGTTTACTCTATATTTGAATGATGTAGAAAAGATTACATTAATTGATGGTTTAGATTTTCCAAAACTGAAAGCATACGCTTCCAACGTTACTCTATGCGGATGATTGCAAAGGCTCCTAGATTCATTTGTTGCCTTCATGAATGCCCAGGATCAGGTGACCAATTACAACAAATCCTTTGTGTTGATGGTCGGTCCCAGGTTCACTAGATCTAGAACCTTTGTGCCCAAAGACATGAATTAGCGAGGTCAACACCTTTTTCTATCTAGGAGCCCAATGTGACTCTGCAGGAACATGGTATCCATTATTAAGTATAAAGTACCAAGAAATATCTGTTCTTAACAGCCATTGCTTCTATTTCTGATCTCACTGCTAGATTGTACAAAAAACCCTGAATGCATTGATTAAGATATATACCAGGTGAAATGTATATCTCTAGTTGTTTAAGATACTGACATGGGGAGATAAACTGATACTACAATGCTACAGACAGATGAAAATAGATATCTAAAACATCTTCTGAGCCTTCCTCAGTGCATTGCCTTGTATGTATTGCACCAAAAAGTGGGACTTAATTATTTATCTGACAGATCATCAATCCATCCTCTTTTAAAATGAGTTACAATCTGGAAATTACCATAGTTCCCATTGTTTACTTCAATCAGAACTTATCTCTTCACCAAAGTCCAGTCCAGTTATCATAGGATATCGGGCTTTGCTCCAAAAACTATGGGTGTTTGCACTGAGCCACTCCAGTAATGTCCCCTTGTCCAGTGGCGGCAGGCACAGGTAAGAGCTGTGGTCGGGACGAGGTGGTATAGGGAAGTGGTGCGGTGGGGTGGGTGTCAGTTAACAGACGACGAAATAGGTAAAATTAAATATAAAAATTAAGTGGTTCTATTATTTTTTTACATTTAATTTTACCTATCCCGTCGTCTGTCAACATTTTTCTTAATTAACATGACAGACAAAAATCAAATGGCTTCTCAAGTAATGGAGTTATTAATGTATTGTGTTTTTATAAAAAACAAATTTCTTCACTACTTTATTAAAGGTTGTTTAACGTCCTACAAATTTACTCCGTTTTTCAAGGTGCATTTCGGAACAGTGTGGCTAGATGACAGATACAAAGAGGTATCATTGTGGCAGTGTCATGAACAATAAATTTATATATTTATCCCTCACGCTTTGTGGAACAGAAAGCTATGATCTATTTTTCTGAATTGTAAGTGGTCGGCTTGAAATTTGAGAGAACAGAAGGGTTTAGTGAGTGATAGACGTTTAGAGCTTTGGCTTGCAAAAGTCAGCCCTGAAGGTGCTTCATTGGAGCTGGCCTGTGGCGATATTGTGTTATTGACTGCATCTTATGTTCCTTTGCCGTGCACATGTGGAAAGTTTGTGATATAGTTGTGTTGGCTTGTGTTGTGTTATCATCTCAGCACTTGAGTTTCAAACACTTAGGCCAAGATTTCCTAAAAAGTCATGCAATGTAGCCAGTCAACTTGCTGCGTTGTGTGAGAGGGAGAGAGAGCAGAAACGTGCATATCTACTAAGATATAACAAATTCCTGCTCTCTACCTGCGCTGGAGCATTGACTTGGTGCGAGGGAGCCTGTGTTAAAGCCAGGATTGTTTTTGTGCAGGAAGGGACACTTTCCAGCACAATCATTTTCCTCTTTCTAGGTGAGCTGCAGAAAGCAGCACATGTAGAAAGAGAAAATAAGGAGTAGAAATAAACATGTTTCTACTTGTCACGCCTCTGTTGGGTATGCATATCATATGCATTCCCTCGTTTTCTGTTTTTTATAAATCTGTGCATGCATCAAATGCATGGGTGGCTGCATAGGAACGGACACATTCCATAGTTATTGCTGATGTCCATTGACTGTGCGATCAGTGAGCTGTGCTGATATTGATAATCTGCATGGGACAGATCTAGGGCCTCGTTTATGAAAAGTGACGCATCGCTCCGTGAAAGCAGCGGTGCGTCACTTCTCAGTGCGCCCTCCTTGCGACATGATTGATGCGTCATATTTACTGTATGACGCATCATGTTGCAAAGAGTTACAGATACGTCAGTATTTCTGACGTATCTGTATGGCACAAAAGCGTCGCATTGCTGGAGTGTGTCACAAAAGTGACGCAACTCCAGCAATGTGTCCTTTCATATGGGGCAAGCCCCATGTGAAAGGGCCTGCGTCAGTCTTACGCCTGCCTCACAGCAGGTGTAAGATATGGACGCATTTGTGTCCTAGAAGTGGTGCAGTGCAATCTTATAGATTTCACTGCGTCACTTCTATGACCCTTTCTTGCGTCAGAACGACCCCGCTGCATACATTATACCTGGCGCAGGTATAATGTGACGCAGGGGGTTACAAAGTGATGCATCTACCTGCTGAGAGATGAAGGGCGTGAGTTTTGAGTATCCACAATTTAGTTCTGGGCACATCGGACATACTATGGTGTCAATTGGTGTTCTTGTATATGATCATTTTTTTGGTTTTGGTTGTTGTTCCTATACTTGATTGTTGAGTTTTGCTCCCCTTGAGTCATTGTGCTCCATCGTCTAGCACATAATTCGTTCACCCAGGTGTATGTTAGATTCCCCATGTTAGACTAATGTTCTGATTTGTTACCTTTGCCTCAAATTGTAAAGCGCTCTGATATCCTTCGGGATCAAGTTTGCACTATATAAAACTTTATAAATAAATAAATAGATGCGTCACTTTGTAAATATGGCGCAACAAGGCACATTTTTTATGCCGCTGGGGTGTCACAAAAAGTGACGCACCGGCGGAGTAAAAGTGTAGCACAGCCTCATAAATAGGGCCCCTAGTGTTCACTGTTTCTTGCTAGGGTATCTCCAGTTTCTACACAGCATGGGTAGCTGGCTCCTGTTAGCCCCAAAGTCTACCTTCTTCAATTGCTCGATTACCTCAGCCTTCATGATTAAGTTGTCTTCTTTTCTGAAACTTCCTACTGGTGACTACTTTAGTAGAACATAGAGCTTATATTCCCTGCTCACTTGAGCTTTCATTTCTGAGACTCCTGGAAATACAAATAATGCCATAACCAGAATCTGTTCCTTACTGAGGCGAGGCTTGGACAGTTTGCAAACTGTGCCAACTGGAAGGGCACAGCAGCTCAAGGCGCCTCTGACATTGGCCTCCAGTCTCATTACGTCCCATGCTTTTTCCCCGAGCTCGCGACGATGCCGACTTCTGCCAAATATTATTCTCAGTATGCCATTTGCTCGTTGCTGAAAATGTTAAATGGGAAAAATAATGGGAAACACATTCACGATTTCCTTTAATGGTAAACCCATCCAATTTGTGATTTAAGAAGTCAAAATAATAGGTATTTTCGCATTCCTAGCAATTTAAGTTAAAGCAGTTTAACAAATGTGCACCCTAAGGCCATATGTAGCACATTTGCTGTTTTTCAATATTTAGTCTCTTTGGCAGTATGCCAATGAACCTCTGCGTGCCCTCATATCCATGCCTGAGCCTCAGTGGTACAACAAAGAGATGGCCAGGTGAGCGGAGGATTCATCCTTAATTGTAAGAACATCTTAATGATTTTTTTTATGTAATTCCTATAATCTGGAACTGAATTTCAGAAATCTCTCAAATCATCCTATTCACAATTAACGAATATGGGGATATATTATCAAGACAGGAGATACAATTATCGCCGCTTTATCGGCAGAAAACTGCAGATAAAGCGGTGATAATGGGCTTGATAATATGCTCTATGGAATTCCAATCGAAGCCCATGTTAGATGTGAAGACATCTAACATGGGCTTCGATTGGAATTCCATAGAGCAAATTATCAAGCCCATTATCGCCGCTTTATAGTTTTCTGCCGATAAAGCGGCGATAATTGATTCTCCTGTCTTGATAATATGCCCCTTGGAGTACAATCGGAGCATCACTGCTGACCAACTAGCTAAATGTGGTTAGAACTAGAAGAATGGACCAGGGAAAATATATTATTAGGAGTCACAATCATTACAATTTTTTTCCCTGAGAAATAGGGATGTTCAGCACACATGGGAAAAGTACAAGGACACCATTGTTGCAGATATTACATTGTGTAGTTTGCACACAACTTCGAGTTACAAATAGAGTCAGCAAATAGGATGTTGGGCACATTTGGATGAGCGGTAACCTTTATATAAATAATACATTATATCTCACAAACAAGCATTGGCAAAGTCAATAGGCATGGCTTATTTCAAATGAGTGTTCTTTGTTGTAACAGTAAATCCTACAGTGACAGATTCTGCAGTTCATTTATTCAGCCTGATGCAGAGCATAGGCACACCTGCAAAATGGTCTTATGTTGTGTGTGATACCTTAAGTCAGTCCCGCATTACAGTGTATGGGCACATCACCAACCACGCATTGCAATGAAAGCATTCTCTAGACAGACTTAAACATATATTTACCAAAGTTTCCTGCTGTGCTGTGTTACATGAAATGGAGAGAGCAGAAATGCTCCACATCTACTAAAATATGGTGCACTTCATTCTGCCATGTCACCTTGCGCTCCCTATGACTAAGATGTCTTCTGATGGCTCTATACTGTGTGCCTTGTTAATTACATGCTGTACTGGAAATGTCTTGCTGTGTGACTCAGAGTGCAAATGTGAATCATTACATGTTTTGCTTACTTTTATTTGGAAAATGACAAATAAAGTTTTAAAAAAAAATATGGTGCACTTCTGCTTCATGCTTGCGCTGATGCACTGTGCTCTGCCCAGCACTAGCGCAGGGACCCGTGAGCCATGGTGCAAGGGTGCTGCTTTCCAGGCAGGATTGATTTTGTGCAGGAAGGAATACCTTTCTGAACAAAAACAATCCTAAGAGGCAATTTCCTCTTTCAATGTGTGACGTGGAATGCATCACGCATAGAAATAGGAAGTAATGAGGAAAAATAAAAATACTTTTCCTCATTAACCAATGCTCGCGAGCCACACATTTTGGCAAAATCCTAGGTTTACGGATTTGAGAAATTCTGGGATTTCGTCAAATTCCATGGGTGAATGCACTAGAACTCCCATGCTACACCCATGGACGTCTACCACTACGAAATGTAACCCAACGCAGCGCAAGCTGCTGCTTTTAAGTTTCTTTACAAAGTCACCCAGGGTGGCGCAAATCGTCCCTTGTGCTGCTTAGTAAATATTAATGTAGGACTTGCGTTGCCTGGCGACGACTTGCATGGTACAAAGACAATGCAAGTTCTTAGTGAATCTGGGTCAAAATGTTTATATTATGTATATATATTACTAATAGCAGTTACAACAACTTCACTGTTTCTGTGCATTATTGGAACAGATAAACTCGCTTCGAGCCCAACCTAAAAGGTTTGTGTCAGCTCAGGCACTGAAGTATTGTTTTCACATATTATAAAGTACATTGGGTACATTTGTGCCTGGAGACATTAGGAGGACTAGTTAAGCATCACAATAATAAATACCATTACAGAATCTTCAGAATGTTTTATTAATCTAACACTAAAGAATACATTCGGAAGGATGGACAGTTATACTTAGGTGATGGACTTTATAGGGGCCTGACCTAAACTTGTCTATATGAGATTTAGGGCCAGATGTATCAAAGGGTTTTACCCATTCTGTGTCTAGGGGAAAATGTGTTCATACATATGGCCCTTAAGTACACAGGCTATCTAGTAAACCCATGGAAACCTGCAAAATCCAGTAGTGTATGGTGAGTATTTACAGATAGAATGGTACCCCATGAATCGGTAATAGAAATGACATACAACTATGCCTTTTACTTAAAAGCTTCCAGGGATATGGTGGCCCCAGTGTTTTCCTGCTCTCTCATCCAGTAGTGCATCAATTTCGGGGGTTATGGTTCATTTCTCTGGTCAATATGTTCTATGTCCTTAAGGCCCAGTGCTTCTAAGTATGCTGTGCTTGCTGTCCAATTGTCATGTGCCTCCCTTTCAAACAAGCTTTGAACCCATACAACGTGACTTTGCCATCTTTGACACTAGTAAAAAAGTATCATTGACCCTACAAAGTGTATGCATGAATGGGGCTTGTTATGTGAATCAGTGGACCTACAGTGTTTAATTTGTAAAAGAGTAAGTGCCAGGGCCCAATGTTTTGCTTAGAAGCCAGCGGCTGGTGCTATTAAATTTCAGGATTGCTAAATATCAGACCTGCATAGTCTTGATTCAGTCTCTTGCCTCTTTTATACACCACCAGACAATCCCTGTCCTTTTATCTTACCCTTCTAGGCCATTTTACATCCCTGTTTTCTCCCTTTGTCACGATTCTATCTGTCATCTCTTCCCCTTTCGTTCCCTCATTAGTGGTTTTCAGACTCTTCTTTTGGATCAGTCTGTTTAGGAAGGGGGGGGTCACTTTGCCGGAGGTGGGGGGGGGGGGAGGGGAGTGTCGGCGAGCCAAAAGCGCAAGGTAAGTTTTGTTTTATTTTTTTCATTATTCTGCCTCCTCAGCGTTTGGCATCATTAAATGCCCTCCGCCCACACCTCCCCCGCTCATTGTCGTCTGTAGCCTGCACCCCCCCACTCTTACTGGCACTAGGCACCAAACTGAGGTATCGCGTGAAAAGCCCTAGCTACACCATTGTATGGGTGTCTGTTAGATTTGGGGGTCTCTAGTTAGCACAGGTAGGTACTTGTGACAAATAGGGACCCTTGCCTCTAGTCAGGGTAAGGGGGTACACTCGTAAAATAACCCCTGCTCACCCCCTTGGTAGCTTGGCACGAGCAGGCAAGCTTATCTCAGAGGCAGTGTGTAATGCATTTGTGAACACATACAGTACCCAAGTGACAACACTACTGATGGACACCACACAAGTTGTAGTATAAAAATAAGTATTTTTTATCTAGGTTTAACACAAGACCACAAATGGCAAAAATCCACAATACTGTACTTAAAATGGTAGAATTAGCTTAGTTCTTTTTAGATCTTAAAATGCGGCAGTTTGAGTCAATGCACCTTAAGATACGTAACGCAAGCTCTTTTCTCAATTTCTTGGAGTTCCTTACAAGTTGATGAAAGTACAAAAAGTTCCTTTCTCCTTTCTTTGGCAGTCAGGCAACCACTGCAGGCCAACCCCCCAAGCAGCACTTCAGCTTAGGGATACTCTCTTCTCAGTCTCTCTGGTTCCGCTCCTCAGCAAAAGTTTCTTGTTGTTGTCCAAAAGTGATCTAATGCTCTGGGGTTTGGGTCCTCTCTTTTATACATAGTTTCTCTTTGTTCTCTGAAGGCAGAGAGGCCTTTGCCTAATCCAAACCAGTTCTGGTCAGTCCTGGAGCACTCTGTTGACATGACTCCTTCTTTCCTTTCACAGTGCAGGGCAGAGACATCAGACGCACCATAGGAGGTGGAACCAGCATTGTGGAGGGTAGGCCCAGTCCTATTCAGGTCCCAGGTGCAACTCCTTCCTCCCATCTAGATGCAGATCTCTCTATTCACCACTGGGCCGACTCACCCTGTCTCTTGGAATTCCACAGCCCCTGTCACTCAAACTCCAGACAAGGAATACACAACCTAGCAGAGGCAGGTTTGGATAGACAAGAAAATACCTACTTTCTAAAAGTGGTATTTTCAAACACAGAATGTTAAAACCAACTTCACTAAAAGATGCATTTTATCAGGCATACTAAACTCAAATTTCTACCTAGTTCCCTGAGTCAGTTAGTATTATAAGATGTAATAATCAAGCTGCCCATTCTGGCCTATGAGGAATAGGTAGCCCTGCAATAGTGAAAAACGAAAATGGCTGTAATTCACTATTAGGACATGCCACACACATCAGGACTTGTCCTACCTTATACTTACAATGCACCCTGCCCTTGGGCCTACCATAGGGGTGTCTGATATGAAGAAAAGGGAGGGTTTAGGGACTGGCAAAAGGGTGCACATGCCCAGTCAACATGGCAGTACCAGACTGCAACAGGCTCTGCAATGGCAGACCCGAGTCACACTTTTACAGGCTGCTTCTGTGGGTGGCACAACCAGTGCTGCAAGCCCACTAGCAGCATTTGGTGGACAAGCCCTGGGCACACTCAGTGTGCTGCACACGGGTCTGATCAGTAAACCAAATCAGCCAATAATGGAATCACTAATCCATACATCAATTTATAACAGGGAGCACTTGCACTGTGGCACTGGACAGCAGTGCCACAGTTCCCAAAGCATCTAACACCAGCAAAAACACATGAGGCAACAGCAAAAAATGGAAGGGAGACCCACGCCAAGGTGCCAGGTCTAACAGTGTCATTTGGAACCACTAACTCAAATTAAGCACTGGTCGCCAACAAATAAAACATTATGAATCAATGGACCTAGGAAGGAGCATCAGTGGTTACATATGGTTCCATATGATGCATTAATCTATGCGTAAAGAAGGATTGCCATTGGTCCTAAGAGATGCAAGCATCAAATATCATAGTTCAGAGCATAATGGCGTACACACAGTGCACACATCAATGGCCTAGTAACGAGATCTGCCAGTCCTGACGCTGCCTTTGCTAACATGCTAGGACTTTACTTCTGTGCATTAGAGTATTTGAAGGGGCTTTAATAACCCAGGACTGTCACAAGGGATATCTTGAAGGGATCCTCATTCAGCCTTCAAGCTCATGTCCCAGACACTCTTTGAGGTCCCATGACTACTGGTAAGTGGGCCTACCTAACTATAAAATATCAACGACTGTGGCTTTCCAATGTCCTAATAACACCCCACACATACATTCATTTGGACTTAACCAACCTGTTTTAGTTGAAAGCTACTCAAGTAGAAGGTGCAGAAATTACTTAATTGCTGAGACCTCCATGCAGAGGTGCAGAATATGGGTCATATAGACACATTTTAACTTCACTGAAAATAAGCAGCTATCTTTAAAAAAATTGAATTTTGTTTTTAAATGGGCGCATGGCCTTGTTCTGCAATTTATGAGCCTCCTTCTGTGAAAGCACACAGACCTGTTCAGATGCACCCAGTGCCTGCTTGGAACTGAGAATCACTCACAGAGCCAGTACCTCTACCATGGTGAGACATGACCCTACCCGATGCGTTTCAAACCCTTGATAGCCCCACTTGGTTCTATCACCCCTGCCAGGAGAGGCACTACAAAACAAGGATACCACTTAACACCCAAGCAATCCCCAAGGAGCTACAACCTAATTCATTATAAAGCATCTTGGTCCATATCAGCTGTGCCCAATACGTCAACGTACGTGCATGAGCCACTGTCTCAGCCTAGTAATGGGTATCCATTGTTAACTATTTTCTGGTTTGCTGACAGTGGGGGTCTAGGAATGGGCCCTCAGCTGGTTGCATGTTGGATTGTTCCAGAAAAGTTGTGAAATTTAATAGGAGTTGTCATCCCCCACCCCCTTCCCCCTAGTCCTCCCCGCTCCCCACCACGCTCGGCAGCTGAAGTGGAGGTAGATCTCTTAATGGCCTGTTCTGTCTACATCTCGGTTGACAAAAGTTCATAATGAATAGTAGAGGAAGATGAGTTGATAGAAAAGGCAAATATGGACGCAGGTTAAAAAGAAGGATGCGTGGGTGAGTGAAAGGATAGCTTAAAGCATGGATGGGTGAAAGATGAATAATTGGGTGAAAAGGTGTATGGATGAAAGGATGAATGGGTGAAAGGGTGGATTAGTGAAAGGATGTGTGGAAGGGTAAAAGGGTGCATTGGGGAAAGGATGCGTAGGAGTGTTATTTTGTGGATGGTGAAAGAATGCTAGGTAGCTGAAAGGAGAGGTGAAAGGATGCTTGAGTGGGTGAAAGTATGGATGAAAGGGTGAAAGGGTGGATGAGTGATAGGACGCATGGGTGGGTGATTGGATGTAAGGAAGGATGGATAGGTGAAAGGGTGGATAGTGAAAGGGAGGATGTCTAGACTGATGGATTAAATGAACTATGGATGAAGAAATTAATAGATGACAGAATGTATAGGTGAAAGGGTGGTAATCAGCTGGTGGGCAGAAGCCTAAAAGAATGAATGGCTAGAGGCCTTTATTGTAGATACAAGGGAGCTCTTCTGAGGAGGGTTGGGATCACCTGTTTCTCTTGTTTGGTGCCATCTGACCTTTGGTTCAAAGTAGGGGATATTTTTATTTTCTGGCAACTCCCTTTTTAATTGTTAATTTTTTAACTCATCACAATATCCTCTATATTTTATATTTTATCTTTAATTACTTCAAAGTACCCTTTTGCACAATTGACTCACAGCCTTTTGACCACAGCAGATCAGGTTTCTATCGGCCTGATCTTTACTTTATTTATTTATTTATTTATTTATTTATTTATTTATTTATTTATTTTTTAGTTTTAAAATATTTTTATTGAGGGTAGAAAACAAACATAGTACAGAAAAATTTGCAGACTCTCCAATCACATATAGGAAATGGACAATAAGTTAAAAAAATCATAATCCATTAATACATGATAAATATGATACACAAAATATACTAAGAGGCAAAGAAGAAAAAACCTATTGCATATTGAGTCTCATGTTCAAAATGCACAGTAAAAAGCAACGTAAATTCATGCCCCATTTTACATGATGTACAAAACCAGCATTCTAAATATCAACTCTGTGATAGCATATGAGCCCTAGCTTAGCAACCTGTATGAATACAATCTTTACTTCGAAATTCCCCATAAATAAGTCACATATTGTCATTTTTGTGTGTGATTGCAACATAGACCTTCCATGTCATCCCAAATCTCTAACCGCCCCTTTCCTCTTCGCGTGGACCTCCTCAAATTTTAAAGTCCTCTCCATCTTGTGTTGCCACTGGGACATTGTAGGTAATTTCTGAAATCTCCAATTTTGTAGAATTAAAGATCAAGCTATTGCTATTGCTATGGAAACGAAAAATTGCTCGTATAATGAGAAGTGATCAATTAAGCCAAATAGCGCCAGCAATGCATATGGAAAGATATCTAATGAAACACATTTATTGATAAACCTAAAAACCTCATCCCAAAAGTGTTGTAATCTCGGACAACTAAAAAATATATATGTGCCCAGTTCCCGGCCTCTGGCAGATTGCATCTGAAAGAATCATTTGGTAGCATAGGGAACCATTTATGGGGCCTAAAGGGAGTGTAATAGGCCACCTATCTAGAGAGGAAGGACATTCTTTGAAAATTGACCGCTCTCAATGCCCAGTGGCCAAGCTCACGGACTCGTAACCATTCCTGTCTAGTAAACCAGCATTTAGTTTCCTGAGCAATTTTTGGGAGCATTAATTCAATGAGGTTCTTGTTCTTCTCCTGACATAATAGCTTATACCAGTTGCAAATGCCCGATAAGTTTGACTCAAAGGCAGCTTTTAAAATTACTCTAGCAATTTCAGAAGGTAGTTCGGAGAAAGCATGACATCTGCCTAAAACTTAGCCAGAGGTCACAGCTCTGCATTTCAAATTGTGTCACACAAAAGCCTCCCACGTCGTCGGATTAGTATCAATGTAAACGTTGCCTAATTTACAAAAGTCCAACAGGATATGAGGCTGTACTCCCTTTTGTGGGAGTTTGAGACCCCAAACCTCACAGTGATAAAGAGAGGAATATGCATGGCATGATGGAATAATATAATTTTTGTTGAATCGCTGAATGCGGCTTAATATTATATTTACCACCTTATATCTTGTTATTTTTGGTAACTTTGGAGTGCGCATGAATGCCGGTAACTTAATAGCACTCTCCCTTAGCATATGATTAAAAAAATGTATCAAACTTCAAAAAGGGGACAGAAGCTGAGTTGTTAAGCTAATGCAGTTTGGTAATCAGTAGCTAAATGAGGTACGGCAAGACCTTCTCTGATCTACATCCAATTGTAAAATAGACAGAATAATTCGAGATTTTCTCTTCGCCTAAATAAACTTCCGAAACACCTTATCAACTTCATTAACGTACGAGATTGGAATCTTTAAGGGAAGATTTAAAAATAAAATACCAACAAAAGAAGAATCAACATTTTTATCAGAGAGATGCGACCTGTTATTGACAGGAGCTTTAATGCCCATCTTCTAGCAGACTTTTTATTTTGTTAAGTGTTCTACCATAATTCAGATGAAAAAGTTGAAGGAGGTCCACTGTCACATACAGGCCCAGATGTCTAATGGGTATCTAATGGGTTTAAAAGGTAAAAATATCAGCCTTTCCGGCAGCTCTATTCATGTTGAATTACATAAAAGAAGCTCTGTTTAGATTGATTGACCCTGTAATCCCCCAATTCTGTAAAAGCCTGGATTTCTCCCAATGCTCTCTGAATGTTTGATTTCTTTGGATTAAGGTACAGGATCAGATCATCAGCAAACAGCTTTATTTTGGCCATTTCTAATAGGGGGGAATGCACTATTATGTTACACGAATTTTATCGCTAATGGCTCAATAAAGAGTGAGAACAGAAGGGGGAGAGGGGGCATCCCTTCCTAGTACCCTGCCTTATTACCTCATCTCCCACCTCTTCTGAATTTATAATAATGTTTGTGATGGCTCCCCTATAGATTCTCTCCAGCATCTCAACCAGATGGTGTGGAAAGCCAAACTTTCCCAAAATAAAGAAGAGCGCCTGCCAGTCTACCAGGTTGAATGCTTTTCCTGCGTCCATCATTAAAATGGTTGCAGCCTCCTTTGTAGCAAAAAAATAGTCAATGGCCTAAATCAAATAAAAAGTATTCGCAGCCAAAGATCTCCCAGGCAAAAACCCTGTTTGATCTGCATGTACCAAGTATTGCTCACAGCCCACAATTCTATTTGCCCAGATTTTCATGAGAAGCTTATTGTCTACATTTACCTCCCTGAAAGTTCTCTCCAGGCCCGCTCCACAGCATCCTGGAGTCCAGCAATCTTAAGTTTCCTTAACTTATAAAGATTAGCTCTGTATGCCACCACCCGTCCCCTAAACGTTACCTTAAAGGCCTCCCACACCATGAAACCTGGTGCCGTATTCACATTCTCCATGAAGAATCACCCTATAAAATCACGGGTTTCATCGATCCATTTTTTATCTGATAACAGTGCTTTATCAAAATGCAACCCATTACTCTTTCTCCTGGGGGCGGGCAAGTGTAATATTAAGGATACAAAGGAATGACCCGAAAATGGATTAGAGAGATTCAAGGATTACCCCTTTATGAACAGATTACTTATCAAGAAGAAATCCAAACGGGATGCTGTTTTAAATCTCGCTGAGTAACAGGTAAACTCAATGGCACCTGCATGGTCTACCCTTCATGGGTCCAATAAAGCAAAATCCTCTTTAATAATTTTTAAGAATCTGTCTGCTTTAGGTTTCAATTGCTTTTTCCCTTTGTTGGAGGTATCAAAATGTAGATCTTGTATTAGGTTAAAATCTCCCCCCATAATTATAAGCCCTTATGCACCCACTAGCAGGTCATATATATGTTCCAGGGCCGCACAGTCGTCGCCAATTGGACCATAATAATTAAGCAGGACGACAGCTATTCTATTAACTAAGACTTCTATCCACAACCACCTAGCTCCCTAGTCCCAAATCACCTTGCCCACCTCCCAATCCAACTCCGAAGATAAAAGAATACCCACTCCTCGACTGCCACCTGGGCCGAGTTGGCATATTTCTTACGGAGAGTAAAGTTGGGGGAGTTAGATTTAAGATGCGTCTCCTGCAAGAAAATCACCTTAGGGGAGTAAGAGTCTAGCCATTTTAACATTGCTCTTCTTTTTTGTGCGTTCAAGAAGCCATTCACATTACATGAAATTACCTTCAATAATTGTATCATCCCTTAGAACAAACATAGCACTTTGCAGAAAACTACTGCTGAGACCATTATATTCTCTCTTCCGACTATCTTCCGTTTGTGCCAGCTCTCTCAATAAAATCAAGTAGCGCCACTTGGTGACAGAGACCCAGCCAATTTCAGCTTGTCCTCCAAGTTTAATCATGTTGCCCAACATTCCTAGTCTGCCTGCTATCCATACGCAAATTTTTTGTTAATGCTACAACCCTCTTCCCCCTCCCCTCTGCCCTACCCAAACTGTCTGTAGAGTGAGGTTGCCCCTCCCTCATTCCCCACAGCCTCCCTCCAATGACAAGGTGCCTTGACTTGGCACCCGGAAGCACGTCCTCCCCCCTTCACCTCTATAAAAAAGAAATATCAATTATATTAACCCCGGGATATTTACAGTATAGAACTTGCCTCAGGAAAACCCGTAGCTTACTTTTGTAGTAACTAATATCAGCTTAGGAGGGACGCAATACAAAAGCACTTCAATATTTCAATAATTCAATCAGTAGAAATTCATAAAGAAAGTATTCCAAGTCCCCCTCCAAAAACAACAAGAAGTGCGACATATGCGACATATGCACTACATTATGCAAGATTCATTAATGCATCAGAGAAAAGAGAGACGAGAAGAAAAAACAATGCAGTACCAGAAAGTGCAATGTGCAAGGTGCCATACAGAAACATCAGCTATAAGCCTACTGCAGAAAATGCAATGATCATTAGTTCAAAAACTGCCATATACTACCTCGATACACATTGTGAAAAAGGGGTAGACCATATAAAGTGCCAGTACCAAAAAGTAAAGTGCGATGTGCAAAGTGCCGTACAAAAAACATCAGCCATAAGCTTACTACACCAAATGCAATGATTGTTAGTGCAAAAACTGCAATTTACAACCTCCACACACATTGTGAAAACGGAGTAAAGCATATAAAGTGCCATGAGAAGTGAAAGGGAGTAGACCATATAAAGTGCCGATAACAGAAATGGTAAAGTTCAATGTGCAAAGTGCCATATAAAAAACATAAGCTATAAGCTTCCTGCAACTTGTGCAATGATCATTAGTGCAAAAACTGCAGTTTACTACCTTAACACATATTATGAAAAAAGGGG
Organism: Lissotriton vulgaris; assembly: GCF_964263255.1. NCBI lineage: Eukaryota > Metazoa > Chordata > Amphibia > Caudata > Salamandridae > Lissotriton > Lissotriton vulgaris. Next base: position 1,531,507,764 of record NC_141689.1, on the reverse strand, counting down.
TAGAACCTATAAAGTGCCATGTAAAGTGCAATACCATTCATCTTCCCCTCCACCTAAAAGGAGAGTACAGTACATAATGGCAATTTCCTGCAAACGAAGTGACCCCCGAAAATAGATTAAAATACCTAAAGTGCCAAAGTGCCAAAATGCAAAGCAGAAAGGGAAAAGAAAATCGAACAGTTCTATCAGTAAGCTGATTGTTAAATACAGATAAACTCTACTTAAGTTTAATTGAGTCTACTTAAGTCTCTTATTTTTCATTTATGTCACCAATCTTCTGTGATAGATATTGGGCTTCTTCAATAGAGGAACATAGATGGAACCTTCCTTTCCATAGAACTCTCAATTTGGACTGCTGCACAATAGAGGCCTGGGCTCCTGCACTCTTGAATTGGCTCAGCATTCTAACAAAGTACTTCCATCTCCGTGCTGCTGCTGCCGACATATCGGAGAATACTTGTACTTGACCCCTGCTGGGTAAAGCAATCTCTCTCTTCTAAATTGCCTTTATTAGAACTGCCTCTCTAATACGATAATCCGAGAAGTTCACAATCATTGTCCTGGGATACTTAGCCCCTGGAATTCTCTAGAAGGGAACTCTATGGGCCTGCACTACTGTAAGGTCTTCAGGTGCCATCTCAAGCAAATGGTCTCAGATTATTGTTTCAATATATGCCACTGGATTGGATTGACCATCCACGCGTTGACTATCTTCTGGAATCCCTGTGAAACGCCGATTTGAGCGCCGTGCGTAATTCTCCATCTCATCCATCTTATTCTGGGAGGCCCGAAACTTCTTATGGAGCGAGACAATGTCAGAGTCCCATAATGCAGATCGATCCTCAATATCAGATACCTGTTTCTCCAGCTCTTTAAATCTCTCAGGTATTTGCTGTACCATGGATTCAATTTTATCTAGACGTTGGTGCAATAAAGAGAGTTCCTGAGCCTGCGAGGTCTTGCAGTCGCGGATTTCCCCATGAATGGTCTCAAAGAGCTGCTGCATTTGATCTATCAGGACATCTGAAGTCTGAGGCGTAGCAGAAGCAGTACCAATAGTATCCCCCTAACATTAACAACACTATTGTTCTTTTCTCTGTTTCCTGCTGAGAGGCCATGGCTCTCACTTCTGGCCCTGGTTCCATCGACAAGCCGTGCTGTAGTAAAGGGGATAGAGACCCCAGGTCCTCACTTGTCCTGGAATTACGTCTCGCTATCTCCAGTGTTACCCTTTGTTCAGACCCTACCCGCTGCCTTGATTGGGCTTGATCCTCTGAACTTTTCTCAAGAAAGGTCTTGCCTTCTTTTCCTAAAGGAGCCCTAGTACCCACAGTGGCGTCAGCACCTTTCTCCTGAATTACAGTGGCAGCTTCTTCAGGAAGTGTCTTGTCTGCTGCGGGAACCATGTTAGCGATATTAAACAAATTAGCCAACTGATAAAATGTACATTTTATAGAGAATGCCGGGTACTCTTTAGGAGGATTCCCCACTACTGGGCTCCTATTACCTGACGCAACAGATCCTGGCACACACGACGCTACTATCACTGCCCCTACGACTCTGCCTTTGCCCTCAGATCTCATTTCTGGCGAGAGTTCCAACGAGGCAGAGGATGTTCCAGGGGAGTCAGATAGCGTAGAGGAGAACTTCTGAGACAGGAGAGCCACTTGTGAGCTTGTGGAGTTTATGTCTCCCCTAGTTTTCTGAACAAGTCTTCTTCTCCTAGCTACCAAGATACGGGCCTGTGCTGTTTGACTTCTAGCTTTCTGTGCAGACGATGGAGAAGCGGGGGCTGCGACTGGAGCTCCTGCTCGTGCCCCTCTCAAAACCATTTGACATATAGCTCACTGTCCAAGCCCTTAATTATCTTCGCTTGCTCAAATGATATCTTCACTGAACCAGGTAGAGCACGTAGGACACCCTGTTGTCACCCAGTGGGCCTCCGGCCACCCCAATAACCCCCACCGAGGCACAGAGTCACTTATTTGCCAAGCTGCCAGAGTCCATTTCTTCTTGAACGTGCACTTTTGGACACTTTGAGTACCCGTCCACGATGACGCATAGGTATTTTGGTGTGCCCTGTGTGTCTAATATAGGCCCTAGAATGTCTATGGACACTTCCTCCCAGGGATTTATCGGGTTGGCAAACTTCCCTAAAGCTGGTCTCAGGGGTGTTAGGGTCTTGTCAGCCCTTTGACACTGATCGCAGTCCCTCACATGTTTTTCTATTTGGATGTCCATTCCGGGCCACCAGTACGTTTGTTTTGTTCTCATCTTAGTCTTCACGATTCCCAGGTGTCCCTCGTGTAGTACCGCTAACAGATGGGGTACCAGTGTTGTCGGTGGGACTACTTTGTCACCCCTGTACAAGAATGTGCCTTTGTCGTCTATAGACAGTTCCTCTCGCACTTCATAAAACTTCCTAAGTGCTGCCCGTAAGTGTTTCTTTTCTGGCCATCCTTGAAGTATACATTCTTTGACTTCTTGGATGTCCCGGTGCTCTCCATACGCTTCAGCCCACTCCTGGTTACTTATCTCTTTCTCCGGGTCTTCCATCAAGGCTACCATCTCCTCACTCTCCTCTGCACTGTCCAAGGCTTCTTCCATTGCTGCAGATCTACTAAGGTAGTCTGCTACCTTGTTCCTAGTTCCTGGGATGTACTCTACATCGTATCTGTATTCGAGCAGTTTAAACGTCATCTTGGCGATGCGAGGCGTGGCGCTCGCATGTCCGCTCGATGTGAGGACCTTGACTAGAGGTTTGTGGTTGGTCTTAAGTTGGAGCCTCGTACCCCATAGGAACTGGCGGAACTTCCCCATGGCCCATACTACTGCCAGCATCTCTTTCTGGATGACACTAAATTTTTGTGCCGTTGGAGATAGAGCCCTTGATGCGAAGCTGAGTGTTTCCATTTTTCCATCTTTCCTTTCTTGCATGAGGACTGCTCTCAGTCCTTTTCCACTGGCTTCCATTGTCAACACCGACCGCCCTTGGGGATCATATCCTTGCAGAGGTATGGCTTGGCTGATGTCGTTCTTCAGCTCCTTGAATTCTCTTTGCGTCTCCTCCGTCCACGTGAATACTATTTTGTCTCTAATAAGTTGCCTCAAGTGGTACGTCTTTGTGGCAAAGTGTCGACTTCACGTTGGCCCTTTTGGGTGTAATGCTGAGCTCTCCAATCTCATGTCCCAGGTACGTCCCTGGATGGCATTTCTCCCACTCTGCTGTCAAGCCGTTGCCTTCCAGGGCTCGTAGCACCAGGTCCAGTTTCTTTTCATGATCTCTTAGATCTCTCCCCATCACCAGTATATCGTCCTGGAAGTACTGCACGCCGTCGATATCTTTGAATAGGCGGTGCATTCATTTCTGGAAAACGGCCGCTGCCAACGCGAGTCCGAAGGGCATGCGGCGGAATTGAACATAAACTATGTCAGTTTCCGGCTCGCAGGGTGCAAAGCTATTTGGTGATAGTCTGACGTGAGATCAATAGTGGAGAACCACTTTACTCCTTTGGTCTTTGCTAACATCTCTTCAATGCATGTTAGCAGGAATTTCTCCACGACTATGCATTTATTCAGTTCTCTTAAATCGACGCAGAGGCGGACCTTTCCATTAGGTTTCATTGCACCCACCAGGGGCGCCAGCCACTCTGAGCAATTTATTGGTTCTATGATTCCATTTTCCTCCAATCTGCGCAACTCTTGCTGCACCGCTTCTCGCACTGCTATGGGTACATTCCTCACTTTGTGGGAAATCGCCTTGGAGTTCTTGAGTTCTATCCAATGTGTGAATTTTTCTAATTTGCCGATCTTCCCCCCGAATACCTTAGGGAAGTCACTCCTCATCTTCTCAAAGTCCGGCCAACGCCCAGGTGCTGTCATTATCACTTGCGTGTCTCCTCCTGGATCCAGCTGTATGCCTAGGTCACCTTGATCCATCCACCCCTGGACCGACGGCCCCTTCTCTGCCACGTACAATTTGCACTCGGCGCTCCGCCCTTTGAACTCAAAGGTCAGGACTCTGTAACCGACCATGGGGATGGGTTCTCCCGTGTCCTTGACTGGTCTTATATCTGGTGGTTCTAGCCATGGGCCTAGGCTGGGTCTGAACTTCTCATTCTACACTGCTCTTTGGACGATAGTATACCAGGAACCCGAGTCTGCTACAATCTTGATCTGCACTCCTTCAATCACATGTCACATTGTGGCTTGCGGGAGCATTTTCCATCAATGCCCAGTACTTGACCATCCACACACAGCACATTGTCTTCTTCGTCTTGTTCTCTATCTTCTTCCTCCCCCGGATCTTGCTCTACATATTTCACTGTGATGCGTCCTGTTTTTCGGCAACATACCTTCTCATAGTGTCCCACTATGTCGCAGAACATTCACTTCGCTCGGAACGTCGGACATCTTTTGTCATAGGCCACGTGGGACTGGCTGCCGCACCGGTAGCATGCGCTCGTGCTTTCTCTGTTCTGCTTCCTTTGCTGTATGGGTTTTCCTGTCCATCTGTTGGGTCCTTTATTTTCTGAGGTCCTGGCTTTGTTCCTTCCTGTAGGTTCTACGTCATCAACTTTGTTCACAATGGGCCTCTGGACAGGTTCTCTCTTTGCTGCGTCGCAGCACCTTTTTGTCAGTTCGGCCTTTTTCAGCATGGATATTACCTCTTTCAGCGTGGCTTCTCCATTCACCCACAATTTGTCTTGGACCGTTTTATTGGTGGTGTGCATGACTATCTGGTCCTTTATAAACTCGTCATGCAAGGTGCCAAATTTGCACGTCGTAGACAGCTTCCTTAGCACGGCAACGTAGTCGTCTATTGATTCACCAGCTTCCTGTTTCCTCTGCTAGAAATTGTATCTATCAATGGAGGTGCACACTGCTGATCGGTAGTGGTTGTTCAGATCTTCTATTGCGTGTCTGAATACGTCGTCATCTGCAGCTTGCCTGGGCGTGGGTACTAGATTCTGGAATACCCTGATCCCTTCCGGGCCTAAGTTGTGTAGAAGTATCCTCTTCTTCCTTTGACTGGGAAAGGCTTCTCCGTGCTCATCTTCCAAAGCTTCAATGTAGTTCATGATGTTCTCTCTCCAGTCCTCCCATTTCATCAGAGGCTCTCCTGGTTTGGGCAAGAATGGGATCGTCGTCGTCAGTGATGATACCTGCGCACTCATTTTGGCGCGTATTACTGGTTCGGCCTCCTGACCTCTCGAGCTGCCCGGCGCGCTTGCTCCCTCTCCTTGCGCTTGGTTCAATTGGGGTCCCTCTGCGCCCCCTACTCCGTCGCTCTCTGGCTCCGCCAGGGCCTCTATCTTGTGAGGTGTCTCTCTTGGGCTAGCCTCCCCTCTGGTATCTCCTCCTCAGATCTTTATCTCCCTCTGGCTGTAGGGTTCACAGTGCGATCTGTTCCGGTCTCCCCCTTCCTGTGTATTACTGTCCCTTGTACCTGGTGCAGGTGTTGTACCTCTGCTGGTCTTCTATGTTGCCCTGTGCCTCTGCCACGCTCTCCTGCTGCTTCTCTTGTGTTGGTTCCTCCTGGCCCTTTCTGTACATCTGTGGTGGTTTTCAGGTGCCTGTATATTTCTACTACCCCCATGTTTTATACCCACATAAAGGTAATTAGTCAAAATAAATAAGCTTGAAAAAGCGGCCAATGTTTTTAAAGAAATGTAGAATATTGAAGATGACTTGTGGCCATAACAGGCGGGAGGGAATAGCCCTAAAATAGTATCACATCTTTGTATTTTGATTAGATTACTATTTAGCGGGTTCAAGAAAGGTGAAGGAGGAGAAGAGGCCTCCCACCACCTATGATGTCCAGACTATAAAGGTAAACAGCCTTACTTTTTAAGTGCATGTGAGGGTCAAAGCTCATGGAATAAAGTTACTGAAATTACCCTCTATGCTTCCACTAGGAACTACTATAACCTATATCAGAAGCCAGGACCTGAATCTATAAACTACACTCACAGAGGTTCCCTGTCTTAGGCCCATATGGTAAGAATTTGTATGATGGAGATGAGCATAGGTAGATGTAAGCTACGACGAGATAAGATCATACATCATATATAGTATACAGTAGGTCCCCTAGTCTCCAATTTTTATTTATTTCCACACTAAAATGGAAACGGAGGGATTCTATACCTAGAATTGTTCGCTGGAGGTAAACTGAATGACTCATATAGATGTCGATCATATGTTCTGATAACTGTATGAACAAAGTTAAATGGGTGGAACAAATGAAGGTTCCCCAAAATTCCACAGTGGAAAAATTTAGATAATTTGACTGTATTAACATACAGTGAAAAGTGTTATTAACTAAAATTCCAATTGATATAATATAACTGTGTGGCAAGACCGTTAGATCATGCTGTTTTGTCAAAAAACCACCAAAAAATAGTGACACCTTGCTTTCTTCCTATATATCTACAGAAAGGGTGTTAAGCAATAATTTGTGAAGCCAGTGACCCCAAAGAAAACGGCAGTCCTGAGGAAGGTGCTACAGTATCTTATGTTCTCTGCACCGAAACGTGTCGACGCACTTTTTCTTTATGTAGAATCCAAATAAGGTCCAGTGAACAATTGATACACACGTATAAGTGGTACTATTGTTGTCACCTTTGTATTAACGTATGACCTTTGGATCCAGTAATTAACAGTGGCAAAGATATCAGTAATGCCACACTGTGTAGGGGGTTGTTGATGTTTTCTTATTGTGACTCAATGTAATTTTTGCTTGTGATTTTTTGCTTTATGTGATTATGATGTTTTCTAATTAATATCAATTTGTATGTATTTGTAATGAATTGTAATGAATTGTCATGAATAATTGTGTATATTATATTCTTTCAAAGATCGCTCTTTGAAATTTTAATTTGTGGTTTTGTAAACCTTTGTATGTTTTTTTATTAAAAAGACTGTGAACGTTCCTATTTTAGCGTGGAAACTAATATTTTTTGTTCAGTTCCCTAAAAATCTGGTGATGTTTAGACAGATATGGAGATATAGTAAGTCCATATATTAGTGTGCACCCAGGGATTTCCCTTTGACTGCCTGTATATTTCCTCCTCATGGTGCTGGGTTCTTGTCCAGTGGGTGTCCTCAATCTTTGTCTCCCGTTTTTTATTTGGCCTCCCGGCCTCATCGCCCCTATAATAACGCAGGCCACACACACGTACATATAACACAGGGGCCAAATGTGTGGAGGAACTCATATTTATTTATGTAATATATGCAGGAGAGTGTCGGGTGTCCGGTGCTCTCTAAGGCTGACCCCACTCGCGCTGGAATCGCGAACCTACAAAATGGCCACCTAGCGTGCTACGCCGTGACGTAGCGCGCAACAACTAGAGCGCAACTCTACAACTGGTACTCTTGAGAGTTTATGATGAGTTTATAAAAGAAAGCATCTCACAGAATTACTAAAGTTAAGTCCTACCGTGCCTCTACAGACTTGGTGGCAGTAATGCAGTGCCTGGTAAACTGCTACACCTACTCCATACTCGCATTCCTGGCTCACAGTCCACTTAGCTTCTCAAGCTCCTTAAGTGCTCAGCGGTTCCTCGCCAGCAAGTTCCGCAGACAACCAGCTTTGTTGGTCCCCCGCATTGAGAGACCTCTGATGGCTTCAGCCGGCTCCGCTGCGCCACGTTTGTCCCAGGCCCTTCGCCACCGATATCTCGTGTCTGTAGACAGAGCAGACACACCACTGTGGGGGGGCAGCAGGCGTCCTCTGTCCTCTCTGTTGCCTCAAAGCTGCTCCACTTGCCGATAGCACCAATAACGCCAATGTCGCAATGCACGCCTCACTGCACCCTTGCTGTGAGCTGCTGCAGTCATAACATCCCGAAAGCCGAGGAAAGAGGAAGGGGCAACGTGCTCAGCACCAGCAGGCCATCGGGCTCACCTGCCTCGGCCCACAAGTCTACTGGCCTGATCTTTACTTATCATATCAATTTCAGCTGATTTACCGGCAGGCCAAGATGATGGGCACAGAGTTCTGTGACTGTTCTGTGAAAAGATCCTCTATTAGTAATTGAAACTAATGAAAGGTTGATAAACACAGTAAGTATTAAAGATAGGAACACACTCCACATAGATCCACCATCTTGCTTTCTGGCACCCAGCATCCTTTGCGGCACGCTTCAGCGCATACCCACCTTTAACCTAGGGTTAAGCATTCAAAAGTTCGGAGAACAAGCTAGTGTACCAAGGTGCAGGCACGGATGATGGTTTTATAGGTCAACGGGCCAGGCAGGGACCTTAAAGACGTAAGTAAGGCACAGACACACAGGGCCTGATTCTAGGATGACACGAGAGGAACCTAATGCCAAATGTGTTCTTCTCTATACAAATACAGTGTGGGACTACAGGCACGCCTCACATCCATCACCTATGGAACACTATTAAGTGCCACAAAATCATGTACTGTATTGCATGCCCATTGTGTGATGTATGTGAGTAGATGATCATGAGGGCAACGTCCTGTGTGAATTTTAGCGGTGTTCACTCACTTATAGAACATAGCCCCAACTGAACGAATCCGCCATTAAGCTCATATTCTCACTGTTTGGGGTCAACATAGCTAATGGCTAGAATTAAAAGCATACTTTACGGTGTGTCAGTACTATTCAGAGATTGGTGCACACTGATCTTACCTGTGTCCTGGGACGATTCATGCTGACTTTCAATTAAGCATGGGCGAATTTTGCGGATCTCGCGTTCGCGAATTTTGCGGATTTGCGGATTCGCAATCCGCAAAATCCGCGAATTCCCGCGAATTTGCGGATTTTTTTTTTTTTGTGTTCGCCCGTGTTTCTGCCAGTTCGCGAGGGTTTTTACAATTTCGCAATTTGCGAACTTACCTGTCGGGTCGCAAGTTTTGCGAACTTGTTGTTTCTACGTGTCCAGCCTGTTTGGGACACTCTTCTTCATCACTGCCACTCTCTGTCACCACTGCCACTCTCTGGCTACTCATGCCACCCTCTGGCCCACCCATGCCACCCTCTGTTTCATCACCACACCCTCTGGTTGTCCAGTGTACATTATTTTCGGCAAAGCAAAGCACACCTTCCCTGCCTCAAGTGACCTGAATTAATTTGGGGCTGATTAATGTGTCACAGAATATTTTTTTAGCTGGCACCTGCTTCCTTAGTGCGCCCTGATTAGTGATCTTTTGCACTTGCTAAGTGCTTTCATTGTTGCAAAATTAGTTACAACACCTGCCCTGCCCCAACTGACAATAATGAATTAGGGGCTGATTAATGGATTTTAACTTCCAGCCTGGCTCCTGCTTGTCTCCCTTAGCTGTAATTCAGGACCTTTGCGGCATATGTGTAACTATTCTGAGGTTCAGAGCAGGGTCACATAATAGTTTCAACTGGCAACTGAACTCTGGAGGGGCCCCTCAGGAAGCACTACAGGAAATGGTTACTAATGATGAGCCTGAACTTTTGAACCTGGTAAGTAGTTACTTTCAGTTTTGCTAAAATCGTATTTCTGCAATTTTGCACTTATTCGCGGGGCGCGAACTCACGCGAACTCACGCGAACAGTGCGAGCAAAATCCGCTGCTCGCGGATTTGCGGATTTTGCGGGAGATTCGCGAATCTCGCGGATTGCGAATTTCCCGAAAATCCGCAAAATCCGCGAGCGGAACGGATTTTCCGCCCATGCTTACTTTCAATTTAGCATTTCAATTCAATTCAGTTCAATAAGTCTTTGTTTCGATTAAAAAATCATGAAAGACGTTGACATTTAAAACATTTAACTAATTCATTACCATAAGAATTACATGATTGCACACAAAAGAAAAATAGCATGGGAAAATAGATCCACAATGATAAAATACATAGATATATAATAAATAAGTAAGTTCAAACAAGTAAAACTTCTAACGGTTAAACCCCAAAGATCTGTTACAATAGGTACAGTTTGTAAATAAATAAAAGACCAGGTCAATACACTAAAAACATATTAACATAATCTCATCTTTTTTGCTCGAATGGCCCACATCCAACTTAAACAGTTTCTGTTTTTAGGACCCTAAAAGCTTTGTTGTCAGTATTAATGCCCAAAGACAAACAGATGGATTTGAGCCACTTGTGAGTGGGGATTTTGTAAACAGGGCAAATAAATAAAATGTGTACTAGGGATTCATTCTGGGTCAGACAGAATGGGCATTTGCTGCAAATCGTGGAGCACCCTTTACCAACAAATGAATTTATTGGGAGTGAACTCACTCTAAATTGGTGGTAACGTTTCCTATCATTAAAAACAGTAAAAAAAATCCCAATACCCTTCGTACTCTGTAACGTGTTTAAGCTCTAAGAACTCCCTTGTTAATGACGGCCTAGATATAGAGGAGAAGCGCTTCATTTTAGCCATGCTCCAATACTTCTCCTTTAATTCCTTTTCTGAGTGGAAAACATTATTAACAGGATTTTCCCACAATCGGCTCAGCCCCATCTCACTTAAAAAAACTTTTGTCTGCCTCAACCAGAGGATTTTGCACATACGATCTGCATCCCTGATTTTGAGAAAGGCTTGTGCGTACAGGAACATTTCTGGGGTAACCCAGAGCCTTCTCCAGTAGGCCACTGGTCTATATAGGAAGCGATCCTGCTGATCCCAACGCGCCGTCAGCTCATCTACAGCCACCTGGACCTCGAGCGGACCTTTACATTTTTGGCCGCTTCAGAAGCCATCAGCTGTAACGTCCCAAACGCGGTACGAGCAGCACCGACTGCAACCCCTTTTGTATAGAAGCAATTTTGGTGCAGGAAATCTCGCATATTTCTCATAAACGCATGAAATTGGGACAATTATTTTATTTCCCAAGGAATATATTCTAAGTCTGATGAGAATTGATAAAACAAAGCATAACCTGAAATTCATCCCGGCTGAATAACACTGAAGTTGGGCTCAGAACTCAATATCTAAAATGGATGTCGGGCTATTACCTTAACAAGTGAAGACATCCTACAAGAAAAAAACCCCACCAACAGACACAAGTCTGGCGGTTTTATGTTTAAAGGTTACATTCAGGCAAATGTTTTTTATTTCAAAAGTCCTGAAGTCGGGTTTTGTTATTATTAGTCGGGTTTTGTAGAGCGCAAACAACCCAAAGGCCTGAAGATGATCCCCCTATGATTGAGCTAGGGATCGAAACGTTCGTCGACTGCATTTCAATTCTCGCTCTGGTGCCTACTCAACTCACGGGGTCACACTCTGCGACTCTGGGCAATAGCTTGCTTAATCTCCACTACGGCCCCTCGCGGCGGGATGCCTGGCTTTCACCTTGTGGACACCCTGCCGTGGTTTTTCACAGGGGAATACCAGGACGGGTTCCCTAAGCAAGCGCCGGGACGCTTACGGGCAGCTGTGCGCTCTACAAGTCCAGCACATTTACATTTACATTTACATTTAGAGTGTCCCATACTTAGAATCTGTATTATTATTGTATGGAAGATTCACTCCAGGACACACTGTTGATTTGAATGCGTATCAGTGGCCTGTTAGCTCACTTTTGTTTGCCTGATATTGTTCACACTCACTGTCTTTTTCACTTCCTTTCTCACGTACGGCACAGGACTGTGCCTTACAGTAACCGTTATGTCTTTGGTTACCTGTTTTACCTATGTATTGAGACAAACTATTCCTTGAATAAACATTCCCTGCCCGGCTGGGCAAGGGAGTTTTTGCATTATATAGCAGCCCATTGTGGTCTATATATTATCTCTAACTTTTTTTTTTACTTTTTTTTTTTAAACCTTTATTTTCAATAAGTAGTGGAAGACAAGCAAGAGATCATCAGTGAAGTACATACAAAGCATACAAGGATTCAGGTGTAGTGTAGTGCAGCGGCACACAAGGGACGACCAGGCGCCAGGTCCAGATGGGGGAACAGAGCAGGCGGAAATGAGGTCACGTTAACAGCAATGACATGCGGCGTTACACATCTGTACAGAGCATATAAATACATCAATAATGCGAATAACAGGCATACATCTCTCCAGGGAGGAGAGCAGCGGGAGGACAGTGGGTGTGCACTCACAGTTCATCAGTCCCTGAGGTAAGGCATCACAAGCAGCACCACAAGGGAGAGGGCCTTAAATCCCCGCTCCCCCACCGACGATCATATAGCATACCCCATGTAACTAAATAAGCAGTAGTGTAAATAGACAGACCCGCTCATCGTGTAAACATGACATGTGGCAAATAGACATGTAATTCCAACAAATGAAACTCCATTAACCCACCCCAACCAGATCCGCGCTATCAGAATCAGAATCCTGCACAGCCCTGGTAAGGAGATACACCTGCAGTGGGCTCCAAAAGTCTCTGGGCCTACAGCGCACAGGCATCATTTCTGCGTAAACATTATATTGGTCCTGACAATAAAGGATATCCTTCAACCAGTCCCCGAACTGCGGCACTCTGCCCCGCCCCCAGCAACAGGCCACACGTCTCTTCGCCAGCAGCAGAGCCACATCCACAAACCTACGATATAATGCTGGCACCTCCTTGGTATAACCCAACAATAGGACCATAGGGTCGAGTGGCACCCCGTTGTCAGTCATGACCTGAAGAGCATCATGGACCTGCACCCAGTACTCCGAAATAACCCCACACTCCCACGCCAAGTGAAGAAAATCGGCACCCGGCATATGACAACGAGCACATCTATCATCTTCCGCTAACCGGAACCTGAGTGCCCTAGCCGGAGTATAATAAAATCGTTGTATGAATTTGTAGTGTATGATCTTTAGGCGGCAGCTAGAGGAGATGTTGGCAGTCACACCACAACAATATGTCCACTGGTCATCAGAGATAGAAATTCCAAGCTCAACATTCCACTGGGCTCGCGTCCGCCCAGGCGAGGCAGCTCGTTGTTTCCTGATGGCACCATACAACCTAGACACCAAATGACGCCCATCAGAAAGTAACAGCACATGAAGCGGTAGGGTCACACCCGGCTCCCCGGGGAACTCAGGTAACAGTGTCCTCAGGCCTTGCCGTAGCCGGACATAATAAAACATTTCAAGCGGGGAATATTCCCCACCACCAAAGAATTGCTCCAGGGTACGGAAGGTGCCCTCACGAAACAGGTCCCCCCAGGTAAGTATCGCAAGACGCTTGCACAGGCGCTGGAACCCTGTCTCCTGCAGCAGAGACAGAGCAGGGTGATATACCAGAGGTAACGCAGGCGAGTAGAGAAAGTCAACATCCAGCGTCTTTGCGACACGCTTCCAGGCATCAACCGTGCAGGTAACCGTCGTCTGGTGTGTGTCAATATCCCCAACATTACCCAGGACCATGCCTTCCAATGGGAGAGGATGAGCAACCCACTGTTCAGCAGCCACCTGAGGCATAAACGGCGTAGGGCGCATCCAGTGGTAGGCGTAGTGCGCCTGGGCGCTGACATAATATAGTTCAAAATCAGGGATGTCGAAGCCCCCATCGACATAAGGCAGCGTCAGTGTAGACCACGCCACCCGCGGCTGTTTGCCCCCCCAGAACAGCCGAAGCAGCTCCGAGCGGAGACGTGTGAAGAAATACGCCCCAGGATGATACGGAATATTTTGAAACAAGTACAGGAAGCGGGGTAACACCACCATTTTTATGAGAGAGGCTCTACCCGCCATAGACAATGGTAAGGACATCCATCTCGTTATGTTATCTGCTAACTTAGTTATAGCTACACCGTAATTAAGCCGTAGCGTCTCCTCTTTGAGCAACGACACAACAATACCTAGATATCGCAGCTCCGAGTCACACCACTCCAGGGGGTAGTCAAGTGGGAAACGATGAACCGCTGCAGTGAGCGGAAAGAATTGGGATTTCTGCCAATTGATATGCACTCCAGATATACCGCCAAAGACAACAAACTCACGCAGTATCGCATTAAGGTTCGACTGCGGATCCTTCACATAAAGGGTAACATCATCAGCATACAGGGATATACCAATTGGCCGCTGAAGACAATTAAACGCACTCTGTTGATGCAATTGTCGAACCCTACATGCAAGAGGCTCTATGGCAATGGCAAACAGGAGGGGAGAGAGTGGACACCCCTGCCTGGTCCCTCTCGTGATCGGAAAAGGGGAGGACAACACACCATTCACAACCACTCTGGCAATAGGGTCAGTGTAAAGTAATTTAACCCATGAGATAAATATCCTGGGAAAGCCCATCCTGCACAGAACGTCTATTAAATAACCCCATTCCACCGAGTCAAACGCTTTCGTCGGGTCTAGAAAAACAGCAGCCACCGGGAGCTCTGGAGCTATGGTCGGAATCAAGGAGAATAATGTTCGAAGATTATGGGACGTCGCCCAGCCAGGCACAAATCCTGACTGGTCAGGTAGCACTATAACGGGCATAAGCTCAGAGAGATGCGTCGCCAACATTTTGGCCAGAATTTTAACATCACAGTTGAGCAATGAAAGAGGCCTATAGGATCCCACGTCAAGGGGATCTTTTCCAGGTTTGAGCAAAGAGGTGATAGCAACTTCCCTCATAGACCCTGGTAGACGCCCTACCTTAAGGGATTCCTCGAATACCTCCCGCAACACCGGAGCCATAATATCCACGTAACATTTATAAAATTCGGCGGGGAGACCATCCAGGCCTGTAGCCTTGCCATTATTAAGAGACATGATGGCACTCCTGACTTCATCAACCTCCAGGGGCCTACCCAGAAAAGCCCTATGATCGTCGGATAGCCAGCAAAGCGACAGCTCGTCCATAAACCCCCCATATCGCACGTCTCCTGAGTGCTGGGAAGTGTATAAGTGTGTGTAATGTTGCAGAAACGTGTCCTGAGTAGTTTTCGTGTCTGTACAGCGCGTACCATCAGCCAAGACCAGTTCCAAGACATCCGAACTATACCTTTGGTGTCTCGTAAGAGCAGCAAGTACCTTCCCCGGTCTCTCACCTTCACAATACCTTCTAGCCATCCAGTATTTCCCCCTATGCTTCGACTCCCTGGCCGCTTCCTCCTCGTACTCCGAAAGTTTACCTCTAAACTGGTGCATGAGATCAGGGTCAGAGCCATCAAGCAACCCACGCTCTAGGTGTCGTAGATCGGTCTCTAAGCCAGCGAGCGTGCGAACAATAGTCCTGAGTACCCCACAACTCTTGGAGATCGTGACCCCCGGATTGTAACTTTAAATGCCTCCCATATCACTTCCACACTGTCTACAGACCCCCTATTCTTCAGGAAAAAAGCCTCTATTTCCTCGCCCAGCTCTGCCTTAAAGATAGGGTCCAAAAGGGCTGAAGGGAAAAGCCTCCAAGGTGGTCGCGGTCGGTGCAGTCCAGGCACCGATACCACAACCGAACTGGACAGTGGTCAGAGTATGTCCTGGGGAGGTGTGTCACACCATGCAATCCCGCCACCAGTCCCCTGGAAATGAAAATATAGTCCAACCTCGCCCAGGTACGGGCCTGCGCCGTGAAATGCGTGCCCTCCTTAACAGTGGGGTGTACACATCGCCAGCTGTCTACCAGACCTGCTTCTTCCACAATGCCCCGCAAAACATCCCTGGCCTGGACGTTGTACTGATGACTCCCTTCCGACCTGTCTTCTAGAGCCCCCATTTCCAGATTAAAGTCCCCCCCCCACACAATATGGGAAGCGTCTACCGCAAGTACATGACCCCATAGTGCAAGAAAAAAGGCAGGAGTATCAACATTCGGTGCATAACAATTCACGAAAAGCACAGTGATCTGCCCAATCCTCCCCCACAACAGCACATATCTCCCGTCTGAGTCTACGTGTGATCCCAACTCCTGGAAGGGAAGTGATTTCTTGATCAGTATTGCAACCCCCCTCGTATAAGAGGAGTACGATGAAAATTTCCTCACAGTGGCCCACCTCCCTCCAAACGCATGTGCCGGCGACCGGCGCAGATGCGTTTCCTGCAGAAGCGCCACCTGTATGGCATGTCTATCTAGATAGTGCAGCACATTACGACATTTCCTGGCATCATTGAGCCCACGCACATTCCAAGATAAAATCGATATCTTATCCAACATCTCGACCGACATTACTCATGAGGAACATGTGACAGGGAACCCTGAAACCCCGCATCAGGCACACTACACAAGCAAATGCAGTAGGCCGTAGCCGCTGCGCACACCTTCCATCTAGTATCACATACATCACAGCCATCCATGCCGTCTTCCATACACAGAACCAACCCCCCCCTCCCAGAACCAAACAGAGCACAACCGTGCAACAGGCACGCAGCACCACTCGATAACATTCCGCCTGCGTTACAACCAGCAAGTGAAAGAGAAATTACCAACGCATCCCCTCCTCCCACCGCCCACCTGACCAACCCCAAACTGTCAGGACCCCCTACCACCCCCCCTCCCCACACCACATCCATCCATCCATCCTTCCAGTAAATCAGTCGCACAACAAAAGAAAATTTAAACATTGGAGGGGTATTCCCGTTGGGGGTGCCCACCAGAGGTGCACTTCACCACCCTCACACACTATGCAGACTTTCCAGCCGCAAGGCAAAGATACGAGTCAGGCACAGTGCTGGGGTGGGTGCCCGGAGCAAAGAATAAAAACCAACCGTCGCCACATTAATAGACTCAACAAGCGGACGCTCGGAGCAGTCTGGAGATCCACCCATCCGCCCTCAAAAGCACATGTCTGTGGAAACACAGCCTCTAGAGGCAGGTACATCAGTATCAATACGAAATGTTCAGCTCAGTCATCTCGCCACCAGAAACCTGATCAGGCGTCCTCCTCCTCTCCCGCCGATTGGTGATCATTCTGTCCCAGTCCATCCTGGCGGCCATCAGCAGCCCGTTCCCTCCTTAGCCGCTTCACAAAGTCTTCCGCCTGCTGCGGATTCGTGAAGAAAGTCTGCTTCGCATGATGAGTGACCCTTAACTTCGCAGGGTAGAGCAAGGCGTAGTCCACCTGCAGATCCCTAAGCTTCTTCTTAACTGCCAAGAATTTGCGCCGTTGCTCCTGCACCATGGGAGTGAAGTCCGGGTAGATGGTGAAATTGACCCCCTCGAAGGAAAGTGAGCGGGAACTGCGAGCCGCACGAAGAGCCGCGTCACGATCCCGATAGTTCAGGAGGCGAGCTATGATAGGGCGCGGAGCCACGCCAGCGGCCGGCCGCGGTCCGAGCGATCGGTGTGCCCGCTCCACAATAAACTGGGTAGAAAAGGCTTCCGCCCCAACCGCTCCAACCAGTAGTTTTTCCACATATGTCTCCATCTTCCCAACATTCGTCGTCTCCGGCACACCTACCACGCGAATGTTGTTGCGCCGACTCCTCGCTTCCAACTCCTCATTCTTGGCAGCTATTACTCTTAGGATATTGCCCATCCTCGCCAATTGAGTGGTATGAGTGGCCGCAGTGTCGTCATGATCCGAGATTCGCTGCTCCGCTGTGGTCAGGCCCTCCTCATGGACATCAAGTTTCTGTACTACCGCGTCCATGCGGGAGGATAGTTTGTCCACTTTGTCCACTATGGTGGCGAAGCCCTGTCGCATCTCCTGCATCATCTGCTGGAAATCAGGGGTGGCGGGCTGCGAGATAGCATCAGCGACAGGCGGAGGGGGAGATCGTGAGGTCCCTGCCTCCTGTACTAGGCGTGCGCCCCTCCTAAAAGCTGTGGAGTCAAAGGAGAGCTTAGGTTGCTTATTGTCCGGCTTGCCCATATTGATACACACACAGCGTGCAGCAGCGACGTGAATAAAGAGGCAGGGGGGTGATCCTCGAGTACAAGTCCACGGCCAACACTGTTATGCACCCAACAGGACACGCAACGCAAGAAATGTCAAAAGTGGGGCGTAGGATGCTCACCTCCACACAGCGCCGCCAGCACCCTCAGCTCAGTCACAGCACGCCGTCGCTGCCAGCAGGGCAGCCGTCTTGACGGCAATCGGAGGTAGTCCGATAGGGCACTGCAGCTGCCCGGCCCAACACACCACAGAGTAGAAAGGGTAGTGCCACTTACAGCTTTCGGCAGGGACAGCGCACAGGAGTCAGCACCAATATCGTCTCTCAGGGACCAGGGCGGTGCAATCCAAGACCGCCAGGCAAAGGAGGCACAGCAGGGGGCAACCGTGGACTATAGCAGGCAGATGAGGATGGCGCCACAACATCCAGTGGAGGACTCCGTCGTGAAGCCTAGCACGGCAGGCTCCGCAATATGGCGACCACTGCGGTGGGAAAAGGCGCCAAATGTAAAAAGCCCAGTTTCACAGTATCACGATCCATAATGCCATATATAATCCTTTTTCCGGTCCATAGTGCACTCCTGCCCACACCATGCAGATTCCAGTCGGCTAGTGCAGTAAAGCAGATGGGGGGGCACGAGCAGGCGTACATGCCCCGCCACTCCCCTCTGCGCAATGGCCGCGTCCAGCTCCAGGGATAGATCGGAGCTCCCACTGCAACTCCGCTGCCACAATCCCCAGCGTCACCCGCACCGGCGCCTCTCACCACGCGCCGCCGATCAAGAGCCACAGGGGCAGCTACCGGTCGCTTCCAGCCGAGCAGGCACGGAGAAGCACCGAGGGGGAGGGGAGCAGGCCTTCTCCCACGTGTGCAGCCGCGGACAAAAGTGGGCCGGCACGCCGGGCCGCAGAGCGTCCGCTCTCCAGAGCGTGCGGCGGTGAAGTTTCCGGACCCTCTAGCTTCGACCAGGAACCTCCGATCGGGACAGGATTTAAGCCGAGGGCAGTCCGTGGTCCACCAAAGCAGAATCCGGGATCAAGGCAGGGAAAGGCGACGGTCAAACAGGATTCCTAGACGGATGAAGGCTCCGGGCTGCAGGAGCCTCACGGCAGTGCGGCCATGCTGCAGTGCGCCCTCTAGCGCCCCCTATATTATCTCTAACTTTATTTGTATATGCTGGGAACCACTTGTTTTCCTCAAAATACTTGATACCCAAGGTCCCAGGCCATTTATTGGGTTCCCCTTGTTCCCCCAAAAAAGACTGGTCTATATCGTGCCATATCATTGATGAGATGGAAACCCAAGTCTAAATAGAGGGGCAGCAATGGTGTAGATTGGGGAAGACCGGATATACCCCTCAGGAATTCATTTTGAGCGATCGTCAGGATGGCTAGGTTGTCCAATCCCCTAATTCAGCCCCCTATAGAACCGAGGCACACATTTTTTCATTATAGATTTTTAAAACTGGAGCTACAGGCTTTGTGTGAGAAAGGAGCTGTTCCTGTATAGGGCACCAGACTATTGTGCATGTTTGAGGACCAATTGGTCAATATGTGGTTTCCAAATAAATTTACTTGACTAGAGTGATGCCCAAGTATGTAAAGACAAGGGTCTGCTCTAGTGTAACTTCATTCATGGCTACTCTACCTTTTATGATCTTGTGCTTGTGTAGAGCCATGAATTTGGTTTTGTCCATATTAACTATAGAGTCATGGTCCCGACAAAACTCCTCAAGCCTAGCAATGGCCGTCTGAAGACCTTTTTGAGTCTTTGAGAGTATCAGAGTATAGTCCGCAAACATGAGCAAAGGGATCTTCATGCCTGCTAGGGTAGGAGCATCAGAGGGATAATTCTTGAAAGAATGCATTACACTAATAATATACAGGAAAAAGAGGGTTGGCGCCAAAACGCACCCCTGTCGAACCCCCTTTGCAATGGGAAACCTATCTGTCCCCAGCGAACTAGTGCAAAATTGGAATTATGTAGTTTAATTAAGAAAGCCAATAATTCCAATGGCATGCTCTGTTCTACAAATACTCTCCACAATTTGGCACTTGGGACTAAGCCAAAAGCCGGCTTAAGATCTATAAAAGCAGCTTAAATGGTACCACCTCTCAAAATCACCACAAGCCAATAAATTAAAACAAACCTAAAAACCTGTCGATAGTGCTGGTGTGTGAGCGGAACCCCGCCTGCAGTGGAGATAAGATATCAAATTGTTCAATCCAGTCCTGGATTTGACTCAACACCAGCCCAGCTATCACTTTTTGTAGGCAGTTGATGAGGCTTATGGACCTATAATTGCCTGAGGTTGAGCGGTCCCCTTTCTTAAAAATTGGAAGGATTTCTGCTCCCAACCATGAGTTTGGTATTGGGGCACCACTGGCAATGGCGTTCGCAAGAGACTGGATATATATTACCCAGATCGCTTTGTCGTACAAGAACAGATCGGCTGGAACACAGCACCCAGGCGCCCTACCTCTCGGGACTGAGTTTAATGCTAGTTCTACCTCTTGCTTGGTAAAATGCAAGGGAGAGTTAACTAAGATCATTAGGAAATGGTCTTGGTCTGATTCCGCTGAAGCGAACTGGGCCTTGTAATGGGATACCCACTGTTCGGGGGCTAGATGATTAACAGGAGCCTGACTTGATATTCCCTTGCCCCATTTCACCAGATGCCATAACGTAACCATGTTTCTTCCTTTACTGGCCTTGAATAGCTCATCCCAGTATTGCTCATCCCAGTCCCTTTTGGCTTTCTGTTGGGCTGTCTAGTACCCCGCCCTTGCCCTTTTTATATTTTCCCTGGTCTTGGATCTAATAGCCCTGGCTAAGGCTCTATAAGCCTCTCTACAAGATTTTCCGTACCATGCGGCCACCTTTGGGCCAGAATTTATCAGGAATATTTTAACTTTATTTATAAAGAACCCCTTTACAGTTCATTGTGGACCTGAAGAACCTTAGTGTCAATTTTCTCTTGTGTTACACATCTTTAAAGATCTGCTGTTGCACTAACAACCAACTGCCTCATATGCTCCAATTGTTCTTCATTATTAATACAATTGGTCCATTTGACTCTCCTGGTATCGTTACTAAGCTGTACTTCTACAAATGCTCTATCAACTGCCGGACCGTCGGTAACTAAGAGTCCCTTGAGCTGCATTGATAGTACTAGGGGGTTATGGTCACTTTCTGACCGTTCCTGAACAACAATATCTATTAGGGATGGCCATAGTGGTTGTATGTCATGACAACGTGTGGTATTACCACGCGTGCCATTACAACGCAGGAATTACAATGAAAGTCGTTACAACGACTTTCGCTGGAGGTCGCTGGATAGCGGAATAGTTTAATTTTCCATTCCAACCCCAGCCCACGTTGACAGTAGGGAAGGAGTTGGATAGAAAATTAAACTATTCCCCATCCAAGAGCGCCCTCCAGCAAAAGTCGTTGTAACGACTTTTGTTGTAATTACTGTGTTGTAATGGCAGTGCTGGGTAATCCCCACATTGTCATGGCTGTTCACCGCCATAGTTCCTTGTTGAGAAAGATAAAATCTATACGACTACTTCTCAACCCGTTGCTATACATTGGCGAGCCCTGCCTGTCAGAATCGGACCTCCTGTTAGCGGCCCTGACCCCCTGTTGCCAACATAGTACTTTTAGCTGCAACGCAGCTTCAGTCCATTTTTTAATTGGAGCAAGTGCCAGTGGCGGGATATTCCACTGCGCATCTTCCTCTGTACTGAGGTTTACATACTTAATATCTAAAGGTTCAAAGGAACAGTTGAAATCTCCAGCTATTATTAAATTGCACGCGCTGTTGTACTGGTCTAGGAAAGTATCTAGGAGAGCAGCGGTGCTAGAGGCTTTACCACCGGGCATCCCTCTCGCATAAACATTAATGAGTGAAAAATCAGGGGCATTAGGCGTCTGAAGTTTAATTATTAAAATACCCCTGCTGTCAATACACAGTTCCTGGACCTTATACCTGTCTGCCTGTCTCACCCTGGTTGTGAGGCCCCCCCATGGGTCTCCCCATCAGGCCTGCCAACGCGGGTTTAGAAAAGGTTAGAAAACCCTGTCGAAACACATGATCCAGTGACCAGGTTTCCTGGAAGGTCATAATTTTGTCGCCTTCAATATATGATGACCATTCCACCAACAGTATTTTAGACTTTAGCCCTGCAATGTTCCAGAAAACTAATAATAAATTAGAGTTTCTGGGACTCTGGTTTGTACTATACGGTAACAACTGTTCATTAGGTACAATACCATATTCCATAGCGCCCTCACATGGAATAACATTGGTCAGAGAGAGCTCACTGTCTCTAACAACTCCTACCATAATATCTTCTCCTTTAGTATCTGTCCGCTTGGCTGTTAACCTTCGAGGAAGTAATACCCCTAAGTCCTGAGTGACTAATTCAGAATCGACCACACCAAACTCCCTTGGATCCTGCGTCATAAGGCTGGAGGAGATGGGGTTAAATTCATGTCAATCAATGTCTCCATTGATCCAAAAGCTTCAAATCTGTTAAAGGTAGGGACCGCATAAATATAGGCATCTGAGTTGTTAGCTGGTTCCCTCGATACTCCCCCTTCGTTGTTTGCACAAGTTTGATAGAAGAAGCCAAGCAGGCGTATATTAATATCTTCTTTGCATAAGCGGCCTGACCCTGCCCTATCCAAAATTAACTGGACCAGACCCGGGGACCTGAAACTTAAGACCACACAGTCACCACCAAGAACCTTGTCGGATTGTCCAACCCAAAAAACTCTTCAGACCGTCTTAAACTCTGAAAAAAGATGATTCCCGACTCCAGTCCTGTTGCTCAACAGGTGAAGGGCCTTATTCTTAAGAGAGGAGGACCAATGATCCTGAATGGGAGCTGAGAGCACTGGGACATTGGCAAGTACTATTGTGTACGGTGTAGCTTCGGGTGGGAGATGGAGGAACATATTAGTGATCTTAGCCCCACCCATGTTTTGTGTGGGATTTACCAAGGGGATGGTTATAGGGGGGACTACTCTAGGGGCTGGATTTGTACTCGATCTATTGGCTGTTCTATTCTCCTGTCGGGTAGTAATTGGTTCCTCCTGCCTGATCCCACAGGGTGGTTGGGGGACTTTAAGGTTGTGCTGTTCTATTTTAGCTAGTCTCGAATCTATTGCTGCCAGTTTCGACAACAGCGGGTCAGTCAGCTCTAACAACTTCTCTTCAACCCGAATGAGAAAATCAGCCTGAACCTGAGAACTACAAGGTAACGGTTCCCCTGTGGAAGTAATATTGGTATTACCAGCTCACAGATTTGAATTTGGAGGCATGGGAGCTAGATTAGAACCTCCCACACTCCCTGTTGGGGCGGGCTTACATTTTGCTAATTTAGAGTACTGGTAACTAGACTTGGGTAAGCCACGCGCT
Source organism: Lissotriton vulgaris (assembly GCF_964263255.1). NCBI lineage: Eukaryota > Metazoa > Chordata > Amphibia > Caudata > Salamandridae > Lissotriton > Lissotriton vulgaris. The sequence continues at coordinate 1,531,484,617 of NC_141689.1, read as the reverse complement.
TTCCTCTTTTTTTTTTAGTGGTACGCCACCAGAGGCCAGAGTGGACTTTTGCCGCCTAGTAAGTACCTTGGCTGGAGCAGCAGGCGGTGAGGATAAAATGCTGTCCAGACTTGGTGCGGTTGGGGACCCTGGCTGGGGACTCACTAGAGGTGCTTGATTAATTTGGGAGCAGCTGTTACATTGGACTCAAGCGCAGGAGTAGATGCTAATCCTGTAAGGGGACGTGATGGTTCTACTGAGAGTCTGCGTTCTGTGAGTTGAATCTCGTGCATTAGCGTGGATTCAGCCCGGGAGAGGAATGCATCCAGGGTTCCCAATACTCCTGACCCCAACACACCCTTTTCGTTTGTTCCTACTAATTTTTCCCTAACTTAGCGAATAAAACACCAGAAGCAACTGTAAAATGGGAAAAACAGCGCTAATACTATATTACACAACTATCTAGTCCAATTATGCGAAAGTATGCAGTCTGTGCAATGTCAGGGGGGTGGCCCAGCCCAGCCTATTCCAGCCCCTGATGGGCACAGACGGGCCCGCCCTTTGTCCGAACTTCATCCGGGCTGCGTCCCGCGCCGCGGTGGGAGAGGCTGCGCTATAAGCGCATTGGCGCCACCCTCCCTCATCTTGCGGCAGCTGGTCGGAACAGCGGAGCACTCAGGGGTCTGTGGTCCCCCCCACGGAGTGTGCAGGTGAAGTGACAAGCGTGGCGCTACCCCTGGGACCCTAGTCCCACCAGGGGTTTGCTTTTCTGAGCTGGTGTTAGCTCCGGAGATGGCAGGCAATCAGGGCAAACAGCAAAAGCTCCCGCACCGCGGAGGAGAGGCTGCACTATAAGCGCGTTGGCCCCGCCTCCCCCTCACTCGCGGCAGCTGGTCGGAACAGCGGAGCACTCTGTGGTCTGTGGTCCCCCCGGAGTGTGCAGGCAAAGTGACAAGCGTGGCACTACCACTGGGACCCTTGTCCCACCTGGGGTTCCCTTGTCTGAGCTGCCCTTAGCTGGCAGGCAATCAGGGCAAATAGAAAAAGTTCCCACGCCGCGGGGAAGAGGCTGTGCTATAAGCGCCTCCCCCTCACTCACGGCAGATGGTCGGAACAGCGGAGCTCTCTGGGGTCTGTGGTCCCCCCTGGAGTGTACAGGTGAAGTGACAAGCGTGGCGCTACCCCTGGGACTCTCGTCCCACCAGGGCTTTCCTTGCCTAAGCTGGCGTTAGCTGCGTAAATGGCAGGCATTCAGGGCAAACAGCAAAAGTTCAGAAACGGTGGATCAGACACCAAGTACGTGAAAACATATTTTGTGTATGCATAGTGCGTGATTGGAATGTACCTGACAAATTTTGTATAAGTATGTAAGAAGTGGACTCAGGGAGTGAGCTTTCCAGTCCTGATGAAAGTCACAGGCAAGGGTGGCAGAAACATGTAGACCAGATCAAAGGAGGAAGTTAGGGCCACGGTAACCCTCTAAACTTCCAACTTTTTCTTTCTCAGATTTTAAACCAATTGGTGAATTTATGGAAGCAATATTTGCCACCAGTCAGGTATTTTTCAACAGCAGCCCACATTGCCATTAGCCAGGTATTTTTAACAGCAGCCCCCATCCCAGTTTTTTCCCAGTGTGCCTCAGTAGCTCATTGGTCACAGCATGTCCTGTTCTGCAGTGGAACGGAAAGGGACCCAATGATGAAGCAGGCCACCAAGGGGAAACCCTAGTGGGTGAGGCTTGTATAAAAAACATTTTCGCTTCTTTCATGAGAAAGTGCCTGGACAGTCTACATGATAGTTTAGGGATCCCCAATTTGTGCATTGCTTGAGTTCGTGGAGGATGAGGCCTCCTTTTTCTCCCCCTTCTCTCCCCCTAATTTGTAGTCTAATTTTCGACAGCGCACAGCTGTGGGAGTTTGATGCAATACAATAAATCTCACTGTGGTATATTTCTATTTTACATATGTCCTTAGCCCAGGGATAACAGACTAACTGAATAAATGGTGGAAATTACTTGTCTAACTTTTACAATAGAGGAAGTAGAAGGGATTTTAGCATCAGCAGCCCCCTGGAAAATGTAAAAAGCACAAATACAGGACCAGACACAAAAGACTGGGACACTTTAAATAATCTCAAGAAGACCCAGATTAAAACTATAATTCATGGTATTATGACAGGGCACTTAAAAGAGAAAGCAGCAGGACAAGGGCTGATAGTCAGAAATGAACCTTTTGTTTTTCAACATGACTAGTCCTTCCAAAAGGACTGGTTTCTCATGCCATAGCACTGTACGAAGGATTGGCTGATATCGATAATAAACAACGGCCTATCTGATGATTTAAAGGCTGTGATACAAACCATTGAGATCAGCTTGAAATCATGGTCATCACTAACCTCTATTAAGAAGAGGCTGGAAGATCTCAGCAGGCGTATGGCCATATTTGAAGCCACCCTCAAACAGTATGGAGCATATTTATCAAAGAGTTGTGTCTCCCCTGCGCCACGCAACATGGCGCAAGAGGGGTGCAACTCTTTAGTTAGATTTATCAAGCCACGCAAGGCCACCTTGCATGACCTTGCATGGCGAGATAGATCTTGAGTAATGCAACACAGCAGAAAATTGCTGCACTGCGTTACTCTGCCCTGAGGAGACATTACATGGGTGGAGATTGAGTTTTCCCACGCATCCACCAATGGATTTTGGCACATTCACAGATTTACCATTACTGATAGACCTAGGCTAAAAACGAAGCTGTTTATTAGCGCCTCCCTTTTTTTCACTTTACCTGACTGACCTGCCGCAGCAGATGGACAGGGTGAAAGGAGATTCACCAAAAACTGGGTCCTACCACATAGGGACTGTCCTATATGCAGATGATATTATATTACTGGACTTGACCCCCAAAGGTTTGCAGAAGCATGTTCATTGTCTAGCAGCCAATGAAGATAGACATTACTTGAAAATTAATATGAATAAAGTAAAGTAATGAAATTACATAGAGTAGGAACCGATTGGAGGTTGAGTTACAGATGGATCTTGGGTGCTGTGCCTATATAAGTCTACAGGTAGATTTACCATTGTAAATTGGGCCCACGTTTTCTCATTCATCCATACCAAGGTTATGTGATGATAGCCAAATAGAGTTTGAAGTCTCATCGCTTTGCTTGCATGTGGATACACTTTATACATAAGGAAATAGTTAGACCAAGTGTAGTATCTTAAAACAGTGCCTTGTATATCTTTGTATTGCATTTTGTAGGTCTCTTGTGACAATAGAACATATGAGCATGGCCAATAGGTTTGTCAGGGTCTTGTTACCTTAGTGATGAAAAATAATACATTTTTAAAGAAATTGATACATTGTGAAGTAGAGTGGATATGCAACCTTAGACATATATTCCTGTTGGAACCCAGCTGAGAAGGCCAAATGATTTCATGTAATGCAATAACCATCACCGAGATGCTAATCCATTTTACTAGAGACCCAAGAGGAGAGGACTGCAAAAAGTTGCCAAATCACTGTGTCATGATCCCTCCTGCAGATCCCATGTCTAGTAGAAAAATATTGCTGTTTCCGATATCTCCATTATCCTTAATGTTCCGTTCTTCTTCGAAGAGAGTACACTTCTAGAAGTAGTTCTCATGGATGAAATATGCTGCCTGTTTCCTTACTGATTATTCTGACAAATGTGCTCTGTTACCTGGTCTAGATCCAAGCTTATAGAGCACTGGGGATAGTCACTTGGGAATATGCCAAGACCACCTGATAGAGTAAGGTAGAATAATTTACTATCCTTTCGTCTACAAAATGAATTTGAATCCTGGCCACAGTGGCTTCAGTTGACAATGCTTCAACTGAATATTTACAATACTAACAGAGATAAAGCACTGTGCACAAAATAGCGCATACAACTTTTGCCAGCAACCACTACCTGTCTAAATCTTTCCTGATGGATATTTATTTTTGCTCAGTAGAGTCTATGATCTATTTAGGCTCAGAATTTCTTGTAGCCCTCCTTGAAGGATGAGCGCTCATTATGTGTCAGATGGGTCCCACATTTCAATGGAGAAATTTAGCACGGTCCCTGCCACAGTTTTGGACTGACTGGCATCTTAACGGAAAAGTTCAAGCTGGGATATTTTATCACCTTATACAGTGGTAAATGGTTGCCTGTCACTAGACCTTTAAAGGTATGTTCAACTTCTAGCTGGAAATGTAGGAGCATTTGTTGACATCTCTAAAGTAAAAAGAACAACTGATGGACAGAATGCTGCACAATGTCAAACTTTCACCCCAGTACAGAGACCTGGGCCTAAATCCATCGTTTTTTGCTCCCCATGCTATTCCAGTTTAGACCCAGCCATATGCAAATCAGTCTTGACCCTGTTCCCCCTGGGAACAGTCCAGGCCGAATTGCCAGGCCCTCCTCTCTAAAGTAGAGAACAGAACACACCACAATGACGTTAAACAAAGCAAAGCAGCAACACAAAAAATTAACAGGATACAACACGAAAATAATCAACACAGAAAACAAGACAGCATCAACTGTATAACACAATAGAAAGCCAATGCAACAATGCAGCACAGGAGCACACAAATCAAAAACAACACTGCACATCATTGCAACAAAAAAATACATTCTGATCACACATTGCCTCCTCCACAGCAGTACTTGTCATTACACAGTGGTAAAAGATGTTTGCTACTTACCACTAAGGTTATGTATTAGCGCCAGTCAAAATGCTTCGTGATCCAGCCCAATGTGCTAAATAAATGTTGACTTTTGTAGCCAGTCCTACAAAATATGAGATTCTGAATGAAAAATCTGTCTGCCAACTGGTCGCCTCCTAGAGTTTTGCAATACATACACCGTTGACTACTACTACTGTATCTGTTAATGCAACTACCACAGGCATTCTTCAGTGCACTTCATAAACTCAGTTAAAATTGATTTGCATGTGGATTTCTGACACAGTAGTTGAATAAAGTAAGACAGGATCAAAACGTACCCAAGAAAACTGTACCTAAAGCCCTAGAAGTAAAAGTCAACACTCCTTTCCTTAGGGTTATTTTCCTGTGTTTTGAGCAGATTGCTGACTTTTATGGGATTTCCAATGCATCCCAAGTGTACTTCCAGAAATCAATGTAACTCATAATCCCAGCAGTCATTCAATTAAAAAATGTGCACATACACATTCCCACAAGGTGGAAATTTGCATGAGTAAATCATGCAGAAATGCTGCATTTGTCCAATCAACGAATTGTTTTTTTCCATGGAGAAAATATTTCCTTTTTTTGAAAATCTGCTCTTCAAAGCTCAGAAATACACGCACTCCTCTCTGAGTGTACATTGTGGGTACCATACCCTGGGAGAAGAATATGAATACCTAAAATCATATGGGTTTTGGGTTATTCGTCTGCTTTGTGGCACACCTTGAAATGCACCCTGTTCTAGCCCAACCCTAAATACATGACAGTAGTAAATCTGTCATTTTGGTGAATTTCTAATATTGTGGGTGCCGTTACAATTTCAAATCGTGATTCGTTGAGTCCCAGCACGGAATATTGATCTTAAATTGTTTTGATGCACTTAGATACATAATTGGACAGGCTTTCAGGCAGTCTGGCAAGCTTGAAAGGGCCTGGGTGTGTGGACGTTTTTTCATTTTTTTTTGCCTGTGGACCGTGTTGACCCCAAAAACAACAGAGCAAACTGACCCTTTCAAGCATAACCCATACTGACTATTTTTGCATTTATAAATTTGGTATGTTTAAGAACTGTTAGTTTTAATGTAAGTCTAATTCAGCAGATCCATATACACTGTCGAGGGTCTGTTTGAAAATGGGTGGTTACAGATTTGTTGCAGCCTACTTCCGTCCTCCTTTAGCAGCTACCATGCTTTCTGATTCTAGCAGGACGCATTGTATTCAGTTGCACCTTCAGATTCTGTGGCTAGTAATTATTCTTCTGTCCTGAAATTTGACCATTTTATTGGCAACTCCTTAGTGTTTGCTAAAGAGTGCTGCAGCTCGATGCATTCCTTGCTGGACAATTATGGGCTGTTTGCCTCTGTTGCCTTTCAGTCCCCCTCAAACTTACCTTAGCTCAGAGCAAAGCGATCTGCTGTACTGCGGGAGGGATCAAGTGGGGCACATTGTATTGCATCCCTCCTACCCTCACATCCAAGGGGTGAGGATTTCAGTCCTGCTTCGACATGGGGTTATGGAGCCCCACTCGAAGCAGAGGTTGAGGCAATGGCTCCTGCCTAGTCTGCAGCTCCACCTACCATTCAAGGTCACTTAGTCCACCCAAGACATTGATAGTGACAAGGAGGGAAAAGTTGGAGTCGTAGAAAAGGTCTTCAGCACCACTTTCTCCCAGACCATGGAAACGTGGATTCAAAAAACACAAGCAAGTTGACGTTTCCCACCTCAAAGCTCCTTGCCTGCTGACAAAAGTCCTCCACCCTGAGCAACCTGCATTCCCTTATACTCCTGTCTATTCTGGCCGGCCTGATTAATACAGGTACTAGGCCTTTTTTCCATGGCTTAGGAGGTGGAGAGCTGCCAATTGCAGCTCTCAATTTCTTGCGGACAGACAATGTACTTAATTTTAGTTCTGGACTTGACAGGTCTGACAAACAAATACTACTGAAAGCTGTTGAAGCAGGAACTATACAGGACAAGGTAAAAAAATATCTGACAAAGGAACATCCGAGGAGTCCGAGCTTTTACATGGAGCCAAAAGTGCAAAGACCTACACAGACCACCTTGTTGTCCGATAGTATCGATCAGAAACAGTTTGCACGAACCAGTAGGCAAGCTTCTAGACAGTGACAGTACTCCTCCTTCAGCTTCTTCAGGTCCTTCTAGGCGGGCAGAGGTTCTTCGTGGTTCAAAGCAGGATCTGATTTCTTAGGAGCAGGGCTCCTACATTTCTACAGCAAATCTTTTGTTCTTTCAGGCCAGGCGGGCCTCTGCCTAATCCAGTCCAGTTCCTGAGTACTTTGTTTTGGTGACTCTGGCTTCTTCTTAGTCCACCCTAGTCATTGATAGTGACAAGGAGGGAAAAGTTGGAGTCGTAGAAAAGGTCTTCAGCACCACTTTCTCCCAGACCATGGAAACGTGAATTCACAAAACACAAGCAAGTTGACGTTTCCCACCTCAAAGCTCCTTGCCTGCGGACAAAAGACCTCCACCCTGAGCAACCTCCATTCCCTTATACTCCTGTCTATTCTGGCCGGCCTGATTAATACAGGTACTAGGCCTTTTTTCCATGGCTTAGGAGGTGGAGAGCTGCCTATTGCAGCTCTCAATTTCATGTGGTGTGGAGAGGCCCAGTACCACGTCTTGCAATGGATCCAATAGTTCTCTTCTTCTGTTAGAAGCGGCCACTGCTGAGAGAAAGATGCCAAGTAGGACCCTGGAGGAACAACATGGAGTCACAGAGCTATGGAGCAACTGATCTGTATTTACTATGGCCCAGCACATTATCGCTGTGGTGGGAGGGAGCTGAGTGTTCATGTTTGTGTGTGTGAGTGAGTCTGTGTGGGTGTGCATGTGTGTGTGCGTGTGTGTTTGTGTGAAAGCCCTATTTGGTAAGTTGTTCACTAAAAGCAAACACCTATGGCAGCACAAATGGAAAAAACAGACATGTAGATACATGAATCAGACAAAAAGTTAATTTGCGGAAGCAAAATTAAGTGAAAGCAGATGTGTAAGAGGAGAGACACTTGAAAATGAAAGATGTGCAGCAGTTTATGAACCATGGGAAAGAGATCGCCGTGAAGAACCGGGAAATCTTTGAGAGAGCCATGGAAATTGAAGAAAAGACAAGAAGTATAGCCATGCCAAAATTATTCAAAATATCATGAATGGCCATAGAAAATAAGGAAATGGTCATGGAAAATAGGGTCTGAGAGAAACCCCATCCGAATAACTTAATGAGGTCGAAACCTTGACAATTTTCTATACCTGGCTACTCATTCATCTCTGGACTACATTTAACGTGGAACTAGTAATTGTCTAGATTTAGATGCAATGTGTCCTAGTGGTTAGGATTATATATGCGTGTACCCATTGTCTGTACACTGTATCATTTTTTCACCATTGCCACTAGGAATGCACAGTCAACCGGAACACCTTGATATCACTGAAGTGTCTCTGCAACAACTGTCCGTGACTCATTTGCAATTTAAACACAATTTCATGAATATTCTTTAAGGTACATTTATTGTTTATGAATAGCTTGGAGGACCAGTTTTATTGCTCACTGCCAAATGTGGAACTCATCTGAAATGACTCAGAGTCAAATATCTTTAAACATTTCAAGATAGCAGCAGGCGCGTTTCAAGGATAACACTGTTCTTGGGTGTGAAACCGGGTAAGACCTGGAAACCCTGTGGATTATTCCCAGAAAACAAAAGGCTGATCTGAAAGATCACCTCCTTTTGAAACAAGCATTGGCAAATCCAATAGATTTCGCCTATGTGATTAATTATAAGATTCAATTTTGTAAGCTTTATCTTGGTCGTCAGTTTTGCAATATAAGGTAAAGAAACTCTGTAAAAGTGTTATGACTTATTGATTGAAAAAGGAAACATTCTGGGCACGATTCACAGAACTAACTTAAGACAAAATCCTGAACTTACTACCATTTTGGTATTCACAGAAGGCACTTACTCATTTTGAGGGGGGGGGGGGGTTCGCACTCCGACTCACCCACCAGCAGGTGTGTCCCAGGAGCATCATGGTCGATGCAGTCTCTTAATAGCGTGTGCGCTATTGCGTTGAAAGTGTGTCGTAGCAAGGTTGCAGCACCAACTCTGGACACCGGTGTTTCGGAATTCTTGTTCCTCGTCAGCAGAGTGTAGGTTTTTCGGGGTTAGCTGTGCAGGCTGCCAAGTGTTCTCAGGTATGTACCTCTCTGGCGCGGGTGCGATCTCCGAGCTCGTCAGCTCTAGCTCGAGGGAGCCAATCAACTTTGAGGGGGGGGGGGGGGTTTCGCACTCCGACTCACCCACCAGCAGGTGTGCCCCAGGAGCATCATGGTCGATGCAGTCTCTTAATAGCGTGTGCGCTATTGCGTTGAAAGTGTGTCGTAGCAAGGTTGCAGCACCAACTCTGGACACCGGTGTTTCGGAATTCTCGTTCCTCGTCAGCAGAGTGTAGGTTTTTTGGGGTTAGCTGTGCAGGCTGCCAAGTGTTCTCAGGTATGTACCTCTCTGGCCCGAAAAACCTACACTCTGATGACGAGGAACAACAATTCCGAAACACCGGTGTCCAGAGTTGGTGCTGCAACCTTGCTACGACACACTTTCATCGCAATAGCGCACACGCTATCAAGAGACTGCATCTACCTTGATGCTCCTGGGGCACACCTGCTGGTGGGTGAGTCGGAGTGCGACCCCCCCCTCAAAGTTGATTGGCTCCCTCGAGCTAGAGCTGACGAGCTCGGATCTCGCACCCGCACCTGAGAGGTACATACCTGAGAACACTTGGCAGCCTGCACAGCTAACCCCCGAAAAACCTACACTCTGCTGACGAGGAACAACAATTCCGAAACACCGGTGTCCAGAGTTGGTGCTGCAACCTTGCTACGAAACACTTTCATCGCAATAGCGCACACGCTATCAAGAGACTGCATCTACCATGATGCTCCTGGGGCACACCTGCTGGTGGGTGAGTCGGAGTGCGACCCCCCCCCTCAAAGTTGATTGGCTCCCTCGAGCTAGAGCTGACGAGCTCGGATCTCGCACCCGCGCCTGAGAGGTACATACCTGAGAACACTTGGCAGCCTGCACAGCTAACCCCCCAAAAAACCTACACTCTGCTGACGAGGAACAACAATTCCGAAACACCGGTGTCCAGAGTTGGTGCTGCAACCTTGCTACGACACACTTTCATCGCAATAGCGCACACGCTATCAAGAGACTGCATCTACCATGATGCTCCTGGGGCACACCTGCTGGTGGGTGAGTCGGAGTGCGACCCCCCCTCAAAACACTTACTCATTTTGGTATTCCCAGAAGTTAGGACTCCTAACTTTAGGACTCCTAAATGCCTTCTGTGAATACCAAAAGTCTTGAAGTTAGGATTTTTCTCAGTTTAGGAGTAGTAAAGATAGGACTCCTAACTTTAGGACTCCTAAACTGAGTAAGAAGTAAGTTTAGGATTCTGTATTAAATTAGTTCTGTGAATCGGGCCCATTGTGCAGTAACTGGTGGTGATATAAAGTGCTCTTGTACCTTTGGGTGATATTGGCGATATGTAAAACTGACCCTAAAAGAAAATTGTGAAAAACTGGTTGAAATGTGGAGGCAATTAGTTAACTGTGTGCTTGTATGAAGTAAATGGTGATAATATAAAGCGCTTCGGTACCTTTAGGTAAAGGTGGCGTAATATAAAAGCGCCCCAAATATGAATTAAATAAAAAACATGTTACATAGCAGCGCTGTAATATGTTTTTAATTTGATAAATTAAAATTTGTAATTACTGTTTTCTCACTGACCAACGAATCACAAAGGGTTCAGGTTTTGCTGTAGGTTGCACTACAGTTTGATGCTTTACATGCATAGTACTGATTGCTTTTCCTGTTGTTTATACTATTAATATCTTGTTTTGCCAGGAATAGTCGATGTTCTGCTCAATTTAGAATACTGAATGGGATCTAGTGTATGTGAAAGGTAAATGTAATTAATGATCTAGTTAATGTTTTCTTGATTTGAATTAAAAGAAAATATAATAAAAAGATGTAAACAAAAAAAATATATGTCCGTCTCGTATGTAGCGGTTACTCTATGTATGAAGAAGTATGTCTCTGTGTGTGTATGCCCATCTGTCTCCATGTGTCAGTATGTCTATGTATGCATGTATATGCCCATCTACGTGTAAATGGGCATGTTAATCTGTCTGTATACGTATGTGATGTTGTGCAAATTTGCACAGCGCACTACATTCTCAGCAATATTCAGGAAAGGCATGGCATAATGGTGGACCATCATTGATATATGTGGGAACTCTAGTTGAAATGTTGTCTATGTCTTTCACAATGGAGGCCTACTGGTCACAAGTTGTAAAAATTCTAGGTGACATGCTGGCTAACTTTGCAATAATTGTTCCCATTAGTGAGATGTCTGTGGACAATCTTGGCAAACAATATTTGGATATCCCTGACATTCCTGACCTAATGTCAGCTGCGCCTGGCATTATGTGTGGCAAATCCTTGCCATGTGACGTTCATCCATGGTATTTTGATGATCATAAATAGGTAAGAACAACATAATCTGCCCATTTGTGACATAAGGTACTTGGTGAAAACGACAGGCTGATGTTTAGTAAGCACTAATGATTTAAGATAAGTCAGCTTCCTACTTAGCTCATGAAAAGTCTTATATTTTAGAGTTTAAGATTAGTATTTTATTATTAATTTACCTTAATACTGTATACTGAGTAACCCTCTTTTATCCCTACAGGAGTAAATATTTATATATACAATGTAAGGATATATATATATATATATATGCAATGTTATGTTATGAGGTACAATGTTATAAGGTACAGTAACACCTTTTCACTCCTTGTTTTCGGTTTCACATCCTCCAATTTACGGAGGTTGGCTTCCTTTTTTTCCTTCCCTTCGTTCTTCTTTATATTTCATGAATGATACTAAGTCTTTGAAACTAGCGCGTGAAATGTTTAAAAGCACGCATTGACTCGCTTCGCAAGTGTAGTTACCTTTCCCACTGCTTTGGAGTTCATTTATATTTTCGGAAAGCTTTGCCATGCTCGAGGCTTCATGTTTCTTACTGTGCTTCATTTCTTTGATTAGAAATTGGGAAATTATAATATTTAGTTACCTTTATTAACATAATCTGATTATCTGTGTAACCCCCCCACTCCTCCAATAATCAGACAGTTTATTATATTATAAAAAAAAGGAAATCAGACAGTTATAATTGATATTTACAAGTTTATTATATTATAAAAAAAAAAAGAATTAAAGGATCAGACATTTATATATATTTATTTGACTAACATGTCTGACTCAGATTCGGATTCAATTCATAGTAATACTGTTGAATCTGATTTTAATAATGATGCCATCAAAAAACTTATCCATAAGGAAATTAGATCATGTATGTTTTCTACTCTCTCTCAAGTTATGTCATCTAAGAGATCCTTGATCCATGAAAACGATGATTTATCAGATCTGGACATAACAGAGGTTAATGGTCTCACTGAACAAAGGGGCAAGAGGCATAAAAAAAGTAAAAATATTGATTTTACCCCAGAGAGCACGGGAGGTCCTAGCACCTCAGGTTTTACAGGAGGTCCTCGCACCTCATTTGCCTCAGGTGTCCCTTGCGGCACAAATTTGAAAGGTGTCCTTAGCGGCACAAATTTAATGGGTGTCCCTCGCGGCACAATTCATCATAGTGCTCTAGACAATGATCCTATTCATTTTGATGATGGCTCAGAATTTCCTGACGAATATATTCTTGATCTCGATGAGGATGATCAAGATATTGATTCCTTTCTCCTAAATGATAATAACGGTCCTTCATCTTCTAACGATAATATTTTGGACCCTTTGGGGGAGGAGATGTTCTCCCCTTTTAACATTAAACACCCTAGAAGCTCAGAGTAGACCCCACACGAGCACGTATCTAAATTCATAACTAAATGGATTAGAAATCCTTTAGAAAGAGAGAATCGTAATCACTTAAGAGAGTGTACCAGACCTTCAATCGAAGGTAAAGTTTGTCAAACTCCTAACCTTGACCCAGAATTAATTACCTATCTATGTAAATTAGGGAGAGACCCGCATAAAGGCCCGGAAAGATCGCTTAAGATCTGTCAAGAGAAAGTTCTCGACATTCAAGGACCCCTAACAAAAATAATCGACGGAGCAGAAGAGAGTTACCTTAATGGCTGCCCTCTTGATACACACTCCATTCGGGGGTGGAACCAAAGGGCACTAGTCCTCTTAGGCAATGCGAATGCGGGACTTAATTGTGAAAGAAGAGTGGTCCTCACTAAAATTAGTCCTAAACTAATCGATATGGCTGAAAAGGAAACCTCAATTAGTCCAAAAGGTTTAATTTTTGGAGAAGATTTAATAACAAGTTTGGGCAAATATGTATCGACCTTTACCGCTTTAGATAAAGCGCACCAGAACATTAAAAAAGTTTTTCACTACAACAGCAAGCTTTTTGGAAGGGCCGGTAGAAGGGGGTAATCTTCCGGCCGGTTCAACCGACGCCCCTTTCCAAGAAAGAGAGGGAACTTTGGTAGAGGATGCCATCCATCCAACCAACCACAGTTCTATTCACCCAGAGGAAGAGGTTTCCGCTCGAGAGGATTCTGAGCTAGAGGAGCACCTGCCGAATCCACCCCTCAGAGCGAGTACAGCTTCCCCTTCCCTTTCTTCGAATCCAAAAGTGGGTGGGAGACTGAAATTCTTTTACCACAAGTGGAAAATTATTACACAAGACCCCTGGGTTCTAAACACTGTTCTCGGTTTTTCAATAGATTTCATCCAGACTCCAATCCAGAACCCTCGCCCAAGACCGATTCCTCTTACACTAGATCAAGAAAAAATCATAGAGGAAGAAATTTCCTCAATGCTAAAAAAAGGAGCAATTTTAGAAGTTCCCATGGAATTTATGAGATTCATAAGTACTCTCTTCCTTGTGGAAAAGAAAGACAAGGTTATAAATCTCAGAGACCTCTTGCTAGAAGGAGACTGGCTGGTCAAATTAGATCTGAAGGACGCCTACTTTACCATTCCCATGGCAAAGGAACACCAACCCTTTCTTTAGTTCATTTGGAAAAACCATCTCTTTCAATTTCAGGCTCTCCCCTTCGGTCTCTCCTCTGCCCATGGTGTTTCACCAAGGTACTGAGAGCAGTTGCCTCATGTCTAAGAGAAAAAGGTATTCGCCTCATCATCCACTTAGACGACATCCTGATTCTTTCTCAAGATTATGCTCAAATCATCAAAGATCTCAAGACAGTTATAGACCTCTTAGAAAGTCTGGGTTTTATCATAAACAGGGAAAAATCCATTCTAATTCCCTCAAAGAAGATGGAATTCCGGGGTTTCACAGTAGACACAACAGAATGTCTTCTCCTTCTCCCTCCCAAGAAGATTGCCAAAATCAGAAAGTAGATAAGACATGTATTGAAACAAAAAAATCTCACCCTAAGAGAACTAGCCAGACTTTTAGGCCTTCTATCTTCTTCCATGCAGTCCATTTTTCCGGGACCATTGAATTATCGAGCCCTTCAGAGAATAAAAGCAAGAGCTCTCAGATCAGGTCTTTGGTACGGAGATCGAATTTCCCTAAACCCAGAAGCAATCTTAGAACTAACATGGTGGTTAGACAATCTAGATGCATGGAATGGGAGAGCGATCTTTGGTTCAGCACCAGATTTTATTCTAGAATCGGATGCCCGCCTTCATGGCTGGGGTGCTTGTCTACAGGACCAAAACACTGGAGGTATTTGGTCGCAGCAAGAGTCCCTGCACCACATCAATTATCTAGAATTAACTGCAGGACTTTATGCTCTAATGAGCTTAAAACGCTTCCTTAAAGGAAGATCAGTCATATTGAAAATGGACCACATGTCTGCCGTCGCTTACATAAACCGTCTAGGAGGGACCAAGTCAGAAGACCTCTCCAATCTAGCAAAGAAGCTTTGGTTTTTCTGCCTAGAACACAAAATCTCTCTGAGAGCAGAATACCTTCCCGGGAAATCCAATCTTTGCGCAGATTGGAATTCAAGATTCATCTTGGATTACAGCGATTGGAAACTCAACACTTCTGTTTTCAACTCCCTGAATCATTTCTGGGGCCCATTCCAAATAGACCTATTTGCGAGCAGATTGACTACCCAATTGGTATCCTATTTCCTGGATGCCCGATCCCGGTGCTCTAGCAGTGAATGCCTTTCTCCAATCTTGGGAAGGGATCAACGCTTATGCCTTCCCTCCATTCGCAATGATCCAGAGACTCCTTCAGAAAGTGAGACAAGAACATTCCTCAATTGTCCTAATAACTCTGTTTTGGCCATCCCACGCATGGTTCCCAACAGCTCTGAAACGAACCTACGATTTTGGACTTGGATCCCGTGGAGGCACCTATTGTTGATATAGTTAATTTTCTTGGAGAACAATTCGACAGAGGTTTAAGTTACAGATCTCTCAATTGTTTTAGATCTGCTATTTCTGCTGGACATTCTCTAATTAACAATAAAACGGTAGGTAGAAATCCTATTATTTGTAGAATACTTAAGAGTATCAGACTTAGAAGACCTCCTCAACCTAGATATCAATCTCTTTGGGATGTTAATTTAATTCTCGGCCTTTTCTGTTCTTGGCCAGCTAATTCTCTTCTCAGCAGGAAGAATCTTCCTATCGAATTAGCTACTCATCTTTGCTTAATTTCATGCAGAAGAGTTTCTGATGTTAAAGCTCTTGATATTTCCTATAGATCTTATGATATGTTTGGGGTTAATTTTGAAGTACATAGAAGAACTAAAACTATGTCAGATTCTAATTTCTATCCTCGTTTTGATAGTTGCACAAAACTCTGTGTTGTTCAATGTATGAAAGAATACAATGTTAGAATGAACTCTCTTCGTCCTTTGAATGTATCTCAATTACTCATCTCTTTTGCTAAACCCCACAAAGGAATTTCTTCTTCCTCTATTGCTAGATGGGTTAAGACAGTCATGAACCTTGCTGGAATCAATCTGGATATGTTTAAATCACATTCTATTAGAGGCGCAATGGCCAGTAAGTCATTCTGGTCAGGTGGTAAGTTAGATGATATTCTAAAGGCTGGTGATTGGTCTAATGCTAGAACCTTTGCTCATCATTATTGCAAACCTGTATCTCACATGTCTGATGTTGTTTTACATGGCTACCAACATGCATAATGGTAGCCTCCGGTCTTGTAATGAAATTGCGATTCTCCTATTAACATGACCAGAGAATCTGGATTTCATTAAAGACACGGAGGCTAACATTATCCCTCCCACCCTTTCCCTGGGTGGTTGATTTTATGATATATTACGGTACAGGTTGATTTTTATGATATGATATGCTTATTTGAATATTTTACTTACAAGCTTACATTCTTTTCCTTTGCAGGACTGTTTACTTTCTTTTCCTTTTCAGGACTGTTATTTAGCTGATTGTTTATTATTCAAATCCTTAATATTTTTATTTGGGTTTATTAACAACCTTTCTTTGTTTTGCAGATAACCTTTCTTGATTTTGTCTTCTTGATTCCACATCTGGTGAATCAATCGTGGATGGTGTATTCTTCCGTCATCCTTCTTCAAGTTTGATGTTTCATTGGAGTTGTTTGGACATTTCCTTTCTCACTGTCACCACATTTAAAAGAGGCTGATTGCTTAGTGATTCATGCTATTGTTGGTTCATATGTATTCTAAGTTGGAACTTTTGCTTTGTGACATATGCGGCTATGCTTGGACTGCATTAAAAGTTGCATGCATAATGTTAGCCTCCGTGTCTTTAATGAAATCCAGATTCTCTGGTCATGTTAATAGGAGAATCGCAATTTAAATCTGGGATATTGAAAAAAAATATATGTTTCTTGAAAATGATAAGCTTCAGTTTGAGATTATTGAGGTTATTGAGCCCCAGTGATAATGTTGCATTTCATGACAAAATATCTATTCGGTACATGTCATACTATGTTTTGGGCAAAATTACTAAATTTTTCAAATGTATTTAAAACTGATATTTTAGTGATTGTTGATTTGGGGATTTTTTTGCTGCTTCTGGTTCTTTTCTGTCAAAGAATAGTTAAAGCAGTGTATGATATTTTATGACTTCCATAGAGTCATTGTAACATCTATAACACAACTTTTTGATTGTATCAGTACTCGTGGCTGGTTCTTGAGCTGGTAAGACTGTCACAATCTCCCTGCTTTATGATCCTGTAGACCATATGTAATTGAGCAATAGCATTGCTTGTAAAAGCCCCTCACACTTTACGGTCAGCAACCTGCGATTGTGTTTTATTGTTCCATTGGTACAGAGCGGGAATATCGTCGCAAAAATATCGACTTACCTAAATATCGCTGCAAAAATATCTACAGGAAGAAATATCGATGACAAAAATATAGTCTGACCAGAATATCGACAGACAGGTAAGTAATATCGTTAACATTAATATAGTTGTAATAAATATCGTTTACAAAAACATAGTTTACAATAATATCGTTTTTTAAATAATTATAAGTAATGTAGTGTTTTTAATGAGTATTTGTAGATAAAGTAGTATTTTTAGTAGTATTTTATTAGTTAATAATGTATTTTATGTTGAATTTAGTATTAATAGTTCCGTAGCGGGTTGTGGATTTATAGGGGAGTAGGGTGGGAAGTAATTTAAATATAATGAAATAATAGATTAATTAATGTTTTAAATGAATATAAATAGTGTAATAAATAATAGTTAATTAATTTCAATTAGTTAATTGATTAATAATTATGTAATTAATTATGTTAATTTTTTAAAATAATTTTAGGTGTGTGTACAGGAATTTTTTAGTGAAAATGTAGTAAATTAATTACAATTTAATTGATTAATTATTTAATTAATGATTAAAAAAAACATAATAATAATTGTTATTTTATACATGATTAAATACATTTAGTAATTTTTACCCCTACGCTATCCAACGCTTTCCCAACTGTTGCACCCTCTGGAGTGGGAATAGTAATTTTTACTTCTACGCTATCCAACGCTTTCCCTACTGTTGCACCCCCTGGAGTGGGAATAGTAATTTTTACCCCTACGCTATCCAACGCTTTCCCTACTGTTGCACCCCCTGGAATGGGATTAGTAATTTTTACCCCTACGCTATCCAACGCTTTCCCTACTGTTGCACCCCCTGGAGTGGGAATAGTAATTTTTACTCCTACGCTATCAAATGTTTTAATTAGTAATATATTGTATATTTTAATTGTATGTATGTATTATTTTTGTTATATAAAGTAATGTGTTAAATATATGTATATGTCCACATTTATTAAGTTTATAATTAAAAAGTGTAGTAAATTTGTTTTAAATAGTTAAAAAATAAAAGTAATGTAATGTATTTTGTTAATAGTACTTATATTTATTTATTATTTAATGTAAATTTAATTATTTTAAAAGTCGATATTTTTTACATCTATATTAATGACAACGATATTTTGGAGTCAATACTTATGTACTTACCTGTTTAAGTATAGGGAGTCGATATTTTTGTAAACGATATTTTTACAACTATATTTATGTTAGCTATATTTTTGTAATCGATATTTTAACACCCTACCGTTCCATTTCCCTTCCATTCCATTGAGATGTTATTGTGTAGCTTGCTTAGTTTTACAACAGAGCAATAGCATCCAAACATCATGTGGCCAACTCACAAAGGCATTTTGGAGTTCTTAAAATAGTATTCCTTTAGTACTCTATTACGCATGCTTGCTTGTTTTTGCGATTTGATCCAAAACCATTTCAAATGGGACATCAGTGAATATTCATGGAATATTAATATACAATTAGTACAAAATCAAAAGACTGCCTTTGTTGCACTTTTTCTAATAGGAAGCTAGAAGTTCTGTGACTGATTTAGCAAAGCATATAAGAAGATATTGATGAGTACTCCTGTAGTACTAGTTCATGTACGCATTAAATTATTTTGTGAATCACTCCAACATTTTTCAGAATACTACTCTTCAAGTAATACATTGTATGTGTTTTATGCTTTATAACTTAAATCAGGTGAAGCACTAGGCAGTAAAAGTCAATGTAGTAGCTCACTTAACTCCTTAATCCATTCAGTCAAGAAACTGCAATGAAATTTACTGTTGAAAGTCACCCAAATTAATATTTATTCCTGAGGCAGTTTTTTATATAAATCCCTCTATGAAAGGGGTGGGAAAAATTATCAAAGTTAATGGCACATATAAATGTTTAGAATCTATACAAAAAAAGAACAATTGATGGACAGAATGCTGAACTATGTCAAACATTCACCCCAGTGTACAGAGATCTGGGCCTAAATCCATCATTTCTTTGCTCACAAAGCCATTCCAGTTTGGACCCAGCCCTATGCAAATCAGTCTTGATCCTGCTCCACCTAGCAATTGACAGTCGTTAGACAAATAGCAAGCATTCCTCCCATCACCTTTTGTTTGTTTCATGTACTGCCCCAAGTGGCATGGGTTTGCTTAGACGTGGGTCCAATGCTCACTGTGTCACTGGAACCATGTTGTACTCTGCTGATGAGTCAATAACTATGGAGAAACCGGTCATAACCAGTCCTGGGTTGCTTTTGTTCAGGTTCAGAGAGGACCTGGCTTGGCAGTTTTGGCTGGACTGTTCCTATGAGGAGCAGACGGATGCATATAGCAGGGTCCCAGCCGAGGTGGCATGGTGTGCAAAATTACAATGGATTGGGATGTAGCCTTGAGTGATTACCAGTGGCTGAGATTAATTCAAGCATTCCATCCATCACTGTTTTGTATACGCATCACTTCAGATGATGACATGGTTGACATGATTATCTTTTGTGGAAGCCTTATTGGTGATGTGGAAGTGTGGTATAGTGAGACAGAGATATTAGCATCTTGAAGTAACTATTGAAATTAATGATAGATAGTTATGCTGAGAGGTTGTCTGCAACTGATAGCAGGATACAAAATATATTATTGTATTTCCTTGAAGATATCCAATGTCTCAGCTGTGCAATGCATCAACTAGCTAATGCAAACATGGTACAAGACTCTGGGGGTGTTTTAGGGGCAAGCGATTGAAAGAAAATGTTGACTTAATTCTCAATTATTCTCAAACATATTTCTTTAAAATCTGCAATGATTTTGACATTTATTTTTGTTCATTTCATTTCAAATCCCCCAATATTGGTGCTTTAGATGGCAACACCAAGGGCCTGATTCACAAAGGAAAGTTAATCATTTGAGTACATTTACACTTTGAAGTAAGTTTACTACTTTTGACATTCACAAACTCAGAATTTCAGCTCACTCCAAAATGTAATAAGTCAGCCAAATTTAACTTTATTTGGTTTATCACAACCATAAAGTATACATATACAATAGCAATCAAGTATAAAAAATAAAATTAATATTCTTAAAATATTTATATTTCTAAAAAACTTTTACTTTCCAGACCCCTGTCTTAAACTCATTCAACTTTAAAGAGTAGAGTCTCTACTAGGGTCCTGAATTTTACACCGCGGCATATAAACATGTTTGAAGCAGCACCCATCCAGCTTGTGACTGCCTGCCTCCAGGTGCGAATTTGTAGGGAGTTTAGAACTGATTTCAACAAAGTTCTTCTTTCCTCTTTTACTGTCTCGCACGTGCACATTAGATAGTACAGATTTTCTGTGTGGTACCCACATAGTCGGCATGACGTTTCTTGCTGTTTATTTTTCCACGTCGGAACCAAGTCTTTTGAGCAATGATCGCCCAATCTGAATGCCATAAATGTAATTTTTAGAGAAAACCGGAAGTGGGCTTCAAGATAAGGTTGCGGTTTTAATCTTTTATATGAATTTATTACGGTCCTGCATGACGGCGTTTGGCCAAACTCCTTTTATCTTCTACCAAGGATAGGGCCTTTGCATTTAGTTTGCAAATTGTGTTAAATGATGCTCGTTCCAAGTGGCTGTTCCAAATCTCCTCGATGTTTAGAGTTTCCAGGGCTGTTCGCAAGTAGTCACCCCAAGAGTTTGGATCCTCTTGTTCATATTGTTTCTTAATTTCCAGCCAACATATGTTACTTAGTGATCCTGTTTTGTAAAGTTTTTATTAAATTCAGTAGCACTAACAGTTTTTTGGTTTTTGTGGCCTTCTCAGGGTGAATATATATGTTTAAGGTCAAAAACTTCCATCCTGCTCCGTTTTTACGTTCTTTAGTTTCTAGCTTAGTGACTTGTATCCAATTTACCCCTGGATCAAGTATCTCTGTTTTCCAATTAGGGTCGTTAGTTATGTATGTGGATAATCCTCCCCTTGGGTGCCCATACTTTGCGATTTTTTCCGCCATTTCATGGTGTTCTTCATAACCAGCAATTTGTCTGGGGGTGACATTCCATGTTTCCTGGAGGAGTATTATATCAAATTTACTCAGAAAGGCAATTGTCTCTTGATCTTGTTCCATTTCTTTGAAACCATGGATGTTCCAAGAGCAAATCTTTATTTTTCTCTCTGGTTTCTTGCATACCTC
Organism: Lissotriton vulgaris; assembly: GCF_964263255.1. Classification (NCBI taxonomy): domain Eukaryota; kingdom Metazoa; phylum Chordata; class Amphibia; order Caudata; family Salamandridae; genus Lissotriton; species Lissotriton vulgaris. Next base: position 1,531,463,357 of record NC_141689.1, on the reverse strand, counting down.
TATGTTTTGTGCTTGCCTATTGCGTACTGGGTTGCTTCCATCAGGATCGATGAGAATTTAAGACTTGTGCTATCCAAGACCAATCCTGGTCTTCCTTTGACCCGTGGTTTGGTTGTCCTGTTTTTACACTGTTGGACGCGGGTTCCCTCGTTGTTTTTTGGGTGATTGTTTTATTTCTTGGTCCCATTAAAATACAGGATGTTTTTCCTTTTGTATTTTTCGATTGGGGAACCATGCTGTTTAATAGTGGAAATGGGTACTTTATGGGCATAGGATACTCCAATATTATTCCCCATCCTGCAAAGTCTGTTCTTGTTGAAAAAATGAGCTCCACTATTTCTTTTGATGCCCATGTGGTACTGCTTATTTCCTCTTCTATATCCTTGTGTGTTTGAACAAATTCTACTGCTATGAGGTTCTTTGATGTTATTCCCCTTAATTTAGGGATCTCTTTAAACAATCTCAGTATGTTCCTCCGATTCAGTATGTCCATTTTTCCTTTTGTCTGAAATGCAGGCCTGAATAATAGTTCACAGCCTGTCTCTATAGAGACCATATTGAATTTCTGTTTCTGTCTAAATTCACTTTTTTCCTCTGTTTGATCCCGAGGATTATTTAGTCTTGGGCGCTCGACAGTGGATACTTCTGATGGACTAAACCCTAATAATGTCACCGCTTCATTGTGGTGCCTAGGTTCTAACTCTACTAGTGTGTGACTTATGATTGGTCTCTCCATATCCCTTTGTGTGATTTCTAGCGGAGCATTACATGTCCTTCCTTTATTTCCTGCCGTGATGGTTAAGCTTGTGTTCGTTTTCATGGATTGGTCTACTTGAGCTTTGCCACTCGTATCTTTTTTAATTGTGATTACTGGTTTTTCCTCATTTCCTCCTGTAAACCATTTTGAACAATTTTGTACCGGCAATTCACAATGAGATTTTTGTGTTTGGACATTTACCTGCGGTTTTTGCTGTTTCAGTACTGATCCTCCTTTGGCTTTTACTGTGTCATCCACTTTATTTATTATTTTATTTGTTGATTTTATTTCAGATTTCTCTTCAATTTTTAATTTCCCTTGTGAATTTAACGTTGTTGCATTATGCCTTGAACTTTTCGGCGGTTCTACGATTCCTTCCTTGTTTACCTCTTGGTTGTTTGATTCTATTGTGTCTAATTCTGCTTCCTCGTCATTTATACTCTGTTTCCTCTTTCGTTCGAATATGGCATAATTTTGCCTTTCATGCTTGGTTTTGACCCCATTTTCCCTTGCTTTCCGTGCCCGCTTATGCTGAGGTTCTATTGTACCTGATAACCTCAATGCTTTATTTTCGCTTTGACCATTTCCAGTTGTTTCACTTACTTCAACTAAGTTTACAGATTTTTCCTTCTCAATGAGTGAATTTATTCTGTTCTGCTCTTCAAACTTTAAAGCCACACCCTTATTTTCTTGGTAGTTTGTTTCGCCTGGTGTTTTTGTTGTACGTGTCACACATAGGATTTCTAACAAGATGTCTGGTAATGAGGCCAGTTTATCTATTATTTTCCCACAGACACAATTTTGTTCCATTGGTATAAATTTTGATTGTTTTTCTTTATTTGTTTCTTTTAAGATATGACCGAAATTGTATCCAGTTTCGAAGTTATTCCTGCTATATGTGTTGCAATTAGGTTCATTAAATCCACCTGAACATCCAGTTTGTCTGATTGAAAATTGAGCACATTGATTGCTTGCTGTAAACTTCTTAGTAATGAATCGCCCCACGGTGCAGACTGTGAATTGATTAATTGCGTCTGGACCCCTGCAGTAGAATCAAAACCACTAACAGAGGAAATTGTTATTGGAGAGTCTTTTTTGTGGTTCCTTGTGGGGGACCACTTTCTTTAATTTTAAGATCCAACAGTCTGATAGGGCTTGATGTAAGATTTTTGGATTTGAAGGTAGTTTCCCGTTTTTCTCCATTTTCTCTAATTTCCAATTGCTCGTAATCTTTCATTTCTACTTCACTATTTTGCCCCGGTTCCTCTACTTTTTGTGTATTTACTTCTAGCATCTTCAGAAGTTCTGCCTCCTCAAAAATTGAAAGTGATCTTGACCAATCTATCTTTTGTATATTTCCTTGTGATGTTATATGACTTTCGATTTGGCTTTGATCATTTTTTAATGTTAAACATTTTTCGTTTTCTTCGTTGTTTGCCTTGTCTGGTGTTGACATGGGTTGGCAGATAGGTGTTGGATCTGTTCGTTGGTTTTTAGCAACCAATTTTTTATCGTTGATTTTTCTTTGGTCTTTGTGCCCAAACAACCTTCGGATTCATTTCTTTTTTTGTGTTGTGACTGTAGTCGTAGATTTTGTTTTTCTCTCAAAGAATCCCACTGTGCCTGGTTTTTTTCTTCCTGTTTACTCGATGTGATTAAATGTATTGGTTTTATTGGGCTTTGCAAGCTTTTTGATTCTTCAGTTATAGCATAAATTGCCGCCATTTGATCTTCTAAAAAAGTGTAATTTATGCTTTAAGTTTTTCTCCCCGAACTTAAAAGGCTCTGGTCTGGGAACTGGGATCAGACTCTTTTGTTTCCGTGCTGGCAATCACCTTTGTCTTATTTTTATTTCCTTGCTTGTTTTGATCTTTTGTAGCCGCCCTTCTCTTGCTTTTCTGTATAGGTGCTTGTCGAATTTTTCCAGACCGCATAGTCCTGATTCGGTTATTCTATTTGGTTGCCTACTGACCGGTTGATTTTAGGCTGACTTGGTTTTCCCGAGTACGGGTTATATCTAGATATTTCTCTGTGTTTGGACTGTTTACGTTGCCTCCTAGAGTTTTAAACGATATTAAATGGTTTTTATAGCTCACTCCAACCCTCTGACCACAAAGCTATTCACTCCAATCCACTCTAGTCCACTCCCTCTTCGCTCCTGCAGCCTATTTTGGAGCGGCCCCTATGGCTCCCCAAGTGTCCTATGGGCTGGGAGACAGAGGCAGAGAGCTGGGCTGGGCGTCTACAGCATATATGTTTGTTCGGGTACTAGATCAAAGGGATGCTGCTGTTTACTCCGGTATTGAAAGGCACTGGGCCCCCCTGGCCTTCCGCCATGTCCCAAAACTCGGCGCCCCTTAATTATACTGCAAGAACAATTTTTGTTGCTGTTATGCGTGTTATGCGTATTAATGCAAATCGCGATTTCGCAGTCAGACTCTTGGGTTACTCACATCTTTTTGTCCCCTGCTGCCAAGTGCTGACTTTTGCTGCGGTCTCTACGCCCACGCTCTATTTCGTGCCGGGGGCCCACTTGTGACAACGGTAGCACTTCCACAACTGGCGCTGGTCCCGAAAATGGGGGCTGTCAGCACCACCCGCTTGCTCGCCTGTTCCACTCGATCGCACAAGTCTCCCAATCAAATTTGCGGGGGTGAGGCTTGCGGCGTTGGACACGGAAATAGAGGCGGTTGACGCCTCCTGACTCCAAATCAGTTAACTCTCTTGATGTTCTCACCATTCACCGCACCGCCGCTCTGCTCCCAGTCGTAGCTCAAATTTTGGCGATTGGGCTTGTGATTTTTAGTGGTTTGAGGCTTGCAGCTTGCGGCGGGTACTGTGGGACCGAGCCCTTCCCCCTTACTCCAGACTCTGGGCTCTGGGCTCCGGGCTCCGGGCACGGTCCCCCTCCGCAACGGTTGTCTTACAGCTGTGACCAGGTAAGGCTGCGGCCGAGTTCCGCCAAATCCCCGCACTCCTGCACTCTCAGTGCTCCGCAATGATTCCCTCAGCTCGCTGGTCTCGCTGGACTCGGCTGCTGGCGGTGTCTGCTCGCGGCTTGCGGTAATGCGGTAATGCCGGTAATGCACGCTGCTCTCCGGTAGGCCAACCGCCTCAATTCTGCAACCGCCGTCAGCTGCTGCTTTCTTTGCCCACTTTCGTTTGCCTCCTCCTCTCTCGGCTTCACACCTCACGGCGACTCTCGGCGGGAGCAGTTGGAGCAAAAGTGGCTCACTTGGCTTGTCTCACTCGATTCTCGACTCTCAACTGCTTTTCCTCTACAGGTACAGGGGGGTCTAGGGGGTCTTTAAGTTACATGGACTTGAACAAATCAGAAAACAAAATGTAATAACATGTCTCCCTCCCAAGAGTAATGCAATTGGATTACTCTTGTGTGGGTGAGTGATGTCCCTCCCTAACACTCTCCCTAATGCCCTCTTACACTTCCTTAATCGCATCCCTGTTTGTAGTGTATGTCCCTTTTCCCACCCACTCCCTCCAGTCCCACATACATTTACTTCTAAAAAGTATTCTTAAGTGTGCACAGGCAGCTGGGGGGAGCACTGCACACACATATTTAATGCAGCGGCATAAAACTTCATGCACAATTTGTGAATTGCTAGTCGTGGGTTATTTAGTAGTACAAATTGTACTAGAAAGTGCAGTTTGTGATTCAGGCCTTCCGTCCCTCACACTATAAGGGTATTCTTCCAGCTACTGAGAAGATAAGGGTATTTATCTACATCTATATTGCTCTACTCTATATTTTACCTGGCTTTCCCATACTTTCCAAAGCTAGGGATGGTTAAAATTCTTCAAGCTTCAGATCTTTGTTCACCTTCCTCGCCTTTGTCAAGGAGAGCAGTCGAGAATTTCTTCTCCTGTACAGTTTTGATGGAGTCCTATTTCCCAATGTTATAATCAAAAATATCATCTGATGTAAATGATAAATCTTACATAATCTTTATAAAGATATTGTCCCACTGGATGTAGATTTATTAACTCCAATGTGATTCAATTTTTGTAAACAATATGTAGGCGATAATATTTATATCAGACAACAATCTGACAACAATGTTCAGGTAGCACAGCTTGAATAAAATAAGCAATATCCTTGATTCAGGGAAGAATTGTTTCATTTGAAGCTGCTGAGTTCATGACTTCTGTGACTTTTACAATGACAGTCATCCTATGCATTTCTTTTTGCAACCCCTGCCACAAAGAAATGGGTATTAAGAAAATGTGTGAAAGTCAATCCCTTCTGTCCTACCTAATTGGTGACTAACATGCTGAATTTTAAATTAGCTTAAGCGGTAAGGACCCTACTGTGCATCAGATTACTGGTCTGCAGTCCGTTAATCAAGCCCTAGAGAGCCTGCACTGGCTTCCGATCAGAGAAAGGATTCAGTTTAAGGCTATGTGCTTGGCCAATAAAGCCTTTTGGAAGAACAGCCCACCCATTCTCCAATCTCTGATCATCCCCTATCAACCGCAGAGAGACCTTCGGTCATCTGCCTCTCTTCTTGCCCTACAACCCAGAATAAGGAGAACCAGATGTGGTGGGCGCTCCTTCTCATATAATGGTGCCATTGGTTGGAATGCCCTTCCACTTCAATTGCGGAAAGAGCCCAATCTCCTCTCTTTCCGAAAGCTCTTAAAAACTTGGCTTTTTTAGATCCGTATTCATTTCCTTCTGTTCTGTCCCCTATACTTGTCCGCAGCGCTGGGAGGCTGTTTTAGATCCGTATTCATCTCCTTCTGTTCTGTCCCCTATACTTGTCCGCAGTGCTGGGAGGCCTCCGGGTAGCCATTGCGCTTTATACATTACATTTCATTTCATGTGTATCCTGCAAGTTCCATTTTATAGTACTGGTAAGGCAAGTCTGATGTAAATGAATTTGCTGGAGAGGTCTGTTTCTATTCCTTGGTCAAAGGTGTTAATCGTGACATAATCACTCAGCTCATTAGCGTTGTTGCTGAATAGCATTGTGGGTAGCATGTCAGTCATCGATTTGTATTTTAGGAAGATAGCTGAGAAAATGAATGTTTTGTGTCAGAAATCATTTTTATGTGCAGGTTAAGCATTTCACTATTCAAGGAAAGCTGCAAGCCATTAGTTTAAAACGTGCACTTTTCAAATCAGACCTTCTTTAATATGACGTAAATAAAAAGGGTCCTATTGAGAAGAAATACATTCTTATTCAGTTCCAACAATTCGGTTTGCTGTGAGCATCATTTCAATCCTTATTACTGGTGTAACTTCAAACATAGAAAAAGCACATCTGGAATTACGTTTAGGACTCTCCATAAACATGATCTTGTTCAAACTTCACTGGAGTGCTCTACTTTTCCTTATCCATTTTCTAGATTAATAAAACATGTGCTTCTTTGAGACTCACTAAACCTTCTTTTCCTTGTCCACATCAGTCGTACAATACATGAGCTAACTTTTGAATGAACGGTTATCCCAATTTCAACTTTGCTCTTTTTGTACTGCGCTCTATGTATAACATGCTGTGCTACTGTTCTATGTAAAACCCACAATAAATACCCTAAAGTGAAATGAATGTACTTATAGATCATACACAGACCTATACATCTTACATAGAAACCGATCATGAGGAAAAAAAAAATTCAAATCTTTTTTGCCTCTTGGCACAGAAGAAAAGGTAGGGTTCCGTTTTCTATAAACTAAAAAAGTCAGCGTGTACATCACAAAATTAGGTTGCACAGCATGAGCACCCACACAAATGTTGCTAATGTATATCATAATATGTAGCTGGCCATGCTGGAAGGGAAAGTTATTGCTATGCAACCTCACATGGAGAAGATGGCGTCGGAACGTACTCGGCTCGATTCTCTCTGCCAACCTGAATATTGGTTCGGATTCAAAAATAGTTTCTAGACCAGAAGTGCATAACTTTCCACTCGTTTTCATCACTGGATCTGAGCATATTAGGCGCAACTCTCCATTTGATAAATGTTCGTACTTAATCAAAAATGATTGCTGCTGTGTAATTACGGTCATATGTTTTCTTTGCTTAGGTGCTTTGATGTGTATGGCTTTTGCTTTGAAGTGCATGGTCTAATTGAAAAGGTGTATTGTAGGGGCAGACGTTTTTGCTTATGTAGAATTATCCTAAGTCATAACTCCCCACCTAACCAGGAGAGTGAGGATTCACACCTAGTAGAAGAGGTACATAGAGGCTTGCCCCCACATGCATCATTGTCGGTATTTGCGATTCCTAAATTGCGAAAATTAAGGAATCGCAATTTAGAAATTATTTTTCCTTATTTGCGATTCCCAATTTTGCGAATCGCAAATAAGGAATCCCTTTACATTGATTCCTATGGGCCTGGAGGCCCATAGGAATCAATGGAAAGGCATTCTCATTTTGCGATTCGCAATTAGGGAATTGCAAAATGAGAATGCAATTCCTAGGGTGCAGGGGGGGTCCAAAGGACCCCCCTACACACCTGAAATGTAACATACAGTCCATTTTTCACACATAAATGCCCAAGGGCATGTGTGAGTGTAAAATGAAAGTGTCACAAATGCACTTTTGTGCATTTTTGACACTTTTCTAAAAATTGCGATTTCTGAAATGCAATCGCAATTTAAGAAATCGCAAATAAATTGCGATTTCTTAAATTGCGAAAAAGACAAAAAGGTTAATGCATCCCAAAACAATGAATTGCATTCACAAACAGCCGAATTTTGCGATTCACACCGTTTGCGAATGCAATTCAGTTTGATGCATGTGGGCATAGGACACATACAAATCAGAATATGGGAGAAAAGATACAACTATTAGATTTAAGTTGACCTTTTCGGCTTAAGCCCACCGAATGTAGAGTTATATAGCATAGGTGGAGATCTCTGTCTACTCTATGTATCACTATGATTGAAAATTATATAGAAACAAGCATTACCTGTCGAAAATACCACACACCTGACAAGCATGACTATTAAGAACAAAAAGACCACACCTCCTCCTAAAGTTCGACTTTCGTCACTGTGTGCTGCGAGACGGTGTGGATGCCAGACTGGCTCCAGTTGTGAGTTTTTTTTGTGTTTGGGTGTGCGTGTGTGTGTGTGTGTGTGAATAGTATTTCAGCTGAGATGATCATTTTTTAATAATTGATTACTAATTTACAAATTAGTAATATTCCGAATAGATTCATAACCTAATTTTAATTTTAATTTTTTTATAATGTGATTTGTTTTTGTAAAGTGATCTGTAAAGCGCAAAATGTATTTATTAATGGACTTTATTTTTAATTGTGTTGCCATTTTAAAATGTAGATGTCAACAATATCAAAAGTTATGTGTTATTTCATATTCAATTTTAATATAAATATGTTAATAATATTTTTACGATGTGATGTAAACGGGTTATAAGACCATTGTTTGTGTACGTCTTTATGCTGATGTTATTTCCTGCCTCCATGAGTTCTATGTGATTTCCTTGTAGTACCTGTGAGTGGCCATGAATGCTGTGTGGCTTGCGCCAAGGCTTTATGGGTATAGATTTCAGCCTGCTTGGGCTGTAGTATCACTGAAATAGATGTGGATGTAATTTGTAAATTACAGATGACTTAGCGGCACTTTTGCGCCAACGGTGCGTCACTTTTTGTGACGCACCAGTGGCTTAAAACATGGGCCATGTTGGGCCATATTTACGAAGTGACGTATCTAGGTAGATGCGTCACTTTGTAAACACCTGCGCTACATTATACCTGCGCCAGGCATAATGTATGCAGGATGGGCGTTCCCCTGCAAGAAAGGGTCGTAGGAGTGCCGCTGCGAAATCTATGGGATTTCGCTGCGCCACTTCTAGGACGCTAATGCGTCAAAACCTTACACCTGCCTCATGGTAGGTGTAAGGGTGACGCAGGCCCTTTCACATAGGGGCTTGCACCATGTGAAAGGAACATTGCTGGAGTTGCGTCAAGCTTCCAACACAACTGCAGCAATGCGCCACTTTTTGCACTGACAGATGCATCAGTTATACTGAGAAGTGGCGCATTGCTGCTTTCACGCTGCGATGCAATACTTCTCGTAAATGAGGCCCACAGTCTTTTGTGAATGTGTTTTTGTTTCATGGCCCCCTACGTCCTCCTGCTTTGTAGTAGGAATTCTCAATTTTTCAGCCCCTTCCCAGTGTCACTCCCACCTTTACACCTAAAATGTAGGCCTATATGTGTGGAGTTATGTGCACTTGTGGTGGAGAACTCTGCACATGAGTGATTGGGCAGGCATGATCATAGATGCAATAGCTTTGTGAATTACATTTATTATGCACTACATTATACAGGTGCACTACCTCATGTACCTACAATTCCCTTTTGTGAAACAGGAGCCAAAATGTGTCCACACTTTTTCAGACTCTAAAATGATCGTTGCTGTTGTAGGCCCCTGAATCCTTTAGCCCATATTTATGTAGGTTTTGTGTCACCCTTGTGCCACGCAAAGAGGACAAGGGTGACACAAAACCCAAGTAGGATTTATCAAGCCATGCAAGGCACCCTTGTGTGACCCTGAGTGGCTTGATAAATCCAGACTAACGCAACGCAGCGTTCCCTGAGTGGAGCGTGGGTGTTCCCACGCATCCACCCATGGTTTCTGAAGGCTTCCCAGATTTACCATTCCTCGTAGACTTGGTAAAGCGTCAGAAGGCTATGCCTTCCCAAGTGAGGTGTAACGAGGAGTAATATCTCAGCAGCGCACATAGAAAGAGGAATATGCCTCAGGGATTGTTTAGATGCAGGAAGGTGTTCGTTCCTGCACAAAAAATCCCCTTTCAACACAGGCACCTGTGCACCATGGTGTCAGGGGGTCTGGGTTGTCGCTAAGCAGCACATTATGCGCCAGTGCTGGGAAATGAAAGGAATGTGCTGTATATTGCAAAGTATGGGGGCATTTCTCCCCTTTTTGTGTGATATGTTAGTAAATATGCCCCTCATATTCCTGCCCTGAAAGCACAAGGTTGTTGGAAAGCTAGAGCACATCAGTGGTTCTGTGTTTTTTTAACATAGGATAGTTCTACCTCATTTGCTCACAATGCAGTCTGCAAAACAGTTCTGCAAAGCCTCTGTCTTAAGTGGGAATGTCTCAAATGGTCTCAACCTCAAATATGCACTTGGACTTCTACATGTTGGATTGTGTCTGCACTCTCAGGGCTGAAAAGGCTACCCAGCGCAATTTCCATGACATGCATCATTATCACAATGACATTTGTACTGTGCAGCCCTCAAGGTCGGGAAACGCAGAAATGTTCATGCATGAACTAAACGTTTGGCTCACAGAGCTAATAGCTCCTCAAGGAAGGCATATTCTAAAACGCAATGAAAAGTAGGGATAATATTGTTGAAACAGATTGGTTCTTACTGTTTAACTGAAAAGCCATTAGGAACCCGTAAATGAGTGCACTGGACAAGTGTCACTGACGCCAGCCTTGTGTTTACTTAAGAAACGTATTTGTTCTCTTCTCATGTGATGAGAAATTCAGACACAAATTTGAGATGATACAGTGCCACGAACTGAGATTTATGTACTGTTCACCAGTACAGAATGTTGTATGCAAGAAACATCTGTGGAAGTAGGGAATACAACTATGTAGCGCTTCTCATGAAAGGTTAATACTCATATTCTGACATTCTACTCTGGCATGAATTGAGCTGAGAAATTTGACATTTCTAATCCCCTCAATTTTCTTCTTTTCCCAAAGGACAAGGTAGAAGCGTCATAAAAAAAATTGAAATTGGGGAGGTGGGAGGCTCATATAACTCGTTTGCCTTTTTCCATCAAAGTCCATATTTCAGAGACCATGGTCAGGAAATGTGGAAAGAGGTAGGGAACACATGTTGGGCAGCCATTTTGGGCACAACTCTCCTGGAGGCATATGTACAAGGAAGTGGAGGAGTGAGGCGTTAAACTTCATGGCTTAACGCCTCACTCCGCCACTTCAGAAAGCAAGGCTGCACCATATTTGCAAGGATATGGTTTACCCCCTGTACTGGCGCTTCACTTAGCAGTGTAGTGCTACGCAGGCACCCAGTGCAAGGGTGTCTGCATTCAGGGGAAGATTGTTTATGTGCATGAAGGTGTCCCTTCCTGCACATAAATAATCTCGAAATGCCATTTTGTCACTTCCTTGTGTGCTACTAAATGCAGCACACGTGGAAGTTACAAAATGTATTTTTTTAAAGGATTGTTTAGGAGCAGGAACGGTCACCTTCCTGAACATAAACAATCCGTAGCATTTGTCTTTTTAATGTGTGCTGCACAAGGCAGCACACATGGAAAAAGCAAAAACGAGGAGAAATAAAGCATTTCTCCTTGTTTCACCAAGTTAAGACTAGGTTTTCTCTGGTCTTGATTTTGGCGCTGCCTCCTATTTATGCAGCCATTGTAAATATTGTGGGCAGCGTCAAAAATAATGGGTGTTGTGGTGGAATGCCCACCGCAACACCCACTGCCCATCCCTTACACGCCAAGCATAGCGTGAAAGGGGGCCTTGTTTACAAGGCGGTGTTAATCACATTAAGTGGATTAATGCTGCCTTGTTAATAAAGCGAGGCCCCTATCGTCGTCACAACATCACTTTCAGTGACGTTGTGTTGGCGTTAGTGGCTTGTACATATGCCCCACGGTTCTAAACAATGCTCATTTAGAGAGGTGTCTAAAACAGATCTCACATTCACAAACACATTGTCACTCTCATGCATGCACATTCACACCAACACATGCACGTGGACAGAGACATAAGAAACTGATGTGCCCGCGATGCTGTTTAAGAACTTCTGCATAATCCCTAATCTTTGTACCACAAGAGTTCCAGATCAGAAGGCCGCGCACCAAAGTCTGGCCTCCCAAAAAACGACGAGCCCTTTGCTGGCCAAGTATAAAAGGCTTGATCAGACGATCATCCTACAAAGCTTGTCGCTCTGAAATCATTATCAGTTTGATTTTATGCTTGTTGAAGACTTTGTATGATTTCAATCTGAACCAACTTTGGTTAACCATGCACCACATAAGAACTCTGTGATCTTCTCCTGTTTCAACCTCCCTTTTGAAATACTTTGAAGAAGCATTATAAGGTGGGACCACTGTATACAAACACTAATAAAATACCTAAGCAAACGTGACACTTTTTGTTGCTATGAAAGGTTTGTACATAATTATTATGATCATATTGGTCAGCTTAGTTGCAGTAGAAAAATGCAAGCTATATAAATCTTTGATTCATTCTCTCATTGATAAATCATAATTAAGCAATGAAACACTGGGTGGTATGTTTGCAACCCTCATGCCTCTTGGGTCATGCCTGCTACATTTGAAGGTTTGCTCCCTCTCTGCCAAAAGATCAAGAATCAGTGGCGGCTCCTCGAGGGAGTGCCTAGTGGCGGTTGGGCGGGGTAGGGCCAGGGTGGAGGGTCGTAAACTCCAGCATACGGCCGAACCGAATTAAGTACATAAATAAATAAATAAAAAGAATCACATTGCGTGTGCTGCAACCCAATTGGCGTTGCAGCGCGCGCAATGTAATTCGTTTATTTATTTATTTATGTACTTAACTCGGTTCGGCCGTATGCCAGAGTTTACTACCCCCACCCTGCCCCCTCCCCCGCCTGCTGCTCCGCAGCACTCCCCTCAAGGAGCCGCCACTGTCAAGAATCTAGCTAGATTAGGATTTGTTAGACCAGATTAGTTGAAGAAGCAAGTTGATTTTGGAGAGATGCACCGACACCTAAAACATGGTGGCACATTAGTTTCATCACCATGAGCTCAATTCATAGAGTATCCATTATGAGAAAACTTTAGCCTACATTATTCAAGATGAATGTAATTTATTATTGGATACAACTCAAAGGTAAGGCACAGATTCTTTGAGTTGGCCATAGACCTACTTACTTACGTATGCCTACTACCCCTCCAGGGGTATAGGCCATCAACCAGGATCTTCCAGCCATCTCCATCCTAGTGTTTTCCTTCAATCTGACTCCAGGTGTATCCCATCTTGTAATTAGCTTCGAGGCCTCGAGGCCTCGAAGCCAGGTGTTTCTTGGCCTTCCTCTTTTCTTTTTCCCTTGATGATTCCAGGTCAGGGCTTGCCTAGTGGTGTTTGACGTGGGTCTGCAGAGGGTATGACCTATTCAGCCCACACCTTTTCATGATTTCCTCATGAGCAGGGGTTTGGAAAGCCTGCCGACAGGGGCCGTTTTTGCTAGATGGTGTTTGGTCAATGTATTTGGAGGATTTTCCCCAGAAAGGTGTTGATGAAGTTTTGGGCTTTGTTGGTGGTGATCACTGTTATCCTCTAAGTTTCTGCTCCATGCAGAACAACTGATTTTACATTGGTGTTAAAAAGTCTCATATTGGTTTGCAGCGTTAGGTCCTTGGACCTCCAGATCGCCTTTAGCTGAAAGAAGGCAGTCCTTGCTTTGATGATACTTGCCTCAATGTTGGTGTCTGTGCCACCCTGCTTGTCTTGGTCAGAGATGTAGATGCTAATTATCACACCAGATAAAATGTGATAACCTGGGATTTTAAATTTATTGGGGACAATAAATAGGGCATTTTCTGAGTTTTGGAGTACAGCATGCAAATTTTGATGCTTACTGCAGTTCCGCTAGACTGCTCCCATGGGGTGCCGGGTCAAGGTTAATTTGCATATGGCTGGGTCCAAACTGAAGTGGCATGGTGAGCAAAAGAATGATGAGTAGGGGTGCTGCCTCGAGCAATTGCCAGTGTTTAGGCAAATTGCAATCATTCCTCCAATCACCTTTTGTGAATTTGACATTGAACAAAAGGGGAGGTATTTAATGCACTCAGATATTACTGGTTCTGTAAATACCACCCAAACAGGATTTTTGGCCTGTGAAAACAAACATAAAACAAATCAGACCAAGGCCATAAAATGCCTTTTTTTTTAAACAAAACAAAAAAGTACCTATTTAAATGCAGAGCCGAAATGGAAACAAAAATCAAGGAAGCTGAAAATGTTCACACCAGTCCCACTCTGCAGCAGGCCATGACTAGTACGGGACCATGGGGTAATGCTGGGTCAACTTGACATGAAGACTCCCCAGAGAATGCAGCCTGCCCGTAAAATGCCAAAATGGCAGCATGGCCAGTGTGGCTATGTTTATTTTAGTTTTTAAGGTGTTACTTAATGTTAAAAATAGATTCTCTCTGTTGGTTTCTCTAGTAGGTTTCCATGGATCCCTTCCTCCTATACTCCTCTTCCCTTCTCATGCTTTTCCTTGAGTGACGTTTAACTGGTTTTTTAATTGCTGTTTTGTGGGGAGATTCCTGATCATTCCTCCTGTTTCAAACTTTTCCATACCTCTGATGGTTCTTCTCCCTCCCTCTCACCATCTTCTTACTCCTCCTTTATACCTCCCCCTTTATTTGTAATTTTTTTGTAAGGCACCCTCAATTCCTCTTCTGTTGTGTGTTTTTAAAATTGGCTTATTTTTCACTTCAACCATGCTGCTTCTTTTTTGCACATTTATTTGGGGTAAGCTTGTGTATCCCCATTCTTCTAGATTATCTCTTAAACTCCCTCTACGTTTCTTTTCTTTCCTCTTCTCTCTAGATTAATATTAAAACGTTATTTGCTACATGCTTGTAGGGAATTGGGGTTGACTACCTTCCTATCTTAAGTAATAATCACAAACATTACTTTAACCTGAGCTCAATCGAATGCAAGGCTATGACACAGAGCAGACAAGCTTAATGTAGGACAATGTGAAAAGTATTCCTGTTTTATGAAAACACTAATACAATCAGAACACAACACAATAGGAATGCCAAATGAATTAGAAAGATAGAGTACATTAAAAAGAATAAAATGACACCAAAACATCAAAAATCCAACATAGGGAACCAGAGATATGAATGTTTAGATAAAATAGCTCCAAAAAGCGTTAATCACTAACCATGGCCAACTGGTGTCGGTAAACCGGAACCTAGATGTGACGTGAGACCCACTGTGATGGATCGTTTGTTGGATATGGAAACAAGTTGTGACCAGTCAGAAGTTTTACCTTGGCACGTATTCTAAAAAGTGACAGTACAAAACCATCAACAGAGCAGTGCAGCAGGCTGTGACTGAAAGGGCTCCACAAGGTTGGAGAGCCGATGGAAGCAGTCCAGGGAAATCTGTTGATTATGGTGGGAGAATTTCAAATTTCACTCCTAGGTAAGTCTTCTTGCCGGCTGAATACTTTTGGCAACTTTGCCCGTTAACATTATTACATCATCACTTTTTCAGACCTTAGAATCCTTCAGTGGGGCAAGGCTCCCCGCTGTAGCTGAAGGGGACTTCACGAGGCGGATACCTTCTTGAGAGGCCCAACTTAATCAGATTGCCTCCTGCTGAGAAGCTCTGAGTGGGAGAAACCTGAGTCTTCAGCCCAGTGGAAATATTCCTTTGACAGATCAGCTTAGCAGGTTGGTGCCAGTCCTCCAGAGGTCTGAAGTTGAAAAGGCTTCTATGTTTCAGGTTTTCAGGGATGATAGGGGAAGTCCAGCAACACGGGTTCCAGGAACAGTACTTGTGGGTAAAGACTCATTCCAGCAGAGGTCAACAGCAGGGTCCCGGGCAGGTCCAGTTTGAACTGGTCAGCTGCAGGAGAGACCGCTTGTAACATGTTGCCTCCCTGTAGTGTGAACATGAGGTTAGCCTTATGGCCCTTGGAGTTTGCTTCTTTGTCCTGAGCACTGTTCCCTCTAGAGTGCGTGCCTGGGCGGCCGCGCACATTGTCATTTATTGCTGCGCAGGGGGCACTTCAGAGCGCGCATTCAAAGGGTCCTAATGCTGATCAGCAAGAGAGATCTTTATGTGCATCTAAAAACTAACAAAGATACGGTCGCCCGCAATAAAAAGGACAACTCTGGGCCGGGGAAACTGGCTGGCTTTAGTTAAAGCACAGCAGAGTGGACCAATGTTAACCCCTTTGGAGTCTGATTACTGTGGGCTGCCTCCAAATATTGTGGCATTTTTCTGTTGTGCTACAGAAAAGACTAGAATTGAATAAAGGAAAACAGTAAATCAAAGATATTAACACATTACAAAGAGTTTCTATTTCGACAGAGACTATACTCAGTTTCTACCTTTCTGCATACAGTTTACAGACACTCTTTTAATATTAGCTCTAATCCAGTGTTTAGGCCCAGATCTCTGTACTGGGGTGAATGTATGACATTGTTCTGCATTCTGTCCATCAACTGTGTTTTTTGCATTTGTCACCCGAGTGGGATGGGTATGCTCAGACGTGAGTCCTATGCTCTTCACACCACTGGATTCAAGCAAGCCGGGCTGAAGACGGCTGGAATGCCAGAAACCGGTCCTCGGAAGCTTGTTTCCGGTGAGGGAAGGCATGGCTTGGCAGTTCGGGCTGGACTGTTCCCATGAGGCACAGGGTCAGACTGATTTGCATATGGCCATGTCTGAACTGGGGTGGTGTGGAGTGCAAAAAAACGATGGATTTAGGCCCAGATCTCTGTACTGGGGTGAATGTATGACATTGTTCTGCATTATGTCTATCAACTGTGGTTTTTGCATTTGTCACCCAGAGTGGGATGGGTATGCTCAGACGTGAGTCCCATGCTCTCCACACCACTGGATTCAAGCAAGCCGGGCTGAAGACGGCTGGAATGCCAGAAACCGGTCCTCGGAAGATTGTTTCCGGTCCTGGGAAGGCATGGCTTGGCCGTTCGGGCTGGACTGTTCCCATGAGGCACAGGGTCAGACTGATTTGCATATGGCCATGTCTGAATTGGGGTGGTGTGGAGTGCAAAAAAACGATGGATTTAGGCCCAGATCTCTGTACTGGGGTGAATGTATGACATTGTTCTGCATTCTGTCCATCAACTGTGGTTTTTGCACGTGAGGAGAAAGAATAGCACAGGGAATTATGTGCCAATCTTGCTGGGGTATATGAAGTGTGAAAAATGGAAAGGCTGTAGGATGTTGTTTTTTCGTAGCACAAAGCAAGCATGTGAATACCTGTAAATAAACTGTATAAATTCAGCAGCTATGAAAGCAAAAATAAAGCACATTTCTGAATAATTCTGAGGTGTGATTGAAACAGCTTTTAATAGGATCAGAAGAAATCAAGACCCTCAAATGATAAATATTCATAGAACCTCGATTCCCACACATTATCATGTATGTGCACAACAGTTTAAAACTGTATGTCTGTGAAAATTTAGTGACCATTTCAATGGTATTGTGCTATCTGTAAATGAAAATCTGCTAACATATCATCCTTTAGTTACATTGAAAAATCGCTCACCTCATGTCCATTAAAGCTAGGTGGGCTGCAAAAGTTTGTCGTACTAAAAAGTGGGTTCTGGTTCCAAAAGGTTTGGGAAGCGTTGCACTAAGCACAAGTGATTGCAATTAATTCACTCCCAAAAAGTACTTTTACTAAATATCTTGGTTCACACGTATGAAGCACTGGTCCCCAAATTCTGGTCGCATTTTGCAACCAGAATTTTAAAACCATTGTGACATTTTGCCTACCGACCTATGTATTAATAGGTTAGTTCGCAAAATGCAAAATTGCAGTGGTTCACAATTCAACCTGCCTCATGAATACTAATAAGGTAGGTCAAAATGAGACCAACTATGATTCACAGCCATCACAGGGAGAGTGGGCTCCTTGGGTCAGCAGATCACCATGACTGTGATTGCTTTTAAATAAAGCAATAACATATATATTTGTTAAATACAGCCCATTGTCCTAAAAGGAAAACGGTATGCATCTAAAAGTAAACCTAATAAAACAAAGTTCAAATAATTATTTTTTCAAGAGTAGAGAGGGGACCCCGCATTCTCTAAGAAACGTTTTTGTCAACTTTAATGAAGGGTTACCATGACATTTGTGTAGTCAGTAAAATATGAATGTTTTGAACCTGTTTTTGGCCACAAAAATATTTCATCCCATTCAAAATTGGTATTTAAAAGGGATGCTCTAAACATATCTTTTACAAATAATGATTTGGTATTTAGTGGCAAACCCAAATTGTGATTTGATAACGTGGTACTGTATTGAAATTTGTATTTGCTACATACCAAAATGTATTTTTGAAGGTCCAAACAGTCCGATATTGCAAATCAGACCTTTTGTTAACACAAAATGCCTTTTCATAACTGGCCCTTTTTCTTGTTAGCCCCTTTTTCAATGTCCACCATTTTCAATTCCATTAATATGCTGAAAGTTGGATTTTCATTTAACAACCATGTGCAGTCTACGAGTTGTGCTCTCAGTTTATATGGGCTGATCCATTTTAGCTAACACACCAGGAAACAATTTTCTTCCCACAATTTTATGTAGTGCAACCCATGTCCAAGAATCTTGTACGGCTTTATATATGCGCCAGAAAATGTTACCCGTTATTAAGGTTTTGCCTAGGACAGCGCATGCAAGATCTCTTAGTTTATATACAGTGGGCTTGGAGGCCACCTATTACTTACCATTGATTGGCTTCTTTGTCACTCAACTTTGCTTGCATCTTATTGGTCAGCTGCCATAAGTGTTCTTCCTCTTTGTTTTTGAGCACTCTACCAGAGTGGGTGTTTTACATCTGGCTCGCTCATGTACTTCTACCCTTCCTGTTGTCTGTCTAATTGCTCTCTCCGCCCACTGTTATCCGTGTTGTCGCTTGTCCCCTCCCACTTTCCTCCAGCTCTGTGTGTTGTTGCTTGCTACCTCTCACTCTCTGTGCTGTAACGTGCTTGTCTCCAAATATTGTCCATGTTCTTGCTGGTCCCTTACCACTCTCTGTATCCTTACTTGCTCCCGCCCTCTCTGCTCTTGCTGTCCATGTTGCCCATGTACCTGCCATAAGAAAAAAGAAAGCGATATGGTGCTGCCAATGATGTTTGCATCATAGCACTTATTTAAAAAGAAAACGTTAGTCCCTGCACCCAGCCTCCCATTTCATCTAAAAATGAAAGAGAGGTGTTGCCTTTCACCTTTTTTAGAGGTAGCACACTAACTCCTGTTACTACTCAGTTGCGCACGCAGCTTAGAAAAGTGTGCACATAGACACTCTTTGCCACACAGCAAAAACATAATTAGAGGGAACATTGGTCCTGAGTACAAAAGGAAGCAGTTCCAGTCCATCAGGACTACTCTACTGTCACATACAGCAGACACTGTCCTCTTCTGATCTACCTCAGCACCAGTACTGTTCTGAAGAGGATGCTAGGGCATGCCACATGTATGCCTTGCGCTAACTTCTGGGCAATTCCTGGCCCCTTCCTAACCAGTGGATTACAAGTTCCCGGGGGCAACACCACCCACTTTTTCAAAAGTTCCTAACTGCCCTACTTCAAGCAATACCTAAATACCCTCCAATCAAAAATTGCAAAACCCTTCTCCGTTTGCGCAGAGACCGTGTACCCATCGGAGATGTGGCCAGGGTAATGAGCAAACCTTCATATGTGGTCACTCCAAACCAGCTCTGTGGGCAGCTCTCCTCCCACTGAAATGGGTGCCTGTCTGACAGGGGAAACAAAAGAAGAGGCCTGCCAGGTGTCATCTGACGTCTGCTTGTGACAGGGGATGCACCTTTAAAGTGAATTCAGTTCCAGACACAGCTCAAATAATAATCCTACCAGAGGAACAAATACACCTTCCAACACCCAGGCCCTTGTCTCTGCTCTAGGAGCATTTTTAGCACCCATTCGGAACCAAGCACTGAGAGACCTTACATTTAGGTTTGCTCTTCTTTCCTTTGGGTTTTTCTTGATCAAGGCATCCTCACTGGGGCATGCAGGTGGGTGCTTTCTGGAGCTGAGACCTAGAGAAAGCTAATGGTTAGAAGAGTTCATTGTTACCAGGTTTTTTGTGCATTGTAGGTATGTATGTGTTTGATCTGCTGTGAGTTTTGAAGTTTGTGGGCAGCTCAGGAAACATTAGGGTTCTAAAACATTTAACAGCAAGGCATCAACATGGTGAGTATGTGTGATCCTAGAGCACAGGAAGTACACACTACACACAGCCATACCAGTAGGATGCCATAGGCCTTTGAATTGAATTAGGAATCCACAAAATTGTAAAATGATTAGTCAGAAGAAGGAAAATTACATATGTTTAACTTCTGGGGCATCGTGTGTGGGTATTATAAACCTTCTTGCTTACACATAGACCACCAGGAGACTCCAGAAGATCATGTCCATTTATAGGCTGGCTCAGGAATGCAAACTGAATGCTGGGTGAGTAGGATAATCCAATGAGATACTCTTTAAGAGTCCATTTACAAAGTGGCTGGTGTCTAATTTCTCAGAATATATAAAGCAGGCATGGAAATTGGATAGACTACAAGACATATCAATGGTTTGAAATTTAGGAATTAAGGCCAGAGACTCTAGGGCCTAAAAGTCACTAACGTTCCCGGAGGTTACCTGAGGGTTCTTTCCCACAGGGTCAGGCACCGTATATACACCAGGGCTGAAGTGCCTGGTCCGCTTCTAGTAAGCATGCGAGGATCCATGCAAGCTTTTCCTGCCGATTGGCTGATAAGAATGGTTTTAGAGGACAGCAGGAAAAGGGTTGATCATTCATGTCAGTGAGGTACAGGAGACATGAAGGTAAAATCTTTGGCAGCCATGAGTTCTCTGCTAAAAACATATATTACCTAATTGAAGGCACATATTATTATTATTATTACATTTCTTATATAGCGCCAGAATCGACCCCCGAAGGGGTATCTCCGCGCTTGCCTTGGGAACCCGTCCTGGTTTTTCCCTGTGAGATAGCCCCTACAGGGCATCCCCAAGGTGAAAGCCAGGCATCCCGCCGCGGGGGGCCGTTGTGGAGATTAAGCAAGCTTAATGCCCAGAGTTGCAGAGTGTGAACCCATGATTAGGTCAGGCACCGAAGCGAGAATTATCGAGTCCGTGGACATTTGAGCTCAACACCCTGCCGCGTAGGGAATCGAACCCTGGTCCCAGGTCTGACCTCTGCTTCAGGGTCTGCCTGCTCTAACCAGTGAGCCACACATACAGAAAAAAATCAACATTAATAACTGTCTAATGATGATTTGAGCAGAGGGAAGAAATATTATCTGGCACATCAATGGATACTCCTATGGAAGAAAAACAATGTAGTGAATTGGCAGCTTTGAATCTGCAGCAGCAGTGGTAGTCTTATTATTATTTATTTATTCTTTATTTTGGTTAAAAATAACCATAAAAGATTACACAAAACGATACAATTATTTCCACAACACATCTTGTGCGAGGTAAAATACAGTGCTGAATAATTAATTTTGAAGTAAACCTGATATAACCAAACAGTTTAGCGATATTCTAACGGTATTACAGTTTCATAAATATTAGGTAATTAAAAAGGTATTAGAAAAAGGCAGATTTGAGGAACTGCTCTTTCAGGACTTTCTAAAAAAAATACCTTTCAGTCAAATAAATACTAATAAAATAAATTTTTCAAATAGAATATTCTCTTAAGACAGACTTTTTACATATATGCAAATAGATATATATTACATTTGTTCTAATAAAGTGCACGTGCCAAATTCTTAAGAATCTCCCATTCGTTTTCTCCGTCTAAAGCTTCAAACCGTCCCTTTTCCTTATCAAGCTTACGCCAAACAAATATCGGCTAACACTAAAACCACAGTCTGCCTGGTATCAGAGCTTAATAATCTTTCTGCTTCAAGGTAAGATCTAGTACCAAGCAAACTGCAGATAGGTTTTATCCATTTGTTCCTACAGCTCGCATAGGCCGGACAGAAGAACAACAGATGCGGCTCGTTCTCCATTGCACCTAAATCACACGAAACACATCTGCCCTCCTCGTCCTTATTAAGCGCCCATTCTGCTGTATTTGATTTTATTTGTAGGATACCATATCGATATTTAACGTATAAGGGCTTAGGTAATTGTGTCTGTATTTCATCTATTAAGGGTTCGAAGTTCCAGGCTATTTTTATTTGGAGAAATCGTGTGGTTAGTGACCCAGTCCTGGAAGAATGGGACATAGAATCATGTATAAAGGATCAGTAAGTTTCCTTTAGGAGCTTTTTTGAGACCAGTGTCAAAACAAATGGCACGTCCCAGTAGTGTCTTAAACCCAGTTTAACAAACCAATCGTGAATGTGCTTTAACCAAGGTAAACCCACACCTTCATTTAATCCAAGAATTTCTTTAAGACCCTCCCTGTAGTGGATGAGCTATTCTGTGAAACCCAAAACAACAATGGTCTAAGGTTAGCCTGGTTATCAATACGCTTAAAATTTAAATCCATCAGTACAGGAGTCAGTGGTGTCCGTGTGGGCGAGCTTAGAATTTTTCGAAGGAATTTATTTTCACCCACCTTGAAAGTTCCGCGGGACCCCACAGCTTTGCCCCGTACAATAAAGCCGACTGTGCTTTATATTTGTACACATCAAGAGCAGGTGAAATTGCTTTGGATGTACTACCTTCGATTTTCTTTATTAGTGGGAATGTGTTCTGGAGAAGTATAGGTCTACTTTTTTCTAGCTGGGGCCTCCAGATCAGTTTCGAATCCAAGGTAATACCCAAATAGTTAAAATCATGCACAAACTCGATTATCTAATTATCCGCGTTTAGGTTTGTCTTAAAAGTTTTGTGTGGGTTAATTGGCATATATTTTGTTGTACTGGGATTTATTTCTAACCCCTTGGCTTTACAATATTCCCCAAACAAATTTATTACGTTTTGTAAGCCTTTCGGTGTTTAGGAAATTAAAATTGTATCTTCAGCAAAGAGGAGCGCCGATACAGACAGCCCACCTAGCCTAGGGGAGTCATGATCACATCCCAAGAGATGGTCAAGGATATCATTGACATATAGAGAAAATAAAGTTAGGGCTAAAACGCATCCCTGTCTTACTCCCCTATTTACCCTAATTGGCTCAGTTAGTTCGCCTCGAGGACCCCATCTGACCTTTGCCCAATTATCTTAATGTAATCTTATAATCTGAGAAATAATTTCTCCCGGGGCCCTTTGGTCCTTTAGGGACATCTACAGGAGGTTTCTGGGCACAAGGTCGAACGCTGCTTTAAGGTCCACAAAGGCGACATAGAGGTGTCACTTCCTAAATATGATATATTTCCATGCTATACAGAGAAATCTAAAAACCTGGTCAACCGTGCCAGTCTTCACTCTAAAACCTGCCTGGTACTGAGATAAAATATTGTGTTCCTCAATCCAGTCGTTAAACCCCTTTAAAATTTGCCTGGTATATACTTTTTGTAAAACCTCGATAAGACTAATTGGTCTATAGTATAAAGGATTGTGCCGATCACCCTTCTTAAAAATGGTCGTGATCTCTGCCCCCTTCCAAGTTTCAGGCAATGGTGCACCTGCTGCAATAGAATTACTCAACAAGTTAATATAGGGGCCCCACACACCTTTATCATGCTTCCATAGATCTCCAGCATTTTATCAAGACCAGGCGCCTTTCCATCAGACATTACAATAATCGATATACACTGTAAGTTAGTGAAGGACTGGGAACCTATACTAAGTAAAATCTTGAAGAAAGCTAGGAACGCGATTACGGTGGCAGTTGAGTTGAAAAACCCATGTTGCAATAAAGCATGCTGTACCGCAAAAAACAAGCTTATTGTGGCTATTAAATCCAAAAATATAGTGGCTTTAAGGGAAAAAAGGGCAGAGTAGAAGCAATTGGTAAACTCCGCAAAGAAAGAATGGGAGGAAAATATCTGGGATGAATTACTAGTAGCAGAGAAAGACCAAGTAGGCTTTTGGTGGCTAATCTCAAAGGACAACAAAAATTGTAGATGTAGTAGGGACCTTTTTTTAGACTCTGATACTTAGACAACACACTTTTCTAGACTTTTCTAGACTAAAAGCAAGTATGGGACACCATACTTGCTTTTAGTCTCTGCATGATTTGTCTAAGCCCCTTACTCATGCAAACAAATTAACTTGCAACAATATGCCAACAACAAACTGTATGTCACACATTTGTGAGTAGATAATAGTGGATATCTGGGACCTTGCTTTGGCGCAATTATTTAAAATTCACTACAACTATCACTAAATCTTCCTCATAAATGGTGACTTCCTCCAACTTACAGATCTAAGCATGTCTGTCAGAAATGAACATCAAAGGCTTCAGCCCTCTCTCTGCCCCCTGTATTTCACATACACTTCAATCTTGCCACCAAGAAGTAAAGAAAAGAACCTAGCCAGAGTAGTTCCAATTAAATATTTGAACTAGAATCCAGCATTTACTGTCGCCTACGACTTGTTTTCCTCTATGTGTACCCTGGTCCAGGTGGTGAAAACGACCTGCTCACTGGTCTCCCTGATACTCCCAAGGCTCCTTCGAAAGTAATTCCTGCATGCAGCCACAAGATCCACCAGGAGCCAGAGACACTATAACCACATTATCCCACCCTCAAAATACCCTAAAACAGCTTCTCCTGTGACCCATCTCTCATTGCATCAAATAAGATCACCTATTCTCACAAACCAGACCACCTCTTTGACAAGGTGCCTATCTAGGAAGGCTTTTGTACACCCAAAGTGTCTCCCTAGCTAGACTACAGCTCCAGAAAATATACAAAGAGAAAATATTTATGAGAGAGGTGTGGCACAGCGGCCAGAGTGGCTGACTCCAGAGCGAGGGGCTCGTGGTTCGATCGCCTGATGCAGCTCAGCTCAGCATCATGTGACTCTGGGCAATAGCTTACCTAATCTCTCCATGGCCCCAGTATCTTGAAACCATTAAGGGTGAAATGTTTGTGCTTTACAAATAGGAATTAATTAATTAATTCGCGCAAACCGTCTCTGAATAGGCCACAAGTGAATGCCGTGCAAAGGTAGTTCATTCCGAATCTCCACAACCATGCAGCAGTTCTGGAAAGCAATGTAAAACCTCTTCTCTAGTTACATACCTCTAATCGGAGGACCAATCCTGGATGCTACTTCTACTACTAAGCAGCTCTCTGTGACCACTTCATTCCACATCCCCTCTCACAGAGTGACAGTACTTCTTTACCACGTGAACTATGTAAATGAACTGCCATGTATTGAGTTTTGATTAGTTGAATATCTTATTTGTTCGAGTGCTACTAAGTAAACTTCAGTGCACTTTTTTGCAAGATTTAGATTGGCTCAATCTCAATTTTGTATTTCACTTCCGGCCGGCTAATTCTGAAAAGCTAATTAATCTGTGAAAGGGCGCGCTTGGACTGTGATGACTACATAGTCGGTGCAAACTGCATTTATGATGGTTTAACACTTCTCTATGAGTGCCAGATACTTAAGTATATTTCTATCTTCTATAAGGGTTGGGAGGGGAGGGGGCAGACCAGACACGGAACCAGTTTGGTGTGTGAAAAAGGCTGCTTTATTGAAACAGGTGCACATTACAATGAACATACCTGGCAACTTCCTTACAAAACTAAAACCTCTCTATACATCCGATACCGGACCCCTAACCCCACCCCCCCTTAGATCCCCTCAACCTGCCCCCACCCTGACATTACCACATAAAGAACATGACAATGTATTGCAATAAAATTATACACTTTTATTAACCAACATCCTATGCCAGCCTTTCTAAAACAACAAATCACCAAACTTCTACAACAGAATTTTAAATTACCTGCCTACCCTTTCCCTGTCCATGATCCCAACTTTCAACGGTAACCAAAAAACTTCTGCCAAACTTTACAAACCCCTGCCACACAGAAAAGGGGGAGAGGCCACTACCCATTTTCTCCCCCCGCCTGAACTAGTCAATGGGTCCTCCACTGAGTGTTTCTGAACATTCAAAGACCTGGACAAAACTTCCTTGATTTCCAAAAGATATAGGTCCATGCCTATCCTGGAGAGGTGCACACTGTCATCCCTAAAATGTTCCACTGTATCGAAACATATCTCTGAGTGACCAATCCTTCCAAAACCCAAACTCCTGCAAAAACGTGCCTTTTCTGTATTCACTTTCCACCTGGCCCTATCAATAGCACCCACATTGATGGCTCAAGGCCAAACCCCACGAGGCAAAAACTCAGTCCACAAAATAAAACAACCTGCCCACTGCTCCTTATACAAAGCCAAGACCTTTTTCATAGATCTCATCAAAACCACACCCTTTCTTTACATACGTCATTCTCGCCGAGGTGTAGCAACAAAATATCAGGGGACCACCCAACAACCATTTATAAAGACAGGGTATTAGCTCCTTCCAGCACATGCCCCCTTTGGCTCTCCACACAACTTTAAACATGCATTCGTTAAAACCCAAGTTTAAACCAAAATACCTCTGTCCGCCTGCACCTGGGCCCATTTCACAAAGAAGGGCCCCACGACCCAAATGGTCAATTCTTCCACCTGGCGTCTGGCACAGAACCTGAAACGAGAAAAGATAACATGAGTTTCGTACATTAAAACCTGACGCACGTGCCTCCACTTCTAACATTTAGTTATAATGGGGTATCCCAGTGACCCTCAGAACCTGGGTCCTAAAGCAAAACAAAAATAGTGGTTCTTTCGGGTGTATAGCAATTTCTTTGCTTATCTATGTAAATAAAGTGTAAATAGGAAATTTCTTTACGTATATTACAGGGGAACATTCAATCAACAAATTGTAAAGACACATCCCCTTTCTTTAAATTTTGAAAAAGTTTTCTTATTATATGTCTTTTTGCATGTATAAGTCAAGTATACAGTAGGGCTGTCCAAACGTGATGTACAATCACATACAAAGTAAAAAGCTTTAGTGACTGGTAATGACAAGTGATGAGTGTGCTATACAAGGATCATAAAGAATAACATATTGACATACAGTAATACGGAACATAAATTATCATCAGTCCATTTAGAGTTCAATAGTCACAACAAACTGAGTTATTTTTCTTTCTTGTGTTGTAACTTTTCATGGACAGATTGATATATACAATGTTGACGTTTCGACCCTACGCTCTGGTGCAGAGTTATTTGCATCTGGGACAGGTCTTTATCCGGACAAAGAAGGAAGGACAGCCTGTAATTGTAAGGGAGGAGTTTAAAATTCTGTGCGTTTCTAAAGTAACTAAGGTAAAAGAGCGAACATTGCCAAAATGGCATGCTCACCTGAGAGATTGTAAATATACAGGTATCTCTTGATGCTTTAAAAGACGACCATATTTGCAGCCCATTTTTTTGAGGAACAATGTCCTGCCAGACCCCTCCCCTCCTGTTACCCAGTAACTCTGATACTCTAAAGGCCCCAAACAACATCCACACCATCAACGTCGAGAACAGGCATGTCTCTAACTCGTCCCTGCGTACTTCTGGCAATACTTCCAATAACTGACTCAGCATCCACCAAGGAAGGAGCTTCCTGAGATTTATCCCAGAACCTCTCTCCCTGGCCCATCCCTCTAAAATTCTAGTTCTCAGTTTCCCTGCCCCCAGAGGGCAGCCCAAAAGCAGCTTACCCATGAAGGCGATACCTGCTAGCTTTCCGACGATTGTGACCCTCGACAAGCCTTTGTCAATAAGATCCAATATAAACTGGATGACATCTTCTGACCACCGTCAATCCTCGGTGCGCCACTGAGCACCTGACTGTAGAAACTCCTTCCATACTAAGCTACATGACGCCCAGGTGGATTCTAACAATTAACCTACCACCAATTGTAGCATCCTACGTTGCCTACATACCACACATGGGGTGGCATTGGCTTCAGCGTCCTTGGCCAACCCATGAGATCTCCCCACTGTGAACGAGACAACTCGTCAGCTATGTCATTGTCCACACCAGGCATGTGAAATCAACGTCAAATCAAGCTAGGCAGCAAAAACGCCCCCTGGTTCAACGAGGATCTTAAGAAATCCAAGAAACTCTGTCGCTCCCTTGAGAAGGCCTGGAAAAAAGACCCAAACACCAACACCAGGGACGCCTTCAAAAACGCCACCCGCATACACCACCAACTGATCCGGACTGCCAGGAATACCGCATTCAAAGACCGACTAGACAAAAACGCCCACAACAGCAAGGAATTATTCAACATCATCAAAGAGTTTACCAATCTAACTGCCAATTCCAACGACATCACCCCCTCTCAAACCCTTTGCGACTCACTAGCTTCATTCTTCCATGACAAAATCGCAGACATCCACAACAGCTTCGACAACCAACCCGAAGACCAACCCACCCAACCCCCTGCCATACCTTCACCCCCCTTGAATATCCTTAATGACTGGAATCCAATCACCACTGAGGACACCATCCACCTAAGGAACTCCATCCACTCAGGATCCCCCACAGACCCATGTCCTCACCACATCTTCAACAAAGCAGACTCCATCATAGCACCACACCTCCGAGACGTCATCAACTGCTCCCTCAACTCCGGCACCTTCCCAGAAAGCTGGAAACACGCCGAACTCAGCGCCCTTCTGAAAAAACCCACAGCTGACCCCACCGAACTCAAAAACTACCGCCCCATCTCGCTCCTTCCATTCCCGGCCAAAGTCATCGAGAAAGCTGTCAACAACCAGCTCGCCGCCTTCCTCGAAGCCAACAAATCCCTCGACTCCTCACAGTCCGGCTTCCGAGCCAAACACAGTACTGAGACCGCACTCATCGCAGCAACAGACGACATCCGAACTCTACTGGACAATGGAGACACAGTCGCCCTCATCCTCCTCGACCTCTCCGCAGCCTTCGACACAGTCTGTCATAACACCCTGTTACAACGACTCAGAAACATCGGAATCCAAGGAAAAGCACTGGAATGGATCACCTCATTCCTTGCCGGAAGAACTCAGAGAGTACGCCTCCCACCATTCAAGTCAGAGGCCACTGAAGTCATTTGTGGCGTGCCACAAGGATCTTCTCTCAGCCCCACCCTCTTCAACGTATACATGAGCCCCCTCGCGACCATCGCACGCCAACACAACCTCAACATCATCTCCTACGCTGATGACACTCAACTGATCCTCTCACTCACCAAAGACCCAAACATCGCCAAAACCAACCTACATGAAGGAATGAAAGAGGTAGCCGAATGGATGAAGCATAGCCGTCTGAAACTGAATTCAGACAAAACAGAAGTCCTTATCTTAGGTACCCCCCCCTCCGCCTGGGACGACACTTGGTGGCCAGAGGCCCTTGGAAAAGCACCCATCCCGACGGATCACGCACGGAATCTAGGCGTCATCCTGGATTCCTCACTCTCGATGACCAGACAAGTCAACGCCGTCTCTTCATCTTGCTTCAACACTCTTCGCATGCTCAAAAAAACATTTCGCTGGATCCCCACCGAAACTAGAAAAGCGGTCACCCACGCACTGGTTACAAGCCGCCTGCACTACGTAAACACCAGAAAAAACTCCAACGCATCCAGAATGCATCAGCCAGACTCATTTTAGACATCCCGCGTAAAGAACACATTTCTGGTCACCTGAAAAACCTCCACTGGCTCCCCGTCAATAAGAGGATAACTTTCCGCCTCCTCACCCACACATACAAAGCTCTTTACGAACTTGGACCCGAATGCCTCAATACACGGCTTTCCTTCTACACCCCCCCCGCCAGCTGCGCTCTTCCAACCAAGCCCTCGCTGCTGTTCCCCGCGTCAACAAAACCACCATGGGAGGAAGATCATTCTCCTACCTAGCGGCCAAAACCTGGAACTCACTTCCCTTGCACCTTCGCCTCACTCAAAACCACCTAGCATTCAGAAAGCAGCTTAAAACCTGGATATTCGAGAAGTAATTCCCCACCCCTCTTCAAGCACCTTGAGACCCTCTGGGTATGTAGCGCGCTATATAAATATATTGACTTGACTTGACTTGACGTGTAAAGCCCTAAAAGCGATTTTGTGTTCCAAGCAGCCCAACACAAATACTCTTAGCAATTTCAAAACCTGCTTGTCACTTGCAGACTGGCGATTCACAATTTTGACTACTGCCATGCTGTCCACCCTAAATAGAACTTACTTGTGAGCTAATTCCTCCCCCAGAGCGTTATTGCTACCACTAGTAGAAAAAATACCAAGAAAGCTATGCTTCTGCCGCTGTCCTTCCAATGTGATGGCCATTGCTCTGCGTGCACCACCTCCCTTGCTAGAACAAGCCAACGCTTATGCTGCCTGCCACATCAGTAAATATTTGTACATCCCATATCATTTCCTCTTCCCTTGCCAGCAGAATGCCATTAAACGACTGTAGAAACAGTGAACGTGAATGCGAGATAGATGTTGCCCTGACAACGCACGCCCTAGTCTCCTACAGAATATCCTCCCTGCCCTCACTACTCTGCACGCAATGTTGAGATGGCCCAATAATATCCTTGACCCTCACTTTGTCCTTTGATAACATGCCCCACAGCAATAACAAAAGTTTCTCTTTTTTTGTCCTCTGGCAAGCGCACCCGCACAGTACTGGAGTCGAGCTCAATACCCAGAAAGACAGCACTGTGCTGGGGCCCATCATCTTTTTCTGTGCCAGTGGCACCCCAAGTTCCTCGATCAGCTCATGGAAATTGTCCAGTGCTATCTGGCATTCCGTGGAGCCCGGAGAACCCACAAAGAAAAAGTAATCTAGATAGTGTGTTACCAGCTGGTGCCCTGTGCACCGAGAAAAGAGTCACTGTAGAAACATGCTGAAGTACTCAAACAATGCACATGAGATAGAGCATCCCATCGGCAGTGCTTTGTCAACGTACCATTTTCCGTCAAAATGGATACCCAGGAGATCCCAGTCATATGGATGGACTGGAAGCAACCGAAAAGCCGATTTTATGGCATATTTTGCCATTGGTGCAGTTGCCCCCGCCTTCACTACTAGTGACATGTCCACGTCAACCGATGAATATGATATCGTGGCTGCCTCCTCATCAATAAAATCAGTGACTGAAGTCCCTTCTGGCTAGGACAAGTGCTGTATCAGTCTGTATTGACTGTACAACAAAGCAGATGGGGGAGGGTCCTAGGGAATATATTTTGAAGACCAGCGAGGAGAGCTTCCCGTAATCATAATCAGTAACACAATACAACCTTGGGTCTAAAAACTCGGACATAAATCATATATTAGGATATAAGTGTGATGGAAATGCAACATCTCTTAATCTCTCATAAATAACAGGGTGAATTATCCCTTAAGGACGAAAACCCTCACTCACCAAAGGTGGCATGCTTCATCATATGGGTTCCTCCTCCCAGTAGGAAAACCTAGTCCTACTGAGAGCTACACCTTCCTCACTGTGAGGAAGAAGCTCATGGATGTTTTTAAAAGGATGTTTACTAGCCAGACTGAGATGCTAAAATCCCATATGTGAGTGTTTAGGTGTAGTTAGAGTGCAGGGCGACTAAGGAAAAACTAAGGGTGAATGTAAAACTGCCTAGAAGATGCAAAACACTATTTTTATTGACTTGCTGTCACTGGTGGGATTAAAAAGCAGTGAAGTGAGTAGTATAGATTTAAAACTACTCAAAATTCAGGTCATTTCCTTTTTTGGCATTACTCCAATGGGAGAAATGATTAAGTTCTCTGTGGGCCAGTCTTTGAAAGACACTGCCACCCTCCCCTCTTTCACCTCTTTGTTTAGTTTTTCTTTGACTATCTGTTTATGTTCTGTAGCTGACTTTAGATTCTCTGCCCATCTTGTAATTCTTTGACCCCCTCTACCCCAAACAAAACCCTCATCTGACACTCCTCTCAAAACCTGGGCTGCCCGTTGCTCTTCATAGCCCTGTAGCCCCGCCTCCACTCTCTCGAGTACGAGCCTTTGGGCCCAGGTTCTTGGGGCCCCTTACCTCCCGGTGTACCTGAAAAATGGTTGCTGCTGCCCCCCTGAGTTACCCCCTGTCTGGTGCCATTGCTGACCTCCCTGTTTGTTTCCGCCCCGCTCCGAAGCAGTTGACCAGTGTGTGTTGGCCTCCACATTTCGAGCATTTGTGGCAAAACTTACAGAACTCCTGTGTGCACATGCCTTTGTTAAAGTCCCAGCAACCCCCATGCTCCTGATTGACTCATCCCTTCACCCCCACCCCTCCCCAGGTGGGTGTCCCTTGAAACGGCCAATAGACAATAGGCAAACCACTGACCATAAACATCGTCTTCCCCCCTTTGGCTGCTTCCATCGTATGCTGCCACAAACATGTTTCCAATTCCCTCCATTTCGCTGCAGGGTCCCATGCCAGGCATGCTCTAAATTCCTCGTCAGATTGGACCATTGCATATCCCCCTCCCGGTATCTGTGCCTTCTCAATTACATCCATTGATTTTTAGACCCCCGGCTGCACAGAACCACGCCTCCATCGCACTTTAATTTGGCCCGCAGCCTGCCCCGGGGTTTCATTGCATGTCCCCAGCCCCGTGCTGCCAGACGTCCCCTTGCATGGGAGTGGCCCGTTCACTCACCGCCAATGTCTTGCACCGCTTGGTTAGGAGCATGCCGCAACCGCAGCGGCTCCTCCCGCAGACGCCTGCCGCTTTAGGCTCACCGGCCAAGCAGCCTCTGGGGTCACCAGGTCAAGGCACCCGGCTACGCTCAGGAGCCTTAATGCCTCCTGGACCCTGTAAACCTCCATGGCAATGGTGAGACCAAATTTTATTCCCCTAAACTAACCTACTGATATACCCTAGACTCGCAAAGCACCATAAAAAATCTTCCCAGGTACAATGCGCTCCCAGCCACTAGGACACCAAACATAAAATGGTTGCTGGGAGCGCCCGCCGCTAGCCTTAATTGTTTGGGCTACAAATACGTAGCCAATCTACAAAATGTAGACAATGGGGCTGCTCCGCCCCTCCCAAACTGTCTGGTGGGGAGACATCCCTATGGTCGGCTACCCCACCATCCCCCATCTGGGAACTTGTTTTATAATTTTGCAACTTTCACAAAAGTCTACAGAAACTTAGCAAACTCCTAGTTTAACTTTGGGACATCGGCATCATATCCGTGGCCTTTGTGACGATTTACAACACTCATGACATATCCTTGTTTATCGTTTAGGGAATAATTCTCTTGAAGACTTGTTTGGCTAAAAAATTAGACACCTTTTCCTCCATGAAGTTAAAGTGTATAGAAAAGCTCAGCAAAATGCAAAATTTCAGAGAAAAAAATCTACATTGATTTTCCAGCTTAGAATTTGCAGGTAAATATGGCAGAAGCACGAGTCACTCTCTGCCAGTCGTGCTTTGACCTAGCTGAGTTCTCTTAGCATTGCAAAACTGCGCAATGAAGGAATACTGGGAGTCTTTGCAACCTCCACAATCCAAAACTTTGCAAAATTGTACTGATGAAAGAAGCTTTCCACTTCCTGAATTATTTGGTGGTGAGTAGTCATGCCAATTGTTCTTTCTCATCTATATGTACATCGATAATCTATTTACTACAAAGTGAATTAACAAACCACAGGTCTGGTGAGCTCAGGATTCAAGATGTGCATAAACCATATTCAAGAGTAAAAATGGGAGAATACAAAAAAGCCAACAACTTTGCCATATTTCAGAAATATGGTAAATACATCAACTAGTGGTTCACATTTCTTGACCCTTTATGAGTGACAACCCAGCTTGAGAACAAAACGATAAACTATGTGAACATTATAAATGCATTAACGTTTGGTGTTGACAGCTTTTATGGGAACCTTCAAAAGAAGTAGAAAAGCGAGAATGTCACTGATAAAATCTCAATTTCCATTTAAGCATGGGAATTCACTGACAACTTTCAGCGAGGCTGGCATGACCTATTGGCCATTTTACTAAAGGGTGTGGGTAACAACTCAGGTGACACAGCAAATTAAAGCTGCAAACTCGGGCCTTCTAAAATGAGCTGCATGAAAGGGAGACGGAAGGAATGGGCCATATCTATCAATATATGGTGCATTCCTGCTCTGACACACAATCTGCTAGCACCAACGTGTTGCAGGCAGGACTGCTCCTGCACAGGAAGGTACACCTTCCTGCACAGGAAGATACACCTGCCTGCACAAAAACAATCCTCTGAGGCTTTTTCCTCTTTCTAACTGTGCTGCTGAACGAAAAATAAAGACATTTCTCCTTGTTGCGCTTTACCTGGGAAGGCATAGCATTTTGATGCATTCCCAGGTTTACCATCCATCGATTTAGGCGTGGAAACTCCCATTCCATACCCATGGAATGCCTTCCCAGGGCAGAGAAATGCAAGGCAGTGATTTGCACTGCCTTGCGTTTCACCAGATGTCCCTAGCAATGCAGGGCCACTCAAGGTGGCCTTGAATTGTTTGGTAAATATAATGTACGTATTGTGTTACCCTTGTGACACCATGCGTAATGCAAGGGCAATGCAATACCTTGATAAATCTACTCCTAACTTTTTGGATGATTTTGATCTCTAATAGGCATGGCCATGCAGGGTATGAGGTTGTCAAGGCTAAGGCACTGCACATTATCTACAGGTGTTACCTATGCACTAATAGTTATATTAAAATGTTCTTATCAAGCGCACATTCACCAACGGTTTCTTGGCGCTAGAGTGGGAAGCAATGTAGCATCAGAGAGAAAGCCTAGTAATCATATGCCTGAAGAGCAGCCATGTCTTCACCCGTTTCCTAAAGAGTGAATAGGAGGTGACCAACTTCAGCTCTCCAGGGAACGAGTTCCAGAACTGAGGGGCCAAGACAGCAAAACGGGAGCCACCATGTTTTTTGCGTTTAAAAGTAGGAGTGAATAATAGGTTCAGGTGGAAGGATCGTAGGTTACGAGTAGGGATATAGCGAAGAATCTTGGATGAGATAAAAGCTGGGCTGTTGCCATGAAGAACCTTAAAAATCGTACAACCCATCTTAAACAAGCCACGCTTAGCCACAGGGAGCCAGTGAAGGCTTTTCATCAATGGTCTAACCCGGTGCCATTTTGGTTGGTGGAAGATTAGTCTGGCGGCCTGATTCTGCACGAGCTGGAGGCATCTCAGTTGATAAGCCCGTATGACTACATAAAGTGAAATTTCATAGTCCAGTCGAGAACTAACCAATGCCAAGATCACCAGGATCAGAGCATCCCGGCACAAGAATCTACTGATCTTCTTGATTCTACGCAATTGGAAGAACCCAGCAGAAACCACCGCACTAATCTGAGCCTTCATCAATAGGTTATTGCTAACCACAATACACAAATTCTTGGCTGAGCTGACAGGAAGAGGAGGATTGCTCAAGGTAGAAGGCCAAAAGTTGGAGTTCCAAGGATTAGCAAGTCCTCCAGTGAGGATAAGCTCGGTTTTATCAGGGTTGAGCTTCAATTGATTTTTATTCATCCACTCACTGATAAAGGTCATAGTGTCTCGAAAAAAGGACACAGAAGATGGAAGGAGATCAATGTCAAAGACCAGTTGAAGGTCAACAGCATAATTATAGGTCCAAATTTTCCTTTCCCGCAAAGAAGAGATTAGAGGGAGAAGGTACAGATTAAAAAGAAGTGGGGAGAGGGAGGAGCCCTGAGGAACCCCACAGGTCAGTTCCATTTTCTTCGAGGAGAAGTTGTCAAGACGTACTGATTGAGAACGGTTACTAAGATAGGAAGAGAGCCACTTTAAAGCCAGGCTCTGGATCCCGGCATTACAGACACAGTCAATCAAGATATTGTGATCGACTGTGTCAAAAGCTGCTGACAAATCCAGGAGAACCAGAGCCTGGGTGAGGCCTCTATCCGCCCCCCTCTGAGATTATCCATAACTGTCAGGATAACTGACTCTGTAGAATGGAATGGTCGAAACCCAGCCTGGTGGGAGTCCAAAATATTGGACTGTTCAACAAAAGTGCTAAGTTGAGTTGAGACATGCAATTCAAGAACCTTGGCCAGGTAAGGTAATAATGAAATTGGCCGGTAATTACCAAGAGTGGCTGGGTCAGCACCTGGCTTTTTTAGGATGGGAATAATTTCTGCACTTTTAAAAAGGTCCGGGACTATGCCTGACTTGATTGATGTATTAAGATGGGAGAGTGGGAAATCTGAGCATTTAGAGAAAACTTCCTGCAAAACATGAGGGGGATAACAATCAGTTGGAGAGCCAGAGCCGACTTTGTTTAGTAGGCCTAGAAAGGTCTCCTGAGAAATAGTGGGAATCATAGTCAGCTGAGGCGACGATCCACAGAGATTAGAGGCGTCTGCAAAGGTAGCGGAGGTAGGGATGCTGGCCTTAATGGCAGTGATTTTCTCCATAAAGTAGGAATTGAGAGAATCACATAGGATCTGTGAGGGAATCGGTTTTACCATAATTCTATCAGGTTTAGAAAGCTAATTTACTATAGTAAAGATATCTTTAGACTTGTTAGCTGAGTTGAGAACCTTATTGGAGAAATAATCAGTTTTTGTTTGAAGTGTACACTTCTTTTGAACACTATGAACAGAAGCATAGCTGCATTTCTGCCAAAAAGGTTGTATGTGCGCAAAAAAATCATCTAAGTTGCTGAATCATCCCTGAATTAGAGCAGGCATTTCGGCGTTACCCATTTGAAACACGGATCACTGACTAAATATCGACAACAAGAATATAGAATGGACAGATATTAACACCAAAATATTGTTGTTTAAAAATATAGTTTGTAAAAAATATCGATTTTGTTAAATTATGTTAAAAGTAATATTAACTTAATTAAATAATCAATATAATTAAACAAAACATACTTAAAATTAATAAAAAAATATTAAAATGAATAAATAATATATGTAATCTCTAAAAATAAATTTACATCAGCGTTTGATAGCGGGAGGGTAACATTTACTATTCCCACTCCAGTGAGTGCAACAGTAGGGAAAACGTTGGATAGTGGCAGGGTAAAAATTACTCTTCCCACTACAGTGAGTGCAACTGTAGGGAAAGCGTTGGATTACACGAGGGTAAAAATTACTATTCCCACTCAAGTGAGAGCAACAGTAGGGCAAGCGTTGGATAGCCTAGGGGTACAAATTACTATTCCCACTCCAGTGATTGCAACAGTAAGGAAAGCGTTGGATAGCGTAGGGGTAAAAATTACTATTCTCACTCCAGAGAGTGCAACTGTAGGGAAAGTGTTGGATAGCATAGGGGTAAATATTACTGTTCCCACTCCAGTGAGTGCAACAGTAGGGAAAGTAATGATTTAATTTTTAAATAAAAATAAATTAATGATCAATGCCAATAAAAAATTTAATAAAATTAATTACCAATTACAAAATATTTCATTATAAATCCCAATAAATATTATTTATTAAAAATTAATTACCTACTAATAATTAATTAACAGCCAATTAATTTTCAATACTAAAAATGTAGTAAATAATAAAAAAAATACCAACTACTAATTATTAACAATACATTAATTATCAATACACAAAAATGATTTCAATTATTACTTAATTACAATTAAATTACTTCCCACCTTATTACTCTATACACCCTCAACCCGCTCCAAATAATAAATTAATACAATTAACATAATTATCAATTAATCAATTAATAAAGATTCATTAATAATTAATAAAAATGAATTACCAATTAATAATTAATTACCAATAAATTATTTTCAATACCAATAAATAAAAATACATATTTACTTAAGTACAATTATATTACTTCCCATCCTAAATCCCCCATCCCTGCTTTTACCTCCTCATTTTAGTACTCCTAAATGCCTTCTGTGAATACCGAAAGTCTTAAAGTTAGGATTTTTCTTAGTTTAGGAGTAGTAAAGTTAGGTCTCCTAACTTTAGAACTCCTAAATGCCTTCTGTGAATACCGAAAGTCTTAAAGTTAGGATTTTTCTCAGTTTAGGAGTAGTAAAGTTAGGACTCCGAACTTCTGTGAATACCAAAATGAGTAAATGCCTTCTGTGAATACCAAAATGGTAGGAAGTTTAGGATTTTGTCTTAAATTAGTTCTGTGAATCGGGCACTATGTGTTGGATAGTGCACCAGAAGTCCTGTGTAATTCTTGACAGTCAGCTGCGGGGCAATAACTTTTAACTTTTTTAGGACTAGCCGAACCTCCTTTGTTAACACACATCCGTCTTATAAAGTTTCCTTACTGGATTGAGCCTGTTCAGTGCTAGTGTGGCCTGCAGTGCAGTAAACCTTGGCACCTTTTGAGTGATGGGTCTGCTGGACGTCATAGTGCCTCCCCTGTTGAACACTACTTAGTAGATGTCTTCTTTTCCATCTTACTTGTGCAAAGATGCACAGTTCTTGTTAGCCGGCAGTGAGGTCGCTGGTACCTCTGCTTGTGTATTCTAGTAGTCTGGGTCATTTTCCTCATGTCACGATGCCAGAAAAACAGGAACTAATGGGCATATTAACAAGGCAGGCGAAATGAAATTATCAACGCTTTTGCTTTTAGCTTTTAGATGCTAGCGAGTGGTTTGGGGCCCGCTTTGCATGTCAGCGATATTTATCGCTAATGACATGCAAAGTAGGCGTACCCAACCTGTTAGCGACTGAAAGCAGTCGCTAACATCGCTATCGCCTATTATCAACGCAGGCGTAGCGATTAAAATATTTGCGCTAAGAGCGAATATTGCCAAATCC
The DNA here is from genome assembly GCF_964263255.1 of Lissotriton vulgaris. Classification (NCBI taxonomy): domain Eukaryota; kingdom Metazoa; phylum Chordata; class Amphibia; order Caudata; family Salamandridae; genus Lissotriton; species Lissotriton vulgaris. Next base: position 1,531,425,086 of record NC_141689.1, on the reverse strand, counting down.
TAACGCCTGCTCAGACCACTTCTTAGCCTGTATATCCAATGGGAGGTGGATATTCAGGTTAAGTCCCTATTAGCGATAATGCCTGAATATCATTGATTTTCCAGCGATATTCACGCATTTCGCCGCTATCGCTGGATATTTTATCGCTTTAGAGGTAAACGTTGCTAATAGCCCCTTATCTCTGCGATAAAATCTGGCGATGCGCGGTGATATAAATAATGTTGCTGAGCCTATTTAGCTATAAATATCGCTAGTTGTTAATAATATGCCCCTAAGTTCTTGTGAACTATCGTTGGTGCTACGACAACTGCTGTGTAGCACCATAAGTGTGACAAATTCTAGCCACCCGGTGACTGTGTGATCGGTTCAGGTATGAGCATTGCGGGAGGCTGCTTTTAAACTTGTGCACTGCAAACGCGCATTGGCATAGCCAATAAGTCTTGCCTTTGGGACCTTATGAGTGCTTAGCCTTGCAACAGTTGGTTTTGTTGCACCAAGGATATTGTGCTGCATAACGAAATACTTATAAGCGAGACCTATTGGCTATGCCAAAGCTTGTTCTAACTAGGATGTAACAATATGGTGGACAGCAAAAATACTGAGATGTTGGTTGTCCTAATCTGCTATTCTACACCTGACACACTGAAATGAATTGCATTTGAGGATAATTTAACACCCTACAACATGTACGAGTAAATAATTGAATTCTGCAACCAAAAAGGTATTGTGATCTGACATGTGGGAAAATAACAGCTTCAAAGCACTGGCTTGAATAAGTACTTTCTATAGAATTTATTGAACACATACGCAGCAGGGCTATATGATATCGGTGTGCAATGAAACATTTTGTGACAAAAATAAAGTGAAAAAACTTTTAGTGACGTTGTGATGTGATGGTTCTGCATTGCAATATTACTGCTTCACTCGTTACCTTCCTGCTTGTAAATTTCACTGATCTAAACAGGAGTTTGATCCTTCACTAAGCTAGGTCGATGCGCACTGACTTGAGGCAGACATGTTGGAACCAGTGTTGTTCAGTCTAGGTTTTACTAGGAGTTATAAAACTGTAAGGATAGCCTAAAGTTAGGGAAATGCAAATTGAACCAAATCCATCGGAGTGGAGATTCTCCTTGCCAAGAGATGCACAAAGTATACCTTTCAACTGAGCAATGAAAGGGGTCATCTTGAAATTTTTTAGATGTGTGGCTCAAAAGGATATTTCCAACACCCAACAAATTAGGCGTTATATTCAATTTCTGTTTTTGAACTGTCTGAACTAATTCCAGCCAGAAAAATGAATTTTAATTCAATATTCACTTATATATTATGAGAACAAATGTAACAATACTCATGCTATTATGTCAAAAATTATTTTGTCATGTACCTCAAGATTGCATTCGAAAAGGAAGGAAATCACATGCCACTACTAGAACTGCTTGATTTATCTGCATCACCTTTTGACTTGTGCAGGACAGTGGGTATGGTGAAGACATTTGTGAACGAGATGTTTTAAAAATGTGCACATCTAGGATTTTCACTCTAGTACATATTGTGTGACTAAGTAGAAGTCAAACTCAGGAGATTGTGCAAGATAAATGGAGTGGTCATTCTTCATGGTACGGTCCAAAGTGACATTTTTAGGTCTAGGACCTAATGGCTGCGCTTGCGCAGTCTCCGGTCGGAGATTTAATGACTTGGAGTATGGGGGCTTGAACCCGCCTCTCTCCTCCTCTCTTCTCCATTAGCTGGCTTCCTAAACGGAGGCCAGCCATTGGAGGAGACAGGCGTCACTCCAATAAAGCCCCGTCTCTTTCCGATTTGGGGTGTGTTTTGGGCGTTCTTTCCACCTGTGACGTCATCCGTCACTCAGAACGGCCAAAACATGCCCCCGAATCCAAAATGTTTGGATCTTTGCGGCCGCCATTGTTGCCCGGCCGGCGCCGAGTCATGGTGATGCAAATCGCACATGCTCCGGCACGAAACGGCGGATGGCGGTGGAGGGGGCTTCCGCCCAGCGCCTCGGAGCCCAGCTGCAGTCTTTTCCGCCCACACGCGATGCAAGGAGAAGCAAACTGCTCCTGCCGCTTCCTTGCACACACGCTTTGCTGATTCAGAGGCTAACGGCTCCTGCCGCTTTTCCACCCTCAAGCGGTGCAAGGAAAAGCACACGGCTCCTGCGCTTTCTGCACACTGTGTTGACCACAAGCCCCATAACTCCCGCCACCCGTCAGTGCCGAAGGGTCCCAGCACAGGAAAACCACTGAGACTCCAAATCCAAACCTCTGATGTCTCTTCCACTGCAGTGGAGCCCAGCCGGGGGTAGAGCCTCCGAAAAACAGCCGGCCCTCAAGGTCCACACTATGTGCAGAGGATCCGGCGCTCACCCAGCTCACACATCGCCAAGGCTGTCTCTCTAGCAGCCAGTCTGGGGACCCCTGCTGGTGCCCGCTCCCGTGCTCTCCCCGCTGCTCCCCACCGTGCAGACGCCATCCAAGATACGATCTCCGCCCACCGCAGTTCCCTCGGCTGACTACGAGAACCAGAACCGCTTCCTCTGCTCTCCTCCCAAGTAATGCCGTGCAGTTCTCTCGCAAGTAGGAACACTACAGTTTGTGTACATGTGGTGTGAGCGACTCAAGTGTGCATGGTCTGGTGCAGCTGATAGGCTACATAACACATTCTGGCAGTGCAGGCCTCACACCCCAGCTCTGACGCTGACCCACTGCAGCATTCGTGTAGGCCACAGAGACCATATCCCCAGCACGTGCACTGATCCCTGATGCAGCTATGCATACTTCCAGCACACCTCTGACTCCGTACCAATCTAGCACAGGTCAGCATTGCCAGAGCACCCCAAGCTCTGACAATGAACCCCAGCACCAGTACGGGCTTCAAGTGAGGTTATACTGCAGCTCTGATACTACCCCTCACCCCAATAGTATACAGGATTCAGGGAGGTTATACAACAGCTACGACACCAGCCCCTCCCCCAGCACTAGTGCAGGGCTCAGAGGTTGTACTCCAACTCTGACACAGAATCCCTCCAGTATTTCTTAGCTGTATACATACGTGTCTCCAGCATATGCCATTTTGTATCTAGTTGCTGTAGCTACCCTCTGTCCAAACAGTCCATGTTTCAGCAGCTCACCTTATGACGGGTGCTCATCGCCAGGGAGAGAAGAAACATGCCGCCTCTCAAGGTCTGCATCGTGGGCTCAGGAAACTGGTAGGTGCCTTCTCCCTTTTTATTTGTGAGCAAACAAGTGAGCAACAGTTCTTTTATCTGAGAGAGTTAGTGGAAGAACAGAGGGGAACTATTACTGCAAATAAGCACGGGAAAAGTAAATTGATCTCACTTTCTTGCTAATTACATTTGGCACTGTTATTTACCACTACTGTGCAGCATCGGCAAAAAGCAAAGTGATTTTTGGTGATCCTAGTCAGTACTGCCACAAAAAAAAACACAAGGATGGGCTGCCGCTGACAGCCGCATCGTTTTCTATTATTTATTATTAACCATTCCAAAATGGCAGGATGCACATGAATCAGTAAATGAAAAGCTTTTTTTAAACTTGAAAGTGCCTTTTGGAATGTGTAGACATAGGCAGCAAATGGCAGTTCCTGGGCCCTGCAAAAATAAAAAATGAAAATGTAAGCACTTGCTGTACCACAATGGGTAAGGGAGCAACAGAGAGGCAGTTGAAAGGTGAATGTCTGGTCCACAAGAGGCTTTCATCTCTTTAGGCAAGACCTAAAAAGAGCATGATATGTTTTTTAAGGTGTATCCTGTGGCTGTTTCCCTACCTTTCTACCTTTTGCTTTGGATCAAAGCCTGATGATGAAAAATAAGTGCTTCTGGTCTCTAAGAACGCGCCAACTACATGCACGTACTAAGCACTTTGTGTCCCCTACAGACATGTTTTCTTTATACATAAGCTCCAGCAATAACTGGAAAAGATGAGACATTGCCGCTACACGGGAAAGGACACACCAGCCCTCCCCAACTATGGGAAATATCTGCTGGACTCCTGTGTGGTTTTGGTGTGTATGCTGGTGTTTCCTGAAGGAGTGTGGGGATTAATTGCACGCCTGGCCTTTCTGGCAGGAAATGGAACTGGCTGCAATTCTGTGATTGATTGGTGCCTCTGCTTCTTGTGCTGAAACATCTATGACTAAAAAACACCAGCACGGCCACTCAGTGTCAGCAAAACAGGTAATCTCAAGTGCATATGGTAAACCAATTTATTGCAGAAATCTTCATTGTTTTCCTTTTCAGTGTAATTCATGTCTTAATATCTAAAGCCACTAAACAACTTTAGTTAAAGAGTAAATTATGAGATTCTGCGGCAGTAGTGCTTTCCTTATAAATGTGAATTAACAGCATTTGCCACATAATCCATCATTTGTTGTATAATTTACAGATTTCAACAAATTGTGGTGTCTAGAGGCAGGCCCATGCAAAGGTTAACTGGTCATTTACTAGTGATGATTGCTGTACTCAGATTTTAAATGGGTACAAATGAGGTTCAGGCCATTGAGCCGAACAGATGGGAGTAGATTAAGGGGAGTCAGGAAAGAGTGGTGATAGTTTAATATCTGAGAGGCAAATGGTGTTGCTGTTCTGCATAGAACACTAGTATGTCAATGAAGAAAGATTGTGGTGAGGCACATGCTTAAATCAGAAATGTAAGTGTCAGGCACCGTCCTTGGTGTTGCACGTGTATGTAACTGAAGTGCGCATGTTGTTAGTTTCCGGCAGAGAGGACTAGTCTCTTACTCAATGGGGTTTTTGGCATTGCAAATGTACATATCCATTGTGCACATCTTCCTACCCTCTGCAGACACAACTGGTCTGTCCCTGCACACGGTTCGTGATTCTGTACATATAGGAATCTTCATTGTGGTCACTTTTTGCAGGCGCCACTAATCTCCAATTATTAAAGGGTCCCTGATCTGCTATAATACAGGGATTGCTGTGTTGTACATTGTTCTGCGCATAGCTCTTGCCTGTTCAAGGATTGGAAATGATAGTGTGGTCAGTCTTCTGCAGAGTTCTACTGGCTTAATATACAGGGATTGTAGCTAGATCTGACATTTAATGTGGTCATCTCTCTGCAGTCCCAGTCTAGTATAGCAATGTTTGACACAACACAGTTGATATGCAGGCATTGTGGCGTTCCCTATTTTGACATCTGGAATGCAAGCAAAGACATCTTTTTGCTGAAAGTGCAGATTGCGCTGCTGAACATATTTACATCTAGGATGTTAGTGTCATGTTCCTGCACAAAGTTCAATTCAATTGTGGTTTTCTACCTTACATCTGATTACTGGTCTGGGTACCTCCTCCTTAGAGCTCGGCTCGGTTGCTATGCGCGGATTGTGGCATTGTACTTGCTTTCATCTGATATACTGGGATGGTATTCTTTCTCCAACCAGCCTTTCGTTGCTGGATGCGGATTGTGGTGTTGCAAGTGTTTACATCTGAAAGAGCAGGGTGTCTGCAATTTGTACTGGGTTACTAAGCACAAGCTGTGCTGATTGTCATCCCGGTTTTTCTGTGCCTCTGTTCCCCCGGTTTTTCTGTGCCTCTGTTCCCCCGGTTTTTCTGTGCCTCTGTTCCATGCTTGTCAGCCCGGTTTTTCTGTGCCTCTGTGTGCTTGGCTCTGTCTGTGTGTGTGCGTGGCTCTGTCTGTGTGTGTGTGCGTGGCTCTGTCTGTCTGTGTGTGTGTGCGTGGCTCTGTCTGTCTGTGTGTGTGTGTGGCTCTGTCTGTGTGTGTGTGTGTGGCTCTGTCTGTGTGTGTGTGTGTGTGTGGCTCTGTCTGTGTATGTGTGTGTGGCTCTGTCTGTGTGTGTGCTTGCTTCTGTCTGTGTGTGTGTGTGTGTGTGGCTCTGTCTGTGTGTGTATGTGTGTTCGTGGCTCTGTCTGTGCGCGTGTGCTTGGCTCTGTCTGTGTGTGTGTGCTCGGCTCTGTCTGTGTGTGTGTGCTCGGCTCTGTCTGTGTGTGTGTGTGTGTGCGGCTCTGTCTGTGTGTGTGTGTGTGCACGGCTCTGTCTGTGTGTGTGCGCGTGTCTCTGTCTGTGTGTGGGTGTGCGTGGCTCTGTCTGTGTGTGTGTGTGTGCGGCTCTGTCTGTGTGTGTGTGTGCGCAGCTCTGTCTGTGTGTGTGCGTGCCTCTGTCTGTGTGTGTGTGTGTGTGTGTGCGTGGCTCTGTCTGTGTGTGTGTGTGTGCGCGGCTCTGTCTGTGTGTGTGTGTGTGCGGCTCTGTCTGTGTGTGTGTTGCTCTGTGTCTGCGAATACTCTCTACTACTCTCTAATGCTCACCTATTGCCATTGTAAATGACAATACCATTTATTTATGTTTTAAAAAGAAAATGAAAAAAGATGTCATGAGCAATTCCAATAGCTCTATCTTTAATATTGCCGAGACCATTGCATTGTAAATGCTTGTTCCTTACTACTACCTAGTTCGAGGTAGAAAAAGAAAGCATGCATTTTTGAATTTAGGCCACTTAAGGCACGTCACCTGACCAGACTGTGCCACCCATGCGGGTTGAAAGCAAGGGAGTTGCTAAGTGTATCATGTCCTGACTCTCATCGCAGGGGGATGAATAGATTTAATAAATAACTTTTGGTCGCACACATTTAGCTATTCATTGAGGAGTGTAATGAGTTAGAACGGAGTGAGAGCTCCTTGCTCACCAAAACTCTCAAGCTCCATTCGTGAATCGGATGTTGCAGGGCCAAATTCACAAGGCTGAGTTGAAGACAGTGTGCATGCAAGCTTTGGGGCAGATTTACAAGCCCCTTGTGCCGCTTTTATGCCGCTGTTGCGTCACTTTTGTGACGCAGCAGCAGCGCAAAAGATGCGCCATGGTGTGGGGTATTTACAATGTGACGCATCTGGGAGATGCGTCACGTTGTAAAGCCCTGCACCATAAGGAGGCATTCCTGCGCAGGGGGGGCGTTCCTGCGCAGGAATGCTTCCTAAAAGAGACTGAGTGAAATCTACAAGATTTTACTCAGTCACTTTTAGGCCAATGCTGCGTCAAAACCCTGCGCCTGCTTGAAGCAGGCGTAAGGCTTTACGCAGCATTGGACAGATAGGGCCCCCCAGAGTATTGCTGGAGCTGTGTCGCGCTTGCGACGCAACTCCAGCAATGCACCGCCTTTATGGCACAGATGCGTGAAGCATCTGTGCAGTTTTTGCCCCATGGTGCGCCGAATTGTAAATGCGGCGCACCATGGGTGGCGGAGCTGCGGCGCACAATAACTGGTGCATCCCTGGGGATGCGCCAGTTATTGTAAATCTGCCCCAGTGTGCCTAGTGGTTTTCTGACTCACGCCTTCTATGTGACAGTTCCATCACTTTGTGTAGTAGATTGTCAATTGTAATTATGTTTGAAACATTTCTTACAACTACTTGTTTATTTGAACAGTGATTTACAATTTTGTTACAATTTAATTGATGCTTTTCAGTTATATTGAAGCGCATTAGGGAGGTGAAACCGATGAGAGATGGGGGGGGGGGAGTTTTGTAGAATTTGGCTGTACAATGAACGTTGTGGCCAGCTGTGTCATTTGGGAGGTCTGCCCGCCTTCTTTCCTAGACTATAGATTTATAAGGAATGCTTCCCTAGTCTGTGTACATATCTGATCTATCTGCTAGTGGGAGAGTAGGCCTTAAAGAGTCAAACTGGACTGGACTCATCAATATAGAAGAAATTCAGGAATACAAGGAGATGAGTCCTCTTTGGACCTATAGGCAGCATAGACACCACACGTCTTTCCTCAGCTGCAAAATCTAAGTCGACTCCGAGCCTTTATTTTGCTGTGGTAAGAAAAACAGAGAGCTAAATCTTCGACAAGTTGCGATTTCTGACCAAAGCATTTGTATCTTACAATGTGAATGGAGGGGTGGGTGCGGAATGTTGTCCGTAGGCTGGGGAATCGGTATTAAGACTGGACCTTAAAGTGGTAACCAGAAGGTGTGGCCAAGCGTGGCCTTAAGTACCACACATGCAATATTGCCCAATTACTTAGCAGTAATCTTCATTATTCCTGGTCACATTGTCCTGGTTCCATTCATGACATATGAAGTTTACCATCTCGCAGACAGAAAAAAGAACAGATGAATGCTGGGACTCCTACCACAACCCCTCCTACTGGGAGTACTTAACCAATGCTTACCCAGCATTCATCCTGAACTACCAAGCCACCAACAGGAAAGCTGGCCATCCGGGAGACTGGGACATCATGAATGGGACAAGGACAATGAGGCAACAGGACAATGGGACGAGGAGTAATGAAGATTAATGGTAAGTAAAAGAGCATTACTGCAAGGTCCCTCCAGTCCTCATCCCATTCATGACATGTGGAGCATACCAAAGCCAGAAACTTGGCCTGCTGATCCCCCAAAGAACAGCCAGGACACCACACCAAAAGCAGCATCCTAAGTGAAGCAAACAGGAGAACCACATGAAAAAAACAGGCAACAGTACACAGCCCCCAACTCTACAAACCAAAAAAGGGCCACACCACCCAGAACAACCAAGTGGAACAAAAATACCAGCAAGCCCACGGCACTGCCACACAACTAAAGCGAAGGACCACCAATGCCACAAAACCCAGAGGACAGCCAACCCACACCGGTATTGGCCCCAAACCAACATCGAAGGAGGAGTCCACACAAAGGAAGCACCAGAGACAGCCAACAAGAGAAGGACAGCAAGGAGACCACAGACGGAAAAAGGCCCAAAGAGGCCAGACACCAGCAAAGCCAGGGACAGACCAACAGGGACACAACCAAGGCCCTGTAGAACCAGGACCCAACACCAAAGCTGGAAACACCAGCCTCAGAGACAAACGGAAAGGAGAAGCCACCACAGGCACAAAGGAGTTAGCCAAACACGGAAAATAAAACAAAACAGGGCACCCCGGCCCCGAGAGCCCCCAAATCCTAAAACTGCAGACCGGAAGGGAGCGAGCCAGAAAACCCCCATGAAGGCGACCAGGCAAGGACAATCAAAATCAAAGCTGGAAAGGAGGCACACCACTGAGACCCCAAGCCCAAAGGCCAAACCCCAGAAATGGTGGCTGAAGCAACGACACCACCAAAACCACAGGCACAAGGAGGACGAGAACCAACCAAGCACCCCCCTGGGCATTAAAAGCCAGAAAGAGATCCCACAGGGTCACAAGGCCACCAACGCCCAGCGCCACTCAAGACCAAGAGACAGGAGAGCAGAACTGACCAAGAGCAACCCAAGCAGACAAACTAAGGAACGCCCATCAACAGTGAAAGCTCACACAACCAAACCTGGATGAGAGGTGAGGGGAACCAGTAGAACAACCAAAAACCACATGTCCCAACCAGGAAATGTAGAACAACAGGACCAACCCCACCACAATTGGGGAGACCCACAGCAGAGCAGCTCAAAAAAAAGGAGGAAAGGGTCCATTACTGGGGCCAAGGCACACCCCCAGAGGACCAGCCAAGGACAGGATCACTCAGTCTCAGGACAGACCCCCGCACCCAAACCCCAGACAGAAAACCAGGGCGCAAGAGCATGAGGAGGAAAAACCAAAACCGAAAAGACCAAACCAGACAGGGGGGAAGCACTGACCAAGGAGCAAGCCCACACCCTGCTGATGGATCCAGCGACCAGAGAGCTCAAAGAACACCACCGCCAGTGAAAACCCAATAGGAGGATCAGGCCCAGTGGCAAGAATGCCCAGCACCAACCACCAGCGCCGACACAGGACGACTGCCAAAGCCGTCAGTCTGTGAGCAGAAGCCAGAGCAGTGGCATAGGGACATTGCCAACAGGCCAAAACTGAGGCACACAACAAGGAACGCAGTGGAAACCGGGACACAACTGGAAACATGCCCAAGGAAGCCACAGCTAAAACCACGGCCAGAAGTAACCAGCCCTGATGAGCGCCAGTAGCCCAAAGACCAACCAAAAGGACCAGGCAGCCCAAAACTCATACCTCACCAAAACAGGAAAACATGGGGAGAGCGATAGGCAAAAAAAACAGCGAATCACAACACCCCATCAGGAAAAGAGGCCAACAACAAGGCCCCAACCGAACCAAAGAAAGACACCCTCAAAGGGCGGTCACCCCAGGATCTGGAACCAGACCGAACCGGACTAGGACCCAAAAACCAGAGAGGAAAAAAGGGCGTAGCGAGGAAAACCCCCAAGGCTTTGAGACCAGAAGAACCCAAAGACCAAACAGGCACTCCAGGGAAGTCCCCGCCTCAAACAACACACACCAAGGACGACAACCCCCAAACACAACCCCAGGGAGCCGACCCACGTAGAAAAAACTGTTCTGGAGAAAGATAAACTCACCAGAGAGAAGCCACACACCAAACAACACAAACAGCGACCAGCCACAGCACACCCCAGACCCAACGGCTGGGACAAGGCTAATGGGACACTGAGCCAAACAGCCAAACCAGGATGGAGGACACTCCCAACTAAACAACCAGCCAACCAACTGGCCTGGAGGGCAAAGGACAACCTACAGGAAGGTTTGCAGAAGTGCCAAGACAAAGCCCATGATGGCCCCAGAGCAACGGGCGATGCAGACAGCCACAGACATCAGAGCAGAACAAGCAGGAAATAAATCCCCATGTCACAACCGCAAAGACTAGGGAGCCAGAAGCACACCAGACAAGCGGGCGGCCAACAGCCCAAAACTGCAGATGGCCACAGAGGCACCTGCCAACCCAGCAGACTGAATCACCCACCAGCCAGCAGAGACAGGAGGAGGAGGAGGAACCCCGTCAACCACCAGAAGGCCAGGCACCAAGACAGAAAGGCCAAATCAGTCCAGGAGGGCAAGCAGCAGCATGCAACACCCATGCCACGACCCGAGGTCAGCAAAAGGAAAACCAGAGACTCTCGATAAGGGGCACAGCCAGCAACCCCAAACCAAACAGCAGGGCCACCAAGAAGCCAACCAACCCCAACCATGAGGGTCCCCACGGCCAAGAGGGCAAAGGAACGCAAAGGCCTCACCCCAAAAGTGCCCAGCAAAACAGGGTCAAGAATATCCATCAAAGAAGCAAAGCCGCCAAGGGGTGAACCCAGAACCAAAGAACCTCCACAACAGCCACACCAAAACACACATCCCTGAACACAAGGAAAGGGGCGCCAGAAATTACACAAGGCACATAGGGCAGGCAACAACCCAACCCCGCCAATTGGCTCAGAACCATCCTCCAACCAAACAGGCAGAGCCAGAGACCAGCCAAAAGAAACCGTATGCAGAACCCACCACTTGTGACTGGAAGGCAGGAAAGCTGCAAAGGAGCAGCAGTGACAGCACGCAACCACACTCGCCAGAGAATCGCAGCAGAAATGAAAGTGACACAGACAGCCCAGACTTAGCCTAAGGACCCACACGGAAAGAACCCCTATCAACTGGCTGGAACCCAATCCCACAGAGACACAGCAGAAAAGAGAGCAGGCCTACCTACAAGCCGGCCCCCCACAGGCCTCCAAACCAAGGACATCGGAAATCAAAAAGACAACCCTAGCAACACACTAGGCCCCCGAGAACAGAGAAAAGCATACTCCGCAAACCTGCCACAGAAAAGGCCATAGAGACCACATACCACATAAGAGTGACCCAGGAGCCAGGATCCAATCCCAATCCATACAGGACACAACTACAGACAGTAAGATGAAAAGGAGCCTATACAAATAAGACGTACACTCAAGGCTTTGCCAAACCAAAAGAGTGCGTGCATGCCCTGAGTAGCATGCATAAGCTGAGCTGGAACTGAGCTCACGTCTAAGGGCATGTTCGTGTTTGTCGCTGACAGCTCTACGCACCACCACCTGAGCCTGTTGAGGAACCAACAGAGGCACAGCCCAAACCTGTACCTCCAAGAAGACTGACGGGTAGGCCAAGTCCTCTGCAGTAAAGGAAAACAGGGCCCGAAGGACCTACTGCCTCAAGCTGTGGTTGGTGTGCTGCACCCGCACCAGTACCAAAATGAGGCCTCCCGCACCCAGCCATCTCCAGCAGCCCAGGAGCAAGGGGCAGGGCGAGGCAGAGAGCCAGGTCACAGGCAGATGCTGGAACAATCGCCAGTAGAGGCCACCATCCACATCCCCCCCGACCAATGGGCAACAGGAAGACACTGCAACCCACCGGCAGACACCCTTACCCCACTGGTACGCCAGCCAGGAATCCGAAACAAGGAGAAAACGCTGCTATGCGGTACTTACATGCGGAAGAGAGGTCGCCCCACACACAGGAACTGAAGCTGCCAGACAGAATGGCCCAAGCTCCCACTACAAGGCCCATTACCTCAGGGCAGTCCCAACGTGGCTCCACAATGTGGTCTCTGAAAGAGGCAAAGGCCAGCAGTGTGCCCCGTGAACGAAAGTGCCCAGGTTCACTGGACTGCAGCCAAAAAAGCCCCCCAGAATGGCTCCACAACACTGAAGAGACTCAAGGCCAGGACCACACAACCATACTCCCCTCATGGAGGTGCTAGTACAAAATAAAAAACAGAAGCCAGGTGGTTCTGCATCCACACCATCACCAGTCTCCTGACATGGCCTCCGGATCCTAAACAGCTCTCCACAAGCTCCTCAGGCAGGGAAACGTGAATCCTACCGGCTGCCTGAGACCTGCAGGAGCACTCCCATTCTTCATCCTTAACAGTCTGTCAGCAAATAGAAAAAGAACCAGATGAATGCTGGTTAAGTACTGGTTAAGTACTCCCAGTGGGTGGGGGTTGGGTAGGGGTCCAAGCATTCCTCTGTTCTTTTTTCTGTCTGGGAGATGGTTAGCTCCATATGTCATGAGTGGGACAAGGACTTGCGGGTTCCTGGGGGCAATGAACTGTTACCTTTCTTTGTCTAGCAGCCAAGAGAGACAATTTGGTATTAGGGCGATATGGTCAAGACATTTCAGGCCAAATATCAGTCAGGCAGCATGATACGTTGCACTATGTAGCTTGAATAGTGGCTTTGATAGGAACCATTTTTACTTGGAATGGAATAATTCAATCTGGACAATACCACTGCAAGAATCAGAATTACTACTAAGGTTCTCGTGCCTGTGGTCAGTTCACACAGAACTGCTTGTATGCATCCCTTTCTTCAATTCATTCAAAGGGTGATGCTCTGGGATTTCCATGCATGTCTTACACATCTCTTAAAGACTGTTCCTCTTCCAGTAAGGTTTATGTAGGAATATTTTAATTTGTTTTTCTAAAAAAAGAATACATTGTCGGTCACCTCTACCATAGGACAGTATAGATAGTTGCAATGTCACTGGACTTCTATATAGATATAATACATGACAATAGTTCTCCTTGCTTTTTTAATATAATGGCACTTTCATTCATTGTTTACATTATTTACACAAACAAGTTGCATAGCGGAAAACTCCAGCTACCAAGGCACTGTCCAGCTTAGCTTTGGCAATGGCTGTTTTCTTTGCAATCCTTCCTTCATAGTCTGTCTTCTTATTTACAATCCTTGTATGTTCTACCAGGCAGCAATGCATTAAATACACAAATTCACAGTCTTTTGACATGGGGGCTTAGCCATGGGCTGCTCAGATTTTCTGGCACACATGAAGTCTGGATTTTGATGAGTAGGTGGCATCTTTCCAAACTTTGCAGGTCAGGCTTTTGGCACAGTCACACCGCTGGAAAATCTCTAAGCCGTGGGATCCTTTCTTCCGCTGTTTAGTGCACACTTCCCCTTGGTGCAAAACTGGTTTGCAAATTTTGGTCCAGAAATGACGAGCACAGCAGAATCCCTCAATGCAGTCTGATGAGCGCAGGCAGTGGTCTCCCTCGTGCCCTACCAAGAAAAGATAAAGTAGTGAACATTGTGCTTAATGGTTACAAATCAGTCTTGATAAACAGGCTTGAATAATAGAACACATGATGGAACTGGTGACTTCCCAATATATTACATTTCAGAATATTGGCAAAGCAAACAGCATAATCGTCACCTTTTAAAATAAAATGTTATATGTGATCTTATATGTAGCCTAATAAGCTTATTAACCATAGTCTTCCTTGACCACAGTGGTAAACTCCAAATACAGACAGGGCACACTGGTTCAATGCAATCTATCACAATTAATGAGCTGTCCCATGAGCTACTGTAACTCTAGCCTGCACAGTGGGTGCAGTGAGTGACTGAATTCAGCAGCAGGAGAGGGTCTGGGGTTTCGATAGGATCCTCTTTCCTCCTTCCAAAGGACTCAAATGGGGAGTCCACTCACTGTGCCACACTGTTATACGGCACACAGACAGTGCACCTCCTGACAGTCTCTTTGCCTCTGATCCTGCATCTGTAATACAGTTTGGGTGGGGAGGAACAACATTCCCTCATGTGCATAAGTCCACTTCCCGACAGAATTGGGTTTGCACTGGTAGTCCATGTGTGCCAGCACGATCATTTTAACAGAGGGAGGTGTGCAACCATCTGCAATCCCTTATGTAATACAAAGGTCCCCCCGAGAGGTGCAGATCACAAATCGCACACACCATTTGAGCCACTTGAGCATTTATGATAATATGGCTCATGGAGTCCCACCTTCCCATCAAATATGTGAAGAGGCAGGCTATAGTAGTCAACTCAATAGATTATATAAAGGAGGATTTGAAAACTCTTCCTCTAGTGAGGACCATAATATGTAAAGTAGGTCTGTGCAGCACATGCAGTGCCCTGAGCTCCCTAACAGATCAAGCAGGCCAGAATCCCACTGTCTGTAATATGGAGGGATGTAAACACTAGTCAGCAGTCAATATCCCATGGGCAATAACATGCAGATCTTCATATTGATGTAAAGTAGCATCAGTGGGGTATTTATTAAGCCCTGGTTTGCAGAGATCACAGTGAACCTAAGACAATTAAATACCTTTATCCATGTTCCCCTTCTTATGCAAACATACCAAACCCTGCTAATCACTACTCTGTTATCATTGCATTCCCTTTCTCCCACAGAGAGCACTCCTTGGAGAGGTGGCATTGGCTGGTTCGTGTTTTGCCAGTATGTCTAGTTCAGAGAACCTTTGCAGGGAAACGTGTTGGTTGGAACTGGTATGAAAACACTGGCAGGGGTAGATTTACTCATTTTTAATGCAAAACCAAATCTGTCGTGTTTGTTGGGCAAGGGGACAAACACACCACAGGCATGTCGATTAAGATTGGCCTTCTGTGGCTGCTTGGCCCGGGACCAGCTTTCTTCAAGGCTCCTTGCTCGACACATCCCCTTACAGAGGTGAGCTTGAACTATACAAGACTGGATTTGCACTGGAAGCCTACCATTCCAGTACAAATTCCAATGGCTAGATGAACATGGATTCCATGGACTGGATGTGTACTGTTAACATCAAGACATATACAATGCGTGTTTCTAGTTGTTGCAGAGTGTCCCTATAAAGCCTGTGAGATCGGTGGAAAGTAGACTTAGATTGGATGAGGTATGAATCTCATGGGGTCTGATGAAGAAAGGAAAGATGTTTCAGCTGAGAACTCTATGCAACATATTGGTCAGTGTGGAAGTAAGCGACCCAGCAAATTAACAGAGAGAGCCAAGCCAAGGTTCTGGCTGGGCTCTTCGACCCCTACGCGAGCCGAGCCATGAAAATAGTTGGCCTTTAAAAAGCAGGCGTGTATTTTTGTTAGATTATCAATTGCACTAAGTTTTTAGATTACAAAATTTCATAGCATTCTTTATATTTTTATTCTGTGTTTGAGGAATTAAAGATGATTTTTTACTGTGACTAGCCAATGAATCAAATTTTACTTATGGCACTTGCACTTTAACCTTTTGAATTCATTTTTATTCACTCAAGTGGGAGCTTAAGGGAAGGGTAGTTGTTACGCTATTTGTACTGCATGCACTGCATTTTTTTGCCTCAGATGATCTCCACTTGTAATTCGTATGTGTTTAATGCCGGAAATTATTAGGGGACAGATTAGAGACGCCATCTTGGTAGGCGCTCTACTTGTTATTTTTGCTACCCCATAAAATGTACGCAGAGGCACTGACATGTAGCAAAGCAGGCTTGTACTTTTGTTAGACCATCAGTTGCACAAAGTTTTTAGATTACAAAATTTTAAAACTTTCTTTGCATTTTAATTCTGTGTTTTTCGGAATTATGGGGAGTATTAGCACGTGAATAGCAAATTAATCAAATTTTACCTAGAGCATGTGTGCTTTAACCATTTAAAGTATTTTTTAATCACTGAAGTGGTAGCTTAAGGGAATGGAAATTGTTACTCTATTTGAAGTCTGTGCACTGCATTTTTGGGGATCAGAAGTTTTCCGCCTTTAAAATTTGGACTTCGGCTGTGTTTAATGCCGGAAGCCATTAGCATGACAGATTAGAGATGTCATCCTGGTAGGCACTCTAGTTGTTATTCCTGTTGCCCCATAAAATGAACACTGGGGAGCAGGCGCACCGCTGATGTGCCAAATGCAAGCCTGTCTGCACCTGTCTGCTTCTAGTGATGGCCAGGGGCCAGAATCCCTGGTCGTTCATCATTAAGTAGAATAGTATATACTTTGGAAAAACTACAGGCATTACATATTAGGAGAAATGTCATGTGCCATCACTCACTTAACCCTACTGATACATTACTGTCGTGTTTGGCATGCAACTGTAGTTTAGGGCTCCAACAACCTAATGTACAGCAAGGCTTCTGTGACAACATCCTCCTGATAGTAAAGGAGACGTGGGGTATTTTTCTGATTAACTGAAGATCATTGGCGTTGCACAAGTTTAACTCTGGTTGTAGTGTACTGCCTGGTAAAGAGGTAAGTGGTTTTAAGTTTATTTTTTATTACTGGTATCTTACTTCTTAATAGGGGGGTGGAGGCAGGGGCCGGCCAACTCTGCTCCGTTCTGGTTCCGCGGAGAAGGCAAATCTCCACACGCTCCGCTGGCGGAGCGGAGGTCTCTGCCCTGGGTTACACAAGTTATAACTGCTGTTTGCTCCTTACACAAAAATGCAAATAGATCTATTTCTTACTGAATCCTGGTTCCATGGGGACTCAGTACCAGACATAGAACAGACCTTACCGACTGATTACAGCATAGCGTGATGTGATCAAACAGGAAAACCTGGTGGGGGGCGGGGTTGCTATAATTTACAAGAAGACTTTGAACAGTGTTTTCTTACTCCTTTAACTGTACTAGGCTGTAAAAGCCTAGCTTTTGCTATCAATTTTACCCCAAACTTTACTGTATAGGGGTCTTGGTCCAGCAACCACCTTGGTCAACAACTCGATTCTTACAAGCCCTACTAAATATATTGGCAAGCCTGGTGCTACAAAAGGCCAATTTTCCCTGTCTTGGGATGTTAATAGTCACTTTGACAACCCCACTTGTGGATGTGCAATGAAGCTAGGTCAGGACCTAGCAGGCATAGAGTTAGTCCAATTAGTTAAGGATCCTACATATAACAAGCATTGGCATAGCCAATAGGTCTCGCTTTTGCGACCTTATTAGTATTTAGTTATGCAGCACAATATCCTTGGTGCAACAACACTAACTATTGAATGGCTAAACACTTATAAGGTCCCAAAAGCGAAAACTATTGGCTATGACAAGGCTTGCTTAATGTAGCGATAGAGAGTTGTTGTGTTGTTTTTTTGGGAGAGTTGCTGAGCGTTATTTATTGATATAGTTTGTTAGAGTAATTGCGTTTGCCTGAGTGTGTAAGTTAGTAAGTTGGGTAAAGTGATTGTGAGAGGACATTTATTTTAGAGATAGAGTGGAATTTGTACTTATGTTTTGTGAGTGTTAGTCTAATGTACTTAGTGCTTTAGAGTTTGGTAAAGTTAGCGCGTGAGACTGTGAGGCAGAGTGAGTGTGTGAGACATAGTGTGTGCGAAACTTGTTTTGTGATAGAGAGTTGGTGATGGCAGTGCTTAATTAGTTAATTTGAAAATGCATGTCTCAGGAGTTAGTTTTCACTAGAACATTCCTCCCGCTTGTGGCTCCTAAATATATTCTTGTGATTGTGGCAAAACTACTCCATCCTTCTCCCAGTGCGTAAACCAAAGTGTCACTAAGTTGTGTTTATGTCAAGTGATTTTGTTTTTTATTAATTGCTGTTAATCGCAAACCACTTATTTTTAGTAATGACTCATTGGCGTTTGTTAAGATGTGTTGTATTGGGCAAAGAGATCTGCCTGGAGCTGGAGTGCGAGTCCTTTAAGGCATCGTATAAACACCTAGTTCACACAAGACAAAGACAATGTTCAATATTAATAAAGCGCCGGGGTAAATTAACCAATCACCCAAAAAAAAGTGCATGGGGTAAACGAACTAATGGCTCAAAAAAAGCGACTAGGGTAAAAACAAACGAACGAATCAGAAGTGACACAAATGTGATTGTATAATCAGAGAAAGATGTGAAAAAACACGTCACAGATGACACCAGGGTGAGAGCACATGTACGCTCTCCGCGCAACGCAATTACAAATCGTTTTGGCTCTTGTTTGAGAAAATATTTACAGAACTTTCACTTATACACAACTTATACCTAATGGCCAAAAGAGAAAAAAATCATATATAACAAGTATAGGGAAGGTGGTGGCAGCAGTTGAAAGTTACAGCAAACAGACAGAAAAGATAAAACATACAGAAAACAAATACAGCAGGTACTAAATGTCAG
Organism: Lissotriton vulgaris; assembly: GCF_964263255.1. Classification (NCBI taxonomy): domain Eukaryota; kingdom Metazoa; phylum Chordata; class Amphibia; order Caudata; family Salamandridae; genus Lissotriton; species Lissotriton vulgaris. Next base: position 1,531,406,411 of record NC_141689.1, on the reverse strand, counting down.
TGGCAGTGCAATCTTTGCTTGCTGTGTCCATGTGGGGGGCTGGGTGGGGGTGGGGTATGTTGCCATGCAATGTGATGGTCTAATCTTGTGTGGTAATGCAAAGTGAGCGTGTGCAGAAGAAGGAGGCATTACAGAGTGGGAGAAGCGGAGAAAGAGAGCAGCAATAAGTGGAAGGGAGAGAGGAGGAAAGGCGGAAAAAGTAAAGGCAGGAAGAGGAATGGAAAAAACAAGGTACAGGCAGAAAGAAGCCAGTGAAAAGAAACAAAGAAGAGGCAGAGAGAGAAGTTTCATTAAAACATATATGCACCTTTCCAGTGTTAAATAGATCGAATCACATATGGCAATAAGGACAAGCATTGGCCGCGCGGCCATAGAAGTAACGGGCTGCGCGGCCGTGAACCGGGACGCGTTCTGTGGAGTGGGAGAAGCGGCGCGAGGAAAGGCAGATGGCAGCGCCGCAAAACTGAAAGTAATCGTGGCTGTAAGGGTGCCCTTGAGATGGAGCCTGTGCTCGTAAGCGCGCACCCGCGCGCATAACCGCTCGCTCGTGGCCGGAGAAAGCTTTTTGGTAGTACTTCAAAAAGCCAGTTACCATATGTTTCGCCAAAGCAGCGCATGCGCTGGCTCTAGAGAGACCTAAAAAAGGCCCTATGTTTAGTAATCTCTCAAATATGCCAGTTTTGAGAACTATACAGGTAACATGGACAGACCTCTATATCATTCCTTTTTTTCTTCCTAGTTATTAGGCAACATATTCCCTTTCTCAGACACAGAGGCTACAACGCTGTTGAGCAAACTTAGATCCCACCAATTAGGAGCTCACCCTCTTAAATTGTAAACCTGAGTTAGGGGATGAAATTTCAGAAGTGATTCCTATATTTAACAATTTTATTAAGTTCTCTACAGACAGGACCATACTACTCAAATAATAAAAATGGCAGGTCAGCCAGACATGCTCCCTGGTTTGACTCTCATTTACAAGAGCTTAAGAAAGAGTGTAAAATAATGGAAAGGAAGTGAGGAACTGAAGGAAAACAGATGGTGCTAGCAGAAAATCAAGCTATAAAAAATCAATGAAAAAATATCACTACACTATCAGAGGTGTGCACTACCTAGTCTGCTGCACAAATAGAGAATGTGTCTAACACAGCTAAGGAGGCATTTAAGATAATTCAATCATTTACGAACTCCATACGAGCACCATGCCCCCTCGATTTAGAACCTTGTTGTAATGAATTGGCCCAGTTTTTTCAAAACAAAATCACGGATATGTATGCCACTTTTTCTGACAAGTTGGAGCAGCCTATGGTACCGACTCCATCCTGTTTTGCTATCTCGACCAGTGAAACCCTACCTCTCTTCCCCTCTATCAGGAAATGTTTAGTGGAGTTAAAGAAGGCAGTCGAATTAGGCTTCTCATTTGATCATGTCCCACTCTTTGTACTTACTCAAGGGGAAGCTGTTACACATCCCCTCCCATTAGACATCTTCAATCTCTCACTTCAGAGTGGTACAATTCCTTCTTCATGGAAAGATGCGATTGTGAAGCCATTATTAAAGAAACCCTCATTAGACGCTACATGGCCAGATAGCTAAAGGACAATATACTCATTGCTTGGGACCAGTGAACTGCTTGAAAAGTGCGTTAATCAATAACTATCATAATTTCTTGAAAAACACAAGACTCCACTTTACCCAAACCGGCGTTCACTCTATATGTGGCAAGGAGACCATGCTTTTAGCTGTCACAGAAGAATTAAGGGTAATTTTAGATCAAGGTGACTCAGCTGCAGAGATACTATTGGACCTAAGTGCACCCTCTGGCACTGTATTACATTTAAGCTTATTGCAAAGGCTGGAGCAGGCTGGAGTGGTCGGTCTAGTCTTACAATGTTTGGCATCATTTGTAGACAGCAGGAGATTTAAAGTTTATATGGAGCCTTGTTAAGAACATTCTTATCTTTTAAAAGTGTGGAGTTCCCCAAGGCTCATTCATAAGCTCCACGCTTTTCAACCTGTACAACCGCCCCTTGGTGGAAATTGTACGATCACAAGGCCTGTCTATACTGTCATCTGCCCATAACACCCAGAACATCTCTAACCTCACCCATGACACAGACTTCAACTCTGTGCAGCTCAACTCCTGCCTGCAGGAAGTAGCAGAATGGATGTCAGCTAACTGTTTAAAGCTCAACGGAGAAAAAAACAGAGGTGTTGGTGGTCGGCAATATCTCCAACCATTGGTCTGCAGTGTGCTCTCTAGAATCTTTAATATATAGAAAATTGATGAATGGAGTGCTTGAATTAATCTCAGCCACTGGTACTTACTCAGGCCACATCCCAATCTATCATTATTTTGCTCCCCATGTCACCTCAGTTTGGCCCTGCTGCAATCGGAACAGTCCAGCCCGAACTGCCAGGCCAGGTCCTCCTTGAACCAGAACACAAGCAACCCAGGACAGGTTTCGCCCTAATTATGGACTCATCATCCGGGTACAGCTTGGTTTCAGTGACGCAGTGTGCCTGGGACCTACGTCTGGGAATACCCGCCCCACTTAGGCTTGCACACTAAAGTATACAAAAAAAAACGTATGGATGCTTGAATAAATCACAGCCACTACTAATTGCTCGAGCCACATCCCAATCCACAGTTATTTTGCACACCATGTCACCTCAGTTTGGACCCAGCTATATGCAAGTCAGTCCTGACCCTGCTCCAGGCGAAACAGTCCAGCCTGAACTGCGAAGCCAGATACTCCCTGAACAGAAGCACAAGCAACACAAGATCAGTTCCACCCTAATTGTGGGCTCATCAGCCGTGTACAGCTTGATTCCAATGACAGTGTGCATAGTACCCAATTCTGGGCATACCTGTCTCACTTAGTGTGACACAGTAAAGTATACAAAAAAGTGATGGATGGAATGCTTGAATTAATCTTAGCCACTGCGAATTACTCTGGACCCATCCCAATACATCATTATTTTGCACACCCACACCATGTTACCTCAGTTTGGACACAGCTATATGAAAATCAGCCTTGACCCTGCTCCAATTGGGACAGTCCAACCCGAAATGCCAAGCCAAGTCCTCCCTGAATGAGAACATAAGCAGCCAGTTTTGCCACGTGGCGGTGGTGGTGTGTCGTATTATCCAGACTGACCTTACAGAGTAGAGTGGGGTGTGGATATTTAGCTGTGATATTTATGTATGATCACTTGGTATTTTCCTACAACAATAAAGGAGCAGTACTTGTGTTCCAAGAATTTTGTGGAGCACTGATCCATTTTACACTTAGACTTCGATGTGACATTGCTGTAAAAAAATACATAGACGCTGATGAAGTCCTCTTGGAGGATGAAACACATTGGCCGGACTGTTTCTTTGAGGTATTGAAGAATAATAAAGAGAATTGTTTTGAGACTTCATACCACGGCTCCAATGTTATTTTAGTATTGAGAAGAGTTCATTGATATTGATGCCATTAAAGAATGTAGTGAAAAGACTTTGATTGGTACAAAGTGCAGCAGATTGCATTTTATTAAAGATCCCCTAGCATAACTCAACTCACAGTTCCTAAGATCCATAAGTCGAAATGCGGTGGACGATAATTTGCCTATTTGGCTCCCAAACCTTAGTACTCTTTGCCCATTATGATGTGCAGGACACAATAAATTGAGCTTTAGAAAACATCTAAAGATTTTTCTGTTGATCTAATCACTATGGGAAAACAGTCTGCATTTCCTGCTTAGTGCTGTGAGGCCCTTTGTGGTTAGCCAAGCACTTTAGAAATGCAAAGAATTTGTGGGCTTTTTGAGAAATTAAAATGTTTCTTCTTGTTATCACCTGCTTTAAGGAGGCCTTAGTTTTTTATGCAAAGCTCGACCTGGCTATCTTAGAAGATCAGACTTTGCATCAGGATTTAGAGATGTTTGCACTGTACTGACCCACTTATGCCTCCATTACGCCTTACAGCACAAAGTGCTTTTTTCACTGAAAAAAGGGTACCTTTGGAGAGCAAACACATGGGGTGCTTGAAATTAAATACTAATGCATTGCTTTGCATCACTTTGAGTCACATTACAATGCCACAAACTATTAGTAAATATGGGTGAGACCTTATCAGGTAGGGAACGTTATGTTTATTGCTATTTTTAATTTAGCATTATAATAACACATATATTCGTAGATCAAGTGGCTGAAATTTTATTAACCCTGTAAAAAGTCATAAATGAACCATGCACATTACAGTATTAAGTCTTTAGGCTCAAACTATTGATACAACACCAATCTAATTGAAAATGTGGTAGAAAAACAATATGATTTTAAAATAAATGTTATGTAATCCATCTCATTATTAAGAATTAAGATTTAGGTATGATGAAGATTTCTAGGATTATGGTTTTTGACTAGAATTAGAATAGTAATTGTGAGAAAGGGAATTATTTGTTGGGGTGGATGGTAGTCCACTACAAGTAGTAATGTCAATATTCCTTTTAGGTCCAGATAAGGTTGCAGTCATTTAAACCTGAGCTCAACCCCTGTTAGTTTTGGCACAGAGCAGACAGACTTAACTTAAAAAAAGTGTAAAGTATTTAAAAGTACCAAACCAGTTAGAATGTCCAAATCATATATCATAAAAATCACCCTCCCATCTATAAAAACGACTATAGAGATTATTTTAATTAACGAAAAGAGACTAAAACAACAAAAATCCAATAAGGGGAACCGAAGATGTAGATATATATATATATATATATATATATATATATATATATATATATATATATATATATATATATATATATGCACCAAAGTCCTTCCCAACAAACGAAAAGGCAGAGACCCACACGGGAACAGGTATAGGAAACCTTTAATTATCCTTTCCACCAGGGCGAATGCATTTCGGCATTGTGAGCCTTCGTCAGCGCCGTGGAAAATGAAGAATCAACCCACAGTCCACACTTTCAAATGTCCTGCCGCTGTACGATTGGTCGCGGCTGCTCCTCCCTTAAATAGGCTCCGCCACATGTAGTTGATACTATAGGTATCCCAAACTACAGGACCCAGAATTCAGCAGTCTGACTCAGAGTCCCATGGCGGTGATGACGATAGGATCCGCCGTTTCACAGGACGGTGTGTGCTGTAATTTCTATGTTCCCCAATGTTGGATTAAAAAGGCTCCCCTCCTGTTCCCTACGCACAACCATATATATATATATATATATATATATATATATATATATATATATATATATATATATATATATATATATATATATATATATTACCTACTGGCTATCGCCAGTAGGTATATATAGTTAGAATTTTTTCTCTATGGGACTTTTGAAAATTCTATGTCTAATAACTTTGGCGTTTGTGGACGGAATCGGCTGAAATTTTCAGGAAAATGGCACATTTTGATTCTGAGCAGCCCCTGAAAATTTGGGGGGGTTTCGTCAAGGGGGGGCCGAGAAAAAAGGGGGGTCCCAAAACGCGTTTTTTGCATTGAGTTTTCCATAGGGCGGTTGGACTCACTTTTAGCTCGAACGGCTGAATGGATTTGCACGAAACTTGGCAAAATTGTAGGGACTGTTAGCCCGATGTGCCTTTGCTAGGTCTCAATATATGTGCTCCAGTAGTTTTTGAGAAATTAACGTTCAAACCAAGATATATATCTGTAACAGAGCTCTGGGCAGCGATCCGTCCGCTTACTTTTCGCTTATCGGAACTTTGCGCGCAGAAAGCTGATTGGCTCTCCGGTGTCTGTCAACATTCTAAACAGTCCGGAGCGGACGCCATCTTGTCTCTCGGTAGGATCGAGAGAGAAGAAGAGGTGGAAAACGAAAGGGGAATTTAATGAAAGGGGGCAAGGTATCCCCCTCTTGACCCCCTAGGAATGTTGTTGGGGTTATTAAAGGGTCCCGTGGGGAAAATAAAAAAAAAAATGATTTTTCACGGTAGAAGCGCTTCACGGGCCGCGAACTGGGCCGCAAACTGGTAGCGAAACGGGAATTCGCCATTTTGTGCTTCGTTAATTAAATTACTAGGTATAAGGGGGTGCAGGAGACGTATCCTAATCCCCTTACTAGTTATAAGTGGGTGCGGGAGACGTATCCTAATCCCCTATGTTTCCTGAGGGTGGCTGAGGAGGCTGATATATGTTGATACATCTCTTCCAGCGGCTGTGCGTGAGCTTTTTTTTTTTTTTTGCTGCGTGACAGTCCGGAGCGGCCGCCATCTTGTCTCTCGGTAGGATCGAGAGAGAAGAAAAGGTGAAAATCTAAGGGGGAATTTAATGAAAGGGGGCAAGGTATCCCCCTCTTCACCCCCTAGGAATGTTGTTGGGGTTATTAAAGGGTCCCGTGGGGAACATAAAAAAAAAAATGATTTTTCACGGTAGAAGCGCTTCACGGGCCGCGAACTGGGCCGCAAACTGGTAGCGAAACGGGAATTCGCCATTTTGTGCTTCGTTAATTAAATTACTAGGTATAAGGGGGTGCGGGAGACGTATCCTAATCCCCTATGTTTCCTGAGGGTGGCTGAGGAGGCTGATATATGTTGATACATCTCTTCCAGCGGCTGCGCCATCTTGCCTTTTTTTCGAATGGCACAATTTTGTCGTGCACGGCAGCCATTTTAGATGCCAGGCTGGTCCCAGGATATCACCTAACCCTGCGGATGTAGTTTATGGCCCCAGCTGTAGAGAATTCAGACATGCCAATCCTCCTGATTTAGGCGTGTGACTACTGATTTCAGTGCTACTGGTAGCGAAACGGGAATTCGCCATTTTGTGCTTCGTTAATTAAATTACTAGGTATAAGGGGGTGCGGGAGACGTATCCTAATCCCCTTACTAGTTATAAGTGGGTGCGGGAGACGTATCCTAATCCCCTATGTTTCCTGAGGGTGGCTGAGGAGGCTGATATATGTTGATACATCTCTTCCAGCGGCTGTGCGTGAGCTTTTTTTTTTTTTTTGCTGCGTGACAGTCCGGAGCGGCCGCCATCTTGTCTCTCGGTAGGATCGAGAGAGAAGAAAAGGTGAAAAACTAAGGGGGAATTTAATGAAAGGGGGCAACGTATCCCCCTCTTCACCCCCTAGGAATGTTGTTGGGGTTATTAAAGGGTCCCGTGGGGAACATAAAAAAAAAAATGATTTTTCACGGTAGAAGCGCTTCACGGGCCGCGAACTGGGCCGCAAACTGGTAGCGAAACGGGAATTCGCCATTTTGTGCTTCGTTAATTAAATTACTAGGTATAAGGGGGTGCGGGAGACGTATCCTAATCCCCTATGTTTCCTGAGGGTGGCTGAGGAGGCTGATATATGTTGATACATCTCTTCCAGCGGCTGCGCCATCTTGCCTTTTTTTCGAATGGCACAATTTTGTCGTGCACGGCAGCCATTTTAGATGCCAGGCTGGTCCCAGGATATCACCTAACCCTGCGGATGTAGTTTATGGCCCCAGCTGTAGAGAATTCAGACATGCCAATCCTCCTGATTTAGGCGTGTGACTACTGATTTCAGTGCTAGTCTCCCGCCTCCCGATTTCTGCAAGCAAAAACCCGGGGGCATATTACGAACAACTAGCGATAATTTTTGTCTCTAACTTGTTTAGAGACAAAAATTATCGCCGCACATCGGCGATTTTTATCGCAGATAAACCTTGCTATTATCGCAGAAAAGTCAGCGATATTCATGTATTATTGACCTAATGCTCTTAGCCATGTTATCCACCTCCCATTGGATAACATGGCTAAGAACTGCTCAGGGCAGGTGTTAGATTTTGGAGATATTCGCGCTTAGCGCGAATATCTCCAAAAGTTGGTAATAGAAGGTAGCGATGTTAGGGACTGTTTCCAGTCGCTAACATCTTGGCACGCCACTTTGCATGTCATTAGTGATAAATATCACTGACATGCAAAGCGGGGCCCAAGATGGTCGCTATCTCCTTTTAGCTGTCACTAACTGGTGTTAGCGACAGCTTGGTAATAGGGAGATAATTTTATCTCCGCTTTCATGGCTTTTAAAGCCAAAAAAGCGGAGATAAACCCCCTTGATAATATGCCCCACGATTCCTTGGGGGTTTCAGCCGACAGGGCTTGCTATTGTGTTACATGGTAATTTTTCCATGAAACGTCAGAGGGTCGATGCAGGGGTTCTAGAAGAGGTGATAAACCATTTAAGCCTCATGAACAAGCGCATGGTCTTTTAAAGATTTGTGAAGTACTCAGGGCGGCGGTGTGTGTGTGCCCTCTTTCAGGAGCGGGCGGGGGGGCACTGCCAGCAACTTGCCAGGTCAGGTAGCGTTCAACACGTGCATCACCCTTTCTCTGCCTGCTATTGCGCTCCATGCTTCGGAAAGGTAAGAAAAAGAACGTGCATTTGAGTTTGAAATGTCCGATCCTGCAGCAGCACACTTCCAAAGCCCACACATGACAATAACCCGATTCAAGGCCCCATTCACCCGTTTTTCAAAAAATAGATAACACTCCAACAAATTAAGGTTATAAAACTTTATTAACTTTTAACGATAATGAACAGAACAAAAACTAAAAACATTTAAACATTTCTTAACACAAAAAGCAACAATGGTTAGAAGCTGTCTTTTGTGCGAATAGTCCCAAGGCAGCACAACGTGCAGAGTTCTGGACGGCACCCAGGTGATGTCGCCTGGGTGCCGCACTGGTTTAGGGATCCTACAATGCTGCTCCGAAAATTGGCGTGGGGCGTCCCGGGTGGGGCGGGGGGAGGCCTCGTCAGTAGCGGTCTGTTGTGCGAATAGTCCCAAGGCAGCACAACGTGCAGAGTTCTGGACGGCACCCAGGTGATGTCGCCTGGGTGCCGCACTGGTTTAGGGATCCTACAATGCAGCACAGAAAAACAGCGTGGGGCGTCCCGGGTGGTGCAGGGGGAGGCCTCGTCAGTAGCGGTCTGTGTCCAGTGTCACATGGCTGACACAACATGTACGACAGGCACCCAGGTGATGTCCAGTAAACTGCCGCACTGGTTTTGGTATCCTACAATGCTGCTCCGAAAATTGGCGTGCGGCGGCCCGGGGGGGGGGGGAGGCGGCGTGAACGGGCCTCCCCAGGTGGCGGCCATCTAGCTGAGTTGCGCTCGCTCTTGCGGCCACAGCGTCTCGCTCACCATGTTGTGGAGTTGCTCCCACTCTTGCAGTGCAGCGATAGGCGGCTGCCACATGGCTGTCAAAATGGCAGACGGCTCCTCGGTTTTGGGCCTGGTCCACTGAAATGGCCCTGGGACACCTTGGAACTCGGACGCTTGCCTGCTAGGGCTTGGGCTCCATTCTCGAAAAGCGTCCCCTCAGCCGTGAAGATTGTATAAAAGTCTTGGGGGCCCCCGACTCCCGCAGTCTTCCGGTGGAGAGCGGCTGCCATGATTGCTCGCGGAATGACCACGACGGAGCCACGAGATGGTGGTGCTCTCATGCTGACGCCAGCTTCAGTCTGAATGATCCAGAAACAAGGTGGGGCTTTCATCGTTTGGGAAAAAAAATGTTCTAAACCAATGAAAAGTGTTATTTTTAGGTCATATGGCCAAGCCTTCCATCTTTAGGAAACCAAAAGTAAAATGAACCAATGGAAAGTTTTATAAACAAGTCACATGACCTGTTCTGCGGCATAGGGCTACAAAAAGCGTAGAAAATCCGTTGGCACGTGAGGCGGCGTCAGTAGCGGACCGATGTGCGAATAGGCCGAAGGCAGCACAACGCGTCGAGATCCGGATGGCACCGAGGTGGTGTCCAGCAAATTGCCGCACTGGTGTGGCCATCCTACAATGCTGCACCGAAAGACGGCGTGTCCAGCTGAGTTGCGGTCACTGTCAGTAGCGGACCGATGTGCGAATAGGCCGAAGGCAGCACAACGCGTCGAGATCCGGATGGCACCGAGGTGGTGTCCAGCAAATTGCCGCACTGGTGTGGCCATCCTACAATGCTGCGCCGAAAGACGGCGTGTCCAGCTGAGTTGCGGTCACTGTTGCGGTACAGTGACTCGAACGCGCCGAGATCCGGATGGCACCGAGGTGGTGTCCAGCAAATTGCCGCACTGGTGTGGCCATCCTACAATGCTGCGCCGAAAGACGGCGTGTCCAGCTGAGTTGCGGTCACTGTTGCGGTACAGTGACTCGAACGCGCCGAGATCCGGATGGCACCGAGGTGGTGTCCAGCAAATTGCCGCACTGGTGTGGCCATCCTACAATGCTGCGCCGAAAGACGGCGTGTCCAGCTGAATTGCGGTCACTGTTGCGGTACAGTGACTCGAACGCGCCGAGATCCGGATGGCACCGAGGTGGTGTCTAGCAAATTGCCGCACTGGTGTGGCCATCCTACAATGCTGCGCCGAAAGACGGCGTGTCCAGCTGAGTTGCGGTCACTGTTGCGGTACAGTGAGTCGAACGCGCCGAGATCTGGATGGCCAAGTTTCAAGTTTCATCTGGCAGTTTTTCTCCATCCCTCCTGGATCAAAGAAGGTGAATGCTATGCTGTCCTATGGCAACATGAGCATCAACCTGATGAATACGGCATTCGAAAATCATAAATGCCCTAATGCACCCAAGAAGTAATTTTTTTTTTGCTCCAGTTGAGCCGTTTTCAATGCCTGTTTTTTGTTGTTTCCCCTCCATCAAGAACAAAACAAAAATACAAGGCGCTAAGATCCGAATGCCAAGTCCTGGATGTTGAGTGCCTCAGTTGAGAGTTCTGAGCAGTGCTTGTAAGACTATCTGAAGTTTATTATAAGAATCAGAGTAAGTTGAAGACTGTCTGAAGCTTATTTGCACCTGCTGCAGCTTCACTAGGTCCGGCGGAACTTTTTGCCTTTTCTTTTCTGCTTCTTTTCCTACAATGCGTTTCATCTGAAGACACGACCAGGTCCCTGAATGTGTGCAGGGGGACGCTATTGATTGAATGAAAATGGCGGCTTGACACAAAGCTGACTCAAGCGTTACTGTTGGTGCTATACAGACAAAAATTGGTTTTCAGTTTGTACATTCTTCAGGTTTTTTTTTTCCATCCAAGTCTGATTGAGAGTTTGTAGAAAAATGGCTTCAGATTTTCCACATACTACTCTTCAACATTCTTCCTAAATGTAACAATGTGAAACTCGAGAACGGCTGTTTCTGTTTCCTTTCAAAATGCTGCCACCAATATTTTCTGAATGGAAGACACCATCTTGTAGCATAAAGGGCCGAAAGGGGTTCTGGTCTGGTCGATGGTTGGTGGAGACATTTTGACTATATCTTGGACCTGCCCGGCCTCGCCCAAAATGGCGCCGGTATAAATGGGACTCGTAACTCCTTGCCCGCAAATGTATATCTAGAAAATGTTATTGTAAGTGGCCCTGTCGTATTTTAATTACAAAATGTACGTCCACCGATTCCGCAACTGTTAGACACCTTTGTTCTTGTCACCTAATGGCCCGCTCGTTACGTTCTTCTACAGTGTAAATGTCTCCTCATCATATACGATTTCAGTTTGCTCCGTGGCCGGCCCACGTGGTTATAGGCCCGTATTTGTATACTGACATTTTCACAATAAAGGTTTTTAAAACAAAACACGGTAGTAGTATTTTCATTTGTAAAGTTTTTACTTTTAGTGACTGTTTTCGAATCAGTAAAAGGCAAGTGAAATAAAGCAGTCCAATTACATGACGGATAAAAGGTATAATATGTAGGAACTCAGTAAAGATAAATGGTCAAGGGCAGTTGTGTTTTTCATGTCTGCAACATAAAGTGATCGATAAGAATCTGATAATCAGGCGTATCGGCGACTAAGACAGCAGGCCGAATCTCTTTTACTCAACGGCTCCGTCATGGAAGGAAGAAACGCCCTTTTTCTCGAAAAAGGAATATATTTTACTTGCAAGACAGTTGTAAATTTTCCGGGAAAGTACATTAGCCTGGAATATTATAACATATGTTTGAAAAAAAAATATTGTTCGAAAATAATAAAAAGCGTAATTTTTAGGTCATATGACCAAGCTTTTCATCATTAAATTAACAAAAGTAAAATGAACCAATGAAAAGTTTTATTAACAAGTCACATGACCTGTTATGCTTACGTTACGCGCTGCGCGCCGCGCCTCGGATCACTTCCGGGTGCGCTAACGCGGCGTGTCATAAAACGCATTACGCGACAACGTAGGTCAAGAATATAGTCTAAATGTCTCCACCAACCAGCGTTCAGAACACAACCCCTTTCAGCAGTCCAAAAAGTTCTGTTAAATGACAACAGAGGGGACAGGCAACAAGAACCATCAGTCAAAGAGGGGAGGGCAAGTTCTTCTCTTCCGGGTCATGTTGGGGCGCTACCGGAACTGATCGAATTGGTAGTCTACAGTGTTTCTGGATGTTTCAGACTAAAGCTGGCGTCAGCATGAGACCACTACCATCTCGTAACTGCGTCGTGGCCATTCCACGAGCAGACATGGCAGCCGCTCCCCACCAGAAGCCTGCGGGAGTCGGAGGCCCCCAAGACTTTTGTAGAATCTTCACGGCTGTGGGGACGCTTTTCGAGAATGGGACCCAAGCCCTAGCAGACAAGCGTCCGAGTTCCAAGGTGTCCCAGGGCCATTTTAGTGGACCAGGCCCAAAACCGAAGAGCCGGCCGCCATTTTGAGAGTCCTGTGGCAGCCGCCTATCGCTGCACCGCAAGAGCGGGCGCATCTCAACTACATGGTGAGCGAGACGCTGTAGTCGCAAGAGCGGGCGGTAAACAGCTGAATTGCGGAAGAGGCACAGTGTAGCAAAAGCGGGCGGAATGGCAACTAAAACGATAAAGGGGCGCCCCACTACAGCTTGTCTTCAGGTCAAACGGATTGTGGGACAAGGTCCAGAATTGAAGAGTCATCAAAAGGCAAAAAGTTCCGCCGGACCCCGGGAGCCGGCCGCCTATGTCGGGGGCGATCTCAGGCTACACCAGTGCTATAAGACTTGGGGAGGGTGTCGGAGCCAAGCGTCTTCTCCGAGTCCATGGCCATCACACCGCCCCTCAGGGGCCTCCGTCAAGCTGTTTAGGAAGGTAACATATCACATTGTTTTCTAATGCAGTCAGGTCCACAAACGACACTCACTTACTTTGAGAATAGTGAAGCTGCAGTAGGTGGAAATAAGCTTCAGACAGTGTTACAAGCACTGCTCAGAACTCTTAACTATGGCACCCAACATCCAGAACTTATGCTATTTGAGAATGGTAGTAACATCGAAGCATCTCAGGGACCAAAACCATTAACGTACTTTCACGTATGAAAATCTTACTTGGGGAGGGGGCAGGAGCGAAGCGCCCCCTCCCAGTCAGCGCCACCACACCGTATGTTGAAAATCTGAAGCCATCGTTCTACAAAGTCAACCAAACTTGGATTGAAAAATCTAGAAAAATGTACAAACTGAAAACCAGTTTTGGTCTGCATGGCATCAGTAACAACGCTTGAGTCAGCTTTGTGTCAAGCCGCCATTTTGATTCAACAAAGCACAGGCATTGAAAAAGGCTGAAATTCAGAACTCTAAACTATGGCACCCAACATCCAGGAGCTTGCTATCTGGATCTTGGAGCCTTGTGCTGTTTTCGATCTATTCACACATCGGTCCACTACTGACATCATCTTATAAACCAACGTTATGTAAATAGTTTTTTATTAAAATGTTTTACCCTGTTTCTTTGCTGGTGTGTTGTCTATATTTTTAATATTTGCATAGGGTTTGTCGTTATTTTGTGCGGGATGGGTGATGGAGCCGAGCTGTCTTGCAGCCCTCATGGTGTGGAGCTCAGTTCATCTCACTATTTTCGTATTTCTCAAGAAGGGTTGTTCCTAATATTTCTATTTTAGCGAGGTCAAAAAGAGATCCAATTAGTGGCCTACTGATTTTGCTCGATTACTTTTATTTTTTTACACGATTTTTCACTATCTGCAAAGACTAAACAGAGTATTGCGACTTTGTGCTTGTTTGTAAATAGAGAATGATCCAAAGAGAACCAATTCTAAAACAGTAAATGCTTGGACAACAATCAATCAAATGGAGAGACAAGGAGGCACGACGGATTACAACGGGGGTAAAGGCCTGCGTTAACTACCCTTCAGTATCTGCAAAGAGAGAGTACTACTAAGGCAAAAGAGGGGAGGGGGGGGGGGGTTGCAGCGTTCAAAGCACATCAGCGTGCATAAATACGAAAATGTTTTTATCTATCACGTACTTGACATTTTAAAGCTTTTCATATTTGCTATTAAAAAACCAATGAAATTCACAGAAAAAACCATAGGTTATAGTGGATATATAGTTAGGAATTTGCATTTACAAAACCTTGAAAATTCAATGAAAAAACCATAGGTTATAGGCCATATATAGTTAGGAATTAGCATTTACAAAACCTTATTTTACTCGCATAAAACCATTGAAATTCCATATATAGTTAGAAGCGCTAACTATATATCGCGCACCCGCAATCCACTGCTGATGATGTCACATATTACATCATTCATGACATGGTCAGTGACATCACTGATGACATCACTGATGACATCTCAAATGACATCACTGATGACAACTCAAATGATATCAATGATGACATCTCAAATGACATCACTGATGACATCACTGATGACAACTCAAATGACATCACTGATGACATCTCATTTGTCATCACTGATCACATCACTCATGTGATAATACAATGAACCTCTTCAGACTCTAATATAACCTTACATACACTCAGTATAAACAGACACTCACAGACTGTCAGTCATCCATGGAGTTACTCACACACCTAGTCAGTCATGCAAAGAATCAATCACACCTCCATTTCCTCAACTATACAGTTATACACATCTTACTTATTCAAACATATAATAACACATATTTACTCTCTTATATAATCCCTGATACAAGCTCACAGTGATCGATACAGCCACTCACACATTCACTGGCTCTTATGTTCAGTTATTTATATATCTCAACTCTCACATGTATTGTGTTTTACATACGTACTTACTTGCTCATGTAGCAATGAGAAATCCATTCACTCACCAAAACACCCATGCATAGTCAACCGCCCATATAGCTGTTTCCACATGCACTCTTGAACTCATACTCCTAGTGAATCAACTGCTTACACATCTATGTACAGAGTCACGCACCTCCCAGCCACCCACACACACACTCAGCCTCCCATTCAAATACTTGGGCAACCAATCAATAACCCATATGGCCACTCTTATAGCTACTGATCAACACATGCAGCAGCTTACACAACAACAAACATACTGATGCACAAATTAAGACAGTTTAGTCACTAACCCATGCACTCAGTGAAACACATTTAATCACTCACTCATACAGTCAGTCATGCACCTACTAAATTCTTCATCCAGACACTTATACATCCACTCATTCTTCAATATGTGAAACATATTTTAACTTTACAGAAACATACAGTCACTGGGTGTTGTCATCAGTGATGTCATCAGTGATGTCATTTGAGATGTCATCAGTGATGTCATCAGTGATGTCACTGACCATGTCATGAATGATGTAATATGTGACATCATCAGCAGTGGATTGCGGGTGCGCGATATATAGTTAGCGCTTCTAACTATATATGGAATTTCAATGGTTTTATGCGAGTAAAATAAGGTTTTGTAAATGCTAATTCCTAACTATATATGGCCTATAACCTATGGTTTTTTCATTGAATTTTCAAGGTTTTGTAAATGCAAATTCCTAACTATATATCCACTATAACCTATGGTTTTTTCTGTGAATATATATATATATATATATTTTTTTTTTTTTAATTTTTTATTTAAATGAAAGATTACTTAAACAGTGCAATTCACCAACCTTTAGAAGGGCCAGTTCAAAGTCAGAAGTTAAGGCCGACCCCTATTGAACACCAGTTGACTACAGTGCCTAAGTTCCTCCAGGTGGAAAGTTTGAATTCAAACTTAAAAACTTCTCTGTAAACAAGGAAGGTGGTTGTCAATGAGTCATTGGCAAGCATATTGAAAGCTTGAACTGAATTAGGATTTGATGATGGTGGGTTGCTGAAAAGCGGGGTCCCAGTGCTGTCGTAGATGAAGGCAGGGAAGTTCTAAGTGGGCAAAATCCGAAGACTGTGCCCAGGAAGGCCTTGACGTCGATCAGCTTTGGCATTGCTCTTCGTTTGGACTTAGAAACTTTTCTGGAAGTCAGATCACCTTCAGCGGGGCAGGCCAGGAAGTTAGATCTGACTGGTGATTTGGCATCAACAGATTCGTCTTGACCCCGGTCTCTGTCTTCCACCGGTTCTTCTGAGAAAAAGTTGGCAAAAAGTGTCCAAGTCCCAGCTTTTGTAGTTTGGGCAGGAAGAGTACACTCTAACACCAGCCCAGGGTTCCAGGAACTCGAAAAGAGCACTTGGGAGTCAGAATTCACTCCAACAGAAGGCACTAGCAGGATCCATGGCAAGTTGAATTGAAACTGGTTAGCTGGGCTTTTTGGCACAGTGGGCTCCTTGCAGCTATTTTTATCCATGTAGCTTAACAGGAGTCTAATCAACTGATCCTTGGAGTCCACTTCTTTGTCCGACTCAGCCCTAAAGTCACAAGAGCAGGTGCAGTCCTTCTTCCATTTTCCACTGGCCCAGCCGTGTTCTGAAGATGGTGTCCGCAGGTTTTATACCTTATATTAGCCTGTGGGTGGGGTGACTCCGGGCCCATCTCTAACTAAGAGGGAAAATATTCACTAGGTGAACCCTACCTACTTTTTCAGCAGTTCCTGTGTGCCCTACTGCACACAATCCAAAGTGTCGCTCTCTAACTAGAACAGAACTTTTCCTCCTGTGTGCGAAGCTCCAGTGCCTGCCGTAGAGGGAGCTCAGTAATTTATCCCCTGTAATTACTCAAAACCAGTTCTGAGGGCAGCTCTCCTCCCTCTGGGATTGTTACCTGGCTGGCTAGGAGGGCAATAGAGAGAGTAGGCCCAGGTGTGAGCTACATCTGCCTATGAGAGTGTCGGCCCCTTTGCAGAAATTAAGTACCTGGGCACTGACCTGACTACCAGGCTGTCCAATGCACACAACACCTCCCCAAACCCAAGCCCTTTGTCACAGCTCTGGGAGCCAATTCACACCTAACTAAGGAACTTTTCAGCTCCTGGGTTACAGTTGGAAGCTCGGACAAATGCTTCAGGCAGGCTAAAGGTATGTTTTCAAAAGTAGTTTTTATAAAATATTTGTTACAAACACGACTTTATGACTGAATTGTGTTTGTAAACAATATTTTTAAAAGTCCAATAATTTACTTTTTTCTAGTTTCTAGGTGGAGATAGCTTTATTAACTTTAATAAAGTGATATACTGTCCCAGTGCTTTCGTATGGAACAGCTAACCCCTGGTACAATGACAATAGTATCTAGGGCATTAACATTGTAAGTACATGTTTAACATTAAATGTTTACATGTCCTACTTTTAAATATCATGCTACCTGCCTAATGGGCATTTAAGGCCTACTTAGGGGTGACTTAATTAATGTTTAAAAATAAGGTATAGGCCTGTCAAAATGGGTTATTTTGACAGTTCAAATTGTCAGTTTAAGCCCTTACAGCCAGGTTACTGATTGCAAGCCTGCAGTCATATTTTGTATTGTTACTATAGTAGTAGCACAATAAGTGATACAGTCCACCAGTGACATTTAGTTTACAAGGCCATCGTACACAGAGTACCATATACTAGGGACTTACAGATAAAGTAAATGTGCCAATCAGTGGTCAAGCACATTTTAAGTGTTTTGGGGTCCGAACATATGCACAGGGCACTTGGCACCTGTGTCAAGTGGGCTGAGTCCAAAAACAAGAAATACAACAGAGCATAGAGTGGGGGTGATCATGCAAAAAGGGGTAAAAAATTTATTTTGCTACAGTAATTAATACAGGAACACTACTGTAAAGTATCAAAGTGCTAACACACTAAACAAAACAATTTGATGATACATTACAGTACTAGGATCTGTGACAATAACCGATCCCCAAATATTCTAGGGCTGGAGTACAGCAATGTATCCAGTTCCAGAAACTTGTTGGGAAAAGATTAGCTAACTATTGAATGTATTATTTTCAAACGAAAACATTCAACTGAAAAATCTACTGGGTGTGTAGACTTAGAGTTTTGTGTTAAGTCCACCAATCCTGGTAGAGATCCACCTGCCACATTTTCAATTCCCCACCTTGGGGAATGTTTGCTAAAAGTTCTACTTTTGATATTATGGGAACACTTTCAACAGAGTTGCATGCGATCCTTGCTGTCAGAACACAGCAGCCTGCTAGTTATTTCACTTTGTATTTGAGTAGCAAGCTCATTAAACAAGGATTTCTGTCAGAAAAGCAGTGGCCTGACATGCAATGAGTTGTTCCCTTGCATGTGGGAGCCATTAATGAGTTTTAATGCCTGGCACCATCATGCCATGCCGCTATGCCTTCTAACACAATACTGGTGGCCCAGTGGTGAATGGACATCCAACTAAAGATTTACAACAGCAAAGTCAGCTGAGGCCCTGCCATCAGAAACTCAATATTCCTTTACTTTTAAATGAAATGAGGGAGCTGCAGAATTGGAGGAGTGGTAAATCTGCCGGTTTATGGTATATGTTCCACGGTGAAACCCTAAATGACTCTCCAAGTGAAGTAAAAAATATACCTTTACAGTCAACTAGTTTTAATCAAATGTAGAAGACCTTTTGACCACTTCCTTCCACTCTACACCAATACACATGGTTATATCTGCCCATTTTGCTACATTCCACTTTTCCCACAGCACAGGACATGGCAAGGTTGCTCTTACAGCATGCTTAAATATATCCTGCATAGTTTTCAAAGTCTGCTTACTTTTCCTGGTTAGGGCTATAAATGCTGTGGTACAGGATAAGTCCAGGAATGGAGAGGACGAGCTGTATCGAGAAATGGAAAGAGCCCTGGAACAGCCCTGTTGCTTTATATCGCTCAGGCTCATACATAGTGCCACATTCCGCCCTGGTGTTGCTTACAGTTGCTCTCTTGCAGTCCAGAAGTCTAAGATGTGCAGTTTTGCATGAGTGAGGTGTTTGACTGTGTGGTGCAGTGAAAGAACATTCAATTGTTTGCACTAGTTTAGCCTGATGGTCTGGTTTCAGGAATAGAAGATTCAATGGCTATCTTAGTGAGCAGAAAATGAAACAGAAAAACACCCCACAGTCTGTGAAGAAAGCTGTTGACCTGGTAGACTATGAGTTTCTCTGGGCAAAGATAGCTATTATGAAGTGTCATGTACACCATTGCACAAGTGTTTATGAATGTACAGCAGCCTAGTCAAATACTATTTCAGTGTGGCACATGTCAAGGACCCCCTTTGTCTCTATTGCTCTGTTTACTATATATTTGAGACTCAAGACAACAAGGAAAACTGAAGCATTACAGCTTACATCTGGCACTACAGTGTACGATTTTTCTCTATGCTGACAACAGTGTGCCCATCCTGCAGGCTAGTCAAGAGAATGTATTTGAGGCATTAACATATAGCTTCAAATTCAAGAAAGTATCAGGATACACAATAAATGCAACCAGAATAGAATTTATCGCAATACATGCTGAGGGAGAATTACAGCGGTCTCCTGAGTTTTACATTACCATGGTGATAATTGAGAGTAGCAGCGAGCATAGCCTCTCAATAGTTCCTCAGTCCAAATATCTGTACATTTGAATTAAGACTGAAGAACAATTGACCGCTTGGTGTAATCTACAACTACTATTAAGTGAAAGACGCAATCATTTTGAAAAAAATGATCTTGCTGAAATTTCTTATGTTTGGCCATCCCTGATTTTCAGACAAATTAAAAAAATCAATAATATTGTTA
Organism: Lissotriton vulgaris; assembly: GCF_964263255.1. Lineage (NCBI taxonomy): Eukaryota > Metazoa > Chordata > Amphibia > Caudata > Salamandridae > Lissotriton > Lissotriton vulgaris. Next base: position 1,531,386,537 of record NC_141689.1, on the reverse strand, counting down.
TGTTTCATTTGGAATAGGAAGAGATTGCATAGTATCAGAAGGAAGCTTGAAAAATCTTTCAGGGATGGTGGGTGGACTTTTACAGATTTTTGTAAATACTAGCAAGCTTCATGCTTGATTTATCTTCATTGGCTGATACACTTTAAAAAACATTACAAATTTGACTTAACAACATTTGTATGTATGGGATCTCCTCTGCCTCTGACAGGGTTTTTTTAATTCCTGAGTTCGATCTCTTTCAAAAAATCCAATTTTAATAGATCCAGAATTGTGATTATGAATGTTTTGCAACTTGTGATTTTGAGCTACATGACCAGTAAAACCAAATATTCTCTCAAGTATGCACTTGCTCCCGTCTTCTCGCCCCCTAGATTTAAAATATGCACACAATTTTCTGCCAAAACTCGTGCATTCACAGTAGAATTAGAGGTTCATAAATATATTGTGTGCCTCAACGGTATTAAATGATATACTCTCTATAGACTTGATTAAATAACCCATTCTTACCTATTAAAAGTGCATTTACTTTAGAAACGACAATGATTCATGTAATGTGTGCACTAGTGTTTCATAATTGCATTTAAATGTAATTCTTAGTCATACTTATACACACATATTCAATATTTTACTGTATGCTACATGTAACATGTAATTAATGTACTGTCAGTTTTATTCATTTGCGTTTGGATGTGCACACGCAAATTAAAAGTAAATCATTGATTTTTATATTTTAAGTAGTCCTGCCTAAGTCTGTTTTTCATTCTGCATAAAATGCTGTTTTTCATTTCTGCTTTAATGTCTTTTTCTCTGCAGGTCTGTTCACATAGTTTGTTAGGTTGAGAACTACACTATAGTAGTGGTAGATAGAGAGCCGGCGAAGAAGACATTGATGAGGAACATGGAGAGGCAGAGAATGTTCAGCCTTGGATATTTCACTAATGCATCAGATCTTGATGTGAGAATGATGCCCCTAATGATGCAGACATAGGAGTTTTACCTGGGATATTCTGGTGCAAATAACTAGTGTTCAAACTGTCTGAGTTTACGCTACTTTTCCTTTGGACCTTAAGAGGTTTAGTCTTTTATGCTTTCCCTTTGATTCTTTGTTCAGCGTGGCTTAGGCTAATATTAATTTCCTTGTCCCGAGCCGAATTTTGAACGAGCATCTGAGATGCTGACACCTTCGCTTACCTCTCTTATTTTCTGCACTTTCCTGCATCTTTCCTAGTTTTCTGCATTTCTCTTATTTTTTAGATCCTTTAGGTTCCAAAACCATCCTCCTTAGCATAGATTTTGTTTAGATGATTTTAGATTTTCTACTGTATATACGGGAGAAGCAGAACGTTTTTCTGTGCACCAAATCCTGCTGCTGATCTTTTGTACTGCTGCCACTGTTTGCCTTATGCTGGAACACCTAAACTTTTTTAGGAGGTTGGGTTTCCCGTTTGTTATTCTGTACCTTTACAGCATAGTGCTGAGATTTGTTTATCTTTACTTGACTGATAACTTGTGATAAACCTTCTTAACTGCAGTCACTGATTCCTGGTCCTTATTGTGTAGCCAATTGGGTTACACTCTTCATTGAAATTGGTTGATTTAATGCTAACTCCCTTCACCTCTCAGTCAGCGAAGAAAAGGTCTTTCAGAGGACAAATGTTAAGAGGGTTAGTCCAGAGTGTTGCATCACTTATTCAACTATTGATATCTATTAACTGTCTCAAAGTGGTCTGTTAGACCTGCTGAGTGGAAGCTTACCTTTTACATGCGGCATCTTGGGGTGATGTTTTCCAAGATTCTGCCATCCAAGATCCTTATGGTTTAGTGGGTCATTTTGTTTGGTGCGCTCTTCCAGAGCAGGGATGTGTGCTGTCAGGATAGTTTCAACTACTGGTATGCAAATGCCTTTGGAAAAAACACAAATGAATGTTAAAAATCAGTCAAATCCTACCGACCTCACAATAATAAATGATTGTTCATAATGTGGTTTATTAGACATTAGTTACATTAATAAACAATCTATTGTATTGCTTTTAATTGGGAATTGTATGGTTACTGTGAGATAGACCGTTTGCAGGCTTCATGTTGATAATACATTCTGCAGCCTGCAAGAGAGTGCTCTGTATGGGAAACATCCTTTACAACGCAACTTTTACCACGCAGTGCCTTTACCACGCAACTTTTACAACGCAAACCATTACAACGCATTGCGCTGGGGGGCGCTCTAGGATAGGGAATAAGTTTAATTTACTATCCAACACCTTCCCTAGTGTCCACGGGGACTGGAGTTGGAATAGTAAATTAAACTATTCACTATCCAGCACCCCAAAGCGCTATGCGTTGTAAAGGTTTTTGTTGTAAAAACCGCGTTGTAAAGGCATGCGTGGTAAAAGCATGCGTTGTAATGTCATACATCCCTCTGTATCCGTGCTGTTATCCAAATGACCTTCTCTCCTACTATTCTCCAACGAGGTTCCATCACATCTCAGAAAAGGACAGCAAGTTGAGCACACCTAGTTACAGGCCTGTGCTAACTGCAATGATTGTTTAAACCACATATAGTATTAGCGAGCAAAACTGACCGTCAAGCCAAGATAGAAGACCCCTTCAAACTCATCCTAGAAGCACTCATTCTTTATCAGTGGAATTGAGAATCAAATTTAAAGTTAGAAGTGCTGTGTTCAAAACATTTAGGGCAATGGTTGAGTATAAATGCAATAATTGATCATACACTACCACAAAAATAACATTTTCAGTTTAGCCATTGTGAAGAAAACTTTTCAGCAAAAGATAAAAAGCAAAACAAAACTTGGGGTTGTTTCTTTGCAAGTACAAGATCTAACCCTATGGAACATCTTTTCACAAATACGATGTGGCAACTAAACTATCTGCTCTTTGAAAACTAACCACGCCGACACTTTTAGCGATGTTCCTGTGACGATAGGGGCTACGCCATATATACAAGGCGGTGTTAAGCTACTTAAATTGGCTTACAACTGCCTTGGAAAAAAGGCACACTTTTATGCTATATTTAGCATGAAAGGGGTGGGCAAAGGGTGTTGTGGTGAGAGTTCTGCCACAACACCCATTGATTTTGACACTGCCCCTATTCACAAGAGTGGTCTAAATAGGAGACAGCGCCAAAATTAAGACCAGGGAAAACCTGGTTTTAGCATGGCGAAACGAGGAAAAATTCTTTATTTCTCCTCATGTTTGCTGTTTCTATGTGTGCTGCATTGTGCTTCTTTATGTGCAAGAAAGAATACCTTCCTGCACATAAACAATCATTCCCTCAACGCAGGCACCCTTACACTGTGGCCCAAGGGTGCCTGCTTTGGCGCTAGGCATCTTTTTTTTGTGCCAGCGCTATGGAGAACACAGAGATGTGTAGTATCTTGGCAAATACGACTCATCCCTGCGTTTTCAGAATGGCATAGAGTGGCGTTATCATTTTGTGCTTAACGCCACGCTGGCCATTCCCTTGTACATATGCCCATAATAGTTCCAACAATCATATATGGCAAACGCTGGATGGGCTGATTCCTAATTGTTACCCTCCGGTTATACCAGTTCCCCTCCATAGCAAACTTTAGTCAAATTTGTATCCTTAACACTAGCAGAGTGGACATCAAAACCTTTCTGCAATGCTCTTGCTTTTCTCCTGATGACTACCCTACCATCATCAATAATATTTTCTAGCTAGCTAGTACACCCTGCAACTTTTATTTAACTGTATTCATGGTTCACCAAAGTAAAGAAAAAGCTGAAAATTGGGGTGATACCTAACACACACATAAATCAATCAATCATGACATATTTTGTTGATGAATTGGTTTAGTAGTGGGATCACTCTTCAAGTTTGTTGCCATGTGAGTGCCTCCTGCTGAATTGCACTTTATAGCTCTCCATAAATAAGAGCGTGCCAACAGGTGCAACAGTAGTTCCATGAAACCCCTCACAATCTAGAACACTTTTATTTTGTATGCTGGCATTTCAGGAAGCGCCCACAGCAGATGCCCAAAAACATCAGTCTCTTTATTCTGCCCAGCATCTTTGGGCTAACACTTGTAAAGTGCTCCACAGATGAAGGAATGAAGAATAAGTACTTTATTCCGAATTTACATCACCCACAGGAAAAACCTTCAGCTCTATGTGGCTCGTCGCAGCAACTGTCAACTTAACAACACTGTGATGTAATTCTAAAGAAGTCCAGTGGTAACCATGAAGTAGGTAATGAGTAAGAGGTTTATTTAGGCTTAGTTACAGGTCAGGTTTAGATGGTAGCTAGAAGATATCAAGTTGAGCCCCACCAGGAGCAGTATTCTAACTGCTCAGCCCACACACTCCAACTGTCTCTCTCTCTCTACACTCCATCAGGCACTCCAGCATTCCACTACCTCATGAAGCTTTCTAACATTCCACATACACAGCACATTCATACTGGCTGAGTAGCAGGGAATGGGTAACCAGGGTAAAGATGCATTATAAGAAATCTAGGTATAACACATCTCCTTCCCTTGGGAAAACAATAAACAATTAGGAGATAAAGGTATAACACATCTCCTTCACTTGAGCAAAAATAAATAATGATTTCTACAACAATGCACAATAAAAGTACAGTAAGAAAGAGAAATATGAAATATACAAATAATATTTGCAAATTTGAAAGAACTCAGGATAGTAGGATTATCCACTTTCTAACAATACTGAATAAAAAAATAGAAATTATGCAATGGTAATATTATGCAGGACTGGGAGAATAAATTACACCAATGAGGTGTAATACTCTCACCACTCACCCCCTTCTGCACACCACACATACATGAGACAAACAGTCTCAGGTAAAAACACAGCATAGGGTACTAGACCCCTCAACACACCCCTCGATAAACAAATTTACAGGGTGCACAACCCCTCAATGCACCCCTAGGTAAACAAATATACAGGGTACACGACCCTTCAACACACACCTAGGTAAAATCAACTGCACAGGGTACACAACCCTTCAACACACACCTAGGTAAAAACAACTGCACAGGGTACACGACCCTTCAACACGAAACAACTGTACAGGGTACACAACAATTCAACACACACTTAGGTAAAAAAACAACTGCACAGAGTACACAACCCTTCCACACAGACACCTAGGTAAAAGCAACTACACAGAGTACATGACTCTTGGATGCACACCTGGCTAAAACAATCAAGGCTATACAATGGAACATAGTACACTATCAACCACTCAACAAAATTCTGAAAAATAAAAAAAACAATGCCGGACACCTTACAAGAAAACATATAAGGTAAACATTCACAATATATGGACAGCGCACAGAAATACATAAATTAACAGCATGTAACACATTTCTCAAGATCTGAATAAATGCGTAGACCTCCCAAAGCAAATATGTCATAATACGTGCGGACATTAAATTAATGCTTGTAAGCCATCACAACTTTGTCCCCGGTGAGCGACCTCTCACCTAAACACTTCACAGCATACAAGATCCTTGAATAAATTTCCATGTGTGTCATAAAACACAGTAGACAGCCCAATCCATGCAGTGCAACTCAAAATCAAAGTAACAGAGGTTCGGTTTTCACAGATGAACCACCCGACGTGATGATCTTCAGTTTTCAGTATTCAACATGAGACGCCAATTCCTAATAGATTAAGGCTCTGTGTGGATATTCAAAAAGTGTGTGGGTATAAGCCCACAGATCTAGGAGCACATCTTGGACTCAACAAAGCACAGCAGTTCACGTTCTAGTCTTCCCCTTTCATGACATCACCACGTAACATCCCTGTCTTCCACAAGCTGAGTTTACGCTCCTGCACTTGCGCAGAATAATACTGATATTTGTAAAGCGCGAACAGCTACCTCACGAGGAGGTGTCCCGGCGCTAAGTGAGCAGTTAAGCAGAGCGAATGGTAGAAGGGAGGCTTAGATTTTCTGCGTAAAGAGCCAGGTCTTTAGTTGCTTCTTGAATCCAGATTCTGTCGTGGCAGATTGGATGGAGGAAGGTAGGGCGTTCCAGAGTTTCGCAGTGCTAGCAGAAAAGGACCTGCCACCAAGTCAAGCTTTTCTGACTCGTGGTACGAGTAGCTGAAGCAGGGAATTAAGTAGCTGAAGCAGGGAATTAGTAGCTGAAGCAGGGAACTCGTGCCAATCTCAACATTGCAACACAGTTCGCGCCGAAGGCTTGCTGAGTCAACGCTAAATCCACGAGTTGCGCATGGCAGCCTCGCAGCGGATTCAGATGTCGAGCAAACTCAAACGCCTTAGGCAGGCTGTCCAGGTGGTACAGGACACTGGTGCGACTAGCAAAGGGCGTTCTTCTAGCTTCAAGCTTGTTTACCTCAAGTTTCTTTAGAAGTTTCAGCACATCTTCCTTCAAATTTCAAATATCTTCATCTTAGGTCTCTCAGTAACTTCAGAAACACTTAGGGCCAGATGTAGGTAAATCTCATTTACCGATTCATAAATACAGAATTTTACCGATTCGGTATTTATGAATCTGTAAATGAGATGTAAGTAAAAATTCTGTATTTTTTACAGAATCAGTAAGATTCGGTATTTACCGATTCGGTAAATACCAAATCGGTATTTGCTATTGAATCCTATGGGCCTGGAAGTACTTTTTTTTAGCCCCTACATCTCCATAGCCCTTTACCGGTCGGAAACGGCCGAAAATCGATATTTTCAGCCGTTTCCGACCGGTAAAGGGCTACCTACATCTGGCCCTTAATCTTAAGAACATGCAGGTTTTATTTTCTCCAAATCGTTGCCATTGATTTAACCCCAAAGAAGTCCAGAGGTAGCCATGAGGCAGGTAATAAGTAAGAGATTTATTTAGGCTTAGTTAGAGGTTAGGTTTAGATGGTAAGTAGAAGATATCTATTTGAGCCCTACCAGGAGCAGCATCCTTGCTGCTCAGCCCACACACTCCAACTGTCTCTCTTTCAACTCCATCAGGCACTCCAGCATTCCACTACCTCATCAAGCATTCTAACATTCCAAATACACATCACATTCATACCTGCTGAGCAGCAGGGGATGGGTAACCAGGGACAAGATGCGTTATAAGAAATTAAGTTATAACACATCTCCTTCGCTTGGGAAAACAATAAGCAATAAGCAAATAAAGTTATAACACACTGCCTCACAGGACTCTGTACAGCATGACACTTTCTCAAGAAAGTGCCCGTTCTCCTCAGTTTACAGGAATGCAGTACTATGTACAAAACTGCTCATGAGGGACTTTATATGCAATCATATTCAAATGCAGGCATCCAAAGCACTCTTGCCAAACCCTGAAGAACATTAAACAATTAAAGAAACCTCTTAAGTGCGTAATGGATACACATGAATCTCCTTGTCTGTTTGTTGCTGCATTTTGGGACAAAATAAGACTATTTCTGCAACACCCTCTGGGACTACTGGTAATTGGCATTCTGTTACACTAACAACAACAAATCAATTTAAAACAGTATTGCATAAATGACCCACAAAAGCACATTGTGTGCTTTGCTATTAAATAGTACTGTTGGCAAAAACATGAAGGATTGACTCCAGTCTAACTGGCTAACACAAGTGACAGGATACATCAGTTCAACAGTATTATTAATGTTCCTGATTAAGGCATAGGTTGCTGATTTCAGCTTTGGTGAATCATATGTATACATTCATTGTCATAACAAGTCTAGGAAGTATTCTTTTTTTTTTACAAAAAGAGGCTGTGTTTAGTGTGTTAAATACTATAACTTTGTGTGTTTACATTTTCACATTCTCCACCTTAGCCACTGTACTTTTCATTCTATACTAGGGTGCTTTAATGACCTTTTCCTTGAGCATCAATATTATTATTTAATATTAGAATATAAGATAAATTGGTTAATATTCTTCCCCACCATGGCATCAGAGAGCACGTTATTTAGAGCCATATGTACAAAGCATTTTTGTTATCAGAAACATATGTTCAAAGCACAAATTGTGATTAGGTAACACGATACCGAATCACAATATGTATTTGCAATTCGATATTTGAAAAAGAGGTGTGTTTGGAGATCTGGATGGGCTATATCAAAGTTTGTGACCAAATTTTGGTCGCACAACATGAATGCTTTACTGACTCCTTGAAGGAGGTGGTAACCCTTTCGCAAACAGGAAGGGGGTACCAATGGGTTCCCCACCCCTTTTAGAATGAAAAAAATATTTTTAAGAGAAGGCAGTGCTCCCACAGACCACTGCCTACTCTTAAAAAATGAAACGTCTTAGTTTAATTTCTTTCTTTTTTAAATACATCCAGTGTTTCTGTATTCAAAATGGGCTGCATTTAAAAAACAAATGGTTGATTTATTTTAAAGCAATCACAGACATGGTGGTCTTGTGACCCCAGTAGGCCACCATCCCTGTGATGGCTATCATTCCTAATGGGTTGCAAACTATGACCCAGCCCATTAACATTAATGAGGCAGGTCAATTTGGGACCCTTTAGGAATCGCTGTCTAATATTTATAAGCTTTTTAAATTAGTAATCACAAATTCCAAAATTTTGTACATGAGCCATTAGAACCTTACAACAATGCAATTATGGTCATGTTTTTATGCACTGAAGTCAAAAAAACATTATTCGTCCCAATATCTCTCAGAGTTAGAGCATGATTTGGAGACCACATATTTTGGAAACAGAAAGAGGCAAACCCTTCTCACTGTTTCCAACTTATGCAGGAGAAATATGAAATCATACAAATGCACTTAACACAGTGTAAGTGCATAAAAACTGGGGCTCAGCCCTGTCCTGAGCAAATGCAAATGTTAATGATAAGGCCCCAGCCTCTTCTCTCAATTTATAAATGATGAAATAAGGTCCTTCTGGCTACGGTATTTTCTCAAAATATTTTAGTAACTATTTTTTTTATACATTGAGAAAGAAGAACTTCAGGGCAAGATTTATGTTGCTCATGTAAGAACTCTCCTCATGTCTCTTTTGACTGAAGATTTGACTTCAAGTACTTCACTAACTTCTAACATGTTTATGCTGTGTCAGTTCACTTATATGCAAAATATTTCTCACATGTGATAGGATAAGTTAGGTTCAACTGATGTACAGATGCTCATTTTTAGGTCTCAACTAAATACCTTTTAAACAAAAACCGTAATGAACAAAACATAGCAGTCTGTTGGAACTAACGTCACTAGTTTATTTTAGTCAGTTCTTTTAATTTTCAAGGTTTTTTTCATTTTTTCTCAGAGACATTTCTAGTGCATATGCAAAATATATACAAAATATATACAAACAAATACAGTTTTTATCATTACAGACGATCTCTTTACAGATTGACACGACATCTACAACATACCTTACTCACTCCATACATTCAGCACACATTCACATCACATACAACATATACCACTGAGGTATGGACCTTTGTCAAAGGTAAAACGCTTCGAAAAACCAAAATAATGAACCCAACTTTTTCATAGAACTTGAGTAATCAAAAAAGAGAAATCAGTTAGAATGAATCCTATAATGTCCTAACACAGTCCTTCTACGAGGTCGACGCGTTTCTAAACCCCAATGGCCTGGGGACAAAATGCAGTTCTGACACTTAAAGTGACTGACCGCAAGATGTAGTAGTGGACTGATTAAAATTAGCTTTTGGGGTCCAAGTTACAGGCACACACGGACCTTTCAGCTGCCACACCTGCAAGTTCTCCTGCACCCGGACCAGCCTCGCACCAGCGCCCGCCAAGTCGAACACCAGCAGCACCCACCTCAAGTGCATCCTGCTCAACACCCGCTCCGTCCACAGACACGCCATCGAACTCTGGAACCTCCTAGACGCCACAGCCCCTGACGTTGCCTTCCTCACGGAGACCTGGATGAACGCCTCTTCAGCTCCCGACATCGCCATCGCTATCCCAGAGGGCTACAAGATCGTCCGGAGGGACCGAAACGCCAACCAGATGGGAGGAGGCATCGCCATCATCCACAGGAGCACCATCCGTCTCACGACAAGCACCGACAACACCCTGACCAGCGCTGAACACCTGCACTTCCAGATCCACACCAACCCAAAGACCACCCTCAGAGGCACCCTGATCTACCGACCCCCTGGACCACGCACGCAATTCAGCGAGGACATCGCCGACTTCGTCAGCCCGCACGCCCTCCCCTCTGCTGACTACATCCTCCTGGGAGACCTCAACTTTCACCTGGAGAACAACAACGACCACAACACCAGCACCCTGCTCGACAACCTCGCCAACCTGGGACTCAAGCAACTGGTGTCCACCCCCACCCACCTCGCCGGACACACACTCGACGCAGTCTTCTCTTCCAGCACAGACATCGACTTCAGCCACACCACAGAGCTTCAATGGACGGACCACAGCTGCGTCCACTTCACCTTCAAGAGAACGACGACCCACCACCACCAGAAACAGACCGCCCGCAGAAGCTGGAACAAGATCACAGCAGACCAGCTCGCCACCTCCCTGAGCCAGCACCCTCCTGCCAGCTCAGCAAACCCCAGCCAGGCCGCAGACAACCTCACGAAGTGGATCAACAACTGCGCGGACGAACTCGCCCCACTGAGGACCCCGCCCAGCAGACCCGGCAGCAAGAAGGCCCCATGGTTCACCGACGAACTCAAGAGCTCCAAGAAGAACTGCCGAGCCCTCGAGAAAGTCTGGAAAAGGGAACCGACACCGGACAACAGGACCTCCTTCAAACTTGCCACCCGGAAGCACCACCAGCTGATCCGCGCCGCCAAGAAAACAGCTTTCAAGGACCGGTTGGACAACAACGCACACAACTGCAAGGAACTCTTCAACATCGTGAAAGAGCTCTCCAACCCCAGCGCAGGAAACAACGACATCACCCCATCGCAAGACCTCTGCAACTCCCTCGCTTCATACTTCCACAACAAGATCGCGGACATACACAACAGCTTCAACAACCAACCAACGCACACCATGACCGAACAACCACCCCCCACCACCACCCTCCACGCCTGGACCCCGATCAGCACCGAAGACACCATCCGCACGATGAACTCCATCCACTCCGGATCACCGACCGACCCCTGCCCTCACCACGTCTTCAACAAGGCCGACGCTGTCATCGCACCCCACCTGCGAGACATCATCAACACATCCTTCGACACCGCCACCTTCCCCGAGAGCTGGAAGCACGCCGAACTCAGCGCTCTTCTCAAAAAACCCACAGCGGACCCCACCGAACTCAAGAATTACCGCCCCATTTCGCTCCTCCCGTTTCCAGCCAAAGTCATCGAGAAGACCGTCAACAAGCAGATGGCCGCCTTCCTCGAGACGAACGGATCCCTCGACCCCTCACAGTCCGGCTTCCGAGCCAACCACAGCACAGAAACCGCCCTCATCGCCGCCACCGATGACATCCGAGCCCTGATGGACAATGGAGAAACAGCGGCCCTCATCCTCCTAGACCTCTCCGCGGCATTCGACACGGTCTGCCACCGCACCCTAGTACGGCGCCTCAGCAACATCGGCATCCAGGACAAGGCGCTGGAATGGATCGTCTCCTTCCTCGACGGAAGAACACAGAGAGTCCGCCTACCACCGTACAAGTCAGAGGCCTCCGAAGTCATCTGCGGCGTCCCCCAAGGATCATCTCTGAGCCCCACCCTCTTCAACGTCTACATGAGCCCCCTCGCGGCCATCGTACGCAAACACAACCTCAGCATAATCTCCTACGCCGACGACACCCAGCTGATCCTCTCCCTGACCAACGACCCCGCCGCCGCCAGAGCCAACCTGCACGAAGGGATGAAAGAGGTAGCCGAGTGGATGACGACCAGCCGCCTGAAACTGAACTCGGACAAGACGGAGGTCCTCATCCTGGGCTCCTCACCCTCCGCCTGGGACGACTCCTGGTGGCCTCCCGCCCTGGGCACCGCACCCAAACCGACAGACCATGCACGAAACCTGGGCGTCATCCTGGACTCCTCCCTCTCCATGACCAGGCAGGTCAACAACGTCTCCTCGGCGTGCTTCAACATCCTACGCATGCTAAGGAAGATCTTCTGGTGGATCCCCACCGAGACCAGGAAGACCGTCACCCAGGCCCTCGTCACCAGCCGACTGGACTACGGCAACGCACTCTACGCCGGTACCACCGCCAAGCTCCAGAAGAGACTCCAGCGGATCCAGAACGCCTCAGCCAGACTCATCCTCGACATCCCACGAACCAGCCACATCTCCGAACATCTGAGAGACCTTCACTGGCTCCCCGTCAACAAAAGAATCACCTTCCGCCTCCTCACCCACGCACACAAAGCCCTACACGACCAAGGCCCGAGCTACCTCAACAGCCGAGTCAACTTCTACGCTCCCAAACGCCACCTCCGATCAGCCAACCACGCCCTCGCCGCCGTCCCCCGCATCCGAAGAGCGACTACAGGAGGAAGGTCCTTCTCCTACCTGGCCGCCAAGACCTGGAACTCCCTCCCGACCGACCTGCGCCTGACCCAAGACCACCTCTCCTTCAGGAAGAAGCTGAAGACCTGGCTGTTCGAGCAGTAGCGGCACCCCCCCCCCCCCCCAGCGCCTTGAGACCCTACGGGTATGTAGCGCGCTTTACAAGTGTCAATGATTGATTGATTGATTGAGTATGTCACCTAGATTACTGCCTGTTGTAAGAGAAAAGGGGAAACTCTTCAAAAATAAGGTAATTATGCAGTTATTCCCCAATTTCTCTCAATTATTCTGCTCACTTGGTTACTAGAAGGGCTGAAGGTAGATACAAAAGGTATCTGGGTGTTAGTAGTACGTAACTGGGTGGCAATTAGAACCTCTCCCGGGCAATAATAAGCATATTTTAGAGACTTTCTTGTAGTTTTTAAGCTAAAATGGGTGCTTCGCGAAAATAGTCCCTTCCACTTGCACTTCCAAATACGGAGGAACTGACCGTAGGGTAAACATTCACACACTCCCCAGGGGTGGTTGCTAGAGTACTGGAATAAGGTATTCCTTTCCGTCTGCTTTCTAAATAGACTTGTGCTAATCTTCTTGTCAACTACTTTGAGAGGTCTAGAACAGGTAATGCATCTTTTTGTGCATCAGAAGTGAACTTCAAATGTTTCTGGGTAGTATTAAGCCAAGTAACAGACTCAAAGAATCAGAATCCCAACACCAAATCGTGAGAAAATCATTGATATAGCATTTCCAAAATACAACCTGGTTCGTGAAGGGATTAATCGATGACAATCAGTTTTTTCTACATTGTAGACATAGTATGGCAAAGCTTTGGGGCATAACAAGCTCCCACTCCCTCCTTTTGCCAGTAGGTGTCTCAATAGAAGTAGTTCTTAAGTGTGATTTCTAGTAACTCAAATAGTAATTATGGTGGGCAAAGGACTAGTATTAAGACCAGAATTAATACCCCTCAAGCCCCTCCAGCTGAGGATTGGTAGTGCACAATGACTCTATATCGAGTCCCACTAAAGGTCAGTATCTTGATTAAAAGGCATATCCCTTGCCTCTTTGAGCTGTGTTCAAATATCTTCTTCAACCTTATGTAAAGCACTCTGATACCCACTTGGGTCATGTTCGCGCTATACAAAACTTATAAATAAATAAATAAAGCAATCTAGTGTCTTCTGGAGCATAAATACTCACTATGGACTGCAGTAATTTTAAAAAGAACATTCACACGTGTCTCAATGGTAATCCCAGGCCAGGTGAAGATAGAGAATTTCGTTCCTTGTTTTGGGCTGGTCTCACTCCCCCCCCCCCCCCCCCCCTGCTGTGGTTTCCTTAGTGACGCAGCGATGCCCAATGGAATTGCAGCGCCCCCTCAACCCCCTCCCTTATACTATACCGGGAAATGCATGGGAGTAACTAGAAGTAAGCCCGCTGCGATAGGAAAAGTAAACACTTTTTTTTTTTATTAAAGAAGTGATATGGGGTTATGCGGCAGAAGCAGCATTTCACAGAACGTTGCTGAAATATATTGAATTTTTTCCTTGTAGTTACCAGTGCCTGTCCTGCCAGAAATGGGGATTTGACAATAAAGCTGAGGTTTCATTCTTACTTGTTTCGCTGTACGGTTCGTTCCAATGACTACGTAAATATGGTTGCATTACCCTAAGCACGCTTTGGCATGGGGCATGGAGCATAAATAAACTGTGCCCTTCCCCCCCTCATAGAACCAGAGCTGGAGGATGCTAATCCCCCCACCCAAAAAAAAAAACAGCTGGAGGGTACCTCTACCCGCGTGAAATTCTTACGTAATGCTTGTGTGTGTTGGGGGGGGGGAGAAGCTGGGGTGGTGCCCTGCTTGTGATCGCTGCTCATGTGTATTGCCATTATTATTGTTCAATTCTGCTATGTTGAATCGTAATTGTAAAGCACTCTGATGCTTGTGGGAGCGCTATATAACAACTCTCAATATAACAATAACATGGTGATGATGACCATCCCTCCACCCTTTGCCTCTGATAACATGGTCACTGCCTTTGACCTCAACAAGGTCACCAAAGTCTTCTAATGTCTCTCCAATTAGGGGCTCCAGAGTGTAGTGGGGCAGAGCGTATGGCTGTGCAGCCAGCCACTGCTGCTTCTTTCATCTGCCCTTAAGTGCACTTATGGAAACTGTTAGAAGCCTCCTCACCTCATGCCCCTCCCTCCACCTGCGCCGCGTGTACTGTCACAGGACAGTAAATGGAAGCGTATGTGCCCCTGTCACCACGGCCTCCCTCCGACTTCTTGTATCCCATCTGCAGTGTTTCAACAGTGAACTGTCTTCACGGTGCACTTGGCTCCTCCCAGGTAATTGCTTTATCCACAAGCAACTAATTAGTGTAGTTGGTCATTATAAATTAGTCAAAAGCAACATATATTTTAAAAAGACGAAACACTTCCTACCTGCATGACTACGGCTTCTTTCTAAACATATGTCTCATCAAATATTAAGCTCTTTCCATAAATATGTTCAAATCTTCAGCTTAAAATACTTAACCCGAATTGGAATAATGTTCAGAATTAATTTAGTGAGCCAGACACTCATTTGTGGTTCTGATGTTCTTTTAAAAACTTTTAAGCAGAAATAGAGCCAAAAAGTGCCAATGATAGTCTATAGTAATGCTTAGCACACTGGGACCTAACTATAATTTCAGGCTGACAGAGGTTGAGCATGGGTCGGATACACCAACCAGGTTCGACCAAGAATTCAATGTTTTTGACTACTGGCTTAGGTTTTTAAGCCCCAATCAAAAAATGGAAAACACTTTTAAATCAATCCAAGACCTCAAGGGAGACAATTAAAGAGGCACAGGGTGTGAGGCAAATGCTAACAGCAGGGTTGAGTCCAGGTCCAGTTGCCAATGGTCAGATAGGTGCTTCCAGAAAAAAAGGCCTCTTCCAGCTTGTTGTCTTCCTGTAGCCAGTCAGTAGGTCAGCCATTGAACCTTGGAATCGACCTCTTTCTCCTGGGTACAAGAGGGAGCAGCCCTGCCTCTAAGCCACAGACAGCAGGTCCAGCCTTATTGTGTTCTTCCACAGGTCCAGAAGGTGCTCTGAAGAGGGTGTCTGCAAGTGCCCCATTTATGCCTGGCATCAACTGGTGGGTGGGGTGATCTCTGGCTCTTCCCTAACCAACGGGGTAAAAGTTCACAAGGGTAACACTACCCACTTTCGCAGCAGTTCCTGTCTGCCTTACTGCAAACCAGCTAAAATGAAATGTTTAAGGTATTTTCAAGATGGTAAAATTATTCTTCATAAACTGGTGCTCATGGTGCATGGGTGCCTGTATTGTAGACAATATTGTTTTTGTGCAGGAAGGAAGACCTTCCTGCACAAAAACAATCCATATGGGCATTTTCCTCTTTCTATGTATGCTGCAGAATGCAGCACGTGTAGAAAGAGGAAAAAAACAAGGTGAAATAAAAATAGTCTCCTTGTTACACCTCATCTGGGGAGGAGTAGCATTTTGGCACATTCCCAGGTCTAAAACTGAGGTAAATCTGGGAATGTGCCAAAACTCATAGGTGGATGCGTGGGAACCCCCATGCGCCACCTATGGAATGCTTCCTTGCAGCAGAGTAACACAAGGTAAGGATTTGTGCTGCCTTGTTAATCACATTGCGTGCCACACAAGATGGCCTTGCGTGTCTTGCTTGATAAATCTCAATTAGGTTTTGCTTTGCCCTTGCTCCCCTGAGCGTAGAGCAAGGGCGATGCAAAACCTTGATCAATCTGGCTCTTTGAATCATCCATTGAGCCAGACCACAGCCAAACTTCTGGCTTGAAATCCCCTAACAACCGTACTAAAGTTATTTCCTAAATGAAGTGAGATTGGAACACGATGAGTCAGGCTTCTTTTGTAATGTTCACAACCACAAGCCTCTGGCTCAGGTTTGTAATGGAAAAGCTGTGGGCTGCCGTCGGAACCACCTGTTTAATACTGACGAGCCCATCCCAAAAGAAACCGGAGTACAGTTCAGAGCGTTTTTTGGTTTGCGCTTGCAGCCAAAATGTCGAGACACACAAATCTGAATGATGTGGAAACATGCTCTCTCTCGCTCTCTCTCTCTCTCTCTCTCTCTCTCTCTCTCTCTCTCTCTCTCTCTCTCTCTATATATATATATATATATATATATATATATATATATATATATATATATATATATATATATATATATATATATATATATATATATATATATATATATATATATAAATGCACGCTCCCAACCTCCCATTTCTCTGAACGCAAAAGAAGAGCACTCACAGGGGCGAGTCCAAAGGACTCACAACAACCAGACGCGTTTCGGCTTACGCCTTTTTTCGTATGTGAGCAAGGACTATAGCAGTCCGAAACGCATCATATAGTGAGAGAATAAAGGAATAATTACGCCTTATCTGCGGTTTGTGTCCCTCTCTTTGCCGTCAGGAAATTGGAGTGGATTAGGTTGCGCAGCGGGATTCCAACTCCACACTCTCCCTATTCCACCGGCCTGGGACGCTTTCAACATGTGGCATCCTGGGAGTGGTAGTTCAGGATTCAACCACGAACTCCCACAGGTGTGCTGCATTGTTTTAGGGAGGGGCAGACCTACGCCATTTACTTCTAGGCAGCAGGAAATCTCAACACAACAGGATTGCATCGGGTGCAGGGCACTGAAGAAGGCACACCCCGCCGAAATGCATTTGCCGCCACCCTTGCTGTTGCTCTGAACAATAAAGCCTGTCTCACCTGTTCCCCTCTGGGTCCTGCCTCGTTCTTTTTTGGAGGACGATTTCGCAATTAACTTCATGTGCTTGCCAGTTGCACATTGCAGAAACCCTCGCCACATTCTGGGTCTGGACATAACCTGGCGTTGCTTCACGGCAGTGTACATTTCCATGGATTGGATTGTCCGGAACCCGCCTCTGTCTCGGGGGTCCCTGAACAGTAGAGGTATGTCACCTCTTTTCGGGCATTTTTGCACTGCGCAAATCTAGCCACTGCTCATATGGACACGCTGAAACGGAGGTGGTGGCGAAGTGAGGGGACTCGAGGGCGGCCTTGCTTGTTTGGGAGATCGCCATCGCCATCATGGATCCTGCCATAGGGGCGGCAGAGGGATTCCAACTCCACACTTTCCCTATTCCACCGGCGTGGGACACTTTCAACATGTGGCATCCTGGGAGTGGTAGTTCAGGATTCCACCACGAACTCCCACAGGTGTGCTGCATTGTTTTAGGGAGGGGCGGACCTACGCCATTTACTTCTAGGCAGCAGGAAATCTCAACACAACAGGATTGCATCGGGTGCAGGGCACTGAAGAAGGCACACCCCGCCGAAATGCATTTGCCGCCACCCTTGCTGTTGCTCTGAACAATAAAGCCTGTCTCACCTGTTCCCCTCTGGGTCCTGCCTCGTTCTTTTTTGGAGGACGATTTCGCAATATATATATATACATGTAGATATATATATAGATATATATATATCTAGATAGATATATCTAGATATATATATATATATATATATATATATATATATATATATATATATATATATATATATCGATAGATAGATAGATAGATAGATAGATAGATAGATAGATAGATAGATAGATAGATAGATAGATAGATTCAGATATATTTTTTATTTCCAATTTAGAACAGTAAGATCCTACTGCATTCAATTACATTGCAAAGTAACACACTTGGGGGGAGATTTACTAAGATTGTATGCCGTGTTTGCATCACACAAGTGATGCAAATCGGCCTAAAATCTTTTTTCCGATTTACTTTCCAGCGCTAAACTTGTTTGGCGCTGGAAATAACGTGAAAGCAATGTAAAGCTGTGCATAGTACTGCTTTGCATTACTTAGCACCATGGGGGCATACCATGGCTGGAGCTTGGGAGTTCCCATGCAACCACCCAAAGTTTATGATGCTAAACCCTATTTACTAAATAAAGAAGACAGGGTTTTAGGGTTAGAAAACTGTGCCCTTTTGAAGTAGGTGCAACGAAGGAGAAATGCTTTTAATTTCTCCTTCCTTCCGACTTAGTATGTGTGCTGCACATTACAGCACACATAGAAAGACGGAAAAGGATTAAAGTCAGGCTATGCATAGTATTTTGTACTGAAAGCGTATCCTTCCAGTACAAAATCGATGCTAGACTCACGGAGACACCCTTGCACTATGGCACAAATGTGTCCTTGTGGCGCACGGCAGTGGATTTCTGCACCAGAGAAAGGGGAGGAGAGTGCCACAATTCTGTAAATATAGCGCTCTCCTCCTCTCTCCTTTTCAAGCAATGCAGTGCAGCATTTGCGGCTGCTGCACTGCCCTGCGTGAGTAAGTGGCAAATCTGGCTCACAGTGTTTGCATCTCCTGAAAGTTTATGCACAAACCCAGGTTTTCCTGTGTTCATATGCTGCATCTGTTCACATGTGCATATCTGCCTCAACTTGCAAATGTGGCCCCTTTTATAGCTATATATTTCACTAATGGGGCTAATTTTATTTTGGTGATTGAATATATTTTCTCTCTCAGTCCAACCCTCACCACTGCTTTCAGAGTTGGTTGTGAAAGAAACCTCTCATTACCGGTCATCTTTAGAGGTATGGATCAGGCCATGCTAAAAGGAGCTTAAACAAGAAGACATAGTTTTATATTTTTTATTTGTTTATCAATTTATACTGTGTTTTATCTAGCACCACATTGCTCCTTGTCCACTTCAGAAAACTAGAAGGGAAGCAAACTGGAGAAAATATATTAAGGGAGTGCCAATGCCCAATTCCAACCAGATAGAAGGGATTGTGATGATCTGAAACCGCGGCATTCGTCAATTGTTCCCTTTGATGCACTTACTTGTAGTTGATATCGACAGGGAAAGGTGGATCACCAAGACTTTGCTCAACTGAAGATAGTTGTGTTTCCCTCGAGCGAGGACTAAGTGGGGGTGCTCCTTGAGACCCTTATGGGTGAGTAGTGCTCTCTATCAATCCTTGATTGATTGGTGCTCTACATACTCAAACCCTAGACTTCCAATGCCAATCATGTCTGTGCTTCATGCCATTAGAACATCTGATTCTCTGCAAAGTGCAACCATGCTCTAACATCCCTAGTGTAGATATATGGTGGAGAAGTCATCCGACAGCAAGGATGCATGCATGAACATCGATTCACCATGGGCAGTGGAAGTAGCTTCACGCACTCTTTGACCATGAAAGACATGACAGGGTTGGCCCTTTGTCTCACCTTTAGCCTCTCACCAACTCACATATAGTCTGGGCCGTCATTTTTTGTTCTACAATTAACAAAACCAATTACAAGGAGGTGCGTTTTGCAGGGGTTTCATGCCTTATGCAGGTTCGTAACTTACACACATGAAAGAGTTTTCATCCGCCACCATTACCAGTGCATTGCTGTCTCTGAAGGTTGGATTTAAGGGCCTCTTGCAAGAAATGTTAGTGTGAATTGAATTGAATGGGGATTTATATAGCGCAACTATGCCCATGGGCGTGACTGAGCGCTCTGTGTCTAAGAACCTGTACCCATAGCACAGCAATCTGTCTGCATTTAAAATGGTTGACTCCTAAGGGTCTTGGAAATCTTAAACCATAAGTGTTTGCAAATGCTGTAGTAAATGTTTCCTAATTGTTGAAACCTTCAGTATTGTTTTCTAAAAATTCCAGAGGATCAGTGACCTAATCTTAATTTGCTTTGCTCCTCCTTTTGCTTATGTGGGAGATTACTGATTTCGACCTTTGAAGAAATCCAAATTATACAGGATCCATCCTGATGTGGAACTGTCCAAAAAAGAGGAAAATGCATTCCCTAATCACACAGCACAATCCAGCAGCTTTGGGGCTCTAGGTCATTCAATGGGTTTCTCTCACTGCAAAGAGAACTTCAGTAATCCAGGGGGAAAGAATGCATGTTCTCAATTTAAATAATGAAGACAGTTACTGCTCATTTGGAATGACATAGAAAAATACAGGAAGTAGATCAACTCCATTACCATTGTTGCAGCGGTTCCCAGGGCAGCACATGCCGTCTCTATGGCAACGCTTCTTTTTCCTCCTGCAGAGCATGCAGGAAGAAGGTCCCTGATGCGGGTTGTAGCAGTATCTTCCTACTTCACACTCCTTGTCGTTGGCGCATGGGTAGACCTGGAGTCAACACAGGAAAGAAAAATAAAACAAAAGGAACATTAGCTACTACGCTCAAGTACAGCGATGCTTGAACAATACATTAAGTAACAACACAGCTTCCATTTTTCTAAAGACAAAAACAAACATTTAAAATAATCGCATAGTAGTCTGCTTATATTGCAAGCAAAAGTGGCGCAGTTATTTATTCCGACTTCGTATATTTTACTTCCTCTTGCATACGATGAATCTGTTATATGTTGTAGAAAAAATATTAGTGTGTAAAAAAGTTCATTGTGCTTCAAAACCATGATTCATAGAGAAATGTGTTAGATTTTCGAACTGCAAAACATGCTTTCGATGGCAGGAAATTACTAAAAATTGAGGATTTTTCTTTCTTGTAAGATTAGAGTTAGGAGGAGAAGAGGTATGGCGACTGCAAAACACACTGAACACCCACAAACTTGAAAGTTTCTGGGTATTCATTGACATTTTGCTGCAATTACACTACCCTAGAACAAATGTTAAAGTACTCCTGTTTCAGAGTGGAGCAAGAGCCTGGGCAGGCTAGGGAAAGGGATGCCCCTATATTTAATTCAGGTCCAGAGAACAACTGAGGTGATGTATCATTGCAATGGTCGCAAAAACAGGTCGCAATGTGCGACAATGCCTATTGCAACCAGTGTGGAATACTGCAAACTGACCTTTGTGCTAATATATCGGTTAGCAAAATTACAGATTGGACAGAGTCGCCATAACACACCCCTACTTAATATGTAGTTTGCGAATTGAGACTCAATCTGATTGGTAACAATCACAAGGATGGCGGCCTGTAAGTGTGAGTAGACCACAATATCTGTGAATATTTTTTAAACAGCAGCCCAGTTTTCTTGAAGGAAACAGGGCTGCTTTATATCTTTTACAAAGTTTCTCTGAAAGTTGGACTCAGCCCACTTCCACAGAAACTTTTTTGACACTTCCTAAGGAGAAAAGTAGCCCCTTCCCTTTCACAGTTTTACTGCTCTAATTTAGGGCGTCTGTACCTTTCCAAAGGTTTGCAACGAGTACCCTTGTCCCCATCCATTGATATATATATATATTTGGTACCAATTCACAATTTGGAAGGGTTGTCTATAGCACACACCTTCCAAATGGGGAACTGTATCTATTCATATTCCATTTTTTGGTGTCAGTAAAGGTTTACTGACTGATAAAATGAGTTTCGTACATTAGAAAAATCTATTTCCTGGTCAAAACCCTCCCGTTTTGCAAATCAGACCATTTGCAAAAATAAAATAGGTTAGGTCATCAAGCTCAATGTTTTTCCAAAGGGAAATGATATGTAGAAAAGCTAGTCAAAGAAACTAACACACCTTTCCCTAGATTTATTGATTCCAAAAATCTGCATGTGTGAAGCTGGGAGGGAGGAATTCTTCTTAAAGTGAAGAAGGAACAGTGCTTAATTTGTAAAAAACATAAGTGCCAGGACTCTCATCAGGAGGCCACCGCTGCTTGCACCAAACATGGCTCCTCACATTGCTGCAGATGGCAGTACCAACACAATCACTAACCATCACACAACTACAAGTGTGATAATCCAGCCTATTCCAGGCCCCCAAAGCAATAAGAATGACTGGGGTGGCAGTCAATACTCCTTTTGAATGTATATTGAATTAATACTGTTGTTGTGCTTATCTCTTAATTAGACAGACAGCACCACCATGTAGTAGACTGTTAGATGTCCCGGTGTTGACAATAAAGTGCTGGTGCCGAGCACCTGAAACCACCGGCCCAAATTAAGCACTCAGAAGAAATACTTGTAGGGCTCTTTTTGAATCTCTAAAAAATCAGGGCCAGATTTTCTAAGGGATAGCATAGCCCTTGCACCACGTAAGGTGACTCAAGACTACATAAGCTCTTAAGTCAGATTTACTAAGCCACGCAAGCCACCTTGCATGGCCCTGTGCGGCTAAGTAAATCTAGAGTAACACAAGGCAGTGGTAATTACTGCCTTGCATTACTCTGAATTGGGAACGGGTCGCATTGGTGGAGTGTGGGTGTTCCTAAGCATCCACTCACTATAAGGAGGTGTTTATTTCTCCCTGTTATTTCCCATTTATACATATTCCACAGCACATATAGGAATAGGGAAATACCTCTGAGGATTGTTTTTCTGAAGGAAGGTGTCCTTTCCTGCACAAAAACAATCCTGTCTGTAACTCGGGCACCCTTGCACCACTGTGAAAGGGTGCCTGCCTTGGTACCAGGCAGCACTCATTGCGACAGGGCATGGAGAGAGCAGGATTGCGTCATTTGTTAGTAGATATGGTGCACTAACGTCAAGTGGCGCAGCAAGCTGTCTGGCTGCGTTGCATGACTTTTTAGTAATCGCGGCCCATGTATCTGCTTCTAAAGTAATGGGAGAAGATTTCTGAATTTTTCAAGATTACCTGTTGGAATCCGTTCCCTTCGTATCATGTATGAAACTATGCCTGAGCCTGAAAGTCTTTATATGCTTTCAGTGGCCAGACTTTTGAGAAGTGTGTTGTTTTAACTTGAGGGGTATTAATGAACCCTTTTTTAAATAAATATATATGTTACTGAATGTGATTTTACCACATTACCACAACTGAAAGATAAAGATAGTCTTGAAATATGTTGTTATTGTCATATGATGATAACTATTCACGTCGTCCAAATGTTAATTTTAGAATGCTACTTCATTTTTTTAAATACACAAATTATATTGTCTCTTTCTACTGTAGGAAAGTGGGCTTTTGTTGCAGTTGTTGCCCCACTTTGTGCCCCCTTTTCAGCTATTAGATGCTGATTTTCAACTCTGACAATGAGCTTTCGCCTGCTAACCAGACCTCATTTCCAGTGCTCTTTCCCTAAAACAAGGTGAAATCTAATTGTTCTGCAATTAGCTAAGTACTTAAGCACACCTGTTTATGTATAGGATTTTTAGAGCGATGGAATCACCCCTGTAGGGGTATCTCCACGCTATATGACAGAGAAGGTACAGGACACGCATAAATCAGTCCCCGAACAGTTCAGTCTTCAGGAGTTTCCTGAAGCGGAGCAGGTTTGGGCATTTGTGCAGGGCCTCCGGCAAGGAGTCCCAATATTTCGGGGCAAGGTACGCAACAGTTCTGCTACCTGTGTGTGCTTTCCTGTAGCGAGGGACCGCGAGCAGCCCTTTCCCTTCAGATCTAAGCAGTCTACTTGGGCAATAAATTGTAAACTTGTCTGCCAAATAGAAGGGACTTTTACCATAGATTGCTTTATGGGCGAGGCAGCAAAGTTTGAATTTGATTCTTTTGTGGCTCGGAAGCCAGTGGAGCTGTTTCAGCAGTAGCCTGGAGGCAGTATGTGGCGGCTTTTTGAGAGCCAAGCATGCAGCACCATTCTGAGTTATCTGTAGTCTTCTCAAAAGAGATTTGTTTGCTGATACTACCCGAGCATTACAGTAGTCAAGACGACAAATGACCAGTGCCAGGATCAGAGTTTTACGGACAGATAGAGGCAGCCACTGGAATAGTCTACGCATAAGCCTCAGGCTGTGGTAGCAGGTCCCTGAGGTTGTCATAATATGGTTAACGAGACATCCAAGTGGACCCCAAGTTTTTATGCAACAGAGGTTGGGATCGGGCGGGGCCCAAGACAGCCGGCCACCAATTAGGGGACCAGGTTGTTTGAGCTGGGCCAAACAGCAGGATTTCGGTCTTGGCCGCATTTAACTGGAGACAGTTCTCAGTCATCCAGGAAGATATGGCTAACATGCCCTTAGTGAAACGATGTTCAACTAGCTCAGTATCCTTATCAAAGGAAAAGAGCAGATGGGTATTGTCAGCATAGGAGTAGGGAGGAAAACCATACTCTCTAATAATCTTGGCAACGGGGGGCCACATAAACATTAAACAAGGCCGGGCTCAAACAAGAGTCCTGGGGCACCCCCTTAGTAAGCTTCAAAGTTTGGGAGCGAAAGGGGCCAAGATTGATTGTCTGGGTACATTGATCTAAGAAGCTAGTGAGCCATTTAACCCCTTACGTGCTCCTATCGGCCGTTGGCCGGCGGTAGCACTCCCTCCCCAGTGCTGCCATCGGCCAGCGGCCGACGAAGCCCCGTCCACCCTTTAGAACACCCGCACTGCGGCAGAAAAACCACCACGGTTAAGGCGTTAAATGCCTGTCCCTGCACTCCAGACTCTCTCAATTGATAACCTAATTTCTGATGAGAAGCAGTGTCGAAGGCTGCTGTCAGATCCAATAAAATCAGCAGCACAGCCTTGTTGTTGTCCAACTATATTTTTATATGATCTGCAACACCAATAAGGGTAGTCTCCGTAGAGTGATTGGGGCTAAACCCAGACTGGGAAGGGTCGAGGATACCTTGAGATTCAAGATAACCCATCAAATGAGTGTTAACATACCATTCTACCATTTTGCTCAAAAGTGGCAGAAGCGAGATGGGGCAATAGTTGGCAATCTCTTCAGTAGGTAGATGAGTTTTCTTCTTGATTGGTAGCACTTGAGCGGCCTTCCAATCAAGAGAGAGAACCCCTTCATGCAAAGACATATTGAGGATGTCACAGATGAGAGGAGCCAGGAAAGGAGCTAATAGGGAAAATACATGAGCCTTCGACCTCACTTCTTAAGGTACGGGGTGTGAGTTACAAAGATGCCCGAGATGGGGGCCCTGAGGAAATTGATCGTAGATTAGGGTTATTTTATCATCAAAATGTTTAGCTATTCTGTCACAGAGACCCTGAGAAGGGAGCATCTGCTGGGTACAGGCTATGGGATTGGTGAAAGTGTTAAGAATTTTAAAAAGTTATTTTGTTGAATTAACTGCCTGATTGAGTTTTAATATGACCCTGGCCGTTCATGCCTTTTTACATTTTCTATGATAGGAGGTGAGAGCTATTTTATTGGTAAGTTTCTCTGCTTCTGAGGGGCTTTTACGCCAAGTTTTCTCCAAGTGTTTGCATATAGATTTTTCCTTGCGTAAATCAGACGTATACCAATCTGCCAATTTTTTATGAGTATTCATTTGTTGCTGTTTCAGGGGGGCAAGAGTATCTATCACTAGAGTAATGGCCTCATTGAATACCGTGAGCTTCTTGTTGGAATTCCTGTAAGCCCCTAATAAATGATACCTAGGGCATGGGTGTTAAAGAGGGCCTCTAAGGGCTGCAGCATATCTTAAGCCACCCTAAGGGACCCTTATACAAATTCCACACAGACTGCCATTGCAGGCTGTGCGACATGGTGCAAACCATAAGTGAAAACATGACATGACACACTCCGTGTGTAATGCAGTCACTGCATCTAACATATAGAAGCCATCTCTACAGCATTATTTGTATTTTATGTGAGAACATATCTGCATGAGTAGATATGCCCCTTTGATGTCTAGTTCTATTACTAGATATTGCAAGTGACCAGGGAACCCATCTTAAGATATATACTGAGCACTGGTCAAAACAGGTTCCCCAGCTACATAATGGCTTCACTGAACCATGGTGTTTGGTATCAAACACCTCATACTAATAAACCCACACTGATTTCAGTGATGGATTTATTAATAAATGCCCCCAGAGGGTACCCTAGAGGTACCCTCTAGGGTACCCCCTGATCGCTACTAGCCTTCTAGTGTGTTGGCTGACTGGTCCAATCAGCCTGCCACCATAGACATTTTTCTGACCCCCTAGGCGGTGATTTTGTAGTTGAAGCCAAGCGTGGGGGGGGGGCTCTGTTCCCTCTCTTTCAAATCTTTCTCGTTGCCTTCAGGGTGCTCCTTGAAGGCGGCAGGTAGGATAAGGCTGAGAAGGGGCAGAATGCAGCCAGCAATCCACAAAGACACATCTCTGGTCCTCTCTCCCTTTGTCCTGATAGGTGCAGATTGCAGCCAGCTGTAGACAGGACAGTTTGTGGCGGCGAGGTCAGATAATTGCTGGAGGGTTACAGCACAAAGATAAGGCAAAGTGGGGAGTGGCCTCTGTGACATCACCTTCATTCTTTGATCACTAGATTGGTCACAGGTACCTGGAGGGATATCAGCAGGTCAAGTGCAGGGCCTGTATAGGCAGCACTTTCCTGTGCTAATGGCCCTGTGAATCAAGGATTTGAGAGGATGTGGCCTAACGGCTAGAGCGGTCGACCTCGAAGCTGGGGAACCAGGTTTGAGTCTCGGCAGGGATGTCCAACATTCTGTGAAATGTACCTAGAAACGAATGTGTCAATTCGTACCACAACTGGTGCTAAGTTAAAGTGCTCTGATACCTTTGGATCGAGTTTGCGCTATATAAAACAAAACAACAAAAAAAGAGGTGAAGGGAAAAATCTTTTGTCCTCTCATCCCCCCAACCCATTTCTTATGTGTCTCCCACTTCAAAATCTCTGGGGGGTAAATTTCCCATGTACCCCACACTTCCTACGCCTTGGTCCAATCCCCTCGCCTCAAAAGGGCACAGTCAGGTTTTATCAAATTCGACACATACGACAAAATACACCGTCTCGGAGGAATTGCTCTTGAGTGCAATTTTTGCACCAACCTTTCCACCAAGAGAACGGGGCAAAATATAGGGGCATAATATCAACAACTAGCGATATTTATTGCTAAATAAGCTTAGCGAAATTTTTTTTATCGACGCGTATCGCCGGATTTTATCGCAGAGATAACGTGCTATTAGCAACATTTATCTCCAAAGCAATGAAATATCCGATGAAAGCGGCGAAATGCGTGAATATCGCTGGAAATCCAGCGATATTCAGGCATTATCGCTATTAGGAACTTAGCCTGAATATCCAATATTATGGATATACAGGCTAAGAACTGGTCTGAGCAGGCGTTTGTTTTCAGCGATATTCGCGCTTAGAGTGAATTTTTTCATCGCTACGCCTGCGTTGAAAATAAGTGATAGCGATGTTAGCGACTGCTTTAAGTCGCTAACAGGTTGGGTACGCCCACTTTGCATGTCATTAGCGATAAATATCGCTGACATGCAAAGCGGGCCCCAAACCGCTCGCTATCACCTAAAAGCTGTCGCTAACTGATGTTAGGGCTTTGCAGACGAAAACGGCTGCAAAAGCGGCGATAATTTCATTGCCTTGGTAATATTCCCCATTTTTTGCACCTGTCAGTCAAAGCCCACATTCTGCTAAATGATACCTCACCAGTGCAACATTGTCTGGTGGCTCTGCAGTTAATCCCATGCTGTTTATTGTTCATGTTATGAAGCTGCATTTCCTCGTGTTACCGCAGAAGTCTGGAAGTTGTTACTGTAAACATGAATACAGGGGAGCTCCTTTCGGAATCTTATGTGGACCAACGCGTTTGTGTTCCACCGCTCCGTCCTGATCTTATCTTCTGAAAAAGCCAGCATCTAATCATTTAAAGGTTATGTCAGAAAGGGAACCGGAAAATAACATCAGCCTCCGAAAGCAAGAGAAATAACACGTCCCTAAAAACAATGGAATATTTGACATTACTGCAGACTAAGCCGCGCCAAAGAGGATTGTTCCAATTACACCCTCCTCGCATGGAAAACTGGTTAATGAATGAACCTGCCTAGCACATGTTCCACTTTACACTTTCTGATCCCAAGCCCAAAAATACACGTGACCGAAAAAAACGTGTCCGAATCCACGAAACTCTTCAGCGACCGAATGAAATAATAATTCTTAACATTATTAGTATTGGGCGATCTGCCATGAAAATGTGTCCAGGGCCGCCACATTACGAAATAAAACACAGCTTCCGCCCTCCCCCGCACTTTGATATAAAACACAGCTCCGCTACACCCTGCCCCCGCACTTTTGGTAAATAACTGATAGAAAAGGATAGAAGGCCCAGTAAACCGCAAACACAATCTCATCTTGTTCCCTCTTGGCTACAGACTGCTTGGACAGATCTATTTTTTCCAAAGTTTAACACATGCTATGAGTGAGTTTTGGTCAGACACTTGTTCAAAGCTAGAGGACTTTGTTGCCTATGGTATTTCATTTGTCTCTGTTTGGTTCGATGTCTTTCCCCCTAAATCAGTGGGGTAGCAAAGCGGGGCACGGGGGGGCGACATAGGTTTTGGGGGCGGCCACTGGCGCTCCCCCTTACGTGCAATTGTTGCGTGCGGCGGCTGCAGGAATCGCCAGCAACCCCTCGCTCTTAAATTCGACTGCCGCGGGTGGAAAACGCATGGGCCGCCCTTCGCGGTCTAATGCCTAGCTACGCCACTGCCCTATTGTTTGCATTTGTTAAGGTCTAGAAACATTTCGGTCTCACGGTGTTCTGATTGGTTGAGCAGTATTCCTCCACTTGTGTCTTCAAAAGACTCGGGGGCATATTACCAACAAGTAGCGATATTTATAGCTAAATAGGCTTAGTGACGATTTTTTTATCGCTGCCTATTATTGGATATGTTAGCGGAGAAAACATGCTATTAGCAACGTTTTTCTCCATTGTGCTAAAATATCCAGCGATAGCGGCGAAATGCATGAATATCGCTGAGAATACAGCGATATTCACGTATTAGCAACGAAATGCTCTTAGCCATGTTATCCACCTCCCATTGGATAACATGGCTAAGAACTGGTCTCGGCAGGTGTTAGCATTTGGAGATATTCGCGCTTAGCGCAAATATTTCAAACGCTAAGCCTGCCTTGCTAATAGGCGATAGCGACGTTAGCGACTGCTTTCAGTCGCTAACTGGTTGGGTACGATCACTTTGCATGTCATTAGCGATAAACATCGCTGACATGCAAAGCGGGACCCAAACCGCTCGCTATCGCCTAAAAGCTGTCGCTAACATCAGTTAGCGACGGCTTGCTAATAGGGCAATAGAATTATCGCCGCTTAGCGGCCGAAAACTGCAGCTAAGTCAGCAATAATTGCCTATAGCCTCCTTTGGTAATATGCCCCATGTTCCTTTGTAAGCATCTGGTGGCACGCTCCTACTCCATCCTAGTTGTCCTTTGTGTTGCCTTCCCTTGCTTATGTTTATCACTGCATCCTGCATTCCCTCTCTGTGGGCCTGATTCACAAAGGTAGACTTACACTTTCATGTAAATTTACGATTGTTATTCACAAAGGGATTTACGAGTAGCAGAGATAGGTCTTTTCATGAGGGAAGACTCCACACACATGAAGATACTACTTGCTATTTCTGCCGCTGCACCAGCATTGGTCAACCACCCATCATCACTTCAGTCCCCTCTCGCATTCCCTCATTGGTTCCTGCCTCTGTGTTAGCATCAGATATTTTAGGCAGAAACTTATGGCCTAATGTACAAATCCATTTTGCTGTTGCAAACCCCACAATTCTCAAAGTCACATGGTTTGTTGCCGCAAAGGCACATTTTGTTGTGTCCTAAACTCTTTTTGGAGAGCCTGAAAAGCACTTCTGACTCACTAAATTATTTTACAGACCGATCACCAATATGGAAGGACATGAAAGGAGGTCCTCTACTATTGGAGATGCTGAATTGTATGCATTAATGGTTTGTGGCTACACCACTATCTCTCTGTGTTTGCAGCCAATCACATGGACTTACAAATAATTATTTACCTAATTAATATTCATTAGGTAAGTCATTCTGTAACCTCCTGTGACTAAAAAGACATTTTGTGATTAGACATATTGCAACACTGGCTTTTAGCCTATAGGTCTTATTGCTAGATGAAAAACTAGTCGCAAATATCCAGTGCACAATTTGCGACCCCTTGTTGCGACCAACATTTTTTAACATTACCTCAAATTTGTTGTCTCAAGATTTGTTTAACACTTTTTCACTTTCGTTTTAACTGCTGGATCTACATGTAAATTCTGGAACCTATGCCATTTCAAATAATTTTTCACCCCATTTGTGGTAAAGATTTATTGCAAATGCATGGGAGCAACAGCGCGCGAGCAACTGTTAATCACAGTTCTTTTTTTAAATGCGTCCTTGCACCAAAAATTGATACGCAAATGAAATTTGCACTAAAATATGGCGTGAAATGATGGATTTGCATTTCACATAGTTACATGTAATTTCACGTAATTTTGATGAAATTTCACATCATTATGTGAAAGCAGATTATGCGCTTTTCCACACCCCTGGTTTTTTACTTTGGTTAACTGAAAAATTAGCAATTTTAGGGCAAGTAATGAAGTGTTTTTCTTTGTGAACGTGTACTTGATTCTAATTCATTCTGACTGATACCCATTAGAATCATTTTGAATACTTCAAATCACTTTGAAGATTTAGTTTTATTTTTGATTTTCCTTTGCAGACAAACTATAGCTGATTACATCTGCTAGGGATCAACTTAAAGTCA
Source organism: Lissotriton vulgaris (assembly GCF_964263255.1). NCBI lineage: Eukaryota > Metazoa > Chordata > Amphibia > Caudata > Salamandridae > Lissotriton > Lissotriton vulgaris. The sequence continues at coordinate 1,531,355,584 of NC_141689.1, read as the reverse complement.
AAATAAAACTGAACCCCGAAAGTGATTTTATCTGGTTTTCAAATAAAAATACTCTATCACTGACTGGGTGGTCTACAACCTCGTTCTGGTCACTTACTAGTTAGATGAGGTAACTGCTTGCAACACATGGGATGCTGTGGTGCTCCACAGTACTCCCCTCCTCCTGGTGTAAGGTGCCCCGAGGCTGTCAAAGGGATCGGGGTCATAGAGAGGTTGTCATGGATATAGTTGCAACCCTGAGCCAAGCTAAATGTAATCATGCAGCTGTGGAAGCTGCATCTTGTCAAATAATCACTCTCTGTCCCGTGATTGGTCCACATTGCCAGCTACCAAAGAGAGTCAAGAGAGGGGGCCAGTCTTTGCTTAGTACCACCAGCCCCGGGTGGGCTAGTGAAGCCAGGAGAGAGCCCAAGTCTAACCATCCAACCATCAGAGCTGACATGGCTGTTATGAGTTTAGCTGTATACAAGCACATTTACTATTCAGTCAGTGCTCGTCAGTCACTGACTCTGGAGTGTGCCCAGCCTAGTCATACTGATTTTCCTTGACCGTTCCAGTCACCTTTCTGTCATCATTACGTCATCCTCTGCAAACCAACTTGCACGAGCAGTTCTTAAAATTAAACATTCTTGGTACTGTCAACAGCTGATCATTTCCTAAAGGGATGCTCAGACAAATGATTTCCTGTCATTATAATTAGGGCTCCTGTTCTTAAGGTATTTATTTTTGGAAGAATTTCTGTCTGTATTTTCCATATTTATTGATTGCTAATTTTACTTGTATTTATCAATATTAATTTTCTGAGAAAAATACGTTGAAGCTAGTATATTTCCACACTCATTTAACTGAATGAATAAATGAATGATTTTTTTTTGCATAATTACTTAAACGTTTTGCCAAATTGCAGTGCATTATCAAGAATTACAATAAAATACGTATCTCACGACATTATAAAACATTTGTCTAAACATGTATAAAAATTTAAGACTACCGTTTGGTCTGTAGTACCAGACCATATCTAAAATGTGGCTTTGTTCTTATATTCAATATTTGTTGTTTTTTTCTTTTTTTAAAATATTAAATATTAGCAAAGGTCCGTATTCCCTGGGTTTTCGTACAAAATTAAAAACAAAATTAGTTCATTACGGGGCACAGTTGCCGCCCATGATTTTCCTCTGTGTTATTTCCGATTAGGGCCATTCGTGTCATGTTCATATATTTGCAAAATTTCACCAGATCTGAAGACTCCATACTTAACTGAAGCAGTGCCACTGCATCGGCGCATCTTCTGATCCCATGTCTCAGGAACATTGATTTTAACAGAATACGTTGACTCGTTTAATTGATAAGTGTACACTCATACTTCAATGCTTGACAGGTTTCAATGATAGGAACACCCAAAGATGATAAAACAATACATTTATATGAAAAAAGGCACAGTTTCATATCCACCTTGTGGACATCAACTGCTGTTTAAGCCTCATTACTAAAATCTCTTTCTTACCTGTCAATTCCCACAGCTTTTGGCCTGGCAGTCAAAAGTGACAGCATTTAGATTCACTGAAAAATCAACCTAGTTTCCTTTTTTATCCTCTTTAAAAAATAAATGCAGACAGGAAAATACATTTGTGTCTGTCAGTATTTATCAGTAAAATTAGGTAAAAATGGAAGACAGAGAGCCTTAAATATAATTAAGTCACTGTCCTCAGAGAGGCTGATGATCAACCAGAATCCCTTCTCTACTCGGAAAGACCACAGGGTACCGGAAGTGCTGTCTTTTGTGTGAGACTGGTGCTGACCCTCATCTCTGCCACCTTTGTGAAGCTTTCAGGGGGATCCAGCTCTGCACGCCCTGTCCCCTTCTCTGATCCTTCCATGAATACCCTAGGGTGGAAGCAGTGTCCGAGTTAGAGGCCGGTGCTTCTGTCCCTCACTCTCTGCCGCATAAATGAAGGCCTCAGAGCACAGGGGGGATACTTAAGCCCAGATATACAAAGGTATAGCATCTGGTTTGTGTTACATTTTTAATGCGACCTGATGCAAAATCCTTTATGGGATTTAGAAACCTTCGCAAATTGGTATTTGCATTGATTTGTAAGACAAAGTAATGCAAACCACCAAAAAGCACTGTTTTGTGTTATTGTGCATCAAAGGGGTATTCATGGGTGGTACATGGGTGTTCCCTTGGAACCACCCGTGTTTTTTATGCAAAACCCTATCTTTGACTAAGTGACACCCCTCAGTGTCCTGACCCTGTATCAAACTACCTGTCCCCTAAGGGAAGGTCCCAGGTGCATTCCTTAGTGTCATCCCTAGGGCAGTGCCCTACTAATGTCTGCCCCCTAAATGAAGGCCTCAGGGACAGTCTTTAGTGTCAAAGGCTGGGCCTCTCCATCTGCCTCCTCTGTGAAGGGCTCAGAGATAGACCTTAGAGCTAGGGGTTGGCAATTGCCAGTTGTGTCCCGCATATGCCAAGCTCTCTGGACCATCAATGAGGCTTTATTCCCCAACACCCAGTTCCCCTATTGCCCACAGATGAAAGGTCAGGGAAGATTTTATACAGTTTGTTGCAGTCACAAGGCCTTTCCTAGAGCTTTTCATTGCTAAAAATACAGGGACATTGCAGGTATTTGTCTCTTCACATGGACTTCATTGCTTGGTTTTAATCATGATAAAGTGTCTCTCGAAGTGTCACGCGTATGGCAATCAAATGCCACTCATTCATACACTGAAACCATGAAAATGTCACACATAAGCAATCTGAAAACTTGACAGCTCTGTTTGGAGCCAGCACTCATTGACATTTTTATATGTTGTGTGAGCTAAAGATGTGGGGATTTAAGGCATTAAAACTAGATCAATGTAGAAGAGGATCTTGGTTTACTGGACAGCCAGCCCCACACATCTATTTGCCTTCGTTCATGTGGATAAGGTAACAATGGGTGGGTAAGTGTTTTTCTGCCCAATACCCAATGACACTCACTGCGCACAGTGACAGCCAAGCAATTCCTTATCACCAATGAGCAGCCTGGTTTTATTTTGTTCTCCAGAGGAAGCAGCTAGGCGGCTCACTATGAGAAGCTGGAAGGTATTTCTAATGAAAGTCCACATTGTGAAGTGAAGTGAAGTGAAGTGAAGGAGTTTTATAAAGCGCGACTGCTGCCCGAAGGCGTCCAAGCCTTGTAATAAATGAAGGGATAATGCAGCTGGAGGACGTTGTATGGTAGGCTGCCACGCAGCCACAGCACAGTGTGTATGATGGAATGACTCATGACCAGATGTGCTAATAGGGCAGTTGTAAAATCTGGGAGCAAATTGAGCACCAACTTGTGGCCTACCTAAGACCTGATTGGTTGCCTCTCAAAATTTCCATTTAGAGAGAGTTGCAGAATGACCCGTCTAAGGAATATTAATTAGCCAGTGTGACTCTCTGGGATTGTTTATAAACACAGGAATGGTGAACAAGCAACCACTGCAGACTACCACCCTATATCACCATTCCAAAATATTAAACATGTTTTAAAACAGCCCATGTACCTTAAAGGAACACATATGCCTTTAGCATGCTTTCGGGAAGTAATTTGGAGATTTAAGCATACGCCCTATCCGCATCCACTCTCCTATCTTCCCCCCCTGTAGCAGCTTGACATTATTTGCAACTGGGAAACTGTCCAACAGAAACAGTTCCCACTTTGTGAATGTGTTACCACCCCCCTTTGAGATGTTGATAACTTTTAAATGGTCCGCGACTGCAATTGCAGACATAAACCATTGATACATCTAATTGTGAATCACCATTAGGAGGAATGCCCCTTTCACACCCTCTCCTATTTGTGACTCAGAATGAATCTTAGAGCCCCTGTTGTTATTTGGGAAGGCTTATCCGAATCACAAAAGAAATTAAGTACATGGCAAAAAACATTTTAAGCTTCCAAACCCTATGATTTTGTGAATTGCAGGGTTTAGTATGGTCCATCTGGCCCAGAGTGTATTCATACTTTATCTGTATGCAGTTCACTCTTTGATATAGACTGATCACACATATAGCCCTCAAGTAAGGCAGAGTTCACAGAAACACTGTCTTGGAACTCTTGCATGTTGCAGAATTAAGTCGCGTATTTGGGCCACATGTGCGTAAGGGAGATTCGTGTGTTGAGTAAAAGGGGGATCTCTCTATATTCTGAGCACTCTAAATATGGCCCAGATGCTGGGGACTAAAAAAAGGATTGTTTTCCGGACGCCTGCAAATAATGATGTGGATCTCTGGAGACGCCATCTGTCTCGAAGGATGCTCCCTCTGCTCCCCGTGTGGTCTGTCGGTGCTCTGGTAGACTGCTGCAGCTAGGGCAGTGCTTCGGCTGCGTAAAGCATGCTTCCGTGTCACTGAAGAACACCCTGAAGTTCACAGAGCGGCTGGTTGCCTTCTGGAGACCAAGTAGCAGGAATAGAATACCACAGCTCTTGGTGATAAAGTTCGTCTTGTTGCTGCAAACATGACTAACAAGTGTACATCTGAAACACGTTCAGATGTACACTATCCCCTATAAAAATGTGATGAGCCTGAGAAAATACTGGGGCCATTTCTATCACTCTTTACAAATGTAATAGGGTTGATCTTCCTGTATATCTGTGCATCTGTCTCTTATGGGGATCCCAAGATCAGATTTGGGATCAATGCACATGCACTTAGTGATTGTTTTCTGGTGGAATCCATGGGCCATATTTTCATGCTGACTATGAATGAATTGTTCAAGGTGGAGGACATTGCTGGTCATGGAGCGCTGATGCCCATCTGGGTCATTGGCATAGTCCCTCAATAAACGTGCTGTGTCCAAGTAGCAGAAGTGTGATGGAAAGTAAATGAGTGAAATATCAGCCACCTTTAAGCTAGAGTTCTCAAGTGTACTGTGATAATGATAATTTTAGGGGAAAGTATTGTTGTGTTTGTTTTCCAGTTGGGGCTTCATCACTATTATCAGTCACATCAAAAGGATGACTTTGCCAAGATCATCATAACTCACCACTTCAATATGAAATTATCTCCTAGGTGGACAGTTCTATCATATCATCTTCTCAATCAAACACTGGATCACGGTTATGTCACACATACACATTAATCCCAAATTATATAGGCTAAATCTGAAGGCCATGCCCCATGTGAGGTTTCTCCCCTTGGAGTCAATATCCCAGTTATATCACAGAAACAGCAGATTCGGTAGAAGAAAATCAGGGAACACAGTAGGAAATTGATAACACTTGCTGAAAATCTCAAACACTCACCCGTTCTCTATGTGAGTGAAGTATAACCACTGCAAGTCAGAAATATCCCAAACTGGAACATTGTTTCCCACTAGAACCACCTACAAGATGCCCACCAGTATATTATGCATCCTAAGAACCAGGACTAAAACACATTCCTCTTTAAACACCAGAAACGTGTGTTCAATTAACATGTATACTAGCTGTCAGTAAACAAATTGCCTCTTATACTTCCCATCTTAACCTTCCTGTTGGACAAAATCTGAAGAAGCTGGTCTACTCTCATTTCTTAAGCCTTTATCATCCCCTTTTCTGTTGATGGTGCAAATCCAGAAAGAATTACCAAAGACACTGATTACTCATAACCACACACCTGTCTTCAAATTAGATGTGCCTTCCTTTTCCATTATAGGTGGCCAGAATGATTAGTAAATTATGCACTTTACCTGCAGTTCTACATCAGCCTTTAGCGTTTCTAAGAGTTATAAACTGAGCCCCTTTGCATTGGCAAATATTAACATATTTTAGCCCTGTCACAAAACTCACCGCAAGTCTGTGGACGCTCTGTTTGCCGCCATAGTGGGTCGGAGTCTTCCGTGACCCTCGCCGCCACTTTCAGCGCCAGGACGACAGCCCCCAGCAGCACACACAGCGCGCAAGCCGCCACTACATTTCTCAAGCGCCAGGAGGCGTTCTTAAGGAGAACGGGCTCCAGTGGAGCGGGAGCCCTGTCACAAAACTCACCGCAAGTCTGTGGACGCTCTGTTTGCCGCCATAGTGGGTCGGAGTCTTCTGTGAACCTTGCCGCCACTTTCAGCGCCAGGACCACAGCCCCCATCAGCACACATGGCGCACACGCTGCCACCCCATTTCTCAAGTGCCAGGAGGCGTTCTTAAGGAGAACGGGGTTCCGGGACAGCCGCGGGCGGCACAAGGCCAAGGGCGGGCCAGTCTGTGCTCGTCACAGGCCGCCTGAGGCCGGGCTGGGCCACCTCCCTGAAATCCAGACCAAAGATTAGAGCTGGTGGCACAAGGTAAAGTGAACAGTACCATCTAACTGCACATCAATCTTTATTTATTAGTAAATAATTGGACTACCTTGTGATATTGATATGGCGAACAAAGGTGAGGGGGCTGTCGGGACATTAGATGCTTTTATCGTTAGGGCTGAGTCCCTGCTTAAGCACAAAATTTAACTGACAGAACGTCACTTGTCCTTGGATCCTGCCACATTGTACTCGCGCTTATCGCTAGGAGGCCAGAATATCGACAATGCAACACATGTTACTCCTAATAAATCAATCCTAACTGAAGCTCGCCCTGCTTCTCAGTCTTTATCTCCGCTATGTCTTGAAGCTCCTGACTCAGCAGTCCCAGAAGCATTAGGTATTAACACCAGAGCACGGACAGCCGGCCCCAAAAGAATGATAAAGCAAAATCGCAACCTGTAAAAAGGAAGAGGGTCGTAGGGGTTACTAAGTCCAAAAAATCCAAAGGCTGCCCATCATCCAGCAATGCATTAGACTCGGCGGCTACTTACACGACCACAGTGGGCACACAGACTGATGTCGCCACTAACTATGTCAGCAACAACAGCACATAGGAATCGAGGATGATGTTGTTCCCTGTTTTGCCCTGAAGCTGATTGAAGCTGCCTTAATGGACATTAAGACTGTAATTGAGACTAAATTTAACCTACTGTGGGGGGAAATGGAATCTTTAACTTTTCAATTATCTAATTTCACAACTCGCAATGATAAACCCGTACAAAATATAGATAAGGATGGTATGCCTATACCACATATGAGTAACACTTCTGGTCCTTCGTTACATCTAGGCCCTGCCTCGAACATAGATAGCATTCCTGTCACTACACTCATAGACCACAGTAGTAGGAACTCATTTGATGGCCAAAACTCCTGCAGGGACTATAGGTACTATAGGATGAGTCAGGTGGTTGCTCTGGGGAATACTGTACCGGTACCAGGAAGAATAAGTCTAGTCCCCAAAACCTTGAGCCTCCCTGGTAATGACACTGGTGCCAGCAGGGGTATTCCTAGTGGCCCTAGAAGCGCCTCTCTTAAACCAAATACTGACGTGCTAAGTTTACCCCCCGCCTCCTGTCCCTACGTGTTAGTGCTGGCTGGGGTCCCCGAATTAGCAAGGAACCAAAGGGAATCCTGGGCAGACCTTCGTAATAAGTCCGTAGAATGGCTCTGTAAACATAAGAGGTTCTCCTCTTCGAACATGAGCGACATTCTCATGGCCAGAAGAATAGGATGGGTCGACCACTTGGGGAAAAACATAGATGGCGACTGTGTTATTCTCAACTTTCGTAGACCGCAGATGGTCCGCCGATTATTAAGTAGTTTTTAGCAGCCCCCCTCAGCTAATACCAACATTAGTGCGCTCCCTTTGGGCTATTTTTATAAGGCATCTTTTCAAAACCCAAGGGAGGCTCACACTTTACCTTTTTCAACCAATAGGTTCTCTGCTTTATCTAGTTTAGATTACAGAACTGACAATCATCTCTGATGGTTTCTCAGTTGTCATCTCAACATAACCAAGCAGACTCCCAAGCCACTATAGCAACTACTAACATTCATAACGAGGCATCATCTCCAATTAGAGGTAATGGTGGAGCAAATCTGAACATCCTTAGCTGGGATGTTGCGGGGTTACAATCCAAACTTAAAGACCAAGAATGCCTATGTTTAGTTAGAGAACACGATATAGTAATGTTCCAGGAGACTTGGGCAACCCACTACTGCATATTGAGGGGTTTCATTGTTTCAATGTGGCAGCATCCCATCGTAATTTGGGCCGTCCCTCGGGGGGCCATTTTATTGGACTTTATGTAGCAGCTGGCGGGAGACTCAAAGTACTTCCAACAAACAGTTGCATTATCAAAGCTGTATTGTTCAAGAGAAAAGTTTATTTTTATTTGGTACATTTTTATAATAACGATTTTCTTTCCACCCCTAACAAGAATTTTATTGAGCGTTTTGACTTCATCTCAAATCTAGATTGCCAGCAAGACCCGGGTAATAATATGGGGATTGTTCTGGGAGGTGATTTTAATGCAAAACTTAGAGACAACCAATTGGGAGTAGAGCGACCCAATTTATCTCCCCCATGGCGTAGGGGTGCTGAGTTGTCAGTATTCCTAAGGTCCCATAATTTAGCTAATGTTATGGATCAGATGGGCGTACCAAAGATGGCTGCCAACCACCATCCAACATTTAGAGGCAGGGGCCACAGATCAACTATAGATTTTGTTTTTATTTTCATTCCACTTGTGGATTATTTAGCCATAGCAGAGGTAATCGCCACTGCTCAGGGGGGTCATAACCCCATTAAAATAGCATTGAGCCTGGCAGAACGACCAATGTTTTCATCTGATTGTGGGGCAAGAGACTTAACATTATCAACAGAAAACTTAAGATTAGTATGGAGGGGCATTAACTGTGAGGATTTGTTTAAACTAATAATTAATGAGAACTAGCCCCTTATCAATTCCTGTCTGTCACCTGAATCCCCGCACCCAGACATAATTCTGAATTTTTCGGAACTTTGCTTGGCCATTAAAACTCATCTGTCGAAGCCTGCATCATTGGACAGACAGGGTCCAGGATGGTTTGACAACGAATGCTCACTTGCTACCAGGAACTTGTGTAAAGTTTTGCAGGCCGTACCCAGGTGCGCATCGGATGTGAAATCAGCAAGGAAGGAATACAACTGGGCTATTAATCAGCAGAAGGGAGTACTCCTTAGGAACCGATGGTAAATCTTATCTCAAGCTGCAACCGACAAAAACTGTAAATATTTTGGTCCGCAGTAAGGGATTTTTGAACCGCAGGCCAGTCATTAACACCTATTAGTTGCATTGTATCTTGCGAATCCTGGGAATCACATTTTTCTAATATCTATGCACCCACCTCATCGGACATTGATCAGTTTGAACAGGGCCCATCTGTTAGTATACATATAACACTCCCCGAAGTAGAAAAAGCTATCCATCAAAGTGTCGAGAATAAGGCTCCTGGCCCTGACAGGCTACTAATAGACTTTAATAAATGGAAGCGGGAATTCTGGGCACCGCTTCTTCTAAATGTTTTTAATAACCTTATACATGCTCCGTCACCTGACACCTGGGCAAAAAGCATCATTGTCCCGATATTTAAGAAGGGGGATCGGTCGTAGCCTAGTAACTAGGTTTGGGAAGGAAATGTATGAAGTCCTTTCTTTTTCTGACAGATTCCAGTTTGTGAACATATATATACCAAGGTAAAGTTGCATTGCGTGTCAAGCAGTAAATACTGGCACCAAATCTGTTCATTCTCTACTCGGAGACCCTGATGAGTCGCCCATAACAGAAGAGAAAACAACAATTCTGCACATCGAGATGATTCTCACTGTATCCGGATTTATAAGCAGTGGCCAACAATGGCAGTCTGAACTCCATCTTTTAAGTTCTCGAGAAGTCTAAGGCTTGTTTAGGCTGAAAGTAAAGCCTTCCAGCTCAGTGGTCCTCCTCCTCTATTCCACTTGTTGATTCTTGGCTTCCTTCTCAAGAAATACCTACCACTTTTGCTGTTTCTGTCCTGTGCTTACGTCTCACACTTGCCACATCTACCCTTAAATTGCACATCTTAAACTTGACTAAATATGCCAACTACCCACAATAAATCTACTGATTTGAACAATGGTTAGAGGTATAATTCTTTCTCTTATTGATGGTGGTACTGTTCTCTTAAGTGACATTTCTACAGCTATTTATGTGCCACCATAAGCCGGCTTCTACACTGCATCATGTACCATCTCAACGGTAAAAGGAAGTTGACTACGTCACCTCCCCTGTCATTTCCTCTCCACTTGCTTCACTGTGATGCGAGGTTCACTTTCAAAATTGGACTACATTCTCCATCAACCTACAAATCTCTATAACTTAATTATTGTATAATGTTATTGATTACGTAATTCATGAAAATAAAAATAAAAGTGAAGCCACAGTTCCACCAGTAGTCGATGGGATCAAATCATGGCAAAATCATGATGCTGGGCTGTAAAGGGCCTTGTCTCCTTGTTTGCATCTTCTATAGTAAAAGGAAATAGTTTCAAAACATGATCTTGCCGGGCATTTGAGTGCACTATGGTAATTATACATAGAACTGACCCTGGCCTTGATATGAGCCTGGTCTTATTCTGAGCCTGATCTTGATCTGAGCCTTGTCTAGCGGGAACACAATCTATGGACACAGTGCATCTTAAGTACAGTGTCCTGTTAAGATAGGTCATGGATAATACATTCATAGACATCTATGAGTATCTTGAAGGTTATAGGTTTGAATTGTGTGAATTCGTTCAGCCTTTCAATGTTCTGAGGGTTCCTGAGATCAGTAGTTTTGAGATGGGTACTAATTAAGGCATGTTATCAGTGTCTAGAGAACAGACAAATGGTAGAGTGCACGGTAAAAGTGCAGGCATTAATCTGTTTGTGAATCATAATGCGTTTTCCCCATTCCACAGAACCCTAGGTGATCAAATACCCACATAGATTTGAGAGAGCACTTTATCCTTGGAAACCAAGGACCCAGAATTTGAAAGACATTCAGCAGGTTTTGTTTGCGCATGTTCAGATCAAATATAAACCTTGCTCTATCTGATGGGTTTTAGAATTCAGGCCCCTCATTTGGAGATATCCGATATTACAATACCTTAAGTCAAAGCTTAGAGGCATACTCGCTCACTGGACTATTCTGTTTATATTCCCTCGAGCCCACTTTGTTCATATTGGGGCTGGTAGGGGGAGTGCTGGCGATTGGTGCATTTGCCGCAGAGCGTCAAACGTATGTGGGGGGGTCTGGCCAAAACTCGTACCCCCCTCCTCCCCGATTTGCTACGCCACTATGCTGAGGGAGAAGAAAGATCAGCCTTGTGATCTCTTTTTGAATGACTTGAAGTTTATGCCGGGCAACACTTGGAAGTCCTACATAAACAGAATTGGAGCAATCAAGTCGCTAGGTGATTGCTGCTGTCACTATTAATTTCATTATTAAATTCCTCGCCCCTACAATGGGCCAATGAGACGCCTGCCACCTGGTGAGAAGATCATGTTAGTCCTTTCAGAAAGGTAGACAATCTCATTTTAACCCTAAAGAGTAAAAAATTTGGTTGGGCAAAGAAAAAAAGAGAACCTTCCTAGTAATAGCAGTCCACGTTTGCTGACAATTATCGCAAAAGGCTCATGAATGAATGAATTTCTCTTCTGTGCTTCATAAATTGTTATACTTCCTCCACAATGCTTCATCAGTGACCTTCCCCACAAAAACCTGGCAGGGACTCAATGGACAGTTGCATCTTCAGCTTCATCATGAATCAATAAGGCCTACAAGCCAGGGTTTTGTTCTCTAATTGAATACAAACATTTGCAAACTTGAAACAGCAGAAGCTTTGCAAACTTGAAACAGCAGAAGCTCCCACAAACTAAGGCCTGGCCCAGAACAGAGAAACCCTATCTTTATTAACAAGAGGCGCTGTCATGTGACACACACTTAATATGTACCCCAAATCTAATCTAAAACAAACCATGGCCCACGAAGCACTCACTTGCCTCCTAGCCACTATCTGTATTGTTGAAAATGATTTTGCTATAATTACAAGAAAGACCCGATCTTATCACAGCCCTTTTATCTAGAAAGAAAACAAAACGGATGTGCCAGGGTCTGGGAATAATAGAGTAAAGTCAAGAGCTGCTGATCCTTCTGGAACTAGAAAACATCTGAAAGCAAAAACATGGAGCTGTTTAATGGGCTTAGCGATCTGGGGCCAGATTTACTAAGATTTTACATCGAGTTGTGCGTCTTAGGATTTTAAAAAAACACGTAAATCAAGATTTGCATGGCTTTGCATGTAATTGTAACCTAAAAGTCAATCAACAAGTGCGTTGCACCATCTTGTGTTGCTTTGCATTGGTGAGGTGTTACATGGATGGAGCATGGCCATTCCCATGCATACATCTATGTATTTCGACGTAATCCCATATTTACTGGTCAGTAGACATCGGTTGTGCCAAATGGTGCCCCTACCCAAGGTTGACATAACGAGATGCAAGATATTTATTTCTCCTTGTTGCTTCCCCTTTGCATTTGTGTTGCATTCTGCAGCTCATATACAGAGAGGAATAAGCCTCTTGGAATAGTTTTTGTGCAGGAAGGTACATCTTTCTGCACAAAAACTATTCTGAAGACAACACAGGCCCCCTTGTGTCATGATGAAAGGGGGCATGCTTTGGCACTAGACAGCCAGAATTGTGCCAGTGCTACGAGAGAGCAGAAATATGCCACAGTGAAAAGAAGTCCAAACACCGTCAGGTGAGTAGGTTTATTTATTAAGTCCAGTCATGGCAGCTCCCAGGCAGCAACTGCCAACGCATGAAACATACAGCACGAGCAATAGGCGCAAGCATTCTACTGGAAAACCAGATCCCAACACACCTCCCTCTCTTCACAAAAGAAGAAAACGAAGAACAGGAGAAGCAGAAAGAAAACAGAGAAAAGATGACAATGATAATAGGATGAAATTAGAGGCAAGAGCAGAAAGCAAGAATTTTTTTTTACAACATCTTGTAATCACAACATTTCACAGGAACAAATTTCAACCTGGAAGATGCACTCCTCAAAGGAGCATGATCAGAATGAACAACACCTTTCCTCCTGTGAACACTAGAGGGTATACCAACAGGAGGAAAATAAGCCCCCAATTTTTTGTTTACCAAATCTACCATAGGTTTAGGTATAATGGAGATGGTGGATTTGTACCAAACTCTTCCGCCCATTAATACCACCACATGGTCTTTTACAGCAGACACTCTCTTAGGAGACGAAAACCGAGACTCTCCCTTTCAAAGAAATCCTGGTTTCTTGATCCTCACCCAATCACCCACCTTAACATCCAGAGGGTGACGCACAGCATGCCTGGTATCATATCTAGACTGAACAGCAGCCCTGACATCAGTTACAGCAGACAGCATCTTGTTATCGACCTCTCTTCTGAACATCCATTCCTTATTCAGTTTGGAGCCTGCCACCCTTCCCCGAAGTAAGGTGAAAGGGGCAACCCCAGTACTGACATGAGGAGTGGTCCTCGCAACCCACAACATATCACAGACAGCTTTGCGCCAATGCAACCATTCACCAAAGCAAGGTGCAGGTGTTCCTTGACAACACGGTTGAAACGCTCAACCAAAACGTTGCTGCGTGGGTGATCAAAGGATGTAAGAATGTGTTTGATGCCAGCCTCCTTAAGGAATTTACGCATTTCAAATGAAGTTAACTGGGTACCGTTGTCTGATACTAACTCCTCCGGAAAACCCTCACTGGGGAAAATGTCTTGAAAAAAATTGATATCAGAAGAGGAGTTGACATTATCTACAAATTTAACTTCAGGCCATTTGGACATATAATCGACTAGAACAAGAGCATATTTAGGAGAACTACCAATGAATCCAAATGGACCCGCAATGTCAAAAGCCAGTTTGGTCCAAGGTGTATCCTTCACAACAACTGGTTCAACAGGAGAAGGTTGAGTCACTTAAAACGTATCACTTGTGACACACGCACAACTGTCCCGTACAAAATGTTCAACATCCTTATCCAGAGCCATCCACCAAAAATCTTGCCTCACTCTGCGCTTCATAGCACGAATACCAGGATGACCTTTGTGAGCCAAATTTAAAATTCTGCTGCGAATAGAAGAGGGAACCACTAGTACACCTCCTCTACGTAACACACCATCCTCCACAGACAACTCGTATTTAACTCTTTTGGAAGGCACCAAATCAGAAGGACAATCCTTGTCACTGGGCCACACATTGGCTAAGAGCTCAATAACTTTCATGACAACAACATCCTCAGACGTACTGTCCAACCATTTACGTTCAGAAAGGGCACAACCCACAGTGTCTTCCAACGAGCATACAGCACAGACAAACAATTTCCAAATCATCACATTCTGAAACATCATTGTCAGCCGAGAGGGGTAACCTAGACAGTCAATCAGCAACGTGGTTTTTAGCCCCAGCCACATACTCAAGTCGATAGCAAAGTTCTTGCAACCTGAATTGCCACTTTGAAATACGTGATCGTGGCCCTCCCGCCACCCTTGGTTGTGAATAAGTCAACCAAAGGTTTGTGGTCAGTCCTCAAAATGAATTTGTTGCCCCATAAAAAGTTCCTAAAATGTTGTACACCCCACCACAAACCCAGGGCTTCCTTTTTGATAGTTGAATAAGTACCTTCAGCGCCCCTCAGAGTTCTCGACGCAAAGGCTATGGTTTCTTCCTGACCATCCCTCCACCTTTGGAGAAGAACAGTCCCCAACCCAACAGTACTGGCATCGGTAGATATGATACATACATCATTAATGTTGAAAAGTTTAAGGGGGCCAGCTTGTACAATTTCAGGTTTGATAGATTCAAAGTTGTTGCGACAGACATCATCCCATCCTCGTTGCCAATGAAAAGAAGTTCAAACACCATCAGGTGAGTAGGTTCATTTATTAAGTCCAGTCATGGCAGCTTCCCAGCAGCAATTGCCGTAGTTAGAACATTCTCTGTTTCACGCAGGGAACAGACAGCACAAGCAATAAGCACGAGCATTCTACTGGAAAACCAGATCCCAACACATAGCTTAGTAGATATGATGCTTTTTCTGCTCTTTCCCTTTGACACAATGCAACTCAGCAACTTCCTTTGCTACGTTGTGTCAAAGTTTAATAAATCTGGCCCCTGATGTCTGATATCTGAAGATCGTTTTCCTAGCCACGCAGAGTTAGTGCCATGATGTATCTATTCATTACTATGTTGGTAAGAGCTTCAGGACTGGCACTGGTTGGTCCGATCTGGAAACAGCTGACAGATGAAATAAAAAAATTCAACCTCAAATAAAATTCTCTTAAAATGCCCAAGCTTTGATCAACTGAGCCAAATGGTGGGGACAGTATCACCAGACAGTGTAGATGCTCAACAGTGTTGCAAAGTCTCCTCAGTGGGAGTCTCAATGACTCATGAGAGAGATATGCTCGCTGAATAAGGATCTTCCTTTATTTAGTCATCCCTACGCTAATTATAGCTTTAGGCTACCTATGCTAAAGCTACAAGCCAACATGTCCTTCCTAGTCCTCTTCTCCTCCCACCATTTCCAAACTCCCTTTCTGCCAAGCCGAGGTAGTCCATCTGACTATCACAGAGATTGCTGACCTTTTCTGCAGTTTAGCTGTTCCGTGTTGACATTACAAGTGTATCCATATGGGTTGTGTGAAATCTTGCCATAGATTGTTGTAAAATTGCGCGAAACATACTTGAATTGTAGTTTTATAGTATTGTGTGTGAATCTTTTTACATAAGAGTATGTCTTGAATAAAAAAATTGTGAAAGATACCAGCAGGAGACTGGTTCAGAAGAAGAAAATGTTTCTCAGCAATCATTTTCTGCTCAAAACAGCCTTCCTACAGCCAAACATGAAGCAAAATTGTGTAATGTGAAATTACTCAAAATTCAAATAATGTGAAATTGACAATTATAGGAATTTTACGAATGTAGTTCCAATTTTTCACAGTCCTAATTAAAAAGCTCTTTATATTACACAATATATTTGTGATAAGATAAAGTAAACCACTGCTAAGCTCCGTAGAACTTCCAACTGTATTGTGCAGTATAATACCCACTATAATGTAAAGTACCTTCAATTTGTACGGAGTAAACGTTTTAGCAATCTCAAGGTAGCATCTGTTTGAGTATAATGCCCAGCATAGCGAGGCATAAATGACAATTTCACTATCTAGAATAGTGAGCAAAACTTTCTAGCTTTAGATGCAAATATTGTCTCCTTTTTTTCTAGTCATTAACCAGAATCTGGGGATTAGCACCTTGAGGGTTATGGCAGAAGCAGTGACTGTACAGAGAAGGGATAAGGGAGTAAGGTGGTGACCCCTGTTCTCTCCTTTACGTCCGGCTGTGCCCATTGAAGGTAGATGAAGGGAAGTCTTCATTGGGAACCTTGTCCTGTTAGACATTTTGGTTGACTCTTTATTGACTTGGAGAGACAAGACGATGACACACCAAAGTGAGACTAGTGGCGCTTCCACTTGTTGATCCCTGGCTGCTCTTTGTTACTCTGCAGAGACACTCCACTGAACGTGTGCTCCTGCTCAGTAGGCTTGCAAATTTTTAAAAAGCACAGCACAAGCTACCACAGAATGAAGGGCAGGCTCTGAGACACTATTTAGGCTTGATTCAAAGGTCACTGGTAATGGCAAATGCTTTGTTCTCTAGAGGAAATATTACTTCTGGAGGAGAAACCGCTGCTGAAATGTTCAGCACCATATTATCCAGTGGAAGATCCTTCTCCTGAAATTTGAATATTTTGCTTTATTGTCCAACTCTATAGCTGCCCCCTAAAAGTAAACATGTCCTTCTGCCCTCAACTGCATGGTTGATCTGGAGGACTTATACTGTGTGCCTGATTACGATGGTGGTCAGATGAGCATCCGGCCACCATCACTTGACAGGCAGGTGACAGTCCAACAATGAGTCGGCGGTCCCACATGGCCTATTATGATAGCACCGCTGTGCAGGTAGTTGGAAAGTGCCTTTTACTACTGCGGCTTACGCTGCAGCCCAGGAATAGGGCTGCAGCACATGCCGCAGTAGTAAAAGGCACTTAGGGGCCCATTAGGATGTCGGACGGATCGCCACCGCCATGCGGGCGATGAAGATCCGCCCGACATCCTTGCCCGCCAGTCACCCATTTCCCCCCTCCATATTACTACTGCGGCGGACGGAAACACGGTCCGCCGCTTTTCCGCCCGGTCGCTTTGCGGCCCTGGCGAAAAAGGGTTTTTATGGTGGCAATGTCTATCAGACACTGCCAGCCATATTACAATGGGCTGTGGGAGTTGGCCATGGAAAGGCAGGTCGTCTTTACTTTGGTGGCCCCCTGTGGGCCCTCCTGGTGAAGGCGAGATGGGGGGTGCACATGGGGGGTATCTGTGGTACCCCCCTGCATTTGCATACACAATGCGGCAGGCACCGCGCGGTGCCTGCTGCTTTGTGTATGCAAATGCATGCAATGCATTTTTAACATTGCGGGGGCAGTGCGTTGAGCACCGCCCGCCGCAATGTTAAAAATGTGGGATGCGCCTGCCACTGTGGCGGGCGCATCCTAATTCCCCCCACGGGACCCCCACCCTTATGGCTGGCGGTCCCAATCCCCGGGAGGATGGCAAGTGGGAAAAGTCCGCCCGCCATCCTAATCACCCTCTTAGTGTACATCCATGCACTGTGTGCCATGCACCATGTGGTGCTTAGCACACGGTGCATGGATGTCTGGGGGGCACTACATGTGCACTCCAGGCCACTTAGCAGTGGCGCACAGGGAACAGGAGCCCTGCTTGGGGCCCCAAAAGTCCCTTTCAGGCTGCCTTTCCATGGCGGTGGGACCACCATGAAAAGGCAGTCGGAAAGAGACATCCTAAACCCTATGGCAGTACCTGCACAGGCTCCGCCCTCATGGTAGGGTTAGGAGTCCGGCCGCCGCCCCAACGGGATCCTTGATACTGTCGGAGGGGGCAGTCTGTGCCACAGACCGCTGTGGTCGAACCATTTGCATCATAATGTGGCGGTCGGACCGATGGGCTGGATGTTGGTGGAACTGCCACAGATGGCCTGCCGCTGGCGATCCCACCGACATCCAACTTAGGCCCTATGTGCCTTATAGCACCTGGGCTCCCCATTCTCTCATTGTCACTTGGTTGTAGGAACATTACAAACTTCAACCACTAATACCGCTCCATTTGCACACCACACACCAGTGGAATTTAGTCTGTGCTCACTGCTGCCAGGATGTGCTGACTGGCAACTCAACCTACGAGTTTCACTTCAACATTAAAACTGTTCAGAAAAAGACAGATAAAATAAAGTTCGGGACGATTGAAACAGAAGGTCTGGGTTAGCCACCTGAACACAATGGGCCAGATTCACAGAACTAACTTAAGACAAAATACTAAACTTACTCCCATTTTGGTATTCAAAGAAGGCACTTACTCATTTTGGTATTCACAGAAGGCACTTACTCATTTCAGTATTCACAGAAGTTAGGAGTCCTAACTTTAGGACTCTTAAATGCCTTCTGTGAATACCGAAAGTCTTAAAGTCAGGATTTTCTCAATTTAGGAGTAGTAAAGTTAGGACTCCTAACTTTAGGACTCCTAAATGCCTTCTGTGAATACCGAAAGTCTTAAAGTTAGGATTTTCTCAGTTTAGGAGAAGTAAAGTTAGGACTCCTCACTTTAGAACACCTAAACTGAGAAAATCCTAACTTTAAGACTTTCGGTATTCACAGAATGCATTTAGGAGTCCTAAAGTTAGGACTCCTAACTTCTGTGAATACCGAAATGAGTAAGTGCCTTCTGGGAATACAAAAATGAGTAAGTGCCCTCTGTGAATACTAAAATGAGTTAAGTGCCTTCTGTGAATACCAAAATGGTAGTAAGTTTAGGATTTTGTCTTAAGTTAGTTCTGTGAATCGGGCCCCATATGTGGTATGAGGCCATAACTCTTTTATATGTGCCTCTGTTTCCCCATTTGCAAACACACTGGATTATCGAGTTGGCATCACCATCACCAACATCCCTATCAATCACTTGCTAAAAGGGCAAAACTGCCATAGGGCTGGTGAATGCAGATGTTGCCCCACTCTAATAAGATGGAAGTGGGTTGGTGTACAGATCAGTCTTCCAGATACCGTATTGTAGAAGTCAAAAGTATATCTGAATAGCTTACACTTCATTCCAACCACTGGTCTCAGTGGTAAAGAGCAACCCATCTCGAGACTCTCCCTGTTTTTCTTTTGTTTCAAATATCAAAGAAAACCCTCAACTTGCTCTTTCTTAGTCTTCACTCTGAAACCCATCTAAATAGAAGTCACTCCGGCTGGTTATAACCGATATTTCCAGAGGAGGTGTTAGTCCCATGAAACATTTAGAGCAAGTGAGTGCCTTTGTGTAGCCAGATGAAATCTGTAGTAGGGTGTGCTGTGTTTTGAATACAAAATGAATAATACATGCACATGATTAAAATTAACTCAAGGCAGACATTCGATTTTCAGATATGCCATTTGTAACACGATTTTCACTTCAGTCCTGCACTCTAGTTCTCCAGGCCAAGTCCTCAAGCAGAGCTGTTTCTGATCTTGCTGTGCACAGCACTTCCCCGAGGGTTGTGCTGCTGGGGCGATGGCCAAGCAGTCACCCCACAAAGAGGTTCTCTTCAAATCAGGAAAGTCAATAAAATAGTGTTGTCTCCTTTGTATATTTTGATAGCTGCACCATAAAAGTAACAGTGTGAGTAATCCAGGAGGTATGTCCCTGAAAGAAATACATCTTGCAAGTTTAAACTAGTGAAGGCTTCAAGGCCAGGGGCTGATATAATCTTTGAATCCTGTTTCTACACTCATGCATCAATTTAGTCTGCAGAGATCAATAATGTTTTCTTCAGGTACAGTTAATTGGCTTAAGTGAGGAAGGAGAGGACAAAGTTAAACCTTGAGAATGAAAATCTGGTGAAGTTCATCATGTTTAAGGAGGGGGATTTGCATGGGCTAGAAAAGAAAGGTTGCAGCCCTTGATTACCCAGAGGTTCCTCACTTTTTTGGCAGCCGCATGCAGTTCACACTCAGGCAAGTACGTATTGCGTTGCGGGGCTCACTTTCTCAAAGAAAAGACTTATGTTTTGAAATAGTTGAACTTGAAATGGTTGTGTGAAATGCAAATGTCTGCAGTAAGGGGGCAGGGGCCTAGCACAAAAGCCGAGGTCTGAGAGTTTCATCATGATCATAAACGTGAGAGCGTAGCTTTATCAGTTGATGTTGAATGATTTGAGGATGTCTGGAAGGGGGCAGAGAAAATCATTGAATAGAAGAGTTCAGATTGTGTAACGTGGGCATCTAGGAGGGGAAATGGCGTATAGCACAATGGATATTATGTGAGGTCTATTGAGAGGGATGTATGTCGTTACAAAACATACTTTTACAACGCATACCTTTACAACGCATTTTTTACACCGCAATATCCATTACAACGCATTTTATTACAACGCATGCCATTACAACGAATTCTTTGAAACTACCTTTACAACGCATTCCACTACAACGCATACTACATTTACAACGCATACCATTACAACGCATACCATTACATTGCATGTATGGTAAGTATTGGATAGTGTAGGGGTAAAAATTACTATTCTAACTCCAGGAGGGTGAAACAGTAGGGTAAGTGTTGGATAGTGTAGGGATAAAAATTACTATTCTAACTCCATGGGGTGCAACAGTAGGGTAAGTATTGGATAGTGTAGGGGTAAAAATTACTATTCTAACTCCAGGGGGTGCAACAGTAGGGTAAGTGTTGGATAGTGTAGGTATGCGTTGTAATGGCATGCGTTGTAATGACTGCGTTGTAATGACATGTGTTGTAATGGATGTTGCGGTGTAAAAGTTTCGTTGTAAAGGTAGTGCGTTGTAAAAGTTGCATTGTAAGTGTTGTTTCCCTTTTGAGAGCAAATCCAAGTCAGTAACATGAAAACTGAGAGGCTCAACCCTTATAATAGGGTGGGGCGACATACTGTGTTAAAGGTCAATTAGAGTTTTGATAGTAGAAGAAAATGTTCTAATTGATGATTAGAGAGGATTCTACATCCAAGCCAGTCCGGAATTCACATTGGAAGTAAAAGAGAATGCATTTTGATTTAGCTAAGCTGCTCTCTCAAAATTGTCTAGGAATGGTTCATAGAAATTCTGTCTGTGAATTGCCAGGCCTACACTTTGTTTGTTGAATAACGATTTAATATGTGAAGTATTGAAATCAATGGGGAAGTTGACCAGAAAAAAAAGTGAGCTGTTTTTGAGGATTATGTTTAATTCAAGTCAAAATACTTTATTTCCTAGAATTTAATTCTTACAGAAATATTGCTTGTTACATAATTCATTAATATAAACAATCATAAATATCATAAAATCAGAAGTGCGCAGCACACATTCAACAAATACATGACTTCACCTTATAAAGGATATAGCAATATGAACAATTAGAATTTCCCAACACTAAAACTCAATAGGTCACCAGCGCAAAATCCCACATGTCTTAAAAACATTATAAAAAGAAAGAAAGTGACAAATTAACCGCAGCACGCAACTCGTTTTGCCCAAATAAAAAAATTATAAAATGCAGTAGGAATAACAGCTTATCTCAATCACAAGGGACTCTCATAATCAACCTTACTAACAAAGTCAAATTTTGTATCTCCCGATGCAGCCTTGTCAGTGCATCCTCCTAATGCGGTGAGTATCTGCTTATTAGTTAGAGACACAACTCTACAGATATATGGGGCGAGACAATCTAGACCGTAACACATTAAGAGGAAGGAAGCCTAACATGGGATGTTGTGATTTTTGCACAGATATTGACCAGTGGCAATGGCTACACCCTGATATCTGAGACCACATATCAAGTACAAACCCATTTCCCTCGACTGTATCCCATACTATTTGAAAACAGGCAGGAGAATCTTCTTCCTTTCCTCGAGGAAGAGTACACAGTCCATCACTATGTCGCTCATTGAATACTTTCTACCCGGCTTACAGGGGCATTGACCATGGTTCTTGGCTATTTCAGTTTTTAGCCCCAATATTCGGCAACCAAGGTCAATTACCACCCTCAGTCGCAAAATGTAATTTTGTAGAAACTTATCTAGGATTTTATATAAGTACGAAAAGAGGTCCCTTCTTTCCTGAGAAAGTAAGACGGGAGTAATTGAACTCATAAAATTGAGATACTGAATGTCCTCCCTCCAGCTGGTTTCAATAGCACATTGCACATTGCTCTTTATTCGGTTGATTTGGGCTGCCTCGTCTCCAAGGTGCATGTCAGGGACTCCCAGGCGCTTTAACATTACATATACAGGGTTCCTCTTACTGGGGAGAATTGACAATATCTCAGGTAAAATTAGCACTGACAGTTTATCACAAGGGACCCCATTTCTGATTGAAGAATAAAAATGTAAGGCTCTGGTATCTGCCAGGGCACTCCAGGCTACGTTTCTCAACTCCCGCCTTACAGCTTGGATCATCGCATTTTTAGGTAAATCGAGGAGCAATTTCAAGGAATTACCTTCTAAACCTGCCCATGAGATCCATCTATCCATTGCCAGTACCTCCGCTCAACAAAGAGCCTGGGGTATTAGTTTGTCTTGCATGGTTTACTTAGTGGATCAAATGCATAGCTGCCATATTTACGATCAAAGCCTTTTCAGGCCACTCACTTCTACTAATAGTACAAGTCTCCAGGAAGCCACATGTTTATCCCATCTCAAGTCATCTGAGAAGATCACGCCCAGATACTTATAATCTCTGACCTGCTACAGCCACACAATACATAAGAACCAAGCAAATTTTTTTTCTTTCTGGCGAAAAACAAAGTTTTTGTCCTATCATCATTTATTGTCAGTAACTTTATTCTCAAGACAATACAAATTTAGCGATATTAATTTTCGTTGAAGCCCAGTAGGTGTGAGATCCATAACCGCCATATCATCTGCGTACATAAGGAAGCTGATTTGCCTACCCCCAATCTTTGGTGAGCAACTATGTGTACCACTTTACGTCTGGGAGTAGTTCACAATAAACTGACTAAAGAGCAGGGTGCAAGAACACACCCTTGCCGCAAGCTGTTCTCTACTGGGATTTTCCTCTACAGGCTACCGAGCCCATCCAGGTCAACTTAGACCCAATTGTCACTATGAAGCTTCATCACAAGGCCTACCTGAGCTCCAGGTATCTTCCACTGCTGCAGTTTTTGGCATAGCGTACCTCTGTCCACCTTGCCGAATGCAACTCGGAAGTCAATAAAGCAGCAGAAAAGGCCACCTACCGACTCCATTGACTTCCTTGCAACTCCCCACAGTGTGAGACAGTGGTCCATCATTGAATGCTTTGGTCTGAAACCTTCTTGCTCCACAGGGATCAGTCCAGTGTCAAATGCCCAGGCAGCTAGGTGCATTAATAATGTTTGCGCATAGACTTTGGAGGGAATATCGAGGAGGTAAATCAAACGATAGTAAGCAGGCTGATCCATTTTGCCTTTTTAATCGATGGGCTTCACTATGGCTCCTATCCATGAATCTGAAGGAATGCTTGTATACGTTACCCATTGGTAGAACCCACTCAGAATGAATCCTCATATACTGGGATCTTTCTTAAATATCACAGATCGGAGATCATCCGGGCCTCCAGCCCTAGAGGCTTTCATATTACTGATTATTTTGGACAGCATTACTGCCGTCTTTGTTTGCAATCACTTCTGCCTCCATTTCAGAGCTGGGCCGGGATGCTGACAAATTCTCAGGGTTTCCACCACTGTATAGTGAGTCAATAAAGGTATACCAATCTTCCTTGTTTATGTGGGCCTCAAGTAAAGACGGTGATGAGAAAGTTACAGAGTTCACTAGCAGCAAGAAGCACTTACTATTCTTAGCGGTAATAGCAGCAAGCATTACTCCCAATTTATGCTATAAAACTCTCATTTTTTGTGGACACATACATTTTGAAAGACAATTTTCGAAGACACCATGGCTTTTCTTAACCTGACATCACTTGGGTTTAACTTAGAGCGTCGACGACTCCCGTTTACCTCTCTTCTGCCCTGATATATGGAGTACTGAAGTCAATGGAGAAGTTGATAGAAAAGAGTGAGCTGTTCTTGAGGTTTATGGTTGGGTGTGTGGCTGTGATGGATAGGAGAAAATCTTTGAAATCTTGCAGTGCACATTGCTTTGATGAGTTCTGTCTGGTCCTTGTGGAGATTGGGTTGAAGGAAGGGAATCTACTTTGGGTGCTGTAGTGATGAGCAACATAGTCTGGAAGTACCTGTCCTTTGTTTAAAATTGGAGATTAAATGGGTTGTCACTGCTTCACAGAATGGATGGTGCTAGGGGAGGAGAATTCTATATTCTGGAATTTAGCAATCATTTTATGGAGTTCTGTAAAAGAGGAGTTGCATTAAAATGCATGTGCTGCAGTGAACCTGGTACGATTCAATTTGGTGATAGTACCTCCAATCAAAAAAGCCAACTGGCGGGGGAGAAGCTTTGCCACCGGCGCCGCAAAATCTGGAATTAACTTCCTTTCCACATCAGAACTGCCACTGACTTAATGGCGTTTAGAAAAGGAATAAAACCTGGCTTTTCAGAAAATAGGATTTAATTGACAACCTGTGTTCAGATGGGAGTAGCCAATGCCAGGACCGCCCTCGGGTAACTGTTGCGCTTTAGAAATATTAATAACTTAACATAGCATTTAGTTATGGCAGCCTTGTAAAGTGTTCTGTAGTATTGGAAACAAAGTGCTTCATTTAGAGATTGTTGGAAAGTGAAGCCCATTGGTAAATTGGCGGTGTCTCCCCCCACCAAAACCTATGGTTGCTTCACTTTATTTAGAGGTGGGGCAGCAGCACATTTCAGATGGTCGAGTCAAAGCAAGCTCCATCCTTGTAAATCTTTGGCCAGTGGCCTGTCCCCCAAAAGTCCATCTGCAATATAGTGTGTTCGAGTTCATCAATTGTTGAACTGGTATATTGTCATCATTTGGGTATCTGCCAGTGAATCAGAGAGAGGTTACTGGATCACGTTTTTTTTAATAGTCTGACAAGGGCCTCCCATGTTGGAGCACAGGGAGGAATGAGGAGGAAAAGGGTAGCATCATGATCATTCCATGTGAATAGATTGCTTCCTACAGTGATGATGGACGCTGGGAAAGTAACAATTGCATATAGAAAACGTCCCACTAAATGGCTGGGGATGCAGAACAGTTGATGAAAACGTCCCACTAAATGGGTGGGGATGCAGAACAGTTGATGCAGGTTCAAAGCAGGGCTGGGCATAGTTTGCAAAGTAGAGCTATGCGAAGCTACGCAAAGTGCACTTCGCACTACACGAGCTAAGCGTAGCACTACGCGAGCTGCGTAGTACCCTGTTCGCACTGTGCAAGATGCTGTTTTCAATGATTGCACAGTGCGGACAAGCATCCGGCACTGTGAAATCATTGAAAACGGCATCTTGCACAGTGCGAGCTGTAGTTTTCTGCCGCTCGAGTAGATTTTTACTCGAGCTGCAGCTTTCTCAATGTGGACTGGTAGTTTCTCATCGCGAGCAGTCACGAGCATATGCGACCACTCACAATGAGAAACCTGACCTCCCCGCGTTGAGAATCTCGCCGGGAGGTTTATTTTCCACGCTTGCGAACAGCAACTTGATGTTGCTGATTGCAAACATGGAAAAAGTCTCGCCGGGATGCCATTTTGCTTGCTCGCAGTCGCCAACTGAGGTTGAGGACTGCGAGCAATGAAAAAATGACTGCTGCACTACGCTATGCGTGTTTGCACTGTGGTAAGTGCAGTTCACGTAGTGTGAAGTAGCGCAAACTTTGCAAACTACGAGAGCGTAGCGTAGTGCTATGCCCAGGATTAGTTCAAAGTATCAAAATTAGAAAGGAGGAATCTGGTTCGATAATATTTGAGTTTGTTAAAATTGGTAATGAGGTTACCCAGTATACTCAGGTTGGTGTGGTTGATGGTGTTGCCAGTGATCTACCAAAGAAAAGCTTTGACAATGGATGGATTGTGTGGGTAAAAGGAAGGGGAAAGTGAACCTCTGACAAGCATGGATTCAGACTTCACTGCTGAGAAATAAAGAATGCTGGTGGTGGAAAGGAAGTCTTAAAGATCGCTGGCATGCCTTTGCCATTTTCTTGGATTTCTACTCCTGGTCAGGATTTGTTATTCAGGGGGGATAGTCTTGTGATGCATAGTTGCTGCATTTCATTTTTTTCTAACCAGCTGTCTGTGTTAACAAATTTAGTTATACTGGAATCTGTCAATATCCCATATTGATCTGGCAAGCAGGTGGAAAATAGGTAGGTAAACAGGGGAGCAGAAAACTGATTTTGTACATGCTGTCCCATAGCAGGAAAGATTTTTAAAAACGCATCTGATAGAATAATACACTTCTGGATCCTAGACTTCCTAGAATGACACAACCCAAAACATAGTTGCATAATTTTCCTTGCAATTGCAATGAAACGATAGCAAACCACTCTCCAGCCTAACATAAATGATTGCAACTGTTAACCACAATGATATGGAATATTTTAGTGGCATTGTTTGCCAAATTGTCATATTTGCTTGCAATAAAACAATTTTTTTTACAGAGTTTTATATAGCGCAAACTTTACCCGAATCGGGTATCAGAGCGCTTTACATAGCACCAGTTATGTTACATGAGGACACACATTCATTTTTTTGTTAGGCACAGGGAGATTAAGTGATTTGCCCAGAATCACAGGAGGTTTAGCGTCATTACCAAGACTCAAACCCAGTTTCCCAGGTCCGAGGTCGAGCGCCCTAGCCGTTAGGCCAACTCCTGGTAGCACACAATAACCTCTTCAAGCTTGAGAGGCACACATGCATCATTTGTTTAGTAGTAAGTTGTATGGTGGTGTATTGTTGGTTCAGGCCTGTGATCTCAAATCGCTAACTGTTTGACCTATCTCCATGACCATTACGCTTATGGAGATATTGCAGTGTAGAGCTGTGCTTACCCAAAAATACATTCTATATGGCTTTTTGCTTATGTCAACTTGAGCATCAAGAGAAGGAACACCAAGTCCTTTAGGTGCAGCCATCATCCAAAGATGTATAGCATGTTTGACAGGTCACAAGAAACATGAAATCATCCATTTGGTGCCTACAGGGGACTATTTTGAGTGCTAAACCATTTCTAGGACACTTCACTCTTTACTGTGACCGATTTTGGAAATCAGATTAGTAAAAGGTCCCCTAAGGAACTGCTCCTGGAGCCCCCGCAGAGGCCAGTCACAGACTATAGAGGCCTGGGGGCTTGTTAACTGGGCTAGTTATTTTACCTCCAAGACTAGCACTTTCTGTGTATGCTGCATTTTAAAGTATTTAAAATATATTTAGTGCTTGTCATGTTGAAAATTATCTGCTGGTCAGGCTGAAACTCACTGAAATATCCCTCTCTGCACCTAGGGCAACCGCCAAAGTATGGTAAAGAGCAGAGCAATAATGAGGCTTTTGATACATTGTAACATGTTGTTTGGCACCTTAAGTTCCATTGACTCACCGAAGAAACCCCAGTTAGTGCAGTGGGACCCGAATGTTTCCAAGAATAACTGAGAACTTAGAAAACTACAACCTACCTTGTAGCTACCCATGTTATTTGACTTATGGTGTCTTACCCTCACAACTATTGGTGAACAAGTGTCAGTCTCAGAAAGTGCTGGAAGCTTCTGGTTTATTTCGCTGTTCAATTTTCGAACTGCCGCGCGTTTTTCATGTGCAAATACAGACCGGGTATTTTTTTTAAGTTTTAGCCCTGACTGGACATTGAGGTTTCATGTGTGGGATCTCCCCTCAGGATTGGATCTGAGTTTTACACCTTCTGCTATCTCCCGGAGTGTTCATTGACTGAGTAATACAGTTATCTTTGGGGAGTCGAGGTTACAGCAAGAGTAAGTTGACACAGGGACACCAATCGTAAATGACTGTACCAACTTTGGATATGGCCCGGGAACCACTGACTGCACAAGCACAGCATGAGGTAAAACAGGAGGGGTGAGCGCACCGACATATAAAATGATCACAGAGTATCAAGTGCTCCTGCATATGCCTTCTTTTATCTTTGGATCTACTGAATCCACAACGAGGTTTGGTGGGTCCAGGCAATAAAATATTATGTCTACTGGGAAGCTGGTCTTCTCCTCTGATGCCACTGGGGGTGGGAGAGGAGCTCCCCCAGACATCTTAGAACTTTCCTCACTGACTCCCTAAACCTGCATGCAGATCAAATGTCCCTCTTACTATATATGGTGTTCTGATGGCACCCAAGGCCAAGTCACCACTCTTGAAATGCTCCCAACAAAAACAATAAAAGTAAACACAAGTGAGACAGAACATCAGCTATTTTACTAGTCACACTTTGGAGATGAAGGTACTTGTTAAGGAGAGAAGGGCCAGCTGCGTCAGCAACCTCATGTCTGTTCTAATGAGAAGCTCTCTGGTTATTTCTTTATTTATTTATAAAGTTTTACATTGTCTGACAACAACACAGCCCTTGACTCAAAATGCATACTCAGATGTGCAGAGCCAGAACAATTACAGTTACATAGCCGAGCACCTTTTTCAATAACATTGGACATTGTTATTAACTAACCCTCAAAAACAAGAGGCACACAGATAAAACCAGATAAACTATATGTGGAGAGTATAACTTTAAAGAGCAAGTGATGATCAACATAAGAAAATTAATTAAACCATCCACTAAATGCATTAGTATTATTTTGGCCCTGTGAAATCATGATGACCACTTTAAAAAACAACTACAAATAGTTCAATAATTCGCCAAATTGAATGGTGTAGACTTAGACTGGTGAAAGAAATAAAGAAAACATTTGAAATCGTACATTGCAAAAACCACTGCTATTAACATAGAGGAAAATGAAGCAATACGTAAACTGGGCAGAAGAAAATGCACAAATCCCTACGAATAAACTCAAGGTGGACGGCCAAAAGCATAACGATAAGAAAAAGTGCAAGCAAGAAAGAGTTCAGAAGAATAAAATGAATTATGAAAATATCCCTACGAATGTGTATAGAAATTTGTGCTATAAGCCAACTGCCCACAAATCTACAGTCATTGGGCACTATGTAAAAATTGTAACTCCATGTCAAATAGACATTGGGATCATAATCCAACCAAAATAACACCGAAGAAAGAGGTTTTGGTTAAGGCATCAGAGGTGTTTTTCAGCAGTAAATGTAAATGTAAATGTGCTGGACTTGTAAAGCGCATAGCTGCCCGTAAGCGTCCCGGCGCTTGCTTAGGGAACCCGTCCTTGTATTCCCCTGTGAGAAACCATGGCAGGGTGTCCACAAGGTGAAAGTCAGGCATCCCGCCGCGAGGGGCCGTAGTGGAGATTAAGCAAGCTATTGCCCAGAGTCGCAGAGTGTGACCCCGTGAGTTGAGTAGGCACCAGAGCGAGAATTGTCGAGTCCATGGAATTTTGAGCCCGAGACCCGCCGAGGTGGGGAATCAAACCCTGGTCCACGGTCAATCTCAGCTTCCGGGTCTGCCGCCTCTAACCACTGAGCCACGCTTCTCCACCAGTAATGACTTTGTTTTACACACAGAAAGAATAATGAAATGACATAAAAGGAAACACGGGCAGATTTACTAACATTTGACACAGCTCAATGCAGCAAGACAATTTACTGCTCTGCATCAAATGAAAAGGTCAGGAATGCACCATATTCATAAGATATGGCGCATTCCTGCTCTTTCTCTGCACTGGCGCACTAGTGGCTGCCAAGCGCCAATGCAGACACCCTTGCCACATGGTGCCACATGGTGCAAGGATGTGGGAGTGGCAGACAGGATGGTTTTTGTGCTGGAAGAAACACTTTCCTGCACAAAAACAATCGTCTGGGGCTTTCTCCTTTTGCTATGTGTGCTGCAGAATGCAGAAAGGTGACAAAACAAAGAGAACTAAACTTAGTTCTTCTTGTTACTCCTCCCCTGGGAAGGCGTGGCATTTTGACCCATTCCCAGGTTTACTATTGTTAGAAAATGTGGAAATTTACCAAAGCCATGGGTGGATGTGTGGGAACACCCACACTCCATAAATGGAATGCCCTCCTAGAGCAATGTAACCCAAGGCAGCAACCTGCGCTGCCTTGCATTACTCCGGATTTACTTTGCTATGCAGAGCCAAACAAGGTAGCTCTGTATGGCATAGTATATCTCACTTACTGGCTTGCGTCGCTCTTGCCTCACCTTGTGTGATGTAAGGGCAATACAAAACTAAGTAAATCTGGGCCACAATGTACAAGGATCAAAATGTCTGATCACGATGTGGAACAAATTAATTGAAATATCAATCAGTCAATCATCCAGAAAAGTGTAAAGCACGCAGCTTCTCGTAGATTGTCTCAGCGCTAAGCAGACTAGAAGCTGACTGAAGCAAGAGCCAGCCTACTGGTAGGAGGTTTGAAACAGCCATGTTTGAGACTACGATTGAAAGAGTGTTCTTCTTTCATAGAGCATAAGTTCAAGGGAAGGGTATTCAAGCCCTGGCCGTAAGCAGGGAGACAGAGGTGCCATCCCATCTTTTCCTCCTAAATCGAGGGACCACTATTAGCCCAGTGCTGATGAGCTGAGGGATCTGGCAGGGTGGTGTGAAGTGAGCCTATTGGCTAAGAATACAGAGCCAACCCTTTAGAAGCCCTGTAGCCCAATGTAAGACATTTGATCTGGATCCTCTCTCTGGAAGAGGTGTGGCACCGCGGCTAGGGCGACTGACTCCGGAATCTGGGGATCAAGGTTCGATCCCCGGCACTGGCAGCAGATTAGTCCAGCACCATGTGACTCTGGGCAATAGCTTGCTTCATTTTCCCGACGGCCCCAGTGCCTAGAGACCCTTGCGAGTGATTGTGCGCTTTACAAATGTAGAATTTTAATAGGCAGCCAATGCAACTCCTTAAGATGTTAGCTTATATGCACCCATCTGGGGACTTTTAACAGTAAACACAATAAGGTAACGGATGCTCGAAGTGAGCTACATAACGATTATTGATTTAATCCAGATCTCATAGTGACTGGGCGTGAGTGTCTGAAAAGATTCAGCGCTCCATCCAACATCTTATTGTATTTGACATTTAACAGTAGCTGAGCAGCCATGCTTTGTACCAGCTGAAGTTTCTATAGCTGGTAGACTGGGAAACCCAAGTAGAGAGAGTCAGCATAATCGAGCCAGGAAGATATTAGAGCATGAATGACCATCTTCTGGGCCTTTTCCAGGAGTAAATGTAAACATTTCTTAGTGGACTTAAGAAGTCCAATGCAGGAGCAAACCACTGTTCCAACCTGAAGGAGAAAGAAATTAGGTTGTCAGATTTAACCTTTATCACACCTACACTTAACAAAGATGACAATCCAAGGGTTCTCAATAATTTTCTTAAATCCCCATGAGTGTGTTAATTAGCACTACTCTAATTAGTCATGGTGTGTTACTTTCTACTCTAAAAATTACAATCAAAACAGGCCAAATTTCACTAACAAAAATAGTGAGGAAAGAGAGAGTGTACCTCACTGTAGCGACACCCAAGGGGGTTGCTGGCTAGTGATTGCCAGTTTACCCACTTATCATCATTTGCCACTCTCTCTTTGTGTGTGGGAAAGCAAAGAAAAAGGAAAGTGTTCTCCTTTCAAAACAAAAAAGTGTAGGGAAATAAGTGCAGCAACTGTGCTTGCTATTCAAAACTGCTCGCTCAATGAACCCCTGTGAGAACCATTGGACATAATTCTCACGTTTAAAAACTGGTAAGGCTTGCTGGCCATCCAATTTTTCTCTGAGCTGCAAGCCCTCCCAATTGAAAATGGTTACCAATCCACCATAGTTGCTTCTACGTTGCCAACATGTTTCATTGCTAAAATCTCTCACAACTTCATCAGGGCTAGTAGGGGTTCAAAAGTGTCAATCTTCACTCTCAGATTCTCCCAAGACCTATAGTGATATTAAAAAACAAGAGCCAGCAATGAGTCTCCAACAGCCTTCCTCAGAAGGCATGTCCGAAAACCACAGTTTTTTCAAAGCACACAGAATGTTCAAATTCCACCACATATCGAATATTTAATCATTACCTGACGGTTACGAAGTCATAGCATACCTGCAACCGTCAATGTACTGGACCCCCTGTCATATGATCCCGTGTCTACGGATGACGAACAAAGTTTTTCAAAACACACAGAATGTTCAAATTCCACCACATATCGAATTTTTTATCATTACCTGACGGTTACGAAGTCATAGCATACCTGCAACCGTCAATGTACTGGACCTCCTGTCATATGATCCCGTGTCTACGGATGACGAACAAAGTTTAAAAGGAGTTGTGTATGTGCACAACAGACTGGTCCCACTAGTCGTCTCATGTGATCTCAGCATGAATTGGCTTTTGGTCTGCTAGAGTCTGCCGGGAGTCTACCCTTCTGCAGCTGGGGCAGGATAAACTAGTATTTTCCAGCACTGAAGCGTTATCATTCAGCCAGCTGGGGCAAATGACATATGCAGAAAAATGGCGGCGGACAGTTCCATGGTTGAAACACTTATAATGTTAATAACACTCCCTTGTGACCCGTAGAAAAGACACAGTTCTCGGAATTTGAGGATGTAGGTGAAAACAAGATGTTTGCCACAGTTCACATATGGGCCCTGTTTTCGGTCTTGTATTCTCGTACACAAGTTTTCACAAGAGGAAAATATGATACGTGTTTATGATCAAAACAAAGCAACATGAAATCATTGGAGGCTCATAAAATAAATCGAGGAAAGGGACGTGTGACTAATTTTAAGTGTCTCTTTGGAATGTCTGCTCGAGATCAACACCCCTGAGCTTCGAACTTGCCAGTTTTTTCTTTCGATGAAAAGTCTGGTAGGATTTTTTTTTGTATCCCCCTCCAGCTCATTCTCCCTCCCTTCTGCCAAATTCAGGCTTTGTTCAGAAGAATGCAAGGATATTTCATCACCAGCATTTTGCAAATGCACATGCCACAGCCTCACAAAACGAGTTTGACAGTAAAGAGAGGGCCACCGGAATTATGAGGCAGGGCTAACTAAATGATGTGGCAAAAAACGTCACATTATGCGGAGAAATGTGGCACATTTTTTGGCACTATTTTTTCATTAGTTTGTCACTTTTACAATCTTACACATCATTAGTACCATTTCAACACCTCAATACAGCAATCAGCAAAAGAAAAATGACAGATCACCACACGTTCCAGGACCTGCCATTGAGTGGCAACAGGTGTGGTAGTGGTTTTAGTAACTTTTCACCCGTTTGAGCTAGAGGCAAATTTAGGGGCATATTATCAAGGGCTGGCGATATAATTATCGCCGCTTTAGCATCCGTTTTCTGCCGAAAAGCACCGATAATTATCTCGCAATATCATAAAGGACACGCTAGTGAGTGTTTTCCTTACTTAGCGCCCGTTTCCAGCATGCCTACCATCGCATCGCTAATGAGATGCAAAGTAGGCTGTGGCTGTCGAAACAACACGGGTAAATATCACAAAGGCAGCTTCGCTGTATTACCAACGAGTTGCAGCGATAATTTTAATCGCAATAACTCTGCCTTAAAGCAGGAATGTAACGTCTGCTAAATTCCTGACTAAGGCATACCTAACATGTGGGGTGGATTGTGCGGCTAAGGAAACCCCACTATCGCTGGATTTCTTATTGCCTTTGAGATAAGCGTTGATAATACAACAACGCTATCTCGGCGATTAAATCCAGCGATAGCCGGCAATGAAAAATAACAGCGCTAAGCGTGCTTTGCTATATTTATTGCAACTCCTTGGTAATATGCCCCTTTGTTTTTATAAAAAGTCGATAAGGTGGAAAGTGAGGCAATTCTATAATCACATAATTCCACTGGCCCAGATAAAATCCTGTAAACCTATGTTATCAGCATATGTATAGCACATCTCTCCCATTTATATGGCATTGTGGCTCTTGGTAAAATACTGATTTTCTATTCACTTTCCTTATTTCTCTAGCATCATCTCGTTCTTGATAACAAGTTTACTTTGACAAAAATTGATGAAATATGAAGAAAGTTGAATTTTACGCCAATGCTTTGCATAGTATTGTGAATCTTTTGAAGTTCACTAAACTGATTTTACCGTTTACCTGGGGAAATTAAGAAGTAAACTTCTCTGCCTAGGGGTGTACGCAGGCCTCTGCGGGTACTGGGGTGCAAGTGGACCACCAATCCCTTAGAGGACCCCAGTCCTTCTGGGGCCCCATTCATCCCACGGCCAATGAATATCTGTGAGATATCGGAGACCCAGGGGGCCCTCAGCAGATTCTGCAGGTGGGCCCTATCATTTCGCATTATGCCTTAGTCAGCCCTCATTGTTAGACTGTCGATTGTCTGCAAAATATCTGCAATAATAGGGTTAAAGCTGATGCGCAAATGCACATTTATTCTGTCCTTCTCTCCTTTCCAAATGCAAAATATTTTCCAGCCTTAAAAATCCCTTCCCTAAGCCATCAAAACACTTCCCCACCCACACTGTACCTTTTGTAGCTGAATCTCTGCACCACATAAAAAAATGCAATTCTGTGAATCAGGGCCTTTGATTTGCGGGGGTAAAGGCAGCTTTTTGTGGACATTAACTTCACTTATATGTCCATAAGGATTTTCAATATGAGCCCAAGATCATGTTTCAAAATAGTTAATTTGGATTCTGAAAAGAAGCACAAAAAGGGAGCAACCAATCGTATTCCTCCTTTTTCTTCTAATTTCTTCAAACTCACTTTCAATTTATTTTTCCTCGCTCCTTTCTCTTTCTTGTATTTTCTCACAACGAGCCGTATTCAAGGGACCTAATAGGAGTTTGAGGACAGATGTAAGGACAGATATAAGAAGCAATGGTCATAAAATACTGGTGCAATTTGCAACTGGTACCATCACAGAGATGGGGGCTTGCTTGGGCAGCAGACCACCATGCCTGTGATTGCTTTTTGGGTCGAGCCTGGGCAGCGCATGTGCTGCTGCGAGGCATGAGGTACTCTATGCTCATCTTTTGAATTGGCTCCTGTTGCTATCCTTTTTAAAGATTTACTTCTGATTCTTTAACAGGCTTGTTAGTCCCTCCAACCTATTGTCTGCATTTGTAAACTCCTATTAGGATGTAACCTTTTACTCTGTCCTTACTGTTTAGCTTACATTAGCCCTTCGGGTATTGATCAGTATTTCTAAAGAGCACTTGTGGGATGCCAGCTTTAGTAATGGCAGCCACTTTGTTTAGGTTTATTTGCAGGGGTCTATGTGCGCTTTCACTTTTACAATGTGGCCACACGAAGAGCCCGATCAATATTTATGTAATACTCTCCCCACACCACAGCTGTGTACATAGTATCTCTGTATGATTTTTTTTTTTTTACCAACTGCATAGCGTGCTGCAGGATTTATTTTGAATAATACCAGGCACGCCAGTTCTTTTTCGCCTCAGCTTCTGGCTGATAGGCAACTTAGTAGTTGCTCATACACTGAGAAGCCGCAGTACATACTCGTGCTAACTCCGTTCTCTCCTGCTTGCACATCTGCAGAATGGCAGCCTCTGTCTCCGAGGGTTAGAAGATCACCGAGCTGCGCCTCATCGACCTTAAGTCCGAGCTCAAGTATCGTGGGCTGGACATCGCAGGAGTCAAGTCCTTACTCATCTCTCGCCTTAAACAGGTGAGGCACTGTACAGTCCTTATACACATTTTACAAAGGGTGAGGCCCTGCATTCGCCTTGAATAGTTGGACCATATGGGTTTTGTGAGAGTTGCAGGCCACGTGTACTTCTTTGTGGTGCGTTGTCTGTGCGTGAGGGGGTTGTAGTCTGGATTTCCATTCGGGTCTAGTTGGTACTGGCAGTTTTGTTGAAGCCCTATCACACTCATGGTCATTTAGGCATAACCACCTCCACATGTGATGGCGATGATCCTCAATGACAACCTAGTATCTCCCTCCCCGGAGTGCATAGACTTTATAAACGGAGTCAGTGCCAGCTGCCTAATCAGCGGCTGAAACTCCGGCATCTTGATTTTTGGGCAGCAAGTTCACATTGGCCTAGCGGTGTGCAATGCGCTGATTGTGCCCGCTGCTAGTGAGGTGCAAAGGACTTTCTATTCTTAGCTACGCTGCTGGGTTCACTCTAGCGCCAGACTCTATGTGATTGCCACTTTCTCGACTACTTAAAGCGATCAAATAGCAACAGTTGTCTGGCCCCCATTCAAAATGATGCTTTTAAACTTGTTTTCTCTGGATTGTTATTGAGAGATGGTGCTTGGAATTGACTAGATTTGTTTTTATTGCCTTTAACCAAACTGTCATTGTTACGCTACATTTGTCGCCATATAACTGCGACTTGCGTACATATATCTAACACTGTTTCTAACAAGCCTCGTCTTTGGGACCTTATACATATTTAGTTATGCAGCACAATATCCTTGGTGCAACAACATCAACTGTTGCATGGCTAAACACTTATACGGTCCCAAAGGTAAGACCTGTTGGCTATGCCAATGCTTGTTTTAAGGAATACCCAGAACCACAAATGGCTTCTTGAGGACATTTGACAACTCCGTAAAATACATTCAAGAGCTGGAACATTCTTTTTTTACTGTATACAAATACTTTTAGAGTGTCATCCCTGCTAGCTTTCGAAATTAAAATAAAAAGAAAGTGTCAAAATGGGAAGTATTAAAAAGAGGATGTGGAGGTTAGAACAGAGGTGAACAGACAATTTTAAACGACGCACGTAAGCCAGATGATAGTGCATGTAGGACAAATAAAATCTATTTACTAACCCAAAGCAGAAGACTTTGAAAACAAACATCGCTGGTAGAAAGTCAATATTCGACCAAAAATGGTGACCTGCAAATAAATTACGAACTAACCAAACGACTAACAAATGCAACAGAAGGAAGAGGAGGAATAAGAAGATGACGAGTGCTTTAAAATAGTCTATAGTAAAAAAGCAGGTAGACATCCGGGTTTTGCTCGCTTTATCATGGGATATATGTGACATGTGCAAGAAAGAAGGAAATGGGAGAAAAACAGCTAACATACAGAAGTCGTAGACTAAGGAGCAACGTTTATATGAGGCGGCCAGCCACTGCTATTTGTGGGATAGGAATGGGAAGGGGAGGGAAGTTTGTAGCAAGGACGAAGCCGGAGGAGGTGGAAGGAACGGGCTCGAGGGGTCGGAAGTAATAGAGAAGCCCTGAAAGCACATCCGCTTTGGCAGGAGAAGACAAACAGTTTAACAAGCGCCTAGGTATGCAACCCCCCACCCCCAGGAAAATGTACGAGTCCAGGGCTAGACCTAACACTGAGAAGGATTTGTTGGAATCCAGGAGAGCGAGAAAGCTGTGAGGCAGCTGTAAACATGGATTTATTTATGATAATATATTGTGCGACTGTCCTGCCAGCAGTGTCGTCTTAAGGATTTTTGGGGCCCTGGACAAGACATATTATTGGGCCTCCTGTTCATAACAACTTTGAATTTTCTCACCCACTTTTGTGCTAACTGTAGTACAAAACAGTTTAAGAGCGTGTTTAGTCTATCTTGTGTATCTTTCGTAACTTACCTAGTTCTTTTGTAAAGCGCTCTGACGCCTTTGGTTAAAGTTTGCGCTATATAAAACTAAATTAAATAAATTCGTCTTTTCCAGGACCCCATAAATCCTTAAGATGACTGGGGCAGAGAGACAGAGGTAGAGGTAGGCAGAGAGAAAAAGAAAGGGTCAGTATGGAAATGGACAGAGGTGAGCTGGAAGATTAAAGTTTACTTTTCCAGGGGACTCTTGGAATATGTGTACTCTGAGCAACATCCACATGTCTTAAAAAATCTCTACCTGCCAGCTGTCTCATCAGAGAGGGTCTGAAACAAGCGCAAAAGCTCATTAGACAGGAGGGTAATAGCCTCATTAGCATAATATATTCATCACAGTATGCAGGCTGGGTAAAAGCGTGTATTTCTAGGTGTTTAGTTAAAATGTTATACTCTTAACATATTGTATATGGATTACTGGCACAGCACTGCAACTTCATGGTGTTGTAAACACTAGGGTCCTTGTTACGGGCGGGCGATAAAGTTGCAAAATGTGAAGTAACTACTATTTTATTGGATGCTAGGCGTTATAACTCAACAGTATTCGTTTTCTGAGCAGTGTAAGGGTAGAAGGTTGCAACAGATGATTAAAAAGCAGATGATTAAACCCTTTGTGCAGTCTCCGTTATTTCGCTTTCCATTGTGACTGTGTTTTTCTGACTTAGATGTTATGACCCAGTAATGTTCTTTAGTTGAGGTGTGGGTGCATTTGTGTTATTCAGAGGGAAGTGTTGCAGCGATTAACATCGCAGGGAGAGTTCCACACATACTTTTTTGGGGAAGAGATCACCTCTAATAAATGAAGAATCAAGCTATCTGTACTTTTACAAAATTGAAATAAAAACTGTTACGGTAGGAAAATGTATTAAAATCTCTGCAGTACGAACGGAACCCGCTGAGCTGCCTTGACCGTTTGTACCTGCCGTTTATCATGCATTTCCTTGAATGGGAGATTCACTCCTACCATCTCCAGACTTTAAATTGGCTGGAAATGAATTTATTCCAGCTTGAACTAGAAGCATTTGCTTCTTACCAGAGCTGTTCTCTCTTATGTTATGTGTTTCAATGGAAACTGAGAATAGGAGCACGGATCTACTGGGGGTTGTAGGAAATTGGAAAAATTAATGGCGAGTGCTAGTTGTGAGGCGCGAGGAAAGGCAACATAGAGCGGGTTACCAATTAGCAAACTGGGAGGGAGTGTCTGTGGACGTGGTACAGCGAGTCTGAAGAGAAGGAAGCTGGAGTCAGAGCAGTGGAGCGTTATTGATATACTAGTACTGCAGGGGAGAATGGAGTGCTTCTGCAGAGAGGGTCGGAGGGAGGATACCTGCAAGAGAGGAGCAGAGGGACGTGACGAGAACATGAGCTGATGCAATCACAAACAAGCCCGGGATCGATGCGTGCGTGAGAGGTGAGAACGCGAGTAGTGCGCGTGCATGCTTGGGAGAGCAGTCTGCTCATTTCCAAGCACTACTGCACTTGTGCTTGTGGCGTGCCTCTGCTCGCTCCTGCAAAGTGGATGCCGCCACAAGCACAAGTGTGTGCTTGGAAATGAGCAGAGCGACGGCTAAAGGCCCTCCTATGCAGCGCATGCGTGCTGCCTAGGTGATGCCTAAAAAGTGTGCTGAGGAACTCCACTTGCAACTCTTATGTCTGTTTGCATTGAGATTGATGTGGGTAATGTTTGTGTTTCTAAGAGGAGTTGGATGCATTGCTACTTGAGCAAGCTGGAACTCCAGCTAGGCTGCAGTAGGCCTACGAGAGGAGGCTGTTGTAGCATGATCTCAGTTTTGCAAGAATACATTCATCAGGTTAGCGAGAACTGCTATTATTCGTAGAGTTTGGAGAGGCAGAAGTTGTTTCTGTGTAATGCAAACATCATGTCATACATTAACCTGGCATATCGTAACTTCATTTTGCCTGACGCTGGTGCCACATAATCTCTAATGTGACATAGCATACCTCCTAAACTTGGAGCAAGGTCAGCTAACGTAACGACTCCACAGGATTATAAAGCAGGCCTTTTACTTCTATCTCTTTATACACACTGGACTTACTTTTTTTAATTTTAAGGAACCATTATTTATCTTCATAAGCCGAATTCATTGGTTTCGCAACATGTCATAACATCAGAGGCCCTCTGTGGGCCAGATTGGCCAAATAGGGAATTCCCCTGCCCCTAGTAAAAGCCATAATAAACTTATACCCAGATACCTGATTAAAGAGTAAGTTAACAAGAAGAAAGGCCACGCTACATAAGATTCTTGCTTTTAAATAATTAAAACCAGTTGCATTCTAGCCATTCTCCTATTTCATTGAGATCTGGCCGACATTAAACTAATAATTAAGCAAGAACTTTTTTGTTGCCGCTAGCTAATACTAAGATTCAAGTATTACAATATTTGGATGATACAATCTTGTTAGATCAGAGAGCCATATGGTTGCAGATATCTTTGGAGGCCATAGCCAGTCACTGTGAAATAAACAGTATTCAAATTATTCAGTCTAAAAGGAAGAGTATTATTTTGGTTTGTCATTAAAAAACAAGCAATTCCCATGCAAAAGGTCTCGTCTTTGTGAGAATTTAAGCTATTAACATTGTAAATGACAATGCCTTTTATTTATGTTTTAAGAACCAAAACATAAATAAAAGCCATTGTCATTTACAATGCTAATAGCTCAAACTTGTGTAAATGCGAGACCTATTGCATTGCAAATGCTTGCTAAATAAATTAATCATTTTTTTTAAATGCAGCACAATTTCCTGAAAGAAGATTGGAAGCGGGGAAAAAAGAAAAGTTTAATTAGCATTTTTAAGAGTAGGAAGTGGTCCAAGGGGACTGTCTACTCTTAAAAAAAATAATATCTCAAAATTTGTGTAAATTAAGCATTCTCTTTCTTGGAAGAAACTCTCATTTCAAGTCTGTCCTGAACCTGGCACCTACGAATACCACATTTTTCTTCTGAATCATCTGACATTTGGTTAGGAAGTTTAAAAGAAACCCATGCTGGCTTCGCATACAAATGGTCTTCTGTAATGGCTGGAGTAAATATGATTCTTTTGTAACATGACTCAACCAGTCATCCAGGTGTGGATACACTGTAATCCCCTGAAAATGAAGAAGAGCAACCAATGGATATAGCAGAGGGGTCTCCAACGAGTAGCTCGAGAGCTACTGGTAGCTCACCAGTACATTCAAAGTAGCTCTCAGAGGAAAAGTCAAGCCCAGTATGAAATTCAGAGAGTAGGTGCCCATTAAAGAAAGCAGCACTGATCATCTCAAGATCGGTAGAGTGACTGCAAGCCAAACCTATGGGAGTAATTTATACTAACACTCAAACACACGCTGTGTGGGCCTATAGGTTCTGCCACATGACAGTTTGTATTCAAACTCTATATAACTAAGATACAAGGAGATTGACCATGTTGTAGTCCCTGCTTTATCATTCACAACATGTGTGTAAATAGTGGACCATAAAAGAAGTATGGCAGCAGTAGCCTGAACAGTAATCAGTGCTGACCCACCAAAGTGTGGGACTGCAGGAGCCAGAGTAAAAAAATGTTAATTGGGTGCATGATCAGCTCAAGACCTGAGGAGAACAGGGTATGATCTACACCAGAGAAAATTAAGAGATCCATCAGCCTTTATGTGTGCGTCCATAATAAACACTATGGCTTCCTGAAAGCTACCCCTGGTGTCAAGGACCACCAAATGTGTATGCTAGCCTCCATCATGAGGGTATTATCTCTGGCATAATTGTGTCCGTTCCTGGCAGAACAGTGCAAATGGTCAAATAATGGTCATCCTTGACTATTGTGTGTATTTTTGGTCTAGTTCTAGTATACTGACAGCCATCATTGACATAACAAGAGCATGACTGGCCTACATTTACCTATTCCTGGCATAATAATGGTAATGACTGATATATGGTCTCTGTCCTGACCCTTATGGTTTTCATCCTTGGCACAACTGTGGCCCTACTATAATGGTGGGCATTACTGGCATAATATAGGCATCCATTGTGCTATTGTGAGCACACATGGCATACAACTGTAATACCTGGGTATTCAAAGTAGTCTCTCCATATGAGGCATATGTACATGGGAGTACTTGACGAAAATGACAAGCTAATGTTTTGGGACTGTGCAGTTCCCAAAAA
This sequence comes from Lissotriton vulgaris, assembly GCF_964263255.1. Classification (NCBI taxonomy): domain Eukaryota; kingdom Metazoa; phylum Chordata; class Amphibia; order Caudata; family Salamandridae; genus Lissotriton; species Lissotriton vulgaris. Next base: position 1,531,313,811 of record NC_141689.1, on the reverse strand, counting down.
CTGAAAACTGATATTTTAAGGGCAGTTTTTGTTTTCAAAAATGGGGTTCTTTTAGCAAATTGAGTTTGTTTGCACACAGTGGAAAGTGTTATTTGATAGAAAAATGTGCATTTTCAGAAACTGATGAAAGATAATTCAAGCTGAGATGGGGAGACCTAATTATCTGCTTATGTCATTTGTGCCACAAGGCATGTTAAGAATTAAGGGCCAGATGTAGGTAGCCCTTTACCGATCGGAATCGGCCGAAAATACTGATTTTCGGCCGTTTCCGATCGGTAAAGGGCTATGGAGATGTAGGGGCACATATTCGGTAATTTTACCGAATCGTTATTATTACCGAATCGGTAAATTTACCGAATCGGTAATATTTACCGATTCGGTAAAATTACCGAAAATGCAATGTGGGTAGCCAATTTTCCATTGGCACATGGCTTTCAGAATCGGTATTTTACCATGGAATACAAATCCATGGTAAAATACCGATTCCTGTGTACATACACATCTGTGCATGTACACATGTGCCATGTGACAGACAGACGTGCCCTTAGGGCATGTCTGTGTGCCACATTGCACACATGCCCGTTTTGGTGGTGCTAGAGGGTGTCAAAGTGACACCCCCTGCACTCTTGACAAATTCGGTATTTACAGATTCGGTAAATACCGAATCGGTATTTGAATTGAATCCTATGGGCTTTAAGGCCCATAGGATTCAATAGCAAATACCGATTCGGTATTTACCGAATCGGTAAATACCGAATTTCAAGGTATCGGTAAAAAATCCAGATGTTGGTACCTACATCCCATTTACCGATTTGGAAATACCGAATCGGTAAAATTCGGTATTTCAAAATCGGTAAATGGGATTTACCTACATCTGGCCCATAATGTTACTTTATAAGTCAGGTGCAAGCATTTAGTTTTGATGATTTTTTTCCCCGCATTACCGCTGCTAATCTCACCTGGAATATTTGGGTGGTAACTACTGATAATCCTGCCTAGGGTTGTCATGGTGTAGTCACTATTTTACAGTTATAAAATTAGCTAGACGCTCGGGAGGACTTTCCTTGAGCAGAAATATTTCTCACTACAAACAAGGTTGCTAACCAGTCTGTAAAATATTAATGATTTGTGACCAGATTTCAGTGGCAAAACATTAATACATCCCATTCTGAACCCGTATTTGGAAGGAATGCCCTAAACACACCACTTTCAAATACCAATTTGCCATTTAATCGCAATCCCAAATTGTGATTCAGTAACATGTTACTGAATCACAGTTTAGGTTTGTGACATCCCTAAAGGCCTAATTGTTGTCGCAAATGGCCTGCTTTTGTGATTCGGACCTTTCACAAATGCAAAATGCCTTTTTACCTCTTGCCCCTAATTTTCAAAAGATATTGAGTTTTTGGCAAAATACAATAGGTGCAAATTTGTAATTACACGTGTATACAAATATTTTTGGGCTAAATCTTGTGCAATGCGACATTCCACTTATTAAGCACAAGATTATTGGTGTATACCTGCAGTACACAATTTTGCACGTCGGTCTTCATTTTGTTCATTCTGATGGTGTCCATGAGCAACTCTATCTGAATTCTCTGAAATTTTGAGCTAACAGTGACCTGGCAATCTTTTGTGATATACATATATGTGCCTTTAAAGTTTGTTTGAATTTCTAATAATTATTCATACATACTTTCTGTCTTCCATTGCCATCAATGCTGCTCTTCACCATTCTTGTCATGCATGATTCATGCACAAAATCAGCATGTCCCTCAAAACACTGTTGCAGTGGCCTGCAACAAATTGGACTATTTAGCCAGTAAATGATCAGAATTTTTATAGTTCTGTGAATCAGCAAACTTTATGTAGGAGTGACTTCTTTAAATCAGTGCTTACTTACTTTCTTTACCTAAAACGGGATACTGATTGGCACTCTAATTTTGCAGTTGGGGTCAACTGGGTGTCTTGAACATGTGATTCAGTCAAATTTAAGAAGGGGTAAATGTGTTTTTTTCTAGTTTAGGTTGACTGGAGAGCAAAATGTCATTCTGACATCCAGACCTGATTACTATTATTTTAAGTTTTCTTAAGATAGTTTTCTTCTTCCATTTATGAGGGGAGAGGTGTGGCGCCGCAGCAAGGGTGACTGACTCCGGAATCTGGGATCACAGTTTGATCCCGGGGCTGGTCGCAGATTAACCCAGCACCATGTGACTCTGGGCAATAGCTTGCTTAATCTTCCCGACGGCCCCCAGCTCCTAGAGACCCTAACGGGTGATGGTTCGCGCTTTACAAATGTGGATTATTATTATTATTATTATTATTATTATTATTATTATTATTATTATTTCCTATTTGATATAGTGCAAACTCAGCTCAAGGACATTGAAGCACTTTACATGAGCACTGTTAGACCTGGCATCATTGGCGTGGGTCTCCCTTCCTCTCTACTCTCCCTATCTTTTATATTGGCTGGATTTAGATGTTCTGGGCGCCATGCCACTGCTACTCAGTGCCACAGCGCGAATGCTCCCTCTATATAAATGACTGTATGAATAAGGACAACTATAATACCTACATCGGTGTAGCCTGTTTCAATAGTGAGTTACCCTCCATTTCACTGTCACTACTGCGAAACGATCCATTCTCATAGGCCAGGATGGGCCGGTTAAAGATTGCTTTCTATCATCCTGTCGGGCCCTAGAAACCTCAAGTTTGATATGTATATGCTCAGGACATTGAGGGGCACCTTTTAGTAAGGACCGTTTATGAATTACATGTTTTGAAATAGCTTTCTGAAAACATGGTAGTTTCTTTCCTAAGCTTTACTGTACGCTGTTGCGAGTATGTGTATTGGCCGTCTGGTTTTGGAGCAGCAGGGCCAGCTGGGTCAGACCTGGCTGGAGAGAGAGATCGGTATTCAGAGCATGGGTAGGGGTTACTCTTTGATTTGAGCAGGGCCGTGCTTGGCAAGGTGAATGATGGCTCCATCTCTCACTAGCTGTCTGATAACAGACACCCTCATTCTGAAAGGGCAGGATGTCACCTCGTAAACCAAGTGCTACCCGACCCCACCGAACTGGTTCTGACCGGAATAAGTGACTTGAAATCTTCGAGAACAAAGACTTTTTAGGTATAAAATGTTGCGCTGGAACTTTGGCCTAGTGGGAGTCTTGAGGCAAGATGGCGTCCGTGTGAGAGGTCGCTGCAGAGCCTGCTCCTGAGACCTGGGACCTTGGAAAATGCCTGATATAGCACTCTGATTGTCAGCCTTCTGACCTTTAGTCTTCAATCTTCTATCTTCAACTGCCGGATCTTAAGACTCTCCAGATGATGACTACGCTTTGTGTTTGCCAGTGGGAGACTATTGCAAGGCAAGCAAAGTAAAATGTAAAATGTAAACTGTCACCGCTGCTGTAGCTCCTAGCTCCTAGCTGCGTGGTGCTTTTCACGGTGCTTTCACGGAGTTATTCCATCACTTCTTGCGGCTGCTGTAACTGTAACTGTAGCTACATGAGCTGTGTATTACGGCATTGTCTAATTGCTCCGTAGCTCCGTAGCAGAGAAGAAGTTAAGACTGGTATGGTAGTGTATGTGAAGAAAAAAGAAGACGCGATCACACGGAGTACAGTTAGAACTGTTTACTTTCTAACTATCGGCTACTATCTACCGGCTACTCCCGGGTCCTCGGATTTACTGCCTCAGTTCCTTAACGCCTAACGCTTTTAAGGGATCCCTACCTGCTTTCAGCGCTCTCCCCCTTCCGATTAGTAGCGAAGCCTGTCTCCTCAAGATCAGCGCTAAGCGCTTCTCACTCTCTGCATCTCCGCCACCTCCCGTGTTCCGTTCTGCTCGCTGCTCACCGTCTCGCGTCTGCTCACCGCCTCGCCTCGGGTCTGCAGCTGCTTATATTTCTTTGACTGCATGCTGTCATCCGTCATCTGCAGACACGGCGGCAGGGCGTAAGAAGGCTGGAGATCGCGTCGTTGTCAAGGGAGACGACGCTGTTAGCTTGGAATGCCCGGAGGAGGGCCGAGAATAATTGAAGAATAACCGAAGAAAAAAGGAGCATAGAGTGCGACAATACATCACAGCACAGCAAAGTATATTACTAAAGGGGCACAAAAAAAATATATTGGAAAATTTGGAGAAATATTGGATAGTAAAGGACAATAAAGGACAATATTAATGGAGCAGTAACGGAAAATTAAGGAAAATTAAGGAATTAAAAAAAAAAAAAAAAGCTACAAAAAGCTAAAAAGTAATAACATACCTGGAGCAAAAGGAGGTGAACCACGTATGGGCTCTCTGGTGGTTGGCCAAAACTTTCAGCTGATCTATTCAAACTCACAATTGGGAAAAAAAAACAGGTCTAAACATTAATATTCTTCGGAGAAAGAGAGTGTATGCTGGATTTTCAAACTTACTTAAATCAACTACAAGGTTCAGAGGCGGAGGATTTGGGACCAGAGGTAACGCAGTATTGCTAGCAAATATAACGGAAATTTCCATACAGACTTTGAGCGCAATCATGGAGAAAGACATGGAGAAAGATGAAAGCAATAATAAGGATGAAACCAGTGACTTTGATTCTCAAGATCAAACTCAAAAACAGAATCAAACAGGGATAAAGAATGATACAATAACCGATACAAAAGCAAAAGCAAAAGCAAAGGCCCAGGCCCAGGCCCAGGCTCAAGGAGGTGAGGGCGATCAAGAAAAACAAGAAATTCAAGAAAGTCAAGAAAGGGAAGAGAACTCAGACGACAGAAACAGAGGAAATACCAAAGAGATCTTTAACTCACAAGGATCTCAGAAGATAAAAGAAACACAGAGGCGACCCGAAACCAGGGGTTATAAAGCGATGGAAAATATCGACGAAAATAATGACGATGGCAAAATAAGCGCTATCAAGTCTGATCGAAGAGACAGAAACATCGAGAATGAACAGATCGAACAGAAACTGCATAAGGAAGCTGAGAAATCAAAAAAGAAAGCCAAGGAAAAACAGAGAGTAAAAGAAGCAGAAAAGGAATTGGCAAGCAGAGAGAATCTTGATCTATTGGAGAAAAAGGCCAAAAGACTACAGACGATCAAAAATTTAAAAGCTGCGGCTAACATAACTGGGCACTTAACAGGTTCCCAACCCAGAATTTCAAACATATTCAGCCCTGCAATTAAAGAAAGTCAGCAGAATTGCCCTCCCAATGAAACTACATCAATCACAATGGATCAACAAGGATTACAAAATAAGACCATAACTGCAGCAGCTGAGGTTATAGTCCCAGTAGAACATCTAGAACATGAAAATATGAGGGAAGAAGGCGGATCTGGCCCTAACATAGATGCAAACACAAATATTAATCCACTGGTGAAAGGCAGCACTTCAGTAGAAGTCTCGAATATAAACCGAGCTACGGAGGGGTACGCTTCAGCAGTAGTTTCCGATGGCTCTGAATCAGAGATCTATGAGACAGGAATATCAATCTCCAGTGAATCCAGCAAATCCAGTGAAGAGACTGATCTTGGCAAGAATCCCAGACAGGAGGAACTGGACAAAAAAGTATCTTCATCAACAGAAATTGGATCTAAAAATGCCCTACTATACGATTATACACCAACAAAGAAAATGGGGAGAAAAGGAAGTAAACATAAAAGGCACCCAAATATAATTCATGATGAAACGACAGATCCTGGGAGTAATCCAGAACAAACAACAGTGAGAACCAAACTCTCACGCAAAAGTCCTCATCGCAAAATAAATGCTGAATCTGAAAGAAATAAAAATATCTTTGACAACCTGGATGATGACGAGCAGCTGAAGCATAGAGAACCTACACTTAGTGAAGTCTTCGAATCAATCAAAAATTTTCATCAAGATGTAAAGAAAGATAGCCAAAGAAACCATGTTGCTATTCAAAAATTGGAAGGAGCTATCAATAAAGTTGGCAATACATGCCAAGAAATCTCAGATAGAATGTGCTCGGTAGAAGTTCGTGCAGAAAACCTGGAATCAGACGTCGGCAGATTACAGCTCCAAGCAAGGGAGCACGAGGAAATAATCAAGGACTTAATGATAAAGGCTGAATACCAAGAAAATAGAACAAGAAGGAATAATCTTCGATTTCTTGGAATTCCCGAGGGCTCGGAAGGGAGTGATCCAAGAAACTTCATGATCAATCTATTAAAATCTTCTTTCCCGGAACTCAACTCCTGGGAAATGGATAAAGAAGTATGCCGAGCACATCGCTTTCCACTAACATTACCAAAACGGTCAGAATATTCTCCAAAATATCCTAGAGCTTTTTTAGTCAACTTTGGAAACTTTCTGGTACGTGACACTATATATAACTTGGCCAGGCCAACGGCTCAAAGAGAATATAGGGGCTTTAAGTTTTTTGTAAGACCAGATTTTGCACACGCAACAGTAGAAAGACGATGGCGAATGCGACAGTTGTTTGCCCCTTTCGAAAAGCTAGGAGCAACGGTCTATCTGCAAAATCCGGCACGGTTAAAAATAACATACAAAGGCTCAACGAGGAGCTTCACAAGTGAAATCCAGGCGGAGGCCTATCTTAAGGAGGTTGAAGCAAGAATGAAACAAAACAATGGTAACTGAATAGAAGAAGGCATTTAGTGCCGACAAACTATTAACTATTATTATTTGATATAAGGTTGACACTCAGAATGATCATGTAGTATCAGGCCAGGTGGTAGGTCCAGGCGTGCGGAACACACGGCCATCAACAGCTGGGTGAGTCCAAACCCAGGTTGCCTCAAAGGGTGGCAGGAGGGGGGGGCAAGAGGGTGGGGAAGGGAGGGGGGTTAAGGGGGTTGGGTGGCGGATGTGGGGGGAGAAAATAAAAAACTGAAGAGAGTTCGTACTGTTAAAGTGATTTCGAAAGAAAGAGTAAATTTGAAACAAAGGATATGTTCTTATTATGTATATTGTGTATGCATTAGGTATCTGGACAGGTTGATGTTATGGAAATATTTAAAAATTAGGTATGCTTAAACTAAGGATTGGATCTCTTAACATAGGAGGATTAAATGATTGGAAAAAGAGGGGGAAGCTTGAACAATATTTAAATATGATAAACTTAGATTTAATATGTCTCCAAGAGACCCACTTACCCTGGAGCAAAAAACACTGGTTGAATTTTAAAGGTTATGAATTGCTGTCATGTACATCCCAGACTTCTATGATAAGAGGTGTGGCCATAATTGGCAAAGTGGGGTTAGGGGGGGCCAAAAGGTGTAAGGCGGACTCACTAGGAAGATGGGCAATCTACGAAATGAACTTAGGTTTCACTATTTGCTCAGTATATGGATCCAACATAGATGAGCCAGAAGTCTTTAGTCATATTGAAAACGAATTAATTGATTGGCATACCCCCATAGTATTATGTGGCGATTTTAACATCTCTGCAGATTTTAGGGTTGGTAGTGCATGCATAGGCAGGAAGCCAAGGGTGTTTAGAGCAATCACGTCAATAATGCAGTCACATGGCTTAGACGATGTCTGGGGAAATTTATTGACTGGAGATCCAGGGTTTACTTATTTTTCACATCCTTTTAATAAATATTCGAAATTGGATTATTTCATGATCTCTACTACCCTACTTAAGAGCGTTCAAATAAATAAGCTTCCCAAAATCATGTCAGATCACAATCCCCTAGTTTTAAATATGGTCATTAATAGACCATATAAGGCTCCTAGACCTTGGTCATTTGATAAAAAATTATTAGCTGATGACGACTACATCACTCATATGAAAATATGGACCCAGTCCTTTTTTGACGCCAATAGGTATAGTGCATCAAGGGGAGGGGTGTGGCATAGCTTCAAGGCAGGAATAAGAGGAGAAACTATAAGCTATACCACCAATGTATGGAAAAAGGTTAATAGGGAAAGGGAAGCATTGATGGAAAAACTGAGTGAGGCAGAGATACAACATAGACAAGATATAATTACAGGTGCTCAATCTGTCGAGAGCCTACATAGAGTAAACTCTTTAAAAGCTGAGACCCAGAAACAACTAGCAAGAAAGGCGGCAGCAAATTATCAGGCACAGAGATCACGCCTTTATGAAACTGGTGAGCAAGCAGGTAGAGCTCTTGCCCTGCGAATCAGGCAGGTGGCAAGTAAGAACATTGTGACACAAATTGAATATCAGGGCCAAATATATGACAAGCTTGGTGAAATTTTGGAGGGGTTTAGGAAATTTTATCAAGAATTATATCAGGAAGAAGCAGCGGGAGAGCCCCCAAATATAAGTTGGTTAGACATGGGTAGTAAGTTAAAATCAGGCCAGATCGAATCACTGGAACAAGATATTACATTGTCTGAGGTATTGGAAGCCCTGCAAGATCTTGCAAGCGGAAAGGCAGCGGGCCCAGATGCTATACCGGTGGAGCTATGTAAAAGTCTAAGGGAGGAAACAACACCAATGCTCTTAGATCTATTCAACGGTGTTATGAATACCGGAATAATACCTGAGTCCTGGCAAGAAACTAATATAGTAATCTTTCACAAAAAAAGGAAACCAAAGACCAACCCGGGCTCCTACAGACCAATATCATTGATTAACAGTGATAACAAGCTATATGCTAAAATCATGGCCACTCGCATGGGAAGGATCATTGCGTCCTTGGTTTCCCCCTGGCAGCATGGGTTTATCCCAGGAAGAGGAACCACAAACCATATTAGGAGATCTATCACCTTATTTGACATCGGTGCTGCTAGGGGGGAGGAGGTCGCAATGATCCTCCTCGATGCAGAAAAGGCATTTGATCGCGTCAGATGGAGTTTCCTATGGAAGGTTATGGAGGCAAGGGGATTTGGCCCTAGATTTTGTCAAGCCATTCAGGCTATGTATTCATCACCTACGGTAAGAATTCAATCAATGGGGGAAAGATCAGATAGGATCAACATCACAAGGGGTACGAGACAGGGCTGCCCATGTTCTCCAATCTTGTTTGCGCTCTACATAGACCCCCTAATTGCACAATTAATGAACAGCGCGCTTATTAAACCAGTAATATCAAATGGGTTTCATACTAAACTTCTCGCTTACGCGGATGATTTAGCAGTCATTACAAAAGATCCAGAGCTAGCTATGAGGGAGGTAGTTAACATAACTGGTCAGTTTGGAGACGTGTCGGGCTACCGACTAAATGTGGATAAAACACAGGTATTATGTTCTAAAAAAATAGCCAAGGTGGACGGAAGATATGTAGGATCTGTAGTTTACCTGGGTATAACAATAAATGCAGAACCAGGTAAAACAATTGACGATAATTACACCCCTCTTATCAAATCTATGGTAACAGATCTAAAAAGAATGGACTCACTACAGCTATCACTGATTGGGAGGGCAAACGTTATAAAAATGACAATGTTTCCTAAGGTGCTTTACAAATTAAGATCAATCCCATTTAAAATTGACGAGAAAATTATTAAGAAGATTGAGGCCATTTTCACGAAATTTATATGGCAATATGGAAAAATAAGGCGGTCAAATAGATATATGTCATTACCACAAGATATAGGTGGATTGGGACTGCCAGATATTAAGAGCTATCATCGTGCATGTCTCCTCACAGACATGGCTATTCTATTCCATCCGGGGGGCCCAACCCTCAGGCAGGCGGAGATACCATCAGTTTTTGAGCTATTGGTGGGGAGCGAAGCCGTAGGGCTTTTATTAAGGAGAACTCAGAGGAGCTATTACAAGGAAATAGGATACAAGACGCTTGAAGGTCTATGGTATATATGGAAAACGGTTAAAAAAGTTTTATATATACCTACTATCCATCATCGTACACCACTTTGGAATTCAACACTCTTTCCAAATCTTAGTGGGGATGGAACGTGGCGCCATTGGGAGAGTCATGGTATTGTGGAGTTGGGGCAAATAATGATCAGAGATCAGTGCAGAACACTTGAAGAACTTACACAAAACTATTCACTACAAGGTTATCAAGAGTTCAAATACATACAGATTGTAAATAGAATTAAATCAATTAGACCACGTATCACTTTGCTTAGGAAATTCGAACTAATTGAGTATTTGAAGTCAGGGGGCCATAGAATTAGAGATATATATAAAATATTTAACGACGCATCAATTGACGATATTGGAAAAATTGAAACCGCATGGTCCAAAAAATTGGGAGATCCCGAAGCAGACCTTGATAGGGCGTTAGCTATGGATAAGAGGTTTCTGCGCTCCTCGAATCTCAGAGCCCAACATTACAAAACCCTATTTAATTTATACTATACACCCGAAAAATTATTCTCGTGGAGGAAAGCGACAGATAACAACAGCCCCAGATGTGGAAATGGTACAGCAGATCTTATACACATGTTCTATGGCTGTGAAAAACTAAAAAATATTAAAATTGAAATAATACGGTTTTTAGAGGGGCTTCTGGATGTCAAAATTAACCTATCCCCAACCTTGATAATAATTGGCTGTGATGTGAAATTAAATATGATATTGAGGCCGAAGCTCTAGTTTTTATTTCCGTAGCAGTTCTTAGGATTTTAATTAGCGCAGCCTGGAAGGATACAGAAGCCCCTACTTTTCAAATGTGGTTGTGCAGAATGTTGGGCATACATAATATTGAGGAAGCATTATAATTGATTTAAAGGGAGCGAAGCTAAGGGATGTGGGCAAGCGACTTTGGGCCCCAGTGGCTACGTGGAGGACAGCAAAATTAACTACAAATGAATGATTTACTGGTTGTGCATATATTTAACATGTTAATTGATTCTGTATTGTTTATTATCCTTTCTGTTATTTTGCATGATGGTATAATGCTATGCTTCTATCTATGTATCTATGTATCCATTTAGGAATATGTATTTACCGGTATGAACTCTCATAATAAAAAAAAAAAAAAAAAGGAACTTTGGCCTAGTGTGTTCCTCCTGGATGTCAAGACAAAACTCTGTCCGAGTGAACATAGGAAAGGACTTTGCAACTTTCCTCAAGCTTGTCGAAGAAACTACCCGAGGTCATAAATCAAGAGTGCCTCTAACAGAAGTCTCAGGGACATTAGACTTCATCCCATCAGCTGTCGGGATTCCTGTGCAAGGAGTTCTGCTTGCAGGTGAGGCCTCTGTCGAGTAATCCGGAGCCTCTAGTTCTACTGTGAGGGCTGCGGACTGGGCACTTCTGAACTTTTGCTAAACCTATGTGCGCCGCTGCAGCTAAGAGAGAGCTGCCGCCGCTGAGAGCCCGTCGGAATTGAAATTGAGACTTTCTAAACATTTTCTGAACCTGTGTGGGCCGCTGCAGCTGAGAGAGAGCTGCGTCCACTGAGCGCCCGCCTCAATCTGTGCCTTCGGACCTTCCACGGAATCTGCGTGGACCATTGCAGTTGAGAGATAGCTGTGGCCGCTGAGCATCCACTGTGGTGCCCGCCTGGTCGAGACCATCCTTTGTCGTGTGGACCACCGCAGCTGAGAGAGGGCTACTGCCGCTGAGTGCCTGCACCCTTTGCCACTTTGCATCACAGTGATTTGTCCAGTGGTCCGCCGCAGCCAAGAGAGAGCTGTAGCCGCTGAGTGCCCACACCCTTTGCTACTGTGCATCATTGTGATTTGTCCCGTGGGCTGCCACAGCCAAGAGGGAGCTGTATCCACTGAGTGCCCACACCCTTTGCTACTGTGCAACATCGTGATTTGTCGTGAGGACAGCCACAGTCAAGAGAGAGCTCTAGCCGCTGAGTGCCCACACCCTGTGCTAGTTTGCATCCTCGTAATTTGCCCCACGGGCCACTGCAGCTAAGAGAGAGCTGTGGCCGCTGAGCGCCCGCCCCATTGACAACTTTGCATCCTCGTAATTTGCCCCACGGTCTGCCGCAGCTAAGAGCGAGCTGTGGCTGCTGAGCGCCAGCACCATTGACAACTTTGCATCCCTGAGATTTGTCCTGTGGGCCGCCACAGCTAAGAGAGAGCTGCTGCCGTGAGCCCACCACGGACTTGCACGACGAGAGTCTTCGCCACCACCTGCCCTGGCCACCGCAGACGCGTGCTGCCACCACTGAGCGCCCTCCTGTCCCTGAGTGCCCGAATCACTGTGAGTGCACGCTGCAGACCTCAGCCTACAAGTCTTTTGGTCGCTGGTAGTCCGCCTGTCACCGTCTCCGCTTCTTCACGAAGCTGCGTGCTGTATCCCCTTCCAACTACAGGTATCTGGTGCACAACAGGTCATGTAGGCCCCTGGCCCTGAACTCAGTCAGTGTCACACTTTGGGTGAATACGTTGTTGTCTGTTTGAGTCCCTACGGGTTGATGCAAATTGTAATTTTTTTAACACTTTGAGAGTTTTGAGTTAAACTTAGATAAAGGTATTATTTTTCTATATCTACCTAAGTTGTGTCATTTTGCTGTGCCATTACTGCCTTATTGTACGTGGCCATAAACGCTTCAGGCACTGCCTCTGAGATAGGCCTAACTGCTCGTGCTACCTTACCACAGGGTTGAACAGGAGTAATCAAAGGGGGTAGCCCACTTGCCCTGACTTGTACCTATTTGGACATTGGCGCCAGCCATTGCAAACTACAGGCCCCCATTTCTAATCTGATCACAAGATCAGATTCACTTTTTTTCCTTCCTTACTTTATTTCTTTTTTCTCTGTTTCTCTCTTTCCTGCTCAGCCTCTCAGCTACTTATTTGATTTATAGAGAGGCTGGGGGTTTTTGGAATGGGTAGAGAGAGGTATATATAAAAGTAAAAAGAAACACTTTGATATCATGTATTAATAGAGAGATGACTCATCTGACTTATTATGCCCACTCCTGGAGGTCACATCTCCAATTGGATGAAAGTAAACTGGGCACAGGGCAAGTTGAGGCTTTCTTGATGGTACTTCTTGAAACACATCTTTCTTGAGATGGGTCTCACTAATTTTAACATTTATGTGAGAAGGAAAGCAGTTCATGGAGGTGAAAATTTAAGACAGATAAATTCTTATTCTTAAAAGTATAAGCAGTAGAAAAGGCAAGAATTTGTAGCAAATGAGTGCCCTTAGAATTTAGAACTTGAGGTCAGAATTCAGAACTAGAGACGAAGAAGGTTGGAAGACACGTTTCAAGTTATTAGTACTGACTTAACTTTGTGAATATCGAAAAGTAATTAAGTTAGAATTTTGGTCTAATTTAAGACGTTTGGTCTAACTTTACCTTTGTGAATCAGGCTCTTATGCCCAGATGCATCAAGCTTTTTTGGAGTCGCAAACGGTGCGATTCCTTAAAATCGGCCGTTTGCGACTCCAAAAATGCTTTTTGATATGCATCATTAGTTTTTGTTCAAATTCGCTAATTTTGCGAATTTCTTAAATGCGACTGCATTTAAGGAATCGCAATTTTGCGATTCCTTAAATGGAATGCATCATTGTCAAAAAATTAACGAATTTCAAAATTGCAAGTGCAAATTACCACGAGTTTGAACCTCGTGGTAATTTGCAAAATTGTTTAAAAAAGCACAAAAATGCATTTTTAAACTGTTAAGTTACAGACACACATGTACTTAGGACATGTGTGTATGTAACTTACATGTAAAAGTGCATTTCATGGGTGCAGGGGGGGGTCATTTGGACCCCCCTCTCCACCCTTGAAATGCTTTGTTGAATTCCGATTTCAAATTGCGAATTCGCAATTCCCATTCATTCCTATGGGCATTTCAGCCCATAGGAATGAATGGGAATTGCGAATTCGCTATTTGAAAATCACATTTTTTATGCGATTCGGTGAAAAATTGCTATTTTTACCGAATCACAAAAAAAATGCGAAAAAAATGATGCATACCATTTTGAGATTCCTAATTTGCAATTCGGTAATTTTCGCAAATTAGGAATCCCAAAACAGTACTTTGATGCATCTGGGCATTAGTCTCCTACTGCTGGGTAAGCTACCCAATTTCAGTCCTGCAGCCCTTAACTCCTTAGTAGTAGTAGGGTAGGCTTCTGGGCACCACGTCTCAACCCAACCCGGTCTCCTGCAGGGACTTATCCTCTTGGAGTCCAGAGTCCTTCTGCTTTTTGTGCCCCTGAAGCAAGTAAATAGGAAGCAAATCACTTCATCCTTGGTGAGCAGTTCCAGTCTCTTTGTGCCAGCAGGAGTCCTACAATACTTGTGTGAGTGCTCTTCTTTCAGCATCAGTCAGGAGTCGTAAGTCGTGATTTTATTTCCAGCAGGACCTTTTTCTTCAGATGCCAGGTACAGTAATGTTCAAAGGATGTGGTGAAGGTACCAGCTTTATCCTATGCACCAGCCAGCGATTTGAGAAATTCTACTATCCAAAGGTAGGAATCTTAGTGCAGTCCTGCATCTCAGGCAAGCCTATCTTTAGCTTTTGGCCGCCACTCTACCTAACAGTGTGAAAACTGGTTGTCCCTCCTAATGTGGCTATAGCTTGACTGTCTAGTGGTATCCGGAGAGGGGGTGAATGAAAGAAACCCTCCCTGGAATCTGCAAGTCAAAAGAGGTAGTTCTAAACTGTCCTATATTCTACTACCTGTTCTTATCCACTCCAAGATAAAGAATCCCTGCTAAGTAGTCAGCAGTTAAGACCCATTGGCCTTTCTGGGTAACTAGAGGTAAGATATTGTTCTCTGAGCAAAAGACATTAATTCTCCCAGCCAAGACTGTATATTCCAGTGCTGCAAGTGTGATAAGTGGAAGACAAGGCATTCCTGCCTACTGTGACTAGGGACGTTCTGTCTGGGAGGGTCCTCCCAGGTATACCCAAGTCAAAAGAGGTAATGCCAAAGCTGCGTTTTGTTCTGCCAACTGCTCCTGTCCACTCTCAAGACAGCTAATCCTTGGTAAGTGGTCACAAGTTAACGTTGTTTTGTCTTTCCCAGGCCCAAAGGCATGCCATTGTCTTCAGAGTCAGAGTTGTTAACTCTCTCTGTCAAGGATATGCATTCCAACTCTTGAGGTGTGAGGAGTTTTAGAACTGATTTTAAGCCAGCTCTGGCGGAGGCAGCCATAAGTACAATTGTACAAAGTTACATTTCTACTTAAAGATATCAAACATTTGAGATCGTAATTAAGGGAGATTTAAAAAACTAATCAGAAAATAATTTGAAGCATTTTCTGGGCTTTCCAAAGCAAATGTAGATAGTAAAGATTATAATACCAGATAGGCCTCAAAAAGTATCTTTTGGTTTTTATTTCACCGTGAAAACACACTAACTAACATGTAGTGTGTCCCATTTTTAGGTCGAGCCTTTCAGCGCGCATGCGCTGCGAGGCATGGGGTATCTACTCTGGTGCCATAGACTACGCCCTCCACTTTCTATTTATTGCATCCTACGCCAGTCAAAATTGCTTACTTTTCTTTGTCAAAACGTTGCTTGTTGTCCCGCCTTTGGATGTGTTGTGACTTTGGTGGCGACTACCCCGGTCACATGTAGCATTACACAGACGAACACACAGACACACACAGACACACTGTCAGATAGACACAGAAACACACAGACACACTGACAGACACAGACACACACAGACACACACACAGACAGACACGCACACAGGCAAACAGACAGATGCACAAACAGACACACACAGAGATACAGAGACAGACAGACACACAGACACACAAACAGACACAAAGACACACACACAGACAAACACACAGACAAACACGCACAAACACACACACAGACACACACAGACACACAGGCACACAGACAGACACAATACACAGACAGACAGACACACAGACAGACAGATACACAGACACACAGACGCACATACAAACAGATACACAGACAGACAGACACACACACAAAAAACACAGACACACACACAAACAGACACACAGAAAGACAGACACACACAGACAGACACACCCACACAGACAGACAAACACACAGACACACAGACACACACATACAGGTGCACAGACAGACACACAAACACACAGACAAAGACACAGACACACACAGACAGACACAAACACACACGGACATACACACAGACAGACACGCACACAGGCACACATACAGACACACACAGAGACAGACACACAGACAGAGAGATACACAGACAGACACACAAACAGACACAAAGACACACACAGAGACACACAGACAAACACAGACACACACACACAGACAGACACACACAGACAGACAAACAGGCACACAGACAGACACACACAAAGACAGACACAGAGACAGACAGATACACAGACAGACACACACACACAGACACACACAAACACATACACACAACGACAGACACACATATACAGACACACACACAAACACACAGACACACAGGCTCACAGACACACAAAAAGACACACAGACACACACATAGACACAGACATACACATAGACACATCCAGACAGACACACACAGACACATACACAGAGACAGACACACACACAGGCAGACAACCAGACAGACACACAAACAAACAGACACAACCACACACACAGACACACACACACAGAGACACAGACACACAGAAAGACACTCACACAGAACACAAACAGACACACACAGATTGACACTCAAACAGACAGACACACACACCCACAGATAGATATGCAGACACAAGCAGACACACAAAGACAGGCACACATAGACACAAACACACATACGCACACAGAAACAGAAGTGCACACAGAGACATGCACACAGACACACATGTAGACACAGACACACGCACACAGAACCACACACACAGACAAAAACACACACAGACACACAGACACAAAGGCGCACACAGAGACATGCACACAGACACACATGTAGACACAGAAACACGCACACAGAACCACACACACACACAAACACACACAGACACACAGGAACACGCACAGACACACAGGTACACACACACACACAAACACAGAAACACGCACACACACAGACATACAAACACGCACACACACAGGCACAGAAACACACACAACCACAAACACACACACACATAAACACACGCCCAAAGGCCCTGGCTAACTTCACGTACATGGCTACTTACCAATACAGATCTTTTTAAAGGGGCCTTGTGATCTGCTTGAAACAGGCCCTAGGCGCTTTACACCAACAGGACATCATATGGGGACACTCGAGGCAGGTGGGGCTTCAGAGTGCTTCACGAGATACCCGTGTCATGTTTTAGATTCGAAGATTTGTGTAAAAGACACTGCGCACGTGGGCACAAGTTTGCATTATGCCCAGACATTTTGTTGCATCCTCATCACACAACAGCTCCCCCAAAAGACCATCTCTGGGAACAGGTGTCCCCCGTTCGATGCTGGACAAACATCCGAAGATGCAACAACTTGCAGAGTTCAACAGACTAATTTAAAAAAAGCACAACTGAGCAAAGTGGGACACATTGACATATCAAAACAAGCAAGAAACCTGAACATGCGCAACTGAAGACAATCTGTACAAAGCTTTACAATGAAGAATAGCGCAATGCTTGAGAGTGCGACAGTGCACACACAGTACATGAAACAGACTGCTGTACAGTGGAGGGCCACACAGAAAATACAATAGAACACGAGGAGTACAACACGATACATCAAAGGTACCGAAGAAAGAACTTCTGCAGAACTCTAGATAAGGCAAGTAAATGAAATACAGAGCAGTAAAATACAGCCGTAAGCAGTGACCTGTCATTAAACACAGCGTCCAATACTCCATGGAAAAACAAGAGCAGAAGTATGCTGTGATAATACCCCATTTGTTGTAAGGCTGAGGACTGCTTGCTCCAGCATACCGTGGGGCCCATACATGTCGAGTGTAGCCTCAGCACACTCTACAGTCCATCCATACGTACTGCAGCCCCAAGCACACTCTACACTCCATCCTTATGGACTGAGGCCGCCACCACACTCTACAGTCCATCCATATGGACTGAGGCCCCCAGCACACTCTGCAGTCCATCCACAAGGACTGCGGCCCCCAGCACACTCTGCAGCCCCCAGCATACTCCATCTCCATCTATATGGACTGAGGCCCCCAGCACACTCAACTCTCCATCCATATGGACTGTGGCCCCCCAGCACACTCTGCAGTCCATCCATATGGACTGCGGCCCCCAGAACACTCTGCAGCCCCCAGCACACTCTATCTCCATCCATATGGACAAAGGCCCCAGCACACTCTACTCTCCATCCTTACGGATTGCGCCCCCAGCCCACTCTACACCATCAATACTGACTGAGGTCCCCAGGACACACTGCAGTCCATCCACACAGACTGCGGCCCCCCAGCACACTCTACACTCTATCCATGCGGACTGAGGCCCTCAGCACACTCTTAAAAGGCGAGACCTATTAGCTATGTCAATGCTTGTTTATAATCCTGCCCTATGAGCCTACAATATTATAGATAATAGGGTTGGACCCATGTAGTCAAAGGGACCTGGGTAATTAGTCGGTGTACATATAAGTGGTCCCTGACCAAACACGAAAAGTTTTGAAGAAAGTCACAGTGTTTAAATTAAATTAATCAAAAAGAAAAATCAGAGTGCAAGGTGTTTTTATTTTCACCGCACTATTTCAATCAATCAATGATCCAAAAATTAATGGAGATTATTATACACGGTATATACAAATTCAATGCGCCCACAAGGAAAAGGGAAGGAGTGCAAGGGAAGGGGTACACATTTCATGATAGTTATGCATCACTAATCAAAATTTTCATGTGCTAGAATCTACAGGTCACACCATTACAAACAATCATAGATCCCCATAGGAGGGGTCAAACAGTGTACAAACATCAAAGAACGTTTCAAAATAGAAGCTCCTAATCAGCTGTAAACATCAGGCTATCCTTAGGAGTTCAGGGTTGTAGAAAGAAGTCTACGTTTCGACCCAGGGATTGTAGGACAGTAGATCCTTACTGGGCGGGTCTTCGTCAGGGCGTGAGGGGAGGGAGGAAGGTAGGGTGGGGCTGTTTCCTAGACAAAAGTAGAAGTGAAACACGAATTATAAAATTGGTCTCAGAAAGAGTCCCAAGGTGCTGTATAACGAAAGGAACCGTTATGTTCAAGAAGCTGAGTAAATTAAATGTAAATTAGACTGACTAAAAAGGGAGGTTATACTGAGGATAGGCCCATAGGTTACACGAAAATACCTGTTGAGAGATCAGAAGGCGGCCTGAAAGAACGTGGTCCTTTTCAGAGCTGTACCATATTTGTAGCGGTTGTTGTCCATATCGAAGGGACCATGAAAAAAATGACAGGGGCGCCAATCACTTTATGATCGCCACAAGGTTTACCATCACTTATAAAGGATTTCTAAATGGAGAGCCTACCTCTGCGTTAAGGCATTGTTGGTTCGTAGGAATCAATCGTTATTATCACAGGTGATCTCATCAATAATTGCGGGGTAACTTTAATGGTCCAAGAGATCAGGTAATCCCTTTGGCTAATCTGAAAAAACAAACGGTAAAAAGCCGTAAAAAACGAGTCAAGGATTACATGCGCTAGCTGCTACATCAAAAGCGGTGAAATGAACGCGGAAAAAGCCGCCCAACAGGATGGCCTTCAGCAGGGTTTTCTATCGGAAAACGAATTACAGTACCTGAACCAAAAGAACCCGCGCCTACCTACCATCTACACTTTACCCAAAGTGCATAAAGATCTTCACCAGCCCCCAGGACGACCTATAGTATCTGGGTGCGGCTCACTTTTGGAACCCTTGTGTAGGTACGTAGATTTTTTTCTTAAACCCATAGCAGAAGCAACCACAACTTATCTGCGTGATACCACACATGTCATTAAATTGATTGACGGACGCCCATACAACTCACATTTGGAACTTCTGGTAACTTGTGACATTGTGTCACTTTATACGAGCATACCGCAGGAGGAGGCCTTGATGGCGATGACGATTGCACTTGACAAACGGGAGGCACCTACCCAAGTACCCACATCCTTTATCATTTCATTACTCAAAACAGCCATGATGAAGAATTTTTTCATTTTCCGCAAGTGTTTTTATCTCCAAACTAAGGGGGTTGCGATGGGGGCGGCCTTTGCCCCGGACTTGGCAATAATCTTCATGTCCATGTACGAAGATATGTTCATATTTAATGATGTTAATCCTTTCAGACCCCAAATAAGCATGTGGATGAGATACATCGACGATATCATCTGTATCTGGGCAGGAACTGAGGTGAGAATCAATAACTTTTTTTGAATGGCTCAATGGTAGATCTCCAGACATACAATTTACTATCCAATTTGACAAAAAATCCATTGACTTTCTGGATCTTACAATTTTTCTGGAAAATGAGACCCTACAGACCACTCTTTTCAGGAAACCTGCGGAGAGAAACTCCCTACTTCTTTACTCTAGCCATCACCCTAGGGGACTCCGAGACAATTTGCCCTTCGGCCAATTCTTACGGATTCGCCGAAATTGCAGCAAAAAAGAGGACTACATGGAGCAATCCACTATATTGATGGATCGTTTGCTTGAACGCGGATACCCGAGGCGTCTGGTGAAGAAAGCCAAAAAGAGGGCATGGTTCAATCCAGGGGAAGTGCTACTACAATCTGGGCCACAACAGAGCAATAATGAACAACGTCTCATTTGCGTAACCACATTTTCAACAAAAAGTAATGCAATAAAGAAAACCATCAATAAATATTGGAACTTGGTCTCAGAGGATGTCAACTGTAGTCAGTTACCCCTTCACGCTTTCAAAAAGGCCAAGAATATTCGCGACCAGTTGGTGTGTTCATTCCTGACGACTCCGAAGGAACCATCCATAACAGCTATGTGGAACTTACCTCCCATTGTGGGACACTACCGCTGTGGCTCATGTAAAGCTTGTCCAGCAACACTACAAACCAAAGTCTTTTCCCACGGACAACAACAGGTCACTTTGAAATCACACACAAACTGTAACTCCACCAACGTGATATACTGCATAATATGCCCGTGTGATTTAATATATATAGGACAGACGCAACAACGAGGTAAAGTACGCTTTCTGCAACACTGCAGCCGCATAAGGTGCAAGGTCGAAGCGGCTCCCTTAGTAGATCATTGCAATGACCTCAATCATCCCCCGGGTAGCCTTAAGTGGACCATTCTGGAACAGGTTAGATTAGGCCCAAGTGGCGGCAGCATAGAGCCCATTCTCAACGTCAGGGAGATTAAGTGGATCCGTTTCTTTGATTCTGTCCGTAGGGGGCTAAATGAGTCTGAGAGTAGTTTTGCCCAAATGGCCAACCTCTAAATTGATTGTGCGTCTAACCACCATGTGGTAGGTTCACGCAGACTCCACAATCGTGTGTTATTCTACTGATACCGTTTTACATGCCAACTAACTTTTGCTGATGTACTTTGCATAGGATTACAATACTTGATTCTTCTGGAATTTCGTGTGATTTTATAACGACTAACCAAATGCTTTTTTCCATATGTAGTAGTGAGAAACATCATGCATGGTGGCAATTTAAACAGTATAATCTGCAATCGTATTGCGCTTTAGACCACCATGTTTGGTAGGTCCTCGCATGTTTCATGTGATGAACCCCTCTTTTCTTTTCTTTCTGAATGATGACCAATGTAACAGTCGGGTGTCTTGTTCAGATATCCCGGGATTTCATGTGCGCCTTGACCGCCTTGCAATTTGGTAGGTCCGCGCTATTCTCGATGTCCCATCTGTAACACTAATGTATCAGGTCCTTTATTATCCTATATATAAAGGTGATGCTAGTGCTAATGAGTGACTATTATAAAAAGTTTTCCCCACAATCATAATAATAGATCTTAATTCTTTTAGCTGTAGTGCCTAACACGGAAGTCTTTCTTCCACCGCGTTTCCTGTAACCATGGTAACACGAGTCTTTCTTTACGGAGCTCCGTGAACGCCTTCTGTTACCAGGGTAGCACTTCCTGGTTCCAGTCTGCCGGAGTAGGACGCTGATTCACACGCTCCTCCACCCGTCCAAAAAACTGCCAGTGGGTGAGTGTTCATAGGCGGTACCTGTTGGGCGGCTTTTTCCGCGTTCATTTCACCGCTTTTGATGTAGCAGCTAGCGCGTGTAATCCTTGACTCGTTTTTTACGGCTTTTTGCCGTTTGTTTTTTCAGATTAGCCAAGGGGATTACCTGATCTCTTGGACCATTAAAGTTACCCCGCAATTATTGATGAGATCACCTATGATAATAACGATTGATTCCTACGAACCAACAATGCCTTAACGCAGAGGTAGGCTCTCCATTTAGAAATCCTTTATAAGTGATGGTAAACCTTGTGGCGATCATAAAGTGATTGGCGCCCCTGTCATTTTTTTTATGGTCCCTTCGATATGGACAACAACCGCTACAAATATGGTACAGCTCTGAAAAGGACCACATTCTTTCAGGCTGCCTTCTGATCTCTCAACAGGTATTTTCGTGTAACCTATGGGCCTATCCTCAGTATAACCTCCCTTTTTAGTCAGTCTAATTTACATTTAATTTACTCAGCTTCTTGAACATAACGGTTCCTTCCGTTATACAGCACCTTGGGACTCTTTCTGAGACCAATTTTATAATTCGTGTTTCACTTCTACTTTTGTCTAGGAAACAGCCCCACCCTACCTTCCTCCCTCCCCTCACGTCCTGACGAAGACCCGCCCAGTAAGGATCTACTGTCCTACAATCCCTGGGTCGAAACGTAGACTTCTTTCTACAACCCTGAACTCCTAAGGATAGCCTGATGTTTACAGCTGATTAGGAGCTTCTATTTTGAAACGTTCTTTGATGTTTGTACACTGTTTGACCCCTCCTATGGGGATCTATGATTGTTTGTAATGGTGTGACCTGTAGATTCTAGCACATGAACATTTTGATTAGTGATGCATAACTATCATGAAATGTGTACCCCTTCCCTTGCACTCCTTCCCTTTTCCTTGTGGGCGCATTGAACTTTGTATATACCGTGTATAATAATCTCCATTAATTTTTGGATCATTGATTGATTGAAATAGTGCGGTGAAAATAAAAACACCTTGCACTCTGATTTTTCTTTTTGATTAATTTAATTTAAACACTGTGACTTTCTTCAAAACTTTTCGTGTTTGGTCATGCTATGAGCCTACAAGGCACACTTTTGGGGTGACTTATGAATACATAAAATATGCTTATTCCTACATGGCTACTGCATTTTTCTATGCCATGCGTCACTGCAGTGCATTTAAACTGCATCCTAGCAAGAACCCAGTGGTGCTCCTAGCAGAAATATATTTTTGTCATACGTTTGGTTAGTGTAAATGCACACGGTCGCCCACATATGATATTCAAATAGGGAGATTCACAGCACATGTATTTGAAGGGAAGCACAACCACTATACTACTGTTCAACGGAGTACAGTACACAAGGATCTAAAGCCAGCAAATCCAGACACACGAAAATTGAGGGAATACAACAAAAATTGGGTAATTTCTCACAGAAACATAATCTTCACATGCATGTAGAAAAAAATTCCTGGCAATGCAGACCAGGAGAGATTTCACAAAGGCAAAACTTGTCACAATTTCTAGCTTATTCCTAAGGGTAAAATATATTGCTGAGGAAACTTTTTATGGAAACAGGTGCAAAGCGTAAAAGAAATGGTGTGCTAATCTATCAACAGTATACCCAAGATAATAACCACATGGTGCTCTACTGAGTAACAAAAAATATACACAAACTAATCTCAAAAGGGTATGACGCTTTTGTCTTTACGAGCACACAAAATAAAGTAACACTGCAGTAAAACGTTGGAGACCGTTATGTACACCATTTCTTTGTGAAACGCAGCTGAGCTCAGAAATTGTGACAGTCAGGCTAGCGTATGCCAGAAACTTTGCACTGATTTATTTCCTTGAGAATAAGTGGTTTTATAAAACCATCTGAGAGCGAAATAATTTAACATTGGCACATCTGGTTAAATGTAGTCACACACTTTGCCTGTATACGTGCTGACAATACAAATAGGTAGGGTTTTTCATGTTATAAAACCACTCATTAACACGTTGATGTCACTGGAACTGACATCGAACAAAATTTGACTTGAATATGTCATCACTGGAAATCACACTGCATGCTATAGACATACAAAACCCCAAAAAAAGAACCATGCAGCTTCTGACCTAGATTGTATTATGTATAAAAAGCCATCTTTCTCTTTTTTACCTCTCTCTAGCTTCTATTTTCCACCCGGTTCCTCTTTTTCTCCCTCCACCTATTTCTCTCACTGCCATAGCAACCCTCTCTCCTTCCACTTCCCCTTCTCTTCCCTCACTTTTTTAACACCTTCCATACTGATGACGGAATCGCTCCGTCATCAGGTACAGTTGAGCTGTGCTGATGACGGAGCGGTTCCGTCATGGCCCGGCCGCCGCGCCTGCGCGGCGCTGATTTCGCGCCTGCGCGGGCGTTCTAAAGAGCGGGGCGGGTCATGACGGAACCGCTCCGTCACCAGCACAGCTCAACTGTAGCTGGTGACGGAGCGGTTCTGTCACCAGCATGCGGCGGCCGCGCGGCCGCCCCGCCCCTTTAGCGCTGCGGCGGAATAGCCGCCGCAGCGAAGGGGTTAACTGTTGCTTCTCTGTCCTTCCTTCACGCCATCTAGTTCTGCTTTCTACTAGAAAGGTTCTCTTAGCCCATTTGTTTCTCTTTTTTACCTCTTTCACGCCCTGCCTCCCTCCCTTACATATTTCTTCCCGTCCTCCCTCTTTCTCATAATTTAATTTTCTCCATCCTTGGGGTTTGTTTCCCTTTACTGACTGTCTCTCATCTTTCTTCTGTTTCTCTCTTGCTCCCCTCTCTTCCATCATGTGCCACAGTTTCAACAGCATTGTCTTCTGCTCTGAGAGACCTGCTCAGTTCTCCTCTTTAGATCTCCTCTCCTTTCATGCCACAGTCTCCATCCTCTGTTCTCATTTCTTTCCCTTCCTCTCTCACTTAGGGATCTATTTATCAAATTCTCACACAGCACAGCAGAGCCAAAAATGCTCTACTGCATTGTGTGAGTAGGAGAGAGCAAGACAGCATTATATCTATAATTATATGGTACTGTCCTCCTCTCTCCTTAGTGCAGGTTCACAATGAGGGTGCCAAGCGACACACCCACACACCTTTGCACCATACTGCATGGTGTCTGCTTGAGTCTGGTATATATAGGTTTGCACTGGAAGGGTTCCATTCCAGTAGAAAATACTATGCTGACAGTAACTTAAAAAATCCTTCTTTATATGTTTGCTATACAGTGCAGCACACATGCAAAGTCAGAAAAGAAAGAAGAAATAATAGCATTTCTCCTTTATAGTGCCTCTTTCAAATGGGCAGTATTTTTGTATCCAAACCCCTGTTTACTTTTTTTAATAGCTAGGGTTTTGCAACAGAAACCATGGGTGGTTGTGTGGTAACACCCATGCACCTCCAATGGAACACCCTCCTGGCATTAAGTCAAAGCAGCACTAGCCGCTACTTTTCGCTACTTTCAAGTGAATTACTGGGGCAAAACAAGTTTTGTGCAAGCCTGTCTGTGCTTGAAGCTGAGAGGAGGTCACAGCACGTGTGCACATTTATAGGGTGAAATTGGGCCTTGTAAAAACCGCAGGAATGTGATACAACATCGGTTGGTCATAAGATTCACTATAAAGTGGGAGCATACACCGTAAATAGAAAATAACTGGGAAAAAAACCTGATACTTGGTTAGGTGTTAGCGGGAGCAATCACTCTTGTTCAATAGACACAATAAGTGAATTCACCCCTGACCCCAAAAAACATTATTGAATTGAATAAAAAAATCATTTATCCTGCTATAGCTACTTCTTTTTAACTACAGTTAATTTGAATACAATGGACCTGATTCACAAAGATATTTACATGTTTACGTTTCACTTATGAGCACATGCTTTTGTTAAGAGTGCAAAACTTTGCAGCTCAGAAACGTTTTTACACTTTTTATTCACACAGCGGTTTGTGTGTGAGTAAATCTCCTATTAGATGGGAGTGAGCATTTCAGGTAGAAATAAAGTTGAACCTGGTGACCACAGACCTGCATATTTCCGTTATGCTTTTTACCAGGGGTCTTCAAACTGGGATGCAAGCCCACCCTAGGGGAGGCCTCAAGTTATCCCTGGTGGGTAACAGTGCTTTGTTTTATGTGAAAAAACATAATGAGCTGCAGTAAGCCGCTCTGTAATGGGCCAACACTAACATCGTTTGTCCTGTATTTCCTAGCTGTGAGCATGTGTCAAAAGGGAAGGGACTCCAAATATTCTTCAAACCGCCCACCACCATTCCTATTAATCCGACTGTGGATGCTTTTAAACATTAGTGAGGCAAGCCTGACCAGAACTGCATGTTTGACAATCATGTATTAGGTTGCATTTTTAAAACAGTAATAGAACTTATTCTGCTCATCTTTAAATTGCACAAACAGTGCCACCATGTAGCAACTGTCATAAGTGCAGGTTCTGGCAAATAAGTGCTGTCAATTTAGTGCTGGTGCCGAGCATCGGCTCACATTATGCCCCTGGCCCCATTGTGGGTATGTTAAATCCCTATAATCTGTTGTAAACTGAATAATGTAGACTTAAGGAAGGGATATAAATCTGCCCCCTATATTGCTGCCATGTTTGTATTGCAGGCCCTCTACTGCAGCTCTAGTCGTACAGTACAGGCATCATGCTAAAAATGCCCTTTGACCCAAATTAGCAAGCTTTTTAAAGATGATTTAAAGTTTCAAAAATTGTTAAAAAATAGCATTACACTCACAAAGCAAAAGTGGTTTTGTTCGAAATGGGGGTCTGTAGTTGGCAATGGTATACACCTCTATCCAAATAGGGACCCTTGCTTCTAGTGAGGGAAAGGGGTATACACTCCTGAATAACCCCTGCTCACCCCCATAGTAGGTTGGAACGAGCAGACAGGCTTATCTCAGAGGCAGTGTGTAAAGCATTTGTGAACCCATACAGTGATACAGTGAAAACACTACAAATGGACACCACACCAGTTTAGAAAAATAAGTAAGTTTTACTAGACTTGACTCAAGACCAAAAGACAAAAATCTGCAATACAGTAATTGAAAATAAGACTTTAAAATGGTATTAATAGCTTCATTCAATGTAGAGGGTCAATGCAAAACTTTACTCACAAAGTCCCTTGGATGCGTCACGCATCAAATAAAAGGGTCGCAGGGAAGGTGGTGCGTCGGTTCCTTGCTTCGGGGAGGTGATGCGTCGGTTCCTTTTTGCAGCGCAGGGGAGGTGATGCTTCTGTTCCTTACCAGAGAGGGGGTGATGCGTCGGCTTCTTACTGTGTTCAAATGGCGCCTCGATGCGATACGACGATCCTGTGCGATGCAAAAAAATGGCGACTTTGATGTGATGCGACAACGGGGATGCGATGCGTGCATGGCCGACCAACGTGCAGCAAAATTTATGAACTTTGGAGCCGCGACGGCCCTGCGACAAGCTTCTCCGGTGATGCGACGGTGAACTCTGCAGCAGCGGCACTCCTCTCTGGTGATGCGCACGCTTCGTCTGCGATGCGACCAGCTGTGGTGGCGGCACGTTGGTTTAGCGGTACGACGGCAACTGCTGCGGTGGCAACACGCTTCTCCTCGTTGCATCACGCTTCCTGCTCCCAGCGACACACAGTCTCTCAGAGGGCCCAAACAACAGCAGGCACCTCACTACAGGTAAAATTCCCAGCAAGGAATTCAGAGGGACATGGAGGTGAAGTCTTTGTGTCCCTGAGGCTTCAGAACAGGAGGCAAGCTCAGCTTCAAGCCCTTGAAGATTTCCCTCAAGATGGTGAAAGTACACACAAAGTTCCTTTTCTCCTATCTTTGGCAATAAGTAACCACTGAAGACCAACCCCAAACAGTCACCAGTGCAGGGGCGATCTCCTCCTTCAGCTTCCTTGGTTTCTTTCCTCAGCAAAGGTTTGTCTTGATTTCCAGAAGTAATCTAAAGTTCTGGGGTCTGGGCCCAAATATTTATACTGCAAAAACCTTTGTTCTCTGAAGGAAGAGAGTGTCCCTACCAAGTCAAAACCAGTTCTGTCCTCCTGGGTGCAGCTTCCTGGCAGGAGGTGGAGATAACATTGTTTGAGAGCAGACCTGGCCCAGGTAGTTGAAAGGAAATCTCCTCCCCCTACTCTCTATTCTATGAGGGCTCAGGTCAGTGAAAGGAAATCTCCTCCCCCTACTCTCTATTCAATGCAGACTGCTGGAGCCAAGGCTCTCTCCGGCCCCCTGTCACTCACAAACCAGACATGGAATACACAAACCCAGCAGAGACATAGTGGATGGTTAGGAAAGAAAATACTTACTTTCTAAAAGTGGATTTTTAAAAACAGAATGTAAAAATTACCTTCACTGAAAGATGTATTTTAACATTCTGAGTTCAGGCATACTAAACTCGAATTTCCACCTTGTTCCCTGGGTCAGTTAGGATTATAAGATGTTATAATCAAACTGCCTATTCTGGCCTAGGGGAACAGTTTGACTTGCCATAGTGAAAAATAGAATTGGCTGTAATTCACTATCAGGACATGCCACACACATCAGGGCGTGTCCTACAGTTTACATACAATGCACCCTGTCCAGGGGGGTACCTAGGGCCTACCTTAGGGTTGACTAACATGTATAAAAGGGAAGGTTTAGGGACTGGCAAGTGGGTGCACTTGCCAAGTCGACATGGACGTCCCAGACTGCACACAGGCTCTGCAATGGCAGGCCTGAGCCATATTTTACAAGCTGCTTCTGTGGGGGGCACAAACAGGGATGCAAGCCCACCAGCAGCATTTGATTTACAGGCCCTGGGCACACATGGTGCACTGTACTAGGGTCTGACAAGTAAATCAAACAGCCAATCATGGAGTCACTAATCCATTACAACAATTTACAATAGGGAGCACTTGTACTTTGGTACTGAATAGCAGTGGCAAAGTGTCCAAAGCATCTAGACCAGCAAAAACATAGCCAAAATACAGGAGGCAACAGCAAAAAACGAAAGGGAGACCCACGCGAATGGTGCCAGGTGTAACAGGTTTCTTTAAATCTGAGCAACACATTTTTTCTCTTTTTCTAGCCTCTGTCTTTTAAAATGTAATTGTAATAGTTTGTAGAGCTTAGAATGCTGCACAAAGATGATGCCTCCATTCACAGTGGTACATTGTAAAGTGTACAAGGGAGACCCGTGGAGGGTGGCGAGAGTAAAATATACAACTGCACATTGCAGGGTTGTGATTGGTTTAGGGGAGCCTATCCTTTTTCCTGTTCAAACAGAAGACAGGAAGAGGACGGGAGAGAGTCGGTGGCCGGCCAACCAGCTGGCTGGTAAGTGATATATTTTTATTTATTTATTCTCCCCTCCATCACACCCTTCCTCCACCTTCCTGTCTCACTACAGCTTTGCGGAAGCAGCTGCAGCTGACCCCATTAATAAATTACAGATCAATGGTCAGACTTTGAAGGCGATCAGCATAGAGAGGGGAATGAGGCAAGCATGTACCTTGCAAATTCGGCTCCAACAATTTTAAGTTAACAATGTTGGATGATAATGTGTTGGTGACAGACCACTTAAGCTTGATACTTGCACTCCTACAAGAACTTGAGTATTACCAGAAGCTAGCAGAGTGAAAAATCAATATGACAAAGACAAAGGCATTGAATCTTGTAACCTCCCTAAATAAGTTGAATAAGCTGAATAGGATGACCCCATTTTGTTGGATAGATAAGTCGATTAAATGCGTAGACATAAACATGGAGTCAATTAATTTAAGCCAACCACCCACGTTACTTACCTCTTTAGAGAAAGAGCTACTTAGATGGCAAAATCTGCAAATCTCAGGATTAGGCTATATAGCCTCAGTGAAAATGTCACTGCTTCCTAGGGCTCCGGTCCTGTTCAAGGCACTACCGATGAAAGTTCCCAAGGAGATCATTAATTAAATGTAAAAAGCTTAAAGCATATATAGTGTAAGGTAAGAGACTTAGAATACGTGTAAACAAGACATCCAATACCCCAGGGAAAAAGGGGCTTGGAACACCAGATCTCCTGACATATTATAGGGATGCAAAGCTGAGCTTTATGAGGGGTTTGCCTAGTTGGAGCACAGGAAAACAATGATGAGACCTAGACCACCTACCGATGGAACGTTCGCTTTGGGAATTGCGCTGGATTACAAAATAACGATAGAGGTATAGCTGCTTCAAAACCTCTGGACATGAGTGGCACACTAAATGTATGGGATGAGATAAAACAAACACAGAATAATGAGAGAGTCCCCAGCCCTTGCACACCACTATTTTGTAACACCAACTTCCTCCCAGGCTTGGTCAGGGGTTCATAGAGTTGGGCACAGCCAGATGCAATAAGGTATGAGGCCTTTCCAAAAATGGTTCATTCAAAAACTTTGAACAAATGAAACCTGATTACTGGGGACTGAGTCAGAACATTTTAGATATACATAAATCAAACACTAAGCATTATAGGCCTCATTTAAACAAGCGGCCACCAGGGACCTTACTCAGATCAAGAAATTCTTTGTGCACACTCACTCCACACATCATTTAAAAAACTAACCAGATCATAAGAAAAGTGACACACACACAAAGTGACTTATCGAACAGTTGAATGGGAAAATGAGGTAGAGTTTGCATGCTCTAGTACAGAATTAGCCAAAATGTTTAAATAATTCTGAGGGGGGTAAATGAGGAAGAATCAAATGTGAAATTAGTACATTGATGGCATTCCATACCTACACACATGCACATTGAATAAGAAATTCTCCAATAAATGTTTGAGAATTCGTGGCGGGACCATTATATTAACTCAGGTAGTGTTGGTGTGAACAGCCCTCAACACATTTTGGAGGGAGGTATGGAAGGGCATTGGAGACATCATGGATTTAAAGTTAACATTAAGTCCACCATTGGCCCTACTTGGGGACTTTTCTGATGGAGACTGGGCAAACCAGATGAGAAGTAAGGGTTTTACACTTTTGCTATTAATAATAACTATTATTACAGAAACAAGGGTCCTTAAGCAAGAAGAATTATGACAAAGATGAATATAGACCAGATGGAACTATATTTTTGGGGCAATGTCCAGCCGGACAGTTTATTACCCTAATACAATATAATCACAACAAAATAGAACACTATGTGTGATAGAGGTGGGACACCAGCCGATGTCCGACTAACACACTGGAAGAACATGAACAAAGAGAAAATAGTAGGCAATAACAGGTCATCTGACTATTTTGAATCATAAAACAGACAATCTTTTCTATACACATATGCATGAGAAATGTAAATCAACTATGCATTTAGTGCATTCATGTCGACGACGTTTCGAACCACAGTAATAATCGGTTCATCCTCAGGACAGAGGGTAATTGCCTTAAAAGTTCAAGTATCACTTTTGTAGATATAAATATGCCATACCATAGAAAATTTACAAAATCAAAGGGAGACACAAAAAGAATGAGACATGTCATTAATACACTAATCCATTGATGCAGCTGCGTATAACATGCATGACAGATTGAATCATACCATGCCAGAGTGACGACGGCAGCGAAGTGTCTTCCATGCTACATGCACGCAGTGTGCAGAACTTACGGAGTAACGTTAGAGGCTTTGCGTCCTACTAGTGAATCAGATGACTATGAGTGGTCCAGGGGAAGATAGAAGGTGGTGCATAACTGTGTAAATAGCGGAGCGTCGGCGGAGTGCAGCGCCGTGGAAGTGCGTAACAGTGCTGGGGGGGGGGGGAAATGCAGTGGTCACAAGTGACAATAATGCGCAGCTTACCGGTTGAGTGAAACTAGGGTGGCAAACGGATGTTACCCAGAAAATTATATGCGGCAATGATCTGTAGAAAGATAAATTAAGAGACTCAGACATGCCGATCTCATGGTAACCAGGTCTAGTGCCGAAAGAAACGATGTCCTACCGTACCAAGGAAGAATGTCCAGGGGGTAACAGGGGTCTAAAAGGAAAGGAAGACAGTCAGGGTAATAATACTGACAACCCCCTAAGTGCGTCGCTATTCAAACATCTGCTTACAGAGGACAATGCCTTCAATACCCGGGACAGGTCTGTGAAGACAAAAACATGCAGTCGGCGTCAGTGCCGATGTCCAGGACTGAAGGAGAAACAATCACCTGATGTCAAGTGGGGGGCGGGCGGGGGGGTTTTCTTACCTGGCGGTGCAGGCAGCAAGTCCACAATGGGGAGGCTTGCAGGACTGGAAGTTCAGCGCGGTGTCTAGCATAATCCGGAAGACGCAAAGTAACACAGGTCTATGGTCACATGGGTACCATGAACCAATAGGTGCACGGCAGAAAGCGTCGGCCATTTTGCATTGGGTCAAGATTGTGCGTCTGCAGGACCCTTGTTTCTGTAATAATAGTTCCTACCCATGGTCCTTAGCCTATTGCGTCCTGGGTTCCCTTGTTTTCGTTTAAATATTAATAATAACTAGGCAGACCATTCTGAGCAAATGGCTCAGTGTACTTCCCTCACTAAATTGAACTGGTACCATAGAATTTGGCACATGTTTCGAATTGACTATGTGTTCCGGTCCCCAAAAGTAAGTGGCATTGCCCCCCCCCCAACCCCTGCGACCACTGTCTCAAATTAAGCACTGGCAATACTGAACTTCTTAGTCTGCTTTGCTAAAAGCTTGACCTGCCCTAGAACATTGAGAGCACTGAAAATCACTGCGAACAAAGTCGACTGACTGCTTTAGGACGGCTAATATAGAGAGGCGGCCATTTTGGGGATTTGAACAGGTACACTATTTTTATAAATTCTATCAACTGCTGGTGAGTTGGGGTGGGTTGACTATTTATGTTATGGTGGGAAATACTGATGATTCAAGGAGGCTATGCATGGCCTCCGTCCCACGCATCTACAAGACCAGAATGGGAGGAAAGTCTTTCTCCTAGCTCGCAGCCAAAGCCTGGGATGACCTCCCCCTCCACCTCAGGCAAGCCCCCACCCTGCCCCATTCTTGAAGAACCTCAAGACCTGGCTCTTTGGTTGACTTCAGCACTCAACAGAGCCACCCCCTCCCACACCAGTGCCTTGAGACCCTCATGGGTGAGAAGTTGTGATTTATTATCCCTGATTGATTGATGTTCCTTTATATGTGTTGTTATGCAAAATAATAATCATTTATTGAAACATAAAAAGGGCTGGGGTGCCTGAGTCATGTGGTATTGTTTGCATCTGCTCTCAAATCCATCCATGGAACAGATTGCTGCTAATGGCAGTAAAGGGAACGCAATCATCCTCTGTGTGAACCTTAATTCAAATGTGAACAAGACAGACACGTGTCTTCAAGATTTGTGGTTCCTTTAGCACATCTGACACGCATGTGGAATGCCTGCAAAAGACACTTTGGTGTGTGTTGAGGGAGAGGGGAGTGGCCCTACTACTTCTGTAACCTTTTACAGCTTGCTGGGCGAGATGATGTTGGGTAGTTTTCCACTGTGTGGTCTTGATCATAAACAGAGTCATTGATCACGTTGCGTGCCTATGTGTGGTTGTGAGTGGATGTGATTGGTGTGGCCCCGTGTGAGGAAGTGAGTTAGGCTTAACTTAAAGTAGTACCTTTGAAATATTATTGTATTTTATGTTATAATTCTATTAACATACTTTTCTATTGTTATGGAGTCGGTGCTCATGTGTTCCTTGTTTTGTTGTTTCAGTCTCTATTGTCCTTGTGGAGGGAGTGCTAGTGGCATTGTTTTGTTTCTTTTGCTAAGGAAATGATCCCATAGGATTCTGGTCTGCAGTATGGTGGTACACGTTTTGTCAGGAAGGCCAGGGCTGAACTGGGCGCTGCTTGATTGCCCAGGGAGTGTCCTGAGATTGATTTGTTGTCTGGGGGTAGTATTTGGAGTGATTTCAGAGCAGGGGATGGGGGTTCCTGCCTTTCAAGTTGAAGGTCAAGTGAGAAGCATAATTTTGAGCTCTTTGAATTTCATCCAGGTTTTGGCAGCGAAAGCAACAAGACCCCATTATAATAGTTGAGGTGGAAAAGGGCATATGATAAGGGAAGTTTGATTTCAGGTTTGCAGTAGGTGATGAGCTATCATAGACTAGGGAGGTGAGAGAACAGATTTCTTTTGATGTCAGAATTGACACAAGTAAATAAAGGGAACTCCTTGTTAAAAAAATAAACTTTCATAATTGTGAAAGGTTATTTAAGAGTTCATCCTACCGTGCCTTAGTATGTCTGATCTGTTAGCGTTTATGTTTAAAACATAACCTTAACTTTACTGGAGGGCTCGCGTTTGTTTTTCTTTCTGTATAAAAAACAGTCCTTGACACGTTATTGCCTTGTCATACCTTGGATTAATCGAAAAAAATGTTCTGGAGTCCTCAGTCTTCTTAAGTCTTATGGAGCTCAAGCAGTCAGAAATTCGTGCAAAGCTTTCTTTATTGAGAATCTAGTACTTCGATAAAGCAGCCCTGGCCTTCTTCAAAGCAATCAGATCCTTGCCAAATCTTGAATTTGCAAACAGTAATTGTACACAAAATCTAAACATATGTGGCAAAGATCCCCTTCCCTCATGCTCAGCAAAGAAGTGCTAAATATCTCAATAAGCCAAGAAATAAAGGCAACGGCTAAGAATAATGGTAAATTACTCAGCCCAAACCCCTGGTGACCACTGTTGGTTCCCAAATACAATTTAAAAGAACTATCTCCATAATCAAAGACTGTAATCCCTGCTGTTTCTGAGTAACACCCCCTTTGATATATGTGAAGATAGTAAGAAAACTTCAATGCAGGAGTGGCTGAGATGCACTGGAGAATTAAAGGAATAGCCCCTATCTGTAGGATGATGCAAAATCACACCGAATCAGCAACATTAACCAACGTTTTTATTTTTGTAATAACTCTGGGGCATATTACCAACAACTAGCGATAATTATCGCTAGGTTGGCTTAGCGGCAATATTTTTATCGCCGAGCTGCGGCGATTTTTATCGCTTAGGAGCCTTGATATTATTAAGGTTTATCTCCTAAGCGATAAAAATCGGCCGAAATGCATGAATATCGCTGAAAAGTCAGCGATATTCATGCATTAACGAGCAAATGCTCTTAGCCATGTTATCCACCTCCCATTGGATAACATGGCTAAGAACTGCTCAGGGCAGGTGTTAACTTTTGGAGATATTCACGCTTAGCGCGAATATCTCCAAAAGTTGGTAATAGGAGATAGCGATGTTAGCGACTGTTTCCAGTCGCTAACATCTTGGCTGAGCGGGATGATGTTAACTGGTGTTAGCAACAGCTAGGTAATAGGGAGGTAATTTTATCTCCCCTTTCTTGGCTTTTAAAGCCAAAAAAGCGGAGATAAACCCCCTTGATAATATGCCCCTATTTCTTGTAGCCATGACATAGATCGATGCAGAACCTAATCGCCCACAGTATTAAAATCTTTACCTTATAATATTTTCCTTTGGCGCAATGTCAACTTGTCCCTCAAGGCTACTCTAAACACCCGTAGAATATCAGCACATTTTTTATATATATGATCGATAATGTTATATGTGTCTTAAGCCTTGATAAATGTTAACATTTTCATAGTTTGTGCAGCGAAAGGCTAGTGCGGGCCAGTAGATTTTTATGCGATTACCATATATTTCCTGCTGCTCATGTTATACTGTTCAGAGACAGATTTTTCGATTCTCTGCTGCATGGTAGCTAAAACTCTGCTTGTGGATTGACCTGTCCAAGTGTACCTGCCCACTGAATCAGAACGAGATAGCACAATAACTTCTGTACGCTTCCTGATGTAATACTGGAAGCAATGACTTCTGTCCAGTGCTATGAAAAGGGCATTTAGCTGGGCCGGGTCCTGTCGGTGTCGGCAATTCCAAAAATTAGGGGGCAGATTTACAAGCCCCTTGCTCAACTTTTGCGTCACTTTTCCCATGTTAAAAGTGACGCAAAAGTGGCGCAGGGGGCTTGTAAATCTGCCACTAGGTGTTGCGACGGGTCCTTTTCAGACTCTCTATAATTGCCCTCACCCTCCAAGTGAAAACAAAATCTTAACTTGGCAGCAGTACCACACGTCACTGCCTGACGTATCTTTAAAGAGACTCGTTAAAGTTTTTTCAGTCTCATCATTTCCGAAATGAAATATTTTTACCATTTTATACAAAGATTCCATAGTTTTTGCTTATTTATTTTATGCAACTAAAAGGCATTGACAAAACCAATAGAGCTGGCTTGCTGTAGGTGTAATGTTGCTTGTTGTATTATAGATCTGGATACAAAGACACAAAGAAGCAGCAAAATACCAGTCGGGACCTGCAGGCGATTGGGCGCGTTACAAATCCAAATTAACAATAACAATAACAATAATTACCCTGTTTTTAGGACAACAAATGTTTGCGACCCCTCCTCCCAGCTTTAATGGACATGAGATCGGCCATTTTTTAATGCAACTAAGCATTGTGTGGTAGTGCACTGTTATTTATAAACAGCACATTTTCCATTGAAATGACAGCTACATTTGCACAGACCTACAGTTTTAATGATAAAACGAGGGCCGGCTCTAGGGGGGTGCGATCGGAGCCATCGCACCGGGCACTGACTTGGGGTGGAGGCGTAATTTTTGCAAGTACATTATCATTTAAAAGCACCTGCTGCCCCTTTCCTAACCTCCAGCAATTTTCAGGCATCAATTAAAATATCAAGGAAACTCCAGTGATTAATCGTCTTCCTGGACAGAGACAGGAAGTTTGTCTAGTGGAAGTTTCAACTCATCCTAAGGTAGCGCAGAGGGTTAAAATGCCTGCAGCTAAGAACGTGTACCGTGCAGATAACAAAGTGCATATAATGTAAATGGGTAAGTGGGTTATTTCTTCTGTAAGAGAGCTCTTTTTGTTACTTGTCGTTTATAAGTAAAAATCCTAATATAGAACATTAAGCTATTAACTGTCATCAAAGAGCTGCATGCACACTGCAAGGTATATGTTAGAGCTATATGTTTTTTTGCCCAGTCTTTCATTATCCTAACCTTGCCAAAAGGGTTCATTTGGGTGGAAAACGATTCTTATTATTAAAGAGAAACCCTAACAATATTGTTATATTTTAAATTCTGAATTTGTGTTTTTCCAGGATACGGACTGAAACTA
Organism: Lissotriton vulgaris; assembly: GCF_964263255.1. Lineage (NCBI taxonomy): Eukaryota > Metazoa > Chordata > Amphibia > Caudata > Salamandridae > Lissotriton > Lissotriton vulgaris. Next base: position 1,531,276,656 of record NC_141689.1, on the reverse strand, counting down.
TATTGCCTACCAGTATTGATGACCTTTCACTCCTACACTACACAGTCCTGTCTGATGTAAAATTTCCTGAACACTGATTTCCACACATATGATTGTCTCTGTGCAATGTGTGTGTGATGTAAAGTGCTCTGACACCTTACACTGGGATGAGTGGTGCTATAAAACTAAATGAATCTGAGAGGCAGTGGTTATGGAGACATGAGGGGCACTGTTAAAGGGTGCTAGTGAGGGAATCCGTGGCAGAGGTGGTCATTGCGGGGGCACCAGCAAACATTGTCGCAAAGAGCACCACCAGTGCTAAAGCTTATACTGGATAAAACTATTTTGCACACAAAAACAATGTGTAGAAATCAGGTTTCAGTGAATATGTGTCATTTGTGCTTTACCAATTAAAGTGTCCTGATTTGTTTTGATCCAATTACAATGTTTGATTCCAACACACTTCAGAATTATCAAACAATTTGCTTCATTTTTACTTTCCTAACTGCTGACTATGTACAGTTCATTTACAGATGTTTACATTTTTGTTGTATGTTCCAAAAAGGGCTTCCTACAACTTTTCCTTTCACCTTCAACCTTGCCTGTACACCATATGGAACACAAATGTGTTTCGGCTTACGCCTTCAGCCTGGCAAATATATATATATATACAGAGAGAGAGAAAGAGAAAAAGCTATAGATATATATTAGGAATTGATAGAAGGGACGAAGGACTCAGTCATTTCTTTTCTACCTTATAGTTCATCATATACTTTTCTTTCCGACAGAGTTTTCTTTCTGATCTTAGTGTATACATGGTTTGATTTCTGTTGCTTCAAGTATACCTTTCCCTCTGAGAAATAAAGTAAGTAACCTTGACGTAGAGCACGTTTTTGTCTACATGGAAGAATATTATTCTCTTATAGCTGCCTGTTTCTCTTTCGTTCAATTTTCAATTGATCTTTCCTGTAAGGAGTATGCTACGCCACTTTTACCTTCTACCACCCTTCCCTGTTCGGCCCCTTCCCAACTTAGGGCCTCATTACGAGGTTGACACCATACACGGTAGCAGTCCGGAACCGCCACACCATAGGTCGGCGGTTTCAACCTCACAGGGCAGACGGAAACATCCATTTTGTTATGGCAGCTTGTACAGAGGGTGGGAAAGGCCTGAAGCACAAGCTGCCATGGCAAAGTGGATGTTTAGAAATATCTCTGCACCGTGTCGGCAGGCATGGTGCAGGAATGTGTAGGGGTGCACCATAGGTGCCCCCAGACCCCATAGCAGAGGACCAGGGGGGAGGTGGCAGTGCTAGGAGCTGCCAAAGTCATTTTCTGCCTGCCTTTTCATGGAGGGCGGATTGCCATGAAAGGGCAGGCGGAAAGTGTCATCATAATCCCGAAGGTGGAGCATAGTCTGGCTCTGTCATCATTAAGGGGTCATGGTGCCTTCCGACGTACCGGCAGCTCCTTGAGCTTGTCGGAAGCACATTGAAATCCCCCCAAAGGTTTCACTCTAAATGCCATCATCCTAATACGGCAGTCGGACTAAAACCTACGATGTAGGGAGGAAAGCCTTTGACACCTGGTCAGCTATCTACCGACATCGCAATTAGGCCCATTGTGAGTGCTACTACCTAGGAACTCCCTAGCAATCATGGCCTATCTTTCGAGCCGCGACAAGGGAGGAAGACAGCCCCCGGCTCTCCCACAGAGGCCCATTCCATTCATGGCATTCTCTGAGATCTCTTCGAGTTCACTGCTTGATTAAATATTAGGGAAATCAACAATAAAAGCTGCACTACTGGACCATAAAACAGGCCCACAAATAGCCAGAAAACCAGCCCACAGACGGGGCTGTCGGACCATCCCATTGCCTGATTGCCCTATAGGCCAGTCCGAATCTGCTCTTGGGACTACTGGTGTGAAAGCAAACCCTTCGGTGTACCACAACAAACTGTCAGGACCAGACAGGGGTGAATAAATACAGTATATCCAAAAATGAAAAGGGTATCAACTATGTTCATGCAAACTAACACCAAATGTAATTGATACTGTCTTTATTTTAGTTCAGCTGCAGCTGGAAATCCTGAAGCTCTATATTTTATTTAAGAAGTTGCTTTCATTACCTTCCAGAGATTGCATTTCTTGTAAAAATATCGACTTTCCTCTCATCAAATGTGTTGCCATATTTTTCTTCAGAGGGATGTTTATAATCTTGACACTCCTTGCACATGACATTCCAGGAACAACATTTAACGAGTTACTCATGGAAAAGGCAGAACACTCTGTTTCAGAATAATTGATTATAACTTCAGAGTGCATCTGTTAAATGCAAAAAATATGTATAAGCATTGCTGCAGTCCATTTCTACTTGTAATCTTGAAAATCCAGAAAATATGTGCTTACCCTTTTGTGAAGCAGCTTCTGTGGGAGCATTCTTGGGTGTAAGAAACAGCCAAAGAGATGCACTTTAAAGCATCATTTAATATCATCATTCAAAAGCCTTGAAAAAAACAAAACCTATTGATTTTGTTGATATATTCCATAATTTAAATTGGTGAAAATACACTCCTTAGTAACTTTCTCAACCCCATCCATGGAGGACATGATTCAAACGGAGCAGTGTTTCTAAAGGCATAGGAAAGACTTCAGAATAAGAGCTAAAACTGAGTCTTGCTCAGCTAAACAACAATTTTTTGGTAGACTTTCCAGCTTGAGGTCCTGTTCTGTTAAGCTTGTTATACTGCATGTAAAGTGGAATTTTATATTATGTTATGTGGTTTTTATGCAGCACAAAGTTCAGATTTCTTGGCCTCATGGCACTTTTGCTTTCCAGTTGTACATGGCGTATGGGCTTTGTGGAAAGTGAGGGGACTCTCACCTTCCTCTGCCCCGGATCAGGGGCGGCCTTAGGCATTTGCAAGCTGTGCACCTGCACAGGGCCTCCAAACCTCAGGGGCCACCACGCCAATATATATCCTTAATATAATAATTCTCGGAGGATGGATACATATTTGTGTGGCGGCCCCTGGCAGGGATTTGGCGCCTCCGGCTCTGTTCCACTTCCAAACACCCTGACCCCCCCCTCTTCACTGGCCTCCACGATCTGCCCCGCCCGGACCCCCTCTTCCGGGGCCCCCTACCTACGCTCCCTGCCCAGGGCCGCCATGAGCCTAGAGCCGTCCCTGCCCGGATGAGTATGGGTGATGTAGTTTGATTTAGTGGCTTTCTGTGTGTTGGACAGACATGTTCTATTCTTGCTCTCTCGTACACTTCTTCTGTGTTTGCCTGTGTCTGTGATTTGTCAACCAATTGTCCGTCGCTGTGAGGGAAATCATTGATTAACTTTTAGGAGGTTCTGGGGGGAATACTCACTCATGACACAAACTCGTCCAAATAGAAAATCAGTTAATTGTCTCATCCCACTAAATGGTTTCCAGTTCCCTTGTTTATGACGTCATTTTGTCAATATTTGTTTCTGCCAGTGAGCACTACCAACATTTTAAATTGGATGTAGACCTAATGAACATAACTGATGGCATTGTTATTTGTCGGGTATATTAACCCGGGTATTTAGTACTCCTGGGGCCGTATTATGTATTGGCATTGTTTGCACCCCATTATGGTGAATACGCTGCCCTGGAGGCAGCCGCGAACTTGCGCTTGCAAGGGGCAGCACATTCAGGTGAAAACACAGAGCAGCTGCTCCGTGTTTCCACTGTGCAGGCGGCACCCGTCTGTACTTACGAAGGGGCTTAGAGATTCCCTTGCAGGCGGGTGCAGTCAGTGACTCCACCCGCCTGCAAGGGGATGTCTTGGGGGTCTATGGGACCCCCTTTACCCCCTGCAGAGGGCTGGTGTCAGGAGGTGCACTGACACTGCGCCTCCTTTTAAATGGTGCACTGGCAGTGCGCCTCCTGAGCGCTTCTTTGACTCTGTGCTGGTGTCTGTAATATGGTGTGGGCCCAGAGTCAAAGGAATTCCCTCATTTGCATAGGGCACGTCCCTTTGCAAATGAAAAAACACCCTCTGAAGGTAGCGCTGGCACAATAAGTGTGCCAGCGCTATCCATATTATAGAAAGGGATGCACAAGCGTCTGCGCCCCCTTCTATAATACCAAAGTGCCCCTGGGGTGCCAAAGTGGGGGCAACTGATTGTTGCGCCCCCGGGGCACCTTATGTTCTAAGGCCCCTGTAGTACTCTTTTACATACTCTTGTATGCCTTTGTGATTGCCATAACACATCTAAATGTGAATATGCTGGTACTATTCAGTGGTCCTTAACACCTTAGCTGCTTCGAACGTTCAGCACCCAGTTCTGAACGTTCGAATAACGAGCGCTGGCCCGTCGGCCAACGGTCGTGCGCAGCACTGGGGAGGTAGCGCTCGTGACGACCGTTGGCCGACGGCAGCGCTTAAGGGATTAATCTAGTACAAACAGAAATGGCTGTGCCTGCTCTGAACATTTAGTAATAGGTGGTTGAAAGTTTCTGAGTCGATTCACATAGGCATGGACATGTAAGAGTATGTAAAAGACTACTACAGTAGTACTAGGTTAAAAACTCCAAAAATGCCTTTGTGACTAGGCTCCCATGTGTTTGTATGTAGAGGCGCTTAACATAGTGTGATATTAGCTATGCAGCAGTGGACGAGAGCCCAGCGTTAGGATTATGGATCAGTTGAATGGAGCAGGCTTAATGGTTTCTTATTTTATTACAGGGATTACATTTTTCATCCAGTACAAACCTCCGGAGATGTTGAAGTGTAAACGCACATAACGGCTGACTTTTATTGATATTAAATTAATTTCCTGCAGAATATCCTGTCACTATGCTGAACACTTTGGGGCAACTGGGAAACTGGTTTTAAACTAAGAATGAAAACGTATAAACAAGTGGTTGGCTTGACAAACTCAAAAAAAAAAAGTTTGCAGCGTCTCACCTCCAGAACTGAACAGGCCCATAAAACACCTATACAAGATGGCCTCCAGTTGCCCCGACCTCGCTGATTCAATTTTAAGAGAACAGGGCAGGCCAAGAAAAGAATGAGAGAATTCCCTTTCTCCCCAAAACACCACTTCAAAGTAACACTTTCTCACTCAACAAGCTCTCCCACGTCTACCAGAGAAATTGAATCTGTATCCGCTACCCACACACATGAAAGCAAACCTGAGCAGGCACACATCACCTAATTAATATACGTTTTCGCCAAACCTACGGGGAGGTCACTTCCAGTCGCAACTCAATACAGTTGAGTGAAACCTTTCAGAGTCAATTCCAGCCCGGATCCTTTCAAACTAATCAGCCAAATATTGCTGTTAAGTGTCGGCTAGAAAAACTAAAACCAGAGGAAGAGGAGGAATCTTTAAGCTAACAGCTTCTTTTATTACAAGCAGCTGAAAGTCCTGGCACAAAACCTGGCGCTTCTTGGAGGTCCTAGCGCTGGTTTCGATTTCCATGCAGCCCAGTTGTGCCGCCCATGAAGACGCGGAGCAGAACGGGGGCCTGCTCCTGTCCTTTCTCCATCTGCACTCCAGAATGAGGCCAACACGCCTGCCTGATGTGTTGAGATTGTTAAATAGAATTAATTAATGACAGACAGAAACCAGATGTTACCACCTCGTTCCACATTTAGGCCAATTAGACGCAAATATGATCGACGCACTGGTCTACCACAGCGTGCGCCATGTTTTCTGTCGAAGCACCTGTGCAAACAGAGATGGGCAGGCTCGGGCGGCCGGCAAGGCATCTGGCAGTGCTGGAAAGGCAGGTCTGACAGTTCACTATGTGAGATGTTTTTTGGGTGGTTGTCGGTCTGTTTTATGGTCCAGTGGAAATGTTATCACTTATGAGTTCTCTGATATTACTACAACATTGCCTGCAGCCAGCACAAACGCATGCGGTCCTCATACCTTGCAAACAAAGTGGGCCTCATTTATGAGGCCCCCTGTGCTGCCTGAACATCACTTTTTGCGACGATCTGTAGCGCCGCGGCCTGCTCCATATTTACGAGGCAGCACTATGCCACTTTTTTGGCTTAATGCGGCCTCATAAATGTGGTTTCCTTTGACACCGTTTTTTGCGTTAAATGGGCGTGCAATGGGTGTTGCTGCGGGCGTTCCAAGCACCATCCATGGCTTTTTGACACTGTCCCACATTTACGAGAAATCGTAAATCTGAGGCAGCGCCAAAAACGTACGCCTCCCCAGCACACATAGAAAGAGGAATACACCTCTTGTAATTATCATCCCCGCAAAAAAGGCATCCTTGCACCATGTTGCAAAGGTGCCTGCTTTGGTGCTCTGCAGCCCATTGTTTTGCCGGCGCTGGTGGAAAGGACAGGAATGCGCTGTATTTTTTTGCTGTAGGGCTGCGCTGCACTATGGCAAAACCTCATAAATGAGGCCCCTTGTCTTTACAAATTCAAAACTGAACCACATTTTTGTCACTTTTTTGTCGTTTTACTAAAGGAGACTATTTTATTTTGTTGCCCAGGCCTATATTCTGTTTCCAAAGAGTACTCTTCATTTCAAGAGTCAAATTTCACATCCAAATCAGTTGGTTAATCAAGCTATTTCATTAAAAAAGATTTTGGCTGTAGCGTTGTTCCTCCAAACTTGCAAAAAAATAAATATTCTAGGCATTATTAGTATTACTTGGCCAAATGTCTCAAATTTGAAAGTTGTTTGTGAATCACAAAGGAGACAAGTATCCTACAAGAAAAAGTCTCTCTCTCTCTTTCTCTCTCTCTCTCTCGAAAGAGAGAGAGAGAGAGAGAGAAGAGAGAGAAATCTCTCTCTCAAACATATCTGCCACCTATCACAGCCCATGGAAAGTCCTGTCAACTGGCAGACCTTGTGCCATTGCACCCATAAATACGTGCACATCCTCTAGAGAGGAGCAGAGCCAACAAGCATTTACAATGCAATGGTCTCGCCTTTGCAAAAGTTAGAGCTATTGCCATTGTTAATGACAACATTTTTATTTATGTGTTGGTTTTGAAAACAGATAAATGAATGGCATTGTCATTTACAATGCCAATAGCTTAATCTTTCGCAAATCCGAGACCTATTGCATTCGCACACACACACACACACACACACAGCCACAAACACACACACACACAGAGCCACACACACACACACACAGACACACACACACAGAGCCACAGAGCATAATTCCTAGAGCCAATGTAGTTAAAAGATTACTTGTGATGAAGCATCCGGGGCACCGTGGAGGCGCAGACAGCTCATTTGCTAACGTGCGCCCGGGGCTCCATCACTGGGTGCTGAGGTACACCCTGCGTCACGAGGATGTCAGAGACCTAAACAAGCTGTTTGGGCTTCAGAAAACCCTGAAGATCTATAGGGCCAAATAAAGGCAGAAGAACTTCTTCTACAGATATGTAAGGAGGAGGTGTGAAAATCTGTCTATAAGAGACAGGCGTCTTTGTCGAGACACAAGAAAGCCAGCAAAGATACAGTCAAGTTTTGACGGGACAGGTATATAGGAATGCTTCAGCAGTTTTCATATGTTAAAAGGCCATACGCAATGCTGATACAGGAGTGTTTGGATGTAGGCGTCAAATATTTAGGTCATACCTACCTACAGAACGGGTGACAGGCGAGTCTACAGTAGTTCATTAACATGTCCATATGGGTCACAAGCATTTCAATCTGAGTCGCTAGCATGACACTAGCCCCTAGGGAGTAAAAAGCACCTAAATACTAGAAAAGTAAAAGTGTCAAATATTGATCTTAGGTCCCCCAGAGTTAACAGGCAGCAATCGCGAGCCAGACAAAAAAAGAGTTCCACATAAGTAGGTCACCCTCATTACCAGTGAATATAGAGCAATTAAAAACAAGTCTATGTCAGACTCACACAGATATAGGGTCAGACACAGATGTGCTAATTGTACTGGCGTCTTAAGTGAGTCTTTAGAGAAAGGTAGTGCTAAAAGTGCCGTAGACATGTATTTACATAGCATGGGCTGGTATACATATACAAAAAATACAATAGGTATGTTTCAGGTCCACGGGCGGTCCCAGGTTAGTGCGTGTTAAAAGCAAGATAATATGATCGCTAACATATACAAGTGTCAAGCGCACATTTACTTTGCATTCATGTTTGTAGTCCACCACACATTTCTCAAGGAAATATAGCTAGTTGAATAACATTGCCGCTGAAGAATCTGCCACAAAAGGGGGGCCAACGACAGAGCACCGACCCCCCCCCCCCCCCACCCTCCCGAGGAGCCATCCCAGTGCACACAAACATCTATTGAGGCATATAAAGGAATGCATAAATTACTATATCTTACCGAGTTTGGCCTGACCCCAAGATGGCGACCATGTTCGATCATAACTGCTGCCTGCTCTGTATTGCTCTGGTGCTTTAGAGACTATAACGATAATTTGGCCTCATCTTCCAGAGAAAGATGAAGTCCCACCTCTTTTACGTCACATGTCTCGGCACCTAAACAGCGTCCTCTCCCGTCCTACGAACTCATACAACATTGATTTTGTTTACTGTACCCTACTATGGTATTTAACTGATGTATCTTCATAAAAGGCAACATCTAAAATGACAGCCGCAACAAACCCTCCTGCGTCTCACCTGTCCTTATCTCCCTCCTCCCCTACCCCCTACCCCTCTCCGCTCTACTCTTCTCCACTTTCCTGCTACCAACCTTGGCCCTAACCTGTCTCGGCCCCTAGTCCCCACCCTGTGTAACTGTGAATTTTCCCACGTCAATTGAGATCTAGCTATTTTGTCTGATGCCCGATGGAGCAGCCTGGTTTAGCTATAGGGGAGACAGGCCGGGGATTCGCTCTTTGGACGTCACCTCCCCAGTCGGTCTTTAGACAGACTTTCTTTCATCTCTCATGTCGTCTCTTCCCGCATCCTCCCTCCATTTATGTCTCTCCTCTCTCAATGTGGTTTAGCTATAGGGGAGATGGGCCATGGATTCCCTCCATGGTTGTCACGTACCAGGTCGGTCTTTAGACAGGCTTCCTTTAGGCTCTCCTTGTTCTTTCTTCCCTTATCCTCCCTTTATCACCTCCCCTGCCTCCTCTACTACTTTTCTCTCTCCTATCTCTCCTCGCCCAATGTATTGCCTATTTTATGATGTATTGTGTAATTGTCGATCTTTTTCTGTTACATTGTTGATTCTCATGTAAAGCGCTCTGATACTTTCGGGTCTAGTCAGCACTATATAAAACTCTTTAAATAAATAAATAAATAAAATTGTCACAGATGTGTCGGCAGAGATGCTCTCCCTTCACAATGACCCTGGCCAGGACAGAGACGGCGGCAGCACCTACCACTGAGCCCCGATCACTGCGATCAGAGGTGGGCCAGCCCGCTGCACCTCCTCTGGCCCTCAGTGGTCCATGAGGGCTTCAGGGGAGCGATGTTGTGATCCCACCCCACCCTCCACAGCTCCTCAATACTCTGTCTCCGCCCAAAAACTACGATATTGCTTTGTCCACGTTCCGCCGCCAGAGTGCAGCAAGGAAATGTCGGACGACAGGAGGGGGACTTGCCACCTCCCCGTCCAGCACCCTGTTCCGCCTACCCTTCCAGCAGCCAACACCCTGCTTTGTGATGAATAATGAAATTGGGGTGCATGTTAAAGTTCTCCAGTACCTCCAAATTGAGTTTGCGTTATATAAAAATGCACCCAACCCGCATTTGGGGGCAGTATTGGTTGCCCGACCCTGACTAGCGTGAGGTTTCGCTGCACCCTCTGAACTCTGTCTGTGCAGTGAATGTTTTCCTAGGGTGACCGCAATGGTGTCCTCACCCTGATGGAGTTTGGTATCGGGGCGACTCCGGAGCTTGGCCTGCACATTCCGAGCGCCACAGCCATGGGCGCCCAGCCCTGTCTGCCCCCAGCGTGGCCCTGACTGGAGCGGCGTGCCCGCGCTGCCTCTCGGTTCCTGCCTATGACGGCCAAGGGCTGCGGATGCTGACGTCGCTGGGTGGGCGCGCGGTCTCTCTGCTCTCTTGGCAGAGAATGCTTTTCTCACAGTCAGTGACGTGTGAGGAATGTCCAGCAATTGAAGTCAACAAGGGTGTGGCGCCTCTTAGCGCTCTTCATTTCTTTGCATTCACCAGCGGCCTAGAAATAAGCGCATCCCCAGTTTAGCCATATTAAAGCCAGTGCAACACAAACTGCATATATTGCAACTGAATTAAACTTTTTTTTGACTATCCACAATAAAGAACAGGAGAGATTGGTTGCCCTCATTAATTTGGAAGAATCATAAACTCCTTTAGCAGCTAATTTTCAGTCTGATAAAGTACGTAAGTTCATGGAACCATTAGTAGCTCTGTGGGTCAGGCTGTCCAACGTTCAAGAGGGCGTTAAACCAAGTCCACGAGCGCAACGTCATTCAAAGGTATACGTAAATCACTTTCAATAGAAATGGGCGCTACCAACTTTTCTGTTCTGTTTTCACTGTAAGCCCCGTCCTTTTCAGACTGGGTGGCGTGTTTTTCTTTCAAGAAAGAAACGAAAAAAACACGGCTCTCAATCCGAAAAGGACAGGGCTTACAGCGAAAAGAGATCATCACAGAGACCTCTTCTCCATTGGCTGGCCGTCGTTTAGGAGGCCAGCCAATGGAGAAGAGGGGCGGGTTTAAGCCTCGCTGCTCTGAGACATAAGATCTCGCCAGCAAGACTGCGCATGCACAGCCTACCCTAGCCGAGACCTAAAAAAGACACACGCGAAGAATGGCTGTGTGTACACACATCTGATTTGCTTTACCTCCCTCTCTGTTCTATTCTCCTTTAATCATCCCACCTTCCTCTGCCTCTGTCTCGCTATCTTTCGGTCTCTTATTTGTCTCTTTCCATACCCTCCTGCCACCTTACTCATGTTCTATCTCTCATATTCGCTTGTTCACTCTCTCTCTCTTCCTCCTTCTTTCAGTTTTTCTCTCTCTTCATTGTTTTCGCTCATTCACTCTCTCGCCCTTCCTCTCCTCTCTTCTTTGTCTCTTTCCATACCCTCCTGCAATCTCGCTCATGTACTCTCTCTCAAGCTCGGTTGTTCTCTCTCTCTCTTCCTCTTTATTTCAGTTTTTTCTCTCTCTCGCCGTCGCTTTTGCTCATTCTCTCTCTCTCTTTCACATCCTCCCTCTCCCCACTCTTCGTTGTCTCTTTCCACACCCTCCTGCCACCTTGCTCATGTTCTCTTTCTCTCAGGTTCACTTGCTCTCTCTCTCTTCCTCCTTCTTTCAGTTTTTCCCATTCTCCATCACTTTCATTCATTCTCTCTCACCCTCCCTCGCATCTCTCTGTTTGTCTCTTATTTTTTTTTATAACAGATTTTAATGAGTTTTTATTTGTAACAAGGAAGGCATCAGGTACAAAGAGTCATATCTAGGTACAGTCTGTTGTTGAGAGAAAGCATCAACTACAATATTTTACTACATGCAATAGCGTAAACAACTGTACGATCAAGAACAAACATTTGAGTGTCCAGACCTGTGTCGGTGTTGCCAATAAGCAGAGCGGTAATGTAGAAATCCTGTATTGTGCAAATCTGTTACTTTATAATACTAACGAATCCTCCCCACTAACTACTGAGTGCTGTCCCAGTGGTAAGCAGTTACAAAAAGGAATGAAGGGAGGCTCTTGTCCAATCTCCATCATGTGAGCATAGTGGTTGGCCTAGAATAGAATCTATGGTACACAAGGTTCGAGAGATGGGTTGGCATACTCAGGCTTCTATTCTATCTTGCAGCCCCAGTACTGCTGTGGGTCCAGAGCATGGTACTGCGTGTGTCTTGGGGAAATACCAATACTCAGGTGTAGCTCCTTGTATTTCGTCAGATCGTAAGTGGAGTGTGCCTACCTCTTAAGCTTTGAAAGACTCCATCAGCAGATCTCAGGACATGGCAATTCTCTTTGTCTCTTGTTTACTCTCCTCATTCATTTCTCTCCATCCTCCTCTCCCTCTTTTGTAGACTAGTGGGCAGGACAGATTTATCTTTATATTAACTTTATTTCCGTTCCAAGAACAACAATTGCACAAGTGCACAATAAAAGGGACATTATACATGCACAAAAAATATCATAAAAGCAGATCATATCTGTTGGACTTGGCCCTTTTTGGCTAAAGTTCCCTAAAATGTTTGCTTATCCATAGACCTTTTTTTCTGACATGGTGTTGTCAACATAGATGCTTGGGACACTTTGCCACTGCTAATCAGTGTCAAAGTGCAAGTGCTCCCTGTGTAAAGTATAAGAGTAATTGGTTGTCCATGGTTGGTATGTTTGCCTTACTAGTAAAGACCCTAGTAAAGAGCACTATGTGTGCCAGGGCTAGTAATGGAAATACTACTAGTGGGCCTGCAGGACTAATTGTGCCACACACACAAATTGCTTTAATGAGAGAAATTCCTGCCTGCCACTGCAGTGCCTGCATGCAGTTTGGTAAACTGCCTTGTTGTTCTGACAAGTGCACCCACTTGCCAGACCTTACCCTTCCTTTTCTATGCACATCAGACAACCCTATGGTAAGTCCAAGGTACCCCCTGGGCAGGGTGTAGTGCATGTGAAAGGCAGGACATGTGCTGAGGTCTGTACCATATCCTGACAGTGAAATACTCTCCATTTCGTTTTTCACTTTTGAAAGGCCATCTTGCCCATAGGACAGAATGAGGAGGCTGTGTAATCTATCATCCCAAAGGCTTAAGATGGAGAGGTGAGGTTTAGTATGACTGAACTCACAATGTAATAACACATCTTTTTATGAAGGTGGTTTTTGCATTGTGTGTTTAGAAACCACTCTTTTAGAAGTGGCTGAGTTTTTGTGCTCTAGCATTACTGTGTGTCTCTGCCTAGTTGTGGATGGACTGTCTAGATCCGCAAGTGTTAGGATCTGAGGAATGTCTTGACCCAGGGGAGGAGACGAGACAGCAACAGACTGATCTGCATCTGGAGTGTAGGGGGAGGAGTAGCCCTAGAGGTGAAGAGGCCTGGGCTGCAGCCAAAAAAACTATGGCTCCATCCCCTGCTGAGTGATTAAGGATCCAGACCCCACTATCAAAGGAAGGTATCACTGGCAGGGAGACACCCAGAATTGGTTTGGAAAGGGGTCAGTGCCCCCCTGAACACAAAGACTTCAAAGACAATTAGAGGTATAACTATGAGAGCTGAAACCCCTAGACTGGGAAATTGGATTGATCAAGACTGAAAAGGATTGAAAACTACTTTGTGGTCAAGAGGAACCTCTGCCAAGGAAGAAACAGCTGAAGAGACTGAAGGAAAAGACTGACCCTTGCTGTGTGTTCCGGGGCTGGCCTGCAGTTTGTTGTTTTAACCAAGGAAGAGGCTACAGGGGCTTTGCTGTGTGCTGTGTCCCTCTGCTTGAAAGGACTTTGCTGTGCTGGGTCCTGAAGTAACTTAACCCCAAGGGCCAGAGGTGAGCTGGCTCCCTGTTGTGAAAACTCAGGAACACAAAAGTTTCCAGAAGTGTCTCAGCAACGCTGTGTGCATGGGCTTTTGCAGCCTGAGACCTTCAAAAGCAGTGATCTGTGATGATGGGCCCCTGGAGCCCAATCGAGTCTCAGCGACGCTGTGTGCGTGTGCTTTGTGTAGCCTGAGACCTTCGCGAGGATTTCTCTGTGACCGTGCACATCGGAAGTTCAAGAGTGTATTAGCGCCGTTGTGTGGGGTGGTTTGAGCAGCCTGAGACCCTATCTAGAATTGCCCTGTGATCGTGGGCACCAGAAGTTCAAGTGTGTCTCAGTGATGCTGTGTGCTTGTGCTTTTTGCAGAATGAGATCCTCTGAAGAATTGCCCTGTGATCGGGGTGCCAAGAGCCCAAGTGAATCTCAGCGACGCTGCATGCATGTGCTTCATGCAGCCTAAGACCTTTGTGAGGATTGCCCTGTGACCGTGCGCACCCGAGGCTCAAGGGAGTCTCAGCGACGATGTGTGCGTGTGCTTTGTGCAGCCAGAGACCTTCGTGAGAATTGCCCTGTGCCCGTGCACACCCGAGGCTCAAGGGAGTCTCAGCGATGCTGTGTAGGTGTCCTTTGTGCAGCCAGAGACCTCCATGAGGATTGCCTTGTGACCTTGCACACCAGAGACTCAAGGGAGTCTCAGCGATGGTGTTTGCGTGTGCCCTGTTGCAGCCTGATATCTTCATTATCGTCATCGGCCCGGAATCAACCCAGTTGCAGCGGAGATCCAAGTCACGAGAGGTGGAGAGGAGAGCGAGGCTGCGCCCCCCAGGTAACGTGTGTCGGCACCTGGGGCGTGGTGTGGGCTCAGAGAGAGACACTCTGGGCCTCTCCCATTCTGGTAGTGCGAGCCTCTGACCCAGCTTATGTTGCGGCCCATACAAGGCGAGGAGTGGCGGTACTGGGGCCGTAGTGTGGAGCTGCACTGTGGTTTACACCAGATCTGTGTTGGGGCATATGATGATGGAAACTGAACGCGAGTCAGTAAGAGGGGGAGAGAGACCGTGATCGGTGCTCGAGTGTATTACGTATTGCATTAATTCTGCATTACGAACTACCTGATTGTTGTATTACGCATTGCATTAATTCTGCAGAAGGAACAACCTGATTGTTGCATTGCGCATTGCATTATTTCTGCAGAACAAACTACCTGATTCTTGTATTACGCATTGTATTAGGATGCAGAATTAACTACCTGATTGTTGTATTACGCATTGCATTATTTCTGCATAGCGAACTGCCCGATTGTTCTATTACGCATTGCATTGGTTTGCATACCGAACTACTTGATTGTTGCATTACGCATTGTATTATTTCTGAATAACAAACCGCCTGATAGTTGTATTACACATTGCATTAGTTCCATCATGAACTGCATTATTTTTACATTGCTAAGGGCCTGATTCTAGCATTACGAACTGCATAGCCTTGGTTAGGACTGCATAGGATCACCTAGAATTGCTCATTAATACCACCAGAACTTACAAGAGCTGGCTGACCTAATAACTGGCCAAGAGTTATATTACAAAAACACATATGTTCAATTTTTATTGTGTGGTCTTATCGTATATCTTTTTATATAAACGTATACTTATGTTTATATGAAACTCATGTGGAGTCCTTTTGTGGTGTCACCATTGGGTCACTGGGAGCATGGTTGCAAATACTTTACACATTTGCCTTGAATATAAGCCTGTCCGCTCGTGCCAAGCTACCAAGGGGGTGAGCAGAGGTTATCGAAGGTGTCCTTCCTTTCCCTGACGTGAAAGCGATGGTCCCTACTTGTTCTAAGGTACCTACCTCAGCCAACTAGGGAATCCCGGTTCTAACAGTATCCAATTTATTTAAGAGACAGCATAGTTTTAATTTCAAAGCCAAGCAATATATACTAATCAATAACTTCCACACAAGAAAGTACATAGTTTTGGAAACCTAAGGAATATTTACACTTCATAGATGAACCAATATCACTGCAGGTGAATAGGGGTTTACCCTGGTTTGGCAATCTTGTCCTTTGGACAGCAAGATGGAAAATAATGAGGGGGATGCTTGCTGGTGGAACTTAAGGAGGGAAAAATGTAATTAAAGTGAGACCGACCCTTAATGATCCATGTTTCTTCCTATAATAGTTGCTCAATCGAGTGGGTATTTGGGATGATTCTATAACTAAGGGGTTTGGTTCCACTTCAACAGAGTGATTCCATTTTGCAAGGGGCTTGTGGGGTCTGTGCTGGTATTCAAATTTCTAGGACACTTTCTTTGATTTCCCTGAGACTTCATAAGCTCAGCCACTTCTCTGATTCTTTTGTGCGCTCTAACCCAAAACTCAAAATACATTAGGGGAGATTAACTCCCTCTATGGTTCTCGCACAAAAAGAGCTGCGTTACATGGTGTAGCCGCAGAAACAAAGGCCCTGCCCAGTTCTTGCTACCCTCCTATCATTGTTATTTCCCAAACTCCTTACAGGCATAGCAAAGCAAACTCCCTAGATCATCAGTGGAGCATAATGGAACCAGGGTTTGAGGAAGGGGTGGAGTTCCATCCTTCATGATGCCAGAAGCTGGTTATTTTTTATTTGACCTAGACACCAGATGCAGGCCATGCTGGTCTGACCTGTGCTAGGTGCCTTTATCGTGGTAGACGCAGTACACTACTGATTTTAAGCTGGAAAGGACAGTTTATGCAACTGATCCCAGAAGTCAGGAGGCAGCATCTACCTCCTCTACCTGTTTTATATCCTCTCACTTTCAATACTATCAAAAGCTTAGGAAACTGTGAAGTTAATCAGCTCTGTGTCCAGAACCAGACAGAGTTCCTTCTGGGTCTTGTTATTTTATACTGCTTGGACCCTTCTACTGGAATACTCACTCCAGCAAACGGTGAATGAACCCTTCAATCCATCATTCTTATAATGTGCATTTTTTATAGACTGAACTTGATACAAAGGAACTAGAGCCCTTTACATGAGCACCATTTACATTACACAAGGGCACATTCGTGTCTTAGGCACAGGGATATTTAGGGAATTTTCCCAGAATCAAAGGATGTTGATACGACATTGAGACTTGAACTTGGTTCACCAGTTCCAAAGTCAGCGGCTCTGATTTTAATGCCACATCCTCTCAATTCTGGTTTCAGAACTACCTCGTAAAATCGAGAGAACATGCTCAGCAGGGTGGTAGCTTAGTCAGTGAGTTCCGGTGGGTGTGAACCTCAAATTTCCCAACTAAAAATGCTATGGGATGCAAATTGGAGCGGTGGGATGCCCAAGGCATCGAATGCACTGCTTCCTTGAGATACAGGGTCAGAACTGATTTACACTAAATTGCCTCTATCCAGAGTGGCACAGTGAGCAAAAAATGATGAGTTTGAATGCTACCCTGAGCGATTGCTACTGCTTAGATTATTTGCAAGCATTTATCCCATCACCTTTAGGGCGTTTGATTGCCAGTGGTATGCCTGGAGACTGGTGCAGTTTTCATGCCTACAACTGCCAATGTTTGTGAATATCAAAAAATAGTAAATTTGTAACCATTCAAGGAGTAGTTCTGTAGCTGCAGATTGATTATTTTTTAGTATACGAGTCACTGTATATTTAAGATTCTGCTCTATAAAAACAACTTAAAACTCTTAGTTAAGTGAGAACGGCAGACCAGACTCAGGGCCACACACTAAATTACCAAGACAAGAATGCATTGGGGGGATCACACACCAAACAGTCCCCTGAAGCTATACCCCTGCCCGTCCCAACTGGGCCAGGCAGTTCTCCTTGGGACCTCATGACTACGATCATGGAAAACACAACAGCCTAGAGCCCCTGCCCTTGGATCACAAATTTGAAATGTATTTTCAGGGCATGCATTCTTCTGTGTCTCTGCTATGACAAAACTTGATGGTAGAGTTTTTTAAATTG
This sequence comes from Lissotriton vulgaris, assembly GCF_964263255.1. Lineage (NCBI taxonomy): Eukaryota > Metazoa > Chordata > Amphibia > Caudata > Salamandridae > Lissotriton > Lissotriton vulgaris. The sequence goes on along the minus strand of NC_141689.1, from coordinate 1,531,259,279 downwards.
GTGCATGTAGGCAGGGCTCCATTTTTCCATCATTTTCTTTTACAAATCATTTTATCAAATGAGTGATGGTCCCATATACTCAGTCAAGGTAGCAAACAGATGTGGGCGCACCCGCAAATGATCAGGGTGAGCTGAACCAAGTGTCTGGCTTGGCTCTGAGAGTCCATGCACAAGCCAAGTCATAAAAACGCTTGGTATCTACGTCGGGCAACAAACCTAATGTGAAAATATGATACAGTCTCTTCAAAATTAAAAAAAGATATATATATTTCTTTAAAATTCAGAAGAGCTTCAACTTAGTGCACCAGATTATATGATTGCAAAGACAGACTTTTAGAACAGGGGTTTCTGGTTGTCAGAGTATGCACCCTGTACAAGCAGGAACCACCACTCTAGTCAGAGTAAGCTAGATACACACTAAAAGATAACTTGTGCTCACCCTCTGGTAGCTTGGCACAGAGAAGTCAGGCTTATCTAAAGAGGCAATGTTTAACATATTTGTGCAACACACATGCAAACACAGACACGCCACAAAACAACTCCACACAGGGTTAGGACAATAGATTATATTTTCTTGAGTAAAACAATACCAAAATGACACAAATCCTATTAAGTAGAATCAGAGTTAGGAATTTTTAAAGAATAAATCAAAAAGTAAGTGGAGGTGAAGGTTCAGCACTGAGAGCTGAGACTCTCATGGCAGGGACTTTAACTTCACCACAATAAGCCTAATCACACACTGAAAATGCCACCTATGATAGGAGCTGGCCACCGCATTGAAGGCACTGGCCGAGTGGTGGTGTCAGAGGACTCCGACACAGGACTCTAAGATAAGTGTTGTTTTACCTCCTTGTGAACATTCCAATTGGATATTTAATTTAGAGATTCATAAAGCTGTACCTGACATTCCAGTGGGACTGCAAGAGTGTTGTATATTTACCCTCGACGGATACGATGTGTTTAAACTCATCTTCTGGAGTCTCTGAATATATCGGAAGGGCAACATAGCTGTACTTGAAGCTGTTTTGTGCTCTTTGTTTTAAAGATAATGAACTGAATGTCATGCATTTATTTTATAAATACGTTGCAGCAGAGGACTTGACCTTTACTCCAGTCTGGATTTTACATATGTTGTTCTGGAGGATTCTGGACATGTAAGCATGTTTTATTGATTGCAGGAATAGTTTTTTGTGTTGCTAATAACTTTGACGCCGTTTAATGAATCTTCATGACATTTTCAAAACGAATGTGCCAGTCTCCGCAGATGCTATCTTAAAAGTTTCAGGGTGATTCATCAAGTGGGGGACGGGAAAAGGGGGCGGTCACAAAATGCGTTTTCCTTATGTTAATTCCCATAGGGACTTTAAACATGACTGCACCCCAAACCGCTGAATGGAATTCCACCATATTTGCCAGAAAGCTAGATATTGGTCCAGTGTATTGCCTTTTGGTAACTTGGTGTAAATCCATTTAGTAGTTTTAGATGTATTTCCCAAAATCCAAATTGTGCATATCTAGGGGCACAATTCCTCCACTGATCTGACAGTCCCTGTGCTGTAATCTAATTGGCTGCCAACACTTCAACCAAGAAGTATTGGCAGCCATCTTGGGACTCAGCTTTAACTGAGTCCCACAAAAAATGTAACAAATATAGAAAAGGGGGCAGGGTACTCTGACCCTCTACATGTGGTGGTCGGGTCCCAGAGGGACCCCGCTAGGGTTTAGAAACATTTTTATTTCAATTTGCCGTAAAATGATGAGTGTATCTGTGGATTCATGGCTTCCCAGGCATTTTTTAAATGAGCCCCCAGGTGGTCTTGGGGCATTTTTTAAAAAAAGGAGGCGGCGCACACAAACTCCCTCTAAGGCTCTTAGAGCACCGGGGTTCACTAGCTCTTATGGGCTTTATTTACATAATGGAGGAAGGCCACATTGACCTCCATCCTGGGCTTCCTGGGAGCCCCAGAGTCCATCACCTCCCCAGGGCTTTCATTTTAATTATGGAGTGGAGTCATGGGCCCCCTCCTGGGCTTCTTAAAATCTGTGGGGACCACCACCTCTTTGTGGCTAAATATAAAAGGAATGGGGGGCACTGTGACCACCACGTCCTCTGGGCCAAATCACTTAAACTGTAAGGGGACTGCGCACCCCCCCACTCCTGGGACATTAAAGGCCCCAAGGACCACCACCTTAGGGGCCGGCCGATGCAGATCAAAGGAGGAGGGCCACACAGCACCCCTATTGGAGCCAATAATGGGCCTGGAGATCACCACACTTGGATGGTTCCTGATATGCCCCTGGGTGCCCACCACCGGGACTTACCTGTTTGCTCTGACTTGGCGGGAGGTTTCACAGCTCCTGCCAAGTCAGAGCAAACACAAACTCCACTCACTGCAAGCAAGAGCTGTGAAACCGCTCCCACTTGCTGAGAGCCGAGTTATTGTCTGATTCCCGGCCCGCTGTCAAGCAGGCAGGGAAACAGATGAAAGCATTGCTCTCACAGACAGGGAGCTGCATGTCTAGCAACTTTCTGTTGTCCATTATGTAAACCAAGATAAAGATGAGAAACAAGCAGAGAGAGGAAGAAAAGCGGTCAAAAACAAGCAGAAAAGGGCAAAATAAATGTGAGAAATTAGCAAAAAGAGGCAGAATAAAGGTCAGCAACGAGAAGAAAAAGGCAAAATAAATGTGAGAAATAGGCAAAAAGAGGCAGAATAAAGGTGAGAAACTAGCAGAAAGAGGCAGAATAAAGCTCAGCAACGAGCAGGAGACAAAATAAAGGTGATAAATGTTCAGAAAGAGGCAAAATAAAGATCAGAAACGAGCAGAAAGTGGTAGAATAGAGGTCAGAAAATATGAGAAAGAGGCAAAATAGAGATCAGAAATGAACAGAAAGAGGCACAATAAAGGTTAGAAATGAGCAGAAAGAGGCAAAATAGAGATCAACTGCAAAATAGCGTTCTAAGACAAACTGAAAGAGGCAAAATAAAGTTCAGAAGCCAGTAGGAAAGCCAAAATAAAGGTCAGCAACAAGCAGAAAGAGGCAAATAAAGGTCAGAAGTGAGCAGAAAAAGCACTCATGCACCCACTTACAGAACAACACAGACACTCTCACAGACCCATTAACTCGTGCATCTAATCACAGACAAACGTATTCATGTACACCCATTCACAGACACACATGCACCCACCTATAGCCCCACTCATACTCTCTCACACCCACTTACAAACCTACTGAGATAGCCACTGAGAAACTCATGCACTCACTCACACACTAAGTGTCAAACGTTAGTGGTTACAGTTCGAAAAAAAACTTACAAATTCACTTAAAAATCCTAATGTTACAGATACGTTAAAACTAGGCAATAAACTTTAAAAAAGTAGAAATTCCTTGAAAATAAAACAAAGGGTGCACAGACATTATAGTTAGGAAATGGAATTTAAAAAACGTATTTTTCGGGTCAGATTTCACTCTTAAAAACCAGTGAAATTCAGCAGTTATAGTTAGTTACCTGAGCCAACTATAACTTACGCCCCGCAATTCACTGCTTATGACCTCACATATTACATCACTCATGGAATGGTCAGTGACATCAAGGATATCGAAAATAGGATTGTGTCAAAATGTTATCACTAATGCAAAGTTTGCAATTTTTGCAGGTGTGAAAGTTTACACAATTCCTGGGGTGCAAATGACTGATTCAAATAGAAAATGCCCCCTGGAGCTTGTCCCCTTGCTTGTGACTTCCATGACTTTAGAATTAAGATATGTTTTCATGTTTCATTTTCTATGAGTTACAGGGAAGAACGTTTTCTGAAATTGTATGTATTATTGTATTATTAATGAAATTTCAGGTTTTTGCAGTAATACATTTAATTTTGCACACCCCTAACGAACCCCACCCCTTTAAATCCTGCTACATCATAAGATGACCTAAACTGACAGTGATGTTTTCAATACATTTCATTTATTTAAATGAGGCCTATTAGTCTGTTTCCTTTAATCTTTTACAGTGTAACAGCTCAGCAATCACCAATCAAATTCCTTTGATTCATGCATTTATCCCTGTTCATATTATAAGATGTCCTTTTGATCAAGGCTTGTTTCCTACGCTGATGAATGCAATGCCACTGGTATGCATAAAAACGTCCTCTAGGGTTGTGTGTGTCCTGGTGGTTAATCAATGTAAACTATTAAACAAATGCAGTCCTTTACTGCTGGCAGCACATCAGTGGGAATGTTGCTGTCTAGCCTCATTAGCAGCAAAAGCTCCACAAATTGTAAACTGGCAATCCTCAAACTGCCTTTTCACTTTTCGTAGCTGGAAGTTCACATCCAAATTGTTTTGTTTCCATCAGACTAACAAAAGCAACTTTGGTGCTGATTTAAGAAAGCATTATGAGTACAGGGAGTAGTCCTACTAGAGTACTCTTTTACATGTTCTTGCATGTGAATCGTCCCCAGAATTTCCAATTCCCTATTAGCAAAAGTGCAAAGAGGGCACAGGCCTTTCTATTTGTACTAAATGTACATGAATAGTCCCTCAATATTCCTATTCTATATTCTTTGGGGCCAGTTCACGAAGGCTTGAGAGAGTATGCAAAAAGTACTACAGAAGTCCTACTTTATGCACTTCAATATACCATAAAATGTTTAGGAGTGTGCATAGGTATGAGGATTTCTCATTAACTTTTTTGTTCTGTTTTTCTTTTCTTTTTTGCTATCTTCGCAAAGGTTTATAAAATGTGTATAGGAGGATTTGAACACATCTTTGTGAAATCTGATTTTAATGTCAATTTATCTTGCATGTATCACTACTTTATAGTAGCAAAATGTATCTGCATCAGGTTTATTAACAGGAAACATGTACTGCTCTTCTCCTGTGCAACACCAATGGGCCTAGTGAATATATGCCAACTTGTTGAGGAAAATGTAATAGAATTTTGCAGTAGACTGCTGGCACTAGTCCCCTGCATTCTGCAGGTAAAACAACGTACGAAACCCTAAGAATTGCTGTCCATTGGGGCCTCTGAATGCTTGCCTAAAATTAAATTGTCCAGTGCATTGTGGGAAACGTAGTCCTGATTTCTAGCAAGTTTCAGGAAGCTACCACTTTCCCCCGAACCTTCCAACGTCGAAGAATCATTTAACAGATCTTGTGCTGCCAAGGCTTGTTTTTGGCCAGTCCAGAAACTTCCACCTTTACTCAACGCTACAACTTCAGGAAGCTCCACAACACTATCATTCGTCACCAGCAGTGGCTTCATTGTTGCATTTTTGGAACCGTTTCCTTACCAGCACTGTGTAAGCAGTAAAACCAGCACCCCGGCGGCTTCCACTTCCGCACCTCGGACAGACAGGACAACTCTGCACCTAGACTTCTCAACCCAGGTAAAATTGAACTGATTGTTATAGCTTGGTCCTGGGAGCGTATCACCTTTACCCTCTCGGTTTCCATGCAGCTCGACCTGCAAGTGACGGATTGTCAGTAGAGCTGTTTCCCATTGACTGCTATGATAAAGTTTTGTAGTATTGTTTTGCACTGATTTAATTTTTGCTTCTAAAACCCGTACCACCGGTTATATGTTTACAATTGTGTACTTTTTGGCATCTAAATTAATATAAAAATCTGCTTTATTTTTATAAATTGATGTTAGTTTGCTATTGAGTTGTGTCAATTACTTATCCATGTTGGTACTGTGAAATGTTTAACGCATGTTCCTGTAAAGCCTGACTGCTCTTTGCCACACTACCAGGAGTGAGATAAGGATGTATTATTGTAAATTCAAGAACCATTTTGGGGGAATTGTGAGAAAATAACACAGTGCAGCCTATCCAGCCACACTACATAATAATCCAAGTTCCAACAAATACAGAATACTCAGTGATGGTGATAGGCACATTGGTGTGTCACAGCACTCATGTTGGGAGATTATAGTAATGCATTTGTAAGACACTCGTGGACATTGTGACAACAAACTGATGCACAAAATAAGTACTGATCACACATTGTGAGTGTACCCAAGAGGTTCGCATGTAAGGCTAGGAATCTATGACATAATATCGACAGACAGAATATACACATACAAAAATATCGACATCAAAAATATCGGAGTTCTATCAACATAAAGGTAAGTACAAAAATATCGAAAAAATATATAGTAGTACAAAAATATCGAAGTTAAAAATATTGTTTTTTTAAATGTATTAATAATAATGTATAATAAATACATGTAATTTAACAAATTATAAATATAAACATTAAAACATATTTAAAAAATAATAACTAATACATATACATTTAAAATAAATTAAAAACTGTACATATAAATTAATATATATATACTTACTCCACATATTGCAACAGTAGGAAAAGCGTTGGATAGCGTAGGGGTAAACATTACTATTCCCACTCCAGAGAGTGCAACAGTAGGGAAAGCGTTGGATAGCGTAGGGGTAAAAATTACCATTCCCACTCCAGAGAGTGCAACAGTAAGGAAAGCGTTGGATAGCGTAGGGGTAAACATTACTATTACCACTCCAGAGAGTGCAACAGTAGGGAAAGCGTTGGATAGCGAAGGGGTAAAAATTACTATTCCCACTCCAAAGGTGCAACAGTAGGGAAAGCGTTGGATAGCGTAGGGGTAAAAATTACTATTCCCACTCCAGAGGGTGCAACAGTAGGGAAAGCGTTGGATAGCGTAGGGGTAAAATTTACTATTCCCACTCCAAAGGGTGCAACAGTAGGGAAAGTGTTGGATAGCATAGGGGTAAAAAATACTATTCCCACTCCAGAGAGTGCAACAGTAGGGAAAGCGTTGGATAGCGTAGGAGTAAAAATTACTATTCCCACTCTAAAGGGTGCAACAGTAGGGAAAGCGTTGGATAACATGGGGGTAAAAATTACTTCCCACACTACTCCCCCTTTAACACACCACACACTACACATACAAAAAAACACAATTAATATAAATATCAATTAATCAAGTAATAACAAATAATATTATTACATTGATGTAATTATAAATTAACTAATTAACACATATTAATTATCAATGAATAATTAATTACCAATTAATAATTAACAAGATATTTACAAAAATAAAAAATATGTATTAATACATTATTTATAATTAATATTATGAAATAATAAAAAAACTAATTACCAATTATTTAACAATTAATTAACAATAAATACCAATAAATAAATACAATATCTTTAATTAATTTAATTTAATTATGTCACACCCTATTCCCCTATAAACACACAACCCACTACACATAAATAAATCACATAAAAAATGTAATTGTCTTTTAATCACTTAATAATAATTAAATACCAATTAATTATTAATTAACAATAACAAAAAAAATAAATATCACTACATTAACTCTAATTAATTTAATTAACTAATTAATAATCATTAATTACCAATTAATTATTAATTCATAATTAATATTTAAAAATATTATTAATTAATTATAATTAAATTACTTCCAACCCTATTCCCTTTATAAACCCACAACCCGCTCTGATACTAAAATGCAAAATGTAAACAAAATTACTAATTTCTAAACATACATTAAAAAACATGTTTAACAAACATATAAACAACATAATAAAATAGATAACACTAAACAAAATTTCGATATCAGTAACATACATACCCTAATATTGGTATTCTGTCTATCGGTATTATTGCACATCGATATTCTATACCATCAAAATTAAAACATCAATATTATTGTATATATCGATATTTTAATTTCGATATTTTGTCTCTCTACCTAAGGCTAGATCTAAGTGCAGTACTTGGCACAGTCAACTTCAAATGGGTGCTGTATGTAATACATAAATTGCCATGAAGAGCCTCAGTAAATTTGTAGGAGCTGTGTTCTCAAGAAAAAGCACCTTTATAGGGAAATAGTACTTTAGAATTGTTAATCATCCTATATCGAGATTATTATTCTTATATGTTACACCCTTGTATGTTATAGTGAGTCAGTACATTAGGTGACACAGGTTCCATAGCTGTGGGTGCATACAGAGGATAGTAGAGCGTTGTGGGATGGTATATCCTTACTAAAGATGGTTGAGGTTATCTAAAACCTGAAGAGCAGGAACAGCGAAGCTAAAGAGCAGTAAGGTCCATAGTAGGAAAACGAACAAGCATTGTTAAATGCATCAGGTTTCGCCTATGTGATTAATAATAAGCAGTTTTTGTTGTAAGTTGTAGCTTGCTGAGTAGTTGTAAAATATAAGTTACAGAAAGTCTGTTAAAGTGTTATGACTTGTTTATGTACAAAAAGGCAATATATTGTGATGTTACTTGTAGTATACTGTGGGTAAGTAGTAGCAACATTTTGAAAAATTCAATGAAAGAGGGAAATAATAGAAATAATTGATGTAATAGCAATATTTTGTGCTTAGGCGAGTTCTGACAACTTTTAGCCCCGGTTCCACTGCACCTGGTGCACCATTCAAATAAGGACCCTAATGCCTGTAAGATAACTACACTTGTGACTGCCTGTTTAGTAGTAAAATATTGCAATATTTTGTCTTTAGAGGGGTTCCAAGAGCTTTGGTTCCTGGTGTCACTGAACCTGCTGCACCATTGAAATCATGAACCTATTGCCTACTAGATAAATGAACTTTTGACTGTCTTGTTTAGTAGTAAAATTAAGCAATAATCTGGGTTTAGTGGGGTCCCTAGAGCTTTTGGCCCCGGTGCCACTGCACTTGCAGCACCATCAAATCATGACCCTGTGGCTGCAAGGTAACTGCACTTGTGGTTGCCTGTTCAGGAATAAAATATAGCATTATTAGGTGTTTAGTGGTGTGCCTGGGGGTGTTGGTCCCGGTGCCACGGCCCCTGCTGCACTATTGAAATTATGACCCTAATGCCTGCTAGTTAACTGCACTTATGACTACCTGTTTAGATGTAAAATGTAGCAATATTCGGTGTTTAGAGGAGTTCTGACAATTTTTGGGCCCAATGCTGCACCTGCTGCACCATTCAAATAATGACCCTGTTGCCTGCAAGATACCTGCACTTGTGACTGCCTGTTTTGTAGTAAACTATAGCAATATTAGGTGTGAGGAGGAGTTCTGACAACTTTTTAGTTCGGTCCCACTGCACCTGCTGCACCATTCAAATCAAAGACCCTAGTGCCTGAAAGATACCTGCAATTGTGACTACCTGTTTAGTTGTACAATTTGCAATATTAGGTGTTTAGAGAGATTCTGACAACTTTTGGGCCCGGTGCTACTCCACCTGCTGCATCATTGAAATAATGACCCTGTTGTCTGCAAGATAACTGCACTTCTCCTACCTGTTTAATAGTAAAATATAGCACTGTTTGGTGTTTAGTGGAGCTATGACAACTTTGTACCCCAGTGCCACTGCACCTGCTGCACCATTTAAATCAAGGCCCTTTTAACTGCAATTGTGACTGCCTCTGTAGTAGTAAAATATAGCAATATTAGGCGGTTAGAGGAGTTCAGACAACTTTTGGGCCCAGTGCCACTGCACGTGCTGCACTATTCAAATCATGATCCTATTGCCTGCAAGTTAACTGTACTAGTGGCTGCCTGTTTAGTAGTAAAATATTGCATAGCTCTTGTATATTAACTTTATTTTTAACGTGCAATGTTTATTACAACATTTTGAATTTGATCATACTGACCAAATAGATTAAGTTGAAAAATCAATCCAATAATGCCTACAAAGTGCAGAGAAAAGTACTGAGGCGTGATTTGGAAATTCCACAAATGTTCTATAAAGCATCTGCTTTATACAACTAAGTAATAAAAACTGTTGTGGCTGATTAGTGCAAGGCAAGTAGTTTTCTTTTTTCAATTATTGTATTTTCAATCGCCGTCTGTCAATCGGATGATGAGCAATCAGCTTAGGCTGAATGTTTGAATAAAATCAGATCATTGTTGGGTGGGGGAGAGCCACATGTAAGTCCAAATATGTATCTAACCACTAGGCGCGGTCGGCACAGGTAACATCAGTGAGGCAGTGGGGCGGGGCTGGGGCAGTGGGGGGGGGGGGGTTGACAGGCAACGGGATAGGGAAAGTAACATAAACAAATAATAAAACCACTTACCACTTAATTGGTTATATTTATGTATTACATTTTACTTTCCCTATCCACTTACCCACAACCCGCCAGCCCGACCGCACCGCCCCACCTCTGTTACCTGTGGCGGCCGAGCCAGCTGAGCACTACCCAAAGCTGAATCCGTGGAGGACATCTTAATTTCTAATACTCAAGGGAGTCAACTATATACAATCAGTAAGGCCAATGTATAATAAAAGGAGAAAGTAAGGCACAATTACACGTAACATCATGCGTCATGTTGTAGGGCAAAGCCTCATTGTTTAGATGGTAATCTCTTGTGTCATGAGACAGGTGTATGAGGAGGGCACCGTTTTTACTTTTATTTACCAATCGGAGATGGATCAAAAAATGTAAAAATATGAAAAGGAAGCACAGCGAAAGCATTTTTATTAATTAACCCCGACCCTGCGCGGAACGTTCCGCCCCAGTGCGGAACGTTCTATTAAGCGCGCGGGGCCGGAACGTTCAGCGGACGTGCGCAGCACTACCGATGTAGTGCACGCGACGTCCGCTGAACGTGCGCCGCACGGAAGGGGTTAAAGTAGAAAGGCAGGCTCGCCTTAAAACAAAACAAATGGGACTGCTGAGAGACAGAGAAGGACAACAGAGGAGCAGTTGAGGTAGAAGTTAAGGGGAAGAAGGAAAAACCAGCACACAAAGAAGGGAGCAATAAGGAGAAGGGTAGCGCAAACAATGGAGAGAACACCACGAGGGAGAGAACAGAATTGGTGAAGAAAGAACCACATAGGCAACAGCAACACTGAACACAGGGGAGAAGCACACTGGCCAGAGAACAATACAGAACGCGGGGATGATAAGTACATGGATCAGAGAGAGCAACCTGAAGCACAGGGAAAAAAGTGAACAAGGGAGACAGCTGGAAAACACATGGACTCTGGTGGAGTTCTTAAGCAAAAAAAATTAGCTCCCCAAAAGTTAGTAATAAAAGGACTCAAGGAAAGGCTATGCTCCAGGGAAGGTAGATGCGTACTGTGGGTAAGGCAAGCCGTGAAATAACAAGATAGCAAATGAAAATGACAATAAAGCCAAGCAAGGGAAAACATTGGATGGACTTTATGCCCATTGTAAGTTCTTGGTAAGCTGACAATAGGTCTTGTGCAACCAGACTGTCTGGTAGGCTCAACCTAAAAGGCACAAACCCCGCTCAACTTACACTTCTATGTCCACAATTAGTCCAATTTTGGATTCGGATCTGTGAACCCAGGTCTGTAATCCTTGAAATGTACACCATGTGGTTTACTGAACTGCACTTTGTCATGATGCATACTGCTGTGATACCACTAGCTAAGCAAAGTACATGCCCGTAGGAACATCAAAGGTCATCTCTAATGAATTAAAGAAAATATGCGGGTAGGCACAGTGTGTTATTGAAACTTTCTAATGTATTTTAATTGTTTCACATGGCATTTGAGGGACCCTGGATTATAAGCAATAAAGCAGCCATACATTCAAACCTTATGAGGATACTATAAGGCGCATTGAGGTCCATAAATTATAAATGCACCTGGGCTGCGCCCTCCATCTGCTCAGGTAAAATCTCCGTTACAAGTCCTGATTACGTGTGGTTGTGAGTGCTTTACCCCCTTTATAGTTAAATAAAGCACCTATGGTGTCATGAAAGTGCAAGGAATGGAGGCACTGGATGCTAGCGTCGAGATGTATGCTTCTATAAACATTTACATGCCATTAAATGCTAAGGTTAGCCATAAATAACAAGCAGATTGCTTATTAAGGCACCGCATGCCGAACATTTTTCCTTAATTGCCTCACTGCTCCTACATCTGAAAAAGGTTTTCTGAACTGAGACGCCTACCATTTTGGACTCCTTGAGCCGCCGTTCTTCCCCATCTAGGAGGCGGCAAATTCCACTAAAAAAAAGAGCGCCGGCGACCATGTAACCACAATCCATGGGGGACCCGGCATCCGAGGCGCGGTATAATAATGAATGTGTACACGTCTCAGAGCAGCCCAAGCAGGAATGGATGCCCCTGCCGAGTGGCCCTCGGCATTTCTTGCTGAGAGTTGCGTATATCTGAACTATTTAGTAAACCACATACTATGCTACTTTTTCGTTAACTGGCGCCTCTCCTGAAATGTAGTCTTCGGGCTTTGTGTACCAACCACAGAAGCCACCACTTTGTTAGCATTTTTGGTCTAAGGAAATGAGCCAGGGCTGTAATGCCAGCAGGAAGGTGACCCTACCACAGAGGCCAAATTAAAACAGCAGGCCTCCCCACGAGGCCTTTCATGGCTCCAGTCTGGGTCTCCAACAGGAGACATGCAGGCTGAAGGTAATTGTTTCCCTGAACGTGGCGTCTGCTGTCCAGGGTACAGGTGGTTCAGGCTTCTGAAGGTTGAAGTCAGAGCCCCGCATTCTCTTCCATGCACCCTATAACACAGATTCGTTTTGAACTAAGGAGTCCTCCATTTTTTCTACATCAAATGCTGATGCACTCTGCCTATCAAAAAAATGTACTGTACCAGGAGACTCAACAAGCTGCGCCAACATTTCAAGACACAAGCATTTGCATGTGTAGTTCCATTTCAAACACAACAGCCATTATTAGTAAACATTGATGATACTACTTGTTTAATTTACATCTAATAAAGTGAGTAGAAGCAAATACCATCTATGGTGAGAAAAGGCCAAGCGCAAAGGCGAACAAAAGAATGTGCACAGGAAAATACAAAATGTAAATGCAAAAACACATATAAGTGCATGGCCATCGCCAAAAGAAGCCCCACTCAACATGGACAGTGTAGATGAGAGAGCAGAATTAACAAACAGCCCCAAGTAGTTAAGCAGAGCTCCAAACGCAAGAAAAGGACATTGGAGAATAAAAAGAGAGAGCATGGCAGGCATAGGAAGACAGCCCAACTGATGCAGCCCATTCTGATAACAAAACAAGATATGCTCACTAAGGTTTGGCCAAGCCACACATAAAGTACTACAAAAGACAGTCCTCATTCCAGCTACAGGCAGCAGCAACCTTAATAATTAAACTGTCAGAATTACACGATTCCGAACATGCAGCATTTGAACTTTACTTATGCATCTACGTTATTCCCCATCTTTCCCCTATTTGCTGCACAATTTGAAGAAATCATCAAAAATTGTTTCTAAATTAAAGACATCAACATATATCAAAACGGTTTCACACAAGAGTGCAATGCTAAACCACTTTCAACAAAACTACTAACCTTTGTCTATCTATTACAGAAATTAAAGATGCAAGAATTTGGCCCAGATTGCATTAATATACCCATATTGGGACCTAACGATGGTATCATATGCTGACGATACCCAGCTTGTGATCACCTAGCTGAAGGGCCATCTACATCGGCCACTAGGTTCAGACACGGGATGGCAGCAGTGGCCCAGTGGATGGCAGATAATTGTCTTCAGCTTAATGCAATCAAAACTGAGGTCCTACTGGTGGGCAAAAACACAGCCCTTAGGAATGAGCATTGGTGGCCGGCATCTTTAGGGACTATGCCAATGCCTAAGACCTTGGTTAAGAACTTGGGAGTTTGAATAGACTCCTCGCTTAGCTTTCAGACCCACATTAAGCGAGAGGCTGCCACATGTATGGGCTTGCTAAGAGGCCTCAATCCTCTCCTGAAGTTCTTTGAACCAGCAGTACGACAGCTCATTGTCCAATCCACTATTTTATCTCGATTGAACTATGCTAGTGTGCTATTCTTGGGGGCCAAAAAAGCTGAGATTCAACGACTCCAACAAGTCCAAAATTCGGCAGCTAGGATTTTGGTGGGACTTCCCCGCCGATGTTCGGTCAGAGCTACGATCAAAAGGTTACATTGGCTTCCGATTTATGCCCGGATTCAGTTCAAAGGTCTGTGTCTGGTGTTTAAGATCTTTAAATCTGGGAGCCCCGAACTTCTATGTACCCTTCTGACCCCATATGTTCCTCATCGTAACCTGCGCTCGCTAGGATAACATCTGGTGACTGTACCACGGATTAAACTCTGCCGTATTGGGGGTCGGTCGTTTCCGTTCATGGCAGCTAAGCTATGGAACTTCTTACCGGCCCATATCCGTGGAATGGAAGACGTGCTAGTTTTTAGGAAAGCAATTAAAACCCTCCTTTTCCCTTCAACATAGTTTTCTGGATTTTGTCTGGCTAGCTCTCATTGGATCTTGTACCATTTAGATTTGCCAGCGCCGGGACTCCTCTTTGCTGGGGCAGCTGCGCGCTTTAAAAAACACTTAACATAACATAACATAACATAAGGGAAGGGGTTTGTCTGCCGCAACAAACACAACCTTAATACTTCAACTTACTCCAAACAGGGTGGGCAGAATGATCCCTCCTTTGTTGATGTGTTTCACTCCTCAAATAAATTCATGTTTAAGTCACAGTGTTGTGAAAACACCATTTATTTCAAGGATTACTGGAGTTTAGAAGAACCCTCATCCTTGTGCAAACCCATTTGCAGGTCTTCTGTCTTGTATTTTAAGATAAAACTCATATGTAATGTACATTACTGCCTGAACGTCTCGACCTCTGTGCTTCAGAGTATGCCATGCCAAGATAGTCTGAGTACTGCAAAGAGTATGGTTCGGTTTTAGCTCATTTTGTGCATGTGAAGGACAAGCCCTGCCTGGATTTTTGCTGTTCTCAGATATGTGCTGACAGCTGGGATGAGGAGCAGTGTCTAATGATTAAGGATGGAAGAACCTTAGCAATTTCCTGTGTGTCAGGTTTGCGCTATAAGAAGAAACCAGACTGTAAAATGGAGGTTTGTTACAGTAAATTCCGTTCGGGGTTACTGTGAAAATAAGATTCATTCAAGGTGGTGGGCTAAGATTTGTTGGGCGCACTACAGATGGATCAAATATATCTTCATTGTTGACATCTTTTATAGTTTTGAGTATTCACTCTTTGGTCCCTTACGTGTAGTGTCCAGGTGTGGATCGTGACTCCTGTGACGGTATTTTTTTACCACGGGTTGCGTGTTAAAATACACTCTCGGTCATTCTGCGGTAACACATTTTGGAAACGGCTATGCCATGTTCCAGTGTCATTGTAGTGCATAAACAACTATTATATATAGTTCTTTCCAGTATCTACACCATAGTTTGGTTGTTCTGTTTTCAGCATTCGGATGAGATATTTATTGGATATCTCATAAACCCTGAGGAAGTTCAGTAAGACGAAACACATGTTGGCTGTCTTTGGATCGAACATATTTCACGATGAATATAATTCTGGGTGTTTTGTATATAGTTTTATCCTGGTATCACATACATATTTACTTGGCTGTTGATTAAGTTCAAATTGTGTTATATTTGTAGTTTGTGTTGTGGAATTGATAATTGATTTTCCATGATGTGTACTTTGCAATACATTTGTTTAAATCTTTTTGCAACCATTTTGAAATTGGAATTAATTTTGCAGTGCTCCAGACAATAATGCTATGTTATGCATGGTATTACTGTTTGCAATTTCCATATTTACACTTCCTTGCAGCAGAAGTGATGTCTGTTGTAGCACATCTTTCTTAACTCAAATTGTATTATTCTTTTTGTTTATACTGACCACACTCTATGAGGGTTTGGTGTGGGTAGTATTTTTCCACTGCTGCAAATTGTAATTGCAGTTTGGAGTATTGTGCTGGAAAAGCTGCTCCAGAGGATTCTTAAAAGGTCTTTTCACTGCATTGTGTATATTTGCATCTATTTGTATAATCTACATCTACCTATAGTTCCCTATAGTTACATCTTTTTTAATGGACCGACTTCCCATTGGCCAATGGGTATGGATGTTTTCATCTTGTGCTATATATAGATTTAAAGCCTGATTTAGACTTTGGCGGACAGCCTGATGGAGGTCATTTCTCCGCCACCCTGGATTAACTACCATCCACCAGTGGCCCTGTAGAGATCTCTATGGTTTTAGAGGAACTGCTCTTTTCTTAGGCACTGAAGTTTAGAGAACAGCTGCTATGTATGCTTCAGGCAGCCACTCCCCAAACTTTTTTGTTTTCCTAAGTCAAACTCCCAAACTGTGAAAAACAAAATATAAATGATCCCGACACTGTGGATTTGCCAGGCAGTCCCAATCAGAAGTCAGAAAAAAGTACAGCAAACTGACCACTCTAAATAGGGTCAGGCAGGCTGATGTACCTACACTAACAGCCCCAGCTCTGTTACATCATCAGTGTAGGGTCTTCAGAGGTGGAGCGAGCAGGGGCATAACTGTCAGAAAACATGACTGTCTGTCGCACTCTCAATTGGAAAGGCTGACATGAATGGCATGTACGGGTCACAATTGCGACCCCCTAGCTTGCCCCTTGTCCTACTCTGCCTTTGCAATCCCCTGGATTGAGAGGTGACAGCAGCAGTCCAAAGAACAGAAGCTAAACAGTTTGCTGATGAGCACTATTTACTTTCTGCTGCTCAAACTGGAAACTAGTTCTGTTAAATAGGTAAATTCAGCAGAGCTATGTGCACTCTTCTGAACAAAAAAGTGAAATTAAAACACATATTGCTAAATAACTTAGCATGTTTCAGTATTGTGAATACATGAAAATCTTCACTTTTGTGCTTAGCGAAAGTGACAGTGTCTCAAGTGATCATAAAATAAAACATATTTATAATGATAGGGAATACAGCAAGCCAATAACATAGCTCAAAACATGTCCGATGTGAATTTAGAGGTGGACATAACTATTTTTTAAAAATCTGTTTTAAAGTGATGTATCCATACATCTTGAATTTTTGGTGTTCATCCTGGGATCTATTGCAACAGAACAGATTGTGGTAAACCTATTTTTGGGTTCTAGTGATGTTCTATGTTTTACAGCACTATTTCCCCAACTTCCAATGAGAAGAAATGTGTAATGTTTTCTTTGCATATCATGTCCGTATCCTAATTACAAAACAGACTTGATCTAAAATGGGCATTTATTTTTTTAGTACTTTTTATGGTATTATATTAATTGTGCACTTTCCAAAGGGTTCTCAACATCATTGTCAAAGGTCACTTCCTATTGTGTCATTGAGGTCAGCAAACTAACCCTTCTATATTCTGGGGCTCAGGAGCGACTTTTCCATGAGCAAGGAGCCACAAACACAGTCCTCTCTTTGCTAGCCCAAGGTGCAGCAGGTGCAGTCCAACAGATGGTGCAGCTCTCTTTCCAGGTCCAGGGGACAACAAGGCAGACCTTCTTTGGTCCTTTCTCCAGTTCTGTCATGATCTGACATTCAGGGTGCCCAGAAAGTGCCCGGAAGAGGATGATGCGGTCACTAGCCAATGGGCTAACAGGATCCTTCCCTCCCTGGGATAACGTTCAGCAATGTGTGGCATCTAGCAATCCCAAAGTACATTATTCTGCCCACTCTCAAGATGTCTGAACCTTTCCTTTGATGTTAGGAGCTTGGTAGCCCACCCAAGAGATGTGGCTACCTGTGGGCTACACAATCCACGGGTAAACCGGTTGGGCACTGGTCTCCCCTCTCTGTTCCCACTGCCAGCCTGTCTACCTGAACAAAGGGGCAGCCCTTCAGTAGTGTGATGGCCACTTGCCCACCAAAGGTGACTTCACCTTTGAAGCTCCCCTTTTGGTCAACACCTTGAGTATCTTCCTGCAAGGGGGAGGTCACACCTCCCTCTGTAGCAGGCTACTATTGTTCCTGAGCCTGGAAGTCATTCACACAGCTCCCCAGGATGGTAAAAGGCTGTCTGGTGGTGAGCAGCAATCGTTTGTGGCCAGTGGGCAAACTGGGCTTCAGAGTGGCAACTTTCTAGAAGTTGCCTTTACTTAAATGTGACATTAAGTTTGATTTGTGTATCAAGTTGGGTATAAGGTCACAATTAATTTGATACCTTTAAGTACCCTTTTTAGTAGTCCCATTCAGAAGTTGGCCAGACTGTGAGGTCAGCAGTAACTATGTATTTGCCACTGGGGCTATTTACATTTCCACACCAAAAACATCCATTTGGAAGTTTTGATGTTAGAAAATATTAAAAGTATATGTCCTACTTAATATTATGCAACACCCTGCCTTAGGGACCCTTAGGCCTTGCTTAGGGGAGACTAGTGTTAAGGGAAGTAGGAACTTTGCCATTGGTTTAAATGGCAAAGTCAAACTGGCAGTTTAAAATCTGCTCTTCTAGGCTGCAGTGGTAGGCTGGGAGCCATTTTGTACGTAGTCACACACAGGGTGGCACAATCAATGTTGCAGCCCTGGGGGGATACTCTATCTTACATGACCTGGCTAACCTTGGTACCATATGCTAGGAACTTATAAGTAATCAGTGTATGCCAATTGAGGGTAGCCAACTCAACATACATTTTGTAATGGGTTAGAACATTGGCACTGAAGGCTGGTTAGCAGGCCTCAGTGCACTCTCAGAGTAAAAGAACCAGCAGCATCAGTCCAAAACTTTGAGGGTGAGCATGCAAAAAGAGGCATTTCCTTACAGTACAAAAAAAGTGTTTGCTCTCACATACAAATATTCTATTATGGTGTAATTATACATGTGAGTAAGTATCTGCCTAAGGGGAGTTTGTGGGGAACACCCACAAACTTGCAGATTTCTCAGGATTCACAAATCTTTTACAACTAGTTTCCCACCATAAAAGTGGTTGCAGAATGAATCATGTCACCAACAAGAGTAAGTTGTTTTCAGCATGTGAATGGAGAGCGAAAAACTTCAAAATGTGTTTAGTGCAGGGGAAGGGATTTCCCTGTTTTGAAACCTTGGTTGAGTGTCTGACTATGCAGTGTATCTGCATGCTTGTGGTTCCACTACAAATAAGATAGCTTAGTGGGTCAATGCACCAGGTGTACACTTTATGTCCTGAAGATTATTTCTTTTTATATAACTTCCTTAACAATGCTAAATAAAACTCCACATGGAGAAATAAAATGAGATTTGTTCAGTTCCAGTGCACGTATGCATTCCAGTTACACATTCTGGGGCATACTCTTCCTATACTTCCAATTGCTGACCTGCTGATCCGGTTTAAACGTGTGAGCCCTTCTGGGAATATATGACTGGGACAAGAATGCCTGAAATTATATACCAATTCAAGAAGGTCACACATTTACTCAAGTATGTGTGAGAACAACAGGAGTAAACCCATAAACCACGTTGGGATGGGTGTGGAGTGTAGAAAGTAACAGTTCCCAACAGGTAACAATATATTTAGACAATTAATAAATGTATGCAGTCAGCATTACATGAACAAGAAACAAGGAGGCTCATATGGTTTAAAGGGTTGTTATTCACCATTTCGGGAAAAGATGTATCACATGGAATTACAGTATGTTGTTGCACTGTGCAGAGAGAATCATGTGACAACCCGAGTGCACTTGGTGATAAGGTGATATATACAATGAGTGACAAGTGGAGAAAACACAAGTGCTGGGTATGTACAGCGTGAGCGGCGCAAAAGTGACAAAAAATTATACAGAATTGGCTCTACAGGATTAAGTTATAATCACTTAAAACATGGTACAGATCATTTTTCAGGAGCCAACAACGTTAATTGCGCCATTCCATGTGATACATCTTTTCACGAAATGGTGAATAACAACCCTTTAAATTATATGAGCCACCTTTTTTCTTGTTCATGTAATGCTGACTGCATACATTTATTAATTGTCTAAATATATTGTTCCCTGTTAGGAACTGTTACTTTCTACACACATTTACTCAAAGCATACAGAAATACATGTTTGGCTTTCTTTATGAACCAAGGCCACAGCATTATATTCCATAAAAATATCCAGGCAGATTATGAGTTGTGTTATAATCAAAAAATACTTGAAATGCCATCATTTAAAATTAGCTGTAAATAAAGTGCTGGCTGTGCTTTGGATTGGCAATTTGAAACGTACTATAAATACATTTCTAAAGTTCAACATGTATCTGTTAATCATAAGCCAAAGACAATAGAATTAGACAAATCCTACAGAGTAACGCAGCAATAGAACTGTTACATTAAAGCTTCTAGGGGCAGACACAGATCGTAATATTAAAGTTGTAGCCCCAGACAGCAGCTGAGCTATTCAGTAAAACTTTGCCAGTACAGATGGTGAAATTCATCCAAAGAATAACAGCCATAAAAGTAAGCGTCCTCTGGCACTAGAAAACCAAAAGCAGAAATATACTTCTGTGCTCAACATGAATAAGCTCTTAAATATGAGCTGTAAATTTGATTCTGAAATACAATAATTCTGTTTGAAACAACAACTTGAAACTTTATGACAGAGATTTCAACTTGAAATGCAAACATTTCACCTTGGATGAATACGTGTAATTCTCCAATTTGAAGTTTATCATTTATTTTCCTTAAAAATGTAATCTGTGCTTTTGTCCTGAATTATTAGATTTTCATATTTAGTCAGTACCTGTTTGGATTACAAATATCAGCTTGACTTTGTCATCAAGCAGTCAAGTCTACTGCAGTCACACTTGAATGGATTCAGCTTTTTATGCCGGTTTATCAATAAATACATCGAAAGGACAGCATACTGCAGGCGTTTTCACCATCTTTAGGATGTCAGCAATCAGCACCATCATGAAAGGCACATCATTATTAAATTATAAAAGACGTACATGATTTAAAACACACACAGATTAATATAAAAACGATCAAATATTTAAGAATTTTAAAATGTAGCAATAAAAATAAGCAGACATGCATGAAGTGGAGACATGCATGAAGGGGAAGCTGTGCAAACATGGAGGGCAGGCAGGGGGTGCAGAGATGAACTCGTCTGAATGACAGCCTCCTCGTCCCTGGTCCAAGTTCAATGCTTGTCACTTCCTCTGGACAGGAAATCCACGCCCATGTGATTTAATTCTAGGACCTCTGAGACCGATATCACACTGTCGGCCTCCCATCAGACACTCTCTTGTGACGCTGCGTCTTGGGTGTGATGCAGTTGGGGACGATGAGGGGACCTAATAAAGAGGGTATACAACCTTTACAACGAAACTTTTACAACTGACTACCATTACAACGCAGTCATTACAACGCAAACCATTACAACGCATTGCGCTGGGGGGCGCTCTAGGATAGGGAATACGTTTAATTTACTATCCAACACCTTCCCTAGTGTCCACGGGGACTGGAGTTGGAATAGTAAATTAAACTTTTCACTATCCAGCACCCCAAAGCGCTATGTGTTGTAAAGGCATGCGTTGTAAAAACCGCGTTGTAAAGGCATGCGTGGTAAAAGTTTGTGTTGTAACGTAATACATCCAATAAAGAGATGTCCTTACCTGGAGGTGGGCAGCGCAAACTTTTATGTTTCTGTGTTTCCAAAACAGGGAGCCAGCTCACCCCGCCCTTGGGGTAACCAGGCACAGCACAAACCACACTCTTCTTTAAGCAGGGGGACCCAGTGCAATCGGGTATTATTCCTGTACCTTTGCCTCAAATTGTAAAGCGCTCTGATATCTTTCGGGATCAAGTTCGCACTATATAAAGCTTTATAAATAAATAAATAAATAAACACATACCAGGCACAAAAGCCATAAAAAAGACCTGTTCTAAAAACGTGAAACAATGTAATACAGTACAGTCACAGAAGCCAGGCATAAGATTTAAGTAGGTTTGAGCATTCATTGTTTGGAATACCATTGCCGTTCTCACACATAAAATGCCCCTCAAAAAACACGGCCAGCCAAATAACAGGTATCTTTGTCATTTAGCGGCTGTAAGAAGATCAAAGCAGCTTTGCACTTAGTAAATTTGTGCCTGCACAACAGAGGCAATAGAAATTTCCTGGTACATATAGAGGGCCACAATTAAGACATGAATGCCCATAATATGTCAGAGATTGGCACCATTATGCCATGGATTGCCAGAATGTAACAAGAAATCCCTATAATAATTCAAGAACTGGCCACGGTTATGCCATGTATGACCAATATAGCTTGGATGTGCCATGGATATCATCAGAATGTTTATAATACATTAATAATGGGTAGCCATTATGCCAAGAGTAATCAGAAAGTTTCCAAGAATGTCTACTACATGGCATAGGTAGGGCACTATTCATTATTCCTCTATTTAATGTTTTTTTTTGTGGCTTACCACAGTTTTAGCTCCTGGAACCAAACACCAAGAAGAGAAATACAATAAATCAGATGCTAATTTAGGTATTTCATTAAAATGAATATGGAAGTAAAGGAAGGGGTTCGTATAAAGGAGTCAGGAATAGCAATTGCATTTGAGAGAAGCAGTCGAATTAGTTCAAGAATATCATGAATTTGGAAACGCTACATTAAGGAAGCACATTCGATCAAAAGTATATACAATCCAAAAATCAAGAATATAAGAACCCACTGGAATCAAAAGTATATACAATCCTAAAATCGAGAATATAAGAACCCACTGGAATCAAAAGTATATACAATCCAAAAACCGAGAATATAAGAACCCACTGGAATCAAAAGTATAGACAATCCAAAAACCGAGAATATAAGAACCCACTGGAATCAAAAGTATATACAATCCAAAAGTCGAGAATATAAGAACCCACTGGAAACTCAAAACTCCAAAGAAAAAAAAAGCCAAGAAACAAAAAAGAAAAAAAACATACTTGAAACCTTTCTAGCTAATCAGAAATTGTGATGATAACACACAATAGCAATTTGACAATTTGAGGGAACAGAGGGAGAACTACAGGGTGAGAATGAAAGAAATACAAGAGGGTCAAAAGGCAGTAAAACCGCTTGAGAGAGAACTTGACTGAAAGTAAGACATTCATGTTAACATAATTTTAGGATGTCGCGTATCTAGGATTGAAATACAGCGAGACTAGATATGTACATTTAGGGCATTTTCTTTAATTTAGGAACTAAAATACTGCAAAAATACACAATTAGGTTCATAATTTTGTCTCGGGTTAGTCACAGTGTACACAGCAGACAGGGCAGGGACTGGCGGGGGAGGGGTTCAGTTCACTCCCTATCTACCCACCATTGTAGTTTCAGCATAATCAGTACGTTCCAGACTGGCACATCCCCACTGTGCATCCCACTGTTCATGTTACATATTATTGAACAAAACAAGTTGTGATTGCTAACTGACAGTTGACAAGTTAAATTGCATTTGGCTCAGACATGATCACATGAGCTCAGCAGGCAGTCAGTCATGTAATACTGGACGGGGCTGCCGGGGGTCAGAGTGTGGACTGTGACAGACAGTAAGCGAGTAATAACCAGAGCATTGTGTTTGTGTATGATGGGAATGAGAATTCGTGCTGAAGGCAGCTGCATTTGGAAAATAATTAGTCCCTCGATGTCTTGAGTAAGTAGATAGTGTTACAATATTTGGTGGAGAAATTATTAGATCTGTTTGTAGCAGAAGGTAATAAACAACCTATATGATGGGACACGTGAAATGTGGAAAAACACCCTTCAGGTTCTGTAAAAATAAACTTTGGCCATGAACATGCAGTAACTATGGACTCTGAACAGATGGCTGCAAAGGGCTTTCTGGAGTCTACCGCAGGTAAGGTCTGCACATTTTGAGCAAGCATTACGTTTTGCATATGCAAGATCTATTGGTTTTGTCAATGTTCCTTTTCGGTCGAGCCTGGGCAGCGCATGTGCTGCTCTTCGAGCCATGCTGTATTGAGTTAGGGATTTGAAACCCCCACCCACTTTCCACCCATATTTACCACGGACTTGTGTCATTGTCCTTCGTAAATGCTGGCTTCTGATTCCTTAATCACCTTGTTTGCCCCTCCTTAGTACCGCCTTGTCTTCATTTGAAACCTCCTAGGGCGACTGGCCCTTTTACTTCTGTTGCGACACTGTACGTTTTAACTAATCTATAAGCACTATTTTCTTTAATGGGGTTTGCCCTACTGCAGGCACGACATGCTTTCCTTACATTCAGTGTGTCATGCATGCTTTCACTTTCCAAGCAGCTGGGACAATGGCGTTCGCTACTTTGCAACGCCATAGGTCTCACATTTACTAGAGGTGGAGCTATCGGCATTATAAATGGCAATAGCTTAAACTCTCACAAATGTGAGACCAATGGCATTGCAAATATTTTTTGAATATGTGAAATATGTGAATATTTGAAAATATGAAGGCGCAGCCTTCATGCACGAGAAAGTGCGGAATGGGGGCTTTAACAACCAATAAATTATGTGCAATGGCATAGGTCTCACATTTGCTAGAGTTTATGCTGTTGGTATTTACAACGCCAATAGCTCAAATTCTCGTAAACGTGAGACCTATTGCATTGCAAATGCTTGTTTTTGTATGTTTTCCATCAGTATTAGCAGCCATGCAACATGGCTTACAGTAAAACAAAATAGCGCCATGATGTGGTCATTGCTGCCCGTGAGACAGCACTTTGTTTTTTAGGTCTCGCCTAGGGTTGCAGCGCACATTGCGAGAGCTGATGTGATCAGGAGATTTCAGAAGCAGACTTGAAGCCCCGCCCATAATTGTCATTGGGTCACGTCAGCGTTTATGCTAAATGCTGGCTTCCCATTGCAAAGGATGCTTCTTAGTTACCACCCTGTCTCCCTTTTGGATGACCCATCCGGACTGGGTCGTCAGCCTCACGGCTGTCGTGAAGGAATTTCTTATCTAAAGGGGGTGTGTTATATAAACAAGCCATGAAGCAAAGGATCCAGTCTGGATAGGCCGTCGAAAAAGGAGACAGGGTGATAGCATAGAGACGACAGTTTGGGAGAGAAAGCCTTCCCTACAGCACTGTGGCTGATATTTATGCAGACACTGGAATTGTGCATCTGACTCGAGCCCGGAATGTTTATGAGGAGGCTGGAGAGCTTGCGCTGCTGGACACAGTGGTAATAGATGGTGGCTGTGGCCAGGGATGGCAAAGCGGTGAAGACAGCCACACCACAGCCATTATTCCTCTTCCCACCTGGCAGACTATGGTCTCTCTGTAACTGCCGCGGGCCAGCCCCATAGGGTGATTTGTGATGATAACTCATGTCTTTGCACAAGAAGGGTGTCCGGTAGTGAGGTCTGACAGGGAGCGTGACCAGGAATTGTAAGTGCCATGGAGCCTGGGGTCCTGCTACCCACCCTGAACCGTTTTCTCCGGGACTCGGACCCCTACGAGCTGGAAGAGCCGAGTGACGAGGAGCGGGGGCAGGGAAGGTGAGCCCCTCACCCGCTCGACGAGGGGGAGGCCGCGTGGAGAGTAGTGCAAGTCCCCCTCCAGGGAGAGCCTACACCAGGGAAAGTCCCCGAGATACCTGCTGAGAGGGTGGTTGCATGATTCCTCATTGTCTTTCTACAAACAGTCATACTGAAATAGTAAATTCATTCCAACATCTCACCCACACTACTTATGGTACACTGGAAAGAAACTAAGAATAAAATATAGGTAGATAAAAGAAACTTTCATCACATTGACCCTCTGTTTTTTTTAAAGAAACCAAGGACTTGCTTGCAACAATGGAACAGAAAATGAGTTGTCAAAACGTGGTTCTCGAAAATCAATATTGATTTTACAAATGAGCGTCCTGTGGAGTTATTTCAGGCATGGCTCCATACCACCTTGGGCACCATAGGGAAATTTAACCTGCCAACACCACTGCCCAGTCTGTTTAGTATTCTCACTGTTGCATCTATGAATACACAGTGTGAGGTTATTTCTCAGTAGAACAGGGGAAAGTAAAAACCACTTCTAGCCACTTCCTACCTAGTACATTACAGGAATATGAACTAAGATCTATATCTCTGACTGGCATCCCTTTATCAAGCCAAGCAATATCTGCGGCTTTCAAGATATTTGGGCTTTAGCATAACTTTTGTTAGACTGCTTCACAAAATCCTATCTCAGCCACCAAACAAGTTTGCTCCTGGGACGGGTGCGCTAGTAACATGGGTTTCCGCTATACTGCACCTTAAATTTCACCGGCTAGCTGTTAAGACTGACTGACAGCTACACCAACGGCAGAAGTTTTTTGATATATTGAATATTTATGTTCTACCGGTCAAAAATCCAATATGATGTCTATTGTAAAAGCATAGAACATGCATTCTTACAATTTAGACGTGATCTAAATGTCTTTGAAAATCTCATCTTACTGATTTGTGGAGACTTTAATACTTCACCAGCTAAAGAGCTCTAAAAACAAGCATTTGCAATGCAATAGGTCTCGCATTTACGGGAGTTTGCGCTATTGGCATTGTAAATGACAAAGCCTTTTACTTATGTTTTGGTTTTTAAAACATAAATAAAAGGCATTGTCATTTACAATGCCAATAGCTTAAACTATCAGAAATGCGAGACCTATTACATTGAAAATGTTTGTTTTACTTTAAGCCATGTTGGTTGTTGAGCTGGGTAGCTTTCCCTGGTAACTTTCTGGCAGATCATCTGGGATCCAATTACTGGAAGATCACAACTTCCAATGGGGCACAGGCAAAGGTGAGTCCCCCAGACAGGCCTCAAACTCGGTAGAGGTGGGTCAAGACTGTAACTGTAAACATAGAAAGCAAACTCGGTAGACCATAAATGACAATGTGAATGTATGAGCCATTCATGGTTTGCTATAGTCTGTCAATCCTCGAAAGCAGAAAGGTACATTTCTGTCTCACTGCTCCGGGTCTTGTCCAGTAGGCAGTGAAGTTGCACATACACTAATTTACAAGCCCTTCTTCTGGTACCCCAACAGTACACCAGGCACAGCGCTCCCAACAACGAAACAACTGCTGGTTCCCTGTGGCACATGGTGCTCAGGACTCTGCATGGGCTGACCGGAGAGACGGGCCTCTTACAAAATTCTTCTACCTGGAAAAGGAAGCAGGGAAAGCCTGGCAGGACAGGCACCTGGTAGCAGAATTACAAGGTATGGTCAGATCTAGAAGCCTGGACAGCATTGCCAAAGTCCGCAAACAGGAAGCAGAATACAAACTACACAAGGGGGTGTCAGAGGGGAGGGACAGGAGTCAAAGGGGCAAGTGACAGGAGAGGGTGTGTGGAATCTAGGCAAAAGAAAAAGGATTTTAGAGGGGCTTCTGTGCTGAAACAAGGGAACGGGACAGAACAAAAGAATAATCTGAGTAAAGGGGACAGGGAAGGAGGAAATTGAGTGGGGGCAGGGTGAGCAGTAACAAATGCAGGCAGAGTGAGAAGGTGGGTAGAGATAGCCTGCAAAACAATGCACTCTGATGGAGTGCCACACTACAAAAAAAAGTTCAAATACCTCGGCCGGCATGCAAGCACAGACAGCAAGCAGTACTTGGTCCAGGCTCAATGGCAGTGACACAAATGAAGCCCTGGGAGGAAACCGGAGGAGAGGAGGAGGTACTGTCCAATAGGACGCAAGCAAATGAGAGTGACATGAGAGACAACCATTGCTAATTAATGGGAGGGCTCTAAGCTCCTTTTAAGATGTATTTTCATTACAAGAGATCTTGCAAGCACATCGCAAATGCTGTGCAGGTGAAACCTAAAACTGAAAATATTTTTGAGACCCCCGCTCTTCCTTCAAAAAGTGTATGAGGTGGATTCAGTCATTTCTTAAATTGAAAATTAAACTCACCTACCTGAGAAGAGCATTAATTAAGAAAAGTGTGCATATGTGGTAAAACAGTAGGACGTGTTCTGCCAGGTAACCAATAAATCCGACTTTGAAACTGGTCCTTATCGGATTCTATATGGACGGTAATAGCGAAAAAAAGAATTTTGGGGCATATTATCAAGGGGGTTTATCTCCGCTTTTTTGGCTTTAAAAGCCAAGAAAGCGGAGATAATTTTATCTCCCTATTACCTAGCTGTCGCTAACACCAATTAGCGACAGCTAGTAGGAGATAGCGACCAGCTTGGGCCCCGCTTTGCATGTCAGTGATATTTATCACTAATGACATGCAAAGTGGGCGTGCCAAGATGTTAGCGAACAGTCGCTAACATCGCTATCTCCTATTACCAGCTAAGCGCGAATATCTCCAAAAGCTAACACCTGCCCTGAGCAGTTCTTAGCCATGTTATCCAATGGTAGGTGGATAACATGGCTAAGAGCATTTGCTCGATAATGCATGAATATCGCTGACTTTACAGCGATATTCATGCATTTCGGCCGTTTTTTATCGCTTAGGAGATAAACCTTGATAATATCAAGGCTCCTAAGTGATAAAAATCGGCGATGCTCGGCGATAGAATTTCGGCCGCTAACCAAGCTGAGCGATATTTTTCGCTCATGCTTGGTAATATGCCCCTTTGTTTCTCAACACCTTTTAAGTATTCATGCCAGTGAGGCAATCCTGGTTTCCATTTCACATGTTTTACTTCATCTTGCATTCCCTAACAGTGCTTCCTATTTTCCCAGATTGTGATGTGTTTCTTTAGTTTTTTCCCTGCAGTATATGGCTCTTGAATATTGCATACTTTGAATTGAGTCGCCTCTGGGTGTCATTGAGTTCAGTTTGGGGGTTGGTGTTTAGGACAGCACAGGAGTAAGAGCCCTGGCTGGTCAATGTAGTCTGTCTGGTGTCTCCTGCTGCTTCTCTCTATTGTTTGAAAGCTTTTCCTAGCGCCAGCATCGCCAGAGTTGGAATTTTAAATATGTGTAAAACATTTCTGTCCTGCAGATGGTGAAGAGACACAGGGCAAACTTTTCTAAAATCGATATCTGCTGGATTACATAAACTGTGCTTGGTGCCTGGAGTGTGTTCCAGAGTGCAAAATGAGGAGCTAGCGCGTTTAAAAACAGAACATAAAATGGGGGTGCAACCGCAGCTTATGACAACATAATATTTTTCAAACGTGCCAAGTTTAATGTTGCATCCTTACAAACAGTGCCTACTGGCATGATTTATGTAATTTGACCCCATGGGCCCAACTTTGTCAGTCAAGAAAATCCTAAAGGCATTTCGGTTCAAATAGCTACAATCCCTTATTTCATCAGTCATTCATCTATCGTTGTAAGGCTGGTCGTCATGGTTTGCACTGAACATTCCCCCCACGAGGTGAGGCGCTATAGATGTTTGTTTTTTCTTGTCACACCTAGCAGTTGCTATTCCCGGTCAACACAAATTAAGCTGATACCTAGTGTACGCATAAACAATTGGGCTGCACCAGGATCCGCTCCAACCAGGTCCTCAGTTTCCACCCACGCAGTCACCAATGCTTACATTTAGAATGTCTGTGGCATGTAAATGTGCATAGCTGGGCAACTATACAATGCAAAATGTCGGTGCAATATTGCAAGTTGCACAAGTGGTGCAAACTCGTCCGCACTGGTTCACTTGACGTCATCTGGCCAGCATGGATTGGAGGATGATGATTTCATAATTCTCCTCTGGTGTATCATAAAGAGCAGGTTTTGGCTCAGCCCCTCGCACCCTCCTTGAAGCAGCAGCACACCAGCCTCCCCGCTCTCACTCTCAGGGAATCCTTCAGGAATGCTCCAACATTTCGACTATCACATCAGCCCCTTCCTCCTTGAATCGCATGGTTTTAATTAGCCGGCAGTTCTCAGCTGCAATCGGCTGGGGGACTGTTTATGAAGCAGGTGCAGCCATTAAAATTATATATGATTCCAAAATATGTCAAGCAGAGATCTCACTTTCCAAAGGCTAGATTGTTTTCATTTTTTTTTTTACAAAAAGTATAACACAGGGCTTTTTTTCACACTGCTGGCTTTACAGGGCAAGGCCCCCTTCCCACCCCATCACATTTGCTTACGCTCCATTCACATAGTTTACCTTATTTTGTGCGTACTGATTAGCCAACATTTTTTAAGAGTTCATGGGTGAGTTATCGCTTATTGTTTGTAGACTGGTTAGACAAAGTAGTGGAATCTCATAATAATACTTAGTTACTAAACCAGCTGACTTTTGGAGCAACAGGAGACAAGAACCAAGATCTGAATGAGCATGGCCTCTGAGCCTCAATGTACCTTCCAGCCCCCTGCTCAGCTTGATGCTTGCTGTGGGAAACTTGCACAACGGTAAAGCCACTTTTTGTGACGCACCAGCGGCGTAAAAAATGCACCATGTTGCACCTTATTTACAAAGTGGCGCATCTAGGCAGATGCGTCACTTTGTAAGCCCCTGCACCACATTGTACATGCACCGGGTAAAAATGTATGCAGGGTGGGCGTTCCCACGCTAAAAGCCTGGTAGAAGTGGTGCATTGAAATCTATGAGATTTCAGTGCGCCACTCCTAGGATGCAATTGCCTCAATATCTTACGCCTGCCTCACAGCAGGCATAAGATTGACGCAGTTTAAAAATCACGGCCCTCCCCCCCTGCATTACTGGAGTTGTGTCACGCTTCTGACACAACTCCAGCTATGCGTCAGTTATGCGCTGACAGATATCTGTCATTCCTTGCGACATGAAGCATCATACAGTAAATATGATGCATCAATCATGCCTAGGCTGTCCTGTTTTCAGTTTCTATTTTTGGTAAATTCTGGTGGGGTTTTTTCAGTGTTTTCAATATCTTAAAAAACAGTTGTTATCAGTGGTTACACATTTTCACGCCACTAAAAACAACAGAAAAAGTATTTTTCCGGTGTTTATGGAACGTTTTGCTTTCATCATTGCTTGCTTTCTGCACTGAAAGAACATGGTATATAGACAGTGTACGTATAGTGTATATGAGGTCCAAAGAGATTTTTGCAAATTAATCTTTTTGTAGCACACCATACAATACTTCTTCAATGAGTCTTTGGTCATGTGCGCTTGCGCTTTCCTTCCCATGTAAACTTCTGAGAAAAGGCCCTCTCAGCATTCATAGCCACTTGGGCTGAGGACCGTCAGCTAAGGGGCACATTTGCGATGACTCTTTCTTTGATGCCACATAAAGCACGAAATGATAAATATTTGCATTTTAGTTCCTGGTCATAAGAAAACAGTGCACCAGAATGGACTAAAAAGTCAATAGCATCCCTCATTAACTCTGAAGATTGTAAAGATGCTTTCAGCATACCATCTAAGAAGTGGCCAGGATCTCCTACAGGGAATCACTTCAGCTCGGGTATCAATTTTGACAAGTCATCACACACATTTTTTATTTACGTAGCTGAATCACTACAAATACAAACAATATCACTCCAATCTGTGTTGAACTTGGAAAGAACCTTTTTTGCAGAGCATAACAAGTGACACTGCATTCCATATTTTCCAGAAGTCTGGTGTCACGTTTTCACCATTATCCCAGATGCTTGGTGATATATATATACTTGTCACTATACCTTGCATTTAATGTTTAAGGCCTGAGGTGTTGGCAATTACCCTACTATCAATACTGATCCACTAGAAACTATGGTCTGATATATTAAGGGTTTTTACCCGTTCTCTGTGGGAAAATGTGATGACACATATTAGGAAAGATTTTTATGAAACTAGCCATTTTACCTATCAGTGAAAGAATCAAATGCAGCTAAAATATCAAATGTGAGTTTGATATGTCCTGATTCCCTACAGTTAATATAATAATTAAACTAAACCTAAAACGTGAAACTAAACCCTGCATCTTTAGACCAAAGGCCATAAAACTGAAAAAAGTAAAAGGAAGAAAAAACAATATTTTTGTGGCATCATTAAAGAACAAAACTCAAGCAGGATAATGTTAGCCAGTCTTTCTTACTGCTAGCTTGTAAAACAAAGTTACATTTTATTGACTCCTTCAGTAAGAACAAAATGACTCTTTCACTTTCTTTTTCCTTTCTTTGAATGGCATTTAGTTTGTGGTTGTGCAGGTGTTTTTTCAGTGTTTATATGTTTTCACCGGTGAGGGCAATTTTTCTTTCAGTGGGGTTTTATCAGTTAAAATAGGTTTAAACCTAAAACCCCACAGCCTAATCATGCCGTAAGGAGGGCGCAGTGAAAACTGTTGCATCGCTTGAAAACTGTTGCATCGCTGTTTTCACGCAGCGATGCGACAGTTTTCATAAATGAGCCCCCAAATCCCTAACTTAACGTCTCACACGTGCTTAGACGTGGCTCAGTTCGAACAGTGTGCTGTACAACATGAGTGTATTGCTCAATGGCAAGAAAACGTGGCAAAATCTATTACTGATTCTCAAATCAAGCACTTAAGTGAACAAATCTGAACAGTCATTTTACCAGAAAAATCATCCATCAATCGGCTGTGTCACCATTCAAAAAAGTAAAATGAATATAATCTTTCAACTTTAATTTCTTTCTAGAAGTTCAAGCATCTCAATTCCAATCCACACCTATTAATGTCAGTTTAAATGTAGTCTTAGCATCACGCCCCTTCGGCCACAGTAAGCAGGTGTAGAACATGGATTCCTCTCAGAGTTTTCAGGATGGGAGATAGTGTGTCATTAACAAAGTAATCATAGGTGATTGTACACACACCCACATTATATTTTCTGCAAAGTTCACTTGGCGTTAGATAATCTTGAAGGTTTTTATACTGAAAATAAATGTAACTTTTTCTGTATATGGGTTAAATAGCTCAAGCTATGCTCTTGCCTGTAAGAGAATGCACATCTCAAATCAATGGAGGATCTCTGTAAATGTTATAATTAATTATTTGCAAGACATTGTTTTCATACGGGACACAGAAATTACCCTTGTGCCTTCTAGAGTACAATTGAAAAGTTGTCTCAATACCTACAAGTTAATCTCATGCAGAAGTTGCAAACTGTACAACATTCTGCAGCTAGAAGGCTTCATAATCTGCCTAAATGTCAATCTGCTGCCTTAGCATTGACCAAACTTCACTGGCTTCCAGTGAGAAAGCGAACTGCTTTCAACTCACTCTGCATTACTTATAAAGCATTGGCCGGAACTGGTCCAGAGTATTTTAAAGATAAGTTTAGTTGGTATACACTCCTAACAAATCCCTTCTGATCCAGCTTTGAGGGAAAAGATGTACCTCGGCATCGCCTGACCACCTCGGATGGTAAAGGCCTTGTGAGAAACGCCATACTCCTTTGGAATGAACTTCATCTAGATTTAAAAATAGCACCTACTCTAGGGTGACCAGACGCCTTGGATTTCCTCGGACGGTCCCGGTTTTTGGAGAGGTGTCCGGGTGTCCCGACACTTTTCTCTAAATTGAAGAAATGGGCCTGTTTTTGATAAGTGCCTGGCTTATTTAAAGAAATGCATGTTAATCACAATGTTATGAAGGTTCACATTTCAACGGGCCGTCTTAGAAACGGGGACAGAAGTTCACTTCTTTAAACTCTCCTGCTGTGCTGCTTCGCCTCATTTAAGCAGCACAGCAGGATTGAGGGCCATATGTATCAACACATTTCCCCATAGACACAGAATGGGCAAAACCCTTTGATACATCTGGGCCTTAATGAGGTGTGAACCAGGGCTGCAAAAGGCCACAGGGAAAGGCCAGGTCCACCAGCAGCCGCACCCTGGAGCTCTTCGCAGAATGGGTGGTAATGTGAAAAAAAATGTTTTTAAAGAACACAAAAAAACAACTATATATATATATATATATATATATATATATATTCAAAAACAATTGTTCACACAGTCTCCAAAAGAACGACGTCCAGGCCAACAGCTCTGTTCAAAACATTTTGTGTTTATTCACAACGCACTATATGTTGGCCTGGACGTCGTTCTTTTGGACACTGTGTGAACGATTGTTTTTGAATACGGGGGAGTGGTGATCCCGTCCCGGCCCGCCGCTGCCAGCGGCCATTCCTGCTTCTTCGCCGACTCTATATACATATATATGAAGCCCTTAGACCTAATAGGACATTTAGTCCTGTTTCTATGTCTGTGCCCGTCCCGATTTTTCATTCTAAAAATCTGGCCACCCTAACCTATTCTCATTTTAAGAAAAAAATTAAAAATGTGGCTTTATGGCAACTAATACTTCCAATGTCAGATATTGATTGCCTCTGTTTGCATATCTTCTTGCTTCAGATCAGTGCCAAGACACCTCCAGGTATAGGAGCGCTTTATAAAACTCAAAATCAAATCAAATCAAATCAGTAAAGCCAATACAGAGGGACTATATGCAGGGCTTAATTTAAGCCAGGGGTTGCAGATGGGGGCCAACAGCACTCATTTGTGGGGACCAGCGCTTAATTTTCTTTAACAGACTCCTTTCCCGAGCAAGAGAGAGAAAAACATCAAGCATTGGTAAATGCATTACGTTTCGCCTACTTAGCAAGCTACAACTTACAACAAAAAACTGCTTTTTACTAGTAAGCAGTTTTTTGTTGTAAATTGTAGCTTGCTGAGTAGTTGTACAATATAACGTAAAGAAAGTCTGTGTTATGACTTGTGCATGTACAAAAAGGCAATACATTGTGCTGGTACTAGTGGTATTCTGCAGGTAAGTAATAGCCACATTTTTAAAAACGAAACTAAAGAGGAAAATAATAGAATTAATTGATGTAACAGCAATAGTAAGTGTTTAGAGGAGTTCTGACAACTTTTGGCCCTGGTGCCATTGCACCTGCTGCCCCATTCAAATAATGACCTTATTGCCTGTAAGGTAACAGCACGTGTGATTGCCTGTTTAGTAGTAAAATATTGCAATATTTTGTGTCTTGAGGGGTTTCTTTCTAGAGCTTTAGGGCCCGTTGTTGCTGCACCTTCTGCACTATAGAAATCATGCCCCTAATGCCTGCAGGATAACTGCATTTGTGACTGCCTGTTTATTAGTAAAGTATAGCAATATTTGCTGTTTAGAGGAGTTGTTACAACTTTTAGCCCCAGTGTCACTGCCCATGCTGCATCATTGAAATCAAGGCCCTAGTGCCTGCTAGTTAACTTTTCTTGTGAATGCCTGTTTAATAGTAACATTTAGCAATATTTTGTGTTTAGTGGAGTCCCTAGAGACTTTGGCCCTGGTGACACTGCACTTGCTGCCCCATTCAAATCAAGTCCCTTTTAACTGCAAGATAACTGCAATTGTGTCTACCTGTATAGCAGTAGAATATAGCAATATTAGGTGTTAAGATGAGTTCTGACAACTTTTGGTAACTGCACTTGTGACTGCCTGTTTAGTAGCAAAGGGCAGCAATATTTGGTGTTTAGTGGGGTGCCTAAAGCTTTTGATCCTGGTGCTACTACACCTGCTGAATCATTCAAATCCTGACCCCATTGCCTGCTAGATAAATGCATGTGTGACTGTCGTGCTTAGTAGTAAAATTTACCAATAATCTGGGCTCAAAGGGGTCCCTAGAGCTTTTGGCCTCAGTGCCACTGCACCTGTTGCACCATTCAAATCAGGTCCATTTTAACTGCAAGGTAACTGCAATTGTGACTGCCTGTTTAGTAGTCAAATATAGCAACATTATGTGTTTAGAGGAGTTCTAACAACTTTTGAGCCCAGTGCTACTGCACCTTGTGAGAAGTTGGCCTGGTATATGATGTCCACTATTCTAGTTGGTACCTTGCACCAGTCCAATCGACCCTTATTGATGGTAGGTTATAAAGTCAACCTTATAGAAAGCTATCCTAGTGGTAGCTGTGGAGAGCAGCCTTCAGGCTAAGACTTGGAGACGAGTAAGCAAGTTGTTTTACTATTTATAATCTCTTGAGTACCAAATGAAAGCACACCACACAAGGTATATATCAAATTTATGTGTATTTATTCTAAACACAACCCCTCTGCACTCTTTATGAGGTCAGAGGTAAAAGTACAATACAAGGAACTTAATTAGCATACGACAAGTTGCACAGTATATGTTATGCCCTAGGAGCATCACAAACCAGACACTAAAATAGTGGTATAAGAATCATGTGAGAGTTAGAAAGCAGGCCTGTGGCCTGTGGAATCGCTGGGGCTTCTAGGAACAACCAAAGGTTGGGATGTAGGAGGCCCACGGGAGACACGTGCAGTGTCTAAACACAGCCGCGGGTTACCATTGACTTTTTATGGGAAACAAACAAGTTACAAATTTACAATTTAAGGGCGCTTGTAGGTGAACTACGATGGAACCCTTTTAGACTAGGACACCTCGAGAGTCAATACCCACAGGAGCACCGGAGTACTCGTGTTACCTTAGCCAGGGAAGCCAGGTGCATAGGTACCTTTTTGTGTCGGGTTTCGTCGTCGATTCCAATGGAGAGCTGCGAAGAAGTGCTGCAGGCGACCAGAGGAAAAGTGTCTGGGTGGATCGGAGATGTAAAGAACCTGAAAGCCGAGGAGACAGAGACTGGGCCACTAGCCAGTGACCAGAGCGATAGGACGATGCCACCAGATGTCGGGTGATTTCAGGTGAAAAGGTGAACTTTATCTCTTCAGCCACGAGGTCCAGAAGGTGTCGACGACAACCAGGAGCTGGATTCGAGCTGTCCCACAAAGGATCTAGTTGACTGAGGTATCGGTATCCGGATTGGACCCAACAAGCCTTGGCAAACGCAATCCACGCAGGATGTCAAGATTGGCTTTGGTGCAGACCAGCAAGGTCTGAGGAACTTCTCCTTTGCAGTGAAGTTGGAGCAAGACTGGAGCAACCAGAAAAGTAAGTTAAATCAAGGATTGGTCTTCTTGGGGGTTCACTAGCTAACAGACTAGGAACCGCGAAGACACATCGAGCTGAAATGCACAAAGCGGGCCCACAGGACACTCATGGAGTGTGGGCCTCAGAGCTTCGGTGCAAAAGGTGCTCGGGCTGGGGCTTCAAGCACCCCGATGCACAACTTCAGGATACCTCGGGAAGTGGATGCAGGCAGCAAAATGCAGGATGTCCAGGAGTTCCAGTCCCACGTCTCCCGTGTCCGCCACAGGTCTCAGCTTTGCTGGGAGCGAATGTCGGGCCAGAGATGTCTGGAAGTCTGTGTCCTGTGTTGCAGATTCTTCAGGGTCCAGTGGGACCCTTGAAAATGCCGACCAGCAAAGATGCTTTTGGTGCCTGTTTGAACAGGGTGGTCACCCCTTGACCACAAGGGAGATTTCTTCCATCTTTCAGTCGAAATGGAATGTCGAAGATCCAGGATATATGTTGCAGAGTTTTGTCCAGGGTAATCTAAAGTCCTAGGGACTGGGGTTCTATACCTATAGTAAGTTTAGGGGTTGGACTAACTCTAAGCTCCCTCCTATGGGTGGACCTGGGGAGGGGGTTGTTACACCCCTTCCCCTTTGTCCAGTTTCACGCCATAGCTGGGGCTGAGTGCCCCAGCAACCGGTTTGAACTGGGAAATGCATGGAGCACCTTGTGTGCCCCAGGCAGTATCTGGAAAGCATTCACTGAATGCAACCCTCCCTGCCTCATTACACTAAAGCCTGTCTGGGGAGGTGCCAGCACCTCCCTGGACAGGAAACCTATTGTCCAAGCCTCCCCTGCCGGAGTTCTGTCCAGCAGCAGGAGGGCAGATGCGTGTCTGTGGCAGCAGCATCCATTTTGTGATGCTGGGGCTCTGTTTAACTTTAACCGGGATTAACAGTAACTACATGTCTTCTCCCTCTAGAAGGGTGGAATGCTACCCCCGCCACCAGAACTGGCGGGGGAGTAGTATTCCAAAGTGATTAAACCTTACACAATATGTTTTGATAAAGCCAAACCAAAGTTAGCATTAACCGCAAGGATTATAATGCACTTAAGAGTATATGGTATGGCTATATCATAGAACAGCTATAAGGAGATGGTTCTGAAAGCTGCAGAGGGGCTCCAGCTCATGCTAGGGCACCCTCTCACATAAAACCAAGCACTCTGCCTCCAGGATTGTTAAGGCCAGCCATAGGAGTGACTTATAGGTTACTATGTATCTATATATAAGGTAGATATAGATATACTATATCTAAGTAAGGGGTGAATACACCTCCTTACCCAGGCTGTAAGAACAGACCTGTGGTGTCAGTTTGGAAGGCTAACCAGGGGTGGCACAATACATGCTGCAGCCCCTGGTAGGCCTAGGGTGCACCTATGCCCTGGGTACCTGTGGTACACTATACAGGGGCTCACAAGGGTGACCCAGTAACCAATCTGATATGTACCTAAAGTACATGGTATCAATTTAGAGAGAGGACAGCTAGGCTGTGGGCCTGATTAGCAGGACCACAGCCCTACTAAAGTCGAAAAACCAGAGAATCACAGCAAAAAGTGGGGGTAACCATAGGAAGCAGACCCTACTTTCCTACACACCTTCCTCGCCATTTAAATCACGACTCTATTGTCTGTAAGGTAACTGCACTTGTGGTTGTCTGTTTAGGAATAAAGTATAGCAATATTAGGTTTTTAGTGGGCTGCCTGGAATTTTTGGCCCGGTGCCACTGCACCTGCTGCACTATTGAAATCATGATGCTAGTACTTGCTAGATAACTGCACTTATGAATACCTGTTTAGTTGTTAAATATAGCGGTATGAGGTGTTTACAGGAGTTCTGACAACTTTTGGTCCCGGTTCCACTGCACCTGCTGCCCTATTCAAATAATGGCCATATTGCCTAAAAGATATCTTGTGATTGCCTGTTTTTTTGTAAAATATAGCAATATTTGGTGTTTAGTGGATTTATGACAACTTTTGCCCCGGTGACACTGCACCTGCTGCACCAGTTAAATCAAGACCCTTTAAACTGCAAAGTAACTGCAATTGTGACTGTCTGTTTAGAAGTAAACTATAGCAATATTAGGTGTTTAGAGGAGTTCTGACACATGTTTGGCCCAGTGCCACTGCACCTGCTGCATCATTCAGATCATGACCCTAGTGACTGAAAGTTAACTGCACTTGTGACTGCCTGTTTGTTGTAAAATGAAGCAATAGTTGGTGTTTAGTAGGGTGCCTAGAGCTTTTGATCCTGGTGTTACTGCACATGCTGCACCATTCAAATCAAGTCCCTTTTACTTGAAAGGTAGCTGCAATTGTGACTGCCCGTTCAGTAAACAAATACATAACTATTAGGTGTTTAGATGAGTTCTGACAACTTTTAGGCCCGGTTCCACTGCACCAGCGGCACCGTTCAAATCATGACTCTGGTGTCTGCAAAGTAACTGCACTTGTAACTGCCTGTTTAGTAGTAAAATATAGCATAGCTCTTCTATATTAATGCTTTTTTTAACGTACAATGTTTCTTACAACATTAAGAATTTGATCATAATGACCAAATAGGTTACGTTGAATAAAATGAATCTAATAATGCCTACAAAGTGCCAATAAAGGTACTGAGGCATGAATAGCCACAAATGTTCAAAGGCTAAAGCATCTGCTTTACACAACTAAGTAATAAAAATCAAGCATTCCAGCATACTGCCAGAAGCTGCCTGCCTTTTTTCAGTGGGAAGAGATCTTATGTTGACAGTAAATTGAGCTTGAACAGTGTGAACGTAGTATTGTAAATGTGTACAGTCAGGGGGAGTTGAACACAAAAGCGAATGAACACAGTAATTTGGTTATTGGAACTGATAAGCGCCCCCATTTAAGACATAATAAATACAAGAGATTGCAGGTGAAAGCTAAAATGAAATGGAGGAAGGAAAAGATGGAAAACAGTGACAGGGGGAAACAGCAGGGATGAAAAAAGCCCACAAGAGGGATATTAAGAGCTACGAATGTCTGGTGGTGAATTAAAGAGGCATTGGTGGAAACAAGAATACGCGGCCTTGGTAATTGGCCACCTGATATTTGATGGCGCAGGCTGTGGGCTTCTGAGCAAATCTTTGGGCCTAGGCAAAGAGGGGCATACTTAAAAACAAATCCAGCAGTGCGGCAAGTCACCTTGCTTCACTGTGCTGCATGATAGTGTAAGGGTAGGAATGACCTGTACTCGCACTGTACTGCACATTCCTGTTATTTCTTAGCATTGGAGCACAATGTGCTGTCTGGTGCCTACCCAGGCACCCTTCCACCATGGGGCAAGGGTGCCTGTGTTGTAAGGGGCACCTTCCTGCACAAAAACAAGCCTCAGAGGCATTTTCCTTTTTCTATGTGTGCTGCAGATTGCAGCACACTTGGAAAGAGGAAACAATGAGGAGAAATACAAATATATCTCCTCATTG
This sequence comes from Lissotriton vulgaris, assembly GCF_964263255.1. Taxonomy (NCBI): domain Eukaryota; kingdom Metazoa; phylum Chordata; class Amphibia; order Caudata; family Salamandridae; genus Lissotriton; species Lissotriton vulgaris. Next base: position 1,531,219,243 of record NC_141689.1, on the reverse strand, counting down.
CCCCACTGAATGCGATGCGTACAATTCTGAAGCATTCCTAGGTCTACCACTCTTGGTAAATCCACGAATTTGTCAGAATATATGGGTGGATGCATGGCAACACCCACGCTCCACCCATGTAACATCCTCACTACGCAGTATAATGCAAGGCAGTGACTTGCGCTGCCCTGCGAAACACTAGATTTACCAAGCAACGCAGGGCCACGCAGGGTGGATTTTCGTGGCTTGATAAATTTAATTGCTGACGTATGACTACAAAACCATAATTGCAATGTGCTAAAGGTGCTTTACAAGTCAAAAGTTTACTTCTCTTTTAATGTACACATTTCAAGTCCTCACAATTTTAAGGAAGCGAGAATGTGAAAGGTGTTTTGTCCCTTCTTGCAGTCCCAATGAAACGTATCAATGGTTTGCGACTGCAATTAATGCCACTGATTCGATACCAACTCCTCAAACAGGGTGACTATCCAGTCACAATGCAGAAGCTGTTCATGGCTCACAGCTTCACTTTGTGACTGTTTTCTGCAGGTATCTGCAAGAGGTTGCAGTAGCGGCCGGAGGTGGGAGTGCTGCGGGGCGGTGAGGTGGGGCGGGGATGGAGCAGGGTGAGGGGTGGTAAACTATGGAATACGGCCCAACGGAGGTAAGTAAACACATAAATAAATAAAACGAATTTTATTGTGCACGCTGCATCGCATTTGGCAATGCAGCACGCGCAATGAAATTTGTTTTATTTATTTATTTGTTTACTTAATTCTGTCAGTCTGTATGCCGTAGTTTACTACCCCCCACCCTGCTCCTCCCTCACCCCGCCGCACCGCCCCGCAGCACTCCTACCACAGGCCGTTACTCTTCCGGGACCAGCGCATGCTCTCCATGAAGCCCCTTTGCATCATGCTATTTTATTTTTGTATTGCAGTTCCTGTCCTATGAAAAAACTGTGGCTGTAATTTTTTACTTTTGCAAAAGCAACTGTAGGAGGTTTGCGGTCCTCCACAGGCTTCTATGTCTACTCTCAGAGCCCTTTGGATGGGTTTGCATAATGAATCCCGGCCTCGTTGTTATGTTATGTTACATGAATCTTGATATAGCGCACAACATCTTGGCGCGGGGTAGAGGCAGCACTAAAACAGACACTTTTTAAGGTGTATTTTGAAATCAGGTAGACTTGGACATGCCCGGATGAAAAAAGGATGTTTGTTCCAGTGGAGTGGGCCAAGGTAGGAAAAGGCTCTGCCTCCATGTTTAGCGGCGCGAATGTGCCATAGACATATTAGCCATTGATTGATTGATTGCACCTTCCTGCTTGGGACATGATGAGTTAGTCTGTTCTGAAGGTACTTTGGGCCAAAGCCTGAGAAGGCTTTAAAAATCAGGCATAACAGTTTGAACAGCGCTCTCTTGCGGATGGGTGTCCAGTGTAGGGGCATTAATATTAATAGACAATGGATTCTGCAATCCATATCAATTTAGTACATCCACAGGTCGCATCACACATGTGACACAATAATTGAATCTGAGACTGGTACAGGTAGGAATTCTGCCTGATGACTAGTAGCCCTGAGTAGGTTACAGGCTCACAATAGTGAAAGCACAGTTACTCATAAAGGCCCTCTCTTAATCACTGACTTTTTTGCACTTTGCAGACTGTATCCTGCCAGCAACAGGTAAGCTGTATTTGTTTTGCCTTAACGTGTAAAGTGGTCTTTCCAGTGCTTAATTTGTTAAAAAGTAAGTGCCAGGGCCCTCTTCAGGAGGCCACTGTAGCTTGCACCAACAAAAAACTTTCACTAAACAACACTAAATTCAGTGATATAATCGAGTGTACTTAATTAAGAAATGTTAAACAAGCATTTTGTTCATGCTAATGTCTTTATAATTTTTGGCATTTTGTTGCCTGATTTCTATCTTTTGATGGCTTGGCTCCTACGTTGGCTCATGATGACAAGCCAGACCCCTAGAGCAACTCTTCCGAAGGTTGTCTTCCCCAGAAATTTAGGGCCAGATTTACCAATTTCTAACACAGTGCAGTGCAGTTGCCGGAAATGCTGCACTGCGTGAGAAGGAGAGAGCAGGAGAGGGCGAAATTTAATTAAATATGACACTCTTCTCCTCTCCCCCTAGCGCCAGCAATGAAATTAGCTGCCATGCGCCATGGACACACCTTTGAGGGTGTCTCCGTGAGTCAAGCATAGGTTTTGTATTGGAAGAATGCCCTTCCAGTGCAAAATAATATGCTTAGGCTAATTTTAAAAATTTCTCCTTCAAAGCGCCTGGTTGAAGGGTGCACTATTTTCGGAGGCTAAACCTTGCCTACTTTATTTAGTAAATTGGGTTCAGCATCAAAAACCTTGGGTGGTTGCATGGGAAGGCCCATGCTCCACCCATGGTACGCCCCCTTGGCGCTAAGTAATGCAAAGCAGTGGTATGCGCTGTTTTGCTTCACTTTCATGTTATTTCCAGGGCTAAACAAGTTTAACACTGGAAATAAATTCCGACAGAAAGATTTTGCGCTGATTTGCATCACATTTGTAATGCAAACACGGCGTAAAATCGTAGTGAATCTGCCCCCTAGGGTGTTTCCCGGGTCTTTGTCTAAATCCACGTTACAAATCAGCGTATCCACTCGATTCAGTACTCTAGTCGCTCTCCTGGCTCCCACAGCAAGAACTGTTGCCAGACTGACGCATACCTCTTAATGGGGTAACAACCGGTACACACAAATTCACAGTAAACACAAAGCATGCAGCCAATAAATGATACATAAACCCTTTCAGGATTACTGCTTTGAATAATTTTCCCACAAGAAGGAAAGAAAGTATGCCAGAAAAATCATTTTAAAAAGCAGCATTTGAAAACAAATACAGGCACTTTTGTGTTTGTAAGGAGTGTCTGATTTTGCGTAACATGCAGTCTCTTTCCGTGCTGCATTCTTTTCTGTGCTGTCTAATGACTTTTCCATTGTTCTTCAAAGAGAAGCCCTCTTCAGTTTCAAAACCATGTGGAGCAGAGCAAACCCGTCCTGGTTTGTATTATCCAAAAGCTGTAAAACACGCTTCTTTTGTACCAATGCCACGAGGTACAGAAGTTGCTACATTTTGTCTGAATCTTTGTGTTTACTGTGCAGGGGCAATATGTATTCAGTTGTTCTTGTATTGCATTGTATTGTAATTGCATTTATATACAGCCCCGGACTAGCCGTTGCGGGCACCGGGCAATTCCCCGGTGCGCCACAAGGGTGGGGGCAGGTTTGGGGCACTGGGGGCCGTTTTTGTTACAAGGCCGTTTTAGCAGTATAGCTGCAAAATCGGCCGTGTAACAAAATCGGCCGAAACCGGCCATGGCAAAGAGCTCGTTGGCACCCCCAGGGGGCCGGCCGAGCACTTTGCCAGGGCCGGTTTTGGTTCTCAGTCCGGCCCTGTTTGTATAGTGCTTACTACCCCTGACGATGTGTCGAAAAGCTTGTAAGTTCTTGTAAGTGAGCGTGGCTTTTCATTGACTTCTGAAAAGACTTGTGAACGGAGTGTACATTTCCGAAATTAATTCAAAATTTCCAGTAATTATAATGCATTGTCTATTCAATAAACCTGTTCCTGGGTTGTTGGGGGATGGTGTGCATGGAGGGCGACTATGGCTTTGAAAGTAGGGGTGGGTTGAATTTGCGTTTTCGCGATACGCAAAGCTCTGCAAAAAAGTAAAAAATCTCCGCACGCATACAAAAGTTCAGCGAACACACGGAATTGCTTGTTGAGCCCATTCGCGGTGTTTTTTTCCTGTCCGCGAATGCTGTTTGCGTGCTCAGGTGAAATATCTCACAAACACACATTTTGAAAGCGCAAACAAGCAAAAAATTCAGCGAAGCCACGGATCGCAGAATTTTGGGGAATTCTGCATTTTCCCCGGAACTTACCGCCCAGGCCAATTTAAAAGCATGTTCAAGTGAACATTGTTTTGTTTGAAGCTCAGTAGCTCCCACTATGACCACTCATTGAAAATGATGTGAGCGTTTTCTTTCAGCCAGGGTCGGACTGGGACAGAAAGGTAGCCTCACAAGCCAATCAGATAGCTAAAAAAAAATTGCCCACATTTGCAAATCAGGGCAGTTTTAAACTTGCAAAGACACACTATATGTGTTGGCATGGACGACTGCATCTATTTGTGCTTGTTTCAGGCAGTGTTTGTGGTAATATCAGAGAAATCAACAGATAAAACCGACCCACTAGGCAATAAAACAGGCACTCAAACAGCAAAAAACCCTCCCAAACACTGATCATTTGGACGAGCCCTTCAGGCACTGCCAGATTGTCCTATACACCTTGTTACAGGGAATAGAAAATAACGAATGTTCTGCTCTCATGATCTTTTTCTATCATGTGTTGGGAACCTCCCTGAATGCTTCAGAGAAATCGCAAGTGGGGTTCATTCTCAGAGGAGTCCCATTACCCCTCTAAAGCATAGGCTGAGGGTAACCAGAATGAGCACACACTACACCCCAGCCGTTCATGCTGATCGGTGGGGGCCCTTAAGTAAGTTTTGCTAGGGCTGCACCCTCCATCCTTGGGGAGTGCATGGGTCGACTCGTTAGACTCAACTCTAGAGATGGGAAGGCCACTTCTGCACAGACACGGAGCAAGGGGTCTTCCTATGTGCTGCAGCCTCACTCAGTAGCAGCCCGTACAGATAAGAGCGCTGGGGTGATGGTGCCGGGTGGTGTGGGGGGAATTTCGACTGACGACGACAAGGGAAAATTAATTACTTATTTGATTTTCCCTCATGGTTGTTTGTCAAATCACCCCCAACCTGTGTTGCCGCTCTTACCTGCACGGGCCGCTGCTGCCCTCACTTATGCAGACACTCATAGGCACGCACTCAAAGTCTTTCATACATAAAAGTTCAATTTACATCTTCAAATGGCTGTATATATGGATGCAAACACTTCCCAAAAGGTGATGTTGCACTCTTGAATCAAGTTAATCATATTGCCCTAATATGAAATAATATTACAAATGAGTAACTCTACCAGTGAAAGTTTGGGAACACAGGTTTGAGGGCATGCACGAACTTCTCTGCAGCCTATTCCCATTCTGGAAACACTAAGTGACCTACTACTGTCCACTACTGGAGTAAATCACTTTCTAGGGTGGAAAAGAGAAGGAACATCCCAAAATCATTGCGTTGTAGGAGAAGGAGCTACTCCAAAGTTAAATTATGTTCCTCATAGACAAGAAAGCATGAAAGTGTAACTGAACGTATCCAAAATAATTTTTGTAGGTGCCGTTGTCATTATGAAGAATTATGCAAGGGCAACCGGCTTTGCATGCTGGGAAAACAGAGTCACAAAGCCTTTTCGAAAAGCAGTTCTGGAAACAATGCAAATGCTATAGGTTTATGTGAGTTCTTTAGAAAAGGGTTGGTGATTTCTGATAATGTAAACCTGCACATATGAAGGAGTGAATCTGTGAGAATAGGTTTTCAAACCTTTTCTCGAATCCGGATCTCAGTGTAAGCGGGCACCCGCACAAGAAAATGCTCATTTTTCAAAGTAAGGCAAACATCCTAAACTAGCTGGTGCACCTTTGCGTGCATTCATTCTTACACCATTGCCGCAAACCACATTCTATAAGCAGACTTATGCCTTTTCTCATTTGTCTTGTAAGCATGGTCATTGCATTTATCTCTCCCATTTTTTTGCATGTATAGTAATCCTGGGAGGTGTTTGCAGAGTTCTGCTATGCAGAACTCTGCGAAGTGCAAAAAAACTCTGATGCCCTACGCGGAGCTCCACAAGTGGCGGAGAGTGTTGGATAAAAAGGGTGATTTTTAGTGCCAGATGCTTGTCTGCACTGTGCAATCATCGTGGACGGCACCATGCACAGCACAAGTGGGTGCAGCTTCCTTTCTGCCGCTCGAGTAGATTTTTAATCAAGTGGTAGCTTTCTCAATGCAAGCGGCCAGTTTCTCAACGTGAGCGGCCACTTGCAATCAGAAATCTGACAGCCTGTGTTGAGAAATCTCGCCAGGAGGTTGATTTTTCCCGCTTGTGCTCGCCAACTTGATGTTGACGATCACAAACGTGGAAAAATCATGCCGGGAGGTGGATTTTCCTCGCTTGCGCTCATCAATTTGGCATTGATGAACACGAGCGGGGAAAAAAACTCTGCGAGCTCCGCAAAACGCTGAATGTGGAATTCTCTGCAAACTCCCCAAGCAGAGTGGAGTTCACCGTCCAGACTTAATGTAAAGTGCCCTTGAGGAACATAAATCCCACACAAAATCAATTCAAAAAGGTTCATCAGAAAAAACCTTTGTATGTGCTTCAATGATGGATGGGTCAAGTTGTCTCTTCCCTGACACGACCAAAGACTGTATTCTCAAGTTTTTCATGTAGCGGTGATGAGTAGTGAGTCAATATTTTGAAGTGTCAATTATTTGCAATCTATAGCTCAATCGAAAAGGACAGAAGGAAAGTCTTGTGCACCAAGCCCAGAGCAGGAAAGACAGTACAATAACCAGATAAGTGAAGGCACACCACATCAAAGGAGAAATAACCAAACCCAGATGGTGCACTGGCATGGCAAAAGGGTAAATGTAGAACAGAATTCAGAAGTCAGTTGTTTTCAGCTCTAGGACATTATAAAGCCAAGTGTGAGAATGCTTAGAAGAACCAATAAAAAGAAATTCTATGACATCAAATAGTTTTACAGTTAAGCACAACATGTAAACAAACAAATAAAGCTAACATATAGGGCCCTGTTCAAAGAGGCATTTTGGAGTTTGTGAAGAAGTACTCATGTAGCACTCTTTTACGCCTTTGTGGACTGGCTGGGATACACTTAAAAATAAAATGGAAATACTCATGTACGATTAGGATGAATAAAAAGCACTGCCCTCTCTTTGCACTTTTGCTACTAGAGAGCTGGACGTTACAGGGCCAATTCACTAGCATGTAAGAGTACATAAGAGACTATTTCTATAGTATTGCTTCCCATGCCCATAAATAATAGTATGGATTGGTGCCATTAGTTGTTTAAGCTAATGCTGTTGGCATTAGAATCTCTTTGTCCCATACAGAGCAAACCTAGCTATAAAGTCATGGCGCGCTGTACACAAAAACGGCTTTACACAAGGGGGCACAAAGATTTATTTATGCCTTTCACATCCCAAGAATTCTGAGAATTGTATCCTTCATGAAGAAGTACAAGAATGTCCTAACTTGGTGAAGGGAAGCACAGCTAAATTTCACCCACACCAAAAAAGGCGTCTACCAAACATGAAGATGGCATCACACTACTTGGATTTATGATTTGTGTTTTTCTGTAGTCACATGAGTGGCAAGGTTGGTGGAAATGGTTGCTGCTTGATAGCATCATTGCCTTTTCTGATCCTGGAAGACCCGCTAAATGGATTAAAATCATCAACATAGTTTGCATGATTTTCTTAGTCCATGAAGTTGCCCCAGACTTTGTTTTTGACAACAGTTTGTGAAGCCTTTACTCCATAGTGAAATCTCAACTGAAGATTTGTGTTGGTTAGGATGGCCCCTTTAACAAGCCGGGAAAGGGGAGTTGCTAAAATGGCCTCTATGCCCTTACTGTCAAGACTGCCTGCATCACCCACAAAGCCCTTCACTCACAGACCCCCATCTATTTAGAGAGCAAGCTCACGAAAGCTGGAAAAACCAGAACTTTGAGAAGTTCCAACTCCCTTCTTCTCGTACCTCTCGTACCTCTTGTGACGATTGCCTAACGGCAGAACAGCGCCTGATGGTCTTTCCGTCTGCCGCGGAACTCCCTGCCATGCTAATGATGCGGGTGGTAAAAGGCTGTCTGGCGGAGTGTTTTGGCGAGCGGGTCCGCCCACCATGATAATGGGCCCCCAAATTCTTACATACCATTTGCATTCCTTAAATAGCGATTGCTTAAGATTCTCTATTTAAGGAATGCTAAATGGATTGTTGAGACATGTGGCCCTAAATGTCTAAATTCTGCATCCTAGCCAATCAATAACAATCTCAGTAAATCAAATCTGGAGAATGAGTGAAGTCTGATCAAATACACAACCCACATCACAACACATTATTGGCATAACGATTTGTAAAAAACAGACAGCTGTGGAATCAGCTGGCAAACGTCTGCTCTGCCAAATATGTCTCCCTCTCAACTTATTGGATATTTTTACTGAAATAGACCAGGAAATATTTAAATTAAAATAATCTGAGGTAAAACTGTAGCCTCCCAAAGTCCCTGCATCGGAAACTAGGAGTAGCTAAATATTTTTGACATGGTGAAATAATCCTTCACATAGCCACCACTGATCAAATCAATGTTTTGTTACAAACAAATAATGTTAATAGTGCCTTTGCTGTAATATTTATTGTTTTTCTGCCCTCTCGTGTTTTGATTCAAATGAATTAGGATAGTTAAAAGTGCATCACGGTTACACTGTTGGTGTTAATGTAGATATCAGTAGAAAAATTGTGTTGTCAAATGCCCAAAACATTATAGTACAGTGGAGAAGTGTGGCTCAATGGATAGAGCCGCAGACCCTGATGCAGAGGTCTAGCCCGGGACCAGGGTTCATTTCCCCGCCTCAGCAGGTCTTGGGCTCAAAATTCCATGGACCTGATAATTCTCGCCTCGGTGCCTATTCCAATCATGGAGTCCTGCTCTGCAATTCTGGGCAATAGCTTGCTAAATCTCCACAATGGCCCCCACAACGCTAAGGATGCCTGGCCTCCACCTTGGGGGTGCCCAGGTGTGGACGCCTCACAGGGAAAGCCAGGATGGGTTCCACAGCGGTATTCGTACAAGCGCCTTGAGACCCTTGCGGGTGAGTAGTGCGCTATACAAGTATCAATTTACATTTTACAGTTTCCTTCATGTAACCTTGCGTCTAAAATAGGACCTGGAAAACAAATACAACTTCTTGTAAAATATTCTGAATTACGCCAACGTTTTTGGAGTCTGAATTACAATAACAATATAATACAAAGGAGCCTGTACTAGGTTAATAAAAGCCTGTCAATAACGTCCTCATTACAGGCGAGTTGTGACATCACAATCTTGGAGTCTTTAATGTAGTAAACAGCCAGCCGACACGTGTTTCATCGCACTCGCGATTCCTCATAATAATAATGGAGTCGATATATTGAGCACCCTTTTTGCTTCAGATCAGGTCGGATTCCAATGCGCCCATAAATAGGTTCACAAACGAGGGTGATATTTTTGAGCCCATGGCTACTCCCTTTTTTTGACAATACCAGTTCTTGTCAAACATAAAAAAGTTATTTTTCAGTATTAGCTCAATCATTGTAGATAGCATTACCGTGTGTTGCCAAAGTGTGGCAGGTCTGTTATGCAAAAACTTGTTCACTGCCTGTATACCTAGATCTAAGTTAATACTGGTATACAGTGAAACTACATCTAATGTGACAAGAAGAGATCCCTCCTGCCACTGGATGTCAGCTAGTGTGCTTAAAATATGTTTACTATCCTGTATGTAGGAAGGCAGGTTCCTGACAAGAGGGCCCCTAAGTATAAATATTTTACTACACCCACGTATTAGCGCACAAATCACTTTATAACTGCACAATAAGTGATAATAGTGATAATTGGTACACTTACGACACATACGTGTTGGGGTGGCACTCAGAATTTGAAGATACTTTGGTATACACTTACTGGAGTAGAAGCAACAACTGAGCATGCAAGACCATGTAACCAGGTCTTATTGTACATTATAATCTTGTGAGATACATGCTCCATTGTCAACTTTCTGTTCATTTCAGCCCTGAGGAATCGCGAGTGCGATGAAACACGTGTCGGCTGGCTGTTTACTACATTAAAGACTCCAAGATTTACTCTTCATGAGAGCCTTTGTTATGATACTTCTGTCATTTTGTTCACTATCGTCTTTTTCTGTATATTGTTACTTAACAGTGTATACACCGTATTGAGTGCATCGGCAACCGAATTTGTTCATGTAGGGGTAGTTTCTTTCTACTCTATTGAGTGGTTCAAGGTTTCTCCACTTGCCGTTTTTGCACCTGTTCAAATATTATTCCTTACTGGTGTGCGTATAAACAGGCAGTGCACCCGTAGCGCAACTGATTAAAAGCCTTCAGAATTCCACAAGAGAGGAATCTACATTCTATGAGGAAGCAAGTGTTAGTGAGCAAAGTAAGACATTACAAGCTGCCTTTCCTCTCTCTTGATATGTTTTTCTAAAAGGATAAAGTAATCAACAGAAAGACGTTTATGGCAGCATGTCTGTTTGGTCATGCTATTGGTCATTACAGGAATTACAGAAGTTCTGCATTCTCGGTTTTTTTGAGACAAAGTATTTTTTAACCTGACCTAATACTAATTGCTGTGTGGTGTAATTGATTTTGAAGTACAGATTATGCTTTTATTCTTCTGAATAGCAACAGCAATCAACATGAAAGAGCAAGACACCAAATAACTAATACGTGTTTGGAAAGAGTGATAGTTTGAACATGTATTATAAGAAATAGAATACGCTATACCATACATTTAATAAATATCACAAGTCACCTCGATGTTTCATGTCCTTATAAAGGAACTTGCCATTTGGCCTCATTTCTCTATATGGTCACAGAACACCTAGGTGACTTGCAAATAACCTTATGTCAGACAGGGGGTACTTTATACCATTTAATATCCAAGGGAGAGGGACATTTCAGGTGGATATTTACCCAGGGATGAGAATGGTGCTCTGTTTAGCATCTGATCCTTTAGCACTAGCAGAGATAACTACAGTACTGCAAAACTGCCTGGGATATACTTGCCTCCTTGGATAATATTATTTAGTTCCCACAAATAAAATAACACTATAAGCGGCGTGGCCAGTCAGAACATATTGAGGCATATTCACAAGGACATTTTGTATTAGTCCTGTAGTACTCTTTTACAGATTCTAACATGCTTTCATGAATGTCCCCTCAAAAATCTAAAATGGGTATATTCATATACAATTAGTACAAATATAAAGGACTGTGCTCTCTTCACATTTACTAAAAAGTAGTAGCTGGACATTTCAAGCGATTACTAAAGGTGTGTAAGAGTATGTAACAGAGTACACTGTAGTACTGGTACCTGTACTCATAAATGCTTTTTGTCCAGTCAGAGGGAGCATTGTCTGCTCCGCCTGTCACGAACGAGGCTTGGCTGCTTCTGCAGTCAAAACCTCATGCAATTTTAATGAGTGGAGTGACCACCTGGTAAAATCTGGTCCGGTATACCAATACCAATACCAGGGAAAAGTAGCCCCCAGAGAATTAGGCGGAGTGGAATTCCATATGGTAATTCTGCCCAGCCTCACTATAATCAGGGCCTAAAAAGGACATCTCCATCTAGTGCTACATGCTAATAGCCTTTTTAGGTCTTTCCTGCTAGACAAAGCAAGCTGACCATTGATGGAAAGACCTATTGTTTGCCTACAGTGGGATTAGAACACATCCAGAGCTTCCCATTGGTTAGCTTTCTGGCCACTCTCATTTGCTTGTCTTTTATTCATCAGTTTACCTGGGCTTTACTTCCTCTTGTGCTTGTCCCTCCTTTAGTGCTTGGGTTCAATTCTTGTGTCCTGCCATTGCTCACTTTTGAAACACACATTTTCTATATTTGATTAGGCACTCCAAGAACATGCATATTTTTCATGCTCTCTCTCTTTTGTGTACTTCTCTTCTCCCCTCCACTATCCATATTGCTCACCCCACCCGCGTCCTCTGAGTTGCTTTTTACCTCCAGCCCTCCAGGTTGCCTCTGCCCCTGTGTTGCTTCACCCCTCCATACTGCTGCCTACCCCACCAATGCACCTCATGTTTCTTCCTCTAACCCCCGCCCTCCATGTTACTTCTCCCCAAATGCAACTCACCTGCCACTCAAAATAAACAAAAACATTTTTTTTTATTTACCGATCCAACAATGTTCAGTAAATAAAAATTAAAAGTGCTTACTTAATTATTTGGCTCGCACACATGTATGCTGTGCACGCCTACGAAATGAGGCAAGGGGACCCATCACAATACCTTTTTTATGTTGACTTTTTAGAGCCATGTTACACAGCATCGGGATGTAGTGCAGCATTACTAAAAACATTGACAAAGCCAATAGGTTCCAAAGGCGAGATCCATCAGCGTTGACAATTTTTCTAGCATCCTAGTATAGGCTCGCACAGACGGAAGAGACTGGGACACAGAAGGACTGGCTGCACGTTATAAACAAACCTCATCATCTCCCACCTGCCACAGGAAAATATCGATTTAAATCAGGATCCCTAATGACTCATCTTCTACAGGATCCTTGCTTTGTCCGCATATTTCTATCATAAGCAGATCATTACGGGCGCAGCATACGAGTACTAGAAATCACCAGGAAGGTTATTTCTACCTTTTTAAATCGGGAACAACATAGAATGTCCTTCACAGTCATCTGATCAATAGCAATGTGTTATAGATAGCAAATAAAGAATTCCTGAGGAAGGCTAACCGCCGAATCGCGTTGAAGAGGAATTGGTTCTGTATTTCAACAAAAGATTGAACAACTCATTGAGATTTATCTGTGTTTGTAATTTATTGATTTGTGTATATGGTCATTGGTAAAAGGATGCTTTCTGTATAGTCACAAAATATGTAAAGTTTTTATAAAAAATATAGATACAAATATGGGAACAAACTTTTTTGATACAACTCAATAAAATTAAACAAAAAATAGTTTATATAAAAACTCACTAGTACCTGAATCTTCTTTCAGCGTCTTAACTGGGTGATTTAAATCCTTGCACATAACCCGGTGCAAATTCCTTTTTTCCTAAAAGCATCCTAATATAGGACATTATCAAATGTCAATAAAATCCTTCCCCTCATAATGAGCATTCACGTGACTTATAATTTGGGGGGCGATCAATCAACCAATGACATAGTTGGCAGCGGTAGGCGCCCACCACACAAAGGGCACCACATCGAGCCTGCCATCCCATTTGAATTTAAGTGGTGGAAATATTTAAGTTATAAAGTATACGTGCGCTACAGGAAGAACTTTACCCAAATTTAGGCAAACATAGCTCAGATAAACAGATGTATAAGGATGACTCTTGAGAGAGTTTTAACAGGACAATAAACAGTTTATAATACTTCAATCGTCCATTTAAAACGAAAAAGTAGCTTTAGAAAGAAAACACTTCAAATCACAGCGTTGCATAATAGGCCTGATGCACACAACGAAACAGCCTGTGATCATAATGAAGATAAGCATCGCTCATAAGTGCACTTGACAGTCTGTTGAAACGAAAAGCAATATAATGTATGTTAAACTGGTAGGAATAACTTACTGCAGCCATCTCCAGTTAGAGAACCAAGACATAGAATATATCCTCAGGTCTAAAAGGGAAATTGGAAAATGATAGTATACAAAGACAGAATTCTTTCCTTTTATCCAAAGTGCACGTGTCACTGTGAAGTTTACTCTCCCTGGAGTGGTGTAGTTCAGTTTTATGATGCGTGTAAGCCAAAACCGGATGTAGAGTTTTCAAAAGCGTTGCTGTCAAATACCCCTTATCAACAACATTGAAAAAGTTATTGAATCACCTCATTATTAGAACATTGGAATGTTGTGAGCTCCATTGAAAACAATGGAGTGCTCTGGGCTTATAATGGCTGGTATAAGCCTGGAGCTCCAACATTCCAATGTTTCTTTGTTCACAGCTCTGGCTGTAAACAAAGGCTTCAAGGAGCCTAAGGGTATTCCAATCCCCTCACGCTTCCAAAAGGCTTTGTTTGTTTTGTAAGAACATTCTGTCCTCTAGTGACAGAATGTTCTAATAGTCTTATAGCCCTTCGTAGATGGGCTATACCCCTATTAAAGTCCCTCACCCTTGTTAAAGGCCCTTGCCTTCGGCTCGGGGCCTTTAACGCTGGAGAGGACCTTTAATAGCTGGTATAGCCCTCTACGGCGGGCTATAAGGCTATAGTAATGTCATCAGTGTGCTATGGACTTTCAAAAGGCAGGAGTAATCCAACAACATAAATTGATGGTCTGCCCTTCACCCAAGCCTCGAAGCACAGCCAACCCCTGCTGCACACGGCCATTGGCAGTGGGAAATGGTCTTCAGTTGTGTGCAGCTGGAGTTGGCTGCAGGGCCTGGCTTTTGACAGTGAATTTCACCCTTAACCAGGTCCTGAAGCCAAACCCCAACCCCCACCAGTGCCTGCCAGTGCACAACCTACACCAGGAACTGCTTTGCAAACCTTGCAGTGCCAACCCGTCATGTACAGTCAACCAATGCTGTGCATGGCCTTTGCACGTGACCACCCAACACATGTTGTCTTTGGGCACAGAGATAACCACTGTGCAAATATCGAACCCATGATGCCATGGTGCTACGGGGTGGATGCTCGTACAGCGGGTCCTGCAAGAGTACCACAGTATCTTATGGGAAGGCCAGGCAAGATCCTGCAAAAGTTCCGCATTGTGTATGGCTTGAATTTGTTAAAATTGTAATCGCTTGGTGGTCCCTCTGGGCCCTGTTGTGTGTGGTGATATGTATGTGAATGTCTGTGTATGTCTTTGATTGTACAAAAGGTGTGTTTGATTGTATGAGTGCATGTACTTTGTGCCTGTTTTTGAATTATTTTTGCGTGTCCTAGTTTTTACATTATAATTCTGTATATGACTATTATATGTTTTTCAGATACTATCTCACTGTCTTAATGAAATTATTTTTCTATGAAAGCAATGTATATTTATATATATTAAAAAAACAGAAATTAAATAGCGTTTTTGAATAAGTAAATCTTCTTTGTGGTTGTGTGGGCTCTCCGAATGTCTGACTAGAACTTTGTTCTTTTTGGTATTTAGGGAACACCCATTTTCATGTTTTTCCCTCTGGGCCCTGCCCACAAGTGCCTGGGAGTCAGGATGCCCATACAGTGCCCCTTATTCCTGTTTCCCAAAACACACTATTTCAGGGCACTGTGAATGATGTCCAGAAAGGTTGAGGCTGGTTTATCAGATCACGAGGTGCCATTGTACTCGTTTGCTGAAAGAAGAAAGGGTTCCCTCAACCAATGGGATTGTCATATTTTTTAGATATCAGTACTACGGGACTCCAGTGGTACATAACCATTCAGATATTAACAACTTTTCTAGAAGATTAACCTTTTCATGGCCACCCTAATCACTTCTTTAGATGTACATTTCTTGAAAACCATTGAACAGATTTACACCAAATAATGAAAAGCATGTTTTCTGAGTAAAGTACTAACTTCCTGACAAATCTGTTGTAATTCCGTTAAGATATTTTTCTATGCTGAAGTGCAAAGTTTCCTATGGGAATTACAATCAGAAATTGATGTTTTGCGGCCCTCCCTTTTTCTATGCCACCACTTGACGGATCAGAGCTAAACTTTCCATGCAGGAACTCAAATAGGTGAACGCTTTTTAAAAAAAAGTTTAATTCACATTTTTCGAACGGGGATAATGTTATTAAATATATACAAAATGCCTTTCCTATGGAAAGTCAGAACTAAGTATAACTAACAGGGGCTAGCATCATTAGAGAAATAAATCATAAATATGTATAAACACATATTTAGATAGACAGACAGACAGACAGACAGACAGATAGATAGATAGATAGATAGATAGATAGGCATGGGGCTTCTGTTTTGGTAAGGGCATCCTTTAATCTCTTCCCAGAATGCATTGTGTTGACCACCTCCTAACATTCAACTGACTATGTACAACCTCAAGGGGCCTGTAATCAGTAAGCAGTAATCCTGTAGTACTACTTCACATACTCTACACTGCTTTGATCAATTGTTCTCAAAACATCTAAAAGCGGAATAAAATAGCCATTAACAATAAGAATGGTCTCTGCCATTTTTAACTTTTACTACTATGGAGTTTGACACTTCAGGGTTACTTCAAAATTTGTGAAATAGTACTACGGTAATACTAATTCACATACTTATAAATGATTTGGGGAATTGGCCTCCATGTGTATACCTGACATACAGGTTCTGGAGAAAAACGTATGGGAGAAGATGGCAGCCTTTTTGTTCTCTGTGGCCATCAGCCATCCTACATCTTGCGAAAGCAATTTGCGGAAATATGAAGATCTTTGTAATCAGATAAGTGTAACTAATAACAGTCATGAATTCTTTCCTGTTTGTATATTCTGTGATATTCACAATAATTCATCATCATTGCAAAACCTGTGTACATAATGTTTGTGAACATTGGCCCTCCTAAAATAAACATGGAAGAGCCCGTTTGCGCAGCTCACTGCACTTAAGAGAGAGAGTTAATTAGTCATCACCCTTGGGTGCCGCGACGGCACCCCAAACCACTATAGTGCCACTAGCAATGGTCAAGGAGCTATCCACTCAAACGTACAAGGTAGAAAGACTAAAGTAAGGTCTTCCCAATCTCAGCACGTAAAGTGCTTCCCTGAGGAACCCACAGACTGTGTCACAAAAAGAAAACATTGAGCCAAATAGAAAAAAATGGCAATTGTGCTGATTCAGAAATACTTTATTTCCAAGAAATCTATTCTTATAGAAATATTACACATATTTCAAATTCCTAAAACAACAATGCATGGTTGCATCGTTCAGCCACGCCTACTTATAAATTATACTATTATACAATTACAACTATATAAGCATTACAATTCTTCTCTATCCAGAGCCAATACAATCCGCCTCACATGTATTTAAAATGTTTCATTCAAAATAATAATAATAATTTGACAAATAAAAAACAATTCATTTTGCTGCAGTCAGCATTTTAAGTGCAATGTGCGTTTAACCAATTGCAAACAATTCATTTTCTCCACAGAGAGCCAGGACCTTTCATCTTTACACCAAACAGACTTGGGGGCATATTATCAAGGGCCAGCGATAATTTTGTTGCCACGATTTCGTCCGTTTTCGGACGAAATGCGACGATAAAATGATCTCTTTATTTACAAGAGTACGCTAACACGTTTAATGGGATTAGCACTGGCTTCAACATCGCATCGCCTTGCATCGCTAATGAGATGCAAGGGAGGCGGGTCCCGTGAAACAACATGGGATAATATCGCTAACCCAGCTTCTCTCTATTTACAAGTGTATCGCTAACACGCATAGCGATATTAAAATCAGTGCTAACCGGGTATATCGCCAGTTTGTCAGGCCTGCTATTTTTCTTACTAAGTCATATCTATAATGGGAGGTGGATTGTCATGCTGAGTCCACGTCTTCCTATCTACAAGGTTTTCCCTAACGCGGTTTTCCATTGCTGGAATTCCAGCGATTTTGACTCTTTCCGCCGCTTTCGCCTGGATTTCTATCACCTTGGCGATGCATGTTGGTAATAGTGCGCTAACCGGGCGATAGATTTCGGCGATAGTTGGTGTTAAAATTTTACACGCTAAATGCGGCCAGCGAAAAATATTGCTGCCGCTTGATGATATGCCCCTTGGTCCTTTGCTTGTGATGACCATTAAAGTTCTGAAGATGCTTGTCTTCAAGGAGCATCTAATCAACCAATAATGGCCATGTTCACCTTTGTTCTCTATGTGATGAAGGCCTCTCCCCAACCCCCATCCATGCTCACAATCTAGTATAACACCTCTCCATACACACCTGCCTCCTATTTGAATGTAGGCCTCCGATAGCTTCTCATATAAAGTTTATAGACCAGCTTATTACAGGACTGGTCGTGTTTACCCTATTTATGGCTCTTTTCCTTCCACAAACAGCTCCAATAACTCGCAGTCTGCCAGAGTAAGTATATAAGAAAAAGCTGGCAAAGAGGCGGCCAATCAGAAAGGCGCTTGCCTTTATGATCTTCTGGCATCAGTTACAGAAAGGGCTAGCATGTGTGCAGGGGGATTTTCAACTTGACACTGGTCATGTTACACCTCTGTTCAAAGCATTCACCATCTTGAACGGTCTTATAAATAAAAGGCTTGCCAGGCAGAAAATGCAAAATCTGCTCAGAGAAAAGTTTGCAAGCTCATTTTGATGGGAGTTTCTGACGAGTTGATATTGCGGGCCTGTCTCCCTCTGCTTGAGCGCGCTTTCCTGGATTTTCCGGTGAAACATAATATTTGGACCTCATGTTTATAGTGCAAAGCATGTTTGGACACCAACACTCGTCTGTAGGCTGGACATCTCATAGCCGGACTCCAAACCCAGCATTTTTACAGCCCACACCAAAAACTGAATTGCCTTTTTGATGCTAGCTTATTTAGTGTTATTCTCACCTTACTCCCTGCTGCTCTCATTATTAAGTTCAGAATTAATTATGCTAGACTTCTGCCTAAATTCTGAAATTATACACAGTGACCTCTGAAGCAGGCACTCAATCCACCGAGTTATTTTATTGCCTTATATAGAGACAGAAATACATACTTTATAAAAATTAACTCTTGATGCATTCTTGTTTTGTAAATTTTGAAATGGAGACACACGTCTTGCACAGTTTTTTTATTTGAGGAAATGAGATCTGGTGTTAAGTGGAATGACCAATACTCAGAAAACACAACTTTTGTAGCATTAAAGTTAAGAGATGTTTTTGGCAGCTGCCGCTGTATTTAAACTGAGTGGCTCTTCTCTTTCCTTCACTTTACAGCCTTTTATCTGGTGGTAGGCATAACCAGCGTAATCCCATGCTGCTTAATCATGCAGAATTACCTAAATATTCCACAATTTACATGGAATTTTGTGAGCAGAGAAATTCTGCGTTTAGAGATGCTTCTTAGTTCAAAAATGACCCATTGTGCACAAAATGTACTCGAGGACGCATTTTGCTTTAAGAAATAGCGCTAAATGCAGCAGAACACGAATAGCACAGCTGGTCGTGATCACTAAATGTGCTCTCACAGTAGGCGTTTTTTCCTAACATTACTCTTATTTATGTCAGCATGAGTGATCGCGAAATTATTAGCATGGCCATTAGAATTATACTGCAAGGGAGCAACAAGTTAAGTGGCAGGGTTGACTAAATTATGCGGCAAGAAATAGCTAATTATGAAGCATAATGCGGCACATTTTTTCATAGTATTCCTTCATTATTTTGTCATTTTTACGCGTGGTAAAACTGTCTGGGTAATGATTTCACTTCATCAGTACCAGTTTAAGAACCAAATACATAAATGACCAACAGAAAGATAACCAGTTAACCTGTGCGGAAGGTCTTCCACTGCGCATGAACCCATTTTGCCACGTTTTAATAACTTTCAAACCGTTTGCACTAGAAACAAGTTTTTTTGTTAAAATCTGCAGATTATGCAGCAGATGAGGGAATATGTGACAAATGTTACAAGTCCATACTTATGCACAAAAGGCAGTGACTGCAGAATCACATAATCCCTGTGGTCCTGATTATAGGTACTTCTGTGTCAAAGAGTAATGCGGAATTACCAAAATTACTCCAATTACTTTTGCATAATCGAAATTCTGCCCAGGCCTTGTAATAGTCAGGCTCTCTTCCAACAAATTGCTATTTATTCTTTAAACTTAGACACTGCTGCTTTCCTTTCTTTCTCTGACTTCAAAGTGAGAGAATTTTGTAAAGTGAGCTACGTCACAATCTTGCTGTGGTGCAAAGGGTGTGCAAAGAAAGGCTGTTGAAGGTCAATTTTTGTGTAACACACAACAAAAAATAAATATGCAATAATGATCTGTACAAATATTTCACACTCTACAGCAGTTAGAAAAGCATAAATTAAGCTAATTTTTGTAAATAAGAATTTGTTAGACCTGGTCCTTTCTGCAGGTTTATCCCCCACATTTTTGCCTTTTACCTCCTATTTTTCTGACCGTTTTCGTTGGCTATAGGATTCTGGGCAATTTACCACTGCTGATCAGTGCTAAAGTGCATATACTCTCTCTGTAAATTGTGATTGGTTATCCATAATTGTCATATTTGATTTACTGGTAAGTCCCTAGTAAAGTGCATTGAGTGTGCCAGGGCCTGTAAATCAAATGCTACTAGTGGGCTTGCAGCACTGGTTGTGCCACCCACATGAGTAGCCCTGCAAATATATCTCAGACCTGCCACTGCAGTGTCTGCACACACAGTTGTTAACTGCCATGTTGACCTGGCCAGTGCACCCACTTGCCAGGCCCTAACCTTCCATTTCCTTACATATAAGACACCCCTTAGGCAGATGAAAGGTACCCCCCATGGGCAGGGTGCAGTGTATGTGAAATGTAGGACATGTACTGGTGTGTGTGGCATGTCCTGATAGTGAAAAACTGTGTATTTCGTTTTTCATTCTTGAAAGGCATTTGTTCCCATATGCTATCATTGGGGCTGCATTGTAATATTTTACATGTGTAACTTTCAATTGGAACAAGATGGAAAAATTGAGTTTAGGCTCTCTGAACTCAAAATTTATTAACACGACTTTTAGTAAAGGTGGTTTTTAAATGGTGTTTTGACAAATAAATATGTATAAATGAACTGAACAAATATTTAACACTGCATCAGCAGTTAGAAAAGCATAAATTAAGCTAATTTTTGTACTTCTGAAATAAGATGGAAACAAAGATTTTAATAGGGTCAAAACAAATCAAGACACTTTATTTGGTGATATGCAAATGATAAATATTTTCCAATATTCAATTTCTGCACATTATCGTTTGAGCGCTATATAGTTTTATCAGCAAAATTGCATGCCAATGTGAATTCAGCAGCAGGGCTGGACTGACTATCGGGTGTTTTGGAATGCTGCCTAGCTGGGGGCTGATTTCACTGCGGTGGGGGCTGATTTAGTTGATGGAGACCTGCATGTGCTTTGAAATAAACAAAGCAAAACGAATTTCGCTCAGCGCACGCAGGTCCCCATCAACGAAATCAGACCCCAGCTCAGCAGCATTCCAAATGCCTAAATGACAGTGTGCTACCACACCATGCTTGATTAATATATTTTCCACAGTGTGCTCCAAAATGCACCAATGTTTACATGCTACACCCCTACTACTCTCCTGCTGAATGGGCAGGGCTGTTTTGCTACACTTGTTCTTTGTGTGATGCTTGGATTTTTCACAATTCAGATTACTGTAGTGATGCACGATTACTGGTAGCACCACGGATGTATGACGTTACAACGCATACTTTTACCACGCATACCATTACAACGTGGTTTTTACAACGCATACCATTACAACGCATAGCGGTTTGGGGTGCTGGATAGTGAATAGTTTAATTTACTATTCCAACTCCAGTCCCCATGGACACTAGGGAAGGTGTTGGATAGTAAATTAAACTTATTCCCTATCCTAGAGCGCCCCCCAGCGCAATGTGTTGTAATGGTTTGCGTTGTAATGACTGCGTTGTAATGGTAGTGCGTGGTAAAAGATTCGTTGTAAAGGTTGTATACCAGCACCACCACTCTGAAAAGTGTTCCAGCACCACTGACTTCCTTTTCTAATTGTTATATTTGCCTCACAGCACCTGTAATACATCTATGTGTTCTTTGTGTGGCTTGTTGTTGTGAGGGCAAAGGGAAAATGGCCAGGTTACATATAAAGGTGTGACCTTACAGTAACATTATGTCTGGGAAATAATAAAGCAATTTTCCTCTTGTAAGGATAAGCTAAAACAGGCCAAAATGTAAATACGAAGAGGGCTTAGAGTTATATTAATGCGCACATGTAAACTGGGATATTCATTTTGTCCTTTTTTTAGGTCTGATACTTTTGTTGTTATTGATTGCTGACAGAATCAATGTTTGATAACATCAAGGAAAGACTGGAGAATGAGAGAATCCTTACAAAAGGTATCAATGGGAGCTGTTTAAATTCTGGCACCTGTTTAGTTCATTCATTCATCCATCTGACTCTCAAAGGTGGCCATTATTGTACACATTCTTAGAAGCACATGATATAATTCAAAACCTGTACTGGTTTCTCGTACTGAGGAAGACAGCAACAGCTTGCTTTCTGTTGGCATGCAGCAGTGGAAGGGCCTGTGTGTCATATCAGTGTATCATGCTGTGGCATTGTGTCTTGTTGTGTTAGAATGGTGAGTGTGAAGTACTACTGTGTACATAGGGTACTTTGTTAGTGTTGCAGAGATGTCAGTGACTGTCTGACAACAGAGATCTGTGGATGGGGCGCTGCCGTATGATTAACATTATTTTGGTTTTAATACAATTTATGTGGCATGATAGTTACTTTTAGCTGTCTACCAGCTGTCTACCAGAGAGTGGCATATGGCACATCTGTTCTGAGTCACCTGTCTTCAAGTGGGATCATTGGGGCATCCCAGAGGCAAGTTAACACAATCCCTCAAACTTCCCAAGCAATAGAGGTTATGTATTCAACAAATCAGGTGAAATCTTTTAGTAGATTGACCGCAACAGTAAATTTAATAGAGGCAGGTGAGATGGTGATGTATTTACATCATAAAATAAATACTGGAACTCAAGACAATTAGGCACAAAAAAACTGGAAAGTAAAATCTTGGACAAAAATATTGTGAATGACACAAATAAGTACAAGGGTATGGATTCTTTTGGGGGAAGGATAAAAAAGGACAGGTTCTGTTTTAAAAACAGGAAACTACAATAAACTGCATCTACAGGATATAAACAATGTGAAAGCTGAATTAAGTTAAAATTGTTAACCCAAAAAAATGAAAAGTACATTACCAATAAAATCAAAATGCTGCACCTACTAAAAATCAGCAAAGACTTCCCTCACTGAAGATAGAGCGGAACTCGATATTTCTAAGTCAATGTCATTCCTAATGGTCCTGACCTGTTATCCCCTCCATGCCCATTCCAGAGCAGGTAAACGTACAATTGCCTCACTAAATTGGGAGTAGATGGGCGTATGACACTATTTTTGTGCCTCGTATGCCCTCCAAAAGGTCATTCAGTGTTCTCCTTAGAACAGTAGACTACTGGAGGGGACATAATACATGCAATTAAGCTAGTCCTGCTCAGCTCAGCCATGCGTTTCGCTTACAAACATTAGACCCTCATTTAAGTCATACAGATAGAAGCAGGAAAGTGGGTCTACAGTGACCCCCTCTTCTCATCAGAAAGACGCAAGGACCTTTCCAACTCAAGATGAAAGGCTCACAGCCTTCTAGGTGAGGCATGTGGAGAGCTTTTCTGTGCTGTGGGCGTGGTGGGGTTCATTGTTCCACCCTGGACCCAACAGCACTTTCCCACCTAGTAATGACAGCACCACTATGCATGGTACCAGGTGCAGTAGAGAAGATTGATTGCTGACCTTAGAAATGAAGCTTTGCATCTAGATGGCCCACTCTGCCCTTCCTCTATCCATGAGGACACCACACAACCCCTTATCCACCGAGAGGAAACATTTATGTTCAGTGATTTTGTGGACTGATGGCCAACAACGAGCAGGCTAGTGGGAAAACTAATTGTCCAATTCACACAGGTGGGGAGGAATTGAGGAATGTTTTCACCCACAAGTTAACAGTGCTTAGAATATAGGGGCAAGATCTGTGTATTTGTATCTCTCAAAAGTAACCTTATAGATACTTTTAGTTTATAATGTACCCCTTCTCCATCTCGCCAGTGACATTGTGTCCAAAATCATGGCTGTACTCCCAAACCAAAGTAGCCCACATTTGTAGATTGTGATCTTAAGGGAAGCATTGCTTTGTTGATATCAGGGGCCTAATATTGGAAGCAATTTGTAGTTAAATGAAGTTTTTTTTACGTTGTAGACCTGGTTTCATTAGCAAAACTCTGGAAAAAGCATTAGTCCTCAGCAGCTTCCTCAAGGGTCTCCTGACACTCTCCTCCAGGTTTTGACTCACCTTCAAAATCCCCTGGATGCCATAAAGCACAAGAGCGCTTCCTAATCCTTCCCCAACACCAAGAGAAACTCAGAAGATCAACCTCACCCTCAGATCTGGAAGCTTCTGTTCACCTCCAAGGAACCATGGACTCTGCTCACCCTAAGGCTTTCAATGGCTTGCTCACAGTTTTGTCCCCAAACAATCCACGCAGCCTCAAAACCCATAAGCGCATGTGTACTCTCAAGTTCCATGAGGTTTCTTCTCATACTCGAATCTCGGAGGCTTGCTCCTCACGCTGAGGTGCCAAGAGGATCTTTCTCACTCTCAGGTGCCCTTTGACTCCTCTTCATTATCAAGTCCTTGGCGTCCCTGTTCACCTTTAGGTCCTGTAGCTCTTCGGTGACCTTAACCAGGGCCGGACTGACTACCGGGCAGTTTGGAATGCTGCCGAACTGGGGGATGATTTCACTGTGGTGGGGGCTGATTTCGTTCATGGAGACCTACGTGTGCTTCAAAATAATTTAAGCAAAACGAATTTCGTTTAAAACTCACAGGTCTCCATGAACAAAATCAGCCCCAGCTCAGGAGCATTCCAAACTGCCCGATAGCCAGTCCATCCCTGACCTTAACCAGAAGCTTTGGATCACCCAAGAGTTAGTGAAGGCCACACCCATAAAGGCATTCCCTAAGACAACTGTTTACCCTCAGATGCCGCTCTGTTCTGCTAGCACTAATGTTATGAGACCCCACTCACCCCCAAGTCCCACAGCTTGATATTCAGACTCGGGGTCTCTCACATGGGCGCACCTCAATTTGGACTCCCCAGGCTCTGGCTCAACCCTGACGCTCCTGCTCACACTCAGCTCCAATTTTTGCACTAGATGCATGATAATTTTTTTAATGGGCCAGGTGGTTCTGTAGGTTAATACAGAGATGTTTGTGGAACTTGTACTTTTTAGGTTTCAGCTCTTGCGGCTTAACTCAATCTTTCATCGTTCCTTGATTGGAAACAAATCCACACCCGTTATTGGTTACCAATAGTAAGAAATAGAAATTTGGGGGCATTTTAACAAGGGAAGTATCGCCGCTTAAGCTGCACTTTTTGCCGCTAAAGCGGCAATATTTTCATCGCTCAATTTACAAGGTGGTGCTAACATGCATTAGCGCATGTTAGCACCTGTTTTCCCGACACTTCGCTTTGCATCTCTAATGAAATGCAAAGTGGGTGTCACTGGGTGCACCCCTGATGGACTACCTTGTAAAATATCGCTATATGTACATTACGATATTTACTAGGTGGCCCATGCATTTTAGCAGACGTCTGCTAAAATGCTGACTTACCTATACCTAACAATGGGGGTGAATTATGCTGATATGACCACAAGGTGGAAAACCAGCGATGTTCCATGGAAAACATCGCAATCGCTGGAAAATTATCGCCATTGCGCTATGCGTTGTTAATACAGCGATAGCATGGCGATAAATGCCAGCGATAGCCGGCAATAATAAGTTCTCGTTAGGAGCGGCCAGCGATAATTATCTCGTTGCTTGCTGCTTGATCATATGCCCCTTGTTAGGTCTCGCCTGAGCCAGCGCATGTGTTGCACTGGCGAGACATTTAGTAACTGGCTTTTCAAAGTGCTACCCAAAGGCTTTTGCTGGCCTCCAGCGTGTGGTTACGCGTGCGTGGACGTGCACAGCTGCCATCTGTCTTTCTGTAATGGCTCATTAAGCCTTATAGCCTAACAGTGTGTGAATCCCCTCCCCTACCCCCTCCCTTCTCCCACTCCCTCCTCGTCAGCTTCATCTTCATTTTCCACTAGCGTGCTTGCCGTCGCGCAAGCGCGCGCACCCCTGCTTTCACTCTTGCCTTCGCGCGCATGCACCACTGCGTCCTTTTTTTCTCTTCTTCTCACGTGCTTGTTCCAGCTTGCTGCCTGCATATAATTTGGCTGCCGATGTCAGCCCTGTGCAGGCTCCGGCTCCCTTGGCACTCGGTACCGTTACCAAGCTCCTCTGTCTCTCTGACTCACTCTACAGTCTGTGACTAAAAGCCTTTAACCTTCACTCTGCAGCATGCGCCATCACATGATTAGAGAGCCCCGCAAGCAATTGGTTGGCACAGCTCCTATTGACTTGCCTTGACCATCGAGCTTGCACGCAGTCTCAGAACCGAGTTGTCTTTGCCTCTTAATTTTGAGATGCTTGAAGCTCTCTCGTGCATGTCACCATGGCTCTCTCGTGCATGTCACCATGGCTACCCGAGGCGGGGATGCAGACCCTACCAGGTGGCAGTGCTTGGCACCTCTGGTTTCACTGGCCAGTTTGTGGTGGAAGAGCTAGCATGGGTTACGTCCGAGGAGGAGTTCAGGGTATCATCGCTGGGCTGGGCCGTGGCAGGGAGAACCGGCAGCGGCTGATAAGCTGGGTAAGGGCCGAGATAATTGCTTGGGTGCAGCAAGAGTCATTTGCTGATTCTCCCAGAGCTTTCTTGCTTTGACTGTTCATCTCCTTTCTTTCCATATGTGCGATCTACTCTATGTTCTCAATGCAGTCTCGTTAGATGCCCTCTTGTTGTTTTTCATACATTCTCAGCGGCACTTGTGCAGCAGCTCATTGCTTTCCACCACCAGTTTCTGCTGGGAGATGTAGTTTCCTCCATGGTCTCTTACCTATTTGACTTGTGTCGCTTCCTTTACAAAATGGGTTTTGTTGTCCACGACGCTTCTGTTGATTATCTTTGTAGTATGTCTATGGATATCGCTTGCCGATTCTATATTCTTGTGAATTCATGTCCTTCCTCCAAATCAATGATCGGGGTAGATTTTACACAGTAAATTTACCGGCAAACAGAGGATTTGTACCAGGAGATCCATGCATCATGCTTTTCTCTCTCTCTCTCTCTCTCTCTCTCTCTCTCTCTCTCTCTCTCTCTCTCTCTCTCTCTCACATCTCTCGCATCTCTCTCAACTCTTTTACTCTCCCTTTCATCTCTTTTACTCTCCCTCTCTCATCTTTTACTCTCTCTCTCTCATCTCCTTTACTCTCTCATATCTCTTCTACTCTCTCTCATCTCTTTTACTCTCTCTCATCTCTTTTACTCTCGCTAATCTATCTTTCTTCCCCCACAACCCCTGCCCGCCTCCCTAGTTCTATGGGACAAAGAGACACTGAAACCTATTGTTTTCACATGTTGAAGTTGCAGTAATACGTGGTTACCTGTTGCATTTGCACGCCATCCTTTGTGTTTTTGCCGTGGGTAGAATTCCCCAGCCCCTCTTCTTGGCGTGTCCTGCCAGCCACACCACCTCTCCTCACTCCCCAAAAGGGCCTTCACACATCACTATTTGCTGAATCACTTGGATGCTGTAATGTTCTACAGCACAACTCTGTTAGCGTTATCTTTGCTCCAGAGACTCCTTGACCATAAACATCCCACACATATCCTGTCTGTAGCCAGCAGATGTATTAAGAGGGCGTGCTTAGATCCTCTCTACGCCTTCATTCAGTCCTTCCTTGTGAACATGAAGCGAAAATTAGAACTCTTTGCAAACAAAATTAAGTGCCTCAAGCATTGTCCCAGGGATATATTAGTAAGTAGCAGTAAACAAGGAGCTATACCTTATTTTTAGATCTCGGCTATCTACAGCGCATGCAGTGTCTCTAAAACACATTGATACCAAACCACATAAAACACCAATAACCCTTGGATTGCCGAGTCCAATTGGCTTTGCCAGTGTTTGTTTTCTTTGCTTTTTTATCAACACTGGTGCAGAGCTCTCTGATTTTTTTACTAAATTCTACTAAACTTTTCAACCCTGCTTTGCTAGGGCAGGTGATGACTGGATGAGAAAAAATGTTTTGTCTCAGTAGTTCACAGGCAGATTGTCCATCATCAAAGGCCCACACCTTCGACCTAAAAGTCTTAACAGCCCATGTTGTCCAGGTGGTTCGAGCATCTTCATTGAAACTGAAATCGAGTGCTTTCCCTATAGCACATCCAGACTTGGAGACCACTCATCTCAACTCCATAGGTATAATGTTTTTTTTGCCTTGAAACAGTTTGCTCCTAAGCACTGTCAATGCCATCTTCTCAGACACAATTTAAATGCCCTGTAGAAAATCGTGAAGTTGGGTAGAATTAATCTCTGAGATTACATGAAGACCAATTCATTTTCGGAGTTTGTTAAACACTGCTTTGAAACTTCCATGCAAATTCGGAAATATACACTTCACTCAGCTGACACTAATGCCCACACTGGGGCTTCTGCATTTACCTTGCACAGTCATGCCTGTTTGCCCTCAATACGATTTTATGGAGTCCTCCAGTCTGCCTTAATATGACTGCCTACTTAGAGGAACATGGGTCTTTGATAATGCACCCTAGCAGTTCATGTTCCATCTTCAACAATTGAACGTTTCACCATCATCATGAAGCATGGATATGCCTTAAACCTCTCTGTAGTCCCTTCTTCATGTCGTCCTGAGATTTCAGATGTCATCTACAGTGCTAAATTCAAAGACCACTTCTTGGAGCAGTGAAGCCAATTATGGTAGACTGAAAATGCTTGGAAATTTGCTGTCAGTTTCTTTTCCACTAAAAAGACTATATGGCTGTTGTTAAGCCTTTTAGATCTCAAAAAATGTTTAATTATGCAGACTTTCTGCATGGTTATGCTTGGTCACGCCTTCGGAACGATGAAGGTAGGGTCCTGGCTGATATCTTTAGATTTCCAGAACCTGCACTTCAGTATTTCAATCAAAGAAGTGCATCATTTTAATTTGACGGTTGCCATCAGAGGCCTACATTATCTGTACTGATGTATGATGTATTATTCTTTACATTGTCTTTGAGGTTACTGGTTAGATCTATGTTTGATGGTAATCCTGGTTGTGACCCTGTAACCTGGACAAGGGCCGTGAAGTGACCTCAGATATCACATCTGCATTTGGTGGACTATCATTGGACTAATCTTTGGCATTGCCAATAGGTCTCACTTTTGGGATCTTATAAGTATTTAGTTATGCAGCACAATATCGTTGGTGCAATAACATCAACTGTTGCATGGCTAAACGCTTCTAAAGTACAAGGTTTAGCCATGCAACAGCTGATGTTGTTGCACCAAGGATATTGTGCTGCAAAACTAAATACTTACAAGGTCCCAAAAGCGAGACCTATTGGCTATGCCAATGCTTGTTTTTAGAAAGTGCTTCGTCATGCACGTCCTGGGCTTCTACGTGCTGTACATAAAATGTGCCATTTTCAATGGTACGCACAATGCACAGCACAATAGAACTCCAAGTCATCTGTTATCATTTTAAGTAAATCTTTGTTGTTTAAAGCAAGCATCAGACATGGAAAGATTCAGCTAAATGAGAGATCAACGTAGACTCAAACATTCTAAAATGTGTTTATATTTCTAGATGAAAATAGCTTCCTAAATGTACTGATTATATGTTTTTGTTTTGTTTATTTGTTAGGAAATGGAAGAGTTCTTCCAACTGTTTGACACCAAAGTGTCAATCACTTACTAGCAAGGTAATTTAGTCGAATGGGCTTCTTCGCTTTAGCTTGCAGACAGACTCACGCTTTATTTATTTCAATATAATTTTCTTTTATTAATTCTTGACTTTTTGGATGCTGAAAATATTGTTGTTCCCCAAACAATACCTGCGGCAAGAGGAATTATTCACAAAATAGTGGAGATTCCCATATGCATTGGTGTATACCTGCAACTTGCGGAGTGCCTCCTCCTAACTCTAGCCACAATTGCCTCTCACATACGCCAGGGAAATTAAGGACTGCCATATTTTCTTCTGCATGCTTCTGTGTTCTCCAAACCTACCTGTACATAATGTGGCCATCATGAAAAATCCCTAGATGTAGGGTTAAGATGTATGAAAATGTTCACTTTTCTTTCTTTTTTCTTCATAAGAAAAACCTTTTCTATAAGGAGACTTAGTTTCGGGCAGAACATTTTTAGGTCTTGAGTACCAAACAGCACAAGTTGTATGGCTCCAAAAGACTTATTGGGAACTTACCGTGAGCTTAGAGCCTGCACATTGCTTACCATTGGGTGGCTTTATTGTCACTCTCATTAGCTTCCTTTTTATTAGTAGCCCTGTATGGGCTTGCCTTCCTCTTCTGTGTTTGCTTCTAACCTGGACCACAGTTTCCTTACTTGTGTCCTTCCCCTGCTTATGCACTGTGTATTTCTCTCCCCCACCCACAGCGCTCTGTGTTGCGCTGTCTTGCCTGTGTGCTTCCGCATGTCCTTGTGTGAGTCACCCACCAGCAGTGCTTGCATGTGCACATGCTTCTGTCAAGTACTGCTACCCCTCTCATGGACCCACCGCTGCCCTATATAACCTGCCTGCTTCCTGTTGGTGCCCTCACCAGCAGCCTTTTTACAAAATAAAATTGCAGAGTTGTAGGCAGCAAATTGCTGCCAGTCGTCCCCCTTAAATGCACTTTTGCAGAATTTTCTTTTTTAAATTTACCGATCTATCTTGGATGGATGAATACAAAATATAGGTGTGCATGCGTAATACAGCAGGCCCCTGACTACAACATTGTAATTGCAATTGTAATTGTACTGGTATAGAACTTACTAACCCTGACGAGGTGTCAAAACGCTTCTCACCGAGTAGCAAGCTATTGTTGAACCCAAAACGGATTAGTATAGGGAAATATGAGGTTATGTGAGTGGTGAACATGGTAGTCTTTTAGCTGGATTGAATAGGATAATTTTATTTATTTTATTTTTATTTGCGGGTTTGTATCGCGCTAGGATCATCTCCCGGAGGAGTATCTCCGCGCCTTTGAGAACCTTTTCAGCTTGTAACAATAGGTAGGCAGATGTCATTAATTAATTAGGAAATAAGAAGGTTTTTAACTGTTTCCTAAATGGGAGATACTCCTGACAAAGTCTCAAGGAGAGAGGAAGGCTGTTCCACAATCTTGGTCCGGCAATGGACAGAGCTCTTCCACCTTGTCTGGTCTTTCTAGCTCTTGGAACTTGTAAAAGACCTTGTTCACTGGATCTCAAGGATCGAGCAGGCCTATAGAGAGAGAATCTATTATTTAGATTCTCTGGGCCTTTGTTCTGGAGACTTCTATGTATAGTGCACCCTATCTTGTATTTCACCCTTTGTTTGATGGGTAGCCAAGTCAAGTCAAGTCAAAACATACTTTATTCGATTAAATAAAAATCATAAAAGTATACTATGCAAATACATAAAAACATCATACAGAGCTGTTAAGAACTGTACATTTAAAATTCATTAGCAATACATAGGGATTGTGTAACACACATGATTTACACCAAATATCAACAATGTTTCACAATTCATTATAGAGCGTGTATAAAATTAGGCAGAACCTGGAAATTTAATAATACTATCAGGCATATGGCACACATTCAGCTATACTCGTCTGAAGTCTCTTCCATCTAGCGCGAATTGATGCAATCAAAAAATTCGCTACACAGAACATGACCCGATGATTTTCCATTAATTGAAGAAACAACAATGCAGGTTTTAACTGTAAAAAGCCCATTTCTCTTAGAAGGGGCTTAATATATTTTGCCCTTCCTTCCGAAAAGAAGGGGCAAAAGAATACGAAATGTATCAAATCCTGGTCAGAGAAGTTGTCACATTCACATGGCACATTATCCATTGGGGCACACCATTTCTCGTAAATACCCAGCAAAAAATGTGCCTGATTAAATCTAAATTTGGTCAGTAACCAGCGATGATATGGGCGTGTGACAATGGTCAGATATGGTTGCACTGATATTGAAGTAATCAGCATAAAATGTGACCTTACTGTGGGTTTAGAGATTTCAGTCGATTCTCTCTCCATTTCTCTGATCTTAATAAAGTTCAGTTTTACCCAGTTGATGTCTTCTTTTTTCAAGTTTTTCGGGTCTAAATATAGTTCCGGTCGACCTAAAGTTGCTGAAGATTTTTTAATGTAGGCCAGCCATTTAATATCAGCCCCTTTGTCCCGCCCCAGACAATCAGTAAGAATCTTATGATTCAGTGTAAGTTTGGCGTTAAGCCAAGTTCTAATCCATAATAAAAGCGGTGCCATATTTAGGATGTCCGCGATATATCCCATTCCCAGCTCAGAGTGAACCGCAAAGGATGGTGTGGATTGGGGAAGGCCCAGAAGGGATCGTAAAAATTTGTTTTCCTCTCTCTGTAACACAGTTAAATCTTTGTAGCCCCAGATTGCTGCCCCATACCTGGCTATGGCTATTGTTTTGGCTTTATATATCGCCAAGATTGCCTCTGGGGGTTTCCCACCCAATCTTTTCGCAAAGCCTAGGATAGCGGCCGATGATCTTTTAACTGCCATTCTTTTATTGGTAACTTGGGGGACCCAGCTACCCAGATCATCAAACACTACCCCCAGGTATGTAAAGATTTTTACTTTTGATATTACTGCGTCATTGAAAGAGAGGGTCTTGATCTTATTTCTACCTTTCCCAACGAACATCACATGCGATTTTTCTACATTAATCACAAGGTCTAGATTTCGCATAAAATTCCCAAAGGAATTTAAAAGACGTTGTAAGCCTATGGGTGTCCTCGCCAGTAGTACTGTATCGTCAGCATACAGTAGGACTGGCAATGGGGTACCCCCCATGCATGGAACATCTACAGACGTTGCAGTCAGATTAGCACCCAAAGAGTTAATATATAATGAAAATAACATTGGGGCCAAAATACAGCCCTGGCGCACTCCCCTTCCGGACTTAAAATCAGCCGTACACTTCCCGTCCTGCGACATGCGTATGGCCGCTGTCAGATCTCTATGCAAGTCAGCCAGGAAGTACACCAATGCCTGGTCTAACCCCATTTCCAGCAGCATGGTCCACAGCCTTGACCTATTGACTAGGTCAAAAGCTGTGGACAGGTCCATAAATGCCAAATAGATTGATCCCTTTTGGGCCACAGTGTACTTGCTGACTATAAGATGTAAATTGAGGCACTGATCTTCAGTGCCTCTGCCAGATCTAAAACCATACTGTGCATCGCACAAAATGTCATTGTTGGTTGCCCATGTAGAGATCTTGGCTAGGATCACCTTCCCTAGTATTTTAAAGGACGAGTCCAACAATGATATCGGCCTATAACATCTTGCGTCCCCTCTCTGGCCCTTCTTAAAAATTGGGACTATTATAGACCGAGACCAGGTTTTAGGCAATCTACTTTTATCTATACTCGCTATATTAAAGATATTTGCGAGGACAATTGACCATGTAGTGGAGTTAGATTTGTACATGTCAGCTGGTACCCCGTCAGGGCCCGGGGCCTTATGAGCAGTTGAGGTAACACTAATTGTTCACTTACTACTGGTACAAATGATTCTATCTGAAGGTTGCTACCATATATCTTTTCAAAATGGTTCAGCCATTCCTTTTCAGATATGTTCAATTCCAACGGGGAGTTATCCTTATCACTAAACAATGGTGTATTTACAATTTCCCAAAATTTGGTACTATCCCTTAATGTGGCCTTATCATAGAGCGAGACCCAAGCATTTTCCTTGATCTCCTTCTTACGGGATTCTACTGTGAATTTATAATTTTTCCGTAGTCTGGCCACTGCTTGTTTATCCCGGGGAGACCTTTTTAATTCTGCCAGTAGATCTTTATGAGCCTTTGAGCATTTTTTGTCGAACCACCCATACAGCTTTTGCTCCTTGGGTTTCGTCTTAGACGTTAAATCCGACGCTACTTGCTGGCAGATAGTTTCAAAGGAAGTAATGATATCGCCCCCGCACCTAAGCGGGTCCATACAGATGTTAATTTCATCTCCCACCTCCTCGGTGAGTTTGGAGAAAAATTCTTCTGGGATAATTTTACTCCACTTAACCCGTCTCCCCTGGTCTTTGGCAACTAACTCCATACGTGGAGCAGTCCTGGTATTTGCAGATAGTATTGCTAGATTTTTATTACATAATTCCATAACCACTAGGTTATGGTCACTAAAAGTTGTTTGCACAGCATTATAAAAAATTACATTCTGTAGCAAACCTGTTGATATAAATATAAAGTCTATGATAGTATTTGCGTCCCTTGCACTAAATGTGGCTACCCGGTCATTGATTTCAATGAACTCTGGTTCAGATAGATCAACATCTGCCAACAATTCTTCTAGTGCAGCCCCCTTTATAGAGTGTTCAAAGTGAGAGTGAGGGAGACAATCCATATCTGCATACACCCTATATTGACAGTTTAGCTGACACAAATGTATGTTAAAATCTCCAAACAAAATCAAATGGACGAAAGTAGTTTGACTCTCCTTATAAGTGGTTAAAAAATTTGCTAAATCGCAGATATTTACATTACAATGCGTACCATGAGGGGCATTATAAAAGTTAACGTAAAGGAATTTAACTTTATTAGGTAAGGTTATTTCGCAGGCCAAAATGTTATGAGATGTTGTGCTTACAATTTGCGCGACTCCCCTGTGTTTAACAGAGATCAGAAACATGAGCCCGCCTCGATCTCTCCCTGAACTGGAACCCTGGGCAGCCTTAAAATAAGAAGAATACCCGTCCAGCCAGAAGTTACATTCCCTATCCCAGGTTTCTTGAAGCGCTACTACCTCATAACCCTTTAGTTGTTCCAGCCATATTGCATCGTCTCTTTTAGAGCGGAGACCTGCAATATTCCAGCTTGCCATTTTAACAGTCTCCCTATTTTCCCTAGCAATGGTGGTAATACAACTAATTTGTTCTAAATCAACAGCATCACCCGGGAGTCAATCATTTGCCTCTAAGTGAGACAGAGCAGTGAATCTATTTGTTAATTCCAAAGTGGCCCCATGAGTGGATGAAGTGGCCCCATGAGTGGATGGGTAGCCAATGTAGGGTGTTCAGAAGAGGCTTCGATGGTGTGCGGGGAGGCTGATTTAGGACAAGACGGGCCGCCGTGTTCTGGACTCCCTGCAATCTCGCAATAACTCCCTCGTTTACTGATAGGAGCATCCCGTTGCAGTAGTCCAGTCGACTCAGTATAAGGGCCTGCACTAACGTTCTCCTAGTTGTATCAGGGAGCAAGGGGAAGACTTTCCTCAGCATAGCGATCACATGGAAACATGAGCCCACTACTTGATTGCTGTTTTGTTTTAAAGAGAGCTCCTGGTCCAGACGCACACCGAGATTTTTTACCACCTGCTTTGGCTCTGGGACTGGGCCAAGATCTTGCGGCCACCAGTCTGGGGACCATAGGAGCTTTGCCTCACCGAACAGCATCACCTCCGTTTTTGCCACATTGCATTGCAGGAAGTTTGATGCCATCCAGTGAGCTACTGCCTTCATCCCCAAGGAGAAAGAGTTCCTGACCGTATCCGTAAGATGTTTAAACGGGAAGAGGAGTTGGGTGTCATCCGCGTATGACATAGGGATGAACCCATGGGATCTCATGATGTTTGCCAGGGGGGCCACATAGATATTAAACAGGGTTGGGCTTAAGCAAGACCCCTGTGGCACCCCCTTTGAGATCCCCAACTCCTCTGACCGGTAGGCACCCAAGGTGACGGTCTGGGTGCGGTCGGTCAGGAAACTCCTCAGCCATGCCAGAGCTACACCTTCCAGACCGATGTTGACAAGTCTGGTGGTCATGATGTCATGTGACACGGTGTCGAACGCCGCAGACAGATCCAGCAGAACCAGGATGACGGAATAACCCCCATCCTGGTACATACGTAGATCGTCTGCGACTGACAGCAAGGTGGTTGTAGTGATGGCATGTTCCTTTAATTGGAATGTTATGTATGTATTTGGAATGTTTGGATGCTGGGCAACAGTAACTGG
Organism: Lissotriton vulgaris; assembly: GCF_964263255.1. Lineage (NCBI taxonomy): Eukaryota > Metazoa > Chordata > Amphibia > Caudata > Salamandridae > Lissotriton > Lissotriton vulgaris. Next base: position 1,531,183,618 of record NC_141689.1, on the reverse strand, counting down.
TGAATCTTGTGTATTCTTGATGTACCTTTACTGGAGCTGCATGCATTCCTTCTCTCTCCGGATTAAATACTTGTTCTTACCTACAACTACTCCCTGTTTCCTGTTTCTTCATTTTAATGAGGTCACTACAGATTGACGACGAGCCTGGGCACAGCGCTGATTCTACACTACGATTTGAATACTTATCGCTGAAATCACCGAATTTTCAATCGTGAGTTACGGACTATTTTAAACCCATCTAAGAGAGATTCAAAGTCATCTTCAAGTTAATTGTGTTTCGAATTTGGAAAAGGGGGATGGTTGGGGGTGAGCTCACACATGTCTGTTCTCACATGTCTGTTCTGTTCACTTATGAAGATGCGGAATTTACTTGTTCTGTTCTGTTCACTTATGAAGATGCGAAAGTTACTAATATTAATTTTAGTGTGTAAATTGTCGGGTTCAGAGTGTTATGAATTCTTTATAGTTTATTAATTATTTTTATGTTCTTTTTGTTCTTTCATTAAGAAGGAGGATGTGTAGTGATGGCATGTTCCTTTAATTGGAATGTTATGTATGTATTTGGAATGTTTGGATGCTGGGCAACAGTAACTGGTGAATCTTGTGTATTCTTGATGTACCTTTACTGGAGCTGCATGCATTCCTTCTCTCTCCGGATTAAATACTTGTTCTTACCTACAACTACTCCCTGTTTCCTGTTTCTTCATTTTAATGAGGTCACTACAGTGGTCTCGGTGCTGTGTCTCGGCCTGAAACCCGACTGAGAGGGATCCAGTCCATGTGTTCCTCAACAAACCTGGACAGATGTCCATTAACAAACTTCTCCATCATCTTGCCCGTAAAGGGAAGGAGAGAGATGGGTCGCAGGTTGGCAAGATCCGTCCAAGGAATGGTGGTATTTTTCCTTAGCGGTCTTACCAATGCCCGTTTCCAATCTCTCGGGACTTCTCCCGTGCTTAATGACAGATTAATCAGTTTCTGTATGTCTGGACCAAGAATATCAGCCAGCATAGACATGATCCGGGCGGGAACAGTATCCTGCGGACTACGGCTCTTAATTACTTTTATAAGGGAAATGACTTCCTCCAAAGAAATAAGGGGAAGTTTTTTAAACGATTGGCCAGTATGTTCTGCTGTATACTATTGTGAGGGAGGTTGTTAAGATCGGCCACTTCCATTGATTTAGTGGCCAATATCTTAGCATAGATCGTGTCAATTTTCTTCATAAAGAAGGATGTAAGAGGGAAGAGTCTTGAAAGTGTTATTTGTGAATACATATTAGTAAGATGAGGTTTGGGATGAGGCAAAAGAAGAGATGGAGGAGAGAATAGTCTAATAGTAGCAAATAGAGGTTTGGATGAGTCAAGGGAGTGATACATAAGGGAATAATTTAGAAAGGGTTGTGTAGGAGATCATAGTAATAAAATGAGGTTTGTTGGGATGAGTAAAAGGAAAGGGAAGAGTCTCCACAAAAGGGATTAGTGATATCATAGTAGTAAAATGAGGTTTGGGACGAGTGAAAGGAGGGATACAGTGGAAAGAATTTAGAAAGGGTTATTTCAATGACTTTATTGGTAGTAAAATGAGGTTTGGGATGAGCCGAGGCGGGCTAGAGAAGGGAAGAGTCTAGAAAGGGTTATTTTGGCAATCATAGTAGTAGAATGAGTTGGAGGTAGAGGATATATTGATACAGGTATAGGGTAAGACATAGAGTAATGAATTGGAAAAAGTCAAGGGATTTGTTTTGTTTTTTCTATACAATAGAAGTAAAGTAATAAATATAAAGTTACATAACTACATAGAAAGAGTATATACGTCATTGGACTTTTTAAAATCTTTTCGCCTATGTTTTACTGCTTATCTAAAAGACATTGGCAAAGCAAATAAGTCCCAAAGAAGAGACCTAGTGGATTTGCTAATGCTTGCTCAATGGTGCTCCGTGGCCTTTTTAACACTAGCAGCGCCAAATTGACCCGGTTGCCCGGGCTTGCATTTCAAAATGCATAACATGTGAGAATGGCACATGCAAATGTTGTCGAACTGCCACATGGGCCCAAAGTTGTGGGTATTCCACGCACTTATTTGGACCGCTCTACTTGAAATGCCCATTTGATATCCCTTGCTCTATTGTAATTGACATATCTACACTGAAACATCTACAGACCTGGACTTTGATAATTAGGCTCTTTCCTGCAGAGTTTCCATATTTCACATGCATAAATAGAACTTACACACAGTGTTAGACCTAAAACCTTTGGCGTGGGTTTCCCGTGCATTTTTTGCCTTTGCCTCCTGTATTTTTACAGTGTAATGGATTTGTTTTGCTTGTCTAGATGCTTTGGGCACTTTGCCACTGCTGTCAAGTGCCAAAGTGCAAGTGCTCCCTTTGTAAATTGTTATTATGGATTGGTGTTTCCATGATTAGTTTATTTGATTTACTGTTAAGTCCCTAGAATGGTGCAATGTGTGTGCCCAGAGCCTGTAAACCAAATGCTGCCAGTGGGCTTGCAGCACTGATTGTGCCACCCACACTTGCTGCTTTGCAACTAGTCTCAGGCCTGCTAAAATGGTGCCTGTGTGCAGTCTAGTACTGCCATGTTGACCCGGCAAGTGCACCCACTTGCCATGCCCTAACCTTCCTTTTTCTTACATGTGAGTCACCCCTAAGGTAGGCCCAAGGTACCCCTGTGGGCAGGGTACAATGTATGTGAAAGGTAAGACATGCCCTGATGTGTGTGGCACGTCCTGATAGTGAAATACTACCAATTTTGTTTTTCACTATTGTAAGGCTATCTGTCCCATAGGATAGAATGTGGAGTTTGCTCATCACATCTTATGAGTATTACTGCCCATGGGAACAAGATGGGAAAATAAAGTTTGATATGCCTGAACTCAGAATGTTAGGATGCATCTTTTAGTGAGGGTGATTTTTACATTCTGGGTTTGAAAATACCACTTTAGAAAGTAGGTATTTTCTTGCCTAACCATCCAGTGTGCCTCTGCTGGGTTGTGTATTGACAGTCTGGCTTTGGAGTGACAGGGGCTGGGGACAGAGAGCCACTTGGGGGGGTTAGGTGTGTCCTGCCTTTTCAGTGTGAGTCAGGGCTGGTCTGAATAGACCTGGGCTGCATTCAAAGTTGGAGGAGGAGATTTCTTTCACACCTGAATGGACCTGGTTGGCCTTGGATAATGCTGTCTCCACCTCCTGCCAGGAAGCTGCACCAGAGAGGACAGAACTGGTTTCGGCTGGGAAAGGAGCTTCTCTGTCACAGACAACAAAGGGTTTTGTATTATAAAAAGAGGGGCCCAGTCCCCGGACTTTTAGATCACTTCTGGGAATCAGGAAAAACCTTTGCCAAGGAGAAGGGCTGGAGAAACTGAGGAGGAATACTGCCCCTTTGCTGGTTGCTGTCTGTGGTTGCCCTGCAGTGGCTGCTTCTGCCAAGGAAAGGACAAGGATTTTGCTGTGTGCACTGTCCACTGCTTGAGGAAGATATTCAAGGGCTCGAAATAGAGCTTGCCTCCTGTTCTGAAGTCTCAGGGACACAAAGACTTCAACACCCGCCCCCCTGAATTTCCTTGCTGGGAGTTCTGTCCTGCTTAGAGGTGCTTGCTGCTGTTTTGGACCTCTGGAGACTGTTTGCTGATGGGAGCTGGAAACGTAATGCAACTTCGAGAAGCACAACACATCAGCGCCTGTTTCTGATGCATCACCGAAGAAATAGGTGCAGCACCTGCCACGGCTCGAGAAATTGCTGCATTCCGAAACCCATGCACTGATCTCCAAAGTTCGAGATCATGACACTGATGCTGATGCAGGCCCTGCTGTGAGGCAGCAAGAATTAACCAATCGTGGGACCGCGGCTTGGGAGAACAAGGCGGTGTCGTTGCCGCCGTCACATCGAGAACCAACGCATCCCTGATCCTCATGCATCGCATCTGGGCATCGCATCTGGGCACCGCACCGGCAAGAACACCGGGGTCGCAGTAAGAAACCGACACATCATCTCCGCGCACAATAAGAAACCAACACATCACTTCCCCTTCAGTAAGGAACAAACGCATCACCACCCGTGGGTGGAGGTAAGGCCCAGACGCATCACCTCCCCTGAAGTAAAGAACCGACGCATCACCTCCCCTGGGCATAAAAAACTGACGCATCACCCACCTTCCCTGCAACAGTGTTTGTTTGTGTGCTCGACGCATCCTAGGTACTTTGTGTGAAAAGTGTTACATCTGCAATTTGCTTTGAACAGAACTATATTTCCTTTTAAATATCATATTTTGATTACTGTATTGTGGATTTTTGTCCTTTTGATCTTGCTTGGTTTAGATAAAGATTAAATATTTTTCTATGCTGGTGTGGTATCCATTTGTAGTGTTTTCACTGTATTACTGTATGTGTTCTCAAATGCTTTACATACTGCCTCTGAGATAACCTGTCTGCTCGTGCCAAGCTACCAAGGGGGTGAGCAGGGTTTTTTTTAGGAGAGCATCCCCCTTCCCTGGCTAGGAAGAAGGGTCCCTACTTGGACAAAGGTGCAAACATTTGCCAATTCGAGACCCCAATTTCTAACACACAGAAAACTTTGATACACGTGGCTGTACTTGCACAGTCATGACTGATATCACCGAAAGGAAAAATCTATAGACGCTGATTCTAGGAAATAGCATTTTGCCTGTAGATTTTAAAATGTAACCCCATTATTTCTGGGCAGCAATCATAAATTCAAATTCGCACTCACTAATTAACATTTGAAATGCATGAAGTCATTAGTGGGTTTGCAATTTGCACCCGGTTCTGAGTTGCAAACTTTGCAATAAGGGATAATGTGCAAACTGCATATGTTTGCACACGTTTTGATATGTGCAAACCGGCTCTGTGTAAAAACAAAAATATCCTGATTTGTATGAGGTTTTAACTGACAAAAGAAACAGAAGGGGAGCACGTGCATGGGACAGAATTTGCTCAGACCTGTAATCGCACTTCGGACACAACTGTGAGTTTGCATGGGATTAGCAACCCAAGAGTTTGAGAGTGTACAATTTCCAGAACTGCGCCGTCCTGGTTTCATTACATGCTGGTTTTAAGGGATTTTCCGTGGGCTAGTCAAAGAGGCCCTTCTTTCTTTACAACTTTCCATAGTTTGCAGCTTTCCTTCTGGTGATCTTTAGCTCTGATCCCTCAGGTTGCATTATATTGACCCATGTTGACGTTCCAGTGCTTTTATTCTCTCACCTGTGCAGCACCTGCTGGGGGATCAAGTCCGATTTCATGTCCTAGAAGTAATTGAAACCGCCCTCTGCTGCTGGTATTTGTAATTTCAGCAGCGGGATCTTATTATGGTTCCCTTTCATAAGGTTTCTCAGCAGGCTGCTCCTAGGGCTTTTTGCTGTCTGACATCATGTCCCTATAAATTTCTTTTTACTTTCCCTTTTTAGTGGAAACATCCTTCTTTGATTATATATTTTTTTTACAGTGGTACATTTTTGCTCTGCCTGTTCTTGTGTGCTTTGCTTTTGTGAGATGAGGGATACAAAAAAATAATGGGTGGAACGTTTGACTTAATCTCAGCCACTGGTAATTACTCGGGGCGCTTCCAAGTCCAGCACTTTTTTGCCCACCGCGGCATTTCAGACCCATACGCATATCAGCCTTGGTCAAGTTCCAGTAGGAACAGTCCACACAAACTGCCCATTTGAACCAGAACACAAGCAACTCCAAACCAGTTTCGGCCTATTTAGGTGCCATCAGTAGAATGCATCTTGGGTCCAGTGGGACACCCATCTCACATAGGGCTGCACACTGAGGACTACAAAGAGTGATTGATAAACTCCTTGAATTAATCTCAGACACTGGTAATTAACCCCTTGCGTGCTGATGACGGCCCCCTCCGTCATGCATCACAGTGCTCGTGTGCTGATGACGGCTGGGGGCCGTCGTGAACCCGCCCACTCTTCGAAACGGCTGCACAGGCGCAGAATCGCGCCCGCGCCCAAGGTGTTAATTCGGGACTGCATCCCAGTTCGTCGTTTTTTCACCTACGATGCTACCTCAGACAGGAACCAGCCACACGCAAATCCGTCTTGATCCTGGTCCAATAGGAACAGTCCAGCCCAAACTGTCCGGCAAGGTTCCTTCTGAACCAGAACGCGAGCAACCCAAGACCACTTTTGACATGATCCACTGCCTGCTCAAGTTTTTTTACCAGCACTATCAATAAAGTTATTTATATCACTTCCAGTTTCACTTGACACAATTTAAATATACATTCACATCTGCACTATTCTCTCACCTGTATTATCAGAGGGCTTTTGTATTCCTTAGGGCACATTATCAGCTGCCTACAAGTATGCCAAGAAGCAGTTGATAATATTAGTAACTTGCACTTTGATGTCATTTAGGCAGATCAGAACTGGGAACCTTGTTTTATGATGCTAAATTGTGTTGTAGAAGTCATGTAGGGGCATTTACATGGTAAAAGTGATGCAAGTTAGATCTGAGATTTAAAGTGGTGTGTGGATGGAGGTATCAGCTTTTGTGCACAGTACAGATAAGGAAGCGGTGGGTTTTGAGATGGTTCTGAGAGTGCCGAAAGGAGGCGAGTCTTAGGTTAAGGGCACGCCTTTTCACCATCTTATCAGAGAATACGAGGTCTGCGTCCACTCTTTGTGACATAAATAATCTGTCAGCTGTGTGGATGTGGGGCATTTTGAGCTTGCCTTCCAGGCACCTAAGTTGCTTTGTTGGAAGACTTTGTAGACCAATCATCACGTTCTGCCAAGGTTCCTGCTAGAAAAATGAGTCACTGTAGTCAGTGGCGCAGCTTAGGCGTGGCCAGAAGGGCAGTTGCCCCGGGCGCAAAAGTCTTAGAGGCACACATTTTTTAAAGAAAAGTGGAAGGATACTTGGCCTTGCCCTGGGCACTGGCAACCCACGCTACGCCGCTGACTGTAGTTGTTTGAAGGAAGGAGCTATATGTTTGAGTTTCCCTTGGTTGCTGAACAGCTGGATTGCTGAGTGTAGTCAAATATTAAGGGCAGTTAGGTGTTGCCCCTGAAGTACAAAGACCTGAATTTTGGAGCAGGAGTTGATTGGAGGGAGGAAGAGCTTGAGTAGAATGCAATGAACTGCAAACATGCACCCTGGGCTCTTTAGCATGGTTCCTTCCACGCCAGACACGGTAGATGGAGAGAGGAGAGTTGGTTCAATGATTTACAGGGTTGCACTGTAAGATCTCTCCTCTCGATTCACCCCCACTGATACAAAGTGGCTGGTGGACTGCTATCAGAGGCAATATTCTGAGACTACTCCATGGAAAAGAGGGTTCAAACTAGGGACTGCAAATTAGAATTCCATCCACAAAGTTTGCAAACCTCGCACATTTGCATTCAGAAACAAGCATTTGCAGCTATTTTAAATTCTTTTGAGAGGATTGCCACACACAAAATTTTCCACAAGATAGGCTCTTGATACATTTCAGCTTCATCAGCCTCGGAGAGGTGACAACGTTTTAACAAGCATTGGGAAAGCCAACATGTCTCACCTTTTGGACCTTTTGGGGTGGCAATAGTTATAGGCATGCTACACAGCATCCCAGCTCCATTATTTTGAAGGGGCTCCAGCCTGTTTGCCTACATATCGACTCAAGTTTTTTCCTCATTTTGTTTAATGTTGCTATTTGGATTGGTTAAAGAAAAACGTTATACGAGCAGGTAGGGGGAAGGAACACAGGTGGGGTAACACATGCAGGTAGGGTAAAGAACACAGGTAAGGTAAGGTAAAACTTTATTTGCGTAGTTACTTAAAACCATTGCAATGCATACAAATATACAACCATAGTAAAAAGACATTTCTGTGTCATTACAGTTTTAATGTCCCGGCTAATTTTGTCTTTACTGCCTGTGGAAAGATGCAGTCCGCTGTGGAATTTATCCAGTAATAAGGGTAAAGAACACAGGTGGGGAAAGCAGCATGAAGGGCAGAATGACCGAGGGTGAGGAAGCAACAGCAAGAAGGGGGATGCAACGCGGAGGACAGGTGTAAGCAACAGAGGCATGTGATGGGGGAGCAACATGGACAGCACAAGTGGGGGGAAGCAGCATGGAGGGCACCTGGAGGGAAGCTAACAGAGACAGAGCAATGTGGAGGGGTGGTGGAATCTACTGAACATGAGAACCCAGCCTACAGTTAAAGGAGGTGTATATAAATGAAAGCATAGTTGTGTTTTTATAATGCTATGAAAAGACCTATGCTTGGAGAAGCGGGAAAACACAGAGAAACGGAGGAAACACATGCAAGCTCCTGGGGTGGTTTTAGAAAAGAAAAAAAGAGTCCCTGAAAAGCAGACACATTTGGAAGTATAAAACTTCCAAATCTGCCTGCTTTTCAGGAACTCTTTTTGCTGAGATGGTGAACAGGCTATGCTCCAGGGGAGTGGCGAAGACTAGATGGAAGGGCTAATAAATAAAACCATTGGTTAGAGAGCAAGAAAATAAAAGTGACCAAAACAAAAAAGCCAACTGAAAGCACTGGGCGGAGTTGGTTTCCAGAACCGCTATTAACATGCTCCAAAAAGTAGATTGCAACAAAAGGTAGACTTCGACCTAAAAAACAAAGATGGCAAAAAAAAATGGCTTAAAACCTCTAGTAGACTGTGAAGCAAGTTCAGTTTCTTTTGTCTTTTTTGTAAAATCGTTGGGATTTTATCTACATCAGAACTTAAACCTGAAAGCTGCTACGATAAATCTGTGCACCTTTCAGTTAAAAGAGCTCAATGCACTCAAACCAGGGCCAGACTAGCTGTAGCAGGCACCGGGTTGCTAGGGTGGTGGTCTGTTTTGGACCCTCAGGTGCCGATTTTTTTACCAGGCCGGTTTTGCAGCATATCTGCAATATCGGCCCCCTGTAACAAAAGCAACTGCAGTGTTTTCCATGCCCCTCGTCCCCCCTACCCCGTCCTGTGGCTGGTCCGACTCAATTACCAGGGCTGGTTTGAGTTCCCAGGCCGACCCTGACTCAAACTGAGATTAATCGCACAGGTGGGCTGAAGGCAAGATAATCAGCGCTTAATTTTTAAACTAATAAGTGCCGGGGCCTTGACCAGGAGGCCACTGCAGCTTGCACCTAAGTGCATTTTTCAAAATGTCATGTTGCATGCACACATGCCCTTGGGGCATGTGTGTGCGCAACATGGGTGTACATCACAATTTTAGGGGTGTAACAGGGTGTCCTTCTGACACCCTTGCACCCTTGAAATTGCATGCGCAATTTGCGAGTACCTATTGGTACTCGTAAATTGGGCATGCAATCTCCCATTCATTCCTATGGGCCTACAGGCCCATAGGAATGAATGGGGAGCTATTCCTTAATTGTGCCTCGCAAATTGCGAGTCACAATTGAGGATTGTTTAGGTATCGCTATTTTTATAGTGATTCCGACATGTATATGCTTTTGCTAGTCCCTAATTGCGATTCCTTAATAATCGCAATTAACCACATCGATGCTGATGACGGAACCGCTCCGTCATCAGACGCGGTGGTGCTGTGCTGATGACGGAGCGGTTCCGTCATGGCCCGCCCGACGCGCCTGCGTGGCACGGATTCCGCGCCTGCGCTGGGCATTCATTTGAGCGGGCGGGGCCATGACGGAACGGTTCCGTCACCAGCGTGTGAGTGCCGCACTGCCCCCCCGCCCCCTTAGAGCTGTGGCAGAATAGCCGCCGCAGCAAAGGAGTTAAGGACTCAAAAAATCCTACCTTAATGCATGTGCCCCATAGAGTCTTGTGGCATATACTGTTCTTTTTGCTGTGAGTCCTGTACTTGTTTACTGCATATGTATTGTTTATTAATTTTACTAATATTTGGTAATGTTTCTAGAAAAAAACAGATTGAGGCAAGCATGGGTTTTTAATAATCAAAAATCGAAAATACAACTACAATTAAAACATGACACATATTAAAATTTGGGCCCATGGGGTGTGGCCTCCAATCGTTAAACTCTGATTTCCTAAAAAGCACTAATATGGATTATCAAATTATTTAATTTCTCCTGCTGACAAAATGTTTGAAAACGTGGTACTGTTCACGAACCAGCAGCTCGAAAAAAAGCACTGTTTTTAAGAACGGCTATTCTATTTATGACATGGGTGACGGCTGTCAAATATGAGAGAGGAGACTGTTCATAAGTGGCCTCACTATTTACAAAACATGAGCTAACATTTTGATGCATCATTCAGCTGTATAATTAGTCTGAGCATAAAAAAATCCTAATTCTGCTCAAGTGTTTGTCCTCTCACATCTGGAGACAGCCCAGTGGAAGATATTTCACAAGTTGCTTCTCTTCTGGGTTTAGCACTTTCCCCAGAGACGGAATTATTTTCCATTACGACTCTGCTCTAAATTAGGCCAGATTCCCGAGTGCAGCTTTGGAAACTGGAGCACGAAAATAGTGCCTTCAGGGAAAGGCTTAGTAGTGGGTAGCCTCGCCCTGGTCTATTCCAGAATTGCTGAGTGTGGGAATGAATACAACTCTGGAAAAATAACAACACTGGCAGCAGGGACTTAGCTTCTATTAGTGCAGCAGGTGCAGTGGCACTGGTTCACGGAGCCCTGGTGGACCCATTGAACCTTGATTATTTCTGTATCTCAATTAAAAGAGTGCCTTGGGGCATGTTTCCTTCCTTGCACTCAGGCCAATGACACACTGGCTACAACATTGCCTGGTAGCAAAATACAAATTTTACTTAACCCCTTTGCTGCGGCGGCAATTCCGCCGCAGCGCTAGGGGGAGGGGGGCCGAGCGGCGCTCACATGCTCTTGACGGAACCGCTCCGTCACGAGCCTCGGTTGAGCTGTGCTCATGACGGAGCGGTTCCGTCATGGCCCCGCCCACTCAATGGAACGTCTAGCGCAGGCACGGAATTTGCGCCGCGCAGGGTCGCCGAGCAGGCCATGACAGAACCGCTCCATCATGAGCACAGCTCAACCGATGCTCGTGACGGAGCAGTTCCATCATGAGCATGGAAGGAGTTAAGGAAAGAAACTCAATTAGGAAGCACATATACAAAGGTTGATCCATATTTATCAAGGTTTTGCATCACCCTTGTGCCACAGAAGGGGACGCATCTTTGGCGCAAAACCTTAATGAGATTGATCAAGCCACATAGGACATCCTTTCATGACCTTGCGTGGCTTGATAAATCTAGAGTAACGCAAGGCTGTGCAAAACGCTGCCTTGCGTAACTTTGCGACAGTGAGGCATGTTATGGGTGGAGTGTCAGTGTTCCCACGTATCCAACCATGCATTCTCACACTTTCACAGATTTACCAACACTGATAGACCTGGGAATGCATCAGAATTGTACGCCTCCCCACCAGAGGTGCAACGAGGAGAAATATCTTTATTTCTCCTTGTTGTTTCCTCTTTCTGCTGCACACTTAGAAAGAGGAAAATGCTTCTGAAGATTGTTTTTGTGCTGGAAGGTACCCCTTCTTGCACAAAACAATCCTTCCCACAATGCAGGCACCCTTCCACAGTAATGCATTGTGCCTGCATTGGTGCTAGGTAGTAGGTTGTGTGTAGGCAGAGAGTAGGAATGCTCCACATAATATGCCCATTCCTGACCTCTCCCTTTCAGGCAGAGGCATTGACCTGCTAGTGGGAGCCAATTACTTATGTCAGTACTTGTGGGGGTTCAGAGTCTTTTATTTGAGTGGGTCACAAAACTTTGGCTGATTTATTCACCACAAATATGGTAGTAGAGCTACATCAAGGATTGAAAAATGGCAGTTTAGGTAACAAGAAATATCTTGCTGCATTGAGTACACACCTGGAATACACACTATAAAGGACGATTTTCTTTCGACTTTGAAGGATTCGACTAATGGTGTGGTCATGGATGATGAAGAAACTGTAGTGAGTGAACTGTCAGTGATTACTATGGCGCCTATTTCAGAAAAGGAGCGGATTGTGGTTATGGAACAGGATATGGCTTTGCAGATGGTTATTGATTTTAAGAATGAGGACTGGCCAAATTATAAAATATCTGATGCTGATGTGGATAGTTTTTGTCATGTTGCTTCAGAATTATCAAGTATCAAAGGATTGCTTTGTAGGTTGGACAACTTAGTTGTGCCAGTATTCATGGGATCAAGAATTGAGGAATTGGTCCACGAGGGACATATTGGAATGTGAGCAATGAAGAGGGGAAAGAGGAAACTCTTTTGGTGGATGCGATTGGGTAAGCAAGTCGATCAATTTGAAACGCAGTGTCAGTACAGTGCTGTCAGTGAAAAAAACACAAGCTACTGTTCCCAGTCCTGCGAGTTTTGTTTGTGTGGTAGATGGAGCTTGGTCCAAACTGACAGCTAATATAATTGGGCCTTTAAATGTGCTCAGCCAAGTGAAGTATGGATTTGTAGTAACAGATTACTACTCTAGATGACACGATGTTTGTGAGCATCATATTTACTACCAAAGTAAAAGAGGAATTGGAGAAATTATTTTTCCGAGAAGGCATGTCAGAAGAAAATTATTACTGGCAATGGAACACAGTTTATTTCTAATGAGGTCGAAGTTTTTATTAAAGACATGAGCATTAAACATGTGTTTACCTCATTGTACCATCCTAGAAACAATGGCCTTGTGGAAAGGTGCAATAGAGTAATAAAGGAAAATATTCAGTTGTCTCTTGTAGGAGAACTGGGCTGGTTGCAAGTGCTTACAAATTATTATAGGCTATTTGCACCAATCCTATTGAGAATAGGATGGTTTCTCCTTTTATTCTGTTAAAGGGGAGGTTACCAGGTTCAAATATAAATAGATTGTGGGTGGAGAATAAACGTCCACCTGATGATTTGTTACAAAAGGAAGGCTCAAGAGAGATATGATAATGGTGGTTGTGGTCGGTCGAAGGTGAAGGTAAAGGAAGGAGATACAGTGAGAATCAAGAAACCTTTCAAGAGTGGTATGGGAGGTTCTTGGTTCTCTAAGCCCAAAAGAGTGGTTGAAGTGCATGAACATGCTGTAAGTTAGGATTATGGGAACTGTTGGAACAAGGAAAGAGTGGCAAAGGTGCATGGTGAATGTCTTGAACAAGAATCTTGTCAGGATGCAGCACTACCCAACACTCTATTGGAAACTCCTAAAAGTTTGTCAAGGAAACGGTCCCTTCCAGCAAGGTTCAGGGACTGTGTGTTAAGGAATTTAATTATTTTCTCTCTTTCTTCTTTCCTGTTTTTATGTTGTTCTCATTTTTGGATGTTGTGTTCAAGTTCAAAAAGGGGGTAGATGTGCTGATTCTTGTAGAACTGAGTGATGTAATAACTAGCTATGACGTGTTGCTTAGAAACATTGGTTAAGAATGTTATGTTTTGAATGTGCTGGGGTAGTTACTGTGATTCTGTTTCCCTGCCAGTAACACTTACAGATGCTGTAAGTAAAACGGAGGTTCTTACCAGGAATCGTCTCAGTAGCATATTTTCAGAAGCAATTCAATTATAAGCAAGCAAATAAGTAACAATAAATTCAAGTGCGGGGAGCCCAATTTTTGGTAGTCTCGCAAAAGGTCTTATGCAAACAAACACTAGGCCCACAAAAGGTATTTCCCTACCAGACAACTTGGGATGTGTGGTAGGCAACCCATAAGTAAAAAGATGAAAAGCCATTGAATAAGAAGTAAGAAAAAATGTTTAACAAGAAAGCAGACCAGTGGTAAGCAAAGAACAGACCCAAAGCCCACTCTAAGTATTGGTATTGCGCGCTATAATTTGACAACAGCTGCACGTAGGCGAGACTTAAAAACATTTAAGCCCTAAAATTAAATATGTACCTTTTCAATGACCACAGACATTTATTATGTCTAAGATATGTCTTTCATGTGAGTGGCCGACGACAGAGCGCACATCGTTAAAATAAAACACCCTGGTTAACAAACCACCTCATTTTGCCAGTGGATTTCCAATGGCGGCAAATGCCCAGTCTCAAAATATTTGCACATTACCGTCACATCCAAGTTCAACTATTCTACAAATGTCCCCGTGCCTCATCAAAGGCTCTCTCCTGAGGCTCTGCGGCCTTGGCGGGAGAATGTGAAGGGTGGCAGGTGCTCTTGTAAAAATATCACAAAAGAAATCCGCGCTCTCCATCACAGGGGGACGCTTTCTTTTGCGTTTGTTTGATGTCCAGTTCTGAACAAACCTTGTCAAGTCGAGGCAGCCAGGACCCTGTAACTGTTTCAGTGCCAATGACTGAGGCCATACAAATAGCGTGTTCATTCAAAAACCCACACGACATGTTCCCTTTTATTAAAAGTATATGTATCTGAGATAGGTATCTACGAGTGTTCCTATCAGTGATGTCCTCTGGCAAACAGGAGCAACGTGGTTTGCAGAGGAGCTAGTTTTGATGTACAGTGCACCAACACTGGCTGTGAAAGTTTTGCAGCTTCTTTGTAAAGAACGTCCTGTTTTTTGGCAGAGAAAAGGAGCCTTTCTTAGGACACAGTGTGAACTAGCGGGACAGCCCAGGATGAACACAGTCGGTTCTCCTATTTCCACAGCCAGATAGTACAGCTGCTGTTCAAGAAGCCTGGGGTTTGTTTAGTGACGTGCACTCCTGTCAGCCAGCTGTGACGCAGCGTGGCAGCCTTTCTTCGCTGTGATGCGCGCGACATCCATAGAAGCATCTCCAGCTCTGTTCTCCGTCCAAGTCCAACGCGGGACTTTAAGAAGGGGGGAGGGGGCTCATTATGCAGGCCTCAGAAGCCGGGTAGGGCGGCTGCTCAGCGGGTTATGTGCATGCTGCGGAAATCTGCCCAATGAGCAGCCTTCCGTCCTTCTAAAGAATGTTAATAATTATTACCTTCATTATTGAAGCGCCTATTCTCTGAAATGAGGGTGCGTGTTTTCTCAAACCACCAGACAAATGGTTCAGAGGTATTTGGAAGGAACCCGCTTAATTGAAAAGTCTCGCGCGCCTTTTTACAAATCTGTGTCTCTACCTTTTCCTGTTTGATTTCCTATTTATAAACCCTGATATACATTTCGCTTTTTTTGGTTAACTGCGAAGCTCTCTGATCGACTGTTTCTGCGAGAGACTGAGAGAGGACACATACCGGTGAGCTGAGGCCGGCGAAGGCGCGAGAAACAACAGGCAGGGCACACGGAGCGAGCAGATGTCTGAGCACTACAGCGGAAACGAGGCGTGGAGTGAACAAATGTCGACAATCATGGATGAGACCCCTCCCTCCCCTGATTAATAAAGAGACCGAACATGTCACCTCCCGTGATTCGACCTGAACATTACTTCACACCATTACCGTAACCTCGTTCTTAAGTCAAAATTGGCCAGGACTGGACTTAGAAAAGTGAACTAACCTATCGAAGTTGGCAGAATAATGGTGTCAGGTCGAAGTAACCATGCGGCAGGGAAGTAAAGGTCATACCGAAGTAAAGATCAGACTGAAGTAGTACTGTGGGAATGTAGCGGTCACAATGAGGTAATGGAATGGAGGAAGTAAATTGCCATGTCGAAATAATAGTGTTAGAAGTAGAGGCCAGACCAAAGTAATGTGGGGAAGTAAAGTTCAGACCAAAGCAATGCTGCAGCAAAATAATGGTCGGGTCGAAGTAAGGCTATGGGAAGTAAAGGTCAGACATAATTAAAGATGGGAGGGAGCAATGGCCAATAGAATGTATGGTTTGCGAAAGTGATAGCCAGACAGCAGTAATGGCGTGGAGAAGTAATGGCCAGACCAAAGTAATGATATGGGGTTGTAATGGTCAAATTGAATAAATGATTAGGTAGTGGTGCAAACATTCTCATATATTCCCCCGTACGCCCCTGTCGCACTCCTTGTACATTTATTCTTGGAAACAATGAACAACTAGGCATGGTCCTGCACCACAGGCAGCCCTGCAGTGTTATTATTGCACATTAACGGGTGCGGCAGAGGTGCATGGTGCCAACCGTGCAATGCCAGCAAACCTGAAGCATTTACAATGTCTTCTATACAACATGGCTTAGCAGAGGTGCAGCAAGCAGACTGAATGGGAGCAGAGACACCTACAATGTGCTACCTTAAGTACTAATAACAGGAGAGGGCCACACAGTAGGAGGCCCAGTGTCACAGCAGACTTTCAGGCTATCCATATGAATTCATTTACAAACATTCCACACTGGAATCATTACAGTCAGTGGTTTCAGGGAAATCTGCCCTGAGTTCGGGCCTCTGGACCGGTGCTGGCCATCTCTGGTTTATAAAATGCATGTGACAAACTATTGCCTCTCAGTTCTTGAGTGATTGGCTCTGCTGAGGCCAAACTGAGTGCTACTCATTGTATCATTTAATGAGTAGATATGCCCATTCAAAGAGGATGTTTCCGGGACTCAAGAGGCAGAGACAGAAAAAGCACCCGCAACAGGAGCAGGCCGATACGCCCTCAGCACGCCCGAAAAGGCTCTATCTTCCAGCCTCAAAGGTACTTAAAGCCCTTTGATAATCTAGAATAATTATTCTATGACCAAGACCTAAAAAGGTCCATACACCCCCTTCCTTTTCTCACTCTCTATTCCTTTAATAGAGACACTAGGTCCTGAAGAAAGCCAACCTGACCCTCTGGGTTATCTGCGGCTGAAACATGTCGACCTTACTTTGGACATAACCCAGTGCGGAAGCCCCATTACTCAGCTTCCTATGCATGCAATGTTTTTTTAAGCAGGTTCTGAGGTTCCGTGACAATTGTAAGTGGTGTTTCCGACTCGTACGAATATGGTCGAGTCTAGTATCTATGAACCGCAAATGACGAGTTTAGCAAGTGTGCGCAGTTTCGCTGTGCTAACTTAAACCGTTTGTTTGTTACGTGGGCTTTTCATCTGTACCCACGGGTTCCATCTTAGATACGGCATCCATTTTGTCTCTTGCCCTCAAGTAGTCAGCGAACGGACGCTGTCCGCTTCGCGACCCTGGGACTCCCAAGATATTTGCGGAAGACACATGTCCTTTGAAAGTGTCTTTATGACGAGGGGGTTGCTACTGTAAGGCAGGTGGCGCCGCTGAGAGGCTCATCTTGCCGCACGGGCTTATTGTCTCAGCCGTGCATCTCATTAGGCACGTCCCTTTGATGCCTGTATCTCGTGCTTCCCGACACCTTCCCTTTTACACCCTTTCCGATCCCCCCCACTATCTCCGTCTTCCTCTGCACCTGTCTTCGTTCCTGTTTCGATCTACTTGATTGCTGATTGGAATTTGCTAATGGTGAGAAGATGGGTTTTTACAGTTGGGAACCGCCAAAT
Organism: Lissotriton vulgaris; assembly: GCF_964263255.1. Lineage (NCBI taxonomy): Eukaryota > Metazoa > Chordata > Amphibia > Caudata > Salamandridae > Lissotriton > Lissotriton vulgaris. Next base: position 1,531,166,322 of record NC_141689.1, on the reverse strand, counting down.
GTTTCCGCACTTATGTTCCGGACCTTGCATGTTTGAAAGCGACCAAAACGACCCCTCTGGGAGCTAGATGTGGGAACTGAGTTGTAAACCTTTGTGTTCAATGTTAGCCTATGGGTAAAAACTGTATAAAAGGAGCGATCCACATAACCAATTGGAAGCAGTCTCCCCGAACTACACTCGATGTACTTCCTGTGACTTCTGTGTTCCCTGCAGTAAATAAACCTTGACTCTTTGACGCCGAAGGAAGTGTCCCGTGTCTCTGTGACTTGTACGCCGGAACAGGTTACCCACGAAGGTTTCAGGTGTTGTGCCCTGGCACCGCTGGGTCCAAAAGAACCCAGTCCTTCAGTTGGCGCCCAACGTGGGGCTGCATCAGTGGTACCGGTCCAAGCCCGACGATCGTGAGGAACTTCGTGTGAAATCTCCGAGGGAAGGTGCACCCCGCTTCATCGATCCTGTTGTCGACATAAGTGGCCCGAAGACTTTTCCCGCGAAGATTCCCGCCTCCTGACGGCTGCGACGGACTGCTGCCCTGACTGTAGACCTGTTTTGGCGCCTGGCGTAGACCTTGGTATAGCGAGACGATAGACGGGCCTTCCTGAGGACGCCATTGATCTTTGAGTTAAGTATTTGTGGGTCGCTCCCAGAATCCTTGGTTGTAAACACTTTAGCGAGTGTTTTTGTTGTAGACACTTCAGCGAGTGTCTTTGTTGTAAACACTAGTGGCTTTTGTTGTACACGCTGTGTGAGTGTTTTTGTCGGTGACACTTTGCTAGCGTACTTTGTTGTTGTACTTGTTTGACGACTGCAGCCGCCAAAGACCGAGGGTTTTGTTCTTGCTGGGACTTGGTAAATCCCGTAACCCTTGAAGTTTGTGAAACTCGGCTAGTGTGCAAGATGCCTGGTCGCAGTACTTTGTTTAGTTGTTGTAGACCTTGTGGTGCGGATTCTCTGCTGGAGGACTCGTGTCCGATACCTCCGGTTGGAACTCCTACTTATGACTTATATAGCAAACATGGGCTAGGCCCGATTGCTTTTAACGATTATTGGATAAAATATACAAAGAAAGACGGCGATCTTCGTTGGCCACCTCACGGTAGCTTCGAAGCGTCGATCTTAGATAATTTGGAAATAAAGTTGTTCGAACGTAAATCTAGGCCGGCCATGTTTGATGCCTTTCGGTTGTGGCGTAAAGAAGCCCGACAGAAAGAGATCAGACAGAATAAACGTAGTGAGCGAGATAATGTTGCTACCATTGTGAAGAAAGCTGAGCAGTTTCAGCGTGATAAGGAGGATAAGGATAAGGAAGTGTTTGAGAGGTTGCAACGTATGACCATAGATAAATGTTATCCTGCTTTGCCTACGGAGTCGGATAAGAAGGAAGAGGCAGTTGAGGATCCTTTAATGTCTTATCTTATGAAGTCGCCACCTCCGTACGTACAGGGTACCGCAGCTCCTGTGGTCCCTGCCGTACCTGTTCTTTCACCAGTTATTCCTCCACCCGTTCCTCAACCTGCACCCGCTCTTCCGACTGTTCCTGCTCCTGTGCCTGTTTCTATTCCTACTGCTCCTCCGCTTCCACATACTCCTACTCACGCTACTGCTCCTGTGTTGTTAACCCCTGTTATTGCTAACGTTTCTACTCCTCCTCTTGTTAGTCCTGTGTCTTACTCTTGTCCCTCTACTCGTAACCGTAGTTCTCCCATTGCGACAAATTTTTTCCAGTCGCTCGGACCTGTTTTTGGGTCCGCTGGTTCTGATGGTCCACCACAGAGACGTAGTCAGCTTCCCGGTAATAGGGAACGCGCTGCGCTATACAATATGGCGATGGGTTGGATGGACAATCCGCAAAGAAATCCACCCCGAGTTGTTCTTGAAACATTTAGTCAATTCAACATACCGACTCAGAGATATGTGTTTGACGAAATGTGTAAACTCCTACATGATCAGATAGCGGCTGTTGCGCCTGACGAGGTGCTAACCGCCCTGTCTAATCTTCGGCTTCAGTTCGCAACTGGACTGATAGTCGATACTAATGTCCGACGAGCTATTGAGCAGTTGCTGTCTTATCGCCTTGCTCCTATTCCTCACGCACTGTTTGTTGAGGATCTTGAACGCCAACAAGCTGAGTCTGGCCAATACCCTATGCGTGAAGTCCCGCCGGTTTGGGTACCTGCTGATAATACTGATGTTAATAACATAATAGCGGCACATTTCCAGAGAGTATGGATACATCTCCCATGGAAACGATCGGAAGTGCTTCAGGTGAAACAAACTTTGCCCGATCCTCGCAAAAATCCTGCGGGGTATTACAAAGAATTATCGCAGCTTGTGGATGCAACGGTAATGAATCTTGCCGATATTGACATGTTGTTTGGCAATGTCGTACCGCAACCGGTATGGGCCAAGATTCGTCATCAAGATCACACAAATGAATTAGGTGGTGATTGGGCTGCCATTACAGCGGCAGACGCTGGACAAGCGGCTGCTACTAAACCCGATCAGTTGATTGCACTTCTTCCTCAGCGAATCATTACACTAATGAAAACGCTTATGCCAGCTATGAAGGTAAATTGGGACAAGTTGTCAGCCTGTAAGCAAAAGAAAGATGAGAGTGTTTCAGATTTCTTTACGAGGTTTGAGGAAACATTTGTTGATCATAGTGGACAGGATATGGGTACTGAGGGTGGACAACGGCTGTTTGTGGATAAATTTGTATCGAACTTATTGCCCGATTTGTGCAATAAATTGAAGAATTCAGAGAGTGCGTGGGCCGTTTCTACCTCAGCTCAGATTCTGGCTACGGCACAATACTATGAAAATAGAGAGAAAGAAGAAAATGACCGAGCTGATAAAAAGACAAAAGAGCTGAAAACTAAAGTGTTGTTACAACAAGCATATCCGCCGCGTTCTAATCAGAATGCGTCTCAGCAGAATAGATCACAGTCGCAATCGAATCGATCGCAGTCGCGTAATGATTCCTCTTTTAACAGATCTTCGTTGGGGTACAATCAATGTGCTTATTGTAGACAGGAGGGACACATTAAATTTGATTGTCCTGCTTTAAATGATCGTAATAGTGGTAATTCGTCTAGAGGAGGCCGTGGTGGTTCACAGAATGCTTCACGTGGTAGAGGTCGTGGTGCTCAGAACGACCGTTCTGACAACTCATCAAATTCTAATAACTGTTTCGACCAACGTGGATCATCGCAAGGACGATCTGCGCAGTACAATGTAGACGATTATTACGTCGATCAGGGAACTGACGACAGTAATTACTAGGACAGCCAAAGACAAGGAGAGGGAGTGGTATCAGTTCCGGTTGATCAGAGAGGGCCTTACGTCGCAGTTGCTACATCGGGCGTCGTTGAGCCTTTTCTGTTGGACACTGGTGCAGCGAAAAGTTCCATTATGCATTCGAAACTCCCTGGCGCACCTTTGTCTGGCTTAACAAATGTATCCGTTGGTTTCTCTGGCGCCCCCGTTAGCAATCCAGTTTCACGCCCTTTGCCCCTTAAAATTGGGCCTCGTGAGCTCGAAGCTCCGTTGATTTTAACCACTGGTTGTGGTGAAAATCTTTTGGGTCTGGATTTGCTTAAACGCTTGTATGCAACTTTGTATTGTTCTCCTGTGGGTGTAAAGCTTACGTTTGGGGAGAAAGTAGTCTCTCCCATGTATTTGTCCCTCGATAAGCTTCCACCGGAATTGGATTCTCTTCCTGCGTCTTTGTGGGCAACGGGTCCAAACGATGTGGGCCTACTTGATATCTCCCCTTATGTTGTTCAGTTGAAATCGAATGTGCGGTTGCCACGTATTCCCCAATACCGTATCTCCCTTGATGGTGAACGAGCTTTGTTAGCGATCATCTATGATTTGATCGAGAAAGATGTTATTGAGGAGACTCGGGGAAACGTGTGCAATAGCCCTGTGCTGCCCATTCTTAAACGTACTGATCCTACCAAACCGCCTGTTTATCGTTTTGTTATCGATTTACGGGAGGTGAATAAAATTGTGGTCCCTCAATTCCCTGTTGTGCCTGACATCACGGCGCTACTGACTCTGATTCCAGCTACTGCATCATGGTTTTCGGTGATTGATTTGAAAAATGCCTTTTTCAGCATCCCGATCGCCGAAGAGAGCAGGGACCTTTTCGGTTTCTCTCTTGGTGGACGTAGCTTCCGGTTCAAACGCGCTCCTCAAGGCTACTGTGAAAGTCCGTCGATTTACAGTCAAGCCTTGAAGGGACAACTGGATGCGTTTAGGTTGCCGGTTGGTGCGGCCTTAATTCAATATGTCGACGACTTATTGGTGGCTGCTGATACTCAGGCCATTTGCAAAGTTGCTACGGTGTCGTTGCTGCAACATCTCTGTGAGTTAAATCACAAGGTGTCACCTTCTAAACTCCAATATTGTTGTCAAGAAGTAACCTATCTAGGTCACTTATTGTCAAAGGAGGGAAGGAGATTGACCCCAGAGAGAATTGCGGCGATTGCGCGAATGGCTGTGCCACAAACCCAAAGAGATGTGCGTGCCTTTCTAGGTATCACGTCGTACTGTAGGCAGTGGATTCCAAATTTTTCATTGCTAGCGAAACCATTGGTGGCTCTTACGTGCAAGGATGTTTCAACTCCTTTACCATGGACGGAAGAATGTCAGAAAAGTTTTTCTGAATTACGTGATTCATTGTGTTCGGCTCCTGTGTTAGGTACCCCTGATTACAGTAAACCGTTCACGTTATATGTTCACGAGAGAGAAGGCTGTGCGTTGAGTGTCTTAACGCAACCTTTTGGTGGTAAGCAACGTCCATGTGCATATTTTTCCTTGACCTTAGACCCGGTAGCTAGAGCATTGCCGAGTTGTTTGAGAGCAACTGCGGCAGCTGCGGTCTCCATCCGACAATCAGCAGGATTGGTCATGGATAATATGCTTACGGTGATGGTTCCGCACGCAGTCGACACTCTTTTGAATCGAACGAAAACTCAGCACTTGACGAGTGCGAGGTTGTCTGGGTACGAATTGACGCTCTTGGCAAGCCACATTCAAATAAAACGTTGTAATGTCCTAAATCCGGCAACTTTGTTACCGATTAGTGCAGAGTCAGATCAAGTAACAGAACATGACTGCTACTTGCGTACAGAAGAGGAAACAAAAGGTCGAGTGGACCTTAAAAACACCCCATTGGAAGACCCTGACGGCACTTTGTACGTGGATGGGTCATGTTTTAAATTGCCGAATGGTGATGTGACTACTGCTTATGCTGTTGTGACGTTGAATACTGTTGTTGAGACTGCGAGGTTGAATCAGAATTCTGCCCAAGCTGCAGAGCTGATTGCTCTTACTAGAGCATGTGTATTAGCGAAAGGGAAACGTGTGAATGTGTACACCGATAGCCAGTACGCTTTCGGTGTAGCGCATAGCTTTGGACGATTGTGGCGAGAGCGTGGTTTCCTCACGTCACACGGCACGAAAATACAGCATGGCCAGCTTGTGAATGATCTTTTGGATGCATTGACTTTGCCTGCTCAAGTTGCGATTGTTAAGTGTAGTGCGCATCGTAAAGTGACGGATGATGTTGGTCGTGGTAACGCGTTTGCAGATGAGATTGCTAAGGAGACTGCCCGGAACCTTAGCACTCGAATGTATGTGACGAGTTCGGTTAGGTGGCCTACAGAATCAAGTATGTATGAGAATACCATAGAGAGCGTGAAAGCAATTCAGAATGAGGCCACCGAGACGGAAAAGATGAAGTGGAAAGAAAGTACGGGAAAGTTGGATGTGAATGGTTGTTGGATTGATTTGTCGGATCAGAAAAGATGGTTGTTGCCTGATGCGTATGTGCTGGCCGTTGTGACAATGGCACATGGGTTAGCACATATCAGCGCGAAAGGCATTTGCAAGTTGTTGTCGCCTGTGTGGAAGAATGATGCCATTACAAAGTGTGCTGAACGTCTGGTGAAGAATTGTATGGTGTGTATAATGTACAATCCTGGCAAAGGAACCCCAACTCCCCCTGGCAGTTTTGCTCCTCCTTCGTATCCCTTTGAGGTGATTCAATTGGACTTCATCCATATGGAGCGATGCAATAACTTGAAATATGTTTTGGTTGTGGTTTGCGCATTCTCCCGATGGATCGAGGCCTATCCCCTCAAAGACAATACTGCTTTGTCTACTGCGAAAATCCTACTGAAGGAATACTTCCCTCGGTATGGAATGCCTAGAGTCGTGTGGTCAGATAATGGAAGTGAGTTTGTTGGAAGTGTGATGAAGAATGTGTGTAAGGGCCTTGGAATTAATCAGAAATTCCATAGCGCTAATCATCCCCAGTCAGCTGGATTGGTTGAAGGGTACAATGGTACCCTTAAACTAAAATTAGCGAAGATTCAGGCTACGACTGGATTGTCTTGGCCCGACGCTTTGCCTCTAGCATTACTGTCAACTAGGGCGACTGTACACTCCCGAATAGGGCTTAGTCCCTATGAAATAGTGTTCGGCCGTCCTGCGAATGTGTGGGGGGTTCCTAGGCCAGGTATATTCGTTGATCTTGAGTATCCGATGTTGATTGATTACTTACATGACTTGACTGCTAAACTGAGGTTAATTCATCAACAGGTTTACGACGCCTTGCCGACGCAGACGGAGGGTCCAGGCCACCAGCTCCAGCCCGGTGATTGGGTAGTTACCCGTAACTTCTCACGCAAGAAGAATCTGGACCCCCGCTTTGTTGGACCTTTCCAGGTGCTCCTGGCCACGAGGACTGCCGTTCGTCTTGAGGGGCGGAAGAATTGGGTACATGCTACCCATTGCAAACGAGTCCCTATTCCTTTGCCGGCAGACCCATGGGTAAGGAAAGGCATTGCGTCAACAGAAACAGAAACATTGCCGGCGTTTGTACCTTTTAGCGACGCACAGCTTGTTGGTGAACACTCAGCGCAGCAGAAAGCCACTGTTGGAACATTGTCAGTAAAGGACTCAAGATCAAATCAACAAACTGATCAGCAGGACGCTGTCTCTTCAACGGATCCTCTGTTCGACGAGCAAACACGTCCCGGGAAACATCGATATTCTTTGCGTTCTCATACTAAGGACAAATAAAGTTTTTCTTGCTTTGCTGAAATTGATAACTGCAATATCCTCGTTTCCCCTGATCAACTTTGAACATTTCGTATCATTGAAACTTGTTTGTATATATATTAAGCTTCTTCCTTGAATTTTTTTTTCCTTCCACAGCTGAATTATTGTGCTAAATAAATACATATTGTGTATAGAGGGCCGTAGGGCCGCGCGCGTACTTCCTTCTGGACAGTAGGTCTTGACGCTAGGTTTAAGGCCGTCGGTTCCTAGGAACTCCTGGGGATTGACTATTGCTGCACAGAACGAAGTGCGTCAAGAAACGTTGCGGACGGTCGTAGGGAAATGGCATTTTCGAAGCTGAACGATTTGGAAGGAGCTCAGGCGTATAGAGTCAAACTGCAGAAACTCAGTCGTACTAAATGTTTTGTATTCCAATTGTTTGTATCGTTTTTAACTGCTTCTGCATTTTTGGCGGGTGGGGTGTATTACGCTATGTCTTACTTTTTACTTCCTACCCCTACTCCTACTCCTTACCCTAATCTTACCTTTACTGCTACTACTGCTTCTCCCCATTCCTTTCACATTTTACCGGAACACGAACAGGCTAGACGTGTAGAATTCCGCAACAATTCCTTTATCCAGCTCCTCCATCAGCATCAGTTAGTGGTTAACACTACTAATTGTTGGGTGTGTGGGTTGATGCCACATACTACGGGTAAGGGAATTCCATATCTGGTGTTACCGTATAGTTCCCAAGGGTCAGCTCGAGCATTCCAAACAATGCTTCGAAGCGCACTAGGTTTCCACCCCACTCCAGAACAACGTTCCCCCAAACCTGGTCCTACCTCGTACCAGTGGGTGTTATCGATGGCAATACAGGATTTGGAAGATGAGATCCATGATGCTTTTCTCATCCCTAAGGAAGAGGTACAAGCCTATAGGGTCCTGAGTAGAGGGGAATATAGTATGTTCGCTAATGAAAAGCAGCTTAAAAGCTCGCCTCCAATATGGGTCGTACCCCACACTGGTAATCTTTGTCTTGTGGGTCGTGGTTCGCAAGCCTCACTTGGAGTAAGTGCTTGCATTGAAAGTTACGTTCTGCCAATGTCCCCGACCCCTGTGTTTCTGGCTGCCAAGGGTACGTACTTCATCTGTCATGATCGTGCATACACATGGTTGCCCTCAGACTTTATGGGCTCATGTTTTGTTGCAAATCTGTTGCCTCCGACGTTCACTGTAGACGCCGATTACCATAAGACTAGAGTTGTACGAGGCGTAATTAGCGAAGAGGATACTGCCGGTCAAGAGGCAGGAGACTTTTTCAAGGGTTTCCTCCCGTTTTGGGGACCTATGGTTAATAGTAGGAACCTGAGACATTTGACTCGAGTGGTAGAATCGACAGCTAATGTTACTGCCAGTGCCCTTGGTAATATCACCACAGAACTTCAGGCGGAGAGACTTATGACGTTACAAAACCGTATGGTTTTAGATGTCGTCTTGGCAGATCGCGGTGGGGTATGTAAAGTGATCCATTCGAGCTGTTGCATTTTCATACCTGATAATGCTCCTACTGTCTATGAAGCCATCTCGAAGTTGCATAAGATCTCCGAATCCATACACGTGGATGTAGGGGATTGGACGCTACTTGGTTGGTTTTGGGGCCTGATGTCGACATGGGGTTGGAAGATTCTGATGATCATCGGAGTTGTGGTAGTGTTCCTGTTCACGTGTTGCCTTTGTGTGCAGTGTGGTCCTGCCTTATGTGGCCTCTGTGCTACAACGTGTATGAGACAACCACCTGTTACCAAGGGGACTCGGTTGGACAGAGTTATGCTACAGCGACATCTTGATGGTCTGATGAATATCGAATATGATTCCGACTAGTGCTTGCCTACATGAGGGCAAAAGGAGCGTCTGAGGTTCCGTGACAATTGTAAGTGGTGTTTCCGACTCGTACGAATATGGTCGAGTCTAGTATCTATGAACCGCAAATGACGAGTTTAGCAAGTGTGCGCAGTTTCGCTGTGCTAACTTAAACCGTTCGTTTGTTACGTGGGCTTTTCATCTGTACCCACGGGTTCCATCTTAGATACGGCATCCATTTTGTCTCTTGCCCTCAAGTAGTCAGCGAACGGACGCTGTCCGCTTCGCGACCCTGGGACTCCCAAGATATTTGCGGAAGACACATGTCCTTTGAAAGTGTCTTTATGACGAGGGGGTTGCTACTGTAAGGCAGGTGGCGCCGCTGAGAGGCTCATCTTGCCGCACGGGCTTATTGTCTCAGCCGTGCATCTCATTAGGCACGTCCCTTTGATGCCTGTATCTCGTGCTTCCCGACACCTTCCCTTTTACACCCTTTCCGATCCCCCCCACTATCTCCGTCTTCCTCTGCACCTGTCTTCGTTCCTGTTTCGATCTACTTGATTGCTGATTGGAATTTGCTAATGGTGGGAAGATGGGTTTTTACAGTTGGGAACCGCCAAATGTTTCCGCACTTATGTTCCGGACCTTGCATGTTTGAAAGCGACCAAAACGACCCCTCTGGGAGCTAGATGTGGGAACTGAGTTGTAAACCTTTGTGTTCAATGTTAGCCTATGGGTAAAAACTGTATAAAAGGAGCGATCCACATAACCAATTGGAAGCAGTCTCCCCGAACTACACTCGATGTACTTCCTGTGACTTCTGTGTTCCCTGCAGTAAATAAACCTTGACTCTTTGACGCCGAAGGAAGTGTCCCGTGTCTCTGTGACTTGTACGCCGGAACAGGTTACCCACGAAGGTTTCAGGTGTTGTGCCCTGGCACCGCTGGGTCCAAAAGAACCCAGTCCTTCAGTTCCTTTTCAAATACATGGATTAAAAATTTACAGACATTGTGAAAGAACCTTTTTAAATTCCTCATCCCCCTTTTATATAACTGACTCACTACTGTACTAACGAGTTGTTTACCTCCCGGTGAAGGAAGCATAGAAACAAACCCGATGATGATGCTCTCACATCGCTGATAACAACACAGTAGGCGGAGAATCAGATATACCGCCCTTTCGAGCCTGGGTACGTGAATGAGGGTTTTTTATCGGAACCAGAACCGAAAAAGAGAACTAAAAACCCTGGTTACACAGGACAAGGGATCCCTTCCCCCTATGATTTTGAACATATTCTATGATATGCATAAATATAGTGCTTTACTACCATTTTTATGATCCTGTAGCGCTTTGAGAATCAGGGCTCCTCTTTCTGATTCATAGGTAGTTGCGGTCAGCATAAAGTGAGCAGACGTTTTTGTGTTCCATTGTGTTTGGAATTGTTTAGAGCAGGGGTCTGCCACCTTTTCTATAATAAGAGCTACTTACATTCAATGAAAATCATCCAGAGCTACTAATATTATTTGTATTGTGATATTGACAATAGCAGGTTAGATTACAGTAGTGGCCACCATATGCAAGATGACCAGCAGTGGTCATTTCAGTACATCAGGCTAGCAGTTGCTAGCGGTTATGTTAAGAAAGGCTGTGTCAGTTTGAAGTGTATCTACATGTGTAATACATAAAGCATTCTCTGCAATGTCCCTGGCACCAACATAATCATGTTAGTAAAAGGTCTCTCAAATGCCACATGATTTATCACTCAAATATAAGTTTGAATTATATTTCGCCCATTTTGCCATTTTTCTATAAACGTTAGCTTATGACTGGTAAACATGCATCCATTCTAGTTCTTGAAATCACTCAATTTTGGTACACATATATTCAACCGAACAAAAGCTCAAAATTGAGTAGGCTGGGCTGCACACCGGAGAGCTACTTGCAGGTACTGGAGAGCTACCGTAGCTAAAGAGTTACTGGTTGGAGAAGGCAGGTTTAGAGGTTACTCGTTAAATTGTGGCGGGCCAGGGAGGAATGGGCTAGTGTATTGATTATTGGTGGGTTATAATTGATTGTAGCCATCAAGGTTGAAGACATTGAGTGCATTGTGCTGGGTACATTCGGATGTGTGAGGAGCTAATATGCTTGGATGTGTGTTTATCAAAGGAGGTTTCTGTTTGTTTAATTCTGTTGAGATGCCGATTGCCCATTGGTATGCTTCAGCTATCTGATGTGTTTAGAAGCATCTTTGCACACACAAGGATCAAAGTTCACAGACATTGAGTCCATTACACGGGACTCTTGTTTTTTTAAAGAAAAAGTAGAACCAATAATATTTCTAGAACTGTGAGATTCTTGTGGTATGGCAAGAAGGCATTGCATGGAGTCAAGGCCGGTCTTTATAATGGGCGAGCTGGGCCCGTGCCTGAGGCACCGGCCTTCAAAGAAGATCTGGGGGTCCCTGCAGCAGTCTCCCTCCAATCTAGCTTTAAAGAAAAGTGTGCTAACTACTGCTCAGAAGTCTGCTTATCTTGTTTCTCTTGCCCCCTCAGCTTGCCCACACTCATCCAATTTTCTGACCAAACCGAAAATAAAAGATGAGGCGTGGGGCAAATTGTGCTTCTCCCAGGCCACTACCTGAGCAGAGGCCAACTCTGCGTGGAGTACTGGCTTTCCAGCCATGGCTTTGACCATGCGTTGGATCTGCGGTTGGAGCAATTCTTCATGCAGCATGCCCGGTTGATTCATGTGGCTGCCTCCCTTATCTTCATCTTCAGGTTGAAACTGGATCCCCACGTGGTGCAGCTTGGCCACCATTGACTGTCTACCAGGAGCCATAAGGGTAACATTCAGGGCTTGTGGCATATACCCGCCCCTTGTCAGGGGGGAACTAAAACACTGGAACATAACCATATATTGGAACACCCCAGAGCAGAGGCAAGTGGTGAAGTCAGCATGGAAGAAGCCATGGGTGTGAGGTCCTTCTCTGCTCGGGCTCCTGCACTGCGGAAGTCCAACCTTGAGCCACTGAGATGAGTAGAGCCCCACCTGACTGTGAAAGAGACATAAAGATGTGGCTGCTGTCTGATTAGTATCACTCAAAAGAGTTACCTACTGTGGCACTGCTTTATCCAACTGATGCCGGAAATCCACGTCCATGTTCCTCCCAGTGAGTACTTATTCGTGGTCCAAAATGTATGGAGCAGTCGGCTGCCTGTCGACTCGTCAAGAGCATGAAGCACTACACACATCTAACTGCAAAAAAATGCAGTGCAAAATACTCCTTTGATTCCCACCACCTCCTGGACTTCTCACCATGAGGCCTCAACATGGCCCCATAGCGTTATGTACAGCATTTAGTAAATGAAATGTACCGAAGCAGCCCTTACCTTGGTGAAATCAAGCCACCTATGTGGTGCACACTCAAAGCACATCTATATAGCAAGTAGAAAACTATGAGGTCACACTAAGCATCCTCTCACTCCCTTAATTGAATGTCCTATGGCCTTCCGTTAACTGCTAAAAAACATTTGACACATCCGTTTCTTTTTAGAAAATTTGCTCATTTTTTACAGTCTAAGACACACAAATGATGGACGGAATGCAGAACAAATCAAACATTCACCCCCAGTCAAGAGATCTGGATTAACTCCATCATTCTCTTGCTCACCATGCCACCCCGGTTTAGACCCAGCCATAGGCAAATCAGTCTTGACCCTGTGCCTCATGGGAAGAGTCCAGCCTGAACTGCGAAGCCAGATCCTCCCTGGACCAGAAACAGACATCCTGGGAGCCTTCATCAGCCAGGCTAGCTTGAATCTTTCCATTTTTTTACTATTTGGCACACAAATCGCCTCTATTTTTCTCAGGTTTACTTACCGCCAGGACGTCTCAACAGTATTAGCCTGCATTATAAATCACAATCAAATGAAAAAAATATCAATGAGGTGCTTTACTTTTCATACGGTTTCTAAAGTGTAACGGTCAATGAAGCCTGGTGCTGAAATAAAGCACTCTAATGCCCATGGGAAAGTTTGCGCTGTATTAAACTTTAATATATGCTTAGATAGAGTGGCCATCACAATTTGCCTTCTGTTCCCGTCCTAGCGCATGCCCCCTGCGATGCAGGAGTGGGAACTGTCCAAGGGGCCCCCAACCCTTCATGAGGGCCCCATTCCGTCCAAGGCCAATGAATATCTGTAAGATATGGGAGACTCATAGTCCCCTCATTGGTGGGAAGGGCAGTGTTACACCACTGGTCCCCGTGCTCAAATACAAGTCGCCACTCCACTCGATTAACCTGCTTTTCTTCAGAAACTATTACCATGCATCATCTGCCCTCAATTTGGGCACCAAATGAAATGGAGATTAACAGCTAGATTCATCATTGTCCCGTTTTGCGAGTTCTTAATAGCGATTATTAAGGAATCGCTATTAAGTACTTGCAAAACAGGATTCATGTAGGAATCGCTAAATAAATTGTGATTCCTACACATTCCTTATTTGCGAATAGCAAATTGCTAATCGCAAATAAGGAATAACTCTCCATTCATTCCTATGGCCCAAAAGGCCCATAGGAATGAATGGGGAGTTATTCCTTATTTGCGATTAGCAATTTGCTAATCGCAAATAAGGATGCGATTTCAAGGGTGCCAGGGGTGTCCCAAGGACACCCTGTAGCACCCCTGAAATGTAATCTACATTGGTGTTGCGCACACACATGTCCAAAGGACATGTGTGTGTGCAACATGCAACTTAGAAAAATGCATTCAAAAGCATTTTTCTAAGTTTTCGCTATTTACCACGAGGTTTGACCTCGCGGTAAATAGCGGCCCGAAATTGCGATTTCGCAATTTAAAAATGGTTAACGAATTGCATTTAAGGAATCTCAAATAGAGATTCCTTAAATGCAATTCCTCGCAATTTAGCGAATTCGCAATTACCGATTTTTGCATTTGGGATGATGAATCCCAAATGCAAATATTGCGCTCGCAAAGGGCCAGATTCTTAGAATCTGGCCCTTTGCGAGCCCATTTTTCAATGATGAATCTGTATGAAAGAGACATATTTATCAAAATGTAATGCTGCGCAGCAAGTCACCTTGCAGAGCTGCGTTAAAGGGAAAGGGAAGGAATGGGCCATATTTATCACAATAAGGTGCATTTCTGCCTTTTCCCAACACTGGAGCAAAATGTGCTGCCTAGCACCAACGCAGGTACTCTTACACTATGGTGCAAGGGTGTCTGCATTGTAAAGAGGATTTTTTGGTGCAGAAATCCCCTGAGGCATTTTTTTCTCGCAGAACACACTCAAAGAGGAAAAAAAAAGAAGAGCAATACAAATATTTCTCTTATTTGCGCCTCCCTGAGAAGGCTCGGAATTTTGGCGCATTCACAGGTCTACCAGAAAAGATAAATCTGTGAATTTGTACAAAACTATGAGTTTTGCATGAGAACACCCACGCATCACCCATGGAATGCCTCTTTGTGCTGTGTCGCGTTACTCTGGATTTATCAAGCCATACAGTGCCACGCAAGGTCCTTTGCGTGGCTTGATAAATCGCATTTCAAGGGTTGCGTCACTTTGGCACCATGCTACATGGACCTCTTTTGGCCACATATAGTACTGCACCCTGCAAAGTTGGAGTTATTGGCATTGGTATTATAAATGTAAAGGTTTTTACCTAGTCATGTTGCAGGGTGCAGTACCATATGTGGCTAAAAGAGGTCTCATGGGACCTCTTTTGGCTACATATGGTACTGCACCCCGCAGAAGATATGGTAAATTCACCATACAAATAATTAACCCTGGGCGGGTAACTCCGCTTCGCCAGCGGAGTTTGCTGAGATTTGCCTACTCCACGCTCCGTTGTGAACGCGGAGGTAGGCAAAACTCAGGCTGTGTGGCGGAGCGTAGTTAACCAGCTCCTCCCCCTCCCCCTCCCAAATTATTTCAAATTTAAAAAGGAAGGCACTGATCTGCATGGCTGCTGCCTCCCCTGCCTGGCTGCTCTCCTACCTGCTCCTCGCATCCTGCTTCAATGAAAAAACTCCTACGTTGTACGTCTTGCATATGCGCACTTGCAAGATGTACAAAGTAGTGTTTTTTTATTGAAAAGGGACCTGAGGAGCAGGAAGGAGAGCGGCCAGGCAGGGGAGGCGGCAGCCACGCATGTAAGAGTCTTCTTTTTTAAATTTGAAATAATTTGGGAGGGGGAGGAAGAGGAGCGGAGTGGAGTGAAGCGGAGCAAAGTGGAGCTTCACAAAGTTTTTCAAACTCTGTGGATCTCCGTGTAGAGGCACTAAGCCAGTCCGCCCACCCTTACCCATAATGTATTGCATGCAAAACAGTACCATGAGTGCATTCAAATAGCTAATTACATATATACAATTAGTAGCGTTGAAATGTGACAAAATAATTATTATATTAATTTCGGATTAGGTTGTACTCTGTTTGAAGTAGATGAAGAGAAATGTATAGAAGGTCTCATATAAATGTGAGATGTGCTAGTGAGTAAAGTAACCACTGCCAGCTTTGCTTAGGACCCAGCCTGTGTCCTGTCTGAAGCGATTTAAGCAAAAAGTGCTCTGAGACTGTAATTAAAACCTAGGTAGTAACAGCACGTGTAACAGGAGGTGTCTTCATGGGAGGTTACAAGAAGAGACAAGATGGTACTAATGAGGGACTACTAAGCCTATTGACCAATGAAAAGCCACCATTTACAAAGGGCAGAAAGTGGGCGGAGCTTTATGCTCATGTCCAGATTACAGCATGTCTCAAAGAGGCAGCACAAGCTCTGCCTAGGCGAGACCTAAAATACGACCGCAGAAATTTATTTTCACGTGCTTCTGTTATATGTTTCTCTCTATTCTTTTTCATATTCACCTCTAGCCCCTTCCATAGTTAAATGTGTTTTTCGGAGGCAACGTTCATTCCATTTGATATATATATATATTTGTTTTTGTTTTTTGTTTTTATATTGCCTACGATTGTTTGTTTCTACTACAAACGACTCCTAGGCAAAGCACTCTGTATCCCATTGGGCCTTGTTTGCGCTATTTAAAAGTCACTTACAAATGAATTATTTTGCCCAAGAAGCAATGAAAATGTCATTGTCCACAGGCACTTATGCCCTGTCATATCCACTGCCTTATTGGCTTAAATGGATTCATGAAAAAGTGACTGGATGAATAAATGAATATAGGGAAGCACAGATCAACGAGTGAAGAAATTATTGAACCAATGGAGGAAAGAAGGATGTGTGTGTAATGCAGCTCAGCGAACTGAATGGCTTGCAAACGCTTTCTGAGGTTGAGGACATGTGGGGAGAGTGGGTCGCAGTTCTAACACTACTCAACAACGTAGCCAGTGTGTCGTGGGCCCTAGTGCAAGAAAAGAATGGGACCCCTTGCTGGTGTCTTTACTGTAAAACATAGCAATAGTCAGGGTTGAAGGGGCCACTCAAGCCTCTGGTTCCCTGTGCCACCGCACCCGCTGTACCAGTGGAAAAGATAGCAATAATCAGGGTTGAATCAGCACCTCAGGCTTCCGGGTCCAGGGGATGTTGAACCATCTATACCAATGGAAAAGATAGCAATTTTCAGGGTAGAATGAACCCCTCAGCCCTCCTGGTCCTGATGGCACAGCAGCGGCTGTACCAATGGAAAAGATAGCAATAATCACAGTTGAAAAGGCCCACAGGCCTCTATGCCTCGGTGGCACTTCACCGGCTGTAGCAATGGAAAAGATAGCAATAATTAGAGTTGAATGGGCCCTCAGGCCTCTGGGTCCCAGTGGCACTGCACCGGCTGTACAAATAGAAAATATAGCAATAATCAGGGTTGAATGAGCTCTCAGGCCTATGGGTCCTGGTTCCACCTCACCCGCTGTACCAATGGAAAAGATAGCAATAATCAGGGTTGAATGAGGACCCAGGCCGCCTGGTTCCGGTGGCGCTGCGCCAGCTGTACCAATGCAAACAAAGCAATAATCAGGGCTGAATGGGCACTCAGGTCTCGGGTACCAATGCCACTGCACCCGCTTTGCAAATGGAAAAGATAGCAATTTTCAAAGTTGAATGGGCCCTCAGGCCTCCGGGTCCTGGGGGGGGCTACACCAGCAGTACCAGCAGTACCAATGGAAAAGATAGCAATAATCAGGGTTGAATAGGCCCACAGGACTCTGCGCCCCGGTGGCGCTGCTCTGGCTGTACAAATAGAAAAAATATAGTAATAATCAGAGTTGAATGACCTCTCAGGCCTATGGGTCCTGGTTCCACCTCACCCGCTGTACCAATGGAAAAGATAGCAATAATCAGGGTTGAAAGGGCCCTCAGGTCACCGGGTCCGGGTGGCGCTGCACCGGCTGTACCCAGGGAAAAGATAGCAATAATCAGGCTTGAATGGGCCCGGAGGCCTCTGGGTCTGGGTGGCACTGCACCAGCAGTACCAATGAAAAAGATAGCAATAAACAGGATTGAATGGGCCCACAGGCCTCTGCATCCCAGTGGCGCTGCACCTGCTGTACCAATGGAAAAGACAGCAATAATCAGGGTTGAATAGGGCTTCAGGCCTCCGGGTCCCGGTGGTGCTGCACCAGCTGTACCAATGGAAAAGATAGCAATAACCAGGGTTGAATTGGCCCTCAGGCCACCTGGTTCCGGTGGCGCTGCACCAGCTGTACAAATGGAAAAGATAGCAATAATCAGGGTTGAAAGGGCCCTCAGGTCTCCGGGTCCGGGTGGTGCTGCACCGACTGTACCCAGGGAAAAGATAGCAATATTCAGGGTTGAATCGGCCCTCAGGCCACCTAGGTTCCGGTGGCGCTGCACCAGCTGTACAAATGGAAAAGATAGCAATATTCAAGGTTGAATAGGGTTTCAGGCCAGTGACCGGGTCGTGGTGGCGCCTCACCAGCTGTACCAATGGAAAAGATAGCAATAATCACGGTTGAATGGGCCCTCAGATCTGACGGTCCGGTGGCGCTGCACCGGCTATACCAGTGCCCCCTCCCCCCCCCCCCCCCCCCCCCCCCCCACTTCCCCATGACTCATGGAAGGCACCCACAGCGTGAGAGCATTTCTCAATAATTTACTTTATCTGCGTTGCAACATGCCTAGCTCTGATCTGCCCACAACACACCCACGTGTCCCGGGCTCTGCGGTAAACACAAGCGGCTGGAATCCCTTGATCCGTGTCCAGTGCTGCGCCTCCATCCTGCGTCCCTCGCCCTGGCCCCGCACTCTGGCCAGAAGCGACCTCTTACCACCCCACGCACCTGCACCCCCACATGCACGCACCCCACTTGATCGTGTCCACTCACCAGCAGCCTTCTGTGCTCCGGGTTCAGTTAGACCCTACTTGGCACCAAACAGTCCTAGGGCGAGAGGGAAGGTTGGCACAGGGTGGGAGAGAGAGGTAGGGAGAGCGGTAAGTATGGAAGGAGGAGAGAGAAGATAGGAGGAGGAAGAAAATGAGAGGGGAGATGAGAGGAAGAGATAGGAAGGGTTATGATATGGGCACTGACGAGAGGGCTCAATGTATGGTTTGCTTTGTGACTGATGGGGGGAGCCATCTTGAGGCGTGGTAGTGCTCAGGTTGGGAATCTTGGGCCCGGAACGAACAACATACCACTGCTAGAAGATGGGTAAAGGTGTAAAAAGGAAGAACTTTGGGACTACCGGGTGGCGTCAAAGATCTTATGGCAGAAGATATTGTGTTGTTGATTTTAAGTGAAGTCACTGGGTTTTGGTTAGGCTTGTTCGTGTGTATTGAGGTTTAATTAGGATGTAAGGCATTAGCTCGGTTTATTGCAAAACTACAAACACACGGAAGGTGATTAGAGGAATGCTTGCAATAAGCCTACCCACTGGAAGCCGCTCATCGAAATCATGGCTCTGACAGCTGTGGTTAGTGGCCCGTCTTCTGACACTCATTCACGGCTGAGGAGGAAGCCATGGCCCCTCCCCTCCCCCTCCTAGCCCGCCAGGCTGCGGCCAAGAGGAAGCGCAAGTTGTCTCCTGGCGGCTCGGGGTGTGAGGTTTGCCCGCCCCGGAGGGATGCACGGCGCTACTCCAGACACAGCAGCTCTCTGCGCCATGTGTGCTCGTGGGCTTCTGAGCCCACCGCCATTTGTCCGTCAAAGACGTAATAGTTAGACCTCCGCTGCCCCCCCCCCCCCCCCACACACACACACACACCCAAACGGAGTTCAGGACGCCAAGACAACACAATGCCGCGGAATTAGGGAGAGCAGCATTGTCTCGGTAGCTTAATGCCACGATTTTCTGTCGCTTGAGCACTCTGGGGCAGATTTACAAGCCCCGTGTGCGACTGTTGCGTCACTTTTTCCAGGTAAAAAATGACGCAAAAGTGGCGCAAGGAGACTTGTAAATCTGCCCCTCTATCCCCAGGACCGTCGTTCCCTTTCCACGAGGGTTTTAAGCTATGTGGGTGCACGTTGTATCTGTGAAGAGAGGGTATTTGCCCTGGGGGCTGGGGCGCTGTCAGACCCTGAGGCACATTTATGAAATAGTGGCGCAGGGCAACAAGTCACTGCGCTGCGCTGCACCGCACAGAGGATACTTGCCCTGGGGCGCTTTCAGACCCAGGCAGTGGCGGCTGGTGACATTTGAACCTGGTGTGGCGAAAAATGATTTCCGCACTGTAGCTCGCGAGCGCGCGTGCCCGAACACCCCCGCCCAACCCCCTTCCCACCCCCCACGAGAAAAATTTGAACCTCGAGTGGACAAATGGTGCATTTGCAAGCAATTTCGAGAAGGAAGGAAGGTTAATAAAGAAATTGTGAAAGTGCAGTTATGACAGTAATAAAGAGATGTCCTGCTTAATCAATATGTGGTTTCATAACAGACTTTGAGATACAATGCATTTCTGACTACCTCACAATGCACTAACCTATTCAGTACCTTTTTGCTTTAATTGACCACGTGAACGTGTATATTATGAACAATGATATATAATCACGGTGTTTAATGAATGTTACAAGCACATATGTTGCCTATATATAAAAAAAAATCAATAAAGAAATGATTTTCAAAGTAACAGAATGTTCATACATGTAGATATGATTTGTCCTAATTTTCTTTTTAAATGGAAGCGTTTTGTGGAGCCGGTGTGTCCAGTTTTTGATGAGCACGGCCACCTGTGTTATTAAAATCCACCCTCTTTTGTGTGGTTTTCATGCGTGTTCACGTGCAATATGTAGCTGTGTGATGGACTGACCCGGAACGCGCGCCGTGTGTTCTTGAGCAGGTGGTCCACAGACCCCGGCTGCTCCCCCTATCAATCTTGGAAAGATGAGCCGGGCAGCGTTCCTGGTGAGTGTATGTGCAGGACAGCCAGGCGGGAGCGGACGAGGGCTACTGCAGCGTGTCCAGAATTCTGAATAGTGTTCCACGGAACTCGGACCTTCGTAAAGCAGAGAATGCTGCGTTTTGAGCAAGAAAAAAGCTCAGTGTTGGCAGCTGTTTTAGAAGTGCCATCAACGTGCTGATTAATATGTGTTACCCCTTATCTGTCTTTCATCTATGATCTATTATTTACAGTGGCTGCAGCGGACACCCTGATGTCCGGTTGTATCCGGCAGGGAGGTGGGAGCTCGCCACTCTGGGATTCATACGTCCTCAAGATGTTTGATAACTTACATCCACCCCTCCCTTAATTTAATTCATTACAACTGCTGATTCGACTGATGACAGCACCGCTCTAGCCTCGGCAGACCTACTATCATTAGAGGAATTGCATATCTAGTGCAGTGGCCCCATTCACCTTTTTTTGGGGGGTGGGGGAGGAAGTGTTGGGGGGGGGGGGGGAAGTGGGGGTTATGTAGCGTGAACAGGACCCGAAGTTACAGATGGACACATTTATTTTTGTTAGGCACGGGGAGAACAGAGTTTTGCCCAGAATTACAGGATGTTGAGAGTCCCTGCTGAGACACGAACCCGGTTCCCCAGGTGCGAGGTCCACGGCTCTAGCCGTTAGGCCACATTCTCCCTCGGACCTTTCCTCCTCCTCCGCTCCTTAGAGATGATGTATATTGCGCTCTGCGCCTTCCCTCCTTGTCCCCCTCCTCCTCACTCAAATGGGGAGGACCCCCAGCCAGCCGGAAGTTATTGTGGGGGTTATCACTGTTTTTGTATTACGCACTCTCGATTTTTTATTCAATGGACTGTATGCGCCTCTCTGTATGGCATTGTTACCTGCATTACTCTAAACGGAAAACACAGCATTGCACCAAATGTAACACTTTTTTTCCACCCTCACATAATTTGATGGAATAATGTTTCCGTCGCTTTTTTCTGCACTTACCTGTGCAAAGTTACTTCTTACTTGGAGGAAGTTGGCAAACTTTCCTGTGCGAGGTGATATACCACATTTGTAACAATGCCCTGCTAAAAACTATTAGAACACACTGCATATGCAAGGACTTTTGCATTTTCTGCCTCTCTGAACAAAATGCTCGTGTTTTCACTTTTATCATAAGACTACCTGTGCTCCAACCATACCGGCCCGCCTATCTGTTGTCCTAAGAGACTCTTAATTATGCCGTAGACGATCCCAACTCTGCAAAGATCGATACAATTAGTGTAATTCCATAGGATGACACCACAGCGTATTGCTTATGGCATTGGCTGGAGCAGCCAAATTTCCCGCCCCATTAGGTGGCTGGGGGCTGTGGCATGAGGGAACCCCCGGTTTACCAAGGGGGGGGGGGGCTAGTGCGCATGTCCCCGCCGGGCAGGAAAATGACCTGTCCGGAAGAGGACACGCCCACTAGCGTGTCTGCACAGCCCCCCCCCCCCCCTTTTCCTGATGGTTTCTGGTCCGGGCCCGGCGACCGGCCGGCCAGAAACTGCATGCAGAATGTGTGATTTTAAGCACACAGCGGCGGTTCCGGATGGCGGCTGTGCGCATTGGGAGGGCAACGCCCCAACGCCCCAATGGACGCACCGCCGCTGGACCCAGGGGCACATTTATGAAATAGTAGTGCAGTGCAGCAAGTCACTGCGCTGCGCTGTGCTGCGCTGCACCGCACAGAGGATACTTGCCCTGGGACGCTTTCAGACCCAGGGGCACATTTATGAAATAGTAGTGCAGTGCAGCAAGTCACTGCGCTGCGCTGTGCTGCGCTGCACCGCACAGAGGATACTTGCCCTGGGACGCTTTCAGACCCAGGGGCACATTTATGAAATAGTGGCGCAGTGCAGCAAGTCACTGCGCTGCGCTGTGCTGCGCTGCACCGCACAGAGGATACTTGCCCTGGGGCGCTTTCAGACCATGGGGCACATTTATGAAATAGTGGCGCAGGGCAGCAAGTCACTCAGCTGCGCTGTGCTGCGCTGCACCGCACAGAGGATACTTGCTCTGGGGCGCTTTCAGACCCAGGGGCACATTTATGAAATAGTGGCGCAGGGCAGCAAGTCACTGCGCTGCGCTGCGCTGCACCGCACAGAGGATACTTGCCCTGGGGCGCTTTCAGACCATGGGGCACATTTATGAAATAGTGGCGCAGTGCAGCAAGTCACTGCGCTGCGTTGTGCTGCGCTGCACCGCACAGAGGATACTTGCCCTGGGGCGCTTTCAGACCCAGGGGCACATTTATGAAATAGTGGCACAGTGCAGCAAGTCACTGCGCTGCGCTGTGCTGCGCTGCACCGCACAGAGGATACTTGCCCTGGGCCGCTTTCAGACCATGGGGCACATTTATGAAATAGTGGCGCAGTGCAGCAAGTCACTGCGCTGCGCTGTGCTGCGCTGCGCCGCACAGAGGATACTTGCCCTGGGGCGCTTTCAGACCAAGGGGCACATTTATGAAATAGTGGCGCAGTGCAGCAAGTCACTGCGCTGCGCTGTGCTGCGCTGCACCGCACAGAGGATACTTGCCCTGGGGCGCTTTCAGACCCAGGGGCACATTTATGAAATAGTGGCGCAGGGCAGCAAGTCACTGCGCTGCGCTGTGCTGCGCTGCACCGCACAGAGGATACTTGCCCTGGGGCGCTTTCAGACCCAGGGGCACATTTATGAAATAGTGGCGCAGTGCAGCAAGTCACTGCGCTGCGCTGCGCTGCACCGCACAGAGGATACTTGCCCTGGGGCGCTTTCAGACCCAGGAGCACATTTATGAAAGAGTGGCGCAGTGCAGCAAGTCACTGCGCTGCGCTGTGCTGCGCTGCACCGCACAGAGGATACTTGCCCTGGGGCGCTTTCAGACCATGGGGCACATTTATGAAATAGTGGCGCAGGGCAGCAAGTCACTGCGCTGCGCTGTGCTGCACCGCACAGAGGATACTTGCCCTGGGGCGCTTTCAGACCCAGGGGCACATTTATGAAATAGTGGCGCAGTGCAGCAAGTCACTGCGCTGCGCTGTGCTGCGCTGCACCGCACAGAGGATACATGCCCTGGGGCGCTTTCAGACCATGGGGCATATTTATGAAATAGTGGCGCAGTGCAGGGCAGCAAGTCACTGCGCTGCGCTGCACTGCACCGCACAAAGGATACTTGCCCTGGGGCGCTTTTAGACCCAGGGGCACATTTATGAAATAGTGGCGCAGTGCAGGGCAGCAAGTCACTGCGGTGCGCTGCACTGCGTCACTGTGAAAGGGCAGGAATGCGTAGTATTTAAGGCATATGACACATTCCTGACTTTTCCCTCTGTGCGGGTGCACAATCAGCTGCCTATCACCAATGCAGGCACAAAGGGTGCCCGCACTGCATGCAGGATTGTTTTTGTGCAGTAAGAGGCACCTTCGAGCACAAAAACAACCCTGTGATACATATTCCTCTATCTATGAGTGTTGCACTTTCTGTGTGTGCTGCATCATGCAGCACACACAGAAAGGGGAAAAAACAAGGAGAAATATAAAATGCAGTTCTCCTCCTTACGCCGCTCCTGGGAAGGCATATCTTTTTAGTGCATTCTCAGGTTTACAAGGTCTTGTAAAACTGGGAATGTGTCAAAAACCGTGGGAGTACACAATGCCCATGGAACGCCTTCCGAGGGCAGAGCAACGCAACACTGCGATTTGCGCTGCGTTGCGTCACTCCAGATTTTGGAGCCAAGCAACGTTTGCGTGTCTTAATAAATTTGACTTAGGGTTTGAGTCGCTCTTTCTCCATGTTGCTTGGTGCAGGAGTGACACCAACCGGGTCATAAATATGGCCGTTAGTATACAGACATGTTATGCCCCTTGAGCAGTCTAAAGATGCCCTCATGTATGAGTCCGACTGCAAAATGACTGGGGAGCTACTTGGCAGACAGATTATAACTTGAGCCATTATAGCGCCTATTAGACGTTGCAATACACACTTTGCAACGATAAGCTGTGTCACCCAACTCACTGGTGATCAAACTCTCTGAAGACACCATCCAAGATCAAACTTACTTCTAGTCTGTGGGGAAAAACAGCTTCGAAAGTGGCAAGGTGATGGGTGTACCTGGCTGACACTACAGCAGCAACCTTCCTGGCGCTTCAGTGACTAATAAGGATAACTGTAATATCAAGGTTTTCATGCATAGGACTTGCTGTTGTTTTGGTGCTTTGTAGCACTTTAACCCCTTCACTGCGGTGGCTATTCCGCCGCAGTGCTAAGGGGGCGGGGCGGAAGAGCGGTGGGCGCATGCCTGTGACGGAACCGCTCCGTCACCAGCCGCGGTTGCGCTGTGCTTATGGCGGAGCGGTTCCGTCACGGCCCTGCCCGTTCAATAGAACGTTCAGCGCAGGCGCGAAACCTGCGCCGCGCAGGTGTTCCGAGCGAGCCGTGACGGAACCGCTCCCTTATCAGCACAGCGCGACCGCGGCTGATGACGGAGTGGTTCCGTCACCAGCAGGGGAGGGGTTAAACAGTAGTTGATAAACCAGTAGTTAATACTTTTACCGCCTTAATATGTCAACAGGATTCTAGAGGTGGTAATGCATGAAAAGAAGGTGTTTTTGCATATTTGTTGTGTGGCATTTTATTGCGGTGGTGATGCCTTCTGCTGTTTTTGGTGGGGTGTTTTTGTGCTACGTCAATGCAATATGATTTTTGTTGTATTGTACAGTGTTTGTCTTGCATTTTGTTTTGACTGCTTCATTGTGTTGTGACCTGTTGTTTTTGTTTTATGTGCTTTGTGTTTGCTATTGTGTTATGTTCTCCTGTTTACTTGATATGCCAACAAATGCTGCATTTGCAGCCCAAAGCAGGACGTGCCTTTAACGTTCCTGTGACAAGCAACCATTTATCACAATCTCAGGTAGTAAAATACGGCTGCGCCAGTACTTAAATTACATAAGACAGTAGTCACCCACAACTGTGACAGAAAGGTCTCCAGATCATAAAGCATTTTAAACTGTCACTACTTCATGTCCTTGGTGGTTAGTTAAGATAGTGCTTGCCCCAAAATCCTTTTTTTACCACAGTTTGTGAGAACAGGATGCCGGAAGTGTGACAAGAACATGTGAGCACATTTGTTGTGTGGCATTTTGCTGTTGTGGTGATGTGTTTTGTTGTTTTTTTTGTGCAGCTGTGGCTTTGTAGTCTATTTTTGTATTATGATTTTGTTGTGTGGTTTGCACTACCTTAATTTTCCATCAAGGACATGAAAAAGGCCAGTCAAAGATGTTTTATGATCTGGCCCAATTACTCTACCCGGGCTTCGTGACTTCTAGTGACTGTCTCAGAGGCACACACCAGAGTCATGGCTGTGACATTATGGCCTGGAAACCATCAGGGGGCAACAGAAAAATATTCTCTGCCTTCATATGTTGTCAAACGCAAGGCCTGTTTTTAAGGCATGAACGAAGTGGGCAATTGCCCAATGACCCCACTTTACAAGGGCTCTCTGAGAAAGTAAACCTTCTCTCTGTTTTATTTATGTCTAATTCTCCATCTCAACCTTTAACATATTCCTCAATATCATTTGGCACCATGGGGGTTGAATTAGCAGATAATGGGTAACAGAATGCAAAGTTGTTCTTGGGGCACCAGACTATAGCCTACAAAAACTTCAACGCACCCAAAACTGCGGAGCTCGCGCACTACTTGGAGTCCCACGAAGAACGTCAATAAAGGCTGGGTTAAGAGCGTTGCACTGGCTGCCCATTAGGGAAAGAGTGAAGTTCAAATCCCTGTGTATTGCGCACCAAGTCTTTTGGAAATTGGGCCCAGAAATTAATCATTCTCTGATCTCCCCTTATCTGCCCAATAAAGCGCTTCGTTCCTCATCTGCATCTCTGGCCAAGATCCCTAAAATTCACAGAGCTAGAGCAGGAGGTTGTTCCTTCTCTTACAATGCATCAAAGCTGTGGAACACTCTCCCTCTGTATATGAGAATCAATCCCAATCTGTCTAGCTTCCGAAAGCAGCTTAAAACCTTTTTATTCCAGTAATTAGAACCCTTTGTTTCTCCCAGTGGCACTTTTTAGTCTTAGCGCCTGGACGCCTGAGGGCAGCTGCAGCGCTTAACAAATCCCATTTTCATTTCATTCATTTCTGAACAGAGGCCCCTAAAATATGTCTTGCCTGAAGCCTCAAAATCCTTAGGATGACACTGCAAGGACATTCTGCACATAGCAGTCAACTCAGCATCAAACTGGGGGCTGTATTACACAAAGTGCCCTGAGGGTGCAATGTGCATGTATTCCCTCTCTGTGCACCCCAGAGCACTTTGGTATTATAGATGGGCCACATACGCTTGTGTGTCTTTTTCTGTAATACTGATAAAGCTGGCACATATGTAGCGTCATTGTTAACTCAAGAGGGCATTCCGTCATTTGCATGGGGCGTGGCCTCTTCCAAATGAGGTCATCTCTTTACCTCTGAGTCTCCGCCATGTTATGGACATGTGCACAAAGGCACAGAAACTGTCTCAAAAAGGTGGCACACTGTCAGTGCTCCCCCTGAGGGCAGCGGTCAGGAGGGGGAAATAGGGACCCATTGACTCCTCAGATGTCCCCCTGCAGGCGGGTGCAGTCACTCACTGCGCACGCCTGCTGGGGGATCTCTGTCCGTTCTGTGAAGTTCAGGTACGTACTGCTTGCACAGAGAAACCCAAAGAAGTTGATTTAAGCAGCTGGGCCCTTATTTCACTTAGTTAAAATATCAACAAACAAGGAAAGACCCTTATGACCAGAGCGGAACATGGGTCAATTCACTGAAATAACACAATGGTCTCGTGGGTAACACTTCAAACCAAAAATCTGCGACACTCATAATGCAAATTCCACTGTAGATTGGATAGTGTCACCATATGTTGTTTACATTGCTTGTCATACGTGGTTTTATAAATGATGTGATATTACAGATCACATTGAAGGAATATTTTGGGCCTTTGTAGTCTTGATTTAATTAATTTGACATACTACTCTGGAACGTGAATTATGAGTCTGGTAGATTTTGGTTTGAAGTGTTACCCACAGGAGCATTATGTTTGTTCAGTTTATTACACATAGAGCGCACTTTTCCTGTTAGCGCCATGGCACACCTTTAGATAGGTGGACCATGCTGAATTGACGAAAGTGCACCCTATGTCAGAGAATGCACTGCCTTCAGGGCAGTCACGAACGCATGCTGCCCTTGGGGGCAGTTCATTCATGTGGAATATGGAGCGGTTGCTTCAAAGCTGCTCCGTGTTTCACTGTGCAGGCGCCAACGCACCTACGCTTTGAGGAGGGATTAGCGATCCCTTTGCAAGCGGGTGCAGAGAGTGACTGCACCCCGCCTTCAATGTCTGGAGGGTCGTGGGACCCTCTTTCCCTCCTTCAAAGGGCTGCCATCAGGGGGCGCACCCGCCTTCAATGTCTGGAGGGTCGTGGGACCCTCTTTCCCTCTTTCAGAGGGCTGCCATCAGGGGGCGCACCGCCTTCAATGTCTGGAGGGTCGTGGGACCCTCTTTCCCTCCTTCAGAGGGCTGCCATCAGGGGGCGCACCCGCCTTCAATGCCTGGAGGGTCGTGGGACCCTCTTTCCCTCCTTCAGAGGGCTGCCATCAGGGGGCGCACTGACAGTGTTCCACCTTTTTGTGGCTCACATTCATTGTGCCTTCTGGCAGCTTCATTGCCTATGCGGCCACGTGCGGATACAGAGGCAAAGAGATTACCTCATTTGCATGAGGCCACACCCCCATGTAAATAACGGCATGCCCTCGTGAAATAGTGCTGGCGCTACATATGCGCCAGAGCTACCAATATTACAGAAGGGACTGAATAAGCATCTGCAGACCCTTCTGTAATACGAAAGTGCCCTGGGGTCGCACAAAGCAGGTGCACATGCCTGTTGGCCGCAACCCCCTCCCCCCACTTTCCGTAACACGGCCCCTGCTCTGTATTTCACTGGATGCGCTGCCCCCAGGGCAGCCCCGAGCTGGCAGCTGCCCTGAGGGGCACTGTTCATATTTGCGCCCAGCGCACCTGTATGGGATTTCCTCTTGGCGCAAACATGAACAGTGCACCCTTTACATAATACAGCCCGGGCAGGCACTTAGGGGTTCCAGCCATGCCGTGGAATCAAAACCCGAGACCATAACACAAAAACTGCACCCTATACATCCCTGGCTGTGTCTAGATATGTTTTCTATAGCGCCAACCCAGCACCTCTTGAATGTTTCTGGACGCTTTGTGGCTGTGCAGCACTGTTCCCCAATACTATGGTTTGCACCGTAGAAATCAAGACCAGTATGTGCGGTGCTACGGTCATGGCGCCGAGGCTGCTAGTAGTACCGTTACAACTGTGAGTGTTACTACTACAGTAGCTGCTACTTTTGCAAGGTGTTCTACTACTAGCATTGAGTACACAGTTACCAAGATTACTATTAGTGCGGCGGACTTACTCTACTCATAGGTTTTCATCTTACAGTGCTAATCCTAGTCAGTGCTTGAAATGGAAAAATAGAAGTGCGGGTACTCTGTAACAGAGTAGCTGCTTGTTTCTGAGAAGTGCTGGTACTCTCCAATTAAAAGTATTACATTTCCCTTGAGAAGTGCCGGTACTCTCCCTATCAAAATCAAAAAGTGTCGGTACTCAGTACCTGATAGTACCGGCCCATTTAAAGCACTGTTTCTGGTGCAATGACGCCCACTGTCTCCACCACAGGCGCTATTAATAATGTTTATATTATTAGTAATCGGACTACTGCTATTATCGTTTTTTCATTTTTTTTAGCCCGCCCTCCAGGGCAGGGCGGTGACAGCGGTTCGCCTACCTGGCCCAGGCTCTTGCCCTTCTTGTGCGTGGCTCCGTGGAAGACGCCCGTGGTTCTGTTGGAGACGGCCGGGGTGGGGGGGTGCCCCATCAGGATGGACTTGATGGAGTTGTCCTTAGACCGGGTGCTGCCCAGCTGCGAGCCCTCCCCAGGCAGCAGCAGCAGGGCTGACGCCAGCCAGAGGAGCGCCCAGCGCCCCGAGGACCACCCGCCGCCCTCCATCCGCAGCATGGTCTTCGCCTCGCGGGGGGTGACGGGGAAAACAGCTCCTTCGGGACAAGCGCGAGGCTCACGCCGCCCAAGGGGTCCACTCCGCGCGAGGACGGGACAGCGCCGAAAGTTCTGCGGCCGGGAGCTTAGAACATTCCCACCGCTGCTCATGTGCCAGTGGGGTAGCACAGCGGGTTGAAGGCTAGATGCAGCGAATACGGCGCATCTGCAGCTTGCAGGTCTGAACTCCAGCCGTCCGACTCAGCTAGTCATCTTTCCAACTTTCATCAAATGCGGGCCAATTATGATTGTATGCAAGTGCATATGCACATATTCAATGTGCAATACGTTCGAGGAAACCGCCTTATTAAGTATTGCTTTCACAAATGCTGTTCAGGATGCTGATAAGACTGGGGGCACAGCGTCAATAAATGTTTATAGCCAAAGGGAGCACTGCGTCTCCTGTGTTTGACAAATTCTCCAGAGGTTGCGGTTAATGGACGGAGTCAGACTCTAGGCGCTTTCCCGCTGAAGTTACCCCGCACATTCCTCACAGGTCCAAGGAGATGGTCCACTTTGGATGTCTGCAGAACATATGTGGACAAGAGGCAGACTTGGTCTGGGGTCTTCGTCACCGCTGCTGCCCTGGTCCCATCAGGCGCGCTGTCTCTGCTGGGGGGCGGTAGGAGTACGGGGGCGCCCACTCTGTGAGAATGGGTGCAGCGGGCTCTGGGGAGCAGGCAGGGCCCCGAGTACCAGACTGGCGCAGCAGGAACAGCTGTAAGGCATCACACCCCCGGGCAGGCGGGCTCTCGCTCTCATCTGCCGCCCTCTCTCGGGTCTGCCCTTTTATTACCGCACTCCTTTCTTTTATAGGTTTCCACAATGGGTGTCGTCCCTCCGCCCCCATTCAGGAGTGACAAAGAGTGAAACCGATCCCCCAACGGCTTCCGCGGCAGACCGAGGACGGGGTGAGGTGGAGGCTGCTGCGGGGCCGGCTGATTCTCGGGGCGAGGGTGGGCGGGATGTTGGGGGGTCTCACGGTCCCACAGGGCCACTATTATAAGGATGCAGAGTTTAGCCCCAGACGGAGCCCGGCTCAGCCTCTGGATTCGTAGGAGGGTCCTGACTCCTGTTGAAGGGAGATACACCCTACACTGAGATTCCTGTGACTCCTGTAGGGCACACACAGTATCTGTAGAAGGTAGAACTCTGCGCCAGGAGCCTGGTATGGGTACCCACAGACCATTTTCAAGAGCACTGACATTTCTCTGGCAAAGTCAAAAGGTGGATTCAAGCATCGTTATTATGGCTTGCTGTATATTTATATATGTATGTGTGTGTATATTTATATTTGTGTGTGTTTTTATATATATATATATATATATATATATATATATATATATATATATATATATATATATATATATAATATATATATATATATATATATATATATATATATATATATATATATATATATATATATATATATATATATCACATACCAATATATAGTGCTATGAGGTGTCATTTTGCAATATTATCATTAACATGTTTATTAATCATTAATGACGTTATCATCTATTTTTACATTATTATTACCCTAATTGCAATTATTATCTGTATTATCCTATTCAATGTCATTGGAAGTACTACTAGCATGTTTATCAATGAAAGTCAAAGCTTTAACAGTAAGTGGCATAACTTTCCTAAATGTATTACTGCGTTCAATATTTTCATAATTATTATAGTTTTTTTGGTTTCACCTGCACAACGCGCGCACTGTGCTTGTGAAATCTCTCGTATTTAATATATCTTAAAAGGAGGCTCCTATTGGTTCCCAAATCTGAATTACTGTATTCATTCGCTTTTGTGGGGAACCTTGTTTTTTTTGTTACCTTCCCCTGGCTGCATGCATTTATGATACTTCTACTAAATCTGTTCACACTGTTTAAGCCCCATTCACTGTCAAGTTAAGATCTCTGCTCACGGAAAAGGCAGACAGCTTCTAAGATATGCTGGAATGCTTGCTTTTTTTATTACTTAGTTGTTGTGTAAAGCAAATGTTTTAGCCTTGGAATGTTTGTGGCATTTCCTATTCATGCATCAGTACTTTGCTTTGCACTTTGTAGACATTATCGGATTGATTTTTTCATCTTAATACATTTGATCATTACGATCATTTGATCATTACGATCAAATCCTAAATATTGTAATGAACATTGCACATTAAAAATAAAGGTAATATACAAGAACCAAGCTCTATTTTACAACTAAACAGGCAGCCACAACTGCAGTTACCAGTTATGCAGTTACAAATCATGACAATAGGGTCATGATTTGAATGGTTCAGCAGGTGCAGTAGCACCAGTCCCAAAACCTGTCAGAACTCCTCTAAACACTTAATATTGCTATATTTGACTACTAAACAGGTGGTCTCAATTGTAGTTTATTTATTTTATTTATTTGCATGTTTGTAACGCACTGGCATCGACTCCCGGAGGAGTATCTCCACGCCTTTGGCCTCTACATCATAGATTTTAGGGAAGGACTGGTGTGGCAGCTATTCTAATGTTGGAATAGGAATGTTTTCAGCATTTTTCTAAAAGGGAAGTATTCTGTACATAGCCTGAGAGTTTTAGGGAGGCTATTCCAGAGGGAGGGTCCCGCTACAGATAGCGCTTTCGTACCATGTCTGGCTTTTGTTGCTCTAGGGACACAAAGAAGGCCTTGTTCGCTTGACCTAAGTGTCCGGGAGGGAATGTAGGGAACAAATTTGTTGGTCAGGTATGCAGGACCCAGCCCGTTAAGGCTTTTATGTATGGTACAGCATACTTTGAACTTAGCCCTCTGTTTGACAGATAACCAGTGTAGTTTTGTCAACAGTGGTTTTGAAGGCGTACGTGGAGGGGCGTTCAGAACCAAATGAGCGGGCGTGTTCTGGACCACCTGGAGTCTTGTCGTGACTCCCTCGTTGGCGGACAGGAGCAGGCCATTGCAATAGTCTATTCCACTCATGACTGGGGCTTGTACCAGCGTTCTCCTCATTTCATCTGCAGTTAAAAGGGACTTGATTTGAATGGTGCAGCAGGTGCAGGGGCCCCAGGGCCAAAAGCTCTAGGGACCTCACTAAACCCAGAGTATTGCTAAACTTATAAACTAAACAGGCAGTCACAAGTGTAGTTACCTTGAAGACAACAGGGTCATGATTTGAATGGTGCAGCAGGTGCAGTGGCACTCGGCCCAATAGTTGTCAGAACTCCTATACACACCTAATGTTGCTATATTTTACTACTATACGGGTAGACACAATTGCAGTTATCTTGCAGTTAAAAGGGGTATGACTTGAATGATGCAGTAGGTGTAGTGGCACCAGGGCCAAAAACTCTAAAGGCCTCTACTAAACACCAAATATTGCCACTTTTAACTACTAAATAAGCAATCACAAGTGACGTTACCTTGCAGACGCTAGGGTCAAGATTTCAATGGTGCAGCAGGGGCAGTGACACCGGGGCCCAAAGCTCTCGGAACCTCTCTAAACACCAAATATTGCAATATTCTACTACTAAATAGGCAGTCACAAATACAATTATCGTAGAGGCACTTGGGGCGTGATTTGAATGGCGCAACAGGTGCAGCGGCACCGGGCCCGAAAGTTGTCAGAACTCCTCTAAACACATAAGAATGCTATTGCATCAATTAATTATATTGTTACCCTCTTTCATTTTTCAAAATGTTGCCACTTTGTACCTGCACTATACCATTAGTAACTGCACACTATATTGCCTTTTTGTACATAAACAATAACACTTTAACAGACTCTCTGTAACGTATGCAGTACAACTACTCAGCAAGATACAATTTACAAAACACTGTTTATTCTTAATCACATAGGTGAAACCTAATGAACTTAGCAGTGCTTGTTGTATTCTTATCATACCTATAGCTAGTATACTTCAGGATTAAAAAAAAGATTTCTTACTATTAAAATAATAACTGTTATTGCTATGCACAGTTTTGGAACATAAGCAGCACGTTCAACTTTAATAGCCATGGTTTTGGTACCTTTTACCGTTTAAGAGATAGTGAAAGCCGGATGTGATGTCGAGTCAGCAGCTCATATTTTGCTTTCGCCGCAGAAATCCCGCCCCCCCCCCCCCCCCCCCCCCCCCAGCGCCCCCCTCCTGCGATTGTTTCCAGTCTGAATGCTCTTCTCTGGCCTCCTGAGTACACGGACACCCCGAAAAGCCCCAGCTCGTGTTTCTTTTCCACCCGAAGCACTCCCTACTGCACAGCAGGGGGTGACTTCTGCGCCTTCCATCCCCCAAAAACCTACTGCACCATAGTAAGTATGGATGGACTGCCATTTTTTCCCGGTTTAGAGTAGCGCGAACTCGACTCGAAGGTATCGGAGCGCTTTACATGAGCACCGGTTATAATACACGAGGACACATCGCAGTTACCCTGCTATGGCGCCCCCCGATAGGATGGATGAGTGAATGAATTAAAAGAGCGTTTTTGAGCGCTCAGCCACCCTGGAGGTTTCCCAGCGCAACGAACTGTGCTCGTTAAGGGACGAAGGATGAAAGTCAGCCCGCCCCCGCCCTAACCCTTCTCCCCACCTCAGAGGTGATAGCGGCCCTACTCATAAAACAAAGCCCGCCCACTAGCTGCGTCACTTCAAAGTAAGAAGACGCTTCTGCTCCGCAGTTAATTGCAGGACTTCCACGAGTGAATCCAATCTGTGCGTCGCGAGACTGTCACTTTATCATGGGATCAGAGAATGATTTTTATCAGCTGGCGTTCTTTTTTTCTTCAAATACTTTTATCATTACTCCATGTTTCTACTGAATTCTCTTCAATGACACCTTTTTATTCAGAAAAGCAACCAAGACCATCAACGTTGGGATTTAGTTATCCCTCCCGCCCCCACCCCCTGTCATATTTTGCACGTCCAGTGGCAGCCATTGGATGGCGCTACTGCTCCGATCGAATAAGGTCTAAATATAATCGGTGCCCACTCTGCACAATACTAAGGTGTTACTGTTACCCAATGCTCTGGTGCTCGCTTTTATCAACATCAGAAGGATGAAAGGCTGAGTTGGCCTTGCCAGCATTTAAATTCATGACCTGCAGATGCACAAGCAAGAGTTTATGACTGTCATGTATTCGGCTTGGTACCATCCTGATATTGTATGGTCAAACATTCTGGAAATATATATTATTTTCTGATAAAACGCGATAAATACAATGTCCCCTCTCACACACACACCCCGACATATGTAGCAGTGCTTCAATGCTTTTCCTTCTGTTTTTCTCTTGGTGTACCTCCCAACATCAAAGTTACCCATTAAGGGCCCCACTATGGGACCCAGATTAAGGATTGGTAATGCCTCCCCACCCCAACCCCAGAGGGCTGAGAGTGGAATGACCAGAGGATTATGAGTTGGATCTCGAATTCCTCCTCTGAAAAGAAGAATTGCAAACATAATCGCGAATATTGGACCCGATTTCACCAGATATTTATCATTTTCTCGTCTTTCACCCTGAGACCGAGGGTCCCTTTAGTATCACCCTGAGGCCGAGGCTCCTTTTAGCATCACCCTGAGAACGAGGCTTCTTTTGGAATCACCCTGAGACCGAGGGTCCCTTTAGCAACACCCGGAGAACGAGGGTCCCTTTAGCATCACCCTGAGACCGAGGCTCTCCTCAGCATGACCCTGAGACCGAGGCTCCTTTCAGAATCACCCTGAGAACGAGGGTCCATTTAGCAACACCCTGAGAACGAGGCTCTCCTCAGCATGACCCTAAAACCGAGGCTCTCCTTAGAATGACCCTGAGACCGAGGCTCCTTTTAGCATCACCCTGAGAACGAGGCTTCTTTTAGCATCACCCTGAGAACAAGGCTTTTTTTAGCATCACCCTGAGATTGAGGCTCCCCTGAGACCGAGGCTCCTTTTAGAATCACCCTGAGACCGAGGATCCTTTTAGCATCACCCTGAGACCGAGGGTCCCTTTGGAATCACCCTGAGATCGAGGGTCCCTTTTGAATCACCCTGAGACCGAGGCTCCTTTTAGCTTCACCCTGAGACCGAGGCTCCTTTTAGCATCACCCTGAAACAGAGGGTCCCTTTGGAATCACCCTAAGACCAAGGCTCCCCTGAGTCCGAGGCTCCTTTTAAAATAACCCTGAGACCGATGCTCCTGTTAGCATCACCCTGAGGCAGAGGCTCCTTTTAGCATCACCCTAAGACAGAGGGTCCCTTTAGAATCACCCTGAGACAGAGGCTCCTTTTAGCATCACCCTGAGACCGAGGGTCCCTTAGGAATCACCCTGAGAACGAGGCTCGTTTTAGCATCACCCGAGACCGATGGTCCCTTTGGAATCACCCTGAGACCGAGGGTCCCTTTGGAATCACCCTGAGACCAATGGTTCCTTTGCAATCACCCTGAGACAGAAGCTCCTTTCAGCATTACCCTGAGACCGACGCTTCATTTAGCATCACCCTGAGACTGAGGGTCCCTTTGGAATCACCCTGAGATCGAGGGTCCCTTTTGAATCACCCTGAGGCAGAGGCTCCTTTCAGCATTACCCCAAGACCGACGCTTCATTTAGCATCACCCTGAGACCGAGGGTCCCTTTGGAATCACCCTAAGACCAAGGCTCCGCTGAGACCAAGCCTCCTTTTAGAATCACCCTGAGACCGAGGATCCTTTTAGCATCACCCTGAGACCGAGGGTCCCTTTGGAATCACCCTGAGGCAGAGGCTCCTTTCAGCATTACCCTGAGACCGACGCTTCATTTAGCATCACCTGAGACTGAGGGTCCCTTTGGAATCACCCTGAGACCGACGCTTCATTTAGCATCACCTGAGACTGAGGGTCCCTTTGGAATCACCCTGAGAACGAGGCTCGTTTTAGCATCACCCGAGACCGAGGGTCCCTTTGGAATCACCCTGAGACCGAGGGTCCCTTTGGAATCACCCTGAGACCGATGGTTCCTTCACAATCACCCTGAGACAGAAGCTCCTTTCAGGATTACCCTGAGACCGACGCTTCATTTAGCATCACCCTGAGACCAAGGGTCCTTTTAGCATCACCCTGAGACCAAGGGTCCTTTTCGCATCACCCTGAGACCAAGGGTCCTTTTAGCATCACCTGAGACCGAGGGTCCCTTTGGAATCACCCTAAGACCAAGGCTCCCCTGAGACCGAGGCTCCGTTTAGCATCACCCTGAGGTCGAGGCACCTTTTAGCATCACCCTGAGACCAAGGGTCCCTTTGGAATCACCCTAAGACCAAGGCTCCCCTGAGACTGAGGCTCCTTTTAGCATCACCCTGAGGTCGAGGCACCTTTTAGCATCACCCTGAGACCGAGGGTCCCTTTGGAATCACCCTAAGACCAAGGCTCCCCTGAGACTGAGGCTCCTTTTAGCATCACCCTGAGACTGAGGGTCCCTTTGGAATCACTCTAAGACCAAGGCTCCCCTGAGACCGAGGCTCCTTTTAGCATCACCCTGAGGTCGAGGCACCTTTTAGCATCACCCTGAGACTGAGGGTCCCTTTGGAATCACCCTAAGACCAAGGCTCCCCTGAGACCGAGGCTCCTTTTAGCATCACCCTGAGGTCGAGGCACCTTTTAGCATCACCCTGAGGAAGAGGGTCCCTTTGGAATCACCCTAAAACCAAGGCTCCCCTGAGACTGAGGCTCCTTTTAGCATCACCCTGAGGTCGAGGCACCTTTTAGCATCACCCTGAGGAAGAGGGTCCCTTTGGAATCACCCTAAAACCAAGGCTCCCCTGAGACTGAGGCTCCTTTTAGCATCACCCTGAGGTCGAGGCACCTTTTAGCATCACCCTGAGACCGAGGGTCCCTTTGGAATCACCCTAAGACCAAGGCTCCCCTGAGACTGAGGCTCCTTTTAGAGTCACCCTGAGGTCGAGGCACCTTTTAGCATCACCTTGAGACCGAGGATCCCTTTGGAATCACCCTGAGACCGAGGCTCCTTTGAGAATCACCCTAGACCGAGGGTCCCTTTAGAATCACCCTGAGACCGAGGCTCCTTTTAGCATCACCCTGAGACCGAGGGTCACTTAGGAATCACCCTGAGAACGAGGCTCGTTTTAGCATCACCCGAGACCGAGGATCCCTTAGGAATCACCCTGAGAACGAGGCTCGTTTTAGCATCACCCGAGACCGAGGGTCCCTTTGGAATCACCCTGAGACCAAGGGTCCCTTTGGAATCACCCTGAGACCGATGGTTCCTTTGCAATCACCCTGAGACAGAAGCTCCTTTCAGCATTACCCTGAGACCGACGCTTCATTTAGCATCACCCTGAGACTGAGGGTCCCTTTGGAATCACCCTGAGATCGAGGGTCCCTTTAGCATCACCCTGAGGTCGAGGCACCTTTTAGCATCACCCTGAGACCGAGGGTCCCTTTGGAATCACCCTAAGACCAAGGCTCCCCTGAGACTGAGGCTCCTTTTAGCATCACCCTGAGGTCGAGGCACCTTTTAGCATCACCCTGAGACCGAGGATCCCTTTGGAATCACCCTGAGACCGAGGGTTCCTTTGAAATCACCCAGAGAACGAGGCCCCTTTTTCGCATCA
The DNA here is from genome assembly GCF_964263255.1 of Lissotriton vulgaris. NCBI lineage: Eukaryota > Metazoa > Chordata > Amphibia > Caudata > Salamandridae > Lissotriton > Lissotriton vulgaris. The sequence continues at coordinate 1,531,128,367 of NC_141689.1, read as the reverse complement.
CCCTGAGACCAAGGGTCCCTTTGGAATCACCCTGAGACCGAGTGTCCCTTTGGAGTCACCCTGGGACCGAGGCTCCTTTTAGCATCACCCTGAGACCGAGTGTCCCTTTGGAGTCACCCTGGGACCGAGGCTCCTTTTAGCATCACCCTGAGACTGAGGGTCGCTTTGAAATAACACGGAGACCGAGGCTCCTTTTAGCATCACCCTGAGACCGAGGGTCCCTTTGGAATAACCCGGAGACTGAGGCTCCTTTTAGCATCACCCTGAGACCGAGGGTCCCTTTGGAATCACCCTGGGACCGAGGGTCCCTTTCAAATCACCCTGAGACCGAGGCTCCTTTTCGCATCACCCTGAGACCGAGGGTCCCTTTGGAATCTCCCTGAGACCAAGGCTCCCCTGAGACCGAGGCTCCTTTTAGAATCACCCTGAGACTGAGGCTTCTTTTAGAATCACCCTGAGACTGAGGCTTCTTTTAGCATCACCCTGAGACCGAGGCTCCTTTTAGAGTCACCCTGAGACCGAGGCTCCTTTTAGAGTCACCCTGAGACTGAGGGTCCTTTTAGCATCACCCTGAGAGAGAGGGTCCCTTTAGAATCACCCTGAGACAGGGGCTCCCCTGAGACCTAGGCTCCATTAAGCAGGTGCAGTCTCTGACCAAGGGTCAGTGGAACTACCAGGGAACCTGTCATTTCCATGGGGCTATTGCTCTCATTACCAGCTCTGTTGGAATTAAAAACTCTCTCATAATGAGGTTGTAAGTGTGCTACTCTTTTAGGATGAGTTGCATGTGCATTCATTGTTGTGTCTCATTTTTAAAATCCTCTAAGCACTACTGTGATGTAACCCACCATTGTAGGCCCCCTCTCAACACCAAGGTGTTAACATGTTTCTGCCTGTGTATGAGGGTCTGACTCACAAAGATTTTTCTGTGTGTAGGTGTGACTTACTTTCAATTCCCAGGACTTAGGCACACTTCTTCCTGGAAAACACACTTTAAGTTGCACCTTAGTGTTCTCATTTCATAACCTCTTCACTCTTGCCACTGAGCAACAAACCAACCTCACTCCCGCATAACATAAGGAGTTGCTTGATGGAATAAAAGGCAGCAGTTTATTAACACCTATTCAGAGACATCCTATATTTCACTACACACCAGTGAGCCTCCTGAAACTGAGATTCTACAGTGCAAGGTACTTCATTCATGGTCTTCTTTATCCCCCATTTCGGAAAGAAACTTACAGAGAACAATCTCCAAAGTTAAACCCTCAAACCATCTGCAAGACGCCATTCCAGAGTCTATCAGTAAATCTCTTGCCACAAGCCTACCTCCCCTACGGACCAACATGGTCAACTCCTCTCTTCAACAGGGCCTCCTACCAGAACAACTAAAAGTGGGTCAATTCTCTCCTCTCTTAAAAAGACAATCTCTCGACCCAAAGAACTTGAACAACTACCATCCAGTCTTCACATTTTAATTTTTAGGAAAAGTAATCGAAAGTTGTGTTGCTTGCCAGTTCACCTCACACATTCGAACAATCAACCTCCTAGACTCTCCCCAATCAGGATCCCGCCAGGGCCACAGTACAGAAACTATAATCCTACAATTAGTCAATGTCTCCCTAGAATACTTGACTCGGGAACTCACGCCTCTTGGTCCTCCTGGAGGTGTCAGCTTCATTCCACACTGTCAACCAGCTGGACCTCCTTCGCATTCCTGAACAACACATGGGCTGTGGAGGCACAGTCCTCAATTGGTTCCTAGTCTCACCTAACCACCTGCTCCCAAATTTTGGAAATGGCAACACACTCTCGTGACCAGTCAATGTACATCAAGGGGTCCCTCAAGGCTCGATACTCTCCCCAACCCTCTTTAACCTGTACCTAGAACCACTATGTGTGATTCACAGAACCACTGGGATTCTCTTCCACCTCTAAGCTGACGACACTCAAATATACAGCTACCAATGTAATATGTCTGAACATAATTACTGTAACTGTAAATTGCTGCACCCTTGTATCATGCTACTGTTGTAAAGCTCTCTGATGCCTTCGGGCCATTTCCATGCTATATAAATTGCAAAAATCAATAAATAAATTGAACAAGTACACCCTCTCGTCGATTTAAACTTTCCCAGCATCAGTTACTGAGTTCAGTCAGAAACCTTTATTCGATTACAGATGAATCATAAAAGTTCACAATGAAGACAAACAATCATAAAATAAAACAATATTTACAAAAAAAACGAAATCATAAATAATATCTTTTGCAGACAATAAAACACCCAATTTCGTACTTTTACATTGCATATTGTTTCCTTATTATAAAAACAATTTTTATAAAGCTAAGCACAGAGCTACAAATGGAAGCGTTTGCTAGGGAATGTAAATAATTAAAACCCTCTCTATGAGATCGGAAACAATTTTCGTTTAAAATTGGTTTAATGTGCAAAATAACATAAGGTGCATAGTATTTTGTTGGGCTGTGTTGTTACAAGGACAGGTGGGTAGCCTCTCACACCACCCCACCTGTTTCGGGAAAGCCACAAGAAAGTGCAGTGTGCCTAAACGAAATCTAATCATTAAAAAACGTGCATTTCCCTGTATGCTAAAAGACAAATAAAATTGTTGCTGTTTTAAAAAAGAGGAGTCCGATCTATCTGAGGACCTAGAAGATATATTCAGCTCAGATCCAAAAGCTTCTTTTATGGACATTTTCATGTTTAGGGGTATACACTCAGGTTTGTCATAAAAATCTTCTAACCCTATTTTATAAAAGGTTTGTTTAACATAGCGTAACCGGGGTACCGCCATTGCATTGTCTAGATTCATGCAATCTTTTAAGACAAGTCGGGAGAAATTAAGTTCCTCTGAAGACCAGATGTTCCCCCATAAAAACAGGGGTGCCATGTGTATTCTATCTGTAATATAATGTGGAGAAGTGTGGCTCACTGGTTAGAGCAGGCAGACCCTGAAGCAGAGGTCAGACCCGGGACCAGGGTTCAATTCCCAACGCGGCAGGGTCTTGAGCTCAAATGTCCATGGACTCAATAATTCTCGCTTCGGTGCCTGACCTAATCATGGGTTCACACTCTGCAACTCTTGGCATTAAGCTTGCTTAATCTCCACAATGGCCCCCCGCGGCGGGATGCCTGGCTTTCACCTTGGGGATGCCCTGTAGGGGCTACCTCACAGGGAAAAGCCAGGACGGGTTCCCAAGGCAAGCGCGGAGATACCCCTTCGGGGGTCGATTCAGGCGCTATATAAGAAACATAATAATAATCCATGCCCACCTCCGAGTGACAAAATGAGGTAGGCGAACTAGACGGGATAAATAAGAGTCTCTTCAGAAATGTGTTCTCAATTATTTGGATCTGTGTACTCTTTTGATATCCCCACACTCCTGTACCATAAGTTGCTCCTGACAGACACTTTGATTTGTATAGGGTTATCAGCGCTGCAACAGGCTTATGACCAACTTTAGCCGCAAATCGGAACAGCCCTCAATAACTCTTGAAGCTTGTTGCACCCGAGATACTAAAAGTTGGTCCCAATTTAGGTTCGAATTAAACACATTCCCCAGATAACTAAAGTTTGTTACCTTCTCAATAGCTGTCCCATTCACTGTGTATTTTCGTGTTTTCGTTGATTTGGGCCCGCATACCATGACAAATGATTTCTTATAATTCACCTTCAAATCTAGCGACGTCATATATTCGGTGAAAGCATCCAAACATCCCTGGAGGCTGTTGGCAGTCAAGGCCATCAGGACCGTAACATCAGCATACGACAATAAAGGAACTTGAGCACCTGCTATTCTCGGGAAGTCCAAATGTTTGTTTAACAGAAACTGCTCCAGCCCATTTGTATAAACCAAAAATAAAAACAGGGCTAGGATGCAGCCTTGCCAGACCCCCTCTGTCGACACAATGGGCTTTGTCTTCTCTCCCCCTGGGCCATACCGGATGACTACAGAAGTGGAAGCATGTAGTCTGCGGAGGCGAGTGACAAGTGGGTCCTCAAAGCCAATATCTTCCATCAGTGCCCACAACTTGCTCCTGCACACTGTGTCGAAGGCACTGAACAAGTCCATGAAAGCCAGGTGGATCAACGCTCCCCTAGCCTTTCTGTACTTGCCCATGATCATCGACAAGTTGAGGCACCGTTCGACAGTTCTCATTCCTTTCCTAAACCCATATTTACTGAGTTCTAAAAGGTACACTTCACAGGTTCAAGACTTAATCTTACTATCTATGTCTGCTTAATGGCTGTTTCTACCCCTGGCTGGACCACATGTGCCGCACCTGCCAAGTTTCCTATACTTCTTCATTTATCCGCCATGGACTCAGCTGTGTGGCTTCCCAAGTTCCACTGGCTCATAGTGCACCCCCTTGGTTACTCTTAGTGCGGCTTGTCCTTGCAAATGACCGCCCACCCTCTAGTCGGCCGTATCTCTGCCATGGTTTAAGTAGGGGTGTGTGGCTCGCTCTCCAAAAAGTTTTTCTAAGAAGCTTCTTTGTTCTCAGCTTCTATGGGGAATCCGCCGCAACATTCCCGAGCAAGACCTAAAATCTTTTGCTCAATCTCTGGTTCTCTCTCTAAAATCTAAAATTGCGACTGTCTTTTGACAGGTCTTCCCAAGACCCACCTCACCCCTTTGAAATCCGTTTTACACTCAGAGGAACGTTTCGCTTATGGGGTGAAAAGAAATATCCATATCACCCTAATGCTTGACACTCTTCACTGACTCCCCTTTGAAGCCAGGGCGATTTACAAGAATGCATGTATCCCCCACAAAGCCTTGCATACATCCACTCCTCACCACCTAGTGACTGAAGCTTTCGGGAGGCACCAGACAATCGTGAAATGCAGAAGCTTTGTTGTTGGAGACTTCGATCTTTATCCTTTACAAAGGAATGGCTCATGTCACAATCCTTCCCAGGTAGTGCAACTAGAATTTGAAACTTCTTACCCCCAAAACTACGCACCACCACCTCAATGCCAATCTTTAAAAAGGAGAGGAAAATCCTTCTCCTAGAGAGACATTTCGACCAGTAATCTCTCTATACAACCTCCCCCAAGAAAATGTACCCAAGACTGAATTTAACTGCATTACTCCGGTCTCAACATACATAACCTTGCTGCTACCCCTTTCATCACCTACCTTCCCTGATATTCTGTACATAATATGTGCCTTGGCAAGGATCGAAACAGGGTAATATCCCCATGTCTTGACCTGCCTTCTTGAGTCTTTCGTTATTTCTGTAACTTGTATCTTTTTGTAACTTTGTATCTCTTATAATGAAACCTCTTTTGTTGTAAAGCGCTTTAATACCACCTTTGGGTAAATTCTGCACATTATAAAAACGTATAAATAAAGTAAAATATAGTTCTCTAGGGGTTTGCTACCATTTTTGTAGCACATCACTCTAGCCTCGATTGGCCAGGTTGAAGGACCCAGTTAGAAACAGCTTCTTTTCATGCTCTTCTCTCTCTTGGCAAAGAGGGCAATTTGGGGCCATGACAACCATGGTGCTACAGCCATCTGGTCTCCACCAAACCAACAGGCCTCAGGCCCTCTGCTTGGATTAGCCCTCCTAGCCTCATGATGCCCACTGCTCTTGCAGGCCCTTTGCCATAACCCAGTCACTTGTGCCCACTTTGCCTTCCCACCTTTCCAAACCATAGCGACCCCACTCCCCTACCTCAAGACACACAGGGTTGCTTTTTGGAGAAAAAAGCGGCAGCTTATGAACTCTTATTCATTGAGCAAATACACCCACCCATAGGTGTCGTACTCTTTGATTTCACTTTCCAACAATCAGGTATTGAGCTATTGAAGGTACCCTCTGCAGGACTGAGGATTAATTTGGTTTGCTTTGGCCGATTCTGAGGTGGCATGGGCCATAAGCGCAGTGCCAGCCCCGTGTCTTACCCATCTTCTTTTACCCACCAGGAACCTTGCTGTCTGGTGTCCTAAGGTCCAGTGGGTTAGAGAGCCTCCCCACTTACTATTGGGGTTGCATTGCTAATGCAAAATGACTGTCCACCCTTCAGCAGCCTACCCAGGGTTGAATAAAAGTATACAAAAACAACCGGGCTCCGATTCAGAGCTCCATGAGCATAAGGAGGCAGGGGGACCTTGTAGTCAAACTTTCATTAACGGTCTCTTCCCGGTCGTGAACCTATGATGCGCTGGAAGGCGGAAACAAATAGACTCCCAGTTGAGAAGAGACCTAGAATGAAGGTGTAACTGCAAGGTCCTCCTGCCTCCATACACTACTAAACAAATGCGAACATAGGGACCAAATGGGTTGGTATGTGTGACATGTATGAGAATGGTGAGTGGACGATTCACTCAAATAGGATATTAACAGGATCCTGGTGAGGTCCTGATGAAAGACAACAAGCCCAGTGAGGCATTGGTGTGATGACTGAAACATGTTGTCGTAGGAATACAGAGGATAGTAATTTCCTGGGTGCATTCCCACCTGTCTTTATCTTCGTCCGGGTGCCCTTTGGTTTTTAGGTGGGATCCTAGATTTAAAATAGTCTAGGGTGTCCTGAGGGCTCCTTTTATTTTCAAAGAGCTCCCTTGGCTGCCAAGGCTGAGCCCTTTCAGATACACAAGGCATCTAGATGAGAGGACTCTATGAAGAAGCTAACCGCTTGGAATCTCAGTGGGTGAAAGTCATTTTAATCCCATAGGATGATCCTCTTGGGCTGGTATGGAGAAGTAGACTAAACACGGTATGGATTATCTTCTGTTGTTTTTGTATGGTTCGATGTTTGGGAAGGTGAGCAAACACTGTGTCACTTCTTACCCCCTACTTCTTGGAATATATTTAATTAAAGTATACAAAACATTGATGGATGGAATGCTTGAATGAATCTCAGCCACTGGTAATTACTTGGGTCGCATCTCAATCCATTGTTGTTTTACACACCATGTCACTGCAGGTTGGAACAAGCTATAGGTAAATCAGTCTTGGTCCTGCTCCAATAGGAATAATCCAGCCCGAACTGTCAAACCAGATCCTCCCTGAACCTGAACAAAAGCAACGGAGGAATGGTTTCTCCATAGGTATGGACTCATCAGCCGGGTACAGCTTGGTCCCAGTGGCTCAGTGTTAAAATTGTATAGCTACAAATGGATGAAAGTCTTATCAAATTATTTTATGCCTTAACAACTTACTTTGAACTACTGTCTTCAAACTAAGGATATCTAATGTACAGACAACTTCACTCAATGTTACATCGTCAGGATTCTTGTACTTCCTTCTTGTGTAAGTGCTCAGGAGAGACGCCGCTTATTTACTCATACAGGAACACGCTTGCATGAACACCAAAGCGATGCTTGGAAGTTCAGGAGCAGTAGCAAAGGAAAGACGCTACTCTCAACAATTCATTTAAAGTGCGTTTGAGCACGATAGCAGCTTCACATCTCTCCCTGCACAAAAACTAGACTAGCTGCTTTTTGTTTGATGTTTTCCCAGGGGCTGCCATCTTGGGTACCAAGAGCAAAAGGCCTTGAATTAGTTTAAAAAGCACCTTCAGTAGCCCCAAAGACATGTAACAATGTTGTTTTTCTAGTGGAAATTTAAACTGCCTTCTGTACTCTAACTTTGGGAGAAACAGCCTTTTCCTTAATACAGTATTGATTTGTTCAGTCCTGAAAAGCGAGCCAACACATAAGCAGAGCAAGCCAGTGTGTGAGCTGAGCTCTGAAAATGTTTAACATGTAAATCATGCAACAAACAATTTCATACACACATTGTGAGAACTGTGGTGTATTATGTGGTATGTTTGTGGGATTATTGTCTAATACATTTCCAAATCTGTCTTGAGTCCAGTCAGGCTCATTTGTATAACCTTTAGCTCAACCTGGGTAGCCGTGACTTCAAGCAGCTAGACTTAAACAAAGGAACTAGTGTAAATAATTTAGAAACATCAAACAACGAAATAAGACAGTCACACAACACTAAGGAAATCCAACACCAATTTATAAATATAGATCACTTATTTATACATTTTTAGACACCAAGATGAGCAAAATGAACTGGAAGGTCCAGAGCTATAGCTTTTCAAGTAAAATGCACATTTCAACTTTTTAGTCCAAAGTGCAAACAAGGATTGTAACTGTAAAGTTTAGAAATGCTTGAAAGTTTGAAAGAGTTGTGTTTGGCTACTCCAGCCTGAGTGGGGTGATCAAATCTGGCAGAAAGAATGTCAGGGGAGTCAAAATGGAGTATCTGGATAGTTATGTGGCCACCAAAGCAGTCTCAAGTCCAGTTCTACACTTTACATCAAGACCGCCATAGACTTCAATGGAGTGGCCCTGATGCTGGGGATGCAGGATGCTGAGAGATGCTCTGGGTGCAATGCGGTAGACAGGAGTGTCCTTGGGGCTATTCCTCGGTCTTAACAAACAACAGGATGTGTGGAGGGTCAGAGGGAATATTTTACGACCTGTCCACTCACTCCCCAATTAATAGACAAAAAACACGAAGAGTGGAACAGGTCAGGAAAGTGGTGTGTGACTACAACGGTAACTGGGGTCCAGCCGGTTGACAGTGCGAGACAGTGCTCGTCGGGAAACAAAAAGAGCTAGTACCAATCCCATCAGACCACCCCTTTGGTGGAATATGCATCATGTGGGAATTGCTGATCAATCCATATCTTGGCTGGCCATACAGTGCCAGTTCTTGAAGTGGATGTCAGAAGACTAGTCAAGATGTTTGCCATACTGTGGACTAAATAGTGCGCAGTGCTCAGGTGAAAGTGATAAATAAAATGACTACACTGGCTCTGAAAAAGCATGTATATAACAGTCCGTGTGTCAAGAGATAAAAACAGCGCTAGGTAGTGTGACTACCCACAGGCGCTAGTGAAATGTGGTCGACATGTTTCTGCCCAAGGGGATTTTCCCCGGCATTCTTCAGGACCTCGAAAGTGAAATAGGCTACTGCCGCTGTGACTGAAACAGTCACAAGGGATGATAACTAGCACAACAATTACTAGTAAAAGGATACATGTCTATACATAATTAGACGTCCACTACAGGGAGAGAAGCAATTCTTCTTCCCAGCATTATGTGGGTGACGACCTCACCTCTCCCGGCAACCGCTCGGGAGCATGAGGCCCCGCTCTGTCCGTCGGTACCTCGGTGAGTAAGGCGAGCGGAAGTGGAGGTAAGTAAGGTGGGGCAACTTTGGCCACAGGGATCTTGCTCCTTGATGTCCTCTTTGAACCAGTAGGAGGTCAGTTGTGGCTGGACTACTAGTCTCTGAAAACAGCGGGTCTAGCAGTATCCTTTGGTGAAGCCTGGTGCCCCTCTTTGGCAACCAATCCGGGCTCAGATGACACTCCCAGGTCGAGCAGACTCGGGTGCAACTTTAGGCCATCGATGCTTGGTCTTTTGGGTCACCCAGTGGCAGTCAGTGGCGGTTCGAAGAAAGTACCTACTGACTTGGTGGAATGGGCCGACTGACCCATTGACTAATTTGTTTGGTCCGGGGCTTGGAAGAGACTTTTCCATGAGCCACAGTCACAGTCCCTTCTTTGCTAGCCCAAGCTGCAGCAGGTGCAGTCCAGCAGATGGTCCAGCCTTGCTTGCCAGATCCAGGGGCCAGTAGGGCAGTCCTTTTTCAGTCTTTTCTTCAGTTACATCGTGATCTGAAGTTCAGGGTGCCATATTTATGCCCAGAAAGTGCTCTGGTGGGACGATGCAGTCACTAGCCAATGGGCTACCAGGATCCTTCCCACCCTGTGTCAACTTCCAGCTCTGTGTGGCATCTAGCAATACCAGAGTGCACAATTTTGCCCACTCTCAAGATGTCTGAATCCTTACTTGGATGTTAGGCGGTTGGTAGCCCACCCTAGAGGTGTGGGTACCTGTGACCTACACGCCCACGGGAAAACTGGTTTGGGCACTGGTCTCTCCTTTCTCTTCCCGCCACCAGCCTGACTACCAGATCAAAGGGGTAGCGCTTTGTGAGTGTGATCACCTTATGCCCACCAAAGGCAGCTTCGCCTTTGAAGCTCGCCTTTTGGGCCAACACCCTGAGTGACTTCCTGCAAGGGTTGGTGACTGCCTCTCTCTGTAGAAGGTTACTATTGTGCCTGAGCATGTAAGCCATTCACACTACTTCCCAGGAGGGCAGGAGGCCGTCTGGTGGCTGGACACAGAGTGGCAACTTTCTAAAAGTTGCCATTCCTTAAAAGTGACATTAAGTTTGACTTGGGTATCAAGTCAGATGTAATGCTACGATTGATTTAATACCTTAAAGTACCCATTTTAGTAGTCCCATTCAGAAGATAGCCAGGCTGAGTGGTCAGCAGGTAACTCTGTGTGAGCATATTGGGCTCCTAACTTATCCACAACAAAATCAGCAATTTAGAAAGTTTGCTGTTAGGACATATTAAAATTAGATGTCCTACTTAATAATATTCAGCTCCCTGCCTTAGGGCTCCATAGACCTTCCTTAATGAACACTTACATATATTGTTAAGTGATGTGGGGGCTTTGCCATTGGTTTAAACTACAAAGTCAAACTAGCAGTTTCAAAACTGCTCTTACGGGCTGCAGTGGCAGACTGGGAGCCATTTTGTATTTTGTCCATCCAGGGCTGCAGAGCTGGTTATGCTACCCTGTGTGTAACACTGTGTCTCACAGGCCCTGGGTACCCTTTGTCCTGTATACTAGGGACTTATAAGTCATTTATGCTAATTGGGGTTGCCAATTCAACATACGTTTTGTAAGGGGTTAGAACACTGGCACTGAGGTCTGGTTAGCCGGTCTCAGTGCACTCTCAGAGGCGAAAAACCAGCAGCTTGTAGTCCAATTGTAGGCAAAAAGTGGGAAGAACTTGTAAAAAGCCTATTGTATCACACACATACACTAAAAGCCTCCTCAAAATTAAAAAAAATGTATTTAATTGACATGTGAATGCTTTGATAATACCTCACATTATAGCGCTGCTTTGAGAAGTTCTTATTAAAAGTGCTAGTTTTCAAATATATACTTAAAACTATTCTGTCGCCACCTCCATCTTGGCAACAGTGCTATTAGTGAACTACAAGGCAAGACAGTTGTCACTTGAATCCTGTATGTGACTCAAATCCTTAAAGAGGGAGCACCATTATATTTTATTAAGTCAAACACAATAGGTTTTGGTACAGCTGGTATTTCAAACTCATATATTTGTGGGTGCTTTCATAAGTTATACAGAAGAAAATGGAGGCTCAGTAAAATAAAATATCAGCCTAAGATCACACATTTTGGTTAAGGGGAAGCCACTATTAATCTAGATTTTCTGGTTTCACTTTTCAAACCCGCCATTAAATTGGTATCTATTTATCTCTCTTTTTACCTTAAATGTTAATGCTCTGTTTTACCTCTTTGTTCGTGAGGGTAGAGCGAGGGTGGGAGGCAGAAGCTATATGAAAGCTCGGCTTGTTATAGGCTTGAGGTTCTAATGGAATCTCGAGCTGAGCCAGAGCCAGGCTACCCTGGCTTACCATTTTCCCATAACTTTGGTGGAAAGGACACTAACTGGTAGTTGGCATGCAGGACCTGCTTCCTGAACTTCTCCAACTGAAAGCGAGAGAGAGCATCTGCACTTGATTTGATGCACTGTGATACGTCTTGCCCTAATATCTACATTTGCACGAGCTGGAGCTAGAGCTCAACCAGTTGGTGGTGTAACCTGAGCACCAGTGGGCAGTATGTTGCGCACCATGCTATGTCCAGTATTATCTCAAATCCTTCGCTGCATGCTACATCAGTGAACCAATTCATCTGTTTTGCTGAGCCTCGTGGCTCTCTCCATATCAAGACACAATTGAATTCAGTCAGAAACGTGTCCCACAGCGAGAATTTTCTCTGAAGCGGATAGTTGCTTTGAGGGATCCCGCTGGGGACATGGTGCACTCGGAGTCTGATATTCTCGGAGTCCTTCGATCTCACTTGCAGGCGGTGTATACTGCCGACCCCTCGATAACGGAGGCCTCCTATCGGCCTTACCTCCACGGATTGACTCTCCAGGTCCTCTCGAAGGAGGTGGCGGAGGAACTGGACGCAGCTTTAATGCTCCGGGAGGTCAGAGTAGCTTTGGCCGCCCTACCGAGGGCTAAGGCCCCGGGCGGGGACGGCTTCCCGCCTGAATTCTACCAGTCGTTTGGAGATGTCCTAGGCCCCCTACTTTTGCGGGTCTATAGTGAGGCCCTGGAGTGTGGCATCCTCCCGCCCACCATGAATCAGGGGGAGGTTTGTATGATTCTAAAACCGGGAGGAGATAGTTGCGACACTGCGGCGTTCAGGTCTATAACTCTGATGAATACGGACGTGAAAATCCTTACCAGACTACTGGCCACCCGGCTTGCACAGCACATGACGCACTTAGTGCATCAGGATCAGTGTGGATTTATCCCTGGTCGCAACACCGCAATGAACCTGCGGCGCCTGAACCATATCCTCCATGAGGTGCGTGGTAGGGAGGATCCCCAAGTCCTGGTGTCGATTGACCTGGCCAAGGCCTTCGACACTGTCAGCTGGGGGCATCTCTTGGAGGAGCTCCAAATGGCGGGGCTGGGGCCAGTGTTCTGCAATTTGATCCGGATCCTGTACGGAGCACCTCGAGCAAGGGTACGGCTTGGGTCGGCCCGTTCTGAGGAATGGTCTTTAGAAAGGGGCACTCAACAAGGGTGCCCCCTGTCACCGCTCCTTTTCGCCCTGGCGATAGAGCCCATGGCGGTCTCTATTCGTACGGAGATGGAGCAGTGGGGTATCAGGGTGGGAGATACTGTGAACGTGATTTCCGTCTATGCGGACGACGCTCTGTTCTAATTAACCTCCCCGAGAGAATCGCTGCCCGTTTAACTGCGGTTGCTGGACCGCTTTGGTGCGGCCTCAGGACTGCGTATAAACCCTGGGAAGTCTCTGATCTTTCCCTTGGCGGGCTGTGATGTCGACCCGGGAGTGAGCCTTCCATACCTGTGGCTGAAATGGGAGTTGGAGGCCTTTCGATATCTGGGAATTCAGGTGGCCTCGTCTGACGAACAATTGCTGGCCCGCGGAGCTGACGGGTGCTCCGCTCCCTTCACCAGTCTGTGACCTTCTGGAACACGCTCCATCTTTCCCTCATGGTACGGTTAGCGGTTGCTAAAATGGTGATGTTGCCAAGAACGCTATAGGTCCTGCAAAATACCCTATGCCCGCTCCCCCGCGAATATTTCGTACGCTCAACACGTTGCTCACATCTTTGCTCTGGGCAGGCGGGCGCAGTAGAGTCACCCTGCATACCGTGCTCCGGAGCTGGGAGGAGGGAGGCCTGGAGGCTCCGAGGTTTGACCTCTATTATTACGCAGCACAGCTCCTGCCAGCCGCGAAGTGGTTCGCGGGCACGGGTAATTTGGAACTGCGGCTCCTGGCAGGCAGGGCTGACGAGAAAACGCTGCAGGTGGCTCTGATGAAGGGACGGGGAGCGGACGAGGCCCTGCCCTATGTAGTGCAACATGCCGCAGGGGTCTGGCAGCGGTTTGTTGAGAAAATCTTGCGATGGGCCCCCTTTCACAGGGAGCTGCTGGTGTGGATTTTGGCCCCAGTGACACTTATGGAGGAGAATATGTCCTTCCAGGACTGGCAGGACGGCGGATGCGAGACTCTGGTGAACCTTTACCCAGACGACTCCTTTGTGTCCTTTGAACGGGCTACGGAAGCCTTAGACCTGAGCAGGGGACAATACCTGTACTATAAGGGACTCCAGGTGATGTCAAAGGCGACTTGGCCCCAGTTCCCAGAGGCACCCCCGTTGACCCACACTCTCAACATCCTTCTTTCCTGCGGCAGGGGGAAGCGGCTGATCACATTACTGTACTCGGCCATGCGACGGGATTCCACCCCGCAGGTCGTGCCGTCCTGGGAGGCCTGGGAGGCGGACCTGGAGAGCCGGGACAACGCAAGCGTATTGGACTCCTGACTCGGAAAGTGTTGTGCAATGCGCGGTTTAAACTGATCCACTTTAATTTTGTACATCGCACTTACATGACCCCGGTCTCCCTGCACCGTATCTCTGAAGATAGACGGGACAACTGCCCTAGATGTGGGGTGGGGAGAGCCGGATTCTTACATTTGGCCTGGGAGTGCCCGCTGTTCGGTATCTTCTGGAAGGAGGTGGTAGAGCGCATTGACCGTGTCGCGGGCCTCCGGATTGCCCTGACTCCGCTTCATTGTCTCTTGGCCCTGGTCCCCAAGCCCAAAAAGAGGAATTTATCCTATAAGTTGCTGCAGTTGCTGCTGGCGTTGGCGAGACGGCGCGTGGCTATCACTTGGATGGGGCAGAGGGCCCCTGAGGTATCCCTGTGGCTTAAGGATGTTAGGGAATGGCCCTTGGCTGAGGAAACACACATGCATTGCACATGCCGAGATGAAAGGCTCCAGGAGGACTTATTAGCATGGAGGGTGATGTGTGCTGAGGGGTTGCCCAGCGATGACTCGGACGCCACCAGTGCTGAACTGTTTACCCCTGAGTAGTAAACTCAGCTTGTAGGGCGGGCTTATTGCAGTCCTGGTCACAGTCAATTATGGTACCCTTTTTTAAAAAGGGGAACCGAGAGGAAGTATCCTGCTACCGCCCGATCTCACTGCTGGACACATTGGGGAAAGTGGCGGGGAGGATCATTCTATGCCGCCTCCAGCAGTGGGCGGACGATCGTGGGATCCTCTCGGATCTCCAATTTGGGTTCCGGGAGGGTCTGGGAACAGTTGAGCAGGCATTAAACTTGACTCTAATAGCTGGAAAATATGTGCGTGCCAAGGCAGGTAGTATATATATATGGCGTACGTAGATTTGTCAGCCGCTTTCGACTGTGTGTTGCACGCTAAACTATGGTCCATCCTACTAGAAATGGGGGTCGATCGACCGCTACTCAACTTCATTTGGGAACTATATACAAAAGCATCAGCAAGGGTGAGATACGGGAAAAAGGGCGAGCTAACTGCGCCGTTCTGGGTAGAGAGGGGAGTACGCCAGGGATGTGTCCTGGCTCCCTTCCTTTTTACACTCTATACAAATGGCTTAGAAGGAGCCATGTTGGAAGGGAGCCAGGACCTCCCTCAAATAAAACCACGGCGGATCCCCGCTCTGCTCTATGCGGATGACGCAGTGATACTCGCCGCACCCCCCTAGAGCTCCAGCAGGCTTTGCATAGATACTCTAAATATATGGGTAATCTGGACCTACACATAAACATAAAAAAGACCTTTGTGATGAATGCTGGCCCAGTGGAAAAAGGGCAAGGGGCATTTATTTAAACAATGAGAAAGTATTAACAACGCCCCAATAGCCATACTTAGGTATCATAATAGATCAAAAATGTAATTGGAAAGCCGCAATAGAGTCAAGAAAGTCTCACCTTGTCAGGGCAAACACGGCTCTAGTAAAGTTCTCAAAGAAATTGGGAAAGCGACCTCCAGTTGAGCTCACACAGATCTATAGAGCAAAGTGCCAATCAGTAGCCCTGTATGGGGCAGGAATATGGGGGTATGCGGACACAAAAAAATTACAAATAGCGGAAATGTCTTCCTGCTATTTCTACTTGTGTTACCTAGGACTGCGTCAAGATTAGCCTGCCATATGGAATTGGGGTTAACATACATATCAGACCTAGCCAAGATACAACCATTACTTCTATGGCATCGAGTCTGGACGACGGTTGAAAATTATCTCACCAAACAGATTATATTAGACTGTATGGGCCTGGAATACTCAGAAAAAATTACGTGGTTATCGTATGTAAAAAGTTTCTTTAATAACCTGGGTCTGGAAAAATTGTATTGGGAACCGTCCACGGTCAGTTCCATATCGAGGAAGAAAGTAAAAGACATTGCACTTGCTCACTTAGAAGAACGACGTTTGATGGACGAAGTTCATAAACCATCGCTTCAACACTGTATAACTGTACAAACTTCCCTTTCAATTGAGCCCTACTTAACCCAAAACTTTACAATATACGAAAGATTTCTTTTGATCAGGTCTCGATTGAATATTTTCCATCGCCTAGTCTCTTTCCCTGAAAGTAACAACTGGGCTTCGGAGTTAACACCTTGCCCGTGTGATGAGTCTTCTAAACAATCTACGATTCATACAATTTTCTTTTGTAAATATTATAGTGGGCATAGGAAAATGTGGCTGATTCCTTTATTGAAAGTAATGTGATATAGGCGTTGTCGTCCAGCCTTATTAGCACTACAGTTCTTGACAAATGAATGGTCATCGAAGTACATAGTAAAATTTTTGAAATGTGTCCGTCGCCACCGTTTTAATTTGTAATTCCTATAAAGGTCCTTTGCTATGTCAACTATATAATCCTTTATGTTAAGGCGTTCTCTTAGACAATAAGTTGTAATGGACTAAAATGCTCTTAAATGTTCTTAAATTTACTCTTAACTAAGCAAGGGGTTTGTCCTTTTTTATGCACGTGTTCTTAAGGCTTTTATATCTGGCATTTTTAATTTTGTACTAGGAAATGTATGGATTATTTTACACCCAGAAATGAATTTTATACTGTAAACTGCTTTTATGTTTTTTTCTGCCAAAAACCGAGTAAAGAAATACTACTACCCTGAGGAGTCTGGATCCGAGGAGGATGTAGCGGGAGGCAGGGAGGAGGGACCTGTTTTGGGGTAGTGCCCTATTGGACGCGTACGAATGTTCCCTATTGTACTTTTATGTGATTTGCCTTGATTCCCGGAGGCTTGCTTCTGACTGTGATGTCTGTACCCAAACGGGACATAAGGAGGTAACCAAACTATTTCCACGAGTTTTACTAGCGATGACAAGTATGGGGGGGAATTGTTTTGTTGTTACATGTTAGAATGTAGTTTTATCAAAAAAGAAATATAAAGGAAGATAAGAGACGGGGTCAACAAAAGACGAGGGAAAAAAACAGCGGATACTAGCGATCCACATTTATTTAATACAAACATTTATGCTTTTATATTTTTGGCACTTTCCAACTCTACGCCGCCTGGCCTCCGGGCTGTGTGCTACCTGGCTGTGTATTATCCTGTATGATCATTTTGGTTATTTCTCTTCTATCAGTGCCTGTGGGTAGACTTACCTGATTGTATTCTCTATACTTTCCGCAATAAAAATACTTAAAAAAAAAAAGAAAGAAACGTGTCCCACATGCGTAGGTTCTGGCAGACCACACTGTCAGTCTCTTTTTTTTTTTTTTGGTAATCCTCATATATCACAGATGGAACTCTTGATGGGAAACTGGCTCCTCCATGCACCAATGGTCGTTCTGTACCGGCCCTCGTTGATTTCGGCCTGATGCAAGTTGGTTTATCCGAACCCTCAAGTAGCCACTGCCTTCCCCTCGACTCTCCTTTTTTCGCCGATCTTAGAGCGCCCCATTCTACTTAGGAGATCGGGGAACCAGCAGGGCTCCAGACAAATCATTGGAATACGAATCATCGAGATTGCCATGCCGCCAAGGCCGCCCAAACGTTCGTCTCACTTCTGGGATCACATGCTACATCTGATTTACTAGTTATCATAATCTGCCTCAGGCAGTTAGCAAAAGTGGGGGGAGTTGGATCTTTCCATGCCCTACAAATCTCACGCCTTGCTAGCAGGATAATGTAGAATACAAATTTCGTGGGAAGAGCATTCACCTGATAGTTCGTGACAAGCCCAGACATTACTGTAAACCTTGGGACTGATATAGACATTAAGAGGACTTCTTCCAGGAATTCCCTTATCTTGCTCCAATAATCCACTAATTCAGGGCAATCCACAAACATGTGTACATCACCCGCCTTCGAAAGGCCACACCTTGGGCAGTTGTAGTCTATGTTTGAAAATTTGGCCAGTTTTTTAGGAGTTATATAAACCCTGTACATAGTGTATATGTGATTTCTTTTCAGCGCTGCCGGCTTAATTACAGCGTTTAACACCCTGAAAGAGTCATGCCAAAAATCCAAGAAGGACCCGCTGGCCGGGGTAAAAGCGTTGCACCACAATTTGCTAATTTCAGCCTCCGTGACATCCTCACCCTCTAACATTACCGAATACCAAAAAGATATTTGATTCTTCCACTTACCCCTTCTAACTACCGCATCAAATTTGGGGTTACGGGGGTTATTATCTCTGGGAGTCACAGGTCTCGTTGCCCACCAACCTGATAGTTGATAATATTTAAACCGCGTCAGGGATCCCCTAGTTAGATTCGACAATATATCCCAACTTAAAAGTTGGCCATCTCCCTGCAAGTCTCCCCAACTCTCCAACCCTGCCTGCTTCAATGGTAATGATAGTTGATCATTTAGACAGGCTGGAAGGCCTGGTGAGTCCCATATGGGTGCCTGCGGCGCATAATAAGAAATGTTTAGTTTGTTCCTTACAAATACCCAATTTTTCAAAGCTGACCTCAAGATCTTCAGCCTCACTTTTTTAAAGAATTTTGGGTCCCCGAACTTATAAAGGAAGAAACTTACAGGTACATGCATCAAACTCGGCATTTGCGATTCCTTAATTGCGATTTTTAAGGAATCGCAATTAAGGAATTGCAAATGCCTATGCATCAAGAAATCGCTAAATAAATTGCGATTTCTTAGAATTCCTTAATTGCGATTAGCATTTTGCGAATCGCAATTAAGGAATCCCTTCCCATTCATTCCTATGGGCCTAGAGGCCCATAGGAATGAATGGGAAGACAATCTCAATTTGCGATTCGCAATTAGCTAATCGCAAATTGAGATTGCGATTTCAAGGGTGTAGGGGTGTCCCTGTTGCACCCCTGAAATCAAACAATGCACATATGTTGTGTACACACATGCCCTAAGGGCATGTGTGTGCACAACATGAAAGTTAAAAAAATTGCATTTTTCTAACATTTCGCAAAATTACCATGAGGTCCAACCTCATGGTAATTTTTTCTCTCTAATTGCGAATTCGCAATTTTTTTTAGTTTCATGCATTGCTTTTGAGGAATCGCAAATTTGCGATTCCTTAAAAGCAATCGCACTTGAAAAAATCGCTAAAATAGCGATTTATTCACTTTTAAGTTGATGCATCCCAAATAGTGATTTGGGAATCGCAAACGGCCGAATTTTGCGATTCGCACCGTTTGCGATTCCCAAATCGCTTGATGCATGTGCCTGTTAATCCCTGAGGTACCTCTTTTAACAAAGCAGAAAATAGCAAACCCATCGATGATTGGTCCAAACGGCCCGCCATGGTTCTAAAATGCTTAAAATGAAAAGCGTGGCAATACAACAGTAGATCAGGGAAGGCTAGCCCTCCTGTCTTGAGACCTCTTCTTAATTTTTTCCACGCTATTCGAGGGCCTTTGGCATTCCAAATAAATGAACCCAATTTTCCTTGGAGTTTTTTGATTAAAGGTACTGGAAAAGATAATGGAATAGCATTAAATAAAAAAGTAATTTTAGGAAGAACTATCATCTTCAAGAGGTTCACTCTCCCATAGATATTTAAAGGTAGAGAGGACCAGCGTTGTAATAGAGCGATTGTGTCTTTCATGACCCTTTCTAAATTAGTTTTGTGTATTTCTTCAATCTTGTTGACCAGATGGATTCCCAAATACCTAATTTTATTCTTTTTCCCCATCGAACTAGTCAGCTGATTCAATTCCATAATTTCAGTTTTTTCAGCATTGATGGAATACCCTGAAATATTACCAAACCCCTTAGCAAGATCTAATAGTCTGGGTATCGCTACATCCGGATTTGTTGTATACATTAGCAGATCGTCAGCATACAATGCAAGCTTCAACTCCATATCCGCGATCTTAAAAGGTTTAATTATTGGATCCGCTCTTAACAGACAAACAAAAGGCTCTATATACAAATCAAACAAAAGGGGGGATAGTACACTGTCAGTCTCAACCGGTGGTGTCTCTTGGTCACCTCTGCCATGAGTTTGGCCAGGTGCTTGGAGAATGCCTTCCCACTGGGATGACCTGCCCAGTGAAATTCAGATTACTAAGATAATGGAGCTTGCCCACATCCCGGTGATTCATGTGCACCACCTATTTCATGAAAAATCAAATAAAGTTATACTACTACCAACTACTCAAGAAAAGTGGTAAGCATATTGAAATAGGAGAATGAAATGGAGCACCCAGTTGGAACACATTGTTGTCCCTTGAACTGGAATCTGATCAAATTGAAGCTCATATATGTTTTCCGGTAACAGTCAGAACACTGGTTTAATGTCTGCCTTTGCTATGACAGCGCTCTAACTGGTTGCCCTCAAGAGGTCAACTGTGTCATCAAAGGATGTGTAAGCCTCCAAGCACTATCATTGACTGTACTGCTTTTAGGGTATTATAGATGATGTTTTAACCTAAACTGCTTTGGGCCATCCTTAGGCACCATCCTGAGTGGGAAAATTATGAAGTTGCGTATCAGGTCTCCTCAAAAGGGCTGTTTACCTGGCTGAGTTATATGTCTTTTGTATTCTTGTCCCTCGCTACTTCAGGGTGTTCTGGCACCAATTTCAAGTTCTTGCTACCCATTGCAATTTGAGGACCCTTGAAACTATTTGGTGTTAGAAATGGGGGTCTCTAGTTGGCAGGTTGTTACTCTGTCCAAGTAGGGGCTCTTTTCCCTAGTCAGGATAAAGGAACTGCACTTCTAAAATAACCCCTGCTCACCCCTCTCTTAGAATGGCATGAGCAGTCTGGCTTCTCAGAGGCAATGTGCAAAACAGTTGGACATAACACCCAGTAATACAGTGAAAACACTACAAATGGACACCACACCAGTTTTCGAAAAATACCCAATATTTATCTGTGTAAAACAAGATCAAAACAATAAAAATCCAACATAGAGTTTTCAAGATATGAATAATGAAAAAATTGGGTTTACATACAGTGCCTTGAAGTCAATAGCTCCATCTGGGGCTATCACGGCGTCGTGACCAAAAAAATCTAACGGTTCAGGCAGGCTGCAGCACCATGGACCAGCTATGGTGCTGGGAAAACCCGTAAAACTGTACTTTTAGAAATGCAGGGCATCGGGGACCCCGTGATGAGCTCCCAAGAGCTGGCGTCAGAAGGTGTTAGTTCCGGAGGTTGGTGCAGGGGTCATCGGGCCCTTGAAGTCACACACATCCAGGTGACACTCTGTAAGGTTGAAGTCAGGAGAGCTGGTGTTGGCAGGCATTGAGGCTGGCATGTGAAGTATAGCAGTGCGGCATGCGGTGCCCTCAGGTCGTGGTGCAGGCAGCGACTCAGTGACGGTCGTTCAGCGGAGTTAGGGAGACCAGGGCTGCAGTGTGTAGCGGGGCAGTGCTCGTCACGGTGCTGGCAGGTCAAGGTGCAAGCAGCGGCGTAGTCGCTGCTGAAGCGCTGTCTTCTTTAGACCCAAGGCTGCGATGCAAGATGGGGCAATGCAGTGTGCAACGCCCACAGGTCGGGTGCAAGCAGGGAGAGAAAGCTTTGTGAGAGGCTGCTATAGTCCATTCAGGTACAAGTAACAACTCCTCCCACTACTCTAAATGCCGCCAGGTCTATTCAGCCTCGCTATGAGTCACCCAGGAAAGGCAGGGCACACCTCAACCACCCCCTTGTATCTGTCTAGTGTGAATGCACATCCCCAGCTCCCATCACTCTCAACCCAGACGGTGAATACACAAACAGGCAGAGGCACACAGGATGGTTAAGGAAGAAAATACCCACTTTCTAAAAGTGAATACAAAAAGAGGAACCTGGCTCCGGTTGACGTTATGCTCTTATTATTTTTGAGAAACAAACAGACCACTATCTTTTCTATGTATAAGTATTTCATGCACTGTCTATTGTGAATCGCTTTCATGTTTTTTATGTTAATTTGAAAAATGTGTGTCTCTTTACTTCTCATGCAACTAAACATTTTTGGGTAAATACAAACAATTGCAAAGAAAGGAATGGTTTAATAAAAATTCCATTAAAACAAAAAAAGATAGTTGTCTGTTGCTCAAAAAGAGTAAGAGCATAATGTCAAACGGAGCCAGGTTCCACTTTTTGTATTCAATTTTGTACGGCCCTACCTGGTTCTGGTCCTTTGGGCCTATCCCCTCCAGTTTTTGCAGTTCAGAGCAGGTTTTTACTTGCTTGGGTTTGGACACCAGGGTGCTGGTGCCTAACTAACAAAATTAGATCGCTTAAATCTAGAAAGGCCTTCGTGTTAAATAATGTCTGAGAAGGAGACACTATACTTTTCAGAAGCACATATTCAAAACTTGATATCAACTCCCTCTCCTTTTGCTTCAGTTAAATTAAGTACTTCATCCCAACAACAAAACGAGGCTGAACCACTTACACAAAAAACACATCTGCACCACACCACGGCAGGTTATCGAAGGATACTGGAAGCCGTTTGCCGGCTTGATACAGGAGACCAGCGGAGTCGGCAGCGGATGGCGGAGGACACAACGCAGCAAGCCGCCGAGCCCAAGACTGTGGGGGCGGAGTCGCGCTATCTGCCGGCTGGGAGCTGGGAGCGAGCAGCGCAGGGTGTCTGCAGAGGTCGTCGAGTGCTCGCGAAAATCGGCACTCCAGTAAGCGGAGGAAGGGGTCAAGGCTTGGAAGCTGCTACATGCAACACAAACAAAACAGAGTTGGATAGTGTTCCACAGCAGATTACTACAGAACAAGAACAAGTAAGCAAGAGGGGGAAGGAGGGGGGCAAGACCTCAGGTTACCAGTTAAGGAGCAAGAAAGTTAATAAAGAAACGTCTGTGGGACCAAGTGGTAATGAAAGCACACAAATTGGAAAAATAAATAACGAGGAGGCAGAGGAAAGTGCTTTCTCTGAGACTTTAGTGCACAACTCTAAGGCTTCACCATCTAAAAAAGAGAGGAAAAAAAGACAGAAAAAAGAAAGGGCGCTGTTTAAGAACCCTATAGCTCCCTCACTGAACCTCTACTTTAAGCCAGTCCCAAAGGTGTTGGTGTTGAAACCTGAGCCTGTTTTGCAGCATCAGTGTCAAAATAAGGTTGGCAAAGAGGTAGAATTTGAAGAAAAAAGGGAATCTCTATCTGAAGATAGGGAAGATCTCGAACAGGATTGGTCAACTCTTTCTACACCTAACCCATTTCAGGTTTTAGAGATAGAGATGGATGGGGGTAAGGCCAGTAGCGGTGAGACTGAGGTGACGGAGAAGATATTTCAACCTAGCATACCAGCCACATTAAGTGAATTTAATGAGAGTCCACCTATTGATGTCGTGGATAAAAAAGTGGAAGATGATATATTCACAAGGAAAGAAGAATCCCCTAGGAATGAAAGGTTGGGGCTCTCTAACGTGGAATTAATTTTAAGACAACAAGAGAGCTATACCTCCACAGATGGGACCGTCATGGAACTCCTAAAAAAATTAGAGCGCGACATACATTTAGGATTTGAAGCCTCTAGAAAAAATCAAGAGCGTATTAATGCTACTTGCGTGTTGTTAGAGGACAAGATAGATAAATTAACGACACGGGCGGGAGAGATGGAATCTGCAATGAAAACTATGCAGGGAAGGGTCCTGGACAATCGAAAGGAGATAGAGACTCTGTATTCCCAAGATAGGCACATGGATGAAAGGCTAGAACGGTTGGAAAACATGCAAAGGCGCAACAACTTAAAAATTCTTAAACTGCCAGAAGGAAAAGAAGGGACAGACTTAAAGGCGTTTGTAGTGCAGCTACTGAAAAAAGAGTTAGCACTAGAAGAAGATGAGGAAAGTCTGGCTCGGGACATACAACGGATACACCGAGATCCTTTTAGGTTGAATCCTGACCGGGCTAAGCCAAGGAAAATTTTGATTAATTTTGCGACTTACTCATTAAAAGAAAAAATCTTGTTATCTGCTTTGAAAAAAAAATCTATTTTAATAGATGGAATATCGGTGGATATAAGGTCAGATCTGTCACCAGCTACAGCAAATAGACAGTGGGAGATGGGAAAGCGGTTGGTGCCATTAAGGGAGCTAGGAGCCACGGCTCAATTAAAATTTCCAGCCTTTCTTAAAGTTATGTGGCACAATAAAATGTATAACTTTCGGACGGTGGAGGAGGCAGATGCCTTTTTGGATGTTGCAAGGGGATAAGGCTCTCGACCATAATAATTTCTTAATTTAAGGCACACCACCACTCAGACATCCACAGGCCTAGGCCATGGGAGTAATGGTTGGGTTTTCCAGGGTGGGAAGTGAGAGTAGGGAGAGGGGTGGGGTAAGGGAAAGGGAGAAAACTATAAAAAATATTCCTCATGAGCAGTCTTGCTGTGACTTAAACAGGAAGATGAAATGGGCAGCATATGGCAAGCATGATAATTACAATGACCAGGGCCAGAGGTAAGGAGTTAAGATTCCTTAGCTGGAACGTTAATGGGCTCCGAGTAAAATCTAGAAGACAGTTGATTTTGAAATATTTAGAGGATTCATCCGCACAGATTATTATTTTGCAAGAAACTCATTTAACACAAAGGGAAAGCAAGGAGATTTTTAGCACCCAAAAATGGATAGCAAACGCAATTTATACATCCCAAGACCTGGTTACAAAGGGGGTAGCCATTCTGATAAGGAAAGGATCCGACATAGTAGTCAAAAATAGTATAGTAGATAGTAGAGGAAGATGGGTGATTTGCAGTTTGCGACTTTCGGGAGAAACATTAACAATAGTGGGTTACTATGGTCCGAATATAGACGATCCCGCAGTCTTAGAGAAAGTTGAGTTGGAGGTATTGGATTTTCCTGGCAAAGTAATCATGGCAGGGGATTTTAATACGGTACTAGATGGGAAGATGGACAGGGCAGGTAACTCTAGAGCAATAACAAATATTAAAATGACTGCCAAACTTAAGTCAATGATGGGACAACTTGGGCTTTGTGACATTTGGAGATGGAAACTTTCACAACAGTTAGGGTTTACCTTCTATAATAAAAAATATAAACACAACTCAAGGATAGATTTTTTTTTGGTTGATAATAGATTGAGAGAGAGGGTTACGGATGTAGCTCATTTAGGGGCACATTTATCAGACCATTCAGGGGTAAGTCTAAATCTGAGGTTGGAAGAAGAGAAAATCACTTCAGTTTGGAGGTTAGACCGGGCAATTTTAGCAGATTCAGAAATTTTAGAGTTTCTTAAAGAAGAGATACAAGTTTTCCTAGAAGTAAATGAGAGTTCAGCCGGGGACGACATAGTATGGGAAGCGTGTAAGGCATTTATGAGAGGCAGAATGGGAGTTCAGGGCGCAAAGAGAAGAAGATTGTATTATAGCCAGGTATCTAAGTTAGAAGAAGAGATTCGTGAATGCGAAAGGAACCGGATTCCCCAGGATGATAATATTTTAGATGGTCCGTGTGACAAAAAACTTTTGGACCTAAAAGTTCAGCTAACTGCGATACTTGCACGACGAGTCAAAGAAAGATGGGAAGCTAGCAGGCTGGCACATTTCTCATATGGGGAGGGATGTGGCAAGCTATTAGCCTGGAAAGCTAAGAAAGATGTCGTACGCAATCATATTAAAGAGATTAAGAAACCAGGCACCGATCAAATTATATCAGAAAATAATTTGATGGTAAAAGCATTTCAGGAGCATTACACGAAGGTATATGCAGAAGATTTGTGTCCAGATATAGGAGAGATTGAACCCTGGCTATCTTTAATGAAACCACTATCAGATGAGGATATGAGGGGGCTTAATAAGGAAATCACTCAGGAGGAGCTTATGAAAGTTATTAAAGATAGCAAGAGAGGGAAAGCCCCTGGACCAGATGGTCTACCTGCAGAAGCCTATAAAGCTTTTGATACTACATTGGTCCCTACTCTTTGTCACCTATATAATAAAATATTTCGGGGGGAGGTGAAAATCCCAAACTCTTGGAACGAGGCAAATATTATTCTAATTCTGAAGCCAGGGAAATCCCCAAAAAATATGGACGCATACAGGCCGATCTCGCTTTTAAATTGCGACTATAAATTCTATACAAAAATATTGGCTGACCGGCTCAGTAAAATAATTCATAAATTAATACATGAAGATCAAAGAGGCTTTATTAAGGAGAGGTATTTAAAAGATCTTACTTATTCTTTGATAGGGATGATAGATTTAGCCTCTAAGTATGATTATCCCTTGGCAGTGATAGCATTAGATGCTGCCAAGGCCTTCGATCGTGTTAATTTTGCTTATTTAAAAACTCTTCTGCAATATCTCAATCTAGGAGATAAATTTACCCATTCCATTTTCTCACTATATAGTGCTCCGACTTCACGTATATTTATAAATGGCACCCTTACATCTCCCATAAGGGTAATGCGGGGTACTCGGCAAGGATGCCCCTTATCACCTTTACTTTTTAATATATATATAGAACCCTTAGCCTGTAAAATTAGAGAATCAGAGGAGATACCCCCTTTTGCAGTAATGGATTGGTCAAAGAAATTGGGTTTATATGCGGACGACATTATTGTTTATTCTTCTAATTTAGTTAGTTCATTGGAAAAATTAGTAAAAATAACAA
The DNA here is from genome assembly GCF_964263255.1 of Lissotriton vulgaris. Lineage (NCBI taxonomy): Eukaryota > Metazoa > Chordata > Amphibia > Caudata > Salamandridae > Lissotriton > Lissotriton vulgaris. Next base: position 1,531,101,848 of record NC_141689.1, on the reverse strand, counting down.
AAGATTTTGGAAGGATCTCTGGTTACCAGCTAAACCAAGAAAAGACTGAGATAATGACTTGGAATCTCAATACAAGTACTGTAAAAACAACAGCAGAAATGAGATATCTTGGTGTTAGGATTACACAGAAGATTGAGGACTTGGTGAAAACTAATCTTGACAGAGTAAAAAAAGAGGTTGGAGATCTGCTAAAGGGCTGGATGAATATACCTCTGTCAATATATGGGAGATCGAATTTAGTAAAGATGATGATTATTCCAAAAATTACCTTTTTGTATGAAGCTATTCCATTATGTTTTAAAAAGGAATGGTTGGCGAAAATACAAAGCATGATAATTTCATTTATTTGGGCATCTAAATCCTCTCGAATTTCATGGAGGAAAATAAGAAGAAGCGTAAATAAAGGAGGATTGGCGGCTCCTGATCTACAAATAAATGCATGGGCTTTTTGTTTGAAAAATTGCAGGATGTTATTGGGTTCTCTCGTTGACTCACAGATAGGTGAACTGTTTAAGATAATGCTGAAAGTATCAGGTTATCATGAGTTTGGTTATTTATATAAGTTTGGAGACCCTAAGTTTTTTAAAAAAGTGAAACTCAAGACTTTGAAAGATCTGGCTGAGACCTGGTATAAAATAAGAAAAAATACTAAGATTCCTTATCTTAGTTACATGGCTCCAATTTGGGAATCACCGGGAGCTCCGATCTGGACAAGAGATGCCTTAGCTTCAAATTTGATAAAGGAGCCAGAACTACAAAGATGGAGAGATTTATTCCAAGATGGAAGATTAATTTCATGGAGTTTATGTCAGCAAAATTGGGGCTTAGTTTTTTCAAGATACAAATATGTACAAATTCAAAGTTGGGCAAACCACGCTGTATCAGAGATTGGCCAGGAAAATGAACTTGAACTAAAACTGGAACGAGAGGCCTTTAAGAAGGAAGTTGCTTGCTGGTACTGGCAGATATTGGAGATGGAGGATGGGATATTCGACTTACCAGAGACCCTGTGGAAGAATAGCTTGCCAAGGATTGCTACAGAAGACCAATGGCAAGTAACTATGAGCATGCTATATAGAATTGTTAAACCTGCCAATCTAAGGCGAAATGTTTTATTTACTATCCACAGGGCATACTGGTCTCCCTACAGACTTTCCAAATTTAAGAATGGAGGACTGGTGGAATGTTCAAAATGTAAAGTCCCAAATGTTGATGACCTCCATATGTTTGTATCATGCCCGAATATCAAAAAATTTTGGATTGACGTAAGTAACTCCCTCTCCAAATCACTGAATCAACCTATTGAGGTAAGCCCCGAGCTAATTATTTCTGGGAGATATGATTTGCAAAATAGAGTTTTGGGTAACAATGTAAGACTTATTTTTTATGCCATGTTATTAGCACGTCGGGAGATATGTAAGTTATGGGTCTCACCACTCAGTCCAACTTTACTGGACTGGATATTAGCCATGAGATATACAGCAAAGTTAGATATGTTAGAAACCTCTAAAAGGAATAGAGGTTTTTGGATACCCTTCCTGCTAAATTTTGGTTAAAATTATAGTTATGTTGAAAGTCCAATGATTAAGCCCGTGCCTGTCTCGCTGGTATTTGGAATCGTTAGCAAGGAAAAGAGATGGTGGAGAACACACATCTTGGGTCAGATGGTCAAGAAGGAGTCTAGAAAGGGGACCAGACTCAAAAATATGTGCAGTTCACGCCCCATTACTCTAGACCAGCCCAAGAGACAACAATAGCCCAGAGGTCGGAAAGTAACAAAGATATGGGCGGCAAGACGGCAAATGAGGATAAATAAAAAAATAAAATAAAAAAAAAAAAAACACATCTGCACTGAACTTCACAGGCATTTCCTGTTAAAACAATTGAGAGCAGGCACCATTCCCTGGGGCCTACAGGTTAAGAATATACTTGTTATATTTACCGATTATCCTGAGTATAGGAAGGGCTTCAGCTACATAAATACTAAATGCAGCCGTGACTTAATGGTGCATACTATCGAAACTGCCCGAAGATTGTGTCAGAAAGAAGCTGAAGCTTGAAAAATGAACCCAGGCAATAAAAGACAACCACACTGTTTCAGAAGCCAAAAACCTATTCGACAAAATTGAAAAAGAGATACTAACCTTCAAAGAAAATACGATCAGCTTCAAAACAGCGATGTTTGAGAGAAACTCAAAGTCCTTTAATATAGATCAAGTATATCCCTTTCTGAAAGACAATTTTACACAACTGTGAATCTCGTAGAGCCCTGTCAAACTTCCAAGGATGCTCCAGGAATCCCTTTCTTACATTTTCTGAAACATCGTCTTCAGATACTTCCGATGTTTCAGATTCAAGAGGAGGTCCCTCAAGAAAGCAGGGTGCTTTTTTAGACAAAGGCGAACTGAAGCAAAGAGGCAGATTCAAACCCCAACCCTGGGAGATGAGAACAAGACAGCATTTCTACAAGTCATTAAGGGCCAGATGTAGGTAAATGTGATTTACCGATTCTTAAATACCGAATTTTACCGATTCGGTATTCAAGAATCGGTAAATGAGATGTAGTTAAAAAATCGGTATTTATTACCGAATCGGTAAAAATCGGTATCGGACTTTCGGAATTAACCAAATCGGTATTTACCGAATCGGTAATTACCGATTCGGTAATTCCCATTCATCCCTATGTGCCAAAAGGCCCATAGGAATGCATTCGAAATACCGAATTGGTAAATACCGAATCGCTAAATACCGAATTGGTAAATTCCGAATCGGAAAGCAAGCAAAAGTGAAACTAATGAAACAGCCAATCAGGTGCTACCACCCTCCCTCTCCCTACCAGGAAGTGGCTACCCAGGCAGCTGCAATTCATTAGAAGCTTCTGGAGAGGCAGTCAGAGCTGAGCAGAGACACAGAGCAGCAGGGAGTGTAGTTTGGGAGTTCAGAAGAAGAAAAATGGCAAGCAGCACTGAGAGCCAGAAGGCAGAGAGGAAAAGAAAAATAAAGTTCAGCAGCATGGAGCTGCAGGTACTGGTGGAGGAAGTTGTGAGAGTCCACAAGCAACTATTTGGCAGGCAGTCCCTCACTGTACCTGAGTCTGCTAAAAGGAAACTGTGGCTTGCAATAGGAGAAAAGGTCAATGCAGTGGGAGTGACAAGCAGGAACATTGAAGACCTGAAGAAACGCTTTTATGACATCCGGAGCCTCACAAAAAAGAAGATGGCAGAAATAAATAAGCAGGCTGGTGTCACTGGTGGAGGCAGGAACCCTGTGCCCCCCTGACTGACCTGGAGGAGTTGGTGGCCTCAACCATCGAGCCAGACAGTGTTGTGGGACTTGGAGATGTGGACAGCTCAGCCAGAGCTACAAGAAAAGGTAAGACGCATGCGCAGCATGACACATGACACCCCATAGCAACCTGCTTCCCTTTAGCCTTTGTGTACAGGCCAACCCCAGTCCAGTACTGCTAGCACTATACAGGAGCAATGCATTATGGGAAATGTAGTCAGCTAATGTAGGACCATGTGTAAGTGCACAGACTTCAGCAAGGCACTGAAAGTAAATCAGACAAATGAAAGTAAAAAGTGCAAAGCATCTATTGTAGTGACTGTGACACAGTAGCACTCAGTTGACATACGCTTATTTATACCTAGGGGCAACATCAGGCAGTCGAGCCACAGCAACTGAAGGGACTGCACCAGCGAGGGAGGAGTGTGCGGAGGCAGGGCCAAGCCATGTACAGGCCTCGCAGGAGGAAGAAGACACAACTGCCATCTCCAATGAGGATGATACAGTACAGTCCCTCGAGTTTCCGCACTCCCCACACCTTTCACAATCTCCTCCATTGGTGTTCTCACCAGAGAACTCCCCATCACGGTCCCTGTCTGCACCTGCAACCTCACCAGCCAGAAGGAGATTCGTGGCCCACTGCCAGTAATGGAGGCAGCAGAGGGTGAGTCTCCAGCCACTGTACATGTGACTCCTGCTGCACTGCAGTCCACCAATGAGTCTATCACCTCGTGCAGACGCCAACGCAGACCCAGCAGTGCAGGTGCACCTGGAGATGGCACTGTGTTCCGTGGCCTGGAGGGGAGCATGGTGCGCATACAGCGCATGCAGGGAAAATCCATACAGGCCTGCCACCGCCAATTTAGAGTCCTAAATGCACAAATAGGAGACATGGGGAAGGGCATCAGAGACATTGTAGACAGCAATAGGGAGGTAGCAAAAACAAATGCAGACATTGCATTAGGAATGCAGCAAATGAGCAACTCCATCACCCAGCTCTGCTCAAAACTGGACAGCCTGGAACACACAAGGCGCAGGGATGCCCGTGTTCACAATAGGTACTCTAGAACCATCCCTTCATAGGCACTCAGTACATTGTCTCCATATGGTAAGAAGACTTCCACACTGTAATTCAATTCATTCATTGATCATTTTATTTGTTATCATTTGGTTGCGGTTCATATCATCTTTCTTTTTTCATTTAAATGATTGTTGGCATTTTCATTGTCATGTCAAACATTGTCATCTCGGTGTATCCAATGCATTTCGGGCATGCAAATATGCCCTTCATCAGGGACAACGACACTGTCAGAAATAATAACTATGGTCAAAAATATGTACAATGTTGTGATATGCATAGACAGTCACATTGTGGTGAAAAACGCAATTAAAAAGGGTTTATGTGAGGTAAGTGAATATCTGGTAAAACGTGATGACCTACATTGCATGCATTGTGTCTAAACGATAAATGTAGGTGATAAGGGTTTGTACAGACTCACATGTCTAGGATTTCCAGTGGTAGAGGAAACCTGTAAAGAATCAAAAATAAAAGAACCAGGTTCTAGTATCTGTGCACCATGTCCGTATCTAGACTAAAATTCGCGCTGCCAGAGACAACCGTCTCAGTAACTAACCTTCTGTGCAGTGGGAATGCCGGTTCCACGCGGGTCCTCTCGGAAGTCCGAGCTGGTACATGGATCAGCCGCGTTTGTGTTGTTTTCAAAGGGGGTTCCCGGTCATGTGACGAATGACGCGTCGCACTCATAGAAGAAAGACTATGAAAACGAAGATTCACCGGTGATCGCGTGCAAAACTAAATGTGCACGTTTAATGTGGTGTTCTGGCCAGAACAAAACGTATCACTAAGTTGACAGTGATATTTGAGGAAAAAACACGAGCTTACTAAAAAAATTTGTATATATATTCCCTCACAAAAAATTTAGGAAAAAGTCGGGATTCGAACCCAGGTGGTTCGCATTGATATTATGGGGATTAGTGTGGTGAGCCATAGGTAAAGTTAATGGGAAAGAAGGTAATGTGTGAATGTAAGTGTTTGTTGGATATGTGAACAGCACACAGTATGCACAGGATACAGTCTAATAAGAGTAATTAATATACATTTTATAGGTAACATGCAAATTCAATTCTATCATTTAACCCCATTGGTTTCTGGGTAGACAATTTTTGTATCCAATAGTTCTCTCTCATCAGTAGGTGTTTGTTGTTGTTTCTCCCTTCAATTTTTTGAACTGTTTCCAGGATTATGAATTTAATTTGCGAGACATTATGACTTTCTTCTGTGAATTGCAGCGATAATGCTGATTTGGTATTCTTTAGTCGTATGTTGGATCTGTGTTCCGTTAACCGCACTTTGATGCGTCTCTCGGTTTTCCCCACGTAAATCTTGCCACATGGGCATCTGATTCCATAAATTAAATTGCTCGATTCACAGGTCGCATTCACTCTCAGTTTTATTGGGTAACCTTTGGAGGGATGGCTGATTGTGTTGCCTCGAATCACACTATTACAATTCCCACAGTTTAAACAAGGTTTTGTTCCTGTGAATGATGTGTTGTCCAGACCTTTCTGTTGTAGAATTTCTCCTAAGTTCTTGGCTCTTGTAAATGCAAAAATCGGAGGTTCCCTAAAGGATTGGTTAAAATCAGGTTCCATGTTGAGAATTGTCCAATGTTTCATTATTGCCTGTTTGTATTTTTTGCTCGCAGTGGAGTATTTGGATACTACAACTGTTCTTGTCTGTTCTGCTTTGGTTTTGCTGGTTAGTAACTTTTTTCTTCCAATTTGGTCAATCCTCTTTTTAGATTCGTCTAATAGAGATTGGGGGTAACCTCTGGATGTGAACTTGTTTACCATTTCATCTAGTCTGATGTTAAGTGTGTTTTTGTCTGAAGTGATTCGTTTGACTCTAGCCATCTGTGAGAATGGTAGGTTTTTGATTAGGTTAGGTTGATGAAAACTTGAATATAACAACATGTTGTTACGGTCTGTTGGTTTGACGTATAAGTCAGTCACAAATCCCTCAGTTGTTATGGTTACCTTCACATCTAGAAAATTCACAGACGTATCTGACATGATCCATGTAAGTTGTATTCTTTGGTCATGTTCGTTGAATTTCGTTAATTCCATCTGTAGTTTTTCTTGTGTGTTTGTCCATACGATAAAGTAGTCGTCAATGTATCTAATCAGTAGTTTTAAGTTTTTCGTCCATTCATTATTGGAGAATATATGTCGGTTTTCATACCACTGCATAAAAATGTTCGCATACACAGGGGCTGCTGAATTGCCCATGGCCATGCCTGACAATTGTTGATACCATGCTTCTTCAACTTTAAAATAGCTATGGTATAAAGTAAAATACATCAGTTCCATCAAGAAGGTTTGAAAATCATGATCTAATTCTGAATTTAACAGGGCCGCTTCCATCGCTTCGATGCCCATGTCATGGGGGATACTAGTATATAAGCTGCAAACGTCAGCTGTACATAGTATTACTTGTTGTGTTGGATCCAATTGAAGTTGTTGAAGAATTTGTAAAAATTGAGATGTGTCTTTGACATACGTTCGCATGGACTGTACTATGGGTTGAAAGTACCGGTCAATGAGTTGACCAACTGGTTCATGCAAGCTCCCTCTCGTGGATACGATTGGTCGCATTGGTGGGTCATTGATGTTTTTGTGTATTTTAGGTTGCATTCTTAGTGTAGGACTTTTTGGATCAGAAGTAAGTAAAAAGTTTTTTGTTCTTTCTAGAATGATACCTCGTTGTAATGAACTTTCAATGATGTTTTTTAGTGTTTTTGCGTATTCCAATGTAGGATTTCTGTCCAGTTTGCAATATGTCTTGTCATCTGAAATATGTTCTTTAACCTTCCGATTGTACATTTCTGTATTCATGATGACGATGGCGCCACCTTTATCCGCTTTAGTATATGTTACTTTGTCATTTCTTGCCAATTTATGTAAAGTATCAAGATCTTTTTGTGTGATGTTTCTGTTTTTCGGTTTTACATGTTTGATTTTCTTTATGTCTTGTTTTACTAGATTTTCAAATAGATCCAGAGTCTTGTGACTAGTTGGAGCTTGGAAGGTACTATGTGGTCTTAACCCTACTAGTTGATCTTTTTCTTGTGGTGGTCTCTCCGGTAGTATATTGTCAAAGAAATGTCGCAACTTGAGTTTTCGCATTAGTTTAAAAAAACTAACTTCAAGTTCCAGATTGTCAGATGTAGTGGTCGGTATAAACGATGTTCCTTTTTGTAGTAAGCCCAATTCATAAGGGTTAAAGTAATGGTCACTAATGTTGATGACTAAGTGTTTTGTGGTTGGTTCTTTTTGGTTTTCTTCTCCTTCTCCTTCTCTTTGGAGGTCATGGTTGTACTTCTTGTGTTCGGTGGGTCCCTTTCTTTGTCCTTTGCCGGACCCTCTCCTGGGTCTCCTTTTTGTGCTTGGCCTTGGTCTAAAAAAGGACTAGTTTCAGTTACTTTGCTGGTAGTTGGTTCTTCTGCGGTTGGTTTATCATGGGTGGCAGGTGTGGGTTGTGTCTTGCGTGCTCTTTGACTCGTATCGCTGTCAGATGAGGACGTTTCAGTATTAGAATTGTATGGACGACTTCTGCGTTTTTGTGCATATACTTCTGCCCACGTATATACTTCTCCTAAACGATAATCTAGAGTATCTCTTCTAAATTTGCGAATTTTTCTCTCGTTTATTTCTTTGTGATGACAGTCGATTTGGCTCTTGATATCATTTAGAGTAGTTGTTAATTCATCCTCTGACATCATTTTGGATAGCATGCAATGTAGGTCATCACGTTTTACCAGATATTCACTTACCTCACATAAACCCTTTTTAATTGCGTTTTTCACCACAATGTGACTGTCTATGCATATCACAACATTGTACATATTTTTGACCATAGTTATTATTTCTGACAGTGTCGTTGTCCCTGATGAAGGGCATATTTGCATGCCCGAAATGCATTGGATACACCGAGATGACAATGTTTGACATGACAATGAAAATGCCAACAATCATTTAAATGAAAAAAGAAAGATGATATGAACCGCAACCAAATGATAACAAATAAAATGATCAATGAATGAATTGAATTACAGTGTGGAAGTCTTCTTACCATATGGAGACAATGTACTGAGTGCCTATGAAGGGATGGTTCTAGAGTACCTTTAGACCCACAACTTTGACATTACATTTAATACCGTTGGACCCTCGGTATTACCTTCTAGTGCACCAACTAAAGTAAGGAACTGAGAGAAAAGAGTATATAAACAGTAGCAGTGCATTCATCCCATCCCATTCAATTTACGTGTTCACAATAGGGCCATGAATCGTCTGGCCACTGCCACATCCCAGCTATGCCGTAGAGGCATTAATATGCAGGAGAGCCTCACACAGAACACGGCAGAGGTCACCAGGGGCATGGCCAGGATCACTAGTGCCCTCGAGGCTAGGATAATATCACACACTGCAACAAATCCTGCCCTGGATGTGGCAGAGGCAGACGACAGCAGTAGCCGCAGCAGCTTGGCAAGCGCTGTAGTTGAGCCACGTAGGAGTACCAGGCGCTCAGTTGAGCCTGCAGGCCATGTAGAAAGCAGCGACCAACATCCCAGTGGCTCTGGGAAGCGCGGGCGCAAATGGCATTGCCGGTGTGGGTGAGGAAACCCGGGACAAGTCCCCACGTTTATTAAGTTTGTTTTGTTGCACATCAGTGCATGAACATTGTGGCAACATTAAATTACGTTCTTCTCATTCACAACCTGTCTGTGTCTCATTACTCACTCAGAAATAGTTGTGTGTAATCTCCTCACGTCTGTATCTGCCATCACTTGGTGTTGACACTCCAGCAGGTTGTGTTTCAGGCACAGCAATGTCGTCATCATGATCCTCGTAGTCTGACAACTCCACCTCAGTACCCTTCTTCACCGCAAGGTTGTGCAACATGGCACAGGCAGCAATAATCTTACAGCAGGTGATGGGGGTATACTGCCTTGCACCTCCACTCTTGTGCAAGCATCTGAATCTGCTTTTCCAGATGCCAAAGGTCCGTTCGACTACATTCCGTGTGCTTTTGTGGGCCCGGTTATACCTCCTTTGGCTGGGTGTTGAGGGGTTGAGGTAGGGGGTGAGTATAAATGAGCGGAGGGCATACGCACTGTCTCCTAAAAGGAAAAGGGAATACATTACTCACATGCATACATGTACTTCTTACTGCTATAGGTATTATGGGGGTCAGACACTGTGTCTCGCCTAGGAGGTATCCTTCACCAAATTCCCCTGCAGTCAGCCGTGAATAGATGCCGCTGTTTTGAAATATATATGAGTCGTGGGTACTCCCAGGGAATTTTGCCACGAGGTCAGTGATGGCACACTTTACATTGCAAATCACCTGCACATTGATGGTGTGCGTTGACTTCCTATTCCGGTATATGTATTCGGTGGCAGCAGGGGGACAAATGGGAATGTGCGTGCCATCAATGCAGCCAATGATATTGGGGAATCGTGCCATCTGGTAGAAGTCTGATTTTGTTTAGACCAGTTCCGCATGGGTTGCAGGAAATGAAATGTAATGGTCCATCCTCTGTAACATGGCGTCAAGGAATTTGTGGAAAAACCTTGACAGGCTGCTCTGGGTCACCCCACCTACCGCAGCAACCACACTCTGGTAGCTACCAGACGCAAGCAGGTGTAGGCTGCATAGCACCTGCACGTGTGGTGGGATAGCGTGTGCCCTTGGGGTGGTGTGCTCCAACAGTGGTTGGAGGTCCCTGATGAGGTCCAAGATGGTGTCTGAGTCCAACCTGTACCTCTGGAGGATATTTGCCTCTGTGAGCATGAACAGGGTGATCCTCTCTCTGTAGACCTGCTCCTCTCTCTGCCATTCCCTCTCTCCTTCCTGCTGTAGCCGTAGCCGTCTTGCAATGACATAAAATGGCACCATTGTGCAAGTGGAATTGCATTTTGGGTCTATTTTTATGGGTTGCAGCTGGTTACCACCTGATTCCAATCCATGGTAAATACTGACTCTTAAATACCGAATTTGAGCCAAATTTGGTATTTCAGTGCTTACCTACATCTCAATGTTCATTTTTACCACTTCTTATTTTCCGATTCGGTATTTTACCGATTCGGTAACTTTTCCGATTTGGTAAATATACCAATTCGGTATATTTACTGATTCGGTATTTTACCGATTCGGTAAATTTACCGATTCGGTAATTTTTCCGATTCGGTAAATATACCAATTCGGTATATTTACTGATTCGGTATTTTACAGATTCGGTAAATTTACCGATTCGGTAACTTTTCCGATTCGGTAAATATACCAATTCGGTATATTTACTGATTCGGTATTTTACAGATTCGGTAAATTTACCGATTCGGTAATTTTTCCAATTCTGTATTTCACCGATTTGGTAACTTTACCGATTCGGTAAATTTACCGAATGAGAGCGTTTTCGGACTCCTACATCCCAAAGGCTCAATGCCGGTCGGTAACGGCCGAAAATATCGAATTTCTGCCGTTACCGACCGGTATTGGCCTACCTACATCTGGCCCTAAGCCCTCTACCATTATCAATTTATCTCAGAGGCTTTTAACCCAAGAGGAGGCTTCAGTGCTGGAATTAAGCCTATAACCTGTCCCCAATAGATCTACTGACTTCACAAAACTCAATTGGAAGAATTAGAGTTTTGATGCAAAATACATCTATAGGCATTTTTTTAGGGAAGGACTATTCCAGCACTAAAGAGGTATCTGGTCTTTTGCATAAATCAAAATGTATTCCTCCAATTCATACTGTTCCCCAAAACATTATGGCTTATGAACAGGAAGAACTGTCTGGGATCAGCCAGTGGGAGACGAAGAAATCCTACATGAAATGTAACATCACCCAAAAACAACAGATGGCCATCGACAATATGAAACAGGACACATCTGTAGTTATAAAGCAAGCCAATAAGGGCGGGCCTTTGTCATTTGGCCTACGGAGATGTATATATCAGAAGGAAGGAACCAGGTATACAATCAGGAATGATACCGGAAGGTCAAAGAAGATCCAACTAGGTCCACACAGGAATTCATTGTTGGAATATTGAAAGCAGGACTGGATAGTGGGTTTTTGGGACCCAAAGAATTTGATTATCTATCTAAAAAATTTCCCAGGATCCCGGTACTTTACTTTCTACCTAAAATACGCAAGCGACTTGATGACACCGCTGATTTCATCAACAAGGTTGAAGGCCAAGAGTTTGATGATTCTTCACAAGGGATGGTTTCCTTTGATGTAACCTCCTTGTATACTCAGATACCCCAAGATGAGGCGCTACAAGTAATAGAGGCATTTTTGGATGAAAGACCATGTCCCCACCAGGTACCAACAACATTTATTCTACAACTTGAAGCGGTGGCTTTAAGGAAGTACTATTTAAAGTTCAAACATTCATTCTTCATCCAGGGGAAGGGTACTACCATGGATTGTCCCTTCGCTCCAGAGATGGCAGTCCTCTACATGGCAAAATATGAAGATAGATTAATCTTCAACAACAACCCATTCAGAGAAAAAATCGTGCAATTGCTGCGCTACATAGATGATATTGGGTCTATGGAGTGGGTCCAAGGAAGAGTTAGAAAGCTTTTATGGTTGGCGCAACACGCCATGAGGATATAAAATTCAGCTTGAACACCAGCTGGACGAGCCTAGCGTTCCTGGATGTGGAGGTGTCCCCCAATGAGAAAAGATTGAAAACCACTTTACACAGAAAGTCTACTGATAAGAACCCCATTCTACATCACAGATGTGCTCACCCAAGGAGCCTGAAAGAAAACTTGCCGTATGGCCAATTGTTGTGGATACGGCAAAACAGTTCAAGAAAATCTGATTATGAACAGCATGCAGAAATCTTCAAGGGACAGATGATCTTGCGAGGATATCCTAAGAAACTACTCAAGCATGCAATAAAAAGTGTGGTGCACCCCTAGAGAAGATTTGCTACAAAAGAAAATCAAACCACCATGGGAAAGATTGGTTTGTGTTACAACTTTCAGTCCAGATACCAACACATTCAGACAAATTTTGTTAAAAAATTTGCACCTGTTGGAAAACCTGGAATGCCCATTCCCGAAACCACTCTTTCCCATGAAGAAAAACAAGAGCATTGGCCAGCAGATTGTGAGAGTTGACAATTTTCCATCGCAAAGCAAACAAAATCGAAGGACACAATGGCAATTAAAACCAGTTGAGGGGCATCACAAATGCAGAACTTGTGCTGCATGTGACTCCACAATAGAGGGGATTGAGTTTTCACATAAAGACAATAAATGGCGTCATTCTGAATTCATGAAATGCAAATCTAAGAACATTATTTATGCAATACTTTGCCCTGTGAGAAATTTTATATTGGCAAGACAAATCAGCAGATCAACCAGCGCATCACGTAACACCGTTCCAGGATCAAAAAGAAGGTGCTCACTGCACCAATGGTGCAACACTTCATGGATAACTTGCACAGTGAAAGAGACTTTAAGTGGACAGTCTTGTCAGGTCTGGAGACAATCAAATGTCTGATAGCCATCGACAATGCGCTGCTACAAAAATAAGCTTACCTAATTCAAAAGTTTAATAGTGCAGTAACTGGGTTGAATGAGATGACAGAACTTTCAAGAGTATAGCTCGGAACTGCATGTCCCAGAATGCACTAGCCCGGTCTTAACCACAATGGGACCTGAACATCAATGTGATTGGTCCAAAACATTTTCCCATGATTCATAGAGTAAAAATACAGGAAGTGTTCACACGGGGAATGCCTAGCTGACAGTGAAGTTGCAGTTCCTATCGGATATAGAATATGGATGTGCTCAGACTTAAAAACAGTAAGTGCGCTTCATGCTAGAATCTAGCATGTTTATAATATGGTTGACAAGTTGATGGCTTTATTAATATGTCCCCCATTCGTTTGTAGGGATACAATGATTACAGAAATAGATGCCTGCCTCTGAGCAAACAGGGAACATTTGAAAGGTACTTTTTGACCTTGTCCCGCCAATGTCCATGTATTTAAATATACTACAATAGACACAATCATTTTAATGTTTTGTAGATATTCCCCCCAGCATAAACTACGAAGTGCACTGCAGTAATTTTGTTTGAGAGATTCTGGTTACCACGCAAAGAGGAGGCAGAGCAGCAGCTCTGTCCTTTAATCAGGTACAGAACATTTAGTTAAGCATTTTTAAGGAGAGCAGGGTTTAGTTTTCATTTTCACAGATGCAGAGTTTGCATCATTCATTTATGTTTTTTAGAAATCGCTGACCATTAACATGAAGCCCTGATGAGAGTCCCGGTACCAGAGGACTGGGTCTTGAAAATCATCAGAACTTTTTTCCAACACTGAGGAATTTGAGTAAACTTGTTGTGACGTGAGGCATTTGCATTGGATCGTATGCCCCACACACACACTCTAAACATTTTCCCCTGTTTGGCACATGTTTGGCCCCAAAAACAAGATAGCGATAAGAGTATTCTAGTTTCTGATGTTATGATGCAAAAGTACAATGTTGTTGTATATAAATGTGTCTGTATATAAGTATTTCATGCACCTTCTATTGTGAATCGTCATAAGTATATTTCATGGTTTTTATGTTAATTTGAAAAATGTGTGTCTCTTTACTTCTCATGCAACTAAAATCCTTTTGGTAAATACAAACAACTGCAAAGAAAGGAATGGTTTAATAAAAATTCCATTCAAACAGAAAAGATAGTGGTCTGTTTGTTGCTCAAAACTAATAAGAGCATAACATCAAACGGAGCCAGGTTCCTCATTTTGTATTCAATTTAGTACGGCCCTCCTTGGTTCTGGTCCTTTGGGCCTATCCCCCTCAGTTTTTGCATTTCCTAAAAGTGGCATTTTTCTAACAAACAATAGAAAAATCATCTTTACTAAAAGATGTCATTTTAAATTCTGGGTTCAGGAAGCCTATACTCCATTTCTACATTGTGTCCTAATGGAAAGTTAAGCTAGTAAAATGTTACAGTGTAGCTCCAATGATAGCCTAGAGGACAGACAGCCTTTCAATATAGAAAAATGAAATACACAATACTTTACTATCAGGACATGTAAAGCACACCAGGGCATGTCCTACCTTTCACAAACACTGCACCCTGGCCATGGGGGTACCATGGGCCTACCTGAGGGGTGCCTTACATGTAAGAAAAGGGAAGGTTATGGCCTGGCAAGTAGGTGCAGTTGCCAGGTCGACAGGGCAGTACAAGCTGCATGCAGACACTGCAGTGGCAGGTCTGAGGCACCTTTGAAAGACTACTTGTGTGGGTGGCACAACCAGTGATGCAAGCCCACTAGTAGCATTTGATTTACCGGCCCTGGGCACACATAGTGCACTGTACTAGGGACTTACTAGTACATCAAGTATCCCAATCATGGAAAACCAATCATAACACAATTTACAGTAGGAGCACTTGCACTTTAGCAATGAACAGCAATGAAAAAGTGCACAGAGACACTAGAACAGCAAAAACAAAGTCCAGCATACCATTAAAAACAGGAGGTCAGAAGGCAAAAAGACATGGGAAACATGCCAAAAGATGCCAGGTCTAGCAATTAGGAAACATTTCCAAAGCTATCAGCCATGTAGACTAATCTGTTTTATGATAGTTATTTTGTAGGATCCTTAGTAAATCCTCGAGCTGGGTGTTGACACTAGCTGCAGGTCCCCCTTCCTAGACTTACTTGGCTCCTGTGCACCTTGTCCCCCCCCCCCCCCCCCCCCCCCCCCCCCCCCCCCACTGGCCCCAGTCAGGTCAGGGTACTTCCCCTTCACTGCTTTCTTGTAGCATCCCTCTTCTGTGGGGCCCCTTTAGTTTTTCCGCATTCATTGCGTGGTTGACTACTCCCGCATGTACTGCAAACATGCCTGTCTTGCATGATGGTCCCCACGTGCAGTCCCCTTTTTCTCAGTTCCATCAAATAGCTGCAGCCCTTTTGAAGCCCTTGCTCTCTTGGGTTTCCCCTGCCAAAATGTCTATAATGTTTCCTTAGAAAAGGGGTAGGGCATGGGGGTGAATGTCAAACGGGCTGCTCGCTTTTGTTAACTCCTTCATCTGGTACAATCATTTTGTGTGAATACTCTGTAAGGCTGGTGTCCTTGTCCAATTCTGTTTTTGACTGCCCCAGGCTCACTATTTGTAGTGTGGGCCCTGTGTAGGCTTGAGCACCCCATTGATCATAGGAAACATCCTATTCCAATTCCTGCATTATCCCCTAGTTGCTGAGCCATGGCTATCTGGCCATGGTTACTCTGGGCCTGAAGAAATTGCCCCCTGGGTTAAAGTGGTACCTGGCCTGACTATTGCCGGCAGTTGTGTCTTCTATGTCTGACTTCCCAAAGTGGTGTACAGTGTGTGTTGCCTGCTGTTCTGGGCCCTGCTATGTCAATGTGCCTGAGCTGTCCTTGAAATTGCTGTTGCTTGGGGAGCCCGCTGTTTGCCTAGCTTGTTGCTGTAGGCCCGTATGTATCTTTTGCCTGGGTCTGGACCTGGGTTTGCGCTGTGTTTCTCATCTGTGGCTAAGACTGAGGCAATGCTGGGCACTCTATGTCATACCCAATAGTCCTCCAGAATGTGACATCTGTGCCTGGAGCAGCTAATTTCAGCTGGCAGCTACATTGCCTGCATGCCCCATGTGCACTTGTCTTTATTGCTGGCTCAAGTGCTATCATTCCCACTGGCTGCCCTGGCCCTCCTGAATGGAAGGGTGCCTGCTGCACACAAATTATAATGCCCATTTGGGTGCCAAAATTGTTACACACCAACATGATGCCACCCCATGACTTGCCTGAGGGTGACATAGTCCATTGCCCATAGTGGCATATGCATGGCCATAATTACATGCTCATTTTGTTGTGTGGCCAGTGCTCCCTGGAGGGGCTGGCTGTGTTGTGACATAGCCATGCTGGCTTCAGATGCTGTGCCACCATCCTTGTTTTGCTTACCATCTCTCTATCTGGCTCCGTCCGGCCGGCATAGCCACATGCTGCAGTTTTAGGTTGATCGGTCATTTCTCCTGATTTTGTGGAGTGTGGCTAGATCCTTACTTTCCCCTCATCCTCATTCTCCACTATTGATTTGTCGGCCTGGGGCTGGATAATCCAGCATCTGCTTGAGGAAGCAGTCCAGTTCATGCATCCTAGTTGCTGCTTTCATCCTTCTCAATTAGAAGCTCCGTCACTTCTAGTCCATTGGCCTTCTGCATTGCTGTCTGTTTCCTGTTTAACTCACCATTGTGGGTGAAACTGTGGGGGGAGCAGGAGGTGAACATTGTGCTCCATTGGCTCTATGTCCCTTTTGCTTGTATCCTCTTTGGCGGCTGTTTCCCCTCCATGCTCAGGAGCTCCCATATCTGCTTGTAGGTTGTTCCAAGTCCTTTGATCACTTTTGCACCGTCTGTAGATTGGGTCTGTTTATTATCCTCAGTTTAGATTGTGTGGACAGAAGGGGTGCTTCCCCCTTTTGGAATTTGGCATTGTGCCTCTGTAAATAATTTCCCCCTTGACACGACCTAGCTCTGCAATCTTTGGGACTCTCTGAGATAAGCATCCTTTCTTTGGTGCACCACTATGCACTCTCTGCCTCTGTGCTCAGGGGAGGGATTGAGCACCCTGGGCGTATCTGATATGCCCCTACCTGACCCTGGAGTTTTCCATGCACACAGCACCACACCTCCTTTCCTGGTGGGGGCGGTGTTAGGGGGGCTTCTTCTCTTTGTACCCACCTCACAGTTTTATTGCAGCCATTGCACCTTCTGTGTCAGGCACAGGGAGTGCAGGTGCAGCTGATGCTTTTGAGGCCCAACCCTTCCTTGTGGCAGCACATGTAATGTCTTGCGAGTTAGCAATGACAGAACCCTTTTGGATCCTGATAAACTCCATGGAGCTGTGGCGTAGTTATTAGAACAGAATGCAATGAAGGCTGATGTAAAATGTTTAATATGCAGTTAAAAACAGAAGAAACAAGACATGTAATAGTAAGCTGTGTGTGACATAGTCATTGGTGGGTAGCCAGGGTGTGGAAGACTGTACAAATGGCAACCAGGATGAGCTGAGCAACTCAAAGGTCAACAGTGCTTTCCCAGAGAGTTTGCTGTGGTCCAAGCAAACTGCTTGGGTGTGCCATGTATGCCGTTGTCAAAGTATGAAATCGAAGATTAGTGTATATGGAGTCAAAGCACAGCTCTAACCCCTGTAAAGCAGTTGAAGATATACAAAAGCACTGCAGAGAATCAACATGTCATTGGCAGAGAAGCTGCTGGTCTCACCATACATAAAGGTACCAGCTGCCACGCAAGATAAAGTCATACTATGTACAGAGTGTCAACAGTGAAGGTGGATACAACCAGGTTTTCAAAGAGTAGTCGTTGATAATGGGAAATTACAAAATAAAGCTATGAACAGAAGCGTTGCAAGGAGAGACAAATTAGGTATCAGAAAGTGCAAATTGACTTTCACAAAAGAAGAAATAATTGATTTACCAAACTCATTAGAGAGAGCCATTGTAGTGTTACACACAGTGAAGTGGCTCAAGGAGATGTTCCCAAGGTTGTGCTTACCGAGGCCTCTGTACCCGAAGTGGCCAACCACCAAAACTGTTAAGTGGGGCTCAGACCAACTTCACAGGTCGTCGAAGAATAAAGAGCCGAGATCACTGTTGGAATAGAGAAAGTTTTCAGATGGAGCTCAGAAAGTCAAGTGTCCAGCGATCATTAAAGATGATCCCAAGGCCAGCCCCTCTCAAGGCCTCACAGATGAGTTGCCTAAACCTAGTTACAGTAACACACCAGTGGTGTCAGTAAGTTCCACACTAGTCTACAATGCTGCTGCCTTCCTGAACCCACCACCACCTTACGATACCACCCAAAAGCAAAATATCAGCATAAAATGGATTGTGTGGATAGAGACATTTCATTACTTCATTGATGCACTTTAAGGGACTGATAACAAAAATATTATTAAATACCTAAAAAATCTTTTTGGTGATGGTTTAAAAGAAGTCATAAGGAAGATGTCACAAACTGCTGAAGAAATCACATACCATCAGATTAAAGAAACTTTGAATCGCAAGTTCAGTCCAATGCTCAATGTAGATTACAAAAGATAAATTTTTAGTCAAGAACAACAGAAAGTTGGAGAAACCATTGATGGATTTGTGGAGATACTCAACACACTTATCAAACACTGTGGGTTAATGAATTTAATAATGAAGAACTATTGGTTTTAGAGTTATTGATGGATGCTTGTCAGATTTATTCAGACGAGGAATGCAGAGAGAAACGCTTAGTCTGGAGTGAGTTTTTATGGCTGCCAGAGCTGAAGGACAGTGGGGCATATTACCAACAACTAGCGATAATTATCGCTATGTTGGTTTAGCGGCGATATTTTTATCGCCGAGCTGCAGCGATTTTTATCGCTTAGGAACCTTGCTATTATCAAGGTTTATCTCCTAAGCGATAAAAATCGGTCGAAATGCATGAATATCGCTGAAAAGTCAGCGATATTCATGCATTACCGAGCTAATGCTTTTAGCCATGTTATCCACCTACCATTGGATAACATGGCCAAGAACTGCTCAGGGGCAGGTGTTAGCTTTTGGAGATATTCGCGCTTAGCGCGAATATCTCCAAAAGTTGGTAATAGGAGATAACAATGTTAGCCACTGTTTCCAGTCGCTAACATCTTGGCACGCCCACTTTGCATGTCATTAGTGATGAATATCACTGACATGCAAAGCGGGGCCCAAGATGGTCGCTATCTCCTACTAGCTGTCGCTAACTGGTGTTAGCGACAGCTAGGTAATAGGGAGATAATTTTATCTCCGCTTTCTTGGCTTTTAAAGCCTAAAAAGCGGAGATAAACCCCCTTGATAATATGCCCCAGTGTATTTTAATCTAAAAAAGGAATAAATTACATTCTTTGTAATAATACTTACAAAAAGTGACTTTTGTTCCGTCTCTTTCAGCCATTGTTTTGTTAGGGTGTCATTCGCTCTTTGGTTTAACCCAGAAGACAGAGCCCATAGAGTGGGAGACTGGGTCAGAAGATTGCAGCTATTAGTTTGTAGGCAATGTTAATTCTATTTAGTTTCAGCCCAGGGGACAAACATTTGGTGTTTGGCTTGCCAGGAGGTATGAGTGACAATATTGGCTTGTTTTCTGTCTGCTTCCGCATCCCAAATAGACATGCACTGACAGGCAAAGAAGTTTCTGTTGAGGTTCAAATTTATGCTCCGGCCTATCTTCTCCATGAAAACTTCATTGCATTCCAAGCTTGCGATGTATCCTCCCCACTTTGTGAGCTCTTCGCAACATGCATCTTCAGAAGAACTATCTCCTTCCTGCCAGGTTGTGACCTGCCAGCAGCACACAGCTCATTTGATAAGCTCTCTCTAATGTGAAGCCACTAACACACTCTTCTTAGATACCCTGGTGTCTTTCCTGATTATTTTCCCAGTCTTTACCATCCCTAATTGCTGCTGTGATAGGGATTGGTTGCATGTACACTAGAGAATCATCCACTACCAACAACATCACCGCTACTACTACTACCACCACCACCACCACCACCACTACCACTATTGTCATCATCTCCACCACCAGCACCATTAACACCACCACCACACTATTACAAACTTTGCCACTCCTACCATTATTACAACCATTACTAGTACCACCATCGCTGCCACTATTACTACTACTGCTCCTACCATCACGAGACCCACTGTAGCCATCACCATCAACGCATCACCATCAAAGCCATCACAATGACCACTGCTCTGAGCATGACCACCACTGCTACCATCATCACCACTACTAGTACTATTACTACCACCATCAACACCAGCATTATCACACCACCAAAACCACCAACCTCCATGCTTTGTTTGATTGTGTGTGGAAGAGCATTGCTTGTTTAACAGTCTTGTGTGATGGGGGAGACAGATGTGTGTTTGTGTGTGCTATCAGTAATAAAAAGCAAGCCAGACTAATGTCCCTTTGAATTAGTGGTCTACAACAGACATATCACTTGAGTGAGTCCCCACTCTCCCTGCATAAGGTAATTTCTGATCTGTGATGTTGCAAAATATTTGGGGCTCATTCATCATGATTGGGCCAGCATCATTTAACTTTACACCAGACATACGTGTAACTTGGGTAGAAGGTTTCTTGACCCCTGTCTTTGTGGCAAAAAAACCTGTATCAGCTGTTTGCATCATCTGTTGTTTTCCAAAACAGAGCGTAGAACTGCTGATAATTAACTTGTCAGGGGTTAAATGTCTAGCACATGCCTTTGTATCCTTGATCAAATATGATAGTAAAAAGACCACTTTTGCTTTATCATCAGGAAACAATACTGTCATGCAGTTAGTGAAGTTGGTTCTGGCAGTAATTGTCTTGTCTGTGAGGGAGAGAATGAGTTGGGTGTCGTCTGCATAATAGGAGAAGATGTTAATGCCTTAGAATTGGATGATGTTGGTGAGCAATATCATGTAGATGTTGAACAAGGTAAGACTGAGCGACGATCCTTGTGAGACTCTGCAGATCAGGTCTATAGCACCGATGTAAAGGGGGCAGTCTGACTCTTTGAGTTCTTCTTGTGAGGAAGAAACAGATCAGTTGAAGGTGGGTTCTTGGATGCAATTGCGTGGAATCTTCTGATGATTATTTTTTTAAAGCAAGTGTCATATGCTGCTGAGAAGCCTAGCAGGTTGCTGGGATGAATGCTGTTTCAGCTTGTGACCATCTCAAAGGATCCAGGACTGGGGTGGCACCACTTGGCAGGGTAAAAAAAGATATACTAGGAAACCGTGCTCGTATAGGATGGGTAAATAAAAACAGAGAAGTATACAGCAGGAATAAGGTTCACTATGAGGTGGGTAAACAACACCTAACTTCCAATACATATTTTAACTGGAGATACTGCTGGGTGAGGAGGGGTTTCAAACCACATAACAGTAAGAGACGTAAAAACAACAGTATCATTTGGTGACCTGAAATATTGTGATAAACAGGTACTCATCCGATATGCAAACATTTCCTTATCCTCGTTAAAACCACTTGGAGATCTGCTGTCAAGGAAAATGATGTACTCGGGTTGGCAGGGCCCCTCTCAATGTCAACATTTTTTACAGTATTAGCATTTTTCTCATGAAACTTGTATCAATGTTTAGCAGGTAAATAAGTCATATCAGCTTTTATGATAGCCCTCAGGGGCTCCCAATCCTCATTTCTACTGGGAAGATTGTGCTCCACACATATAGTAGACCACAAGGGCACAGAAAGACATAAAAGCATTAATCACTGTTGATTGTGATACATTTCTAAATATGACCTGTTTTCCCAGTTGGTAACTGATAAGTTCTCAAGTTCTTGATGCATTTACATGCCTTGCAGTGTCCACATTTGTGGAAGCCTCATTGTTCCTGCAGCCAAACTCCTTGGTTTCTCTTGCCCAAGTAACTCCTGACCAGCATGTCCCTTAGGGACCTCGAGTTTCATTATATTAAAGGATAAGGGGTGATCTTACCTCCTATACCTGGGTCACCCCTGACTAGGGGCCAGTGTTTGTTAACTGTGTGTGTAATGGAGGGAGATTCTGTATTGGTTATCGGATATCGGGTTGTGGCTGCAGTTATGTAGGACACTGTTACCTGAAGTCTCCTTCCTGTGTAAGCTGGTTTGAATGATATTGTTCTCAACACCCTACATACATCCAAGAAATCCATCTTAGTCTTGCTGGAATGGGCCTAAGTGAGACTTAGACAGATTTCTTACTTTCATATCCACCAATGACCTTAACGTACACTTCACTCACAAGTCACATCAGATTGAGATGGATTTCAATATTCAGTAACACAATCCCATTCATTAGGTTTATGGCATTTCCCCAAAGCTAGAAACAATTTTTTTCCCAATCTCAAAGTAGCACAACGTATTTTGTAGAAATTAAATTTCAACTTCATCTAGGCATCTGTATGGTACTTCTAAGAGAGTGCCCAATTTATTATTTGCGTCTATGTGACATTGGCTCCATATGATAACATATTGAACACATCAGAATGCAATCAAAGTTTTCAATTAAGGAAAAGAAAAGAAGCTCCAATGGGGCATCCCTTTTACGCGCTGCACAGTGTTAAAGGGAAACTGAAATGAAACCATTTCTTGAGAACTCGGACCTCAAAACCGCAGTACAGTCCTTAGTTATTACAAGACTTGAATACGGATGCACCACCCTCGCTGGGCTTCCCAAAATCTCAACTGCTCCTCTAAAAGCCTGTCTCAATGCCGCTGCAAGACTCATAACAGGTTAGAGGAAATTTGACCACATATCGTCACACCTGAAAGCTCTCAACTGGCTACTACGAAGCGCGAATCCACCTAAAAATGTCTTGCATCACACACAAGGCGCTACACCATAACACCCCCCAGTACCTTGCCCAAAAACTTACCCTATCTGGAGGGAACAGACATTCAAGGAGCGAAAATAATCTACTTCCAAAACCTTCACATTTCAAAAAGACTAAAACTTCTAACAGCATTCTCCAGAGCAGTCCCAAGAATATGGAACTCGCTTCCTCCATTCATCAGAAAAATCTCTTCTACGCCTCTCTTCAAAAAGGAAGCAAACTCATTCCTAATAAGCAAATTCCTACCTTCAATCCGCACAATCACGAAACCAGATCTTCAACCCCTTAACTACCTCTACTCTCGGGTCACCTGACCGCAAAGTGAAGACCTACACAAACTTGATTTGTCTTTTACTACTCAGAACATTTCTTCTCAACACAGCCACGCGAAGTAAAGACCTACACGAACTTGAATGGTCTTTTACTGCACAGAACAAATATGCTCAATGCTGCTACTCTTTGTTTTGTTCAGATTATGTTTTTTGTGTATGTAATGTTCCCCCATTGATTGTGATCACGGTACGCCTTATGTAAAGCGCTCTGATACCCTAGCTTGGGTCTGGTTCGCGCTCTATAAAATTAAAAAAATAAAACATAATACAGTGCATTCCTGTATTTTCCTTGCTCTGGTACACAATGTGCTGCTTAGCGCCAACTCAGGCATCCTTGCACTATGGTGCAAGGGTTCCTTTGTTGTAAGAAGGATTGTTTTTGTGCTGGAAGAGAGACTTTCCTGCACAACAACAATCCTCTGAAGCATTTTCCTCTTCCTGTGTGTGCTGCAAAATGCAACACATACAGAAAGAGGAAAAAACGAGAAGAAATAAAAATGTTTCTCTCTGTTACGCCTCACCTGTGGAGTCACAGAATTTTGACGCATTCCCAGATCTACGAGTAATGGTAAATCCTGGGGATGCACCTGGGGCAGAAAAATGCAAAAAAAGGGCATGGTAGCGGTGGCATAGCCACATTGCTGAGCACTAACATGCTCATGGTATAATTAAGTGTTCTGTCATTCTTTGCATTTACTACATTGAACACTCTTTTGTAATAACGAAGGGAGAGATTGTTCCATGCCCCAGTTTATCTTTGGCTAATATGTATATAAAGCCTTTCCAAGAGAACGACTTACTCTTAAAAGATAGTTTCGATTTTATTAAATCAATTGCCGAGAAAGTGCAGATCAGTAATATATCTGCAGTTGGTGACCTCAATCCCACTATCTCCAAACACATGATAAGACTTTTTACTGATGTTGAAAGAGAGGAAGCCTTGAATATTCCAAGGGTGTCCTTTCTATTGGGGTCTAGAGTAAACAAGAGAGTGTCTCTAATGCTGGAGTCATGTAGGAAGTTAGAAGCCATCATTGGTACAATAGATACTGATATGCCGGCTCACCCAACCTGTAGAACACCCAATAGTTAATCGATAATTGACTAAATCATTAGCTCTTATTCGGCCTTTCCTCTTTATGAAGGCTGTTGCAGTATTTGATAGTAGGTGGAGTAATCATAGCATTCTATCTTTCTCCATTAAGGGCAAACCTGTGACTATTCCTCATTGGCAGATCGGACAGGAGGAGCAGGTACAGTTAAAGGCTGACTGCTATTAAGTTAGAGGCTGACTTATAGACGACCAAGTTGGCAGCTTTGTTCAAATTCTGCTACATGTCTCAGGAAATGCCAATCTCCTGGAGGGGGGCAGTATTATACTCCCATTGCATACTAAGGGTCATATGTATCAAGCAAATTCGCATTCGCATAGGCCGAAATTTGCTGAATTTCGGCCTTTGCGAATGCGAATTTGCTAAATGGTATGTATGAAGAAAAATCTGGTGCAAAACAAGGAATCGCAAATTTTGCAATTCCTTATTTTGCAATTGCATTTAGGGAATCGCAAATTTTGCGATTCCTTAAATGCAATGTATGAAGCAAAAAAAAATTGAAAATTGTCCTTAAGGAATCGCAAATTACCACCAACTTCAAGTTGGTGGTAAGTTGCAAATTCCTTGAAAAATGCTAATTTTTGCATTTTTCAAAGTGCCATGTGACGCACATACATGCCCTTAGGGCATGTATGTGCCCCACATGTGCACCCATGCTTATTTCAGGAGTGCAACAGGGTGTCCTTTGGACACCCCTGCATCCTTGAAATTATTCTCAATTTGCGATTCTCAAATTGCGAATCGCAAACTGAGAATAACTTTCCATTCATTCCTATGGGCCTCCTGGCCCATAGAAATGAATGGGAAAGTATTCCTTAATTGCGATTCACAATTTGCTAATTTCAATTAAGGAATACTAAGAATTCGCAAATCAGCTTTATGATAGATATGGCCCAAAATGCCCAAATAATATGCCCAGCAAATATAGACACATCATGCTCTGATTCAACTGGGAAACTCTTTGTGAATTCCGATTAAATCATCTACAACACTGGGTAAAAGAAATGCATATTTTCCCCTTGTAACAGGGTGACTTTCGACCAAATTAGTCAACCCTAGATAGTATATCCATCCTACAATTTATTGTAGAAAAGTATGTCCAGAAACGGGGTATGGCAGTGTATGTGGCTTTTTTAATTTCTCTACAGCCTTCGACCGCATGGACAGGCATACCCTGTGAAGGAATCTAATGGAACCAGCTATCCCAGAAGATCTATTAAAACTGATAATAGCCCTGCATAGAGCCACATGGTGTTAAGTAATGTTGGGGGGCAATTGTGGCCTCATGCCAAAGATTGAAACAAAAAATGGCTTAAAACAAGGCTGTTTACTAGCACTTCTTCCTTTTTCATTATATGTGGCTGATTTGCCATGGCAGATGGACCTTGTGGTAGGAGATTCTCAAATGGTTGGATCCTACCCTATAGGGACTCTCCTATATGCAGATGATATTATATTACTGGACTTGATCCCTGAAGGTTTGCAGAAGCATCTTCATTGTTTATCAGCCTATGCGGATAGACATTACTTAAAAGTTAATGTAAATAAAAGTAAAGTAATAAAATTTCATAGGAAGGGAGGCCACCGGAGTACGAACTACATACTACTATAAAAATAGTTAAATATTTTCTGTACTTAGGAAAAATTGTTTCTGATGATGTGAGCGAGAAAGAACATACCGTCCTACTGACAAATAAGGCTTCATCTCATGCAAGTGCTCTTACGGCACTTTATGGCTCTACAGGCTGTAGGAACTTTATTCACTTGCTGACTGACCACAAGATGAAAATTCCACCTACACTATTATACGTAGTAGAATCCATAAATTCTAATCACTGGCACTTTATGCTAAAAGTAGAAGGGAACATTTTGAGATCATTTTGTAATTGAAACACAATGGCACTAATAGAGGCATAACATATGGAAATGGAATAGGTCAGCACCTTTGTAAGGGTTTTTCTTTATTGAAATCTCTTAATTGTTTTTCTGCAAGGAACATATATTCAGCAGTGACACTCAGCAAAGTCATAAGCGGCTAATAGTTGTGCTTCATGACAGTAGAAAGCAGGTAGTAGTATCCAGAGACCAAGAGGTAGAAGTGAATACGTCCCAGATAACAAGCTGACTGGTAGGAATATAGTCATATGGTACAGTATTACAATCCACCTAACCCTACAGCACCAACGTCTTATGATAGAGGAAGCATGTTTGGCTAGCGAGCAAGTGGGATGGTTGGGTTGCGTCTGGTCATGGGCATCGTCGTCTGTGTCCCCGAGATCCCGAGCCGCCAGTACGCAGCAAAGGGTGCCCAAATGTCTTTAGGTCGTGATCCCTGTGGCATGAGGTCCCAGTATAGTGGTAGCTGTCGGCACCATTAAATGAGGCACTGGTGGGCTGCCAGGGTACCTCTCACATAACTAAGGAGACACACCTTAGGGACAGACAGGGACTGTGCCTCAGTGATGTCACCTATCATTTCGAATACCGTGATTCAGAAGTTCACGACCTTGGGGAAAGACCAGGCTAAATGTAAGAATGTAGCAGTGGGTGCGCGTTGCGCGACAGCATAGACAATGTGCACTGGTGACTAGTCCCATTCTAAGCAGTTGCACTGGCTTACGATGCAGTCGGTTTAGATATTTAAAGTGTATCAATCCCATTCTGTAATTGGGGTACAACATTGTGGTTTGGCCACAGCAGTAATCCCACTGTGCATCAGGTATGTCTTTCATCCTCCCATGCACGTCTGGCCATCGCACCCCGATCGGGGGAGGCAGCCATAACCAGAGTGTACAGTTCAGTGATAAGCTTGCATGTGGTTGTGGATGTAGGTACATGCTCCAGGGCAAAGAAAGTAGGAGTGGAGCAGAAAATGTGCTAAGCAATGTGCAGCAGGTGACTCTAACGCGGTAGTATTAAAGTGTGTCAAGCGGTGAGGGGGCACGTGTGCCGGCGTAAGGCAATGCCACTATCCTTAGGGTAAAGATCAGCAAAGGTTGTGATGCCTAGTGTTCTGGCGCTTTTTGCAGTGCCTTTATCCTGTAGGGATGGGAACAGTGGGTATTCAGCCAGGGGTATGGAAGGCGCGTACATGTCTGGCAGGCCGGACCATCTATGGAGGCCATCCCAGGTCCACCTCATACACTCTGCTGTGTCAATTTCGGCGTTGGGCTTACTGTAGGTTTGGAGTAACACAGTCAACAGCAGCCACACGGACAAATGGTCCAGCTCCACTGCCACGTGTAATGGTTGAAGTGAGCCTGGGCACATAGGGCATATAGCTGCAGAACTCCTGCCCCAATTGAACTTTAGCTTTAGTAGTTCGTAGGATGCTCTGGGTGTCTACCCGCCCACACTAGCATGATCATGTTTGATTTCAACCATTTGAAGAAGTGTGTTGCAAGTGGCAGTGGGGCAATAATCAAGAGGTATAAGAATTAGGGCAGTACAACCATCTTTGCTATAGCTATGCCTCCTGCTAGGGATAACAGCAGCCTAGTCCAGAGCGGGATGTGTTCCACCAGCCAATCCGATCCAACAGCTGAATAGTTCCTCTGGGCTTCTGCTAAGCCATATCCCCAAGTACCTGGTCTGTTCTGTTGCCCACCTTAGCGGAAATGAAATGTAATGATGATACTTGTAAAGCGCACTGTTACCCCTTTTCGGGGTGTCCTGGCGCTGAAGACCGCTGGGGAACCCGTCCTGGCTTTCCCTGTGAGATGGTCCCTTCTGGGTATCTCCAAGGTGAAACCAGGCATCCCCGGCGTCTGTGGGGGGCCGTTGTAGAGATGAGGCAAGCTTAATGCCCAGAGTTGCCGAGTGTGATTCTTGGTTAGAGTAGGCACCGAGGCGAGAATTATCGAGTCCGTTGACCCTGGTCCACGACCCTGCCGGGTCGGTAATTGAATCCTGGTCCTGGGTCGTTCTCTGCTTCCAGGTCTGCCGCCTCTAACCAGTGAGCCACACCACTCCACTAGCCTATGGTGTAGTGTCCTCAGTGAGTTGGAACAAGACTGATTTGCTCCAATTTATCTGAAATCCTGAATGCCCTCCAAAGTGTACCAGTCGAGTCACTATTATCACAATATTGAGGGACATAATATCGAGTACCAAAAATATCGGCAACAAAATATCGACAGACAGAATATCTACTTTGTATCTACAAACAGGTACGTACAAAAATATCGAGTAAAAAATATCGTTTACAAAAATATAGTTTGTAAAAATATCGACTTTATAAAAAACAATGTTAAATTAAATTAATATTAAAAATTGTTTACTAAAATATACTTAAAAATACTTAAATTACCTTATAATAATTAAATAATTAATTAAAGTTATAAAAAAATGTTTTACAATCATATTTGTTAAAACATATATATATAGTAAAATTATATAATTAAAATATATCCAATATTATTACCGTAGGATAGCGGAAGTATAAAATTACTATTGCCACTCCAGAGAGTGCAACAGTAGTTAAGGCATGGATAGCGTAGAGGTAAAAATGACTATTCCCACTCCAGAGAGTGCAACAGTAGGGAAAGCGTTGGATAGCGTAGGGGTAAAAATTACTATTCCCACTCCAAAGAGTGCAACAGTAGAGAAAGGGTTGGATAGTGTAGGGGTAAACTTACTATTCCCACTCCAGAGAGTTCAACAGTAGGGAAAGCGTTGGATAGCGTAGGGGTAAAAATCACTATTCCCACTCCAGAGAATGCAACAGGAGGGAAAGTGTTGGATAGCGTAGAGGTAAAAATTACTATTCCCACTCCAGAGAGTGCAACAGTAGGAAAAGCGTTGGATAGCGTAGGGATAAAAATTACTATTCCCACTCCAGAGAGTGCAACAGTAGGGAAAGCATTGGATAGCGTAGGGGTAAACATTGCTATTCCCACTCCAGAGAGTGCAACAGTAGGGAAAGCATTGGATAGTGTAGGGGTAAAAATTACTATTCCCACTCCAGAGAGTGCAACAGTAGGGAAAGCGTTGGATAACATAGGGGTAAAAATTACTATTTCCACTCCAGAGAGTGCAACAGTAGGGAAGACGTTGGATAGCGTAGGGGTAAAAATTACTATTCCCACTCCAGAGAGTGCAACAGTAGGGAAAGCGTTGGATAGCGTAGGGGTAAAAATTACTATTCCCACTCCAGAGAGTGAATTAGTAAGGAAAGCGTTGGATAGCGTAGGGGTAAAACTTACTATTCCCACTCCAGAGAGTGCAACAGTAGGGAAAACGTTGGATAGCGTAGGGGTACAAATTACTATTCCCACTCCAAAGAGTGCAACAGTAGGGAAAGCGTTGGATAGCGTAGGGGTTAAAATTACTATTCCCACACCAGAAAGTGCAACAGTAGGGAAAGCGTTGGATAGCGTAGGGGTAAAAATTACTATTCCCACTCCAGTGAGTGCAACAGTAGAGAAAGTAGATACTTCATATATTATTTAAAAAGATATCTATATTAATATCTATAAAACATTTAATTAAAAGTAATTACCACTTTAATATAATATAATAATTAATTAATTACAAATATTAATTTAATTTAATCATTACAATTATTTATCTATTAACACTAATTAATTACAAATTAACAATTAATTAATTAGTAATTAAACAGTTACTAAACAATTAAAATCTAATAAATACACAAAAAAACTAACATATTTAATTAGTTATAATTAAATTACTTCCCACCCTATTCCCCCATGAACCCACAATCCACTACAGAAATTAAATTACTTAAATTAACATAATTATCAATTAATCAATTAAATACAATTATTTGGCATTTAAAATTTAATTAATTACCCAAAAAATATAATGTAACAATTAATTATAAACAAATACCAATAAATTAACATATTTAATTATTATAATTTTAATATTATTATTACACTACATAAATTAACATATTTAATTAATTCTAATTAAATTACTTCCCACCCTACTCCCCTATAAACCCACAGCCCGCTACAGAAATTAAATTAGTTAAATTAACATAATGATCAATTATTCAATTAAATAAAATTAATTGGCAATTAAAATGTAAATAATTACTAAATAAAAATTCATTAACGATTCATTATAAACAAATACCAATAAATAAATTTACATATTTAATTAATTATAATTAAATTACACTACATACATTAACATAATTAATTAATTACAATTAAATTACACTACATAAATTAACATATTTAATTAATTATAATTAAATTATTTCCCACCCTACTCCCCTATAAACCCACAAGCCGCTACAGAAATTAAATTAGTTAAAATAACATAATTATCAATTAATCAATTAAATAAAATAATTGGCAATTAAAATGTAATTAATTACTAAATAAAAATGAATTAACAATTAATTATAAACAAATACCAATAAATAAATTTACATATTCAATTTATTATAATTAAATTACTTCCCACCCTATTCCCCTATAAACCCACAACCCGCTACAGAATTAAACTACGCAAAATTTAAATAACATTAAATTCATTAATTAAATTACATTATAACATAAATAAACACTTTTAACACATAAAATACACTATAAAAAATTCGATATTATTAAAAGTTCGATATTTTTCTTAACCTATATTATGTTCTTTGATATTTTGACTATATTTTAAAATTCGATATTACATTATTTACCTTCAAAACAATATTTTTGATGTCTATATTCTGTCCATTCGATATTCTATTTTGTACTCGATATTATGTCCATTCGATATTTTGTAGCCAATATTTTGTCTGTTTACCCGGCTCCACATGTAAGGTCTGAAAGAGATATAACAATTTAGGGAGTATGTTCATTTTAAGGGTTGCTACTCGGCCAAGCCACGAAAAGCCAAACGGCTGTCATTGCCATAGGTCCCGCCGTGTCTGCGCTAGAAAGCGAGTATAGTTTAAGGAAACTGTCTCTGCGGTGGAAACTGATAATGTTATGCCCAGGTAGGTTCAGATCCCAGCTGATGGGGCGTGCCTGGTTAAGGGCGACAATGGTTATTTGCTGTAAAGAGAAACTTGGCCACATTAACTCGAAAGCCTGAGTGGGCAGAGAACTTCTCCAATTCGGCAAGAAAAGCTGGGACAGACGACTCAGGGGTCTCAAGCGTGGCGATGATATCGTCTGTGTGCAGGCTGATAGTATGCAGCTCTCCCCCAAAAATAAACCCTCTTATTCGCTGAGTCTCCCGAACTTTCTGAGCCAGCTGCTCCATGTAGAGGGCAAACAAGAGTGAGGAAAGTGGGCAGGCCTGTCGCATGCCCCTAGCAATTGGAATGGGATCAGACATATCAATCAATCAATCAATCAATCAAACAATCAATCAGTGTTTGTTAAGAGCGACTACTCACCCGTAAGCCTCTCAAGGCGCTGGGGAGGGGGGGGGGGTTGCCGGTTCCATTCCATCAAGGAGGGGGTCTGCTAAAGAGCCAGGTTTTGAGGTTTCTCACGAAAATGGGGCGAGGTGTTGTCTGTCTGAGGTGGAGTGGAAGGGCGTTCCAGGCTCTGGCTGTGAGGAAGGAGAAGGTGCGGCCTCCCGATCTGGACTTTCTGGTGTGGGGGGCCACAGCGTAGGAGAGCTGGGCTGATCGCAGGATCATTTGGGGTGCATGGAATTTGAGTCAGATGTTCAGGTATGCTTGTCTGGTGTCGTGGAGGGCCTGGAGTGCGTGGGTGAGGAACTTGAAGGTGATTCTAAACTCGATGGGGAGCCAATGGAGTGTGCACAGGGGCTGGAAGGTGTGGCAGTGTCTTGACAGGCTGAGGACCAGTCTTGTGGCGGTGTTCTGGATGTTTTGTAGCTTGCGGGTGAGGTTTTGTTTATTCCGGCGTAGAGTGTGTTGCCCTAGTTGAGTATGCTAGTGATGAGGGCATTCGTGATGCTCATTCTGTGCTCGAGGGGGATCCATTTGAAGGTCTTACGTAGGAGGCAGAAGTTGTGGAAGCAGGAGGATGCAACGGAGTTGATCTGGTGGTCTATTTTGAGCTTGGAGTCCAGGATGATTCCAAGGTTGTGTGTGGGGGGGGGGGGGGTGGGGGGCTTCCGAGGGCGGGGGCCACCAGTTGTCGTTCCAGGCGTCAGGGTTTGGGCCCATGATGAGTACTTCTGTTTTCTTGGTGTTGAGTTGTAGGCAGCTGCTTTTCATTCATTTGGCAATGGCTTCCATGCCTTTTTGAAGTTCAGGCCTCCCCCCATGAGTATTTGCCGGTCTGAGAAGGATGTCAGATCTGCCACTGCTTCACGGAGGAACGTCTCCTGGCCCTTTTTAGGAACATTGATATTGGCTAACGTAAGCGTGTGCGCCCCTAAGGTCAAGGAAAGACCCAAAAGCCACTCTCTGACCTCTAAAACCTTTGACCTCACCATCCCCGAAAAGTACAAGATATAAGAACAGCGACCCCGCCCTATTAGTGGGAAGTGAGGAGAAGTATTGCTGTGGGAAGGCCTTAGAGTGCAATCTGTGTGTGTCGCTACACAATAGATGGGTCTCTTGTAATAAGCAGATATAGGCTTTGGAATTCTCCAAGTAAGACAGGATAGCTCTGTGTTTGATAGGATTATTAAGCCCTTTCACATTGAGAGTCAGAATTTGAATACTCATCTAGGAGGACAGTGGGGGCAGAATGCGATGTAGGTGCGAGGGGACATACAGCGCCCACCCTGTATAGGCCATATGAGATTGCAGAGCTAGGAGGAGCCTGGCTAAGCAACGGTCACATGCATGCAAGGAGACTAAGAGAAACGCAGGGAGGGAGAGAGAGAACCCATTAAATAAAGTAACAACACCCCTACTTAGTGAAAACATTAATAATGAAGAAGAGCAAACAGTTAGTGTCCCGAGCGTGCTGCTCCCTGGAGGAATAGTAGAGAGTACCTGTGCCCTGCGGCTCCCCCTCCCCCCTGGCAAAGCCAATGCAAGTGTCTTAAAGGGTTTCCAGGGGTAGGCAGGAATGTTAACAAAAATTATCGAATCTCTGCGTGCAGCTCCATTTTTATTCTGAGGACTCTCCCGTGAGAGAATTGCCCGGACCACCTGTTGCTCTCTGGCCATAGTGTCCGGGCGCATTGACGTGCTACGAGGCTTGATGTTGGTTCACCCATGACCACTGCGGCGTCTGCGTGAGTGATTATTCTGGTGTGACTTGTCCGCTGCAGGATCCTCAATGTCCAGAAGTTTGTAAGCGGCAGAGAGGGAGCGAATTTGTCTCAGTTTCCCTTTGAAATGGAAAATTAGTCTAAATGGATGTCCCCAGGAGTACTTGATGCCAGCTCCTTGAAGGTAAGACGTAATCGGGTGGAAGGTTTTGCACTTGAGTAGGGTAGAGGCTGCCAGGTCTTGGAATAACTTAGGCTTTGAACCTTCATAGGTAAAGTCCGTGCAATGCCGAGCCTCGCGGAGAATCCTCTTCTTTAGCTGATAGTCGTGGACACACGTCAAAATGTCCACTGGGGAAGCCAGCACACCCTCCTAGGTGCAATCCAGTTTGATGGTGAACTCAGGATACTCGCCCAGGATGGAGTGAAAGAGGAGAGGTCCACCACGAGTGCCTCAATGTTGCCGTCCCCCTCACCGTGAGCCATGCCGCGGATGCGGATATTTTTCCACTGGGACCTATTCTCCAAATCCTCCGTGTGGGCTTGGAGGTCCAGATTCTGTTCCTGCAGCTTGAGGACTTCCTGTTGAAGGTTCTCAAGCTCGTCGTCTCGCCCGCTTCATGCTCTTCTAGGGTACTGATCCGTTCACCCAGGGAATCCACATCATGGCGAATGTCCCTCATGTCTGCTGATAACTTGCGCTTCATGGTGGACAAATCTTCACGGAGTGAGGAGAACAGTGACTCCATGAAGGACCGACTGACCGGGGACTCTGGACCCTCAGCCTCATCTAAGTGCTTCACTGTAGGATGGACCTCCACCTCCTGTGCAGTCAACTTGAGCAGCAGGTTCTTCACCGATCTGTCTTTCTTGCCTTTTGAGGCCGCCATTGCACCACAGTGTTAGTGTCTGCTTGGGTGAGCGCAGGCCCGAAGTGAGAGGCCCAGCAGGCGGAATGGTGCGGCACCAGTAGAGGTGAGGTGTTGCTGAGCTGTTGCGGGTCTCTCTTCCATTGAGGCCCATGAACAATGTATGTGCCTCCCAAAGGCTTCAAGGGGCTATTGATTGTCCACCTGAGGGAGTCCTTGTTTTCTCCTTTGGCCACGGGGTGGTGGGAGGCCTTTGCAGATGGGATGGCCACGTGAGTTCTCCATGCAGCCGGTACGGGCAACAGCTCTGGCAGTCAATGAGTCGCTGATATGAAGGCCCGCCAAAGCCTGCAAAGCCGGGGCCTCCTCACAGACCTCTCCCCTAACGGGGCCAGTGGGCAATGTATGTGCCTCATCAGGGCCTCAGGAGGCTGCTGGTTGTCCACCTGGGGTGTCCTGTCTTCCTGTGGCCATGGGGGGAAGGTCTTTGCTGACATGGCGGTTGCGCGGGCTCTCCGCACAGCCAGCACTGGCAGCAGTTCTGGCGGTAAGCAGATTGCTGGGATGAAGGCCCTCCTAGGCCTGCAAAGCCGGCGCTTCATGTAGTTTACACAGACCATGCTCGTCTCCATAGTCGCCCTTTCCACCGCTGGAAATGTGAAAAAGGGCCTGGCTGGAGCAGAGAGCAGAACAACTGCGCCTTACCAACCATCTTGGCCATGCCCCAACCTATACATTTTTAAAAACTAGACACCCGTGGAAATCCAGAGTGGGGTGACATTTCTGTCTCTCACCAGGTTCTGTTACCCAGAATCCCTTACAAACCTCAAACTTTGTTAAAAAACACAATTTCCTCACATTTCTGTAATGGAAAGTTCTGGAATCAGTGTGAATCCACAAAATTCCAACCACACCGCATTCCCCAAAGTCTTCCGATAAAAATGGCACCTCACTTGTGTGGGTAGGCCAGGTGACTGTGACAGGAAACGGCCCAAAACACAACTTGGACACACCACATTTTTAAAGTGAAAACTGACCCCTTTTTTGCAAACTGCCTAGCTGTAGATATTGAACCCTAGCTCTGCCAGTACCTAGGGAAACCTAGCAAACCTATACATTTAAAAAAAATATATTTTTATTAACAATGCTCATTTCATTTAACATGTCAGTCCATTGGTCACATTTCATCATACAAATAAGAAATACACAATACACAGGATAGTCACAGACAATCATTAACAACACGCCCATTGTAAGACCCATTACCCCAGACCACTCCCCATTCCCCTGTACCTTCTCCAGGGCCCCCATATCTTCTTCCATTTTTAGGGCACCCCCTACTTTTGTAAATGGTTTCCTCTGCCCTCTGGCACCAATCCAGGTCCTGCTCCCACTAATCCCACTGCGGAGGGGCCAACGCCCCCCAGGCCCTGGCAATGTTCCGCTTTGCAACTCCCGCCACCATTGCCAGCCAGAGTTCTTCCTGCCTGGTCCAGTCAGTGGGCCTTTTAATCATTAAGAGCAACCATCTAGGCTCCCTCGGAACCGGTGAACCCACCACCTCCGCCATTATATCTGTGACCTTGGTCCAGTAGGGGACAATCTCCGGGCAATCCCACAGTATGTGGTAGAAGGATCCGTCCTCCCTGCACCGATGCGCGCACAAGGCCGACTGACACCCACCCCAGGAGTACAACAGGGTGCGAGGGTAGTACACCGAATGAAGTATTTTGAGCTGTATCAGCCGGAACCTAACACGGATCGCTATCTCCCGGGGACTTTGCAGGGCGCCCTGCCAATCGTCATCTTCCAATGGGCCCAGGTCACGCTTCCAGGTCGCGCTTAGGGACACTAAAGGATCAGGCATGTTATTTATCAACTTCCTATAAATCGTTGAAGTGGGCTTTCCAAGAATAGTATCCAGGAGCAAACGATACTCCATGGGGGAATACTCAGGAATGGATGCACCCCCCCTAACATGGGACCGTATGGCATGGACAAGGCGTAGATAGTGGTAGCGCTGTGAATCCCGGAGATCATACTCTCTCTGTAAATACTCAAAGGAGCGTGGGGCGTCCCCTCTCCACATGTCGCCCAGGTAATCTATTCCAATGAGCTGCCAGCTCCTAAAGCCCTTCAATCTAGTAACTTCACTCAAATGCTCCCCAATCCACAGGGGTTCCTACCCGTCAGGGATCCCGTCCACCCCAGGATTTGATTCGCCTCCCTCCAACACTGGACTACCACCCCGGTGTGTGGGGGCCAATCCGCAAGCACCCTCTGGGCGTATAACAGAGATTCACAATTCCCGCCTGGCATCACATAACGGTCTACTCTGTAGGCTGGTTCCGACCTATCTGCATAAACCCAATCATTGATGACTTGAAGCTGAGACGCCCAGTAATATAATTGCATGTCTGGCAAGGCCAGCCCACCGTCGTACACCCCCCTTGTCAATTTCCGCAACGCGATCCGAGGACTGCCCCAACCCAGAGGAGCGTCCTCACCGCCTGGGAGACTCGCTTGAAGAACCCCTGCGGAATCGGATATGGTGTATTCTGTAGGGTATACAAAAGGAGAGGTAGCACCATCATTTTGAACATCGCAACACGACCCGCCAGGGACAGAGGCAGCGCACGCCTATGGCTTACATCAGTGAGACGGCGCGACAGCTGAGGTTCAAGGTTCCTGGCAAGGAACTCTGCTCTGTCTCTTGTGACGTAAACCCCCAGATATTTGAAGCCATCGCACACTAACGTTGCAGGGCACCTGGACGTATCCGCGGGGGAGGGCCAGAGAAGGGGAAAATTACCGACTTTGCCCAGTTTATGCGATAGCCCGAATAGCTCCCGAAAAGCTCAAAAAGGTGAAGTGCCTGCGCCATCGACTGATAAGGCCTAGCCATATAGAGCACAATGTCGTCGCCGTAGAGGCTGATGCGTTCCTCCCAGTCATTGGTCAATGCCAAGCGCCAGAATGACCTATCTCTCCTCACCAAATGAGCCAACAAGAGTCTAATTTTGGCTCCATGGTGCCCCGAAAGTCGTTGATGCCCTCATAATGTCCTTCAGGGATGGGTCTGGACCTCCATCGTCCCGGTCCCCGACATGGTCGCCGCCAGTGGCACCCCGATCACGGGCCATCGCCACCGTATACTTCGCAATTTTGTTGGACTGGCCCTGTACTCTGTTTTGGTCCATACCCGGCCCGGCTGCCCCACCGCACCGTAGCTGGAGCCATCCAGGAAGTCTTCCTTGTTGCCATCGCTACACACCTCAAGGCCGCTCACGCCAGGCTCAGATTGTTAAGCACCAAGGTCATCAGGCGCCTACCCCACCAAAACCTATACATTTTTTAAAACTAGACAACCAGGGTAGGGTGATGTAGCTGGCTCTCACCAGGCTCTGTTACCAAGAAACCCTTCCAAACCTCAAATTTTGAAAAAAAAAAAACATTTTCCTCACATTTCTGTGATAGAAAGTTCTGGAATCTGCGTGGATCCACAAACCTACACCTACCCCGCATTACTCAATGTCTTCCGATAAAAATGGTACCTCTCTTGTGTGGGTAGGCCTAGTGCATGCAGCAGGAAACGGCCCAAAACGCAACACAGACACAACATTTTTACAGTGAAAACTGAACCTTTTTCTCGCAAAGTGCCTAGCTTTAGATTTTGAACCCTAGCTCTGCCAGCATCAATGGAAACTGAGCAAACCTATACATTTTTGAAAACGAGACACCCAGGGGAATCCAGGATGGGGTGACTTGTCTGGCTCTCACCAGGTTCTGTTACTCAGAATCCCTTGCAAACCTCAAAGTTTGTGAAAAAAACACATTTACCCACATTTATGTGTTGGAAAGTAGCCCCGGGCACAGACCTCCGCTCCGCCCGCGGAGTGTGCGGAGATTTGCCTTCTCTGTGTTCTACGGAGAAGGCAAATCTCTGCACACTCTGCAGGGGAGCGGAGTTTGCCAGCCTTCGCTTCCACCCCCCTATTCAGAAATAAGTTAACCAGATTTAAAAAGAAACTTAAAACCTCTTACCTGTGTACTGCGACGTGACTAGTAATGCTTGAGAAAACTGCGCAGGCGCACACATGCTCAGTTTTCTCATGGATTACCGATACGGCGAGGAAGAGGAGGAAGGCAACCTGGGGATGTCGCATGCCATGTAAGTGGTTTCAATTTACTAGTACGTGATGTAGATTTACTTGATAATATAGGGGAGGTGGAGGCGGGGCAGGCCAACTCCACTCCGCAGCGGAGTGTGCGGAGATTTGCCTTCCCCGCAGTCTGTGCCCAGGGTTAGCAACAACCTTTATCTGTCCATCCACGCCGTTGTCGAAGGAAGTGTTCTTCTGCTCTATGTTTTAAAATGTTTCTTCATGCAAACTCTTGGTAGGCACATAGGACTCATTTAGGACAATTGTCTTCCACCTTTCCCTTCTCATTCAGAATTAAACTGTATTTTATTTTCTTTCATTAACCCAAACGTTTCCTGCAGATCAGAAAACCATACTTCTACGAAAAACAAACACAGCAAATATTAATCACTTATAATGCTTTCCATTACACAACCACCCCGTGTTGCATTTACCCATGCTCAACCCGAGTTTTTATTATTTTCCTAGCAAACGTTAATATAATACACAAAAGCAGCATTAGTCCTTTTATTTTCATTAGTCAGAAGCATTTGAGGCCTCCTCCAGTTCTTTTAGTACACGCTTGCGCAGTAGCATTTTCCCTCATGCTCTTTTCCGCATACGTTTTTCACTGCAAATGGTTAATACGTGTTACTGAAGGTTCAATTTGAGCAGGTTTCATTTAGTTAAAACTCTGCTCCATCAATCCCCCATTTGATGGTGTTTTGAGCCAGCACCAAAATACCCACCAATACAAATTATTACTTTTAGAAAGCAGTTTTTCTCTTTTGTTTTACCGTCATTCCATCTACATTCTTCATTATTTATAGTACTTTCCTTTGCTTTCCTGTCCTCTAACTCTGTCTCTTCTCTCTTTCTCTTTCTTACTCTTCGTTTAACGTCAGGTGACTCCTTTTTGCATTTGCAACACTTATATATCAGAAAAATCATTAGTATCACTGTAGCCACGGCAATGATTGATGTTAGTATTCTACCTAACACACTATTTCCAAAAGTAACAAACCAGTTACCCGTAGAGGAAAAACTCTTACCAAGTTTCTCCCAAGCACCGTCAACCTTCAGTTCAGCCAAATCTTCTCAAAGATTTGTAATATTCTTGAAATATCCCTCTAGACTCTTACTCTTATCAGGGATATAGGTGCAACATTGTTCACTAATAACATCCGCTCGAAGGTCGACAGTGGCCAAACTACACTTCTGGTACTGCTCGACCTCACAGCCGCATTTGACACCCTGTCCCCCTCCATCTTGGCCATGCGCCTTAGGGAGATTGGGATGGACGGACCGGCGCTCAGCCTTTTAACATCTTTCCTTGATCACCGTGAACAGAGGGTCAAGCTGGGTGAGTTTCTTTCCACAGTCAAGCCTGTGCAGTGTGGAGTGCCTCAGGGCTCGTCCCTGAGCCCCAAACTTTTCAACATTTACGTGACCCCTTTAGCCAGGCTTGTAAGATCTTTTGGGCTGGAAGTTCCATCCTATGCCAATGACACTCAGATCATGGTCTCCCTTTCGCAAACTGTGGACTTCACGGCCAAAAATTTCAGGAACTGCATGGAAGCAGTTGCAGGCTGGATGGTGAGGAACGTCCTCAAATTAAATGGGGAGAAAACGGAGGTGCTCATCTTTGGAGGCAAGCAGGAGATCTGGTTGATCGACTGGTGGCCTCCTGCTCTCGGAGCCTGTCCCACACCCTCTCAGTCTGCCCGGAACTTGGGCGTAATCTTCGACACCAAGCTCTCCTTTGATAAACAGGTCAGCAGGACTACATCAACCTGCTGTGGTGTCCTTAGAACCTTGAGGAAAATAGTGCATTATCTCTCCACCGAAGCTCATAAACAGGCCACAGTGGCCCTTATATCCTCTAGAATAGACTATTGCAATGCACTATATTTAGGAATCAATAAACGACTTGTCCAACGTCTCCAAGTGGTGCATGATTCAGCAGCAAGGTTTGTTGTTGATGCCCCGAGGCTCTCATCTGGCTCCTCCATCAGGAAAAACCTGCATTGGCTCCCCATGCAGGCTAGGATTGAGTTTAAGGTTCTCTGCCTCACCCACCGTGCCCTTCACGGTTCTGGGGCGGAAAACATTAGATGCCTTGTGTCCTTCTACGCCCCTGGCAGGGAACTTCCCTCAGCCAATAAAAGCCTTCTTTCTGTGCCAAGAATAACTAAAGCAAGGTGGGGTGGGAGGGCCTTTTTCTCTCTCGCCCCTAGGATCAGGAACTCCCTTCCGCCTGAGATTAAGGACCAACCCTCCCACTCTCTCTTCCGAAAGACCTTGAAGACCTGCTTTTCAGGGAGGCCTATCTATAACAGGTGCACTTCCCCTCTCTCTATACAGCATTTCCATCCTTAGCGCCTTGACGCCCATGGGCATAGTTGCGCTATATAAATCCCCATTCAATTCAATTCAATTCAATTCAAGACAAAAAAAGTCAGAAAAACTATAAAAAGTAGAAACACTATAAAAAAAAATATGGACACTATCCAAGTAGTATATCCAAACACTTCAAGCCTTCCTTCTTTACCCCTTCTTTTTTTTTATATATTCACAGCCTTTAATTCAGTTTCTTCTTCTTCAGTTAACTGCACTCCTCCGAATTAATAAAATTTCTGCACTTTAATTTACACAATTTCTTTAAGGTGGTTCGTAACCGTTTGCTTCACTTTGCTCTGTACTAGCGTTCTCTTTGCACTGAACTGTGTGCTCAATTTCTTCCAACACCACAAATGTCCATTCAGGAGCTGTGTATTTCTTGCTCGGAACTCTTGTTCTTTTCGTTTTCTGAACTAATCTTCTTCTGACTTACTCTGTGCAGTCTGGCTTGATACTTCAATTATCGTGTCTGGTGTTTTCTTTTCTAAAGTGTATTTCAGTCTTTTCAGTCCTTTTGGCCACAAATCACCTTTTCTTATTTTGCACCGTTTCTTCTGCTTCGGTGTCAATTTTGTTTGTTCTTTACTTTATTTCTTTTTATTTGTCCCACTTGCTCTTGATTTTCGTTCAAAACTTCTTCATCGTCACTTTTAACAACAGTCTAACAATGCCCAGTAGCTGGTGCCCACTTTATTCGACCTTGTTCCCGTTCAGCCACGTGTTCAACACCTTCAAAATCTGCAGCTTTAAACTCTGTGGCTTTAAGTTCTACATCTGAAGGCTCTTATTGGCTATCTGTTAGTTGCTGTTCTTATATTTCTTGTCTTTCAAGTGGACTTGGGAAAGTTCTTGTATGACTTGCGTGTATCCAATTCAGCAAACCACCACACTTCACTGCTGTTGTTGTCACCAGTATTATCTGGTATAGCCCATGCCAGCGTGGCTCCAAACACAACTTTCTTAAATGCTTCTTCACCAGGATCCACTCTCCTGGACTTAGATCATGTGCTTGCTCCTACTATGTTGTGGTTGCAATTTCTCCAACCTGATGAGACACAGAACACACCTCATTGGCAAATCCTTTGCAATAATCAAGCACTAGAGCATCAGTAATATTCAACAGTTGATTTGCTGGTACAATTGGCTGTCTCATTGCCCTCCCAATTATAAGTTCATGAGAGAATAATCCAGTCTTTTTTATCAGGAATGTGATGTAATCGAAGATAAATGGTCATGGAAGCCATATAGGTTGTTGAGATAATTTAATAAAGGTTACAGAGTAAAAGCTGGTGTTCCCATCAACTGGCAGTCTGAGAATACAAGAGAACCAAGTTGCATTGTGACATCAGCAAAGTTAGAATGTTCTATTTAAAGAGAAATGCAAGCTATAACAAAATAAGAGAATACAACATATCCTCAATCCTTCCAATCTAAAATAAAAACAAAACAAAAGAAAGAAGAAAAAAAACAATAAACTACAAAGAACATATGCCCACACTTTCCATACACAAACTTAATGGCACACAAAATCTTGAAGATATCTAGGTTGCCTTCTGATCCTTTGCGGCAAAATAAGGGTGTCACCACCAATGGTATCTTCATTTCCCTTTTTTCTACTTGAAATCAAATCAGACTGTAGACCACCACAATTGTCACTTTTCGCTTTTTTGTAGAGGGCAACCCTCCTCAAATTCCAGTGTTCACCGTTATAAAGCGTCACAAATTTGTCGTGAACTGATTTGATTTTGAATGGGCCTCTAAACTTGGTTAGACCCAAACCTACTCGACCAGGTTTAACCTTTACCCAATCATTCGCTGCCAATCTTTTCACATTCAACCTATCACAAACCTTAGATGCACCATCACCCAAATCCGCCAATCCAATGCACTCTTTCAATTAAAAAAAAAATCTTTATTTCGATCTTGAGAGATCATAAAAGATGTACAAATTAATTATTCGCGTTAGGCAATTTTAAAAAAAACTGTATACAAATATACTGACCATGTAAAAAAAAAAAAAACAGTTTCCAAAGGTGACGGTTACGCCAGTGCTTAATAAAATACCATTTTAAAAACAATTTCAGAGGATTTGTGCAAGAGAATTAGAA
This sequence comes from Lissotriton vulgaris, assembly GCF_964263255.1. Classification (NCBI taxonomy): domain Eukaryota; kingdom Metazoa; phylum Chordata; class Amphibia; order Caudata; family Salamandridae; genus Lissotriton; species Lissotriton vulgaris. The sequence continues at coordinate 1,531,058,978 of NC_141689.1, read as the reverse complement.
AAGATTATTCACACAGTTATAGTGTCCTTAATTATTCTTGCACGCAATCGCCACATTGCAGTCAGAAATTTAGCCATGGCGAACACTGTTGGTGCAGATAAATCTGTCTTGAGAACTCTGTAGGCCGGAGCATACGTTCTAAACCCCAGGTTTTGTAGATGAGGAACCAACCAGTAACTCCTGATTCTGCTATAGGCTCTGCAAAACAAGACCACATGCAAATCACTTTCTAGTTTATAGGCGCAAGCCGGGCACACTCCTGAATCCAGACAGCCAGCCCAAGATTTTGTTAGGGACCTTAAAGGAAGAGATCCATACCTCCATTGCATGTAAATCTTCCGTGCGAACACTGGTGTCATGCCATCTAATACGTGTTCGTGGCAGTATGAGTCTTTTGTTTTGACAAATGTGGCGGTTAAAGACCCTTCCCGGATAGAATTCAATGTTTTTTGAAGCATGAAGCTGTAAAATAGATTTGAGAGTGCTTTTCTAGAGATCCTTGCAGACGCAGATTCTGGCTCTGTCCATAGCTCTGAGACTCCAAGAGTCGTGCACATATCCCTGATGTACTTTATCCAGGGAATTTTGGTGGCATTAGTTAATCTAAGAAATTCCTTCAGCTCATTTCTGTAATTTACAAGGTCCTGGCTACTCCACAAGCGACGCCAATAGGTCAGAGGTTTGAGGCCCAGTTCCTCCGTGATTGGTCGCAGTGCCAGGTCCAGTCTTAGGGGGAGAAGCGGGGTGCTTGGGGGGAGTGCAGCTAGTTGTCTGATGAAATTATTTTCTGCAACCTGTGTGGTATATAGCGGAATGTGTCCCCAGAGCTCACCCCCGTAAGTGATACCCCCCCGAGCTTTAGCTTTATAGATGTGAATGGCAGGTACCAATGGGCGGAGAGGGGATTTCTTAGCAATTCTTATGATGCCTCCCGCCCTCTGAGCTAATTTTGTGGTCGCTTTTGTTTTATGTGGCAGCCATGTCAGATTCTGGTTAAGGGTTATTCCGAGATATTCTATTGTGTGAACCCTTTCCAGAGGTGTAGTGCCTAGACGGGGGTTAGGGCAGTTTTTGGGCTTGGGGTTAAGGATCATAAATTTTGTTTTTGAAGGGTTTATTTCAAGGCCCCTTTCTTTACAGAACCCCAGAAACCCATTCAGAACCCTCTGAAGCCCCATTGGCGATTTGGACAGCAGCAGGGTGTCATCCGCGAACATAATCGCGGGCACCCTGCCGCTGTTCAATTGTGGTGCATCGATGTTAGGGATCCTACTCAAGTGCTCTATCACCCCGTTCACAAATAAGCAAAACAGGGTCGGGCCAATACGCAACCCTGCCGTACCCCTCTGCGAACGGGGAACCTATCCGTCAGCCTGCCCCCTTTGCCACAATTAACTCGGGCATAATTGTCAGTGTGCAATCTAATTAGGATATCAAGGATATCTCCTGGGACGTCCAACTCAGCCAGTACCTCCCACAGTTTGGCCCTTGGGACCAAATCGAAGGCGGCACGGAGGTCCACAAAGACCGCGTATAGTGTGCCGCCTTCGATGAGTACTGTCTTCCAGTAGATGATGTTCAATAGGAGTATTTGGTCAACAGTGGAGACTCCTTTTCTAAATCCCGCCTGCAGAGGGCTTAGGATATCGGCCTCCTCTATCCAAGATTCTAACCTGTTGAGTAGTAGTCTGCCAAATAACTTCTGGGAGACATCAATGAGGCTTATTGGGCGATAATTGGCTGGGAGCAGGGGCGAGCCCTTTTTGAAAATCGGGACCACCTCCGCCCCCAGCCAAGTATCAGGTATTTCCATCCCCCAAGCACTGCATTGAATATCACTAACAGATAGGGTGCCCAAATTCCTGGTTCCTGCTTATATAGGTCACCCGGCACCCCGTCCAGGCCAGGAGCCTTTCTAGAGGATAACCTTGTTATCGCCATCCTAATCTCTTTCTCAGTGAAGGGATCCGAGGCCTGATTATCTTGGATGATGGGAGGTGGTGGTTCTGTCCCTCCAGCCTCCAGGGAATATAATGACTGGAAATGATTTTGCCAGACACTAGCAGCGATGTTTGGTTCGGTTGCCGAGGGAAGATCTTCAGAACCGTGGTTGACTACTCGCCAGAATTTGCGGGAGTCTCTTATTGCTAGTAACTCCGAAAGTCTCTCCCAATGTTGTAGGTCCCACTCTATCTTAGCATTTGCCACCAAGGTTTTGTACGCCCTCCTTCTGATGCGGATCTCTTCCCTCGGACCTCCAGCTTTGATGGTAGATAGGAGATCGCGTTTGGCATTTTGGCATGAGGTGTTAAACCAGGTGCCTTTATGTGATCCCTGGGTTCTGTGAGGTCTACTGCAGATGAGGTCTGCCTCAAGTGTTTTAATGAGTTGCTCGTGTACGTGTGCCAGGTCCTGGCTAATTTCCTGCGTACACACAGGGGCCCATAAATCAAATGCCTCCGCGAGGATTGGGATAATCCTACCGTAGAGGGTAGCAAGCTTAGCTTCACTAGTAGATAGTTTTTCCCATCTTATCCTCCTTCTATTGTTTTCTAGGAGGTATCCCTCTCTGGGTTTTTGTTCGTTTGATACCCGATCCTCCCTACGGGGGATGGCATATTCCAATTCCAAGGCATTGTGGTCGCTGTCCTCTCTAGATATTACTCTAAAGTCAGCCACCCTTTTCCAAGCATGTAACTGTACCAGAAGGTAATCTAATCTAGATTCTCTCCCGATTTTGTTATACGTGCATTTGCTCGGAATATCGGTCTTAACGCGACCATTGCAGGCCCTAAGGCCATGAGTGAGGGTAAGCATGTTTATCTGCACGGCTAACTGTGTCCATGCTCTCGGAGGGGGAGCCTCTGTCGGTGGAACCTGCCAACTTGAATCCTCCTCTAGGGAGGGTCCATCAAGTAAGCCGGGTAGTGGTTCAAAATGGGAATTGAAGTCTCCCCCATTAAGTATGATGTGCCCTCAGGGATGGTTTCTAGAAGAGAGGACAATTCTACAATGGCTTTAGAGGTGGCGGATATGGAGACTGGTCTGGAATAGACATTTATTATGAGTAATTTATGTGATCTCGGCCATTCAAGGATGACAGCCAGTATGTCTTCTGAGTCCACGGTATATCGTGAGGCTATGCAGCCCAGGTCTGAAGCCACCCAGATTGCCAGACCTCCCGATGGGTGACCTCTCCCACCCCATATTGCTTGGATTGAAAATATCTCAAATCCCCTATAGGTATGCTCCTCCCATGCCCAAGTCTCTTGGAAGAGGCACACACTTTTGGAGTTGATCAGTTCAGCCCATGATTCGGAATCTATTTTATTGGCCAATCCTGCGAAATTCCATGAGAGCAGCTTCAGTGTGTGAGGGACGTACTGAGAATTTCCCTTCATGCCTTGGTTTATCGTTAAATTTATAAGGACTTTTGGAGATGTCCCCTGTGTCGGCCCTAGTCCCCTGTGTAAATCCTCAAATTCAGTTGCCCTGTCTACTCTATGTTGGAGATTTCCTAATTTTCTGGGAGCAAGCTGCTCCTCCCCGTGAGTGGAATTAGGGGATTTTTGGCCACCATCGTCATTAAAGTTGGGTGTGGCATGCTCGGATTGGTGCGGGGGTACCCTGTCTTCAGAGGCAAGCTGTCAATCCACCATTTCAAGACAATCAAATTGATTGAAAGTCGGCAGAAATGGAGGCTGATAGTGTCTTAAGGGCCAAGTTGGTCCTCGTTCATAACCATCCCATCCCATCCCATTCCTCTTCTTTTGACAGTCTCCCATCCCTGAGCATCATCATGAATTAGAGGGTAACCCGGTGCCATTCGCATTTGGTTGTAAGGGTTTCTCCTCACTCCCAAATTTCCCCCCCAGTTTCCTAACGGCTCATGCGGGTGTCCCCATCTCTGGTCATTGTGTGTGTGGGTGTTTGATGGGTAGAAGAACGAGAGGGGGAGTGGATGGATATTATTTCCCTCGTCATCTGGGAAGCAACCACAAATGTAGGAGACTGTTCCTGGTTCTTTAAAACTGACCAGTATACAGTCGCCACTGATTGATTTGGGCATCTTTCCTATCCATGAAACTCTTCTTACCATGCGAATATCGCTGGTCATGCCTCTGGGGAGTGGTCTAAATGTGGATAACCAGTTAATTACTTTATTTTTAAGTGAAGCCCCTGTTTCGATTGACGCAGGTTTTAATTCAGGTGCCCCAGCTAGAATAACAGTGTATGCAGCTACCTCTGGTGGAAGATTTACAGTTACTGGTTTTTGTGTTTTTTGCAATATTGTGTTATGATCTTGAAGGTTTTGTGTGTTGAATGATGGAGGTTTGAATGTACTTGTATGTTGTGACTGTAAATGTGTTGCATCTGTTGCTGCAAGTGTTTGCTGTAAGCTGGGGGATTGTTTATGGGGTTCACCAGCAGGTGTTACTGGTTGTTGTGGTCTGGCAAGAGGGTTATTTTGCTTTAGACTGGGTGCCTCGTTAGCAGGGGCGGTGGGTGACATTTCAAAGTGGTGAGGCGCAAAGTGATTTGCATACTGCACCGTAGCGAGCGAGCGCAGCGGGCGATCCCGAACCCCAAAAGGGGGGTTTGGGGGGATAACCCCCCCCAAGAAAATTTTGAAAAAAAAGAAGAAAAATCGTGCATTTTCAAGCAAATTTGAGAAAGCAGGAAGGTTAATAAAGCAATTGTGAAAGTGCAGTTATTACATTAGTAGATGGCATAACATAGGTAGCTGCTTATTCAGTATAACCACAGAGCTTCATACATTCCGTCCTATTACGCTCAGGTGCTGAATTCAGACTATAAGACTTTCATGAAAATCTCAGCTCTAAGAGTAGAAGAAGTTGCACAGCAGTTGGGACACAGCCTTCACAAAGCATTAGGAAAATGAGAGGCAATTACTTGAAAGCAAACTGAAAGCAATGCATCAAGTAGTAACTTAAAGCAATGCATCCAGCAAAACAGTGCATGCAGTCAACCATACAAAAGTAAACTAAAGCAAGAGTGAACCTGTGAACCTTCACTTTGAAAGCAGGGTGTTAGTCAACAGGCCAGTCACATACATTTAAACTGAAGAAGAGTACACTTCAGCATGCAGGCACCAACATAAAAGCACCAAGCAAGTCAAAAAATGAAAGCAATACATCCAGCAAACTAGACAGGTACTCAAAAAGTAAACTGAGGCAAGTGCAGACTGAAAGGAATGCGCAGTCATAAGTCAGAAAACCAGTCACCCAGAAAACCAGACCAGCACACCAAAGCATCCCACCCCTGATTGGATGGCAGCTGCGGTCTTAGGGTCACCCCTCAGTTTTTTGGCAGGGTTGAGCACCCCCCAGTTTTACGCCCTCTGCGTCTGAAGGGGAGACAGGCAAAAGGGGTCATAATGGGACATCTGGCACAGCCACTTTGTAATCGAGGTCACCCACCCAGCTCAAGACTGAGTTACAGGCTGATCTTAAATCTTTAAACAACCGCAAGGGTCTCCAGCTAGTTTGTTCTTGAGCCGAAAGAGTCCTCAGCTCACTGGTAATCTTTACATCGCGCCTGAGATGACATGACAATGTCCCTTAATCCGGAGCAACTGTGGGGACTGGTCTGGGTCCGGATCTGACTTGGTACGAGCAGGATACAAAAAGTAACGGGTAGGTGGTAACCCACTTCAAGTGAAGGAGCTGTAAGGAACCTAAGCGTACTGGTGTTCATACCACTTACAGGGCAGCTCTGGCTTTTCTCAGGGTGGGTGTCAGCTGTGTGATGAAACCAGCATGTGAAGCAGTTACCTCAAACAAACTAAAACCAATGCACTCATCAAGACAAGGAGTTACATGAAATCAAATAGAAAACCACCATCAAGCCAGGTAGTCACCTAAAGGCAAATTGAAGTGACTGCACACTATGGGAAGTGCACTTCACCAGCCAGCCTATTACACTAAAGGAAAATAAAAGCAATGCTCCCAGTAAACAAGACAACATAAATTGAAAATGTTTCCCCGCAGGACCAACAGTCACAAAAAGTAAAGAAACAGAATGAAGTCAGGGGCACTCCAGGAATCCAGGTAGTCACACAAAATCATAACTGATTGAGCAAACTGTGTACTGAAAATTATTGCAAATAAGACAATTATATCAGAACAAACTAGTCACAGGGAAATAAACGCATGCACCCATCAAGCCGTGCATCACAAGTCAGCAAACGGAATCGAATTAAACCAGCAATGCTTGGTGTCACTCAAAAGCAAGTATAAAGTGCACTTCAGCAAGCAGGTCAGCCACATTAACAGGAGACTTTCGAGGATACACCCCTAAAAGTCATAGAATCAGTTGCAAAAAAAACAAATGCACTCCAGCAACATAGGAAGTCGAATGAACACCACTGTACATAACAGCACTGTACATAACACACACATTACACAGAGACTAGCAATCATAGGTGTGTAAAACAGTGTATGGGACATGTTATATAAGACAAACGTGGCTGACTGCTTCGTCTGCGTTCTCCCACATTGCCCTGTCCCTTTTCTCCACACACCCCAAAAAGCCCAGCTCCTTTTTCTTTTCTCGTTTTCCTCTTCGTACATTTATTTAGGTTTTATTATGGCGAGGTCTCGATTTTCCTTCCTATTGCTCTACTGGCTGCCTTCCTCAACTCTTTGTGAAGCCAAGCCCTCCATGTCACCCCTTACTTTCAGGGTTACCTCTGCCTTTTTCCCCTAAAGCATAATGAACGCATGCTCTCCCTATAACCATAACTGATGCCCGTCTCCCTTTGCCATTGACACAAGGTCTCCTTTCCATGGACCACTCTATCCATCTCATCACTAAAACCACTGCCCTCTCCGTTAAGGCCCATGTCTCCATCTCATCACGAATGCTCCTCAGAGGCGTGATAAAAACGGTGCCCACTCCCCTCCCGGAACACGATGAGGAGCCGCCGAGTCTCCCATGCCTCCAAATATATTCAGTGGCCTTGGGCAGGAAGCCCCGCACTCCATGAACCGTAGCAGGGGCCTGCCTGACGCCCCAGTCTTCCTTTCTCTATTAATGCCCGTCTCCCTCTTACAGTGCCCCCGTCGCCTTCTCTCTCCGCTGACGTCCTGTCTTCCTTCTACCATTAACTCTCCCGTCTCCCTCCTACTGTTAACACCTTTCCCACTCACTAGTCACTGCCTGCTTCTCGCTGCCCATAACTGCCCTGATGCCTCTCTCTCACCACCACTAATGGCCCTGCTGCTTCTCTCTCACCATTAATCGCCCTGCTGCTTCTCTCTCACCATTGATCGCCCTGATGCTTCTCTCCCACCATTAACGCCCCTGTTGCCTGAAAGCGTCATTATTACCTGGAAGAACCTGCGGAGTGAGTGGACTCAAGAGATTCTGAGTTCAGCAAGAGGCTTCGGCTCTTAAGAGTCATAGCCCTTTCCCACCCTCTGAATAGTAGTAAATGCCATATGACACTCTGCACATTTGTATATACTATAGCAATATGCACAATTTCAATTTATTTTATTATGCTTTGGCCCTCAAAAGAGGGCCACATAAAAGTTTACAATCATAAAAGAAAAAGGACAAGTACATATCAAAATTTATGACATTTAAAAAGAAACATATTCAAACACAAGACTAACACACATTGACAAATCTACCGCCGGAAGTAATGTCAAACATCTCCAGAGGGATATTAATAAATAGCTAAAAAACCTTTAAAAAAGTTAAAAATATAGAAACAAAACATTTCATTAGGAGGCCAATAAAGTGCTTGAAGAAAACTGTTCAGAGTAGAAATGCCCAGACGAAGACAAATAGGTTTTAACCATCTGAGACGCAATATACGGAGCGCAGGGCAGATCAATAAAACATGCATGCGATCCTGGGTACACAGATTACATAAATTACACATAGGAGAAGAACCGTACCATTTGGATAAAAGTAGATTTAACGGTAATAAATCGTAGCGTAAAAGAAACCAAAATCTACGGATACCATGCGGCAAGTTCCATGTGGCATAGGGTTGGGCCGACTTCATCACATAAGAATTAAGAAGGAGGTCTACATCCCTTTTTCCACAAATTATATTCTTATCTGACTGAAAACATAGTTCCCACGAGGCCTGTTTTAATACGAGTTTTAACTGTAAGGGAGAATGCAAAAACAAGGTGTTTTCATCTAATTTTAGAATAGTTACAGCTTTTCTAAAATTCATTAAATGTAAATGTAAATGTATTTGAGCTTATATAGCGCACAGCTACCCGCAGTGGGTGTCCCGGCGCTTGCTTAGGGAACCCGTCCTGGTATTCCCCTGTGAGATAGCCCCGGCAGGGTATCCACAAGGTGAAAGCCAGGCATCCCGCCGCGAGGGGCCGTTGTGGAGATTAAGCAAGCTATTGCCCAGAGTCGCAGAGTGTGAACCCGTGAGTCGAGAAGGCACCAGAGCGAGAATTATCGAGTCCGTGGAATTTTTAGCCCAAGACCCGCCGAGGCGGGGAATTGAACCCTGGTCCAGGGCCGATCTCAGCTTCCGGGTCTGCCGCCTCTAACCCCTGAGCCACACTTCTCCACACTTCTCCATTACAAGTTGTGAAAACTCTTTAAAATTACCCAGTAATTCAATTCTGAGGAGAGCTCTCATCGTCCCCAGTTCAGCTCTAGCCAGGCAGGCCACCCATCTTACTAGGGCACATAGTCCCTGTACCCAGCTGCTCCTAAGACTGAAATCGAGCCTACAAGCGGCCAAGGACCACGCGGTATTTAAAGAAGCTAGGGATCTTAAGAGTTTCCCCTCAATCTTATGGCAATAGTCCCAATATTTGACCTCTATAAGTTCGATACCGTACAGTATCGTAGCGGGAATCTTAGACCTGTACACCTCTAGTAAACACGAAAAGTGCCTTTTCCCCGTAGCCTGATAAAGGGAATTTAGACCTTTGCCATGGGCGAGGGCTTTGCGTAAACTATGCTCAATATGGGGCCTCTCACTCAAGTTAGCCATAATGATTTTCCCCAGGAAAGTATAGGAGTTAACAACGTCCAATTTTTGGCCGCCGATATACCATCCAAAATTTTCAGATCGGCACTTCTTCTTACCAGCTATGCACATAACTTTGCTTTTAGATATATTAATCTTCATGCAATGAGCACCAGCAAAGACATGAAGGGCATGTAGCTGATTTGCAAGTCCTTTAGGGGTCAGATCTAGAATAAGGACGTCATCGGCATACATCAAGCAAGATATTGGGGTCCCCCCTATCACCGGAGCAATACCCTCACTGACAGACAAGGCGGCGGGTAGATCTACAGTATATAAGGAGAACAGAAGGGGAGCCAGTAAGCAGCCTTGTTTAAGGCCATTCGCGGACGAAATTTGATGGGAAAGCCCCCTTTCGCCCCCTTGCAAGACACTACACCAAGTCTCTGTATGGAGAGTGTGAACAAGCTCCAATAGATAGGCTGGAACACCAAGAGCTGCCAATTTTCTCCACAGCGTTCTACGATCTACTTTATCGAACGCTGTGGAGAAATCAATGAAAGCCGCATACACCACCCCCCCTCTCACCTGCACGTATTTATCAGTAACCACATGGAGGGTGGTGAGATTATCTAAAGTACCATGCCCCCTACGGAAACCAGTTTGTTCGAGAGGCAAGATATTATTCTCCTTGACCCAGTCGGAAAGGAAATTTAGGAGACATTTCGCAAAGACCTTTCCGATAGAGTCGAGGAGGGCTATCAAACGATAGTTGCTGGGACTATCCCTAGTTCCCTTCTTAAAGATAGGGACCAAAATACTTCCCCTCCAGGAGGCAGGTACCGATTTAGACAAAAAACAGGCTTTAAACAATGGGTACAGGATTTTACTCCACCTTAAAGGATCCTGCTTCAAGACCGTCATAGGGAGTTCATCGGGACCCATTGCACCAGAGGCACGCATATTCTTTATGGCCATTTCAATAGCTTCCTCTGTGGGATAATTAATGAGTCCTTCAGGCGTTGCATCTAGAACAATATCTTCACCTGAAATACCATTCCCTGCATAAAGGTCCCGAATATAAGTGATCCATACCTCTTCAGCTATAGGGATGGGGCAAGGGTTTATTCTAGTGCCACATATAGTCTTTTCAATCCATTCCAAATTAATATCATAAAGTTATAGGCTGACCTGACAATTCGCATCCCAGTAGCTCCATCCTTAAAGTGCAATGTCTTCTGCACACCTGTGGAAACAGCCGTACGTACTGCGCTTCTACTGGAGGTGTGAACGAATTTACGTAGGGAGTGTTGTTGTCCACATTTCCACGGAACACATATAATGAGAGCACAGACAATCACTTTATGTTGCCCTAAATTTTCATTTAAAGAGTTGCAGCATGTCTCAATCTTCACTGATGGCTAAATATCCTGCCTCTGTGTATTTTCCTTCCTGCCCTGGCTGCACCCCTCTGACCCACACCTGCCCCCTGCTTACACCCCCTGCCCTGGCTGTACACCTCTGACTGCAGCACAGCTCTCCCCTCTACCCCGCCCCCTGCTTGCACCCCTGTCCTGCTGCACCCCTCGGACTGAAGCACAGCTCTCCCCTCCACCCCGTCCCCCTAATTGCCCTCCCTGCCCTGGCTGCACCCCTGTGACCCACACCTGCCCCCTGCTTACACCCCCTGCTCTGGCTGTACACCTCTGACTGCAGCACAGCTCTCCCCTCTACCCTGTCCCCATGCTTGCACCCCTGTCCTGCTGCACCCCTCGGACTGAAGCACAGCTCTCCCCTCCACCCCGTCCCCCTAATTGCCCTCCCTGCCCTGGCTGCACCCCTGTGACCCACACCTGCCCCCTGCTTACACCCCCTGCCCTGGCTGTACACCTCTGACTGCAGCACAGCTCTCCCCTCTACCCTGTCCCCATGCTTGCACCCCTGTCCTGCTGCACCCCTCGGACTGAAGCACAGCTCTCCCCTCCACCCCGTCCCCCTAATTGCCCTTCCTGCCCTGGCTGCACCCCTGTGACCCACACCTGCCCCCTGCTTACACCCCCTGCCCTGACTGTACACCTCTGACTGCAGCACAGCTCTCCCCTCTACCCTGTCCCCATGCTTGCACCCCTGTCCTACTGCACCCCTCGGACTGAAGCACAGCTCTCCCCTCCACCCCGTCCCCCTAATTGCCCTCCCTGCCCTGGCTGCACCCCTGTCACCCACACCTGCCCCCTGCTTACACCCCCTGCCCTGGCTGTACACCTCTGACTGCAGCACAGCTCTCCCCTCTACCCCGCCCCCTGCTTGCACCCCTGTCCTGCTGCACCCCTCGGACTGAAGCACAGCTCTCCCCTCCACCCCGTCCCCCTAATTGCCCTCCCTGCCCTGGCTGCACCCCTGTGACCCACACCTGCCCCTGCTTACACCCCCTGCCCTGGCTGTACACCTCTGACTGCAGCACAGCTCTCCCCTCTACCCTGTCCCCATGCTTGCACCCCTGTCCTGCTGCACCCCTCGGACTGAAGCACAGCTCTCCCCTCCACCCGGTCCCCCTAATTGCCCTCCCTGCCCTGGCTGCACCCCTGTCACCCACACCTGCCCCCTGCTTACACCCCCTGCCCTGGCTGTACACCTCTGACTGCAGCACAGCTCTCCCCTCTACCCTCTCCCCATGCTTGCACCCCTGTCCTGCTGCACCCCTCGGACTGAAGCACAGCTCTCCACTCCACCCCGTCCCGCTAATTGCCCTCCCTGCCCTGGCTGCACCCCTGTGACCCACACCTGCCCCCTGCTTACACCCCCTGCCCTGGCTGTACACCTCTGACTGCAGCACAGCTCTCCCCTCTACCCTGTCCCCCACTGTGCGGACACGCACTATGCCTTCCTAAAAAGCCCGTCATATGGAGGGTCATGTCAAGGGTGTATCTAAAACTCCACACTACTATACCGCTTGTTGAAAACAGGTGAGGGTAACTAAGAAGCAAACTGAGGTCCAGCAACCCGCTATACAGACCCCTGTCCCCGTGAGGTACTGGTAACAGAAAAGAAAAGACAAATAATACTTGGAGAAACAAACACATAAAAAGATTAAAAACAGGCAGGCGACTCCTACAAAGGCACACAAAGAGAGTGGAGACAGGCACCTCCACAAACTTGCGCATAGAAGGAAAGAAACAGTGATGAGAATGGTCTTCACTGACCTCGTTACAGGCTGGGGGGATGCCGTCTATGCATTCCTAAAAAGCCTGACATATGGAGGGTCTTTTCAGTAGTATTTCTAAAACCCTGTGCTAATATATTGCTCATCAAAAAACAGGTGAGGGTAACTAAAAAAAAAACTGGTTTCCAGCAACCTCCTACGCCGGAAACAGGCTACCCTGTCCCAGTGTAGTACAGGCAACAGAAAAGTAAAGGCAAATAATACCAAGAGAAACAAACACATAAAAAGATTACAAATAGCCAGGCTTCTCCTATGAAGGCACCCAAAGAGAGTGGAGCCCGACATCTGGATAGACATACATTACAACACTTGCTGAAGTTTTCTTACCGCCGTCCGCCGACATCCTGTTCCTCCTCGCAGCGTGTGCGTCAACAGTGTGTGCGCCACCCCCCGCGCGGCATCCAATGATGGCTGCTGCATGCTGGTGGACCAGCCAATCCTGGCACTGGGAGGGCACATTTGCTGCTTGCCCTGTCGCCCTTTGAAAACCCGGGCTGTGGCACTGGCAGCAGGCGAACAAGTACCCCCCTGGGTCCCACTGGGGAACTTAGTGCGCATGCTTGAGATAGTAACCAACAATCCCAAGCATGCGCACAGTGCACTACGGTCTGCCTGAGTGTCACTCAAGCTGCAGGCCACCCCCCCCCCCCCCCCTGCACAATTCCCGGCGGTGCGCTGAGGGCGGAGGCTGATAGTTGCAATGTATTTAATAAAAAATGTATAGATAGGATTGCGGCCGGCGGCCGCGATGCGGGTCCATTGTGGCTGGTGGGGCTACGCCCCTACGCCCCAATGGACGCACCGCTGCTGCTGGTTAGTAACTGGTTTTGGGTTTATAGTAGTAGTTGAGGATTTCGCGTTTTCAGCCTTATTGTTCTTAGTTGAATTCTGGGACTCAGGGCCCTTCTTATGTTTTGGGTCTGTACTAGGTACTGTGGGACAGGAGTTCACTGGTTTCCAGCTGTCCATAAACTGGGAAGCAGTTTTTTCAAATTTAATAAGCCTCGCTTCTATTTTAATCAGACGGGCTTCTATAGGACTAAGCATAGATCTAAGCAGGTTTCCTATGTCTGCGAGTGTGATGTCCTCTTCGGCTATCTCGGTGTTGTGATCTGTTGTGGGAGGCGGAAGTTCGGTGGGAATGTTGGGGGCCTTTACCGGGGGAGGGATCTCCGTTCTAACTGATGGTGGAGTCTCGTGTATGGTATTATCAGAGGTAGAGTTGTTATGTGTTGTACCTGGTTTTGATTTTTTCCCCTTCCTTTCTCTGTAGCTCAGTTTCCCCGTTTTCCTTTTTTGCATTGCTCCTTCCCTTGCACCCCTAACTGTACTTGGAGGCTCTATTGCATCTAGGGTCTTCGTGACCAGTGGCGGTTCTTCCCTGCGTGAGTTAGGAATTAGCTCGGTGTGTTCCCCCACGATGATGGAAGTTGGAGGTTGTGTAATTTGTGACAGTGGGAGTGAGAGTAGACTCATATCTTCGAGGTCACTTAAGGTTTCCTCTGAGAGATCTAGACTGGTAGGTGGTTGGTCCCCTCCCCATGCTCCAAGCTGCAAGCCGTCTATATTCGGCCTTTCCTCAGGGGTTTTTGCCAATGCTAAAATGCCCATGGATGATCTCCTAACCCACTCAATTTCTTGAGAAATGCGCCTTTCTAAAACAGTGATATCATCAATCAGCAGGGATCCCGCCTTGAGAAAATAATTGTCAATTTTACCTTGGGCCGTTCCGGGCGTGATAGGTCCAGCGACAGCCAGGTTGGCTTTACTCCTAGTCTCCATTTTACTCATTGTTTGTGGGACTCCTAGTGGATGCAGGCAGGGGCCCAGTGATGTTATAACGGAAGAGGGCCACTAACGAGAAAATGGTGTGGCCCGGTCCGGTCTCTTCCGTCCTCTAACGGCCTCAAACGGCCCGCTCTTTGCCCGGTCTTCGCCAATGCTTCCGTCCGCGCGCGTCCCGCGTTCGCGTCTGGAGGCAGGGCTAAGTAGGAGAATGGGGCGGGAAGAGGCACCAGGTGCGCGCGATATCCTGGCGCAAGCACCTCTGGTCCTCGCAGTCCCGCTCCCGACGTCAGCAGCACAAGATCTCCCAGCAACGACACCCAGTGAGTCAAGTAACCGAGCACACGGGCTCCCAGGTTACTATAAGGAGATCAAGGGTCCTTTTATCAGATGGCAGGTCAGGGCAGCGAGAGAATCCCAAACGCATTTTTCCTGCACGACTTGCGAGCGGCTCCCACGAAGCGGGGGCCGCGAGTCGTTTTGTAGCCCACAGGGAGGAGGGGGCGGGAAGAGGCACCAGGTGCACGTGATATCCTGGCGCAAGCACCTCTGGTCCTCGCAGTCCCGCTCCCGGCGTCAGCAGCACAAGATCTCCCAGCAACGACACCCAGTGAGTCAAGTAACCGAGCACACGGGCTCCCAGGTTACTATAAGGAGGTCAAGGGTCCTTTTATCAGATGGCAGGTCAGGGCAGCGAGAGAATCCCAAACGCAGTTTTCCTGCACGACTTGCGAGCGGCTCCCGCGAAGCGGGGGCCGCGAGTCGTTTTGTAGCCCACAGGGAGGAGGGGGTGGGAAGAGGCACCAGGTGCGCGCGATATCCTGGCGCAAGCACCTCTGGTCCTCGCAGTCCCGCTCCCGGCGTCAGCAGCACAAGATCTCCCAGCAACGACACCCAGTGAGTCAAGTAACCGAGCACAAGGGCTCCCAGGTTACTATAAGGAGGTCAAGGGTCCTTTTATCAGATGGCAGGTCAGGGCAGCGAGAGAATCCCAAACGCAGTTTTCCTGCACGACTTGCGAGCGGCACCCCTTTCATCCATGCCGGAACTAGTTTGGGTGTCAGGGTGATGTTGGGAAAATTGATAATCCAAATTTGACCTGGCATACTGTTTGCCTTGATTTTATTGGTCCTTTTTACTCTTTGAGTCAGGACATGAGATTCGGGTTTGTCTAGATTGATGTAACTTCAAAGTGGTTGGTGGTGAAATTTACAAAAGAGATAACGACAAAATCCACGATCAACTTGTTGACTGAAGTTTTCAGGGAAGAGGATTACCCTGTGAGACTGATAACCGACAATGGAACCCAATTGGTTTCAGAGGATATGGTGAAATTTCTGAATGCGTGTGGTATTGTTCACACCAGGACTTCACTGTACAACCCACAGGGGAATGGTATCATTGAGAGGGCTAACAGAATGGTGAAGGGTGCCATCCAGATGGCTGTGAGTTCTGGTGGTTGTGTAAGAAGCATGGTTAATGACTTAGTTTGGGCGTATAGGACAACGGTGAACAGTGTTACCGGTAAAGTTCCGTTCAACATGATGAGGGGACGATTGTCCCTCTTGTGCCAGCTTAAACAAGACAAACCTTAATTCATGAGGCGGAATGAATTTATCATCCTTCATGATAACATTTCCCTCAACATCTAGAATGGACAAATCTTCTAAAATCTTCACATAAGGACGTACACGCAAAGGTAGGGTACTCTCTCTCCTAGGACCTTTCACAATCAATTCCCTCACACACCTTAACACCTCATCATTAGCCATACATGAGTTCCATCTACTCTTATTGATAGCACCAGTGCATATATCCACCAATTCATCTATAGCTGCCACAGATCCTTCCGATTGCATAGCTTCAACACTCAATTTGTCCACCACCTCCCAAGGTAAGGGAAGCCTAGACAAGCCATCCGCCTGACCATTCTTCCACCCGGGAATATATTCCACCCTATACAAGAACTCCTGGAGTCTAGCAGCTAACCTGGCCCACCTCGCTGACCTTTTTCCTGCATCACCCGGAGACAATATTTTGACCAACGGTTTATGGTCTGTCAACATCCTAAACTCAAATCCCCACAAGTACATTCTGAAGTACTCGCAGCTCCAAGCGGCTGCCAGCGCCTCAAGTTCAATAATAGAATAATTCCTTTCTGAACTGGTAAGTGTCCTTGACGAAAAAGCTACTGTCTTCAACCCTGAATCATGTTCCTGCGCTAACACTGCGCCAATACCAACGGCGCTGGCATCAACGGTCAACACAGACTTCAGCTTTGTATAAAATGGGGTTAAGATTTTAGCCTCACATATCGCCTTCTTGATGTTAACAAAGCACTCATCCTGCTCATTACCCCACACAAATCTGCACCCCTTCCTTAGTAACAGCTTAATCTTCTCTGTCCTTGCTGCAAAATTCTCCACAAACTTCGCATAGTATTCAACAAGACCAAGGAACGATCTTAATTGATCCTTGTCACAGGGTGCCGGCGCCTTTCTTATTGACTCCAAAAGATCCCTCTTCGGCCTCACACCCCTGGCAGAAAGCGTGTAGCCCAAATACTCTACCTCTTCCACCGCAAATTTGCACTTCTCTTTCCTTAAAGTTAACCCTGATTGCTCCATCCTGTTCAAGGGTACCTTCAAAATCTGATTGTGCTGCTAAATCGTCTCTCCAAACAACAGATCGTCATCCTGAAAGTACACTACATTACTTATCCCCTTCAAAACCGACCCCATCATCCTCTGAAAAACCCCTGCCGCCGACGCGAGACCAAAGGGCATAACGGTAAACTGGTAAATTCCCTCAGTAGTGATAAATGCAGTCAACGCCTTAGAATCTCTGTGCAACTTAATTTGATGGTACGCACTTCGTAAATCCAGTTTCGAAAAAAACCTACCACCCTTTAATGACAAAATTAATTTGTTGATAATCGGTAGTGCAAAATTATCCACCACAATTTTCTGATTGAGTGTGCGAAGATCCACACAGAATCTAAATTTGCCATCCGATTTGGTCGTGATCACGACTGGCGAAACCCAACGTGAAGTTTCTATCTGTTCAATCACGCCTTGCTCAAGCATGTCATCTAGCATCCTCCTCACTTCTTGTCTTGCGATAAATGGCACTTTCCTCACTTTGTGCTGCATCGGAACTGCATCCTCTCTAAGCACAATTTTGTGTACGTACCCCTTTAATTCATCAATGCGTTCAGCAAATAAGTCTGGCATACCCTCAACAATCATTTCAGCAGTCATCTCATCTACAACCATCACCTGCTGTCTTGCTCTAGGATCAATGACAATGTGAAGGTCATACTGGTGACCCCAGCCTAATATTGCTGGTCCTGAACTTGCAACGTACACTTTCCCCTTAATAGAACGTCCCTGAAACCTAATCTCAGCTTCCATATACCCCAACAAATCAATACACTCCCCTTGGTATCCACAAGGATTGATATCCTTAGACAACAAAACAGTTCCCTCCCAATTCTCTTTGAATATGGATTCTGGAACTATTGTCCAAAACGAACCTGGATCAACCATCAATTCAACAACTTTATTATTGATGTTGAAGCTAGCTTTAGGCCTATTCTTTCTTCCAGGTTCCATCCGTTGTGCATTCACCTCACCTAAACATAATATTTTATCAGCACCTTCCACATTGTCTTGCACTCCAATCTCACTCTTCACTTCAACAATCGCCACCTTGTCACTATTTGACGTTTTGCACATCCTCGAGAAGTGCCCCCTCTTTCCACACTTCCTGCATTCTTTATCAATAGCAACGCAGCGCTTATAATCTGCACCATGATAGGTGCTGCCACACCTGCTACACATCCTCACATGATATCTCCCTTTCTCCCCACTGTTGTATCCTCCCGAATTTCTCTTTTCCATTTTGTCATTGGCCTCAAATCCCTTTTTGTTCATTACCGCAACTTCATTCTGTGCAACAGACAGCACACTTATCCCACCCCCACTCTCTCTCACGGTCTCTTTCTTCTTCATTTCTTTTATACACGCAGTAGATTCCTCGACAACTTTGGCTATGTCTATTGCAGCTTGCAGAGTGGGGTTTTTGCTGCCCAAAGTTTTTCCTGCATTTTCTTGTTCTTACATTGAACGATCATTTGATCTCTAATCATCTCGTCCCTCATCTCTCCAAAATTGCACTTTAAAGAAAGTTCTCGTAATCTAATCACAAATTGGTCAACAGACTCTTCCGCCCTCTGCGGCTGTGTATAAAACGTATGTCTCGCCATGACAATATTCACCTCCTTTGAATATTGTTTCTTCATTCTTGCTTTAGTCTCAGTGTACACATTGGTAATTGCTCTACCATCTTGGTTCAAACCCACAGGTAAGTACTTAAAAGCGTGTTGTCCTTCTTTTCCAAGAACACTTAATAGTAATGCTTTTTTCCTTGTGGCGCTAAAGTCTTTACCATCCAAAGCCTCTATGTAATTTTCAAAAATATCGATCCATTCATCCCACTCTATAGGTGGTTCTCCGCTTAATTGTAGAAACATAGGAGGTGCAATTACACTTGGATTCTTCATTATATTGCTGATCAATATTGCACACACCAGGAGTACCTCCGCGTATTTTCATAAAAGTATTCAAACTTTTAATTAAAATGTATTCCACTGTGAACTTCCTCTTATGTAGAATGTGTTTTACTCACTTCGAATGTGGTTTTCTTCCGAAAATGTGGTGATTTATTTTCCAGAAATGCACTTTCTACCTCACGCCAGCTCGTCCGGTTGTAGCTAGGTAACCGCTACTGCATCCAAAATGGCTGCACGTTTTTCACGCTGGCAGCACGTTCCTCACACTGTACACGCTTAGTCTGGATGCGCATGCGTGTCCGATCTATTCTACGTGACAGAAACAACAATGGATGCTCGCTACAAGACGCTAGCTCAGACGGCAGCTCGTGAGTACGTTTAAAAAATGCTCCGTTGACTCTCGTTGAGTTGGTGAGTGAAAAAAGCACATTAACTTTTAAGTATTAAACGCGTATTCGATACTGACTTCGCTCTTTTGTAGCGTTCACCAATTCCCACACCAAAAGTTAATTACAGTGACAGTCACAACATGGAAAACATGCTCACCGCTTTTCCCATCAGTTTAAAGCTTGGATAGCTCAGTGCTACAATGTATTTGCTGAAAAATTCTTTTCCATTGAACATCCAAACATCTCCTTAAAATCCTTGTTTCTGCCTATTAACGTATTTTCTTTTCCACGCGTTTTTCTTGGTTCTTTTCCACCACTCTGTACTTCACTTGCTCCATAAGCCAATCGTTGCCATCTGATGTAATCGAAGATAAATGGTCATGGAAGCCATATAGGTTGTTGAGATAATTTAATAAAGGTTACAGAGTAAAAGCTGGTGTTCCCAATGGCTAAGGAGCAACTGGCAGTCTGAGAATACAAGAGCACCAAGTTGCATCGTGACATCAGCAAAGTTAGAATGTTCTATTTAAAGAGAAATGCAAGCTATAACAAAATAAGAGAATACAACAGAATGCTTCTCAGACTCATCAATACCAGGTGTAAAGCATCTGGCCATTTCAGTGCTGTGGACGCACATAAATTTGGCAGTCTGGATTTGATAGTGCCAACAATTTGCTCGACCACACCTGAGGCTTCTGGTCGATCTGCACAATGCCGCTTTTTCTCAATTTTAATGCTGCGCAAATCAACCAAATTATTTATTATTAAAATGTGTACCTCTATCTGTTTTTAAAGAGACTGGAAATCCCAATCGAGGAATGATCTCTCTCAAAAGCACTTTAACAACCGTTACACTATCATTTCTTCTTGTTGTATATGCTTCTACCCAACAAGAAAGCAGACAAACCACAACCAACACATATTTCAGTCCATTACAAGGAGGAAGCTCTATGAAATCAGCCTGTAACCGAGTAAATGGTCCTGCTGCTTTTCCAATTCGCCCCCAACTAACAACAGTTTTTTACCTGGATTTTACTGCTGGCACACTTTACATCTCTGGCAAAGACTCTCTGCAATGACCCTGAATGTATGATTAAACCAAGATTGTTTGAAGAGTCTAATCATGGCATCTCTCCCTACATGTTTCAATCCATGATACATCCTGGCAATTTGAGAAAGTAGACAGTCTGGCATTTCTGGTCTACCATCTGTACACACCCACACCTCATCTTTAGGTCTTTGTGTACAACCTGATTTAATCCAAATCTTTTTTTCTTCCTCACTGGCTTCTTCCTGCAACTGTCTCATTTCCTCCCATGTCTCTACAGCATAGAACATCAAGTGACAATTTGTATTCTTTTTTTTGTTGCTTTGTTGATTGCAATCTAATTTTGTGCATAGAAACGAACCACTAAGTGTGCGTATCCATTTCCACTGGTCACGTAATCATTTCCTGATTTATGTGCCGGACATTTAAGCACTGCAATCTTTTTTGGCAATTGTAGTGCATTCAGCAAATCTTTTACATCTTTGCTATTTCTGATTGGAGATCCTGAGGAAGTCAAAAACCCATGTTGCATCCACAATTGACCAAAATCATGCACCATCCCAAAACCATATTGACTATCCGTAAATATGGTTATTCTCAAATTTTTGCCAACTGGGCAAGCCCTGGTCAAAGCGACCAATTCCAAAAATTGTGCTGAATTTATCCCTCTTAGACAAGATGCTTCGAGAATCATGGACACTGTACATACAGCACAAGAAGCATGCAAAGCACCAGGGCTGGACTGGGAACCAAAACCGGCCTTGGCAAAGTGCTCAGCCACCCTCCACCCCCATGGGGGGGTTGTGGGTAGTGCCGAGCTCTTTGCCAGGGTCGGTTTTGGGCCGATTTTGCAGCTATGCTGCAAAAATGACCCTGTGACAAAAACGGCTCCCAGGGGCCCAAAACCGGCCCCCCACCCGTGCAGCGCACCAGGGAATTGCCCGGTGCCCGCTACGGCCAGTCAGGCCCTGCAAAGCACCTCTTTCATCCCTCAAACAGGAACCATCTACACACATCACACAGTCTGATTTTGGCAATGGTGCATCTTTTATATCAGGCCTTGGTTTGGTACACAATTCTGTCACATACAAACAGTCATGATCTGCTTAATCTTTTACTTCTTCACAATTCGTACTTAGCAACAAAGTTGCTGGGTTCAGTGTTGTGCATCTTGTTACTGTCACATTCTCAGCACCCAAGATCACTCTCTCATACCTAGTCAAACACTACTTATCAAATGCTGTGTCATCGTTCTTGACAGCAAAATCTCAACAGAATGTGGCACATTCACTCTCACTGGATGTCCCAATACAATTCATTCACTCTGCTCCAGACTCATACAAGTAGCAGCCACTGATCTCAAACAACCTGGCAACGCTGCAGCCACTGAGTCCAAAGGAGCAGAGAAATATGCCACTGGACGACGCACCATTCCATGCGTCTGCGTCAAGACTGAAAGTGCACTTCCATCTGTCTCACAACAGAACAATGCAAAATCTTTACAATAATATGGCATTCCCAACGCAGGTGCTCGACAAAGACTATCTTGCCACTCAACAAAAGCCTTCAGGCTTTCTTCATCCAATTGGATTGGGTCGACTACATATTTGTGAGTCTGATGGAGCAAGGATTCGCACGTAAAGCGACTTGTTCCTACTCAAGAACCTCGCCTAACTTGTAATCATATTAATTCAACCTGTCCGTCATTTATTTTACCTTTTTCCCAACACGCGGGTGTCCCTAGGAGGCTTGCCTATGTGTCTTTTCATCCTAACCATGCTTGCACTAAGGAAATGGCCGCTTTGCAGAAATCCAGTCTGCGCATGCGTCGGTCATACCCACGTGATGTGACGCACTCGCATTTTGGAGGGATATAGTTGCTCATGCGCATTGTCGCTTAAAATGGCCGCTTATCTTTAACCATGCTCTCTGCCAGCTCCTGCTGCTTTTGCATATCTGTCTTTTTGCACTAACTTTTAAAGCTATAAATATTATAAAGTAAGGGGTGCAGTGAAGCATTACCTGGTATACAGTGTACACATTTTTTTCGTATGATTCTAATTTGTTCTCGCTTACTTTTCATGTATTACGCATCCATGGGCCTGGGTCGGGAGATTGAATCCATTTTGAAGCCTGTAAACTCCCCGCACACGTGATGAGGGAAAATCCCAACTGTGCAGAAGCAGAACTCAGCCAGCTGGCTCCTGAAGCAAGATGCGCCTGGGAACCTACCTAGGTCATGGGAGAAGATGCTGATATCTACCTACAGCTTGCAACAATGTTTCTATATTCTGTATTCTCTCATTGTTTTCTATATTCCTATGCCTGGGAACTGACACGTAAGGGGTGGGTACTGTCACTTGCATACTAATGATGGGAACACTAAATTTTAGGAGGTGACAATGACATAACCTCCTCGCTTGACCAATCATAAGTTGGGACCTTGTCACTTGCAACATTTGTGGGTGGTCCAGGGGTCCAAGAAAAGTATAACTAGTCTAGCTTAGCACAGAAAATTTGTCCGACTTGTCCGAGTAGCAGACCTGTCACAGACCCTACGAACTCTATAGGTGATTGATACAGAGCACTGCGGAGTACTCTGTCCGTACTTTCCACAAACTCCAAGGGGTGGAAATAGTCCTAAGTGCTGGCGAAGCACTTTGCTGGGAGATTCGAAGACCCAATCGGGGTTATTGGTGGATTCCGTGCAGAGGAGGGGGTAACGCAGGCGTTGCATCCGAAGCTGTAAGGGGTTGGTCGTGCCCTTTGGTGAACCCAGTCCTGACCTGAAACCTGAGGGGTATCCTGTCCTGATTATTCCCGAGCGGTACCGGCTCGCTTTCTGGGATTCCAATCCTTGAGGGTCCTTGTCCCCGTCCTTCCAACTGACCCGTGGCCAGGGTTAGTCCTCATTCTTGCCTTAGGTAAATATTAAACCGTGGGTGTACGTCTTTCTATCACTCTTTCCTTCTTTTCTTAATAAAGCACTCTTGCCTGTGATATTTTCATAATTACCTCTGAAGAGAATTTTCATGCAATTGTTTATTAGCAATGTTCCACTTTTTCCCCTACCTATAGGATATGTTTACTGACTGTTTTATTCAGCTTGTTCCCTTATTCCCTTCCCTTTAGTGCGGTTTACCTTAAGATTAGTAAGAATAGCATAGGGATAGTAATAAGCTTGATTTTGAGCACATACTAGGTCCTTCGCACATTCCCTGCCTTGGTTTAAACTCGTACTAAATTGCAGTGTTCCTGAATGTCCATACCCTGTAGTGTTCCCAATTACTCTAATGGTACTTGCCCTAATCCATAGTTATATTGTGGCATTAATATTAATAATTGATGTACTGATTTGTATATGCCTTATAATCTTGGCATATTCCTTTTGAACTTTTCTTATATAAAACTTTCAAAACCCATCAGGTGTCTGTGGTCATTATACATCACCAAATGTTATTAAAGGTACTATATGTGTAAGGTATTCTATTCTGTTTAGAAATCTTGTCACCTGTCCACTGCTAGCTCCTGATCCATCAGGAGTAATGTGCCTGTGGTAAGTCAGGTACATGAATAAGCAAGTGGTGAGAAAGTCGCCCTCCGAATTACTCATAGTAGCGTGTAAGAATCACCCGGTTCATGCGAAACACTGTCATCATATGCACGCCAGGGCCCAGTGCGTGGAAATTTGGTAAATTAGTGACCCGGGTGAACTGCGCGCTCTATCAGTAATTTTCTGGTAGCAGAGTTATGGTTAGGACTAGTTAAGATAGGTAGACAAGATAGTAAATAAATAGACCGTGAAAATAAATATGTGCTGCTAAAGTATTGCTACAGTGATCACATTGCTTCAAAATATTGCGCAAATGTTCCTTTTTGAAAGTTATAAATTGTTTAAATGAGTTATGTTATATTGCTGCTATAAGTATTATATGTCATATCAACAAAGTGTTAGTAAAGTGTTCTGTGTAGTCTGAATCCCCGGGGAAGTCTATAGCTAACGGTGAGCAGAATCCGGTTAGCTGGTGAGGTCGCTTGTCGTGAGTTATTAGTGCAGGGTCAGGAGAAGACCGGAAGCGCTAATTAGGATCTTTTTGTATCTGAATGAGTGATAGCTAACGAGTCCTTGGATAAAACTTCTATTGTGATATCACCTAGTAAGGGTCACATGCGGAAGGAGTAATAGGGTCTCCGAAGCTTGAATGATAAGCAAGGTAGTCCGCTGGTGAAATCCTGACTTAGTATATATCCCGGAAAGAAGGGGATGAGTCAGGGAAGTAGCAGGTTCTATATTGCTCGTTTGAGAGGTTAGGCAGAGAAGTCTACCCGAAGTGAATGAAAAGTAGACAGAAGTGGTTTACTTGCAGTGAAAAGAGAATTTTCTATCTTTTTAGAACCCTCAGACACAGCGGCGAATGTTGCGTATTGTTAACTAAATTAAGCGTTTGTACTTTAGGAAAAATTCAAAGTTTCTGTTACCTTTTGAAGGAGGGAGTCGGTCGCAGGGTTGCGCTGACGTCACTCCGTGCCGCGCTGGTATTGGTCAGAACAGCGGGTGTGTAGCCAGGCTGAAATTGTAAAGGAGGGGTGAGTGCCGGAACGTGAGACCGTGTCTCGTGAAAGGCCGCGCACCCATTGGCTGAAGAGTTTGCAAGCTTGGTTTTGATTGGTTGCTGCGAGATAGAAGCCGCGCTAGCATTGGGAGCACAAAAGTAGACAAAATTAATCAACAAGAGCTTGAAGATAGTTTGGAGGTGTGTATGTGGTATCCCGAATTTATACCTAATCCACAGCATTTAGGCTTCCATAAAGAACAGATTCTACGAGGTAGACCAAACAAGATGTACGGAGTTAAGAGAAAATTGTCCCTTGCTGACAAAATTAAGAACTACTTTAAGAAAGACCAGCCCATTAGAACAAGGGAGGGTGTGATCATTCCTCCGCCAGATACTCCTGCCTCATTCATGATGTTTGAAAAAGGGTATCATACTTGCCTGTGGTTAGAGAACTGGGCAAAGTATACTGCAGATGACGGAGTCCTAGCATTTCCTATTAATGGTTCCTTTAATGGCAGAATTCTGTTTAACTTAAGAACCAGAATGAATGAATTACATCCCAGACCCAGATTAACTCAATACGAAGCGTTAGAAGAATGGGAAATTGAAGCCTTAGAACGAGACAGGCCCAGAATGGATAAGGGTTTGGGTAGGTGGTATCCCAAAATGCATAAAGAATCTAAAGAGCAGAAAATGAAACAGTGGAGGCAGAATATGATGGTTGAAGGGTTGTTTCCCATGATGGGAGTACTTGAACAAAAGAAAGGAAAATGTACGGAGAAGACCCGCCACTTAACGGCTATGGGAGACTCGGAAGATGAACATCTAGAAGACTTGTTGATGAAAAACCCACCTCCCTATGTAGCAGAGTCAGAGCCTTTGAGTTCACCAAACCCGTTTTCTAAATATCCTAGATGTAGAAGGGATAGTGAGACGGATGGAACGGGTACGGATAGTAAAACCAGTGATGGGGATGGGTTTTGCAGACCTCGTTCCACCGTCCCGAATTACCGTCCTTTTGGAGAAGACCCACCTCGGTTGGTTACTCCGACAGCCCCGAATATTTACCCTACCTTGGTACCCCAAGTATTGCATGACAATTCTGCAGAGCGGGTTCTGCGAGAAAGAGAAAAGGAAGCCCTGATGAAACAGCGCGATAACTTAATACAGACCATAGCCCAGATACATCCCCATCCAGATTCACTGACTATCCCAGTAACTATCGGTCCAGCTATTCCTCTTTACGGGGATAGACTGGCCAGTCCAAGACCTCCTGTTATAACCCCAATTATACCAACCCCAAGTATTCCACCCCCGAGAAGAGAGCCACTCATAGATGATGATCAAGAAAGTGAATGTGAGTCGGTGGTCTTGATGGATCTGCCCATAGGGGAACCTGGAACCAGTGTACCAAGGACAAGAAATCAGAGTAGGGCAAAAGAGGTTTTGATTGAAAGCACATCTGGAGTCAGAAGTGCCACGGTAGTATCTCCAGAGGAATTGGACAGATGGACCAAAGAGTTAGAGAAAGAGACCACACCCCAACCGAAACCCTTAGAAATGTATAGGCTGAGGATAGAAATAGAAGAACTATTGGCCGGAAATGTAGGATTAGACAGGTTAAACTCCTTCAGTGAAGACGAGTTACTGTTCATCAGCAAGAACCTAACCCGAAACACTAGATTATTACATGAGAGATTAATGGACACAGCTGCTGACATGGGAATCGATGTTAGTAGATCCAAAATCCTTCAGAAACCCTACAGAGCAGATTTTTCAGACAAAGATTTAGAGAACATGAATGTGACAGGAAAACAAACTCAGATAAAGGACTTACTGAAAATCCTACAGAAATGGGGGAATGTAGAGAAATGGAAAACCCGGTGGGCGAAAAAGAAAGAAGAGAGTAGGGCTAATCCTAAGGATTCAGAATACGTACTGAAAGAGGTAGGACCTGCAGAAAAATTGTGTCCCATGAGGGAGGTACCGGGGGGGGGGAAATATGTCCATGTCCCTTGGTCCCGACAAGATATTGTGTCATTTACAAATGACTTTCCAAAATTACGGGAAAAACCAGTTGATTGGTACAGACAGGTCGAACGCTTCATAAAAGTTCAGAAATGCCTTCTGAAAGACCTGGATGGGTTTTTCGACATTGTGGTGCCTGGAGATTTATGGACTGAGTGCAAAATTGAAATTGATTGGCCCAATGAGGAATATGCGAGAGACGACAAAACTGGAGCTCCCTCACCTGAAGTAATGAGGAAATATGATCAAGTCATACAATACTTGAAGAAAAAGGTGCCCGCAAAGGAAACTGATTGGACTCGAATAGATAGGACTACACAAGAGCGAGATGAAACCGTCCACTCTTTTTATGAAAGGTTACTACAGGTGTTCAAAACTTACAGTGGCATTGATAATGTGGACATGAAAGACATGACTCATTTCAGCTATCGATTTGTGTTAGGATTAAGGCCTGAAATATCCCAGTGGATTCGAGATAACAAAATCAGTTGGCAGGGTAAACCCATAGATGATGTCCTAAAATATGCCAAGTACTGCGAGGATGAGATAGAAAACAAAAAGAAAGCCCTGAAGGAGAAGGTCATGTGGGCACAAGTGAAATTGGCTGAACAGCAAGAAAAACAGTTAAGTAAATTGAATAATAATAATAATAATAATGCACAAAATCCCAATGCTGGGGGAGGAGGGAAGCCCCGAGTAAAAATGAGCCGGGAAGAGGCTATGAAAAAGTTCCCCTGCCACGGGTGCGGTCAGATAGGACATTGGAGAGACGAGTGCCCGCATTTGCAGGCTGGTAATGCCCCTGTAAACGGTTTAAATCCACAGGTGCAGAAAGAGGGGACAAGAAAGAACCAGCAACAGGTAAAGCTGCCTCCAGTGCCTCGCGCTCCTAGACCGAATTATAAGAATCAGGGTCAGCAGAATGAAAGGGCAGAGGTATGGGAAGGAGAGAATGAGAGAAATGCAACAATTCCGCAGTATTTGTTAAATGATTCTTTCCTCTGTGATGAACAAGATTGACGGGGCCTGAGGGGGGAGGACAAGGAGTGCGTACTTGGCGCCTCCTTACCGGTAGACCAGACTGGACCATACATCGAAGGAAAGGTTGAAGGAAAAGACGTCACCTTTCTGTTGGACACTGGTGCTACCCTTTCTACTGTGAGAACAGTGGATGTTCCTAACCTACCCCTCTCGGGAGAAGCAATCCAAGTAGTGGGTGTTTCAAATCAAATAATCAGTACTCCAGTAACTGAACCCATGGAGATTTCCGTAGGAAATTTCAAGGAAATGCACAGATTTGTGGTCTGTGATTCCAGTCCCGTGAACCTGTTAGGACGAGATTTGTTGTGCAAAATGAACTGTACCATCTTTTGCACACCAAATGGTGTCGAGATTCAGACCCCAGATGAAGATGGCCTGTACAAATTGATGTTAGTAAGACCTGACACAGAAGTTAGACCCCTGTCCATTGAAGACCTTCCTGAAGAATTGCAGTCAAAAGTGGTACCTGAAGTATGGGATTTCACAGGAAGAGATGTAGGCTTAATGGCAAATGTGGATCCAGTTAAAATAGCCATAAAAACAAATGCTGTGTACCCAAGAACCAGACAGTATAAAATGAGTGCAGAAGTGAAGACTGGAGTCGCAATTGAAATAAACAGATTACTTGAAGCAAACATCATACAGGAAGTAATGAGCAGTCCCTGTAATTCGCCCATAATTGGAATTAAAAAGCCTAGCGGAAAGTACCGGGTAGTGCAGGATCTGCGCAAGGTAAACCAAATTGTTGTACCTTGCTGTCCCATTGTGCCTAACCCCGCAGTGATACTGTATCAGATTCCTTGGAATGCGGAATGGTTCACTGTCATTGACCTGTGCCATGCATTCTTCTCCATCCCATTGCATCCTGAGAGCAAGTTCCTTTTTAGTTTTGAATTTGACAGCCATGTCTATGTCTGGAATCGTGTCCCCCAGGGGTACACCGAAAGTCCATCGATTTTCAAACAGATCCTAAAGAAATGCCTTGAATCGTTAGTACTGCCAAAGGAGTCTGTTTTGGTGCAGTACATAGACGACCTGTTGGTGGCGTCTAAAAGCCAAACAGACTGTATCACTGATACCATTGCCTTATTGAATCACCTGGGGAAAGGAGGACTTTTGAAGTGAGTGTAACCTCAGCAAAAGTGGAGGGGAAAAACGTGAGTTTTAATGAAACGGTCTCCCCTGCCCCTGTAGCTAGTGTTTGTACTGTGGCATCAACAGGGGCGGCCCCAACCCAGAAGAAGGGGGTACGGTCCGGTCTGACCCCCCCGGGGGATGTTGAGAAAAAAACTAAGGAGACGCATAGAAAAGATATAAATAAAAAAGACTTTAGCTCGGCCCCAGCTTTAGGTAATTGCGACGATAAGGGTAGGTCTGCTTATTGTCTTAGAAATAGACAGTTTCTTAAAAATAGCCACCTACCAGTCGTTAAACAACCGGTGATTCCTAAAATTACCAGGAGAGTAACTCGTAAAGCCTCGAAGCCCCAAATAAATAAATCTAACAATAGAAAAGGTCAGGTAAGGGACAATAAAGAGGCATGTATAGAGAGTAAAGCTCCTAAGGTTAAAGTTACTCCTTCACTGAGGTCTTATTTTAAGATCCAAAATAGTAGCGGCGAAAAAAGCAATCATACACCAGTTGCATCTGAAGGAGAAGTAGGAACGGAGTTGGATTTGGAAATGGAAAACAGCCATGATACCGAATCAGTACCCGACATAGCAAGCTCGGGAGGGGTGACGACTGAACAGGACTGGTGCCCTACCCAGGAACCAGTCCAAGCTCACTTCTCCAGTCCTGAGTTTAATAAAGGTATTAATCCCAAAGCTATTTCGGTCCCTAGCCCAACCTCGAGCCCACTTCAAAGCCCTCTTCAAAGTCCAACACAAAGTCCTGGTAACAATGTATGTGTAAATCTGCCTAAGTCAGCCTCTTGGAATCAGGTTACGGATTCGGAACCCACACAAGCTATTCCTAGTAACAACACAGAGATCCTTTTAGAAAAGATGATGGAAGAGATGAGAGCAAGATTTGAGATCTCGGAAAGCAACCAAAACAAGATGCATGATAAGTTCGAGAAGATGGATGCTAAGCTTAACGACTTAGGGGAGAGAGTATCTACAACGGAAAGAGTGTTGGAAGGAATGAACAAAAAGATGGAAACAACTGAGAAGGAAATTAGATCCCTGAAAGCTAAGGACAGAAATATTGAGGAGAAGTTGGAGGCGTTGGAAAATCAATCTCGAAGATGCAACCTCAGACTTCTTAATGTTCCGGAAGGCAAAGAGGGCTCAAATATAAAAAACTTTGTGGTTGCATTATTGGAAGAACATTTTCCATGGAGTAAGACACTTGGGCTAGGTGATGACATCCAACGGGTTCACCGAGACCCCTTTGGGAAAACAAAAGAGAGAAAGAACCCGAGGAAAATCCTAGTGAACTTTAACACATATACTATTAAAGAAAGGTTCCTGAGTGAAGCACTTAAAGGAGGAGACATCAGTAAAGATAATTGGTCTTTTAAAATCCGATCTGATATCGCAAAAGCTACACAGGACAGACAGTGGGAACTAGGTCAAATGATGCCAGAATTAAAATCTCTAGGCGCAACAGTACAGATGAAATTTCCTGCCTCTCTTAGAATAATGTGGAGGAATAAAATGCATAATCTCAAAGACCCGAAAGAAGTAGAAGCACTCATGGAGCTTATGCGTGATCAGATCAAGATTCAATCTATAACACAAATCTAAAGGCAGAGTATATAGTTACCTCTGTAAATTTAAATTGTAGTAGCGCACCTCAAAACATAAGAATTTAGGTAAGGAGCTCAAAGGGGCCAAAAATAGAGCCCAAAGGAGGAAAGGGAGGCTTCCCCAGGGTGGGTGGATGTGTCTCCCCACTTTTGTTGTTTCTTCTTTTTCACTTTCACCTAAACTCCAATAACCACACTTTAAAAAAAAAAGAAAGAGAGGTGGGACAAAAGGAGGTGGAAATACACGTGGGTGGGGAGCAAGATAGGGTAAAAATAAAAACAAAAAAATGTCCTCGTAAAAACTTTGGAAAAGCAAAAAAGGAGAAATCCGGGAAATGGCGACATAGAAAAAAGAAATGATTCAGAAGGTAAAAGAAATAAAGATAACCTCCTGGAACGTAAACGGGCTACGCATGAAGAGTAGACGGAGAAAGATCTTGGAATATTTAAAATCAATAGATAGTGAAATAATAATCCTACAGGAGACACACCTTCTGAAGAAAGAGTGGGAGGAGATAATGAAAGATTTGAGGTGGGTGGACGCATATGTATGCACTAATCAAGATTGTGTCACAAAGGGAATTGCTATTCTATTTAAAACTTCTTTAAAAGCTAGATTAGAATCTACAGAAATGGACCCTAAGGGAAGATGGGCGATAGCCAACATAAGAGTGCTCAATCAGTCTCTAACGGTGGTGGGATATTATGGCCCAAACCTAGATGACCCTTCTCCTCTACAGTCTTTATTTAATCATTTAATCTCGGTACCAGGCTTGGTTATTATGGGAGGGGATTTTAACATTATCCCGGACCCGCGAACTGACCGGTTCCCAAGGGGAAAACAAGCAAACCTGCCAAACCTGCCAAAAATGAGAGAATGGTTGAAAATCTATAAAAGAGACCTAAATCTAATCGACATATGGAAAGAAAAAGGAGATAAAGTAGAGAACTTTACGTTCAAGAACAAAAAATTAGGGATACAATCCAGAATAGATTTCTTTTTAATAGACCAAGATCTGGTAGAAAAGACTCAACAAGTGGCCCATCTACCAGCACATCTTTCAGATCACTCAGCGGTCCAACTGACACTATCATTAAAAGATGTAAAGAAACCCCCAAGATGGACATTGGATCGCTCGGTTCTCCTAAATCCCGATATTATCACTAAACTGGGGCAAGAAACTAACTGTTTTTTCGAGATAAATAATGGAAGTGCTTCATCTCATATAGTCTGGGACTCATATAAAGCAGTGATTAGAGGAGAGATTATGGGTCTGGCCTCTCATAAATCAAAAGAGCTTAAAAAAGAGATCCAAAGAATAGAAGACAAGATTATCTCTATAGATCAACAAATCTTAACAGAAGCTGGGAAGACGGAATTAGAGTCAGAAAGAATCAAGCAAAAAGAAAAACTGTCTGAGATCCTGGAAGACAGAATTAAAGAAAGATGGGATTCCAGTAAGTTGGCTCATTACGAATACGGGGAAAGCTGTGGAAAACTATTAGCATGGAAAATAAGAACAGAAAGGTCCAGAAATAAAATCGCTTACATAGACCCTAGTAATCCAGCGCTTAATGGTGCAGAAGAAGAAACAATAAGGCAAGAATTTACAGCCTTCTTCGGGAATCTTTACTCTGAGAACTGTAATCCAACAGTGGAAGAGATAAATAAATTTTTAGACACACAAAATCTTCCTAATTTATCACAAGAAATGAAAGAGGAGTTAAACACCGAAATAACCACGGATGAAGTAATGGGAATTATAAATAATCTAAAAAGAGGTAAGGCTGCAGGGCCAGACGCCCTTCCAAATGAGTTATATATCAAACTAAAAGATAATTTAGTGACACATCTAACTCCACTCTTTAATAAAATCTTTCTGGAAAATTGCAGCCTCCCAGAATCATGGAATGATGCAACTATCACAGTTCTCCTAAAACCAGGTAAAAGCCCTAAGAAATGTGAGTCGTATCGCCCTATATCTATACTAAACTGTGACTATAAAATTTTCACCCAAATAATGGCAAAGAGACTTGGACGAGTAGTAGGCACTTTGATCAATTCTAATCAAAAAGGTTTTGTTGCGGGAAGACACCTACAAGAATTAACCCATGAGCTAATTGGAGCAGTGGATATAGCTATGAGCGAGAAAATACCTCTGTCCATAATTACTGTCGACGCTGCAAAAGCGTTCGACAGAGTTAATTGGATATATTTAAGTGAGGTGTTAAAAAAGTTTGATGTTGGAAATAATATCCTAAAGATGGTAGAAAAAATCTACAACCTACCTAAAGCCAGAATATTAATAAACGGGGAATTGACTGACCAAATCTCAATTAAGAGGGGGACACGCCAGGGGTGTCCCTTATCCCCAATACTATTTAATTTATACTTCGAGCCCGCAGCAGAATGCCTCAGGAATCACCCTGACATTGTTCCCTTTTTATATCAAGACTGGCGTAAAAAAGTATCTCTCTATGCCGATGACCTCATGATTTTTACATCTGATCTAGAGGAGGCTCTCATAGCTACTGAGGATACATTAACAAAATTTGGGAAAATATCGGGCTACTTAATAAATAAGTCCAAAACAGAAACCATGACTTGGAATGAGAATTATCAAAGTCCTTATAATAAAGAAAAAATCAGATATTTGGGTATCGACTT
Source organism: Lissotriton vulgaris (assembly GCF_964263255.1). NCBI lineage: Eukaryota > Metazoa > Chordata > Amphibia > Caudata > Salamandridae > Lissotriton > Lissotriton vulgaris. Next base: position 1,531,025,941 of record NC_141689.1, on the reverse strand, counting down.
GGTCAAAGATCTAGATAAAATAGCACAAGTTAATCTCCAGAAGATACAGGGGGAGGTCAAGAGATTACTGAATATATGGAAAGGCCTACCCCTGACGATTTTAGGGAAATCGAATATTCTAAAAATGTCAATCTTGCCTAAGTTTACTTTTATTTTTGGTGCAATTCCGTTAGAATTTAATAGGGAATACATAAAGAAAATCCAGGGAGAGTTATCAAGTTTTATATGGTCATCCAAAAAACCTAGAATTGCTTGGACTAAAATAAGAAGAAAGAAAAATCAGGGAGGGTTAGCTACCCCGGACATCCTGGAATATTGTAGAGCATTTCAATTTAAAAATATAAGAATTATGCTAGGTCCATATGAAGATTACCCATTATATTTACAGAAGTTAACCAAGAATACTAGCCACTTCCTTTTTAAATTCGGTCACCCGAAATTTTTCAAAAAAATCAAATTGAAGACTCTGAGGGCAGCGGCTAATCTTGGTACTGTGTCAGATCGACAGTGAATATTCCACTCTTTACTGATAAAGCCCCAATATGGGAATCACCTACTACACCGGAGTGTCTTAAAGACTCCCTTGCAACTCCCCTAAAAACAGCAGGAATAGGTACATGGGGACAACTGCTATATCAGAACAAACTCTTGGAGTGGGAGCTTCTGAATCAAATCACGAATTCCTCACTTTCTAAATTCAAGTATTACCAACTATTGAGCTGGACAAAGTCTGTGAAGGAAAACAAATCTGGCAATATCCCATTGGAAAAGAAAATGTTGGAAAAACCTTTCAAGAAGGAAATATCATTCTGGTATTGGGCTCTCATAGTTGCAGGGGAGGAAGAATTTCGGATTCCGGAGAGAATTTGGGGGAAAGAGCTGCCAACGTTGGATATGAACTATTTATGGCAAGTATCAATGAGTAAATGCTGGTCATTAGTAACATCTGCGGCATTAAAGAGAAACCACTTATATACCACCCACAGAGCTTATTGGACGCCGGATAAATTATCCAAATTCAGCGGAGCTACGGTGAAGTCATGTCCAAAATGTGGTTTAATGAAGGCCAACGACCTACACATGTTCTGGCAGTGCCCCCATCTCGACGGTTTCTGGAAGGAAGTGGGTAAGACTATCGAAGAGGTATTGGGAAAACGGCTAACTGTGAGTATTGATTTAATATTATTTGGGGTATTTGGCTCTCCAGCAGTCAAATTAACAAAACATGAAGAAAATCTACTGTTTATATTAATCCTCTTGGCTAGGAGGGAGATTTGTCTAAAATGGATTATGCCAAATCCACCTACTAAGGGAGAGTGGCTCACGTCAATTCTAAGAATTTACAGGTTAGATAAAAAGAAGAAACCTTTTTCTAAAAAATACAAATTTTGGGAGTTATGGGAGAATCATCATACTAGCGGTTAAAGACTTAACGAAAATGAGATGGCTCTTGGGGTGTTTTTTTTTTTTTTTTTTCACTGAGTCCTATGATTAGTGCAAGCAACAATTCATGTGAAGGCCAAATAGAGTAGCCAGAATGGCTAGCTCAATCAACCCCGGAAAGTAACCTTCAAAATAAGTAAATGGAAGTAAGGGGACCCAATTTTCCCATTAAGATAAATTCCGGAATCCACCAGGAAGGTGGGAAGGCAAGAGAAGAAAGGGAAAGGGTGACCCTGATTCCCCTTACTTAAAAGTTGCAAAATGAGGACTTAATAAAAAATAAAAAAATAAAATAAAAAAAAAAAGAAGTGAATTGCAGTAATCGGTTCTTGAAAACACTAAGGTGCTGATGAGAGTTTTTCCTGCTGATTGTGGTAGGTAAGGAAGCAGTTTTTTTATTTTTTTGAGGGTATAGAAAGCAGATGAAACAACGGCGTTGGCGTGGTGGTGAAAAGTCAGCTTGTTGTCAAAGGTGACACCCAGATTACGGACCTTTGCCACCGGCTGGGGTGGGGGCCCCAACTGAGGTGGCCACCACTGAGGAGACCATACTGGATGTAAGCTCCCGAATGTCATCACCTCCGTTTTATCGGAGTTAAGCTTGAGGCAGTTTGATGACATCCAGGAGCTTATCGCCTTCATTCCCTCCTGAAAGTTGGCTGCGACGGATGCTCCATTATTGTGCACCGATAATACTAGTTGGGTATCATCGGCGTACGTAGTGAGGGCGATTCCATAAGATTTTATCACCCTCGCCAAGTCCGACGCATAGATATTAAACAGCGTCGGACTTATCGAGGAGCCCTGGGGAACACCGCATGGGAGGGAGAAGGTGTGGGAGATGAAATTGCCCATCTTGATGGTCTGAGGGCGGTTGGCTAGGAATGAGGCAATCAGATCTTTAGCTTTGTCTCTTATTCCTAGAGCTGAGACACGGTCGATCAGAGTGACATGATCGACCGTGTCAAATGCGGCCGAAAGGTCCAGAAGTATTAGGACTGCTGCTCCTCCCATGTCCATGGTTGCTCTGATTTCATCTGCGGCCTTTAGTAGTGCTGTCTCCGTCCCATGCCCCTGTCTAAAACCAAACTGGGTCTCATCAAGAAGATTGTTATCATTGATGAATTTCGAAAGTTGGATGTTCATAGACTTTTCAAAAATGTTGGCTGGGAAGGGGAGACAGGCGATGGGTCTGTAGCTAGCGGGAAGCTGAGGGTCCAAAGTAGGCTTTTTTAGAAGGGGCTTGATGATAGCCTCCTTCCAGACTGAAGGATATATGCCAGATGCAAACATGGCGTTGCAGATAGTAGTCAAGGCAGGGGAGATTGCATCAGGGATGCGGTTTAGAATAGCAGGAGGGCAAGGGTCAAGAGGGGAACCGGATTTGATGCTGGATACCAGGCGATGAATATGATCCTGATCGATAGTGTCAAAGGATAATAGGGTGGGCGAGGTATTAGTAAGAAGTGCCTCAGGAAGGGGTGGGGGGGCGGAATGCGTAAAGGTGATGATAATGGATCTGACTTTTTCCTCAAAGTAATTGGCCAGGGCATCCACTAAAGACTGAGAGCCTTCTAGGCGTGGGGCAGGGGGGTTGGACAAAGTGTTGACCACCCGATATAGTTCTCCTGCTGAGTTTTTTGCATGCTCGATTTGAGAGGAGTAATAGCGGCTTTTTTTCAGCAACTATAAGTCCTTTATAGATGGACAGGGCGTTTTTATAGGTCATTTTGTCTGCAGGACTATAGTTGCGTCGCCAGTGCCTTTCAAGATTCCTGCAGTGTTGTTTCTGCATCCGAAGGGTTTCATTGAACCATGGGGCTGATGGTATTTTCCTATTCCGATAAGAGGTTTTGATGGGGGCTAGCGTGTTACAAGCCATGTTTAAATTCCTCAAATAAGTGCAAGACGCTATAGTGGGGTCATGCTCATCAGGAATGAGATTTTCTTGCATCATCTCCGCTAGATGCGCTAGATTGATGTTTTTCCAATCTCTGTATGAAGATTGAGAGGGGGCTGTGACTGTGGGTTTTGAAGGATTAGTTTCTACAGTGAAGAGGATCGCTGCATGGTCTGTCCAAATGAGAGGGATAATGTGGGTAACCGTTACTAAGGGGCTGTTGGTAAACAGACCATCTAGCGTGTGGCCTGCCTGGTGCATGGGAGAAGTTATCAATTGAGTCGGGCCAGCCGCTGCTAGGTCTGTTAGTAGCTGTGAGGTATCGTGGTTATTAAGTGCTTTAAGGTGAAAATTAAAATCACCTAGTAATGTAAAGTGAGAGGAATCTGCAGCTGCTTCAATTAAATTGCCTATATTGGCTAGAAACTTGGCTCTTGAACCAGGCGGGTGATAAATTAACATGCCCTTGAAGGAAGATTTGGTCGAGAGGCATAGTGAAAAAAGGAGAGATTCGTATTCCGGACAGGTTAGGTGTTTCGTTGTAAGTTTGAAGTGGTCTTTATAAATTATCGCAATACCACCACCCTTCTTTATTGGCCTGTCCAATCTACTTACGTTGTAGTTGGCGGGGGTGGCTGCTCTAAAGTCGGGTCCTGAAGCTTCATCGCCCCAGGTCTCTGTGATAAACAGGAGATCCAGTTTGTGTGCGTCGATTAAGTCGGCGATTTCTAATTTGTGTTTGGGGAGGGATCTGGCATTTATTAGCGCTGCTTGGACCAGTAAAGGGTCAGCTGTACCAGGTTTCGAGGATGTTTTGATGCATGTTGAACATCGAATTGGACCTAGAATGGGGTTGGAATAGTCTAGGTGAGGTGGAGCATGGGGTATAGCTGCACTATGCTTAAGTTCTAGTAAATCAGCAGTTGAGTATTTTAGTCTTACCGTATTCGTGGGTGATCATGGTACTGGTGTAACAGGGGGGGTGGCCCTTGGCCCGTCCTCGGCGCGGACGAGCGCAGACGAGCGCAGACGAGCGCAGACGAGCTTGCCTTATGCGCGCCTTCGGCGCGCAATCGGCGCGCCCGCTGCGCTTCCGATCATAGCACATGATTTATTGACCTGCGTGTGCCATGGGAAGGGGGTGTGGTCAGCGCGTGTGGGCGTGTCCGCAGGAAGGAAGGCGGCGTCGCCCTGGCAACCGTGTTCCGCGTCAGCCCTAAATCGGCTGGCCGGTCTGGTGTTGCTCAAGTGAATAAGGGGAATTTAGCAAGTAAAATCAATTTTAAACAGAGTAAAAGCAGTGCTAACTCCCGGCTTCCGCCTCAGGAGTGAATTCTAAGAACGCTCGCTCGTGGTCAGCGCGCGCTCTTGTAGTCTGAGGGGGCGTGGTCAGCGCGTGTGGGCGTGTCCGCAGGAAGGAAGGCGGCGTCGCCCTGGCAACCGTGTTCCGCGTCAGCCCTAAATCGGCTGGCCGGTCTGGTGTTGCTCAAGTGAATAAGGGGAATTTAGCAAGTAAAATCAATTTTAAACAGAGTAAAAGCAGTGCTAACTCCCGGCTTCCGCCTCAGGAGTGAATTCTAAGAACGCTCGCTCGTGGTCAGCGCGCGCTCTTGTAGTCTGAGGGGGCGTGGTCAGCGCGTGTGGGCGTGTCCGCAGGAAGGAAGGCGGCGTCGCCCTGGCAACCGTGTTCCGCGTCAGCCCTAAATCGGCTGGCCGATCTGGTGTTGCTCAAGTGAATAAGGGGAATTTAGCAAGTAAAATCAATTTTAAACAGAGTAAAAGCAGTGCTAACTCCCGGCTTCCGCCTCAGGAGTGAATTCTAAGAACTCTCGCTCGTGGTCAGCGCGCGCTCTTGTAGTCTGAGGGGGCGTGGTCAGCGCGCGCTCTTGTAGTCTGAGGGGGCGTGGTCAGCGCGTGTGGGCGTGTCTGCAGGAAGGAAGGTGGCGTCGCCCTGGCAACCGTGTTCCGCGTCAGCCCTAAATCGGCTGGCCGGTCTGGTGTTGCTCAAGTAAATAAGGGGAATTTAGCAAGTAAAATCAATTTTAAACAGAGTAAAAGCAGTGCTAACTCCCGGCTTCCGCCTCAGGAGTGAATTCTAAGAACCAAACTGATTAACCAAACTGGTATGCCTGTACTGCCAGACAGCCTGGTAGACCCAATGGTCAGAATGATACATGAACCCACACATATGGGGAGGGATGCAATGTGTCGTGTGTTTGAAAAGGTATTCTACAATTCAAAATTCAGGAACCAAGCTGAAAAACTTTGCCAGAGGTGTCTAGTGTGCCAGCAATTCAACGCAGGAAAGAGGACAGTAGTGGAACAAAGTACAATTGGAAAGGCAGAAGGTCCCTTTGTCAGGATGCAGGCGGACTTTATCCAGTTGCCCATGTGCAAAGGATACAGATACGTCCTAGTCATAGTTTGCCTATTTTCTAGATGGGTGGAGGCCTACCCAGCAAAGAAAAATGATGCCCTAACTGTAGCCAAACTATTACTCAGGGAATTGATACCTAGATATGGAATTCCAGAGACTATTGAAACAGACCAAGGTGGGCACTTTGCCAACGATGTCCTACAGGAACTCTGTAGAGCATTTAAAATGGAGCAAAGGCTGCACTGTGCATATCATCCAGAGGCTTCTGGAATAGTCGAACAAATAAACGGCACTATAAAATCCAGGCTGGCGAAAATGTGTGACTCAACCAAAATGAACTGGATAGAAGCTTTGCCCCTTGTGCTGATGAGTTTGAGAAGTATTCCAAACCGAAAAACAGGCCTGAGCCCCCATGAAGTGCTAATGGGGAGAGTGATGCGACAGGCATGGGTACCTGGACACAAACTGCTAAGTATTTCTGATGATTTGGTACTAGAATACTGCAAGCAGCTGGGTGACCAAGTGCGTTCTCTCTCTCACCAGATTGGAGAGACAGCTGACGACTGGCCCAAGACTCCAGCACATAAACTGAAACCAGGTGATTGGGTGGTGTTAAAGAAACACACCCGGAAGAGTTGCCTTGGACCAAAGTGGGGAAAGCCAAGACAAGTGATCCTTGTCACCACAACTGCTGTAAAGTGTGCTGGCGTACCGAAGTGGATCCATGCCAGCCACACGAAGCGGGTAACCGGAGAAAACGCGTCTGAAGCTGAAGGTAGTCCAGCTGAGGAGACTCCCGAAGAGGGGCCAGATCTCGCTGACATCGAACTATCGAGCACAAGTCAAGACGTTGACTGGTTCCCTGCCGATGACCAGGTTCTTGATCCAATACGAACCAGAAAATATTCCTACCTAGATAGTGAGTGGGATAGTGCAGGTGAGACAGAATTAGAGGTCAGGTCATCGAGACTCACATCAAACCTGATCAGGAAATAGGCCAAGTAGGGACAGATCAAGTCATTGACACTCCTCCTGAAACTCCAGAATCTGGAAAGGGTCAGATAGTGGTTAAAGTCGAAGTTCATGCGGAAGAAAATCAAGGGATCGAAGTGCATGAACAGGAACAGATAGATATAGACGAACGTGTTCAGGAAGCAGAATCCAGATCGCCTGAAAGTAAAAAACAAATACAACTCCAACCTGAACAAGGCCAGCCTAGAAACCAGGCAGAAGAAATAGATGAAAGACCTGGAACTAGTCAGACAGGAAGGGAAATAGACACTGCCGAAACAAAAGTGCCACAACGAAGTGAAATCAAGAGAAATCACGAGGAGGAACAAGTTTCCTCGACCACTGAAAGCCACAAGAATAAGGGTGAACCCCGATACATCAAGAGACTGAGACTGAGAATAAAAACAGTTGAAGAAAAACTAAAAGATCGAAAAAGGGCTGAAAGTGAAAGAAAAGAAGCCCGAGGCAAGTCTCTCAGAAAAGGCGACAGAGTAAAGAAACAGAACAGGTTGTATCGGAGCCCTGAATGGACTTACTTGGTGTTGGAAGAAATTGATGAGCCCAACCACAGTGGCAAAAGTGACGAAGAGTCCATTGCTGATCGGAGTTCTGACGAAGACCCTCCTTGAGACACGCCTAAGTGAACCTCTGGTATAAAGAAACAAAGAGGGGTCGAAAAAGAACCACCTGTAAGCTATAATGTCTGATTCAAGTGTCAATGGAAGATCCAGATTTAGTTGTTGCAAAACCTGCTGTAAAATATGCTTATGTAGTGTAGCAATGTTGATAGTGATATGGATAGGACTAACAGTCTTTATACCCTTTATGATAAGTAAAGATCCTAACGTGTACCCTACTGAACCAGTGACGTTAGACTCAGAAGTTGTACAGACTGAAGAAACACCACGAAGTTTAGAAAAACGTGACAATACAGTTAGCCTGAGACACACACGACCTAACTTAGAAGCATCAGATGAGGGTGGACTACACTTTCACAGAATGAAAAACAGGACACACTTAAATGTTTTTGCTAACCTTTTAGTGCACTATGTAGAAGCAATGGAAATAGAAGATTGTTATGTCTGCATGAAGCTACCTACTTCTGTAGCGGAAGGTGTGACCTATCACCATTTGCCCCTGACCTATGGAATTTCCTGTAGTATATTAGCAAGCTTGTTTTATAGGAGCACTTTACAGTATTATTATTCAAATGCTGACGTAATCTTTTCTGAACTTCCTATTAGAGGACACCTGAACCTTGTACATGTCAGAAGCGAGGTAACCCGTTATATGGGAGAATATTTCCTGACTATAGGTGACATAGACTTAAATGAAGCAAGACAAGCTAATCTGACCTGTTCCTTGCAAGAGCAGGAAAAGATGTTTATAAAAATGGCAGACAGAAGGAGGGAAAAGTTTCAGAAAAAGGCAAATGACGAAAAGGATAGAATCCCTAGATGGGCAGAACACATGGAAAACACCTCACAAGGCGAAGCTACTCCTGCATTGTTTCTGGATTTTGAACGGAAAGGGAAACTTTGTCTCCATAGGGAAAAGACAGATTATTATAACAATGTATTCATCGGTTCCAGCGAGTGTGAACATAATTATAAGGTAATTGGAGGTTGGGGTTTCAAAAATGGGTCAGAGCCTGTGTTTCCCGGAATATATTATATATGTGGGAACAAGGCTTATTTCAAATTACCGGATCACTGGTATGGAAGCTGCTACTTTGGCATTGTTTTTCCAAAAATATACCATGTGAACAACGCTGCTGGAAGCAATGACGAAACTAATGGCTTAGCGCGTAGTAAACGTGAAAGTGTAGGAGAAATTGTAGGTGATATTTTTAGTGCACTGATACCTGGAATGGGGGTAGTTCTAAATACTCACAGAATCTGCAAATTGTCTACAGTAGTGGATCGGTTATCAACTGACACTGCTGCTGGATTCCTGCTGGTCAATACTGAAATGGTTGCGATCAGATCAATGGTTTCACAGAATCGCCTTGCTCTTGACACCTTATTGGCAAAAGAGGGCGGAGTCTGCAGGATGCTGAAGGCGCAACATTGTTGCACCTACATACCTGACAAAAGTATCGAACTTAAGAAATATGTAAGGAACATAACTAATTTGGAAAAAGAACTCAAACCATTAGAGGTTGACAGTGCCTGGAAGAGACTGACTGATGGTCTCTCCTCTGTAGGTAGTTGGTTCTCTAACTTAGGGAAGAACCTTTTTTGGAAAATACTGATGCCAATAGCCGGAATAGGTGTGGTTGTATTGATCATATTTATCTGTTGTAGATGCCAAAATTGCAGGAAGGGAAAGTATACTGTGAATAAGAGAGGAGTGAAACGTAATGTTGATGAGCTGGAATTAGAAGAGTTAAGAAACCAAATTTATAAAAAGGCTAAGAATCACCACTCTCATAGAGAAGCTGAAAGAAAGCTCAACAATAAGTCAGTTGAAATAGAAATGAACGAAATGGAAGATTGAAGGTTGGCATCTGTTTCCTGTATAGTGATGATAGTAAATATCATCAAAGAGGGGATTGATGGAGCAAGGATTCGCACGTAAAGCGACTTGTTCCTACTCAAGAACCTGGCCTAACTTGTAATCATATTAATTCAACCTGTCCGTCATTTATTTTACCTTTTTCCCAACACGCGGGTGTCCCTAGGAGGCTTGCCTATGTGTCTTTTCATCCTAACCATGCTTGCACTAAGGAAATGGCCGCTTCGCAGAAATCCAGTCTGCGCATGCGTCGGTCATACCCACGTGATGTGACGCACTCGCATTTTGGAGGGATATAGTTGCTCATGCGCATTGTCGCTTAAAATGGCCGCTTATCTTTAACCATGCTCTCTGCCAGCTCCTGCTGCTTTTGCATATCTGTCTTTTTGCACTAACCTTTAAAGCTATAAATATTATAAAGTAAAGGGTGCAGTGAAGCATTACCTGGTATACAGTTACACATTTTTTTCGTATGATTCTAATTTGTTCTCGCTTACTTTTCATGTATTACGCATCCATGGGCCTGGGTCGGGAGATTGAATCCATTTTGAAGCCTGTAAACTTCCCGCACACGTGATGAGGGAAAATCCCAACTGCGCAGAAGCAGAACTCAGCCAGCTGGCTCCTGAAGCAAGATGCGCCTGGGAACCTACCTAGGTCATGGGAGAAGATGCTGATATCTACCTACAGCTTGCAACAATGTTTCTATATTCCGTATTCTCTCATTGTTTTCTATATTCCTATGCCTGGGAACTGACACGTAAGGGGTGGGTACTGTCACTTGCATACTAATGATGGGAACACTAAATTTTAGGAGGTGACAATGACATAACCTCCTCGCTTGACCAATCATAAGTTGGGACCTTGTCACTTGCAACATTTGTGGGTGGTCCAGGGGTCCAAGAAAAGTATAACTAGTCTAGCTTAGCATAGAAAATTTGTCCGACTTGTCCGAGTAGCAGACCTGTCACAGACCCTACGAACTCTATAGGTGATTGATACAGAGCACTGCGGAGTACTCTGTCCGTACTTTCCACAAACTCCAAGGGGTGGAAATAGTCCTAAGTGCTGGCGAAGCACTTTGCTGGGAGATTCGAAGACCCAATCGGGGTTATTGGCGGATTCCGTGCAGAGGAGGGGGTAACGCAGGCGTTGCATCCGAAGCTGTAAGGGGTTGGTCGTGCCCTTTGGTGAACCCAGTCCTGACCTGAAACCTGAGAGGTATCCTGTCCTGATTATTCCCGAGCGGTACCGGCTCGCTTTCTGGGATTCCAATCCTTGAGGGTCCTTGTCCCCGTCCTTCCAACTGACCCGTGGCCAGGGTTAGTCCTCATTCTTGCCTTAGGTAAATATTAAACCGTGGGTGTACGTCTTTCTATCACTCTTTCCTTCTTTTCTTAATAAAGCACTCTTGCCTGTGATATTTTCATAATTACCTCTGAAGAGAATTTTCATGCAATTGTTTATTAGCAATGTTACACTTTTTCCCCTACCTATAGGATATGTTTACTGACTGTTTTATTCAGCTTGTTCCCTTATTCCCTTCCCTTTAGTGCGGTTTACATTAAGATTAGTAAGAATAGCATAGGGATAGTAATAAGCTTGATTTTGAGCACATACTAGGTCCTTCGCACATTCCCTGCCTTGGTTTAAACTCGTACTAAATTGCAGTGTTCCTGAATGTCCATACCCTGTAGTGTTCCCAATTACTCTAATGGTACTTGCCCTAATCCATAGTTATATTGTGGCATTAATATTAATAATTGATGTACTGATTTGTATATGCCTTATAATCTTGGCATATTCCTTTTGAACTTTTCTTATATAAAACTTTCAAAACCCATCAGGTGTCTGTGGTCATTATACATCACAAAATGTTATTAAAGGTACTATATGTGTAAGGTATTCTATTCTGTTTAGAAATCTTGTCACCTGTCCACTGCTAGCTCCTGATCCATCAGGAGTAATGTGCCTGTGGTAAGTCAGGTACATGAATAAGCAAGTGGTGAGAAAGTCGCCCTCCGAATTACTCATAGTAGCGTGTAAGAATCACCCGGTTCATGCGAAACACTGTCATCATATGCACACCAGGGCCCAGTGCGTGGAAATTTGGTAAATTAGTGACCCGGGTGAACTGAGCGCTCTATCAAGTCAATCTCTGTAAACGCTTGGCTATCAGTGGGAAACCACTGATCTATTATCTGCAATATCCAACCATGCCCAGAAACATTCAAACTTCTTTCTGTGTTCTGGGAGGACCCATTTGCAAGATCACAGTAATCCGATCTTGTGATAATTTCCGGACTCCTTTTTCAATTTTATGTCCCAAATATTGAACTTCTTTCTGGCAAAACTGCAATTTCACTGGTGACACTTTATGCCCACCTACTGCCAAATGGTTCAGTAGAGCAATTGTATCTGTCACACTGTCACACATGCCTCTCATGTCCTTGATGCCACCAATAGGTCATCGATGTATTGCCCCAATACTGAGTCTTCAGGCATTACCAATGACTCTAGACACTTTTTCAGAATCGGATTGAAAATTGAAGGACGCTCTGTGTACGCTTGAGGAACTCGGCACCATGCCAAAACACGGTCTCCGAACCAGAAAGTAAAAATATATTGACTATCTAGATGCAAAGGTATTGAGAAAAATGCTTCGCCCAAATCAATCACTGTGAACCATTCCACATCCAGGTAATCTGGTAAAGAATCACTGCTGAGTTTGGCACTATCAGACAAAAGGGTACCACGATCTAATTAATCTTTCTCAGGGCTTGCACCATTCTATATTTGCCACGCGGTTTCTTAATTCCCATAATAGTTGAACTACAAGGACCTCCTAATATAACTTCAGAATACCCTGTTCAATCATTTGCTCAATTACAAGAGTAACTCCTGCAATGGTCTCAGGACTCATTTTATACTGTGGTGTTTTTGGAAATTCTGCAACCTGTTTGACTGAAATTTGAATAGGATCAACATCCTTCATCAATCCAATGTCTTTTCCTATAAAATCCCACATATCAGTCATCACCGTATGTCTCAATTCAACAGGCAAATCCCTTGCTGTAAATAAAGGATATAAATCATTCACTTCTGTCCCTTGCCTTGTTAACATCGCTTTGAAAGCAACATTCTCATCCGGCATTTGAAAAGCAATGCCATCTGGTGTACAATAGATGGTGCAATTCATTTTACACAAGTCTCTACCTAAAAGGTTTACCGGACTTGTATAACACACCACAAACCGATGGAAGTCTCTAAACACTCCAATGTGAATCTCCATTGGGTTGGTTACCGGAGTCTTAATAAGCTTATTTGAGACTTCTACAACTTGGATAGTTTCTCCCAAGAGGAGTAGATTTGAAATTTCTGCTGCTCTTACAGTAGAATGGGTAGCACCAGTGTCCACAAGAAATGTAATGCCATTACCTTCCACTTTCCCATCCACAAAAGAACCTGACTGATCTACCTCTAGGGATGCGCCAAGCATGCACTCTTCCTCCCCCACAGGCACTGTCATTGAGATGACTCTGAATCACTGTCAGGACACTGTAACCAGTATTGTGAAACCATTTGTACATTTTGATTCTTACCAACTTGTTCACTCGCGTGAAATCCACCATTCGTACTGTATCTCTGTACCTGAGCATTCACATTATTAGGCATAGGAGCTTGAGGCACTTGTACCTGTTGCTGCTGCAGCTGTTGTTCATTCACAACCACCTCATTTTCTGAATCTGTGGATTGAAATTTTGAACCATTCCATTATTTCCTAATAAGAACTTACACACGTTCTTCCAATGTCCCATCCCTCCGCACGCATGACAGGAATATTTATTTTTCATCTCTTCCTTATTATTTCTTTCCCTACCTTTTCCCAGTATTTGCACTTAAACACCACCATTTGGTCCAACATTCATACTAGGTACCCGACCATTTTGAAAATTCTGATTCTTCCCTTTCACCTGAAAACCTGTTTGAGAATAATCAACAAAATTCCCATTTTTCTGCTGTGCCACTTTCACCTGTGCCCACATCATTTTCACTTTCAATTTCTTATGTCTTGATTCAATATTATCACTACAATACTTTGCATACCTCAGAATTACATCTATTGTCTTGTTTTGCCAACTAATCAGATGTTGCTGAATTATATTACTAATCTCCGGTTTCAATCCAGACAGAAACGTACACACAAAATGTCCCATATCTTTGTCAGTAATGCTCTCAAACCCACCATACTGTTTAAACACCTGTAAAAGTCTTTCATTATAATCATGTACTGATTCTTTGGACTCCTGTGTTGTCCTGTCAATCTTAACCCAATCTATTTCTTTTGGGGAAATCTTACTCTTCAAGTAATTCATTACTTGATTATATTTCTTCATTACTTCTTCTGAAGACGCTCCAGTTTTAACATCTCTAGGATATTCTTCTTTGGCCAATCAACTGCTATTTTACACTCAGGTCTATAAATCAGCTGGAACCACAATGTCAAACAGACCATCCAATTCTTTCAACAAACCTGTGAAACATTGACAAACCGGTCTACCTGTTTATACCACTCAACAGGCTTTTCTCTCAACCTGGGAAATTCATTCGTACAAGACAATATATCCTGTCTCGACCAAGGAATGTGAACATATCCACCACCTGGAACTTCTCTCATTGGATATATTATTCAACAGACTTCTTCTCTCTTAATGGAAGCAAAGGAGATGCAGTCCCCCCTTAACTTGCAAGCATTTCTTCTTTCTTTTTCTCCAATCTGCCTTTCCATTGTTCTAATACACCCCACCTTTTCAAGGTATTAATCAACTCTTTCATCTGCGATCGTTTACCAGATGCATTCAAACTCTCTAGATCGTTATCACTAAAGTCCAACCTATATGTTTTTTGTAAAGCTTTAGATTTTTCATTATTCACTCCATATTCTTGTGCAGCTTCTGCCAACTTCTCATGCAAATTCTTTACTCTCAATGTAATAATCGTAACACAAAAATAACAAGTCATCTTCCAGATATTTACTCAAACTCTCTGGACTTATTGTACCGATAATCATTTCTTTCAGATCTGCTCTTAGTCTACCTATATACAAACTTGTTTTAGACTTACTAGGTGCCATTCCTCATATCCAATCGTCCAACTCCTCTGGTGAAGGTCCCATTGAATCCCATGATACTGAAGTTGTTTCTCTCACATTCTGCATTATTTTTCTAGGATCTATTTGCACACTCCTCTTTGGTGTTTCTATCACATTCCTATTCTCTAAACTGAAAATCAGTGATGTTCTCATCTCATTTGACTCTAGTCCACTACCATTCCTAGCACCATTCTCTCGAAATGGCAATGCATGCACTCTCAAAATATTTTGACCCTCACTATACAATGGTACTATAGGACCAATTGTCACCGGAACTGACAACGCTGCTGCATTTAAACTCATCTGATTAATTTTCGGAGTTAATTCTTCCTTTGCACTATTAAGCAAATCAATCTCTCTTGCCTGTGAAGCTCGAGTAGTCTGTAAAGACTGTGGAGTTAACAAAACTTGTGAAGCTCGTGAAACTTGTGAAACCTGAGGGGGCTTCTATTTTAATTAAAGGTGTACTTGTAGTAATCCTTTCCGAACTCTCTTGATATGGCCGAGGTCTTTTCAGTATCATCTCATCTAGTAACTCATCATCAATCTCATTCGGATCCATATCTAGTTCTGTACCCTCTACATTATTCTTTTTCTCTGTCCACTTTCATCCAGCCTCATCCTCAGCAACCATCACTGGATATAATCCCTCTGTGGTTACATCTCTCCTCTATCTTTTCATCTGTGCATCCTATTTAGCCTCCGATTACCATCTCATTGTATTTCTGTAGTTAGTTCCATTCCTATCTCTCTCTCTCTCTCTCCTGTACGCCTCATGTTACCAATCTTCAAGTGCCTCATACTGCATGGGTCTAGGATTTGGTTTCAACAAATTCATTCGTCTCCTCAAATTTTCCAGAATCCTTACATTAAAAGTACCATGCTCTGAGAAAACTAATACTCCATCATCCTCCGTATACTTCACCCAATTCTCCAGCCATGTACGCAAATGATATCCACGCTCCATATGAGAAGCAGGCGACCTTGGAGGAGGTATAGGAACTCCCTCTCTAGTAACTATTGGCCTATCCTTTTTAAAGAAATCTTGTATCATTTTTACAAACTTAATTTCCAACTCTCTCTTTTCGCTAAATATTTCAGAAATAAAGAAAATCCTTCCGGAATTCAGCTCACTCTATTTGCTCAAACTCGTCCCTAACCAGCACGACTCAAACCAACTAACAAATCACAGCACAAAACACTCCCACTATCTGACCAATGCCAGCGCTGCTTTTTGGGACATCAGTATAAATCCTACAACTGACACTCCCTTTACAAAATAATACGGCAGTGTACTACAAAGTCTTTCTAAATAAATTCTTATTAGAAACGACACAAAACACTGCTACTTTGTCTGATCCACTAAATAAAGAGATAGTTCATCCACTCAAAGAGATCCTTTCATAACCAGTAAAATAACAACCAGCGCCACTCTACTCTCAATCAAGTGAAAAGAGGTTTAGGTACTCCTTTAGGTGTATTTCCTAAAGTTTCAGAAGAGTACTTTCCCAATTACAATCAAGTGAAAAGAGGTCTTGGTACTTCTTTAGGTGTACTTTCTAAAGTTTCGGAAGAGGACTTCACTATTACATCCAGCTTACTCACTTACTTCAGAATAGGTCCCTTAGATAATATCAACAGCCTTTCGCTGTTCGATATTACAAGAACAGACAAAGTACTTCTGCAGTGTGATACTTTTCCACACTCTTTCTCTGCCCCTGAGGCTAAAATAACATTCCGGGAACTTAGACAACTCCATACCCGTACTTCCAGACTGCATTAAACAAGACGCTAATACTTCATACCAAAATCATCAATTCAACCATTAATTTGTCAAAATAATCAATAATAACCATCAGGCTGCTACCAAAAATCAAATGATCCAGCGATCCAGGACGGATAAATTTCCACACACAAGGCCCAAATATATTAGCCAACAAGTCCCTTTACGCTGAGTGAGTGTAATTCAAAACTAATACCAAACTTACCATACAACCCAAGTTTATTTATTTTTATTTGCTTTGGTACTCAACTGAGGACCACAAATGTTTTAAGCATAAAATTCAGTTGTTAAATCATTTAAGATTTCTCATGTTAATACAAGTTTTAAAATGGTTTTAAAAATTTGTAAAATTTATGACAAACAAATTCATTTGGGGGAAATTTGCATAAAATAATCAGTTCCTTTGTTGAGTTAATTCTACATTTAACGTATATAGATTGCAGAAATTTTTCCCTTGCCATTACCACTTTTGGATTTTGGCATACAAACATCCATTGCACAAGTTACATATCGAGCTTTCCTTTAAATGCCATTTAGATGTTACAGCTTTGACAGGTAATATGCCGAACCGGAGGAGAACGATCGCTCTCCTGACACCATGATTTAGGTTAAAAGCAATATACTGCTGAGGTTTCTTAAATGTTATTGATTCAATAAAATTCTTATATACAGTTAGTTTAGAGCAATACAATGAGTCAAGTTCGAAACTAAATCTTGGAGTGTAATGTTTTAAAAAGAGCTTCAACTGGGCTGGTGTCCAAGCTAGCAGCAAATTGATGTTAGTTTCTGCTAGCTTAAAAGCTTTTGACATGTTCTTAAAAAATACATATTTAGACGAGTCTCGATTAAAAGTCTCTGTTTTGAGAAGGGATCGGAGAGTTCCTTCCTCTGCAATTTAGGAGATTGTACGCCCACCTGATAATATTAGCAATTTCTCGAGAATAAGAGCTGGTTAGTGAAATCTCGAGGCAGAGAGCTTGTACTGGAACAGCCTGAGATACCTTCATTAATCTCCGTAGTATTTTCCCTTCTTTTTGGTCTAGGAAGCTCCATTGATTTATAGGAATATATTCCAGAGCGTATGATAGTACTGGTGGTATCTTGGCGCTGCACACCTTAAGCAGGAAAGAGAAGTGCCTGTGACCCGAGGCTGCGTAAAACCTTGAAAGAGCTCCCGCATGTACATCGGATTTCCTGGTTAAATTCCCTATCTGTGGCCGATTTTGTAGAGTATTGGAAACAATTCTACCTAAATAGGTATATTCCTTTACCTCTTCCACCTTTTCTCCCCTGAGGGTCCAGCAATATTTTGGGCTCTTTTTCCTCCCTGAAAATGAGACTATTTTTATTTTAGTGATGTTAGGGATTAAGTAGTTTTCCTCCGTGTATTTATGCAGTGCCTGGATATTGTTTTGTAGACCAAATGGAGTTAGATCTAATGTGATAATATCATCTGCATATAACATTGTATGTATATTATGGGAGGCTAACTTTGGTGGAAAACTGTGAACTTGCTGGAAACATTGAGGCATGTCACTAAGATAAAGTGAAAACAATAGGGGGGCGAGAAGGCATCCTTGTTTGAGGCCATTGGGGGTCGGGATAGGGCTAGTTAAGCCCTTTTCCCTCCCCATTTGAACCTGGCACCAGGTGTCTGTGTGCAAAGAGATTAAACTTACCAATATCCAATTTGTATTTTCATTTCTGGTATACAATATGTGGCGATGCAATCATTCAGTTGCCCAGGTTTGGCAAACTAATACCCGGTTCTAGTCATACTCATAAATGAAGAATAAACACCTCTAATAAAGACAAACTCATCTAAATAATCTGAAATAAACGCTCATTGATACTAAATACAGCACGAATCATAGACCATCACGAGAAAACAATATTAGAAAAAATTACAAAATTACATCTCACTGACTGTGCATGAGGAGTGGAAAGGTCGAAGAGACAAAAGGTTTGGAGACAAAATACATTTGCAAATGATTATGGAAATTCAGTTTACTGTCTATACTAACCCAATTGGAAATAGGAAAATGTCTATCTGGCCATGAGAGCAGCATGGCTCCTCAAGAAGAGTTGAAGAGGCAAAGACTAAATCAGGAATCAGCAGACAGGGACTGCCACCTCAAGAGTAGGAGACAGGAATGTGGCCTCTCCTCACAAAGGTAGGGAAACACAACTAACTTCAATCCCTCCCACCAAGAACCTCAATTATACCCTAAAACCCAAATGTCCAAACCACACTTCTATCAGATCAATTTCTCTACATGTGATAGGTTAAGGAAGGGGGTGTACTGTCACACCACTCTTGTCATTTTCATCTAGCTCAATGATTTATTGTCCATTTATTCATCTTATCACTTTCAGTCCAGGAAATAGAAATTCGAGCCGCTGTCATAGTACACATTTCATCCATCCTGTTCATGTAACAACTTTCGTGCTATGTTTGTCCATCCGCGCCATGATTGAAGGAAGTGGTCTTCCTCTCAATGTCTTAAAATGTGCCTTCATGCAAATTCTTGGCAGGCACATAGGACTTATAAAGGACAATTGTCTTCAACCTTCCCCTTCTCGTTAAGAATGAAACTGTATTTTATTTTCTTTCACTAACCCAAACGTTTCCTGCAGAGCAGAAAACCATACCTCTACGTAAAGCAAACACAGGCATTATTAATTACTTATAATGCTTTCCATTACGCACTCACCCTTTGTTTAATCTACCCATGCT
Organism: Lissotriton vulgaris; assembly: GCF_964263255.1. Classification (NCBI taxonomy): domain Eukaryota; kingdom Metazoa; phylum Chordata; class Amphibia; order Caudata; family Salamandridae; genus Lissotriton; species Lissotriton vulgaris. The sequence continues at coordinate 1,531,007,021 of NC_141689.1, read as the reverse complement.
CAACCCGAGTTATTATTATTTTCCTAGCAACCGTTAATATAATACACAAAAGCAGCATTAGTCCTTTTATCTTCATTAGTCAAGAAGCATTTGCGGCCCATCCAGTGCTTTTAGTACGCGATTGTGCAGTAGCATTTTCCCTCATGTTAGGCTCTTTTCCTCATAAAGTTTTTCACTGCACATTGTTAATAAGTGTTACTGAGGGTTCAATTTGAGCAGGTTTTATTTTGCAAAAACCCTGCTCTATCATTTCTTCAGCTGACTCCCAATGATTCATAATGTGTATGTGGCTAGGGGGATAAAGAAACTGTGGGGCATATTACCAAGCAATAGCAATAATTATCGCTATTGCTTGGTTAGAGACAAAAATTTACCGCTGAGCTGCGGCGATTTTTATCGCAGATAAACCTTGGTATTACCAAGGTTTATCGCAAATGCGATAAAAAATCAGCCGCAATGCATGAATATCGCTGAAAAGTCAGCGATATTCATGCATTACCGAACTAATGCTCTTAGCCATGTTATCCACCTCCCATTGGATAACATGGCTAAGAACTGCTCAGGGCAGGTGTTAGCTTTTGGAGATATTCGTGCTTAGCGCAAATATCTCCATAAGTTGGTAATAGGAGATAGCGATGTTAGCGACTGTTTCCAGTTGCTAACATCTTGGCACGCACACTTTGCATGTCATTAGTGATAAATTACTCTGACATGCAAAGTGGGGCCCAAGATGGTAGCTATCTCCTACTAGCTGTGGCTAACTGGTGTTAGCGACAGCTAGGTAATAGGGAGATAGTTTTAACTCGCTTTCTAGGCTTTTGAAGCCAAAAAAGCGGAGATAAACCCCCTTGATAATATGCCCCTGTATCTGATATAATGTCTGCTCCGCCCACCTTTATCAAATGTGCATTTTTATTTCAAGTGTACTGTGAAACAGAAATATTGTTGCCAAATTTCTGAAGAAGGGCATAGCCCAAAATAAATAAAGTAATAGTGCTAAGAAGGGAGAGAGCTGTATCTGTTAAAAAGATTCGATAACAAATGATTGACTAAAATTGTAGGATGACAACTGTGTTTAAAACAGCCTGTCTTTAAAAATGAAAGAATCGTTTGAGTTCCAAGAAAGTGTGATGGTGATTACGGGGATTGCTAGCTTACGATTTTGTTAATGTAGGGAGATGACAAAAGCCACATTACTCTTAAAGGTTTGTGAATAACAAACTAGATTTATTAAGTCATCGTTATGGCTTCATTTAATAGTTGTAACTCATATGCCCTAACAGCTGGCACGCATAAAAGGCTTTTGGGGGTGAAGGCTTGTGCCCCGGCACTGATCTCTTGTAAGGAAAATACATGCTGCCAAAACTATTAGGGTTTATACAAGCGATAAGCGCTTCCATAAGGATATGAAGGTGAGGGCATTTCCCACGGTTAGTTTCTTTTATTTTTTGCAGTGCAGAGCTGTGTAAGCTTGTCAGCTAGTCTAGCAAGAGGTTTCTGTTAATGTACTGCCATAAAACTAAATTCATTGTGAAGTGGGTTTACCCCTGCATGTACTGGACATAAACTATGTAATCGTTTACAATTATTAAAAATACACCATAAGCATAACATCTGGCATATGCTAAAGGTCGGAATGCAGTAAAATCCTTGAAATTGGTTTTGTAGATATGTTGATCCGAAACAGGATGGAGCCACAGAATTTCTGTCGTTGCTACAAAACCATCAAAGTTTTGTTTTAGAGCAGGATCTGGTGTGATTTTTAGTTCTCAGGTAGAATATCTTTAACTGTTTATAATAAACGTATAATTTACAGAGGATACACATATGAACCTTCAAATCTTGTGTGCCATATTGTGCAATGAGAACACGTAACACCGCATGCATTTGAAAAATGGTATGCAGCAACAATATAGAACTAAACAACGAAAGATTAGAATGATAAGCAACAAATGAAAAGCAGTTTACGGAATTAACACATTGTTAAAAAAAATATGAAAATGCTTTTATTCAGGCACAGCCTATGTGAAATGTGTCACAGTTCAATACATCTCATAGAAAGAAGATGATGAAGAACCATCAGATGTTCCTTGACAACAGACTCAAACTACAAATACATAGCTAATCGAAATTGTAGATTTACCCGTTTCCAATGTACTTCCCATTTACTTTATTTTGTTTTCACTATTCACCTGTACAAGAGAGACAGCTCACAGAGAAGTTGAGGAGGAGGTGAACCTCTTTCAGAGGTAGGATATATGATCACTAGAGGTAACGGGGACAAGGGTAAAAATAAGAGGGTACGGGTGAAGCCACCCTGTCAATATTTAGCAACTTCTTCCTGAAACCATTGGTAGAGGAAGCCTCGACCTACATCAAGGAAACGAAACACCAAAGAGCTTTGATCCCTCAACACATCTACTAGTGGGACTAGACATCAAGAGCTTATATACGAGCCTCCCCCAAGATGCCACCCTGAGAGTGCTCGATGAGATGCTCACCAGATCTTCCTGGGAACACCCCACCCCAAGAGAATTCATCCTAGAGTGTGCCAAACTGGCCCTCAAGGAAAACTACTTCGAGTTTGAGGGCACCTTCTACCTACAAACGAATGGTACCTCAATGGGCAGTGTTTTCGTCCCCAGCGTGGCTGGCCTTTACGTATATCATTTTGAACTAGCACACATACTCTCATCAACTAACCCTTACAAAGACAAAATATGTTTCTGGCGTCGCTACATCGACGACATCCTGATGATATGGACTGGCACACAAGATTCCTTAAACCTTTTCCTTTACTGGCTCAATGCACGAGACCCGCTCCTACGGTTCACCAGCTCAGCCAGCAAAGAGAAACTACCATTCCTTGACCTGATGATAGAAGCTAAGGAAGGCACACTAAAAACGTCCACATACTACAAACCAACGGCGAGGAACTCTTTACTTCAATTTGAGAGCTTCCACCCGCGACCCCTCAGGGAGAATCTCCTATTGGGACAGTTCATGCGCATAAGATGAAACTGCAGCTCTTCCACAGACTATCACAACCAATCTGCCGACCTGGCACTAAAACTACAAGAACAAGGATATCCTAAGAAAATAATTGAGAACACCAGGAAGCGCGCAAGGAACCAGAACCGAGACGCACTCCTGGAGGAAACTACACGACCAGAGACACCAACACCACTAACTTGTGTCACTACGTATAACGGCATATCCAACCACGTAGCTAAAATAACACGCAGAAGCTGGAGGATCCTTAACACAGGCAACAGAAACTGGACGCAACCCTTATTCGCCTACAAAAAAATGAGTGGTTTGAAAGACCATTTAGTATCAATCTGTCCCAGGGCCCCCTCACCTTCACCAAAGAACACGCTACACACAGCATGGGGCCTACCCAATGTGGTTGGGCACTACCCTTGTGGTGACTGCAGCCTCTGCCACCTTACAGAGCAGAGCAAAACCCTTAACCTGGAGCCTGGTAAGACATGGCAACAACTGAAACACATCAACTGTAACTCTACCAATCTGATATACCTCAATGAGTGCCCCTGCAAGCTCAGATACGTAGGTATGACCACTAGAAAAGTATGGACCAGAATTGTAGAACATAGGAGCACGATCTGCTGCAAAAAGTCAAACAGCAGACTCATGGACCACTACACACGCCCAATGACATGCTGTGGACGGTCATCGAACAAATACCACTCCATCCGGCTAACAATGAAAAAATATTCCTCACAAAAGAGCAACGCTGGATTTACTGGCTTTCAACTTACATCTCACATCCATGGGTCAAATGACAACATACCGTGGAACAGTCTCAACCGCTGATGCCCTTCAAAACCGACTACCTCTGGATCCCTAACCCAGAACAACTGACCATGCTCTGCAGAAATAACGCACCTATTGACCATGTACACCCAGCCTGTCTCCACTGCCTACTGGGCCCCCTGTCTCCATGCCATCACGCAACCACGGACACTAGGTCCTGCTTGCCAGCCAGCCCTAGCTGACTCCTACACACTCTAGATACCCGAGAAGCGATGTACTAGTCACGCGCTGCAAAGGACTAAAGCACGGCACCACCTCGAATGAGCCTGTACCCGGTAACCACTCACCAGCTATATGTACAGTAAACGATAACAGCCCTGCGTCCTATATGACAGGAGCAGGACTCACCAAGGACTAATCTGTCAGAACCCCGCTGATGAGGTCACTAACATCGCATCCCTTCCCCAACCGCAAACCCTACAAGCACCACTCCGAGCGCCGAGTCAAAGGTCCCTACTAGCCACTTAGTAGCAGCCACGTGGTGCAAGTAACATTTATGTGAAATACCACACTGCCATATGTATTACTAGCCACTAGTATAGTTCCCACTGACAACTCCATCTCATCTCGCCCGCATGTGGCTAGTGCGCGTAATTTTTCTTTTCTTTTCTTTCTAGGAGGCTAATGGTGCACATAGAATTCAGGTGAAACATCCTACGCCCACATTTATTACCGGCTATTGGGCAGTGATTTTCTGTCGAGTACACCATTTTCACTAATCTTCCCTACTGTAACATTAATTACCAGCTATTGGGCAGTGAGTATTCATTGACACTACTACATTATTAAACCTGTCAGTGGCCCCTTTTCTAGAACAAATGCTCATATCTTTTTGCATTGCCGTTTTCCAACCAACCGCAGGCCCACCACTTAGGCAGTACGAGTATGTCTTCTGTGTTTGTTCCTCTCTTTTTTTTTTGACAGACGCTACTCTCGCGGGAGCCCCGCCCCGCCCGAACGATCATCAGCTGCGGCGTAAATTCCCTATTTAAACAGCGCTGGCATCCGGATCCCGCACCATCGGAGTCCCTGGCCGGACACATCAGTTGAACCAGAGGATCAGGAGACATTGCCAAGTAAGTGGGGGAGTTAGAGTTTACTCACAATACCGCCACCAGGATGCAGCCACCGGCTACTCCTGAGTGCGTATACCTTACCACTGGCAACTAGCACTTTCTCTCCATAACTGGCCATGTACATTTTTCTCCCTCTGTACCCCCTCAGAGTGCATGAGAGTCTCAGATCCCTGCCAGAGACTCATGAAGTTTGTCTCCTGAATTTAGGAAGTAAGCTCTTACTTTGTAATCCTGAACCCATGTTTGCCTTGGTCACCAAAGCATTTTGCCTTCTCGCTTTTAGGTACTAGCACCTCTACCGCATAGTATCATTATTCAACCAACAGTACACCAGCCGACACTACCGCATTTTACTGTTGGTTGACTCGCTCACCACTTAGGCACCAGGAATTGCCACCACTAATTACGTGCCTAAAAACTAGCGTGTTTTAAATATTATGTGTCTATGTGTTTGTCCATCCTTTTCTTCACAGGTACAAACTGAGAGGAAAACCTCCTCTTACAATTACAGCACCTTAGCGTTTGCTTCACATAGGGTGCTTAAAACACGTAGGTCCCCTGTTCCACCCCCTCACACATAGGTCCTGACGAAAGCCAGTTTTAACTAGAGGCCTGGCTGAAACTAGTGGACCACACTGGATGTGGGAGAACCTAAATCTCTCCTACCACGTCCAAAAGCCGTGTTTTTAACCCTGCCTAGGACCCACTGATAAATTAACCGTTTGGGACCTTTAGGACAGCATTTTAAAACCTCAGTCTAAACACCTCTACTGCACACTCACCTAACACAACCCGCTCCGCAGTAATCAGACGTCGAAGCACACCTGAGGCACACTCGGTGCCTCGGGTGGGGCCCGATGATGAAGCATGCCACCAACTAGGTTGGTGGATGAGGGCCTTCTAAAAAACCAATAGGTAATCCCAACCAGACACATATAACATGTACATTAACTTTTCACAGGATACCTTTAATAAAGAGCTGAGGGTAGGGCCCCCCCCCCCGGAGGGTCTAACAGTGACAGTACAAGTAAAAATCTGAAAAGGCGCATTCTGAAAGCCCTAATAAAGTGGTGCCATTACTCTCGAATAAATCTGCTATTAGAACAAGAAAGTCCGCTCCATGGTTTACCCCCGCTTTGTAGAAGGCCAAGGCAGACTGCAAGCGTTTGGAAAGGAGATGGAGAAGAGGTTTTAAAGCACAGGAGAGGCTGCTATACAGAGAAGGACAGAGGAAATATCAAGTCCTATTGAGAGGGGCTAAGGCCGCCCATTACAAAGCCAGAATCGGAGAAGCTGAGAACTCCTCAAAGAAACTCTTTAGAATTTATAAGGAGATCTCCACTGTGGCCTGTTTAAATGCACCTAGCAATGATTCAGTGGATGAAGATAATAGGGTGGCAGAATACTACTCTCAGAAGGTGAGGAACATCTATGCTTCGTTCACTGGCAATTCCATGAGTGGACTGGATTTTGAGGAATTGTTGAGAGACAGAAAGATGGGAGGGAGACTGGAATATTTTTCAGTCCCCCCCTCCTGAGACTTTAAGAAGCATATGTCTTAGCATTAAATCTGGCTCTCCTAGGGACCCTGCTCCTCCTAAGGTGTTGGGGGAGAGTTTGGAGTGCCTTCGAGCCTTACATCAGGCACGTCCTGGAGATCTCCTTTTCATCTCATACTCTGACAGTGACCTGGAAAAGAGCTGTGGTCCTGCCCATTAGGAAGAAACCTACCATCAGCCACGACATTCTTGAAAACCTACGACCTATCTCACTGCTGCCTTATATGGCTAAGGTAGTGGAGAAAGTGGTCAATACTCAATTGATGGCACACCTAGAGGTGACTAATCTTTACACCCCTCTCAATCAGGGTTTCGGGCGGGATACTTCATGGAAACCGCTCTGCTAAGGGCCACGGAGACCATCTGGCAAGGAGTAGACGCGGGACACACCATGGCACTGATAATGCTAGATCTCAGTGCAGCGTTCGACACTGTGGCGCACCACATCTTGCTGCAGTGTCTGAACAGAGGTGGTGTCTCGGGTCCTGCTGTAGGCTGGTTGAAATCTTTTTTGACAGGGCGTAGTTTCCAGGTCCGACGTGGGACATTTCAGTCCAAAGACGTGGCACTGGAACAGGGGGTGCCTCAGGGCTCTGCCCTGAGCCCCACTCTGTTCAACTTGTACATATCTCCCCTGGTAGAGGTGGTACAGGCGTTCGGGTGGAGTTAGTCTCCTATGCAGATGACACCCAGATGCTGATCTCCCTATCACAGGCACCCTCGGTCGAGGCATCTAACTTAAAGGCATGCATGCAGGAGCTTGCCTCCTGGATGAATAAGAACTGCGTAAAGTTGAATGGAGGCAAGACCGAGGTGCTGGTGGTTGGGGGAGACAAATCCAGCGGGACCGCAGATTGGTGGCCACAGTGTCTGGGTCCTACCCCTAAATTCTGTACTGAGGAAAAAAATCTGGGGGTGTTGGTAGATCCAGCCCTCTCTTATGATGGTCACATCCGTCGTTTAGTGGGGAAATGTTTTGGTGTCTTAAAAACTCTACACAAAACACAAGATCTGCTCCTGCTGAAAGCCAGACAGACGATGACTCATGCACTTGTTACCTCCCATCTTGATTACGGGAATTTATTATATCTAGGAGCGTCAGAAAAGAATCTGGGACGGCTACAAGTCCTTCAGAATGAGACAGCACGGTTGATTCTGAGGCTGCACAGAAGGGCGGCGTCTAAGCCAGCCCTTAAGGCTCTTCACTGGCTACCAGTTAAAAAAGGGTGTTGTTTAAATCTCTACTCATTTGTCATCGTATCCTCTGGCACAAGGCTCCGACATACCTGGGGAACTTGGTCACCAGATATGTTCCAGGCAGGGCCCTGAGATCTTGTGGGACTGGCCAACTGGAAATCCCTAAGATTAAGAAAGCGAGAATAGGTGGTCGTTCATTTTGCTTTTTAGCAACACAAAATTGGAACAAACTTCCGGCTTGCCTTAGGGTGGAAAGGTCGGAAACTAATTTTAGGAGACTTCTTAAAACTCACTTGTTTACTCTTTAGTTGCTGGTAAAAGTTGAGGGTCTGGGTCTCTTCTGACAAACCTTTTTTTCTCCACAGCGCGGGACACGCCGGGATGGCGTAACCAAGCGCTTTACAAATATCTTTATTATTACTATTATTATTATTATTATTATTATTATTATTATTATTATTATTATTATTATTATCGTAGTAGCTAGCTCCTTTTGATCATTATTCATTTGCAACCTCTCATGGCTACTGGCCACTTTACTTTGATTGTTACACGGGACCTGTTATTTAGTAAATCTGTAAGCACTATTTACTTTATTGGGTTTCTCTTACTACAGGCCGGACATGCGCTGCTTCAGCTGAAACCCCTTGCGTTCTTTGAAGCAGCATGGCAGCCCCATAACACGGGCGCCTGCTTTCAATCATTTTAACCCAGCATTATCTCATGTCTGTTTCAAACCCCCAAAGTAAAACGGATTTAGAAATGATTAGCGAATTAAGTCTTGTGATACGGTGCCCCATCATTTACTTCTCACTCGAATCTTAAACATTGGCATCGGTGGCCCTGCCTGGGATTGGATTAAATCCTTTCTGGAAGAACACACTCAGTAGGTCTGGATGACTCCTTTTTCATCGGCTGCCAGGAAAATGTCTACTGGAGTCCCACAGGGTTCTACCCTGGGACATTTGCTTTTTAATATCTATCTGACTCCTATGATTTTTCTGGCAGAGGAGCTGGGAGCAAAAATAATAGCTTACGTTGATGACACCCAGCTCCTATTTACCTGGAAGGACTCCGACTTGGTGACAGAAACTGCCCAGAAATGTCTTTCGTCTGGGTTTCAGTGGCTTGCACATGCCCAACTGAAGTGCAACGAGGACAAGTCGTAGGTTCTTTTGTATGGTCAGTTTCCGCCCTCCTTTAGCGAAACCATGTGGCCACCGGACTTCCCTCGACCCAAGTTAGAGGGCATTTTAGCAAAGAACTTGAGGGTCTGGTTTGGAGAAGACCTTCGTTTTTCAGTGCAAATCAAGAAACTCACTGGAGGTTGCTTTGGAACTCTTAAATCATTAAGAAGGTTCTTCCCCATGCTTTCAAGGTCTGCCAAGGATATGGTCGCCCGTGCTCTCACTCTCTCCCGCATTGACTATGCCAATGCCCTGTAAATAGACATCCCGGAATATTTGTTAAAAAAAATTATAGACCATACAGAATGCCGCGGATAAACTTCTGTTTAACATCCCAGGAAGGTCAAGCATGAGACAGCATTTAAGAGATCTGCATTGGCTTCCTGTGGCCCACACACCATAATTTAAGGCTCTCACCTTGGCCCACAGAGCCCTGCATGGTCTTGGACCAATGTATATCAGGAAGCGTTTTGCTTACTCTGTCCCCAGTCGATCTTTGCGCATGGCCACCCAACGACGTATGGCGATCGCCCGATTCCGCAGGATGTGGCTGGGGGGGTCAGTCCCTTTCCGTTAAAGCAGCTACAGCATGGAACTCCCTTCCTTTGGGGTTAAGGTTTATCCAGGACTTCAGACATTTAAAAAACAACTTAAAAGCTTCCTTTTTAATCAGCCGATTTAACTCTCTGCTCCATCGGGCTATGGTAATTGTGTGCGCCAGGACACTCTTGAGTATTTGAGCTCCATTATATAATCCATTATAACATAACATGTGAATTCCAGGTAACACATAATTGTGTGCTAATGGGCTGAAGCAGAAAACAGCACATCTGTATTGCATGTCATCTGCACTAAAACCTCCTGACGGGTTGTTTTCAAAAGCCTGTTTTATTAATAGCACCACCACCACCACCAATACCACCACCACCCATTCCACTACCACCAAAACCACCATCACCACCAATCCCACCACCAATACCACCACCACATACACCACCACCAATAATACCACCACCAATAATACCGCCGCCACCACCAATACCACCAATACCACCATCACCAATGCCACCACCAATACCATTGCCACCAATACCACCACCACCAATCCAATATCACCAACAATACCACCGCCAATATCAATACCACCAGCGTGAATACAAATATCACCACCACCAATTCCACCACCAACAATACTACCACCACCAATACCATTACCAATAACTGCACTAATACCACTATTAATACCACCACAACCAATGCCACCACCACCACCAATATCGCCAATACCATCACCAATACCACCACCACCACCAATATCACCACCAATACCAGCATCACCATCAATACCACCACCACCGCCAATGCCACCACCAATACCACCGCCACCAATACCACCACCAATACACCACCACCACCAATACCACAACCACCAATGTCACCAATGCCATCCCCAATACCGCCAATACCACCACCACTGATACCACCAACAATACCACCACCACCACCAATACATCCACCACCAATACCATCAATACCACCACCAATACAACCACCACTCATACCACCACCACCAATACCACCGCCACTAATACCACCACCAATACCACCATCAGCATCAATACCACCATCACCGATACCACCACTACCATCATCAGCAATACCACCCCCCAACCAATACTACCACCAATGCAACCACCACTACCACCACCAATAGCAATACCACCACCACCATCACCTCCACCAACAGTACCAATGCCACCACCACCAATGTCACCAATGACATCACCAATACCGCCAATACCACCACCAATACCACCACCACTGATACCACCAACAATACCACCACCACCACCAATATAACCACCACTCATACCACCACCACCAATACCACCACCACTAATACCACCACCAATACCACCATCAGCACCAATACCACCATCACCAATACCACCACCCCAACCAATACTACCGCCAATGCAACCACCACCACCACTACCACCACCAAGAATACCAATACCAATACAACCATCACCACCAATACCACCACCAATACCACCACCAAAAATACCACCAGCTCCAACACCACCACCGCCAATACTACCACCACCAATACCACCACCCCCAATACCACCACCCCGCCAATACCACCACAGCCAATGCCACCACCACCATTACCTCCACCAACAATACCAATACCAATACCCCCACCACCACCAATACTACCACCACCAATACCACCACCTCCGTCAATACCACCACAGCCAATGCCACCACCACCAATACCACCCCCCCAATATCACCACCAATACCATCATCAATACCACCACCACCAATATCACCACCAATACACCACCACCAATACCACCAAAATACCACCACCACCAATGCCACCACCAGTACCACCACCACCACCAATACCACCAACAATACCACCACCAATACCATCAATACCACCACCACCAATATGACAACCACCACTCATGCCACCACCACCAATACCACCACCAATACCACCATCAGCACTAATACCACCACCACCAATACCATCACCACCACCAATACCAACACCAATATCACCACTAACACCAATACCACCATCACCAACACTACCACCAATACCCCCACCACCAATATCACCAATGCCACCACCACCAATACCACCACCACCCATATCACCACCAATACCAATATCACCACCACCAATACCACCACCACCAATACCACACCACCAATACCACCACCACCAATATCACCACCAACACCACCAATATCACCACTACCACCAATACCACCACCAACAATACCACCACCACCATTGCCACCAATACCCTCACCAATACCACCAATACCACCACCACCAATACCACCAACACCAATACCAGCAACAATACCACCAATACCAACACCACCACCAACAATACCAATACCACCAACAATACCAATACCACCACCAATACCAATGCCACCACCACCAATACCACCACCAATAACAAAACAATACCACCACCAACACTACCAACATTACCCCACCACCAAAACCCCAACCACCAATATCACCAATATCACCACCAAATACAACCACCACCAAGACCACCACCACCAATACCAACAATACCACCACCACCAATACCATCACCTATTCCACTACCACCACCAATAACACCACCACCAATGCCACCACCACCACCACCATTACCACCACCACCAATACCACAACCATTACCACCACCGCCGCCAACACCAAAACCATCACTGCCAATAAAATATATCACCACTACCACCACCACCAATACCACCATCAATACCACCATCAATACCACCAATACCAACACCACCACCACCAATAACAGTACCACCACCACCAATACCACCATTTCAAAATACTGCCCCCGATACCACCACCACCAATGCCACCACCACTAATACCACCACCAGCACTACCACCAATACCAGCACCGCCACTACCACCAATACCTGCACCGCAACTACCACAATACCATCACCATCAATACCAAAACCACCACCACCAATACCACCAATAAAAAAAACAATACCACCACCATCAATACCACCACCACCACCACCAATACCACCACCAATACAACCACAACCAATAGCAATACCACCACCACCAATACCAACACCAACAACACCAACACCACCACCAACACCAATGCCACCACCACCAATACCAATACCACCGCCATCAACATTATTACCAATACACCCAATACCAATACCCCAACCATCAATATCGTCAGTACCACCACCACCACCACAAATACCATCACCACCAATACCACCAATACCTCCATCACCAGTACCACCACCACCATCACCAATACCAATACCACCACCACCAATACCACCACCAACAATAATGCAAATACCAATACCAATACTACCACTGCCAATACCAATATCACCGCCACCAATACAAATACCACCACCACCAATACCACCACCACTACCAATACCAATACCACCACCAATACCACCACCATCACCAAAACCACCAATACCACCACAAATACCAACACCACCAATATCAGTACCACCACCACAAATACCAATACCACCACCAATACCAATGCCACCACTACCAATACAAATACCGCCACCGGTACCACCACCACCCATACCACCACCACCAAAGCCACAACCACCAATACCACCACCAGCCCTACCACCAATACCAGCACCACCACTACCACCACCAATACCAAAGCCAATACCACCACCGATACCACCACCACCAATACCACCAATACCAATACCACCACCACCACCACGAATACCAATACCACCACCTCAGCGCCTCTCACTCTCTAGCAATAGCAGGGCACTGTACAAGGCCGAAGCAGCAGCCAAGACCATCCCTCCCTCCCTACATGCCTTCCATAAAGCACAGCATGCCCTGTACCAGGAGATGAAGCCAGGGCCCTGCTACAGCCCATGATAGCAATGACGTTGCGCAATGCCACACTTCACACTCAGTCTAATCACAGAGCTGAAGGTGTTGGAGCACTTTTAGTGTTAATAGCTTGGATCATATGCAACTCTCGCTTCACACTTTGTATCTGTGTAATTTACAACACTTACATATCTTCTTCACTGCACCATTTATCCCTACTTTAAAGACTTCGCAGGCTGGTCTCTTCCTCCGATATTTACAATCTAACAAGTGGTCGAGAAGGCCCTTTATTGCAATGTGTGAGAAAGTACCTGAGCGGAGCGGGGTTCCATCTCGTTATACGAGACCACAAGATCCAGATTCCTCTCTTCTATCTTCACAGGAACGCGATAGAAACAACCCAAAAGTTCCGCCTTCGCGATCCGGAAGTGGAACCGCGGGACCAATAAGGCAAGAGTGGAACAACCGTGACATTGAGGAAGAAGGTGGAAGAGAGACAACGAGGGAGTACGAAGACGCGGGACCCGGTTGGCAGAAAGAAGACGCGGGACCCGACCTGAGGAAAGGAGAAGACGCGGGACCCGACTGGAAGAGAGAAGACGGGGGACCCGGTTGGAAGAGAGAAGATGCGGGACCCGACCTGAGGAAAGGAGAAGATGCGGGACTCGGCTGGCAGAGAGAAGACGCGGGACCCGGTACCAAGAAAAGCTGGACATCGGACAACATTGAGGAAGAAGACAAAGCCTGGTCCGAAGACTGGTGGTGTCCGGAGGTGGCTGGGGAGCGGCCGTGACTCAGGAGAGTTACGGCGGAGCCAGGTTAGTGTCAGGGTCTTGGGTGCAGTTGGAAGAGGGTGGGAAAGAGTGGGAAGTCGAGGCAGTTGCGTGTAACAGAGGGTTGTGAAGGATAACTCTTTTGTGACTACAAATGCTTACTGTCGGATTGACTGTATGTGGGCACCGTTTCTTTCTCTCAGCTGAGCACAGACGTTATCGTTAAAAAGGAGCTACACAAGGCGATTAAATACACCTATATTTCCTTCTTCATATCTTTTCTGATCCTTGGCTTACCATAACCTGGGCTATTGGAACTCTTGTTGTGACACTTTAAAAATCCAAGTGCACCAAGGTGAGGTGATGGTAGTTACAACCGTAAAATAGTGCCAAACTATTCTGACGGCTCCTTTGTCATTTCTTTATCCCCCTATGAGCCTCCGGGGTGAACATCACAGTCAAGAACAACCAGAAGGAAGGAGAACTCCCCTATCCTCGGACCATTCCAGTTCAGGGGATACCTCGGATGAAGAAGAAAAACATCCAATAACCATAACTCAACAACCTACATCTACTACTTTTGTTAATAAACCATCTTTTCAACCTATACTTAAGCCTCCGCGTCTGTTTATCAAGCCTGCCCTCCCACAAGTGGTGTCAGAAGTGGGATCCAAAGGCGAAATGGAGGCTGCCCTAGCAAAGATGGCTGAAAATCAAGAACATCTGGGAAAAGTTATGGAACGCTTCTTGACTGTTGTTGAGGAAGATCGAGGAAAATTACACCAAGTACTCGCTGGACAAGAACAAACACAAGGGGCTGTTATGGACAAACTCACCACGGCCCTTGGCCAACAAAGAGGTCCTACCACCTTGCCCTCTGTAGTGTTACAATGATACGTAGCCGGAGAAGATCCGGATTTCTTCTTCAGTAACTTTGAAAGCATGGCAAGTGCAGCCTCGTGGCCCACGGATAAATGGGGTCAGTATTTGGGGCCACTGTTATCAGAAGACCTGCAGGCCGCTTACCAAGCTGCCACCCTACAGGGAACAGTTCCCTATGCTGAGATAAAAAAATGTATTTTGGAGAGACTGGGCATTGATGATGAAACCTACAGGCTTGAGCTAAGACAGATAAAAGAAGGCCCCCAAGAGACACCTCGTGCTCTGTACTTTAGGGTAAAGGACATGGCGGATCGTTGGCTAAAGCCTGCCACTACAGACAAGGAAGGAATTATGGCAAAGATTTATCTGGAACAATACCTAACCTCCTTACATCCCCCCATTCAACGTTGGGTTCGACAACAGGCAAACCTCACTCTGGAAACGGCAGTGGAAATAGCTAGTGCTTATAGTAGTGCCCAGGATATTTAAAAGGATAAAGAAGAAAATGTAGGGAAATCCGGGGGCCATCCAGTACATAGGCCGACCAGACCTCCTATTGGCAAGAAACCTGAACCACTTACTTTCATTCCAAGCCCGCCTATGACCTCTATCCCGTCCAACAGACCCCCTGTAACTGGACCCCAGTGTTTCCAATGTGGGGGAATGGGACATATAGCACGATTTTGTCCGCAACGAGAGGAGCCTATGGAAATAGGAATGGCTCGTAATTACTATTGCTCTCCCCCCAACAGGAAACTTCCTCCTTACAAATGCCCTGTCTCTGTGAATGGACAAATAGTCACAGCCTTAGCTGACACAGGATGTCTTCATAGTGTAGTTCGGCCTCAAGACTTAGGTAACAATATAGGACCCATTGACGGTATGGTAGCCATTAAATGTGTATATGGAGACACCAAACCATATCCTACCGCCAAGGTCTTAATTCAACATCCTCAGGATCAGGGCACATCCTTAACTGTAGGCTTAATACCTCAACTACCAGAACAAGCTATTCTTGGTAATGATTATGCCAAACTGGCAGTTGTTACAGGAATCCGGATCAGAGGAAATGAGGGAATGGCTAGCTACAGCACCTTTTTCTAAATACACAGAAAAAGAATGGCCACCTTCCAAACGTCGGAAAAGCCGAAATCAGAGAAGGGCTGAAAAAGGAATAAAACCCTTGGTAATGCCGGTCATTCCGATAGAAAACCCTTGGGAAACAGACCGCAATTTTCATGCCGCTCAGCAAGAAGACCCTGTACTACAAGAGGCATGGAAAAATGCACTTGAAGAAGAGGACCCACAACATGTAGGTCCATATTTTTTTTACTAAGAATGGATTATTGTATAGGAAAGGAGATCGCGACCAAAAAGCTCAGTTGTTAGTACCAGAACCCTTTAGAGAAAAAGCATTGTATCTTGCAAATAGTCACCTTTTAGGGGGTCACTTTGGGGCTGATAAAACTGAAAAAACCATTGTAGAAAATTTCTACTGGCCAGGGATATACCAACAAGTAAATAAATACTGTAGAGAATGTCCTATTTGTCAGCGACACAGTCGGTATCATCCCCCCGAGCCCCGCTGTTACCTCTTCCCATCATCAATGATCCTTTTAGTCGAGTAGGTATGGATATAATTGGTCCCCTGTTACCTTCTCGAAGCGGTTATAGATATGTACTGGTTATGGTTGATTACGCCACCAGATTCCCTGAGGCTATACCACTCCGTCGTCCTGACACTACTAATATAGCCAAAGCTATGATTGGAGTCTTTTCTAGGGTAGGGTTTCCCAAAGAGATCCTAACTGATCAGGAACTCCTTTTGTCTACTACTAATATAGCCAAAGCTATGATTGGAGTCTTTTCTAGGGTAGGGTTTCCCAAAGAGATCCTAACTGATCAGGAACTCCTTTTGTCTCCAAACTGATGCAAAATATATGTAAACAACTAGGGATAAAACAAATCAGAACAGCTGCCTACCATCCACAAACGGATGGATTAGTGGAAAGATATAATGCTACTATCAAAGTAAGCATGGGCGAATTTTGCGAATCTCGCGTTCGCGAATTTTGTGGATTTGCGAACTCGCAATCCGCAAAATCCACGAATTCTCGCGAATTTTCTTTTTTTTGTGTTCGCACGGGTTTCTGCCAGTTCGCGAGGGTTTTGTACAATTTCGCAAACGCGAACTTACCTGTCGGGTCGCAAGTTTTGCGAACTTGTTGTTTCTACGTGTCCAGCCTGTTTGGGACACTCTTCTTCATCACTGCCACTCTCTGTCACCACTGAAACTCTCTGACTACTCATGCCACCCTCTGGCCCACCCATGCCACCCTCTGTTTCATCACAGCACCCTCTGGTTGTCCAGTCAGTGTACATTATTGTGGCAAAGCAAAGCACACCTTCCCTGCCTCAAGTGACCTGAATTAATTTGGGTCTGATTAATGTGTCACAGAATATTTTTTTAGCTGGCACCTGCTTCCTTAGTGCTTCCTGATTAGTGATCTTTTGCACTTGCTAAGTGCTTTCATTGTTGCAAAATTAGTTACAACACCTGCCCTGCCCCAACTGACAATAATGAATTAGGGGCTGATTAATGGATTTGAACTTCCAGCCTGGCTCCTGTTTGTCTCCCTTAGCTGTAATTCAGGACCTTTGTGGCATATGTGTAACTATTCTGAGGTTCAGAGCAGGGTCACATAATAGTTGCAACTGGCAACTGAACTCTGGAGGGGCCCCTCAGGAAGCACTACAGGAAATGGCTACTAATGATGAGCCTGAACTTTTGAACCTGGTAAGTAGTTTCAGTTTTGCTAAGATGGTATTTCTGCAATTTAGCGCTTATTCGCGGGGCGCGAAGTTGTACTGGGAAGCCGCGAACTCACGCGAACAGTGCGAGCAAGCCATAAAATCCGCTGCTTGCGGTCCGTCAACATTGGCAGGGCTAATTTGAGTTCCCAAAGGACCAATGCACAATTAGAGCAGTAAGAGTGTTGATGATCCCCTAATGGACTTTCCTTCTTTTACTCGTCTGCCCTAGAACTAATGATCGAAACAATGCTGTCCTAAAATTGGGGGTGCTCATGAAATTAGCAGACTTGGAGGCAGAGGGGACATCACACCAACGGATGTCGGGGGTTTCATTTCTTGGCCAAGGGCAGGAGCCTGTGCAAGGGACTTTCTGCTGGAAGGCGGGGGTTGTGTGGGAGGTGGTTAGGGTTGTGTGGGAGGTGAGAGGCAGAGGATCTGTGGAAGTCCTCAATGGGTTTTTAAGGGTTGAGCAGAGTCCAGCTGGTCAATGTGCTCCCGGATTCCACAGCTCCTTCTTGCTCTCCCGCAACATGGATTTTCCTTGAAGGCTTCAGCTCATGGTTTGGCCCCTTCTACCCTGCTGCTCGCTAGTCCTGGGCACCACTGCTGGACCCTTCCCCAACGGGTCAAGAGAAGATATCCTTCCATTTCCTTCTTGAGCCTGATGTGCAGGGCTCTGGGAATGTCGGGGACAAAGGCCACTTTTGTGCCTTCATTAATGGTCGGTGGCACTTGTTGTGGCGCACATGTTTCGGGTGAAGTGGTGGGATCCTGTGCTACAACAGTAGGCTGGCAGGAAGAACAATACCAGGAAATATTTTTATTTAAGATATTTATTATCAGAATTTAGCTATGGCGGGTGGGCAGGTGCCAGTGTCAGATATCACCTGCTTTAACTCAAACGCCCTCTGCGTACTGACAATAATATTTAAAGGGGATTTTTTTTTCAGGCTCTGGGTTTTAACTGTAACTCCCTACACGGTTCCAGTCCATGTTTTCATCATATTTCTTGCCTCCCAATTTTACTGTGTTTGCGTAAACTTTTAATTTCACTGTTTTATTGTTCATTGCTGGGGATCACTTTGTGGGATCTTGCTTCCAATTGGAGTTCTCTGTGTTGGATTAGCTGCATCATTATTTAGTTTACTCTGATGGATAAGGCATGCTCATAATACTCCCAGCATGCACAGTTTGTCCATTAGAGCATTTTGTTGGGTACCATTGCCCAAACCAAGTGAAAAAGAAGTCTATTCAAACAGGGAGGGGAATGGACATCACCCAAGTAATCAGAAGGCTGGACTCCATAGAAGAGCTATTGCAGTTGCTTTGGTCCTTGCTGAGTGCTAAAACGTCTAACAAAATAGCCACTGGTAGCTATAGCGATGAGAGTATTGGTTGTGGGGCAAGAGAGAGGCCCTTGCTGGTCAGGTTCGCCTCCTAGGTTGTCTTTTCCACTCATTCCCAAGAGGCTCCGGAAACCCCTCCTTCAAAAGAGGTACTAGGCAGAGTATGTAAGAGTAACTGATACTCTAGTAATGGCTGCAGTCCCTCAGATACCTGCAATTGTTGGTGAGGCTATGTCCTCAATGTCTCCTCTGGTGGCTACCAAGGCAATATGTAAATGTGAAATTCTGAAACTGTTGTAAATAAATACATGGATGGGAACATTTACAAAGTTGTCACACAACGGAGCACAGCAACCAACGTTTCTGCACTGCATTATGCACTGCATTATGTAAGAGAAAGAGCAGGACTGCAGCAGAGGAATGGACTATCGCTGGCACACAATCAGGCTGCCTAGTGCCATGCACATTCCTTTACAAAATAGTGAAATGGTATCTGTGATGTCTAGAATACGTTTGGTACTGGAAGGGTATAAACCCATTTAGTACAAAATACTAAGCTTAGAAAAACGTTAACAATTCTCCACTTTAGAAATGTGTTGTAAAGTGCAGCATACATGAAAAGTGAGAAAAGCTTAAATAAATTAAAAATGCCTCCTTTTTAGTGCCAGCTTGATAGAGGTCTAATTTTTAGGTGTAAAGCCCTGTCTACAAATGTTAGTAGATAGGGTTTTGCATTAAAAGGGATTTGTATGGGAACACCCATGTACCACCCATAGTACAACCCCTTAATGCAAAGCATTGCCAGCATTACTTTGTGTTACTTTAAGGATAATTTAAAGTGCAAATTAAGATTTACTCTGGAAAATAAAATCCAAATAAACATTTTGCGCTGGTTTGTTTGACTTCTCTGACACTAACTCCATGCACAATGTTAGTGAGTCTGCCTTGGGAGTTTTTTACTCAAAACACAAACAATGGTCTCTGGTCATAGTACTGTTTGGTTCATGTGTGAAGCTTCGGCTGCTTGCCTTCCTATAAGAGTAGGTAAAGGAACCCAGCGTGAGCATGGTTAAGAAGTGGCTAGCATTGCAGTCGTATCACTGCCTGCTAAACACAGCCCAGAAAAAACACTGACCTAACAACATTGATCAATTATTTTTCTGTAAGAAGTTCAGCAGGGCTAATTGCAATAGAACGTGCAGAAGAAATGTAAAACAAGCTTTGGGAAATGCAATAGTACTTTGGAACCTATTGGCTTTTCCAGTGGTTTTAGCCATGTAGCAAAGCAGCTCTGATGGTTTGGCGTATGGTTAGCGAATTAAAAAAAAGCTTTTGATGAAACCCACCGCCTATAAAATGATGCAGTTGTTTTTTTTCCTCTTTTTAGTTATTGACCCAAGTTGGATTTTTTAAGTAGTAAGTACCTTAAGTAGTTCGGTTTCACATTGTTGGTCCTGCTGACTGCGTTAAGATTCTTTTCATTCAATGTAGCAAAGTGTTTCCCTGGAATGGTCCGAACAAACAGCCCTGGTTCAATTCAGAGCTGAGACTCCTTAAACAGGAGTGTAAACGAGAAGAAAGACAATGGCGAAAACTTTTTGATGAGGAGAAAAAAATGTAATACAAACTCACAATCAAGAAATACAAGATGGCACTCAACGCAGCCAAATCCACCTTCTATGCCGAAAAAGTTGAGAACTCTACCAATGCTCCGAGAGAAATGTTTCGAATAGTGAAAACGCTGATTAAGGCCCCTGACCCCCCTACATCCGAACTTTCCCCGGAAGAATCTGGTGCTCGTTGCAACGAACTAGCAAACTTCTTTGCCACGAAAATTGAAAAAATCCTACTTTCCCTTCCCCCACCCCCAGTAGTAGAGCTCAATCCTCTATCGAGGGACGATATCAATTCCACCTCACCTCATTTAGCATTTTTTCACCCCCTCAGTGATGAACTTTTCCCCTCCCTTTTCAACTCCATAAAGAGTGGTTACCCTCTTGACCCCGCCCCTATGTCCATCTTGAAATTGGTCCTCCCCCATGTTAGTAGAAACATCATTGATCTTGTTAACACCTCCTTGGACTCCGGGATAGTACCCCAAGATTGGAAACTAGCCATGGTAAAGGCCTTGTTAAAAAAACCAAATCTTAACCCTGATGACTTCTCTAATTACCGCCCCATTTCCCTCCTCCCCGGTATCAGCAAGCTTGCTGAAAAGTGGGTCAACAAACAACTGGCATCCTATTTGGAGTCTCAAAACCTGCTTCATCCCACACAAACAGGCTTCCGAAAAGGACAGGGAACTGAAACAGCTTTGTTGAGGGTGGTTGAGGTATCCAGGAGGATTCTGGACGCAGGTGGCAGCGCGGCCATTATCCTCCTGGACCTCAGCGCCGCCTTTGACACGGTTAATCACCGTGTCCTACTTGCCCGCCTAGAAAGAATTGGAGTCACAGGCAAAGCTCTTGAATGGCTTGAATCTTTTCTTAGTAATAGATTCTTCAAGGTCTTCTCAGATACCAACTGCTCCCTCCCAATACCATTACAGTGTGGGGTGCCACAGGGCTCTTCCCTTAGCCCCACACTGTTTAATGTGTATATGGCCCCCTTGGCAGAGGTAGTAGCCCCCTTCGGAATCCAATTGGTGAGCTACGCTGATGACACCCAGCTAGTAGTCTCCCTCACCCAGACAGACTCCCCTCAGAACAATCTTTGTAGCTGCCTGGGTGAAGTCGCAGGATGGATGGATGCCTCCCATCTAAAACTGAATGGAGGAAAAACCGAGCTGATGTTGCTCGGAAGAAAGGCCTCCTTTAACACCCCCTCTATGTGGCCTTCCTGCATGGGACCCGGACCCACCCCCAAGACGGAGATAAAGAGCCTAGGGTTTTGGCTCGACACGGAGCTCTCCTTTAAAACCCAGGCAAAAAAGACAGTGGCTACGTGCTTCGGTCTAATAAAAACCATCCGGAAAATTCTTCCCCAGCTACCGGAAACTGCGAAGAAAACCATAGTCCAGTCCCTCATTCTATCCAGGCTGGACTATGGAAATGCTCTCTACTTAGGAGCCCCCACCTCAGTCATCCGTCAACTGCAGATAGCTCAAAATTCCGCAGCAAGGCTACTCACCGGAACCAGCCGTCGTACCACCGCAGCCCCTGCATTAAGGGCCTTACATTGGCTCCCAATAAAGGCGCGAATCCATTTTAAGACTCTCTGTCTGGTCCATAAAACTCTCTATGGGAACGGCCCCCCCCTTCTGAAGGATATGATCAGACCATACATTCCATCTAGGCACCTTCGCTCTAACCACCAAAATCTCCTTATAACACCCAGGACCAACAAAGCCCGGTCTGGGGACCGCCTCTTCTCCCGAAATGCAGCAAAACTGTGGAATGCCCTACCGCTATCACTTCGCTTAGAACCCAGCTTGCTGGTGTTCCGAAAACAACTAAAAACAGCATTGTTCCCTAGGCCATAAACCAGTCTTCCCCATCTTTTAATTTCTGCATCACCCTTCTATCTATCATCAAGCGCTGGGATGCTTCCGAGTAGCCATGCGCTATACAAGAGCCTTTCAATTTCAATTTCAATTTCAATTTCAATGCAATTGTATTAAAGCAGCAAAATCTCTTGATTTTGCTCCGAGGAAGTGCCGTTACAATTCAAAACTCACAAAACAAATGTTGGCTTCAGTTCTACAAGTGAATAACCATTAAAAAACGTAACTTATGAATCTCTGTTTTGAGCTCTCTGTGACTGACTTAACCCAAATCACATAATAGCCTCAGATTGAACATGTTATTCTGAAAGGTGCAGTAGATTTCCGCACAATGATGAGTTTATGACATTTTTTATTAAAACAACTGGTATGCGCAGCTCCCTCTTGCACCTCACTTATTTACTGGGGTGTGAACAGGTTTGGCCTCAGGGAAAGGCCTTGGAATAGTTTTACAATAATCTGTTTCCCATAAGGACCTCCCTTCTAGGAACTCTTGCTTAGCACCTAACAGAGCCTAGCACAGATATGAAATGATTTAGAAACAGTCGTGGAACGTGAAGGAGGCTCGGGACATGTGTGAATGTGTCCGTTTTGAATATACCACCCTTTACAGAATATTCCCATCAGATGGGACTGTTTCTGCTGTGCACTGACAGGGGCAGAATGATACACCTCTTTTTTTTATTTAAGCAGCCATAGGATAATACATACAGATGTTCACTCATTAGCAGACACTTAGGTTAGGTTAGGTCACACCCTACTTTGGGAGCAACACTCAAAGTCAGGAAAAAGCAGAGAAGCACACTGCATCACAACAGGCAGGAAACCTTGCTGGGGTGGGGATGTGCAGGCGGTGGTTGTGGTTGTTTTCCCCAGCCAGTGCTTCGAAGGACAGCGCACCACGGTGCAAACTGAATTTCAAGCCAACACACTGAATCAGGCCCTTAAGGCTGCAACATCCAACACAGTCCAGCCGATGTGTCGTTTTTTTAGCCACACATTCCCACTCTGTTTAAATGTGTGTCCCCGCTCTACCTGCAAGTGGGGGAGCACAAGAGAAAGCAAGGAAAGCCAGAGTGGGGCTCTTCCAGACCCTGCGGCCCGGCGCCTATAAATGAGTGGTAGAAGTATGACACACCACTCCAGACTTTTCGGGCCTCTAGTTCACAGGGCCCTGCCTTCCCTGCATTACAGAATGGGTCTCTTGTCCCACCCCACCCACTTCCATGAATGGAGCCACCACAGGCTTGCTCTATTGTGTGGAATAGAAGTGTGCACTGACTTATATCTGTGGTTAGGGTCTGCTTCATCTCTGTAACGAAAGAGCCTTCTTACACCCTGTCCATCAGCCACATGTTGTGGCACCAACTGGACCTATACTTTAGGCACATCACCTTTGTGGACGCGAGTGGGAACCTCAGAAAGGAGTTAATTTAGTAGAAAGGAGGCAATGCGAAGTGGAGAGGATGAGAATTAATGGAAGATCCTCTTTTGTGCAGTCTATGAGACCTGTCGTCTTATTTAACCATGTAAAAAGCCTCAAGAATTAGAGAATGGAAGAAGATGGAGCAACCCGAAACCAACTCATAAATCCCTTGTGAATAGACATACATATATACTTTAGGAAAAGAATATTGGGGCATATTACCAAGCAATAGCGATAATTATCGCTATTGCTTGGTTAGAGACAAAAATTTACCGCTGAGCTGCGGCGAGTTTTACCGCAAATAAACCTTGGTATTACCAAGGTTTAACGCAAATGCGATAAAAATCGCCGCAAAGCATGAATATCGCTGAAAAGTCAGCGATATTCATGCATTACCGAGCTAATGCTCTTAGCCATGTTATCCACCTCCCATTGGATAACATGGCTAAGAACTGCTCAGGGCAGGTGTTAGCTTTTGGAGATATTTGCGCTTAGCGCGAATATCTCCAAAAGTTGGTAATAGGAGATAGCGATGTTAGCGACTGTTTTCAGTCGCTAACATCTTGGCACGCCCACTTTGCATGTCATTAGTGATAACTATCACTGACATGCAAAGTGGGGCCCAAGATGGTCGCTATCTCCTACTAGCTGTCACTAACTGGTGTTAGCGACAGCTAGGTAATAGGGAGATAATTTTATCTCCGCTTTCTTGGCTTTTAAAGGCAAAAAAGCGGAGATAAACCCCCTTGATAATATGCCCCATTGAGAGACCCAAACTCAACCTATGTGAAACCATTATGAATGAATGACATGTAAACATTGACATTAGAAGAAATATACACGGCGATCCAAGCTGAACAACTATTCACCCCTTACAGTTGGAACATTAAGGCATACTTATCACTCCACATTGTGGAAAAAGAGTCAATAACACATTTTCTTAGCATCCTCGGTTGTGAGCTTTCTTTTGTCTTTGCAGGTCAGCACAGGATTCATGCCATCACATTTTTCAACGTTTCAAAATCTTCCTTCTTTTGTTTTCTTATCCAGAGCAATGAGTTCCAGAAGTAGATGCAAAGCAAAATCGAAGTCAGCAGAGGAGGTGGGCCCAGATGGTGTTGCTGGCAGAACTGGTGATAGGAAGCAAGTGAGGCATACATTTTGTTCTTCACGTTCTGAGTGGGAGCCCGAGTCAGCCGAAAGTCAGCAACATGACAAAAATGGCACTGCTGAGTTGGAATGTGAAAAACATTTCTTCTGAAAATGATGATGCCCAAGATATCAGCATTAGAATTGCTAAATTGCAACTCAAGTTAGCACCCTCTGTCCCATTTCTCAGAAAACTGTACATTGCTTATGTCAATTGTGGATGTAGTTGGCCTGAAGGTCAGCAACATACCACCTCTAACCCATGGCTGCGCACTGCAGCCCTCTTTTCTAGCAAATCCCTGGTCTAGAACTAACTTACCATTGTCAAAAGCAAAACCTTTATTAGAATTTGCTCCTTTTGTTTTAAGACAGTCAGCTTGGGTGTGTTAGGTGGACATTTAAGCATATCACCACAAATTGACCACCCGCAAAATTCACCATATCTGTTTGAGATTTAGCTAATATAAGCAATTTAACAGGAGCAATGGGCACAATATTGGCTGTGGGATGTGAGAATGCACTACTCTGAATACTGGACCCAAAGGGAGCATTGTACTTTTCCACACTTCTCCAGATCTACAGCCAAACATACACATAAATGATATGTTGGTTCGCAGTAGTTGTGGGGACAGGGGAATGGAATGAGAGAAAGAAATACTAGATATTGCCACTCTGAGCTGAGCACCGGCATCCATTATGTTGATGCTGAGGTCTACAGGTTCACAGTGATATCTAAATGAAAATTGATTTGTTTAAGACATATCCTTGCATAGAGTCCTTTTCTCAAGAAATAGCAAATGTTGTGCTCCCAGGTTCTGGCAAAAACATACTGGCTGCTGCAGTAAATATATGTATATTTTAAAAAATATATTTTTATTTGCATTTTCAACCAATACAAAAACAACAAGCATCTCACAAGTAGTCATCCTCATGCCCGAATACCCCCGCCACCCCACCCACAACCCACATTATCATCTCCTTGCCAAGCACACAAACAGTGAGTCCTCCCGTCCCTGTACCGCCATAAGCCAATTGTGGGTCCGCGGTAGGTTCAGTCTGGTCACCCGGTCTGGTAAGACGCCCGTATGATCTCGGTGCACCAGGCCTGAGATTACTTGGCGGAGGGCCAGTATCGTCGCCAGTAGCTTAACCTCTACATTGAAGAGGGAGATCCTCTGGGGTCTTTCCCGGTTTATGGATGGGGATGAACGTGGCCAGCCTGAGATCTAGCGGGAGGTTACCTTCTTGGGCGGCGTCCTTAAACAGTGCTAACAAGTGCACCGCTAGGAGGTCTGACCATTTAAAAAAGAAATTTGTCTGGGAGTCCATTTGGGCCAGGGGACTTCCCAGGGCATAGTCTAGTTATTGCCTCTTTAATTTTGGTCACCAATATGTCTGTTTCAAGGTTCTCCCTATCCTCATCCACTAAGCTCGGGGTTTGAATAGTGGCCAGACATGCTAGAATCTCCTCTAGGTCACCCAGGTCCCTGGCTTCATAGAAATCCTTAAAATAGGAGGCAAATGTCTGTACTATTTATGAATCTCCCTTTTGCTGTCTGCCCCTGTTGGTCACCTATGCTTTCTATCCATAGGGGGTCCATTTCCTTACGGCTGAGCCAGGCTAGGATCTTACCAGATTTATCCCCAACATTATATAACATATGTAGGGTCACCTGCACCTGCGTTTTAGCCTCTTCCGTTACTAGGGCTCTATAACGCTGTTGTGTGCCAGTCAGTAGCCGGATGACCTATGAGTCATGCCCCACAAGATAGCATTGTTCTAGCTCCAAAATTTGGGTTTCCAAAGTAGTGAGCTCTTCTTCTACTTTCCTAACCAAAAGAGGGGAGTCATCAGAGATCCCTCGCGCCAGGTACTCCGCCTCACAGTCAGTCCCCGTGGCCCGCCGTGGGAGAAAGACATAATCCAGTCAAGAGTGCACCTTATGTGCGTCAGAATAGTAGGAATAACTTCTGGTGTCCGGGTGGAGGTGCCGCCACAGGTCCATCAGACCCAATGTGTCCATCACCCTGGCCAGTTGCGTAGTCGGGGGTGGTCGATACGGTTCCCTGAGCGGTCAATAGGGATGGACATGATGTTGTTGAAGTCACCTCCTATAATGTGTAGTGTATCCAGCAGGATATCAGTCAGTCCATGTAGAGTCCTGGCCTCTAACTTCGACCCTATTGTGACCCTCCGTCTACCCCACATTCCCGTCACTTCGATGAACATACACTGGGGGTCGGTCCATGTCCGAGTTATTTGGAAAGGGGGGGATTTTCTAAGCAGGAGAGCAAACCCCCGAGATCCCGCTGTGTAGCCTGTGTGTGCTAATACTGAGTATGCTCCCCTCACCAGAAACCCACACTTTGTACCCTTGAGGTGAGTCTCCTGCAATAGGATGACATTTGGGTGTACCCGTTTTATGTATTCGGACACCAGCCCTCTCTTAATTTTATCCCCTAGGCCATTCACATTCTATGTAAGTATCTTTTAGGGGTCTGTCTCCATCCCGTCTGCGGGGATTCTACGTTCACTCAATGGGGCCATAGGCTTGCGTGGTCAAAGTATATCCCGGGTGGGGGCAGCAGGTGAGTGCGCCTACCTGTGTGACCGCTATGCCAACCAAACTTAAAAAGCTATTGCAACCCCCAACCCCCCACCCCACCTACCCCTCCCCATGTCTCATCCCCCGCCAGTCGCTGGGGGGTGAACCCAAGGTGGTGGAGGTCTATCGCCCTCCCCGTCCCAACTCACTCCACAAGTTCCAACTCTCGCAACAGTCCCAAAATCTTTTAGAAAGAACTAGGAAGAGAAGAAGAAACAGAAGGAAGGACAGAGCGAAGAAAAAGCGCATCTGCCAAAGCGGAGAACTGCCAAGAGTCCAAGTCTGAAGCCACTCCAGGGCTATCACCTACGACTCTGCAGGTGTCTTCTAGTTCTCCATGGGTTTCGGCAGATGGAGCAAAGAAAGGAAGGAAAAAGAATAGAAAGAAAAGGGGTGCGTATCCAGCTTGCATGCTCCGGAATGTCAATCCAGTCCACGGCCAACCTCGCAGGCCCTTGTTTGCGAGTGAGAATCCAGCGGCTCTCCTTGGGTGGCTGCAGCATCCGCTGATGCGTCCTGTTCCATCACCACTATTTCAGCTGCCAAAGGGTGCTTAGAGGGGCCCTCAGCCTCCTCTTTTCCTCAGGAAGAGTCTCTGGTTTCATTTTCTGTGTCTGGCTGAGGATGACCGTGGAGGGGGAGTGAGCGTGAGCCCGCCGAGAGTCCAAGGAACATCCTCTGCGCCTTCTGAATCTGCCAGTGTCCTTTGGGGCATATGGTGTTGCCTCCAGAAGGCGACCCCTGCGGGCCTGTCGGGGTCTTAGTGATCTTTGTGGGCCCGGGGACCCTCTGACGTCCCCCCCGGAGGACACATCACTGCGCGCCAGTGCCTTCGGTCTTCCCAGTGTGGGTCATTCCTCCAACCAGTGCCAAGCCTCCTCTGGCATCTGGAAGAAGTGGGATTTGCCCATGAATAGCATTTTCAGTTTTGCGGGGAAGAGTAACATACATTGAAATTTATGTTCTCGCAATTTGGCTTTTATGGAGTCGAATGTACGTCTCTGCTTCTGCACCTCCCTACTGTAGTCTGGGAAAATCATTATGCCTGTGTTCTAATGCCCGATCTCCCCAAGTTTTCCTGGCTTCCCTGAGGAACATATCTCTGTCCAGAAACTTCATCAAATGTGTCATCATGGGCCGTGGCTGCGCGCCTGCAGGAGGTCGGGCCATCAACACCCTGTGGGCCCTATCTATGACAAAACAGGTAGAGAATTTGTCTTTCGGGAAGGTGCGTAGGAGCCATGAATGCAGGAACTCAGGCATGTTTTTCCCCTCAATTCCCTCTCTAAAGCCCACCAAGCGGAGGTTGTTGCGGCGTGCTCTATTTTATGCATCGTGCACCTGCCATAGTAGGTCCTTGTGGGAGGATGGTAGTTCCGTCATTCCTTTACACAGGCTTTGCAGTGAATCTTCTGCTTCACCCAGCCGAGTCTCCGTCTCCGTGACCCTATCCACTAAATTCCTGAGGTCCTGGTGTAGGAAACACACCTCTGTGCCCACTGCACCGATCTTCCCCTCCAGCGCCGCCCTGGATGCGTGAATCGCCTGAAGGAGGGTGTCCGTGTCCGAGCGAGGGGGGGTCGAGCGTTCCTCAGGAGGGGGCAATGACCCTCGTGTACTGGTCCATCTTGCCCTGCCATGGCGGCTTCGGTTCTCTATCTCTGCCCACATTGGACAATCCTGGGCCAGGGTATGCAGGGGGTCTCTAGCTCTGAATGATATTGTCCCAAAAAAGTGTGCAGCTTGATCCGGTATTCTCACCTTATGGCGATTACCCCGCTCCTATCGGCGAGCACTCCCAACTCCATGCGAAGCACCCCCTCCCCCCCAGGTGCCCCTCAGTGCAGGCCTGCATACATGCAGTCAATGCCCCCAAAGCATTGTGTGGCAAGCGATGCCCTGTGTGGGTCTCCCAAGTCACATCTCTTGGCGGGGTCCTCTCAAGCCCTGTTTACCTCCAGGAGGGCTCATGCATCACCTGAAGGCAAATTGCGGCCTCCCCCGTCTCCCAACACAGACAGGAATTGCCTGCTCCTCTGGGGGCTCTCACTGCCGAGCCACCCGATTAAACAGGCTGGGGGCCGCTGGTCTTTACCGGCAGTCTCGTTTTGCTGCTTCCAACCAAGGGGGTGAATGACAGTAGGCGGGGAGCGCTGGGGGGCAAGACCCGCCACTCCGGCGTACCTCCGGGCCTCAACACCACGCCCCAGTCACCCGCTCACCGGCCACCGCTCCTGACCGGTAGTTGCTGCTTGAAGTTCCTCGAGGATCAGCACTCCCTCGAAGATCGCTCCCCCATCCAGCCCCACACCCCCAGCTCTTCACCACAATCGCCCAGTGCGGCCGCCCCAATCTGCCAAATTGGGCACCTCTGCTTTCAGGCAGTCCCTTCCGGAGTCACACCGGACGCCAGCTCTGCAGGACGCCAGCTCTGCGGGACTACAGCGGTCCTGGCCGTCCGTCTCCTCCTGGGGTCTCAGCCACAGGGTGCCGCCTCCCACCCAAGCCCCGACACACTCCTGGAGGGGGAGGGGAGCCCGCTCATGCGTGGTACCCCGTGACCGCAGGGACAGCCCTCGGGACCTCACACCGCTCAGAATGACCCAGGTGGGGATGGGAGGGCAGCTCCTTTCACCAGCTCCTGTCCCTTGTAGCCTCCACTGCATATTCCCGGTCCCTCGGGTCGACTCTATGCCTACTCAGTTTCTCCACGGCGCCATCTTGAGTCTCGTCTCTCGACGGCGGGTCGGGCCAAAGTTTAGCTAGTGCAGCTCATCTTGGGGATTCAGCTCCACGGCCACCAACTCCGGCGGTCATCCAGGTCTCTAAAGGTGTAGTACCAGTGTTCTCCGGGTCTGCAGGTCAGCGGAATCAATGGCGGATCAGGCTTTCAGCCGGAGCTCGGCGAAAGCACGACTTACTCGGCCATGCTGCTGGCCACACCCCTTACAATAAATATTTTGACGACTAGCAGAGATGCTCTGAACCATGAGGAAACACTCTATATTTTCAAAATAACCACCCCAATTTCCAAACCTCGTAAGGGTACAGCTGACTCATGAGGAGTGTAGTTTGCCTTTGCACATCCATGATCACATAGCGGTCAAGAGCAGGAAAATGGTCAAGGCAACAGGTCCTGATGGGGAAGGGGATGTTAGACAGTGCAACTTTATACAAAGTGTTAACATGCCGGACATATTATTTAAAATGCATCCTTTGGTGTGTCATCTTAATTTTCCTGCTGAAAGGATGTTGGCTTAAGGCCTATTGCCATTTTTCACTGTGGAGGTCAGAAGATTCTGACTGCTCATTAATGTCTTGGCCCTGTGATGAGAGATACCAAGTCATCACTATTTCTCCAGCATGGTAGTTCCATAAATGTATGAACTGGTGGTGAAGGAACCACGTTGTACAAGGAGCAACATGTTCATGGAGATGGACAATATGGGCAAACTACAAAACACAGCATATAAAGCATGGACAACATGACACTCACAGCACACTCAGTAATAGTGCACCCTCATCCCAATTGCAACAGCCTGTGTACATACACAAGGTTTCATATGTGAGGTTAAAGCTGTATCGAGTGATCAGCGAATGGCTGCAGTTGCTTTCAATGGAGGTTGGTTTGCGACAGCAGAAGAATGCAGCAATTTCAGAAATGTTGATCTATGCTTGTCATACTTTAGCAAAGCATACACAGCGTACAATGGCCTCCAAACAATGAATGACTTATTTCACCACCATAGGAAACTCGAAGTACCCACCTGCGAAAATCTCTGTTGTACATGGTAGAGCAGCCCATTGGGTAACAACTTGCCATTATCGAGTATTTAAACACAGCAGGGCATTCTCAGGGTTTGGATAGCACAGCCTTCAATGTAATCCATTGGTAAATAATTTCCCTAGTGTGTGATGAGGTACAGTATTTTAAGGAGACTCCTGTAAGTGTAAAGAAGCTCGACATTGGTCTAAGCAAGTTTCTGCCATTGTTCTCCATGCTGGAAATAACCCTATTATATTTGCATCTTGATGGCTGAAGACATACAACTTACTAACCTTCCACCTTGTCACAGAAAATGCTTGTTGGCTTGCAAGCCAAATCAAATATTTGCCAAATGACAACTAATCGCTGGCCATATTTTTGGACCTACATTTCAGACACTGTATCTTTGCCATATTTACTACTGAGAAACATGCTTCCTAGACTCTAGAACATTGTAAATTGAGTCTAAGTGCATACTGCATAGAAAGCTGGAATTAAGGTCAGATGCATGGGCAGTGGGAAAGAAACAGTCAGCGCTGGGAGAGGGAGGGTGGTAGGGAGGGAAAGGGAGAGGGAGAAGGAGAAGGAGAAGGAGAGAGAGAGTATATATATATATGCCCAGTCACATGATGAGAACTTTAAAAGCACGCTTGGAAACACTTTTTTTTTTTTTTTTTTTTTAATCCTCATCTGCCCGACACACGTCCCTTAGATGCAGAGAAGACAACCCGACCAGCTCACTGCCATTGGGAGCAATGCCCTGGAAATTGAGCCGCTACACACCTAGGCAGAAATTTTTATGAGTTGGTGGGAAAAACCATGCATCTTATTAACGATCTCTCAAGGCAACTTCGTGCCAGTAAAGCCAGTATGTAAGTGTCGAAATCT
Source organism: Lissotriton vulgaris (assembly GCF_964263255.1). Classification (NCBI taxonomy): domain Eukaryota; kingdom Metazoa; phylum Chordata; class Amphibia; order Caudata; family Salamandridae; genus Lissotriton; species Lissotriton vulgaris. The sequence continues at coordinate 1,530,974,599 of NC_141689.1, read as the reverse complement.
GGGCAGACCACAATACTGAACCATTGAGTAGGTGGGCTTAATCATCGGATCTTTGGGGAAAAAAAAACACCCAAGAAGGCAAAAAATGCTTCATTTCCACTCTGTCAAAAATTTCCAAAATGTGAGGTTCTGGACTCTACATGATCTTTTCAAGTCTACCTTGGAGGCTTCATAAAGTGAGGTTAGCCATGCGGAGTGAGTGGGGGGGGGGGGGGGGTGTCCACCCAGTGCATGCATATCTGCCGTCTTGCCAACAGGATGGCATAGAATATAAAGGACCGCGCTGCCCCAGTGATGTTCTGGTCAAAACCAAAAATGACAAGTGGTAAAGTTAAGGAAATGTTGGTCTTAATAATTGAATCCAAAGTTACTTTGATCTCCATCCAATAAGTAGATATGTGGGGGCAGTCCCAAAACATATGTATATCGGAGGCTGCTAACAATTGGCATTTATTACAGCATTTCCCCTCTTGAAATTTGGATAAACGTAAAGGGGAGAGATATGCCCGGTGTAAAGTAAACAGGTGGTTTCGTCTAAGCCAAACGGGTTTAACCAATTTATACAAAAGGGAAAAGGATTCTGTCCACCAGTCCTCATCTAATGCCACAATTTCTCTACCCCATAGCTCTGTTGGGAGATTAAAGTCCCCATCTGTCTCTTCCAGTATGGACCAATACCAAAGAGCCACCTCCTTACCTCCTATCTTTTTTTCGACTAGCTGTTGTTCTAGAGGACTAATTCTCCCGGTATTATGGTCTTTCCTGATTAATTCTCTGGCCCAGCTACTAATTTGTGTGTATTTAAATCTTGACAGTGTCGGCCCTACTTTCTCCCTGAGGACTTCCCACCGTATTAAGATGCCTCCATATAACAATTCACCCCGTCTAGAAAGCCCAGCTGTAATTAGGGGGGTTGCCAGAGAATCTTGCAGGCACAATGGAAGCCCAGGAGAGTCCCAAATCTGAGCGTGATTAGAGTAGTACGCCAACCCCACTCTACGTTTGATTTGTACCCATGACTTCAGTTGTGTTAGTAGAGTCTTCAGCCTCACCTTCTTGAAAAACTTTCGATCACCAAACTTGAATAAAAACCCATCTAATGGGAGGTTTGCCCCTACCAGCATTGCTTTAAATAGATTCCCATTTGAAGTGAGATCTGGTGACTTCAAGAGCATTCTTGCGTGGGAAAGCTGGAATGCCCAAGAGTAGTACTGCAAGTCTGGGAGGGCCAATCCACCTTTTTCCCTCCTCCTCCTCAGTTTTGATTTGATTTGTGAGGCCGCCCTGTAGTGTCAGGGGCCCCAGAACTGGAGAAATGTTTGTGAACTTTTAAGGAGGGGCATGACCCACTCACACGTTCAGCTTACTAAGGAATGCCGCTAGTGCAAAAATGTCGCGTCTTGAACTGATATATATATATAAACACATCTGCCAGCGTTTCAAGGACCGTTATTATCGAGCGCTTCAACATCCAAACAAAGCCTCTTCTTAAAATCACCCCGGAGCTGTTTCGTATTCTTTCTTACTTGGGATAATAATTGGTTCATATATATATTCACTGAAAAAACCATAGGTTTCACACCGGTTATAGTTAGGAATTAGCATTTAAAAAACCTATTAAATTCACTGAAAAAACCATAGGTTTCACACCAGTTATAGTTAGCTGGAAATTTTACTGATATAAAACCATTGAAATTCCCACGTTATAGTTAGTCGGACTCACTATAACTTGCGCGTGCAATGCACTGCTGATGACATCACATATTACATCACTCATGACATGGTCAGTGACATCACTCATGACATCACTGATGACACCATCCTTGTGACACAGTGACAGACCTCCTCTCAGTGTAAAGTAACCCTTGAGACACATATTCAAAAATAGAAACTGAAATTTTTAAAAAATGGACATACCTATATCAGTTACAACAAGCAATTCTGTACTTCCACTATCTATATACACATCCACTCATTCACCAACAGTTCTATATAGTCACTCATACATATACTCACTCATCATATGAAGAGATACACCTATACATCCTGTTACACACGGACATTCATCCAAAAGTTACTCACACACATATTCACACGTGCAAATAAACTATTGAACAACCATTTATTTGAATATAGAGTTATACACACACTTCCACCTTACTTCTATTGAAAATTACACATATTTATTCTCTTAAACAATCACTTATACAAACACATACTTATTTAAACAGGAAATCTTACAATCTCTTACTCTCACATATACTCACTTATATACATCAATATTCATATATACTAGATTAAAACATATGTAGTTACTGATAAAGACACTAGTGAGACAGTCATTCACTCACTAACAAACACATATAGACACTCATCCACCCATACAGTCCTGTACATATGCTGTCTTCAAAACACATACAAACAAAGAGTCAGTCACTCATGCATCTATGTGCTAAGTAATACCCCCACCAAACCATATAGACACTCATACTGATACTAATAAAAATATCAAATAACCCATATACATACGCATGTAGCTACTTATCAACACATGTAGCCACTTATACACAAAGTGAAACACTAATATATGTATTTAAATATTTAAACATAACTCACTAATATTTATTTTTCAGAAAGACACATATTCACTTCCTAACTATAACCGGTGTGAAACCTATGGTTTTTTCAGTGAATTTCATAGGTTTTTTAAATGCTAATTCCTAACTATAACTGGTGTGAAACCTATGGTTTTTTCAGTGAATTTCATAGGTTTTGTTAATGCTAATTCCTAACTATAAGTTTCACTTTATAAATAAGACTGTTAGCACTCTAGTTGTTCTTTTTAACACTCTGGTACATTCTGACATTGGGCTACAGTTGGGCTACATCTAGTTGAAATTTGGGCTACATTTACAATTTTTGGTCTCTGGTGGCCATCTTTGGGCTACATTGGGCTACTTTGGGCTACATTTGGGCTACATTTTGGCTCTAACATATATTAAGCCCAATGTAGCACAATACATATTTTTTACAAACCACTTCAGAATAGGGCTACCTGTCCCTACAATTATCCCATTTTTTTTTTTTTAATTTTTGGGGGGAGCGCCCCGAAAAGCGTATTTCTGAAAAGCGCCCCGGGGCGCGCTCCGGGGAGCGTCCCGTGAGCGCCAATATCGCAAATGAAAACATGATCGTGACGTATCGCGTAGCCGCGACCGCGTGATACGCACGGCGTAAGCGCACCCGGAAGTACTCGAGCGAATACGATCGCACAACGTAAACTTCCGACGCGCTTACGCTGCGCGACCCGGGGCGCGCCCCCGGGCGCGCCCCGGGCGCGTAGCGTAAGCGCGTCAGGTCATGTGAGCAGAAAATAACACTTTTCATTGGTTCATAACAGTTTTAGTTTCATAATGATGAAGCCCCTGGTCTTGTGACCTGAAAATAACACTTCTCATTGGTTCAGGACAGTTTTTTTTTCTAAATGATGAAAGACCCCACCTTTTTTCCTTATTCTGACTTTGTCCTTTGACTGAGGAAGACCTGTTTGTTGCTCTCTCTACTTTTTTGCTCCAAATAATGGCTTCAGTAGTAGCATCAGCTGGTGCATCTGCCCCACCACCACCACCACAACCACCAAGAGGACCAGCTCCAAATTATATTGGTGGTCAAGAACAGGAGGAGGAGGAAGAGGAAGAGGAGGAGGGGAGAAGAAGATGGCTGCCAGAAGAAAATACACCTTACAAACCCAAACCACACATTGTATGGCAGTTTTTTTCAATCCCAGAGGGGAAAAAAAAGGTGAATGCGCCCAAGGTGACTTGCCTCATCTGCAATGATGAACTTTCACGGGGCAACCCAAACAAAAAATATTCTTTTGGTAACTATACCATGATTCGGCACATGACCAGAAAGCACCCAAACAACTACTCTCGTGCAGAGTTCAGGGAACTGGCCAGTAACCTCCCCCAGTCATCAAGGACCCCCTCCCAAAGAAACCAACCCACTTCTTCAGAACCAGAAACATCTGAGGTGATGCCTTGCATTCAGCCGAGATTTGCTGATTTTAAAATCACTTGTTCTGCATGTGGCAAGCTTATCGCCTATGGCGAAAAAAGCGTTAAGCTCATCGTCCTTGCAGGTGATAATCACAAGTGCCCCAAAAAGAAGTAATTTTTTGGGTTTTTTGTTTTTTTGCTCCAGTTGAGCCAGTTTCAATTCCCTTTTTTTGTTTCTCCCCCTAAAAAAATACAAAAAAATTATAAAACTGTTTTGAAAAGCCAAAAAAAGTTCAAAAAGTTCAAAAAACACAAAAAAAATATAAAACAACAAAAAGAAGAAAAAAAAAAGTTCTTTTTAGAACTACCTCCAATTTCTAAATCAAAACTTCATTTTTTAAAAACTCTGTCACCTTTTTTCCTCATAGTACGCTCCCAGGGCCGCTCCCCGGTGCGCGCACCGGGCGCTTCCCCCGCGCAAAACGAAAAAAAAAAAATATTTTAAATGCCCCGCGGGGCCCTTTTACAGCCCCCACATCAAACCTAGGGGGTCAAAGGGGTCTATCCCTGACGCCTTATAGTCATTTCCCCCTTTGTTTTAGCCACCTCTTATGTCTCGATTTTACCGAGACACAAGATGGCGGCCGCTCTGGACTGTTTCGAATGTTTACAGACACCCGAGAGCCAATCAGCTTTCCATGCGCACCTCGCGTCACGCGCCCGGAGCGCTCCCTGGTGCGCGCACCGGTGCGCTGCTATAGATATATATATTTTTTGGAACCTAAATTACTCAAAATCCACTGCAGCACATATCTTGAGACATAGCAAAGGCACATCAGGCTACCAATCCCTACAATTTTGCCAAATTTGGTGGAAATCCATTCAGCCGTTCGGGTTAAAAGTGAAATCGACCGCCCTATGGAAATTAACATGGGGAAAACGCGTTTTGGGACCCCCCTTTTATCTCGGCCCCCGCTTGACGTATCCCCCCCAAACTTTGAAGGAAGGACCGGAGCTCGACGAGGCCATTTTCAGGAAATTTTCAGGCAGATTCATCAACCGGTGCCAAAGTTATTCCAAATAGAATTTTGAGATTTAACATTGAAAAAAATCCTAACTATAACTACCTACTGGTGACCGCCAGTAGGTAATATATATATATATATATATACATATATATATATATATATTCAACACAAATGCCCCAGCTTTCGAGAGGTCACACGCAATGCTCTGCCCTCCGGCAATGTTCAAAGCAGCCCGCTTTCCTGCTCCATATTGTAATTAATTAGCCAACGCGTTTCACGGCACACTCGCCGCTTCTTCCTGGGCTGCGGCGTCAAAGCACATTAACTCACCACTGATTGGTTGAAGCTTTTATTGCATGCTCGCACTAGATTGGCGTTTGGTTAGAGTGTGAAGTGCATGCTGGACCTTAGAGTCCGTTCAGCGATCAGTTCGTGCCTTGTCCTGGTTTCCGCAATGTTTTTAACCTTTGAGTAAGGTAGAAGCTCTCTGGCGGGTTTCGTTGTTGCTAGAGCAAGGTGCTGTTTGTGTTGGAAAAGTTCCTCACAAGTTGCATCTCCCAACAGGCTCTCCATTCGCCACCCGCTGGGGACGGTGCTCCTCTCCGCGGCAGGACGGCCGCGCATAACATTCAACACAAATGCCCCAGCTTTCGAGAGGTCACACGCAATGCTCTGCCCTCCGGCAATGTTCAAAGCAGCCCGCTTTCCTGCTCCATATTGTAATTAATTAGCCAACGCATTTCACGGCACACTCGCCGCTTCTTCATGGGCTGCGGCGTCAAAGCACATTAACTCACCACTGATTGGTTGAAGCTTTTATTGCATGCTCGCACTAGATTGGCGTTTGGTTAGAGTGTGAAGTGCATGCTGGACCTTAGAGTCCGTTCAGCGATCAGTTCGTGCCTTGTCCTGGTTTCCGCAATGTTTTTAACCTTTGAGTAAGGTAGAAGCTCTCTGGCGGGTTTCGTTGTTGCTAGAGCAAGGTGCTGTTTGTGTTGGAAAAGTTCCTCACAAGTTGCATCTCCCAACAGGCTCTCCATTCGCCACCCGCTGGGGACGGTGCTCCTCTCCGCGGCAGGACGGCCGCGCATAACATTCAACACAAACGCCCCAGCTTTCGAGAGGTCACACGCAATGCTCTGCCCTCCGGCAATGTTCAAAGCAGCCCGCTTTCCTGCTCCATATTGTAATTAATTAGCCAACGCGTTTCACGGCACACTCGCCGCTTCTTCATGGGCTGCGGCGTCAAAGCACATTAACTCACCACTGATTGGTTGAAGCTTTTATTGCATGCTCGCACTAGATTGGCGTTTGGTTAGAGTGTGAAGTGCATGCTGGACCTTAGAGTCCGTTCAGCGATCAGTTCGTGCCTTGTCCTGGTTTCCGCAATGTTTTTAACCTTTGAGTAAGGTAGAAGCTCTCTGGCGGGTTTCGTTGTTGCTAGAGCAAGGTGCTGTTTGTGTTGGAAAAGTTCCTCACAAGTTGCATCATTGCGGAAACCAGGACAAGGCACGAACTGATCGCTGAACGGACTCTAAGGTCCAGCATGCACTTCACACTCTAACCAAACGCCAATCTAGTGCGAGCATGCAATAAAAGCTTCAACCAATCAGTGGTGAGTTAATGTGCTTTGACGCCGCAGCCCATGAAGAAGCGGCGAGTGTGCCGTGAAACGCGTTGGCTAATTAATTACAATATGGAGCAGGAAAGCAGCCTGCTTTGAACATTGCCGGAGGGCAGAGCATTGCGTGTGACCTCTCGAAAGCTGGGGCATTTGTGTTGAATGTTATGCGCGGCCGTCCTGCCGCGGAGAGGAGCACCGTCCCCAGCGGGTGGCGAATGGAGAGCCTGTTGGGAGATGCAACTTGTGAGGAACTTTTCCAACACAAACAGCACCTTGCTCTAGCAACAACGAAACCCGCCAGAGAGCTTCTACCTTACTCAAAGGTTAAAAACATTGCGGAAACCAGGACAAGGCACGAACTGATCGCTGAACGGACTCTAAGGTCCAGCATGCACTTCACACTCTAACCAAACGCCAATCTAGTGCGAGCATGCAATAAAAGCTTCAACCAATCAGTGGTGAGTTAATGTGCTTTGACGCCGCAGCCCATGAAGAAGCGGCGAGTGTGCCGTGAAACGCGTTGGCTAATTAATTACAATATGGAGCAGGAAAGCGGGCTGCTTTGAACATTGCCGGAGGGCAGAGCATTGCGTGTGACCTCTCGAAAGCTGGGGCATTTGTGTTGAATGTTATGCGCGGCCGTCCTGCCGCGGAGAGGAGCACCGTCCCCAGCGGGTGGCGAATAGAGAGCCTGTTGGGAGATGCAACCTGTGAGGAACTTTTCCAACACAAACAGCACCTTGCTCTAGCAACAACGAAACCCGCCAGAGAGCTTCTACCTTACTCAAAGGTTAAAAACATTGCGGAAACCAGGACAAGGCACGAACTGATCGCTGAACGGACTCTAAGGTCCAGCATGCACTTCACACTCTAACCAAACGCCAATCTAGTGCGAGCATGCAATAAAAGCTTCAACCAATCAGTGGTGAGTTAATGTGCTTTGACGCCGCAGCCCATGAAGAAGCGGCGAGTGTGCCGTGAAACGCGTTGGCTAATTAATTACAATATGGAGCAGGAAAGCGGGCTGCTTTGAACATTGCCGGAGGGCAGAGCATTGCGTGTGACCTCTCGAAAGCTGGGGCATTTGTGTTGAATGTTATGCGCGGCCGTCCTGCCGCGGAGAGGAGCACCGTCCCCAGCGGGTGGCGAATGGAGAGCCTGTTGGGAGATGCAACTTGTGAGGAACTTTTCCAACACAAACAGCACCTTGCTCTAGCAACAACGAAACCCGCCAGAGAGCTTCTACCTTACTCAAAGGTTAAAAACATTGCGGAAACCAGGACAAGGCACGAACTGATCGCTGAACGGACTCTAAGGTCCAGCATGCACTTCACACTCTAACCAAACGCCAATCTAGTGCGAGCATGCAATAAAAGCTTCAACCAATCAGTGGTGAGTTAATGTGCTTTGACGCTGCAGCCCATGAAGAAGCGGCGAGTGTGCCGTGAAACGCGTTGGCTAATTAATTACAATATGGAGCAGGAAAGCGGGCTGCTTTGAACATTGCCGGAGGGCAGAGCATTGCGTGTGACCTCTCGAAAGCTGGGGCATTTGTGTTGAATGTTATGCGCGGCCGTCCTGCCGCGGAGAGGAGCACCGTCCCCAGCGGGTGGCGAATGGAGAGCCTGTTGGGAGATGCAACTTGTGAGGAACTTTTCCAACACAAACAGCACCTTGCTCTAGCAACAACGAAACCCGCCAGAGAGCTTCTACCTTACTCAAAGGTTAAAAACATTGCGGAAACCAGGACAAGGCACGAACTGATCGCTGAATGGACTCTAAGGTCCAGCATGCACTTCACACTCTAACCAAACGCCAATCTAGTGCGAGCATGCAATAAAAGCTTCAACCAATCAGTGGTGAGTTAATGTGCTTTGACGCCGCAGCCCATGAAGAAGCGGCGAGTGTGCCGTGAAACGCGTTGGCTAATTAATTACAATATGGAGCAGGAAAGCGGGCTGCTTTGAACATTGCCGGAGGGCAGAGCATTGCGTGTGACCTCTCGAAAGCTGGGGCATTTGTGTTGAATGTTATGCGCGGCCGTCCTGCCGCGGAGAGGAGCACCGTCCCCAGCGGGTGGCGAATGGAGAGCCTGTTGGGAGATGCAACTTGTGAGGAACTTTTCCAACACAAACAGCACCTTGCTCTAGCAACAACGAAACCCACCAGAGAGCTTCTACCTTACTCAAAGGTTAAAAACATTGCGGAAACCAGGACAAGGCACGAACTGATCGCTGAACGGACTCTAAGGTCCAGCATGCACTTCACACTCTAACCAAACGCCAATCTAGTGCGAGCATGCAATAAAAGCTTCAACCAATCAGTGGTGAGTTAATGTGCTTTGACGCCGCAGCCCATGAAGAAGCGGCGAGTGTGCCGTGAAACGCGTTGGCTAATTAATTACAATATGGAGCAGGAAAGCGGGCTGCTTTGAACATTGCCGGAGGGCAGAGCATTGCGTGTGACCTCTCGAAAGCTGGGGCATTTGTGTTGAATGTTATGCGCGGCCGTCCTGCCGCGGAGAGGAGCACCGTCCCCAGCGGGTGGCGAATGGAGAGCCTGTTGGGAGATGCAACTTGTGAGGAACTTTTCCAACACAAACAGCACCTTGCTCTAGCAACAACGAAACCCGCCAGAGAGCTTCTACCTTACTCAAAGGTTAAAAACATTGCGGAAACCAGGACAAGGCACGAACTGATCGCTGAACGGACTCTAAGGTCCAGCATGCACTTCACACTCTAACCAAACGCCAATCTAGTGCGAGCATGCAATAAAAGCTTCAACCAATCAGTGGTGAGTTAATGTGCTTTGACGCCGCAGCCCATGAAGAAGCGGCGAGTGTGCCGTGAAACGCGTTGGCTAATTAATTACAATATGGAGCAGGAAAGCGGGCTGCTTTGAACATTGCCGGAGGGCAGAGCATTGCGTGTGACCTCTCGAAAGCTGGGGCATTTGTGTTGAATGTTATGCGCGGCCGTCCTGCCGCGGAGAGGAGCACCGTCCCCAGCGGGTGGCGAATGGAGAGCCTGTTGGGAGATGCAACTTGTGAGGAACTTTTCCAACACAAACAGCACCTTGCTCTAGCAACAACGAAACCCGCCAGAGAGCTTCTACCTTACTCAAAGGTTAAAAACATTGCGGAAACCAGGACAAGGCACGAACTGATCGCTGAACGGACTCTAAGGTCCAGCATGCACTTCACACTCTAACCAAACGCCAATCTAGTGCGAGCATGCAATAAAAGCTTCAACCAATCAGTGGTGAGTTAATGTGCTTTGACGCCGCAGCCCATGAAGAAGCGGCGAGTGTGCCGTGAAACGCGTTGGCTAATTAATTACAATATGGAGCAGGAAAGCGGGCTGCTTTGAACATTGCCGGAGGGCAGAGCATTGCGTGTGACCTCTCGAAAGCTGGGGCATTTGTGTTGAATGTTATGCGCGGCCGTCCTGCCGCGGAGAGGAGCACCGTCCCCAGCGGGTGGCGAATGGAGAGCCTGTTGGGAGATGCAACTTGTGAGGAACTTTTCCAACACAAACAGCACCTTGCTCTAGCAACAACGAAACCCGCCAGAGAGCTTCTACCTTACTCAAAGGTTAAAAACATTGCGGAAACCAGGACAAGGCACAAACTGATCGCTGAACGGACTCTAAGGTCCAGCATGCACTTCACACTCTAACCAAACGCCAATCTAGTGCGAGCATGCAATAAAAGCTTCAACCAATCAGTGGTGAGTTAATGTGCTTTGACGCCGCAGCCCATGAAGAAGCGGCGAGTGTGCCGTGAAACGCGTTGGCTAATTAATTACAATATGGAGCAGGAAAGCGGGCTGCTTTGAACATTGCCGGAGGGCAGAGCATTGCGTGTGACCTCTCGAAAGCTGGGGCATTTGTGTTGAATGTTATGCGCGGCCGTCCTGCCGCGGAGAGGAGCACCGTCCCCAGCGGGTGGCGAATGGAGAGCCTGTTGGGAGATGCAACTTGTGAGGAACTTTTCCAACACAAACAGCACCTTGCTCTAGCAACAACGAAACCCGCCAGAGAGCTTCTACCTTACTCAAAGGTTAAAAACATTGCGGAAACCAGGACAAGGCACGAACTGATCGCTGAACGGACTCTAAGGTCCAGCATGCACTTCACACTCTAACCAAACGCCAATCTAGTGCGAGCATGCAATAAAAGCTTCAACCAATCAGTGGTGAGTTAATGTGCTTTGACGCCGCAGCCCATGAAGAAGCGGCGAGTGTGCCGTGAAACGCGTTGGCTAATTAATTACAATATGGAGCAGGAAAGCGGGCTGCTTTGAACATTGCCGGAGGGCAGAGCATTGCGTGTGACCTCTCGAAAGCTGGGGCATTTGTGTTGAATATATATATATATATAGATATATATATGAACCAATTATTATCCCAAGTAAGGAAGAATACGACACAGCTCGGGGGTGATTTTAAGAAGAGGCTTTATTTGGATGTTGAAGCGCTCGATAATAACGGTCCTTGAAACGCTGGCAGACGTGTTTCAGCCTCCAATACGGCTTTCCTCAGTGCCCTGTTTCAAGTAGCTTCTCTTCTCCCTGGAGGTCAGCTATTACTGTGATATAGCTGAAACCACGCCCAGTAAGATGGTCACTTGCCCCTCCTCCGCTTCCCCGATACGAAGCACCTCGCGATTGCACCTTCAGACCTGCTGCATGTATATATATATATATATATATATATATATATATATATAGCCTAGGTAGTTATAGTTAGGACCTAGTTTCCATCGGAAAAGCATTTTTTGACTTGCCTATAACTTTGGCGCCGTTTGACAAGTCTTCCATTGGACCTGTCACCACGACTACAGCCTGAACTACTGGGCGGAATTGCACCAAATTTGGCAGGAAGCTAGACTTTGTTCTGCAGATTGTGCTTAGTGATATATGACTACTTCGCAAATAAAGAGGAGCTCGTGCAGAGATATGCAGAGCTCTGTCTGGCTGCCAACACTTCAACCAGAAAGTGTTGCTAGCCATCTTGGGACTTGGCTTTAACCAGTCCTCAAAAAATACATTTTAAAAAGAAACCCATAGAGTCAATCAGGACAAAAGTTCCTTTTTTAAAAAAAAAATTGCTACAAAATCACGATATGGGGGCGGGGGGGGGAGCGCTAGGTGGCGCACAACCAAGTTGGCCGCACACCTGTGAGGCTCTGGACGCTTGGTAGCAGAATTTGTCTTTTATCCTCCTTAATTCATGCGACATCCCTACGGAAAGTGCCTTCCGTGATTCCTGACGCCTGCAGCTACACTCTGGAATCAACACAAACGACCTGGGCTGGACACTGCAGGGCGGCGCGGTGCTCCACGCTCGGAATGCAGGCGGCGTCTGACGGAGCCCATTTGGTGGCTGGAGCAGGTAGGCAGGGGCCTGGGACTCCACGTGGTAGCTAGACGCCAGCCGCTCCATGCTACAGCACGCCCGACTCACCAGCAGCACCTTCATTGTACCGTACCACCGCACCTTCTCCTTCTCTGCTCTCCTCCCAGTGAGATATACACGACCTCCCCAGATATCTTGCAAAGGAGGGGACACCGCCGCTCTGCCCATTAGCAACCTGCTGCACGGGCCGGCGAGATTCCACGGCCTGGGACACTCTATAAAATGATAAGGCGCCTGCACGAAATTACCCAGCACTCAGTCACGGATCGGCTCTAACGGCCCATCACCTGCCAGTGCCCTACCTCCTTTCGTACCTGTGTGGAACCCTCCGACACGTAAGCTTTGCATCTTTGGCTGTCCATCCACCACCCCATCCACCGATCCCGCCAACTTGCAGAGCCTGATCTTCAGTGTGTCGCTGCGTCACCTATAATCCTGCTTAGTTGCGCTGGTAACCATCACTGCACTATGCCTGGTTAACGCTCACTAGACTGCGGCAGGTAGGCACGGAGGTCACCTCCCTCTCATCAGAGACTGTGTCAGCGCCAGATCACGAGGCTTCCCCCGCTTCATGCCTGCAGTGTGGACCGGAAACCTTGTGTGGCCCTGCAGTTTGATCTCTGAGCACACACCGTTATTCATAGTGGCGAAACTCCCTGGGCACCCTACATGCAGCTTCATCTGTGTCGCATCACTTTGCAGACTCTCTATGCGCCAACCTGCTTCTGGGACTCCCGTCCTCCACGTTATTGATGTGCTAGACGACAACGCAGCTACATGGCCTCCTCACGCCGTCACTCCTGAACGCTTGGGCCTGAGACCAGTTCTGTGGCACGAGCGCCACGTGCGTTCCGCAGTCTCCATCACAACGTGAGCATAACCCTGGGCGCTCACCTCCCACGCAATTGCTGCACGCGGAGGTTTCTCTGAGTGAGCTCACCTTGGCGGCAACTTCTGCACAGGCATCATTCTCTGCTCCTCACTGACAACTCATCCCTGTCATCTTGCACTTCTGTGGCCATGGGGAAGCTAGATGGTTGCAAATCCAAGCTTCCATTCGACACAAAAAAGGTTGCCACACGATCCAGGTCCGAGGAATCAGAGACGTCCATGGAAGCACAAACGCCACATTCTCCGCCAATTCCAGTTGATGAAGTTAAAAGTCTCCTCTTGGCCACACAGGACAGCCTTATGGATCTTTCAAGTAAAATGGACTCCATGAGCAAGCACGTGGACTACATAGTGTTAAAGGTGGAGAACCACACTGAACTACTCAAGGAAGCGGAGAAACGAATCTCTGACAATGAAGATACCACAACAAATAATTTGGAGGCGCGCAGTCAGCGCAATAACATTCGCGTCACCGGGATCCCTGAGAGCGCCAACACCGGGCGCATGGAGAACTTTGTCGAGCGCCTGTTGCTCACCACCTTTGGCGTAGAGGCGTTCTCCACTCAGCTGATTGTGGAGCATGCACATTACTCCCTTGGCCCTCGACCTTCCCCAGGAGAAAACCCACGCCCAATAGTTGCTTGCCTCCTCAAAAACAGGGATCGCGACGCCGCTCTGACATTGACCAGAGAGAACAGAATCTTCAATTAGAAGGCAACGCGTTCTCCATATATCCAGATTTCACAGTTGCTGTCCAGGAGGCAAGAAGAAAGTTCCTACCTGCTAAGCAGAAACTTCGCAAGATGTAAATCGAATATGCCTTATTATATCCAACCCGGCCTCGAGTCACATATCTCCGCAAGCAACACTTCTTCACCAACGGGCAGCAAGTAGACGATTTCCTTTGTACCGTCAGAAAGAACTTGCCATCCAGAGAATCCCAGGACCGTCTGTCTCGATCCCCCTCGCTAGGCTCTGATTGATAATCAGCATTGCACCTCTCCCAGTTCAACATTCTTGCCTTACTATGTTGCTGACGCCCGCTGTCTTCCTGCCGGTCCAGATGCTCTGCGTCTGGGTGAGATCCGGGTGGCTGACGGAAGCAGGGGTTCCACTCATCGGTGCCCGTTTGGTACCTCATTCTACTGCATCACAGAAGTCTGATTTTTGATGGACTGCAAAGCGTCGACATATAAGTGACATGAACTTATACTCTTTATCTGCTTTTGGTAGCGGACACTTTCTCTTGATGCTCCTTTTAGGTTCACAAACTGAACTATGCCAAGCACCTCCCGACCTTCATCGCACCTCCCCATGTCATCTGGGAATTGGCACTGTACTTATGGGAGAGGGAAGGTTATTGTTGCACACCAGCGTACCCCACATGAATGTTCCTTCAGGTCTCATTGTATGACTTTTTCTTTTCATGTTTTTTGTCTTGTCAGAATTTTGATCGGGTTTGGGTAGGGATAATGATACCGACACATTTGGGGTGCAGTTGTGGGTGGGGGCTCATTTGCAAAGTTGTTTCACTGCATTCTTTTTCCAACAGGTAGACTTAGGATTTATATTCAGAGGCACACTTTGTTCCTCTTTTCACAGAGCATACTGCGGCATTATTATATTAATTCGCTATGTCTTCCCATGCTGAGGCACTACAATTAAATCTCCTCACTTGGAATGTCAGAGGTCTGCGAGATCCCCGGAAATGCAGACAAGTCCTTGCATACCTGGATCGGCACCATATTCACATCGCAATGTTACAGGAGACTCACTTAGATCCAGCTCGCACTCCCACATTTGCCAGCAAATGGGCTGCAGAGTGATTATTCTCCTCGTATTCTACCTACTCCAGAGGTACCATGAAAAAAAAATACTCCTTTCATATTGGGAGGCACACAAGACTTGGGTGGAGCTGTATGATGTGGGATACACTAGGTACTCAATCGGTCACATTGGTGTGCTCTTATGGGCACAAAAATGATGATCCAGGCTTCTACACAGCATTATGGGGGCACATACTTCAAATAGGCTCCAGTCATATTATTTGGGGGGGATATTTTAATACCGCACTCCATCCCGCCTTGGTCAGGTCTAATCCCCTAACCTCGCACTACACTAAGACACAGGAAATGTTAACAGGCACTCCCTGCCCCTCCACATTCGTTGCCTCACCAATTTGTCCGCGTTTCGCAAAGCAGTAAAAACGCACCTCTTCCCTCCTCTGTAGTCTCGTCCCCCCCCCCCCCCCCCTTCCTCAGTTGGTTATGCTTTGGTTCTTAGCGCCGGGACTCCCCGTTGCTGGGGCAGCTGTCGCGCTCAACAAAACTGATAACATAACATAACATAACATATTCTCAGCTCATGAGCTTACAGACAAATGGTGGCATATGCATCCAGATTGTAGGGAAGGCACCCACTACACAGCAGCGCATGCATGCATCCTGGGCTCGCCTGGACTACTGGGTAGTTTCCAGAGGGGCGGTCCCGTGGGTCACTCAGGCATCCCACCTTGCTAGGACTTACTCTGATCATTCCCCAGTGCTCATAGTGGTATCCCTACCCAATTCGGTTTCTTCCCCCAGATTCTGGAGAGTGATGCGGGAAGCCTTACTTGATACTGTTTTCCGAGCTGAGCTCGGTACCGAAACCACTGAATTTTTCCAGAATAACATAGACTCTGTCGCACGGGTGGGTACAGTCTGGGAGGTCTTCAAGCTTACAATCCAGGGTTCCCGCATGGCTAAAAGCTTTCGGGTATTACAAGACCTTAGTCACATCTTACACACACTTGAAAGCGAACTGAAGACACTGGAGAGTGACCCCTGGAGCAATGCCTGTGGGCAGCGCCTGGTAACATTCAGGGAAAAGCTCTCAGACTACAAAGCCCGCTTTAGGGGGAAGTATTACAGAGCGCGCAGGTATGGCGAGGGTGAGCACCCAGGCAGAGCATTAGCACAAGCCATCCGGCTATCCCGGTTCTCCAATTATGTCTTCGAAATTCAGGACCCTGCCGGCATGCTCTACAGAGACAGCCTAGATACTCTGCATACCTTTACTGATTTCTATACTGATTTCTATAGTACCTGTAGGGACAATGCCCCACACTTTACCTCATACCTACAAGATATAACCCTTGGCTGGCTTGGAGACTCGCAGAGAGAGTATCTTGATGCGCCCTTTGAAAAGGATGAGATACGTAAGGCAATTATGCAAATGAAGTCCGGAAAAGCCCCTGGGTCTGATCGCCTACCCATCTACTTTTATAAAGCAAACCAGGATCAATTGCTCGCCATTCTCAAGCAAGTCTTCAGTGAAGCATACGAGCTGGGATATCTCCCTCTGTCCCTGAGGGTAGCCCTGATCTCCACACTCCTAAAGCCCGCAGACTGCTGTGATTCATACTGCCCCCCTCCTCAATCAACACGGATGCAAAAATCCTTGCTAAAATCCTGGCCAATCGTCTCAGCCTACTCATGGAGAAGCTTGTTCTCCCAGACCAAGCTTGATTTATCCCTGGCCGGGCAACATCACACAACCTCTGCACGCTTGTCTCCATTTTACGGTCAGTTGACCTTCAATTGCCTTTAGCAGCAGTCTTTTTTGATGCCATGCAGACATTTGACTCTATTGAGTGGGACTACCTTTTCATAATCCTCCAAAACATGGGCATGCCTAAAGGGTTCCTCTCATGGGTTGGCCTGTTGTATACTAATCCTGAAGCTAGGGTTTTCATCAATGGGCTCTCCTCTCCCTCCTTCCCCATCAACCGGGACACTCGACAAGCCTGCCCGCTCTCTCCCCTTCTATTCGCCCTGGCTGTCGAGCCACTTGCAGCCAAGATACCACAATACCACCATGACAAAGCACTCCGCTGTCTACTCCGGCCTATTCTGATTTCCCTATACGCTGACAAGATCACCCTGTATGTTCGAGAGCCTTATTCCATTACTCCGTGAAATTGTTCATTTTGGAGGGCTCTCCGGCATACATATAAATTGGAAATAGTCCCAAATTGTCCCCATCACCACATCGGTTACGGTGTTTGTGCCCAATTTCCCCTCTGAATGGTTCCCTGATGAAGTGAAGTATCTGGGGGTATATGTTACCGCTGACCGGGACGAGCTGATGCGACTCAATTATGGTCGTACCTTGGAGGGGATCAGGGATAATGTAGCAAGATGGGTTGCCCCACCCCTTTCCTTTGCAGGACGCACTTCCCTCATAAAAATTGTCATCCTTCCTAAACTCCTTTATTTATTCTTCAACATCCCGTATGACCCAGGCAGACACTTCCTAACTGCGTTCCGCTCTGACCTGGGGTGGCAAACAACCTAGAATACAATGGGACACAATTACTAAGCCGGGTTCGATGTACCTAACTTTGAACTCTATTATACTTGCGCACAGGCCCACTATGCTCATTGCTGGTTCCACCCTCCCAAATACATGCCGCAGGTAACTACTGAACACTGGTTACCTGATCCCATACCGATCGAGGGCACCATACTGACTGCCACTGCACCACGTATAGGGGACTCATCACCGATCATTAGAACAATGAAGGTATGGCAAGCCATTATCACGCGATCCTAGGCTCCCATGCTGTACTCGCCATTGCTTCCTCTAGTCTATCACCCGGAAAAGCCTGTTCTCCAGGAGGGTGTTTTCAGAAAAACCCAAGCTAAATACGGGATTACAAGTTGGGGGGATCTGTACCTTAACGGTAAATTTCGCACATCACAGCAACTCTTTTCCAAGCAGCGCCTTTTCCTATGGACATCTTCCTTTATGTCTGTTTGAGACAGGGCTTTAAGGAGCACACATCCACATACCCTCTAGAGGCCCCAGAGGCCACCCCACTGCGCATGATACTGCTTAGCGATGCCGAGTCACATTTAGTCTCCTCGCTCTACCATAGTCTCCACACTGCCCAGGGCCCCATACAAAGCACTGCTCAAGACAAATAGGCCGCCGAATTGAGTCAAGTCATCACAGATGAGCAGTGGACTTACTGCTGCAAACAGAAGGAACAGAGCTCGTCCAATAGCTGTCTCCGCATCCTTCATTACAAGTTCCTATATCGCACACATTATACCCAAGCCACACTCTACCGATATAAACTACGCAAAAGCGACAAATGTGATCATTGTGGTATCACAGGGGCAGATTTTCTGCATCTAGCCTGGGACTGTAGTGTTGTGTAGGAGTACTGGCACCAGGTCCTTACAACTTTATAACAAATGAAATCATTGCAACTCCCGTTTTCTCCCCTACTTGCCTTGCTGGGATACACTGAGAAGTTGGTGGCGACACACCGGAAACTTATCTCCTTCAGTCTCCTCTTTGCTAAACGGTGAATAGCGTACAGGTGGGGGCGGGGCATGGCACCAAAATTCAAGTAATGGATCGGGGATATGGTATTCTGGCAGGAACAGACATATACATTTGCTGAACTACTTCCCCCTACCTCACTTCCCAGCGACAACTGGGGGCCCCTCACGGCATACCTACTTTCTCACCCAATTGATGACGCTGATAATACCCAGAATGTCAATGCTGTCGACACCTGAATTATACTTGCCCATTCATCTTCACTGATTGGCCTTTCTCAGAACTGGTTGCAGTCCATCAGTATTTCCGTAGTAATAGAGACCTCAAGTGAGTGGACTGTATCACAATAGTCATTATACTGCCTATTACTTTACGTACTGCTCAGTAAATCTTTGTTATTCTATTGTCCTTAACATTTACACTTTCATTTCTCCTATTCTGATTATGCCTGTAAATTGTATATCCTATACTGACTCCCTGTATTTTGAAAATTTCAATAAACAAATACATTTAAAAAAAGGAAAAAAAATCACAATATTTGCGAATTCATGGCAAAAAATGAAAAACAAGCTTGCTTTTAAATAACCCCCGGGTGGGCTAGGTCTTGGGGGTATTTTAATAAAAGAGTGGGGCTCATCGCATGGGCCCCCCTCCTGGGGCTTATTGATGCCTTGGGGACCACCACCATCTCCCTGGGGCTTGTTTAGAAAAAAATGCCAGGGAGGGCTGTTTGGGGGGAGGGCTGCGCTTGGACCCCCCAGCCCCGGGGACCACCCCCTTCCCGGGGGCTTTATAGGGCTCTATGTTTAAAGAATGCAGAGGAAGCCCCAGGGGCCACCACATCCCGGGGCTTTAATTTTAATAAATACAGGGGCCACGTGGAACCCCCGCAGCCCTGAAGACCGCCACTTCCCAGGGGCTTTTGCAAAATGGAATTCGGGTGCCATCTTGCAGTCCTGGGGACCTGGAGCCATAGACGGCCCTTGGGACTGCCAGCCCCCAAGGCCAGCTCCTGTTGTGTCCTGTGGTGGTGTCCACCCATGGGACATAACTGTTTGCTATGGTTTGGCGGGACCTTTACCACTCCCGCCAAGCCATGGCAAACTGTGCTTTGCTTCAAGCAATCGAGAGCATAGAAAATGTTCTTGCTTGCTATGAGTGAAGCAAAATAGCTTTTCCACAGAGGGAGTGACTTGTTTAGCTGCTCCCTCTGTGTAAAAGCAATACCAGCTTCCGCAGGTGGCAGGGAGCCGGCAGGGACCGCAGTGGCCTTCAGGATCCCCCGTGGTCCCCATTAGTGGTGATTTGGTGCCATAGGTGGGACCAGGACACCCACTATAGAGGCAGGGTACAGGGGGATTGGGTCCCCAGGGCCAAAATCAGCCCTGGAGGGAGGCTGTGCGCCCCCTTATTTATTTTTTAAATAAATAAATAATAAAAAAGAGGCCAGGGGTTCCTGGGGCCAGAAGCGGCCTGGGAGAGAGGCCACTCTGCCCCTCCCTTTAAGTTTAAAAAAAAGTTTTTTTTTTAAAAGGCAAGGATCCGGGGGTCCGCATGGCTGATATTGGCCAAGAGAGAAGGATCTCATGGCCCCCTCCCAATTTAAGAAAAAGTCCTGGCCCCAGGGGATGGGTCCTTAGGGCCAAAACTGGCCCACAGAAGGGGGCCACATGGCCTCCCTTCCCTGATAAAAAAAAATAATAATTAAAAAAATGACTGTGAAGTTGCCGCAGGCCCTGAACCCTTTCACTACCACTCTGCAAAAGTGCCTCCTTGTGCACTGCTGCTAGTGGGATGAAGTCCCCTTGCCTCTAGAGAATCATTGGTGACCAACAAGCCCTCCTGTTCCTTTCAGTAGGTACCACACAGTGTGATTGCTGAGAGGACTTTTTAGCCATGCTCCCTTTCCCCACCACTCTGAAAACACATCTCCTGGCACACTGCTGGTTGGGGGGTGAAGATCCCTTGGCTCTAAAGTGTCCTTGGGGGCCAACAAGCCCTCCTGTTACCTCCAGTAAGTCCCACACAGCGGTACTGCTGAGAGGTCTTAGGAGCTGTGCCCCCTTTCTCTACCACCCTGTAAACGCACCTCCTGGCACACTTCTGGTTGGGTGATGATGTCCTCTGGGATGCTGAGGGTTCTTGGGGGCCCAGAAGCCCTCCTGTTACCTCCAGTGAGTCTGACACAGCAAGATTCCTGAAAGCCGGTTGGAGGCCCACCCCCTTTCTCCACAACTCTGCAAACGTGACTACTAGTTAATAAAACATCAAAAGTCACTTTAAAAAACCAAAGGTTAATGAGCATTATAGTTAAGAAATAGTTTTTGAAAAACCTTACCAATTCACTTAAAAAAGGTTACAGGGTAGTTATAGTTAGGAAATAGAATTTAAAAAACCTTGGAAATTTACTGAAAAAAACAAAAGTTGCAGGGACGTTATAGTTAGGCTGAGATTTCACTCGAACGAAACCAGTGAAATTCAGCAGTTATAGTTACCTGAGCTCACTATAACGTACATCCCAGCAATGCACTATTTATGACCTCACATATTACATCACTCACAACATGGTCAGTGACATCACTGATGACGTCTCAATTGACATCACTGATGACATCATCCGCAGACTCACTCACACACCTACCCACACCCCTTAATAACCTCTTGTGTGCCCACTAACACCCACACAACCACTCACATACCCAATCACATACCTATACCAGTACCCACCCACTCCCTCCTCCATGGAGACACTGATACACCCACTCACTCAGTCATACAGCCACTCACACAACCATTCACTCACCCAGTCAGCCACTTATACAACCAGCCACTCATCCATACAGCCAGTCACATAACCATACACTCCCCCATACAGCTACTCAAGCACCCATTTATTTACCTACACAGTTACTCAAACACCCACTCACTCACCCAATCACCTTACCAGCACAGCCACTCACTCACTCATACAAGACAAGACCTCACACAAAAGCTTACATACCCATTCACACATCCATACAAGCACTAACACATCTGTGTACTCACCCATACAGCCTTTCACACACCAACTCACTTAACCAAACACCTACTCAAACGGTCACTTATTAAACCATAGAGCCACTTACCTACCCAGTCACTCACTCATACAGTCACCCAGCTACCCTCTCACTCACACATAGTCACTAAACACCCACTTACCCACCCATAGAGCCACTCGCACCTCCGATTGCAGCCACTGACACACCCATTCACTCACCAATATAGCCACTCACACAACAGCTCACTCGCCTACACAGCTAGTCACACACCCGCTTATACACCCATCCGGCCACTCACACACCCATAGGACAAGGATACATACGGTCACACAGCCACTCACATAATGTATATTAGAAGTAGTATCACTAATACGTTGTACATCTTGTGTACTACTTTAACTTTTGTAGTGCCTTAGTATATATTTTTAGCAATCACAACTCTTAGAAAATACAACATGCAGTGTTCTGTGGCTGACATTCCTTTATTAACCAGCCCTTGATACTCTAGAACGTTGCCCCTCCGACCTCTTTCTGAGGAAGAACACCCATGAAAAACATTGTTCGAACTGCACCCTTTATACTTAGAGGCTGGGCATATAAATCCCCAGATGTGTTTAGTCAGAATCAAAGTCCTGATTGAAATTGTGAAGGGAGAATGATCATAATGTATACAGTGACTCAGCATCACTTGTCTCCAGAGTGTCATGTTTTAGAAAGGCTCTCCGACAGGGGTGTTTACATTTAACAGTGAAAAATAGCATTTGCTAAAAAAAAAAAGAAGGCAATGTTCCGGTGGAACTTGAGTACACATAACACCTTACAACTGCAAACACAACTGAACAGTATTTACAGTAATAATACAAAGATTTCATTGGAAAATGTTTACAATGCATAAAAGTCACTGTTAGCAATGGCAAACCTTAGACACACTCTTACAGGTTGCTTCTGTGGGTGGCACAACCAGTGCTGCAAGCCCACCAGCAGCATTTGTTTTACAAGCCCTGGGCCCTCCTGGTGCACAGTACTAGGGTCTGACAGGCAAACCAAACTAGCCAATCATGGAAACACAAATTGATAAATTAATTTATAATAGGGAGAGCATATGCACTTTAGCACTGATCAGCAGTGGTAAAGTGCCCAGAGTCATAAAATAGCCAAGAACAGGTCAAAAAATATAGGAGGAAGGCAAAAAGTTCAGGGATGACCCTGCAAAAAGGGCCAAGTCCAATAGTCAAATGATAGAAAACATCAACGCTATATAAAAATGAAATGACCAATGATGGACTCAGCTTGCAGTCTATGTAAACCTTTCCTATTTTTAAATTTTCCTTCTTTCCTCAACCTCACTCAGACCATGGCATGGGCCTCCCATATTTAAACATTTTTATGCAGTCACTGGCCAAGATGGGACATTAACATCACCTCACTGAAGACTTTACAGTTGTGAAAAAAGAAAGTGCTTCTTAAATGGACACATGTTAATGTATTCAATTCAATTCCCTACTATCAAACCAATCTCAATCAATCAATCAATCAGAAATATTTATTTGGCTGCAGCCAGCCATAAAAGAATGCATCACAAAGAAAATACATCTCTTAATAAAACACAGTAAAAATGAATAAAATACAAATGTCAGATTAGAATTCCATAGATAAAGGAGCATCTACAAGCATAATGCAATGGCGTAATTTTTCAAGTTCAAATTTCATCATTAATCGCTTTGGGAAAAATAAATGCATAAAAAGCAATTTTCCAACAATATTTCGCAGCCAAACTGCGGAAGAAATATATTTATAAACCATTAAGCAAATAAATTCGTCCTTTAAAAGCAGGAGATAATTCAAAGCAGCCAGGCATTTTCTTACATTTAGGAATTTTAAAAGTGGTTTTAAAAAGGCACGTCTTTGTTTGATATAAAGTTTACAAAGGAACATAAAATGCAGCGTGCTCTGTGCAGATTCTGAATCACACGGGCATAAATCCAATTTAGCATCAGAGTATACATTTTGTGGATATGAGTCAAAAAAGTGAGAGATTTCAAACCTGAACCTAATAAGATAGAACAATTTAGCATGACTAAGGTAAAAGGAAAGATAAGGCTCATTACCTGGAGAATAGACTAGAAGTGAGTGGTCAACAACCCTTTTTTTGTCATTTACCGTGTACTTCTCGACGAATAGGAGTAAGCTAAAAATTCTCTTTTCAGCTTTGCCCTTGATATTAAGTATGGGCGAATTTTGCGGATCTGCGGTCCACAAATTCACGTGAAATCGCAAAAAAATCTGCGAATTCGCTGATTTTCCTGCAAAATTGCGGATTTTTTTGCGATTTGCACCATACTTAACTGGAGTACTTTCTACTGGCTAATCAGTAAGTGCTACCTCGTTGGGTAAATGTATAGTGCTTTTCCTACACTGCAGCTGCGTAAAGGGCCAGATGATTTGTCCCCAGTGACCATGTGTGCCTGTAAGTTTGCCACCGTGCCAAAAGGCGCTGAGGTCCCTTGAGTGAGCTGTCCATCATAGTTGGGAAAGGGCGGGAAAACCTTTGATACTGCTAGTGTGTGGAGCGGGGCTTCTATGCTTGTGAACATGCCTCTTGTATGAAGGGTCAGAGAGCGAGCAGG
This sequence comes from Lissotriton vulgaris, assembly GCF_964263255.1. NCBI lineage: Eukaryota > Metazoa > Chordata > Amphibia > Caudata > Salamandridae > Lissotriton > Lissotriton vulgaris. The sequence goes on along the minus strand of NC_141689.1, from coordinate 1,530,950,643 downwards.
GCTGCAGGTGAGGAGAAAGCAGCCTCCTGGCCACAGGAACTACAAGGAGATCGCGCTCGAGAAACTCATGGATGCAAAGACCTCCCTCGAGTATTACAGCTAATGTTTGACGGCAGATATGGGGCAAAAGCGCACGTGCCCAGCCCAGACCGTGCTCACTAATGTTTTGGGCTGATTAAAAACATTACTGAATTTGAACTTCAACTCGGGCACCAGCTATATCTATAAGTGCTTCCTGTTGAGGTTTAATTTTTGTGACAGGAGCCTCGTGCCAGAATGAATCGTGCCCTGCATAGTTATCCACGAAGATGCCACCGTTTTGTGCAATACCTCTACTCAACTGGAGTACTGGCTAATCAGTAAGTGCTACCTCGTTGTGTAAATAAATAGTGCTTTTCCTACACTGCAGCTGCGTAAAGGGCCAGAAGATTTGTCTCCACTGACCATGTGTGTCTGTAACTTTGCCACCGCGCCAAAAAGGCGCCAAGGTCCCTTGAGTGAGCTGTCCATCATAGTTGGGAAAGGGCGGGAAAAATGTTTAATACTGCTAGTGTGTGGTGCGGGGCTTCTATGCGTGTGCACATGCCTCTTGTGTAAAGGGTCAGAGAGCAAGCAGGATGGCAGGTGAGGAGAAAGCAGCCTCCTGGCCACAGGAACTACAAGGGGATCGCGCTCGAGAAACTCATGGATGCAAAGCCCTCCCTCGAGTATTACAGCTAATTTCTGACGGCAGGGATGGGGTTAAAGCACACTTGCCCAGCCTCGACCGTGCTCACTAATGTTTTGGGCTGCTTAAAATGTTACTAAATTTGAGCTTCAACTTGGACACCTGCTTTATTTATCTGTAAGTGCTTCCTGTTGAGGTTTAATTTTTGGGACAGGAGCCTCGTGCCATACTTGTAACTATTCTCTGACCCTGCTTTGAGGGTCAGAGCAGGGTCAGAGAATAGTTGCAAGTAGGAAACGAGGCGCCGCTCAGGAAGCACTTGCAGCTTTACAGCAGCTTCCCAAGTTGAAGTTAATTTCTTTGTAACCATTTTGTAAATAGTTACAAAGAAATTAGCTTCAATTTGGGCACCTGCTGTAACCCTGTAAGTGCTTCCTGGAAAAAATTTGTCCCGCTCGTGGATTTTTCCGCAATTTCATAAGATTTGCGGATCGCGAAATTGCAGAAAATCTGCAAATTCCGCGATCGGAACGAATTTTCGGCCCATAGTTACTTGATATTTTGACAATATTTCCGGGGTTGTCGAAACAATCCAACAGTCCCAAGGTCTTCAATTGGGCTTTAACATAAGAGATCTATGAAATTTTACTCACCCACTCCAATTTTAAACAGTCTGTAGTGACAGCACGATTCAAAGCTGCTTCTTCCTTTACCCAGATATCACGCCACAATAACAAAGGAGCTAAATGTATATAAAAGGACAGGGGAATTACACCGAGTTCGCTGTGACAAATAGTGGCAGCAGTACTTTTTTGGACACTCAGCAGAGGTTTCAACAACTTATTCTCAGCTTTCTGGAGGCATTCAACATTACAAAAGCCCCAGACTCCGGCACCATAAAGGGTGACAGCGCACGTGCGTCATTACCTTAAGGGGTTGAGAGCCTAGCTGTTTTGTAAACCTGAAAATTGCCTCTAGGTTTTGATTTAAACCCCGGGTCCTGCCTCTACTAAATGAGACCAAGTATTTTTTTAATCAAAAAGAATTCCTAAATAAGAAAAGGTGGGCACATGAAGCAATTTCTCTTGTTTATAAAACACGTATTTAAAATTGCGGGGTATTTACCCACCACCATGATATGGTATTTCGTTACATTCATCTTCAGGCCAAGGTCATTCATAAAATTATTAAAACTAGTTAAAAGCCTTTGCAACCCCACCCAAGTTCTGGACATTAAAACACAATCGTCTCCATATAATAACGCCAGTAACAACCTACAGCCACTCTGAGGAACGTCCACATTCCCATTTTAAAGTGGCTCTCTAGGTTGTTATTATGACAGACAAAATAAAAATGGGGCAAGAACACAGCCCTGGAGTACCCTGAGTTTCATTTCAATTGGGGCAGTAAGTTCCCCACCAGCTCCATAATGAACTCTACCCGTGACATCCGATGCATAGCTGCTACAAAAATACACAATGGCAGGTTCAATGACCATTACCAACATCTTATCCTAGAGCCTCCCTCTCTGCACCCAGTAAAAGGCAGATGTCAAGTCCATCAAACCGATCTAAAATGGCCGCCGGATTGCCTGACGCTTGCACGGTGGTCCAAGAAGGAAAATTCACCTAGAAACTGCAGTGGGAGGTGCTGAAACTATCTATGCAGGCGCGAGGTTAGATGCGCAAGGGTAGGTAAGTTCAATTTCTCATATTAAAAACATTTTGGGAGATCGTAGCTCGCTGCGTTATTAATTTAATGTTTCCCTACAGGGAAGGGGTAAAGGAGGGAGCAAGTCTTGCAATTGGTCCGTACGGACTCCCGCTGCTGATACGGCATCAAGAGCCCTCGCGCACACCAAATGTGGTTACTGTCAGCGTGGGCTGCTCAAGCGCAACTGTTTTTTTACTCTGTATGCACAATCTCAAACTTAAATAAAAAGTGAAAAACAATTGAGCCCACGTCCTCGATTAGGCTGTAGAAGCAAGCAGCCTGCACCCATTAAGGAGTCAGAGGACTCTCCCGTGACAGCACGCACTGCACTAAATATGGTTCTCAGCTCCCCTGAAGCTAAATGAATTACGGGGGAAGTGTAATTAATTTGAAAACTATAAGGAGCTTTTCCAAAGGAAATTAACTTACCCTAAGCAAGCCACATAACTCATTCATCATCCTGAGCGCACAAATACAATCACAGCGCCATTCACACATAAGTTGAGCATATGTAAGCTGTGAGCAGCAACAAAGAAGGAAGATGGCTGCCGCCCAAGGGACTAAAAAGACATTAGAATGTTAATAGATTCCTATTATAAGTTCTTTGCCTTGGTTTATAGTTGCTGCTGTGAGTTGCAATTAAAGAGACATGCAAAATATTGGCCTCCGTGCCTTGTCATAAAATCTGTAATATGGGGGCCCCAGGGGGAGCAGAGCGCGAGCGGTCTCCCCCTGGGGTCTTCTCCCAATGGAACAGACCGAGCGCAGGGATAGGGCTGGTAGGTAGGAGGCAGGGGCGCTGGGGCGCGCACTGTGAAACGTCACAGTGCGTGCTGAGGGAGGTCGTGAGTAACCCTGGGCGAAGCACTACGCTACGCTTGCGTAGTTTGCGAAGTTTGCGCAACTTCGCACTACGCGAGCTGCACGTAGCACAGTGCGAACACGCATAGTGCAGGGTAGCCTAGTGCAGCACTCATTTTTTGCTTGTTCGCGGTTCTGAACGTCATGTTCGCGACCTCGAGCACAGCAAAATGACATCCCGGTGAGATTCTCAATGCGGGGAGGTAAGGTAAGCGCATGCTCGCGACCGCTCCCAATGAGAAACTACCAGTTTGCGTTGAGAAAGCTGCCGCTCGAGTAATAATCTACTCGAGCAGCAGAAAACTACAGCTCGCACTGTGCAAGATGCCGTTTTCAATGATTGCACAGTGCCGGATGCTTGTCCGCACTGTGCAATCATTGAAAACGCATCTTGCACAGTGCGAACATGCTACTACGCAGCTCGCGTAGTGCTACGTGAAGTTCGCGTAGTGCGAAGTGCACTTCGCGTAGCTTCGCGTAGCGATACATCGCGAACTACGCCAACCCTTACTCATGAGGTGGCAGCTGGGTGGCGGGAGGTGTTTTGTTTTAGTAAGTCCCACCCTCCCAACCCATTAAAAAAAAATATATATATAAAAAAAAAAAATAATAATTAAAAAAAAAATTTACAAAAATTCTTTGTTATAAATGCACGTCGTTTGCCACTTTTAGATAGGTAGCTCCCAGGCTTAAGAAAAGTTGAAGCACTTGTATTGGGGTGGGTAAGTCTGGAGCGGGCTTGCACACCTTGGATTTTGGGCAAAAGAAAGGTGAAAGGATTAAAGGTAACAAATGAAGAGAAATGAAACACAAGGTTTGGAAGGAATGTAGCAGCAGAAGCAGAAAACTACAGCTCGCACTGTGCAAGATGCCGTTTTCAATGATTGCACAGTGCCGGATGCTTGTCCGCACTGTGCAATCATTGAAAACGCATCTTGCACAGTGCGAACATGCTACTACGCAGCTCGCGTAGTGCTACGTGAAGTTCGCGTAGTGCGAAGTGCACTTCGCGTAGCTTCGCGTAGCGATACAGCGCGAACTACGCCCACCCTTACTCATGAGGTGGCAGCTGGGTGGCGGGAGGTGTTTTGTTTTAGTAAGTCCCACCCTCCCAACCCATTAAAAAAAATATATATATATAAAAAAAAAAATAATAATAATTAAAAAAAAAATTTTCAAAAATTCTTTGTTATAAATGCACGTCGTTTGCCACTTTGAGATAGGTAGCTCCCAGGCTTAAGAAAAGTTGAAGCGCTTGTATTGGGGTGGGTAAGTCTGGAGCGGGCTTGCACACCTTGGATTTTGGGCAAAAGAAAGGTGAAAGGATTAAAGGTAACAAATGAAGAGAAATGAAACACAAGGTTTGGAAGGAATGTGATAACATACTATTGAGGATTTCGGTCTGAAAATGCTAATATTATATACGCAGGAAAATATTAAAGGTTTTTGCACAGTTTACTAAATTGTTGATATTATAAACACAATTGCTTGAATTTTGGAGTTACCTGATCTAAAATAAAGGTGACCTTTTCTGCTATTTGATAAATATGTGTCTGGGTCTGTTTGTTTTGGGCGAAAGCCCACCCTTTAACGTTACGGGCAAGACAGAGGTTGTCCTGCAAGTGAAACACTCGAAGAAGCTTGTGAACAGGTTGCTATGGCAACTAACAGATACTCTACAATGTTGGATGTTAAATATGGAAATAAAACCCAAAAGGAGTAAACTGAAAAACGAGCTCTGAAAGCTTAAGAAAGCAAAACACGACGACTTCTGGGCAAAGCTTATTTATGCCGTTGAGAATAAAGACACAGCAAAAACTTGGGTTTAATGCCTTTCTGATACCACTGTTGCGCCAGGCGGAGATCAAGCAACATTTAATAGCAATGGAACTATCGATGACAGATGTATGTTATGCAGTTTTAAACTTTACCAGGAGGGCGTTGCAATTAAAAAAAACATTATGAGATTGTTACATTTTCATTGTTGCTCCTATTGCTATGTGTAAAAACACGTTTAATATGATAAATTTTGTATTATTATGAAGAACACATTTTTAGAATGTTATTATAAATACGGCCTATTGATGACATAATTTTAACAACCACTTTGCAACAAAGTTTTATAGCTTGTCACTGGATGTTTTATATGCATTTATGGAAAAATCTCCAAAATAAATATGTTTTGACTGACTGACTGACACAGCAAGCTTTTGGCGAATGATGGATAAAAAAGGGGTTATTTTCAGAAGGATAAGGCATTTATCAAAAACAAGGCACTCACCATCCAGGCCACCCTCAAAACCCTGGGAAAGAAATTGTGGGGCCCTAGCATGGATCAAATCCTACAGTAATGCAGGCAAAGGTTTTACTTGTTCTTACTTATGAAAGTGATATTATGCTTGGAAATGACATCAGATTGCTAGATGCTCTGATGATAAAAATGTAAGAGCACACTCTTCACCACCCAAAGTTGGTGTCTCCTACACATGTTTCGTCTAGAGTTTGGCCTCCTTCAGCAGGCCATAGCTAGGCAAAGGTCATTTATGAAACTGTGTCATAGGATTAGATTAGCAGCAAAGGGTATGCTTGACAGTATATTATGGAATTAATTAAGATCTGCCAGTGACAAACTTGCTCGAGCCGGATATATGGATTCATACTTAACTGACTGACACGCCTGAGAGATATGGGAGATGGGGGTAGGCCGAAAAAGTGGTGAACGTAAATGCCAGGGCCCTGAGTAGACAAGCTGACTGAGAAGCTCTATCTCAGAGATCCCACACTTAAACGGTACTATCAACAAATAATACCTTGGGAAAACAAGCTCCCCTTTGGGCAAATTTCAATAGGTACACACAAAATTGATTACTGAAATTTAATTTTGGGGTTTTGCCAACACTGGGTCATCTATCAAAGTGGCAAACCCAACAACTTTAGGAGAAATGCAGGCTTTGCTGCAAGAAACGAGAATCATTTTTACATGTTTTATGTTTGTGTCCCGCATTGTTAAGACTCACAGATGTTTGTCATGCCAACAATTTAACCTCCTGAATGTACTGTAGGAGGCGGCAGGTAGTTATAGCGCCTCTGAAGCTGCTAAACACAGTACTGAATATCAGGCTGGAGAAATTTATGTCAGCATTTTCGCATATGCTAAAACAAGTGGAAATGGCGAATGAAGACAATGCAATTTGTGATTACGACATCATTTAGGAAGACGAGATTTTGTTGTCAAAACGTCCTGTTATTAGCTTTATCTGGTTTTGTGAATTTTAGACTATGCTGATTTCCAGCCCCTGTCTCCCAGACACACCAGTACCTCGGCCTTATTTTAACGTGAAATGATAATGCCTTTTTTAATTTAACGTTTTTATACTCTTTTATATATTAGCACATAGACTCAATACATTCTTATAAAGTGTCTCTTTTATCACTTAAGTCAGACATCACGTTAGTGCTGCTGTGTCTCGATGTACACACGCATTTGTTATAGGTAAAATCAATATAGATTTTTAAAAAAAAAGTCAGACATAAAGTTGTTTGTTTTATGTGTGTTTGCACATATTTTATTAATCATGCAATAAACTCTTTGAACTTTGGTGTATTTGTGAAATATTATTTATAAATTGCAGAAACAACTACTGGAAGGGCAACTTGATTTTTACGGGGGAAGATTGAGGCCTTCGTCAAAATTTAGGGTGGTCTGTATTAAAAAACAAACCTGTGAAAACATGGAGTGTCAACATGAAAGAGCACGGTGCTATTAGCCTTCCCTCTGAGAGCTAACAGGTTAAACTTCCACTTCAAAAATGAAAATGTTCTTTCCCAGCCTCTACCAGTTATTGATTCATATAAGGATGAGTGGTCAGGTTTCAGCTAGATGTCCATGATCGAATATTCAAATGAAGGCACTAATGTTTTTATTTTGTTTGTAACACCAAAGAGTGTGCAGAGCTTATTACACCGTATATGACTGACTTCCTACTTATATCAAGGGTTACAAGATGCATAAACTATCAGCCAGATTCATCAAACCTGAATCGGCTCGCAAAGGGCCAGATTCTGAGAATCTGGCCCTTTGCGAGCGCCTTTTTTCCATTTGGGATGCATCATCCCAAATGCAAAAATCGCAAATCTAGAAATCGCTAAATTGCGATTAATTGCATTTAAGGACGCTCAATTTGAGATTCCTTAAATGCAATTCATAACCCATCTTAAAATTGCAAAATCGCTATCTGGGGCCGCTATTTACTGTGAAGTCTAACTATGTGGTAAATAGCAAAAACTTAGAAAAATGCACTTTAGTGCATTTTTCTAAGTTGTATGTTACACACACACATGTCCTTGGGACATGTGTGTGCGCAACACCAGTGGACATTACCATTTCAGGGGTGCAACAGGGTGTCCTTTGGACACCCTGGCACCCCTGAAATTGCTTCCTTATTTGCGATTTTCTAATTACTAATAGCAAATAAGGAATGACTCCCCATTCATTCCTATGGGCCTTTAGGTCCATAGGAATCAATAGGAAAGCCAATCTTTATTTGCGATTAGCAATTAGCGAATCACAAATAAGGAAGCTGTAGAAATCGCTAAAATTATTGCAATTTCTACATGCATCCCGTTTTGCGAGTCTGTAATAGCGAATCCTTAAAATTCGCTATTAAGGACTCGCAAAACAGGACTTTGATGAATCTGGGGGTAAGTAGTAGAAAAGTAGTTTAATGGGATAACACCACTGCTGTGCAGAACTCACAATAGCTCAAAAGAGGGAAAAGGCAAGTAGATAGGTCAAAGATAATATAAATTAAAATAAACTAAAATAATTTGAAACGTCCAAGATCACAAGACAAGGTCCAAAGAAACACCATGGGGCTCATTTAGGGTACTGGATGTTAAACCTGATAGAAGAGATCATATTTTAGCTGAGCAAAGCATCACCTCTGCATTTAGCATCTGTAGGGTACAAATGTATGATACGCTATAACACTTTTACAAACATTTCCACATTTACCAATAATGGTTATAGGTGTTAATAGCACGGTATTGCCTTGCGGGTTGCATCACATTTGTAGTGAATGTTGGGTTTGCATCTATTAGAACTTTTTTTTTAACTTCTTTTTATTATTTTCAGATACATATACTGCATAACAGCATCTTCGCAGTCGGTGCATCATACAGATTGAGTACATTTACATAGTATTGTATATATCATGAACTCACAAGCAACGTCCGGCGAAGGCACAGCATATCAACGATAAGGAGAGAAGAGTCAGTACAGGCCATCTTGGTAGATCTCATCGCAACAACAGTTATTTCCAAAATCTTCCATCTTTTCCATTTACCCCTCCTATCTAGTTATACATATACATTTTTCCCTGTTTTTCACATATTTGTTTTCAAAGCAAACCGCAGGAGGCAATATTAGGCTTCTACATTATCCTCTCCATCACATCCCACATTCCTCCAGTACACTGTGAACTCTGTCCCCCTCTGTCTGGCACACATTTTGTTTTCATAGCATAATGGCGATTCTCTCGCATGAAAGGATCAAGTAGCATGTCAACGTGGCCCATATATCCCCGGGTCTGGAGGCCAAGGGTACTGGTTCAGCATAGATCACAGAGCGCTCCTGACAAGTTACCAGGTCAGCAATCCAATTCTTAAATGTAGGTGCCCTCCCCCTACCCCACCGGCAGGCCACCCTCCTCTTTGCCATCAGGAGTGCCAATGCAACAAATGTGCGATGCGATGCTCGCAAGTGCTTGACATAACCCAGTAGGGCCATCAGAGGAATAGGTTCTAAGGGTGTGGCGATCATTAGTTGCAAAGCGTGAAAAACGTGTTCCCAGTATGCTTTCACTTCAGGGCAGTCCCATGCCAGGTGTAGAAAGCCGGCACCTTCAGCCCTACACCTATCACACCTGTCAGACTCTCTTATCTTATATTTTTACGTCTTGGTCGGGGTATAATACAGTCTGTGTAGGTATTTATAATGTAATATGCGGAGCCTACTGCTGGACGATACCCGCTCCGTCTGTAGACCGCAAAACTCCCAGTGCTCATCAGTTAAGGCAAACCCAAGTTCCTCATCCCATCTCGTGCGTGATGGTGTGGCTGGCAGCTCCCTCTGTGTGTGTAGCCGTCGCAATCTCTAATATTAGTTGTAATGGAGCCAATGCCAGCGGTTCTGATGGAAAATCAGGAGTGAGTGAGCGGATTCCTTGTCTAATCCTAATATACAAGAATAGATCGAGAGGTGTCGTCTGAGAAAACTGAAACATATGTTCGACAGTGCGGAATTGGCCATTATGATACAGATTCTCCCAGGTTTAAATGTGAGTCCGCTGTTGAAAATTGTGAAATATGGCTTCCTGTAACAATGGCATGTGAAGGTGATAAGTGAGGGGCAGCAATGGTGAGTATAACAGGGGGACATCTAGAATGCGCCCTATGCGCTGCCATGCTGCAACTGTGCACGTGAGGGCGGTGGGTGCTCTATCTCTGTAACTGACCGGCATATATAAGGCCCCATCTAATGGAATGGGGTGTGCGAGCCAGTGCTCCGCTGCCACCTGAGGCATATATCTTGGTTGCTTTACCCAAAACCAAGCTTAATGAGCTAGTGCGCTTGTGAAGTACAGCTCAAAATTTGGTATACCAAATCACCCCTGCGAGTAAAGTCGAGTCATTACATTCCATTGTAATCTAGGTTGCTTGCCTTCCCAAACAAGTTGTATCATCTACGCCTTCAGTGCCATAAAGAAGTGAGCTCCCGGGTAAAATGGGATGTTTAAAAAAAGATACAACATCTGAGGTAGCACCACCATTTGTATCAAGGACGCTCGGCCTGCCATGGAAAGGGGCAGCGCTATCCACCGCGTGACGCAGTCCGCTATCCGCGTTATGGCCGTCCCATAATTCAACCTCACAAGTTCCTCCTTATACCTGGTGATTTGTATTCCCAGGTACCTCAATTCCACCATTTCAGAGGGTAGTCTAGTGGGAAGCGTGCAGTTGCAGCTGTTAGCGGAAAAATGCTCGACTATCTCCAATTAATTTGGATCCCTGAATTTGCCCAAACACTATAAATTCTCTGAGTATCGGATTCATGTTGTGCTGCGGGTCTCGGATGTAGAGGGTAATATCATCTGAGTAGAGGGATATAAGTATTTGGCGCGGGTTGCATCTTAAAACTTTGTCATTGTGGTGTTGGTGCAGTTTCGCTGCCAATGACTCCACTGCAATAGCAAAAAGTAACTGGTCCCCCTTGTAATGCTGAATGACTGCGATGTATGCCCATTCACAAATACCTTGACAACTGGCAAGCAATATAATAGTTTGATCCATGAGAGGAATAGCGGTGGGAAGCCCATGCATAGCAATACACCACTCTATGAAATCGAACGCTTTGGTGGCGTCTAAAACAACCGCAGCTAAAGTAAGGTCTGGCGAAACATTATTCAAAACAGCAAAGAGCATTCTCAAGTTATGGGAGGTGGCCCTCCCGGGCACAAACCCCGATTAGTCTGGGAGAATCAAGTTCTCCATCAGCAAGCTCAGCCAAGTCGCAACCAGCTTGGCCAATATCTTGGCATCACAGTTACAAAGTGATAGCGGTCTATAGGAGTCGCAGAACTCTGGCGATTTCCCCGGCTTCAACAGCGATATAATGAGAGCTTCCCTCATCGTAGCAGGCAGGTGACCAACTTCCAGCATTTTCTCATACACTTCCCTAAGGATAGGGGCCATTAAGTCTATATATATTTTGTAGAATTCAATGGGAATTCCATCTGTACCCGTGGCCTTTCCAGATTGCATGCTTATTATAACCTCCCTCACCTCCGCCAGCTCAAAAGGCGCACATAAAAAGGCCCTCTGTGCATCACTCAGCCAACCCAATACCACGTCACCAAGAAATCCATCTAAATCCAGTTCAGTCAACCCATTTGAAGTATATAGGCTTTTATAATTGCTCAGGAAGGAATTAAGTATGTTGGCTGTGTCTCGGCAAGCCACCCCTTCCAAATCCTCAACTTCCACCACATAATTAGAGCTGCAGGGCCTCTTCATCTTATTCGCCAGTATCTTACCCGGTCTAGCTCCTTCACCATAATTTCTGGCCACCCAGTGTTTCCCCCTGAATCGTGCTTCCCTCTGCACCTCATCCATATCCTCCGTGAGCTTATTTCGAAACTTAGCTTGTATCGAGCCAGAAGGGTTCGGAGCAAGCTCTGCTTCCAGCACTTTAAGTTCCATTTCTAGGTTCCGCAATGTGTTCAGTATATCCTTAAGGACTCCAGCCCCCTTTGATATACAGTATCCACTGACCGTGACTTTAAATGCCTCCCATATAATTTCCACTCTATTAAAGGAGTCGTTATTTCGTGTAAAAAACTCTTGTATCTCCTCACGTAATTCCTCCTGAAATACTGTGTCAAGTAGTATAGGGGCATCTAGTCGCCATTGGCTGCGTAGTGTGTTAAAGTCAGAGGAAGAGAGTGCAAGCAACACGGGGGCGTGGTCCGAGTAGGTCCTAGCTAGATGCTGCAGTCTATCTATCGTGGGGGCCAAACCTCGGGACATCAGATAGTAATCTAACCTTGCTCATGATCTTGCTTGTGCTGTGAAGTGCGTACCCTCTCGCCCAGTCGGGTGAGCATGTCTCCAAGCGTCTATCAACTGATAAGCAGTAATGACGTCTTGTACTACTACTTGCGCCTTGGTGGAGTGGTGTGGTGCGGGATGCGATCTATCCAGTCTGGGATTATAGGTAACATTGAAGTGACCCCCCCAAATTTTATGAGTAGAGTCCACTTCAAATATCTTCGCCCATAATGAGTTAAAATAGCCCAGGTCATCCGTGTTTGGCCCATAGCAGAAGGCCAGTGTAACCGTCACTGAACCTAGCTGTCCCCACGCCAGACAGTACATACCCTGCGAATCACATGTATTTCCCATCAAGTGAAATGGCACCCGTTTTCTTATTAGAATCGCGGTACCCCTTGCATATGTGGAGTAAGAGGAAAAGATTCTATGTTCCGCCCACTTACTGGGGGAGCTATTTGATTTGTGTTGAGCGAAGTGAGTCTCCTGTATCATGGCTATGTGCACATTATGTCTTTCCAGATATGACAATATATGTTGTTTCTTCCTGGGGTCCCCCAGGCTTCTGACATTCCACGTGATGACATTCAGTGCCCCTATATCTACCTTTGCCATGCTCTCCAAGTTCCATCCCTGTCCCGAGCACCACTCGTGCAATGTGCCCCAAATCCGTAAGAACAACATGAACACCTGATGCAGTACTCTTTTGATGCTGTCTAACGCCCTCTCCCGTCATCCACTCACGTCCCTGCAGGTAGATGCTCTGATCTAGGGCTCTTACACAAAAAACATACCAACCCACACCCCTCCCTCCACCCACTGAAGCAACTCAAATTTGCCAGAAATGCACACCCTCCCACCCTCCCCAGACCCCAACTGATAAAATAAAACCTCCTCAGCCAATGCAAGCAGTGTGCTGTGGTCAAACACTGGGCAATACCCATTGAGGGTCATTCTAGATGGCTACACCAACACTCCTCACCCTCCAAGCCCTCTGCTGTTGTGACACCCGGGCTCTAAGGGGGGGGGGGCCTGGAGCGCAGTGATACTAGTTCAAACTGTTCATTATAAAATGTCCCAATCGGTTTCTGCCACGGAGTTCACCAGTACACAGCATTCCATTGGGGGTATATGTGGAGTAGATTAGTGCAGAGGTAACTGTCTAATTGCAAATCGGCTTTAGACTGCTGTGAGTTCCTCATGCCTCCACCGCTGCGGTTCATGCATTTCACATTCTTAAGGAAGTCTTCCACTTGCAGTGGATTGGTAAAAAATTGCTGCTTTCCCTGATGTGTGACCCTCAGGCGTGCCGGGTATAGCAACGCGTAGTCAATCTGTGCCGGTCGTAGTTTCTTCTTGACGTCAATAAACTTACGCCTTTCCTCCTGGACTATAGGTGTAAAATCTGGATAAATTGAGAACGTATTTCCATCGTAGGATAGGGTCTGCTTTTTTCTTGCTGCTCAAAGGGCCTCGTCCTGGTCCCGGTAATTCAGCAATCTCGCGATGATGAGCCGCCTAGGATTGCCTGGTGCTGGACGGGGCCCCAAGGATCTATGGGCCCTTTCCACTATGAACTGCGTGAAAAAAGCTCCTGCGCCAATTGCCACTAGCAGCATCTTTTCAACATACTCTTCCATTTTTCCAGTGTTGGTCGATTCTTGAATGCCAATCACACGGATGTTATTGCACCTACTACGCGCTTCTAACTCCTCGCTCTTATCTGCAATTATTTTCAGTAATTTATCCATACGTGCAAGTTGCGTTGCATGGCTTGTGGTGGTGTCCATGTTGTCAGATATACGTCTTTCAGCTTCCGTAATGCATTCCTCATGGCCATCGAGCTTATGCGCTATGGCATCCATCCGCGACGACATTCTTTCTACCTTGTCCACCACCGTCGTGAAATCTTGTTGTACCTCCTGTAGTATACTCTGCAGCCTGCGTGTTAACACCTTCGTGAAACCCATCTCTACTCTCGGGATCCCGGTCTTCCTGTGTGAGTCTGTTCATTTTCTTCGCTGCCTCAAAATTTAGCTTTGGCTGCCTAGTTTCTGGCTTCCCCATGTCGTCGCTTGCGTGGCGTCTCAAGAATCTGTTTCGCCCCTGTACTGGCACGTCTTCTGTGAAAGTTTCCTGCCAGATGTCAAATGTAGGGGGGATGCAGCATAGAAAATGTCAGGTACAGAGTCTCAATACTCACTGTTCTCTGGTTTCAGGATCACGCTCCCCACTCCCAAAGGTGTACAGTCGTTGTTTCCCGGGCAGAGTTCCCGCTGCCCTGAGGCGTTTCTTACCCTTCGCAGCGCCACAGTTATCTGGCCGCTAATACCTCTGGGCCAGGGGAGGAGGGGTGATCCAGGGCCTCCGCTCGACTTTTGCAATCCTACTAGTCCATATGATCAAAGGGGGCCAGAGCAGCAGTCCCCCCAGGGCAACCACCACAGCTCTCACCGTTGGCACCTTCCGTCCCAACTTCCCAAAAATGGTGGCCGGTTCGATCAATATTACAATAATGAATTCTCGAACGTGATAACTTTTGGTGTTCATAAAATAAATCAATATGGTCACCAATGAAAAGGATGAATACATGAGAATTGATAGGATTGATTAATGTTTTAACTTTCAGGGAAAGTAGGACTACAAACAGGAGATATGGGTATTTAGCCATGAATGTTGATAATACTGGAGAAATTATAATGTGTTGAAATATTGGTGATTATGTATTAGTGATTGTGCATTTTTTAATCTTTATTCACAGATTATTGTGTTTTTAACATTGTCCTGAGGAAGGTGGGGCATAAATAGCAGGATCCACCGAAATGTGTCAAGATGAATATTCTTTTGGTCTTAGTATCAAATGTTTTAAAATGTGTTTTTAAAAAACTTGGAATTTTAACTGTTTATTGAAAAAAAAAATGATCCGAAGAATACATGCCAGCAATACTGTATGACTGTAAAAGTGGACACGAATTAAGAATCAATTGTTTCAATGCACAGAGTATAATATTGATATATATTTTTAATAAAGCAGAATTCAAATGTGATTAACATTGTCAGGTTACATTTTTAATGCAAACAGTGCCTTTGTGGTTCTACTTTCATAAGGCAGGTGGAACACTTTAAATATGAATACAACTATCACTCAGTAGTCATACACTCAGAAGTGGGGAGTGGAAGGCAGAAAGTGCATGTGATAATTTTTATAACAAGCAGAATTTAGCCAAGGGAACATTTTTGCTTCACTGTCGTTATGTTCCTAGTTCCCTTCTGGTTTAAGGGTTACTTTCTACCTTTTTATACTGACATCCCTTGGTCTACTCTAGAATGATACTACCTTAAGGCCATCTTGCGTGGCTAGCCACACCCCCATGGTCTTTGTGATCTTATGCTCCAAGTGGATGCTCAGAGCTGCTGCCCCAAGTGAAACCTTGTGACTGGCCCAATCACCACCTGAATGCTCACACAGCTGACATGTTATGACAGGCGAGATCCTTGGTGTCAGTTTATCTAGCACATAGAAGTACTTCTAACTTCAGGCCTTTTGAGCTGGTGCTTTCATGGCTGCGGCAGTTGGCAGCTGATGCTTTTACTGCCATTGGTGGTAGCACTGCCACTGTCCTGTGGGGAGGACAAAGATGCGGGTGGTTAATCTAAGTTTCTATACTATTAGAGTAAGTGCCTGGAGACAGAGGATCGCTGCTATGAAATCACTGCAGAGTTATCCCCAGGCACTGACACAGGCATCCTAAGTATTTTTTATATTTGGAGCAACATTAGTTTACTGGTATCAATTTTCAGAAATACCAAGGACTATTTATTCGGAACTGTGTGTAAATTATCAATTGGTTCCTAAGAATCCACTATAACAAGTCATGCAAGATGTTGCATCTTGGTAGCCATCTTGGGACAGAGGCTATATAAGCCACGATCTATGTGCCACCTTTTCAAAACAGCACCTGTGAAGGTAACAGGATCATTAGACAGGTTGGTAACAATCAAACATTATTATCTTGATTCAAGTTTTAGTTAAAATTATACTTATATAGAGTTCCTGATGTTCACAGCACCCTAAAGAAAAGTAGTGATAGCAAGACAAATATAATCATCTGGAATCATTTGTAGACAACTATGTCTAATGATCCTGTTACCTTCACAGGTGCTGTTTTGAAAAGGTAACGGATTCCAAGAAACTTTCAGTCTTCCCAGGAATTACATTTGCCTTTTGTAACTCCATTTGCTGCGTACAATATCAAAGATAAGTATTATTCACTTTTGATTTTCTTGTCCAGCTGCAGTTTGTAATGTTTCTCCCTATTGATGTTCTCACTGATGGATAAGGGCATGGTGGAGACTTCAGAGCCGACTCCTGCCGAGTTACTACCAGTTCAAGAGGTTCAGGGTTGAATTTCCTGATCAGTATCGCTAAAGCATGGAATTCATGGGTTCTCTTCCTCTCACACCAATAGTTGGCAAAAAATACATTTCTTATGAAGGTGTGGCACATAGATCGTGGCTTATATAGCCTCTGAATAGAAGCTTGAGGATTAGAGTAAAGTAAAGAGATAATAGAAATAAATTTAGGAGGGATACCGATCCAACATAAAGCCTGAAACATGAAGTCCCACCCAATCCTTTCAAAAGTCTTCTCCGCATCTAGGGAAATAGCTGCGAAAGGAAAAAGATTGAAATAAAAGTAAGAGTTTAGGAAGAAGGAGAGAGGCAAAGTGGCTGTAAAATTCAATTGTAAAACCATCAGGGCCCGGAGATTTACCATGATGAAGTTTAGATACAGCATGGGATATTTCAGAAAGTGAAATGTCCTGTTCCAAAGTGTGAAAATCAACATGTGAAATCGAGGGAGATGGAAGAGATTGAAAGTAAGAAAGGAGATCAGCAGGTGTTGGAACCTGTTCTGGGGTATAAAGCGTATCGTAAAATTTGGCGAATTCATTGAGAATTTCTTTATCCTTAAACGTGGATTCACCGGAAGCAGTTTTAATAGATAGGATTTAGGTGCGTTATTTACGGATCTTTAGGTAGTTGGCAAGAAGCTTCCCCATTTTATTCTTACCCCCATAGTATCTAGAATTACATTTTAGCAGAATATTAGAAGCAGCGTCTGTTGTGAATTTATTAAAAGAGATTTTTGCTTCAATAAGAGCCTTTAGGGAGGAATCAGATTTAGAAGCGTAATAAGCATGTTCTAATGCTTTAATGTCAGCCAAAATTTTCTCCGACTTGGCCTCTCGTAATTTCTTCCGCCGAGACACAAAGTTAATAATAAAACCCCTGGAGGCTGCTTTGAATGAATCCCAAACCATAACAAAGTGGGAGTCAGGGGTTTGATATAAAAAGGAAAAAATTCCTTGGCAAAAGCAGTAAATTTGGTACAAAAGGTGGGTTCCAAAAGTAAAGCATTATTAAATCGCCATCTGCCAGAGTAGGGAGAGAAAGGGAGTAGGTCAAGATCTACAAAAACAGGGGCATGGTCGGAAAGTAGGATGGAGCCAATTTCAGAACGAATAGCGTGTTGGGACAAGGATTTACTGAGAAAGATATGGTCAATGCGGGATTGGGATTGATGAGGAGGGGAGAAAAAACTATATTCTCTAACATCAGGATTGCATAATCTCCAAATATCTACTAAGGCATTGTTTTGAAAGGAGTTCACAAACTGCGTGTGCATTCTAGAGGGAACAAAAGTGACTTTCGAGTGTCTGTCAAGGAAGGGATCAACAATCTGATTACAGTCTCCACCAAGAAGTATATAATCTCCAGAAAGGGAAGACAATTTGGAAGAGATAGCAGGCCGAAAGGATCTATCTATTCCAGTAGGAGCATATACATTAAAGAGAGTGAGTGGAATGTTATCATTGAGTAAATTAACAATGAGCCAACGACCATCAACATCATGTTCATGGGTAATCTAGGAAACATTTAACTTTTTATGTAACAAAAGTACAACCCCATTCTTCCTAGATGTCGAAGGAGAAACAAGAACATGACCCACCCAACAACGTTTAAGTTTTAAAGCCTCCGGTTCAGCAAGGTGAGTCGCTTGAAGGAGGGCAATGTCAGTTTTAAGTCTTGCTAAATGGGAGAGAACCCTCTGTCTTTTGATGGGATTATTTAATCCCTTAACGTTCCATGTCGTTACACGGAATTAAACAATTTAGAAAAACAACTGAGCGCAACATGCTTAATAATGCATAAGAAATACAATAGAGATAAAAGAAAAATTAATGCATTAATAATAGAATGGAAAAATTGATAAAAGTGGAAACATAGTGATAAAGAGAGAGTAAAAAGAGGAAAGGAGAAGAAGAAATAAACGTGTGATGAGAAAGTAGAGAAACTGTTATGGAACAAGGAGTGAAAGTGAGAAGAAAGAAAAGAAGAAGAGGGAAGAAGAGACCAGAAAGAAGGAAAAAAAGAAGAAAGAAGGAGAAGCGAGGAAAATTGCAAGAAAAAGTTGAAGAGTAAAAGGGAGAGAAAGAGGACAGAAACAAAGACAAACAAAGAGACAGTACTAGTCCGAAATGAATGACTGAAAGACATACTTACGAAAACGAAAATTCCAGAACAGGGACGAGGGTTATGGTGGCGGGAGTTGACGACGATAACAACCAGAGCCGACAACGAACCTTTAGTACCATAAATCCGATGAATAAGATAAAAAAACAATAGGAGACATCAGGATGTAGATGCAGAGGGACAAATCTGAAGAGATGAGAGAGACATTAGGAATGATAGGTACATGGGTGTACAACAACAAAAAAACACAAGCAAAGAAATAATGCTCAAAATTTAAAAGCAACAAAGTGATAAACACATGTTTAACAAAAACATGAAAGGAACAGATCAAGCAACGTCACAACAGAAAAGCAGAACTACAATGTTGGAAAATGAATAAGGCAATGAAATAGTAAAGCCTGTCATCCAGGTTTGGAGGTGTCCATGACATCAGAACTGTGTTGGCGAAGGAAAGCTTGCAAGGCCGCAGGCTCTTCGTATGTGGTTGTTCTGTCTTTGTAGGTGACCTTGAAAAGACAAGGATGTAAGAGACTATATCTGGCATTGAGAGCTCTTAATTGCGGCCGAAGGTCTAAGAAGTTTTTCCTCCGATCTGTGGTGGCCTTGGAGACATCTTGCGAGAGATAAAGGCGATGACCTTCCCAAATGATTTGCTTTTTGAGCTAGGCGGCTGAAAGGACCTGCAAGAGGTCAGTGCATTGCAGGAAGAGCATAATAACACCCCTTGGCTTAGAGGCTACCTTAGGACCGAGTCGGTGGGCTCGTTGGATGTTAATGGAGGATAAGGCCGGTGAGTCTAGGATCTTCGCAAGGAAAGATTGGAAGAAGATGGTAGGGTTAGACCCTTCTGTGAGTTCCGGAAGGCCATATAATCGTAGGTTGTTCCTGCAATTTCTATTTTCCAAATCTTCTGTCTGACGTCTGAGGAGAAGGATCTCAGCTTCTATTGAAGGAATGCGGGAACATGAAGAGTGTAAAGAATCCGAGGATTGTTCCAAGGTCGTGGCACAAGAGTCTAGAGATGTCCATTTTTCTTGCATGGCCTGCATATTTTTTGTTGTGGCCTCCATAAAAGACTTGAAGGCCCGTAACTCTTCTAGGATGAGATCCATAGAAGAAGATGAAGCGTTGCTCCCGGGAGACGGTGGGTCTTTCTTCAGGCGTTTGGTGGAAGTCAATGAAGACTGGGAAGACTACGCTTTTCCTCCAATTTGAGCCTTCGGAATGGCACCATGTGTAGATTCAGACTTTGAGGATTTACCTTCCTCCATTTCTTGTGTAGGTGAGTCGGAGTCAGAGCCAACAGGTAGCTTCGGAAAGTTGAGTTTCAAGGTGCGGAGTTTCCCCATGTAGGTCAGTCAGATTGATGAAAGTATAGACCACAAGTCAATATAAAATATGAAAATCTCCTGATTCAGAAAAAAGTGTGGAGAGCGATGAAAGAAGGTCTCAACACGAAGCCGTGGTCAGAAGCAGGAGACGCACATAACACAGCAGCAGGTGTTAGGCCGGGAAGGAAAGCAGGATTAATTGAATAAGCTATTCAAAAGAGCCATGCGCCAAACTTCATGAGTGATGATGACATTGTGGAGGAGGGAAAACAGCAGGAGTAAATATAGGCACACCTAGCGTTGTAAAAAGTTCATGAGGGTACAATGTCAATCTTCCAGGTAAGAACAGATATGAGGAAGCTTGTAGGAAAGTACGCCATGAATGTGGTTGATTCTCTGAAAGCAATCAATAAACTAGAGCCTTCTGACGCAATACTTTAAAGCGTAGCAAAAGGGCAAATTCAAATGTTGAAAAGCATTGCACGAGTTCAATGTAGTTAGTACATAGCTGCATGCAGGAAGAAAGAGAAGTGAGGCAGGTGAGCGATGAGGAGAAGCACAAAAAGCTCAAAATGGCGCCCGAAAACAGCAATGAAAAGAGCGCGATATGAAAAGCTCTTCAAAGCAAAGTCAGAGTTAAAATAAGCTCACCAGGAGTGGTCCATGTAATGAATATCCTCTGTTGAGTGGAGAAGAGGAAAATGAGTTATAAACTGAGAAGCCGGCCGCCTCACAAAATGGCGGCTGTTGCCGCGAAGAACGGACTTTTGTCACGGAGCCTCATAAAGCCGCAAAACCGAGAAACAATGAGGGCGCTAGGCTCTCCTCACGTTCCGGTTCGCGGGACATGCTGCATTTTGGCTGTAGACGTGTAGAAACTGCCCCAAATCCAAGTCGAGCGACGAACGTTGCCGGAGCTCCCGATCTACGCCGCCATCTTGGCCGGCGTCCAAGCCACACCCCCTCAAGGAATGCTCTTTTAACCCAAGCTACAGATTGAATAGTGACTGCAAGGGTTAGTAAGCAAATCGGGATGTCCTAAGTTAAAACAGTTTTCTGTATCTTATTAAGCCAAGGAAATTTCTAGATGCTGTCTAAAGAGAGGCCGTCCTTTAGGAAAGCCCTATTACAAACCATCAAAATCACTAAACAGAAATCTATAACAGCAGAGGCGGTAGTTGAATGACAACCTCCCAATGTGACTAACTGTAATAAAACCTCTGTACCATCCATTTAATAACTAATGTATCTTGCAGAAAGAAAAAACATATTTATTCACCATGCCTTGTAGGGTGGTGAATAACAGGTAGGGATTGTATTTTCAAGATGGCTACTCTGTCATTAACCACCTTTGAATATAACAAGTGTGTGCATAATGTCTGTTCCCAATGCAAAAAATCCTACAAGTTTAATAGTCTACTGGGCACCAGTTTTTATAAACTACTCTCCCAGATGTTGGTAAATGCACATAATGTTGACAGTTGACAACTGCAGTATTGTTTAGAGATCCTAGTGGGAGCATTAGTGGCTAGACATGTTAAAAGCAAATTATGAACTCATCTGCCTTTTCAAAGAACAAGGAATTGCTGCTTGAGTCTCTTTCAGTGGGTCATACTAATGCTATACAATTGTATAAAACTGAACAGTAAGAAAAAACATTAGTATGATGTCACAAGTATGTATCCTTACATAAACAAGGTGAAACTGTACACCCATAGGACTCCTGTACATAATTTATAGGGATTTTAAAGACTTCCCCTAATCATTCGACCTGAATAAATGTAAAGCCTGTGTTCTTTCTGTAGTCCCTCACAAAGTTGAGAAAAAACACTAACATTCCCTGTGTGCCTGTTGAGCGCTAAAAAAAAACAGACAAGTGAGTGCAGATACGCAGATGAAGAGAGGCCAATCACAGGCACTTGGTGTAGAATAGATGAGCATATGGCCCTGGAAAAGACTGCAAAACAGAGATATGGCACTTTAAGCAGACAACACTTGAATTTTTTTTTAGTATATGAAATAGTTGTAATAATGGGATCACAAAGCAAAAATGTCTTGCTGATTTGTACATGCATGTAGGCATTACATTGAGATCCAAGAGACTATAAATCAACCCCTTTACGCCAGTTAGTTAATCTACCTCTGCTCTCTGGGGGGAAAAAGTTAAACAGAGGTTGAAGTGACCAAACACTAAAATCATCACAGACCCCAATGAGCTGTACAAATACGTTGTCGGTTCATGTTACTAGATCTTCAGCTTTGAGCTTATCTTGAGGAAAATGCTTCTTTACATACCCAATACACAAGAGTTGCTACAGCAGAAACAAATTTACAGCCCGTTTCACAACCACTCACACCATGTTAGAGTGTTACAAAGTGACAGACAAACTTCAGGGCAAGTGTTTGTACGAAAATGCAAGCCTTTTCTTGAGCAGACCAGAGAAGGACACCCTCAACTTCAAGATTATTTCAACAATTTGACAAGCAAATGAAACCTGATTAACACGTTGTAGAATTTGTGTTGTCAAGTTCCAAGTTCGAGGGGCATATTTACAACCCCCTAATGCCGCCGGAGCGCCACTTTTTCTGACGCTCTGGTTGCATTGTACCATTCCCCATATTTAAAAGGTGGCCATAAGCCACTTAACATGGCTTAACGCCACAATGTAAATTTGCCATTTTCCGCAGCAGTCTGCTGCAGCAAAGGGATGGCCAATGGGTGTGGCAGTGGGTATTCCATCGCAACATCATTGCTTTTTGATGCTGCCCCAGATGTACAAGCCTGGGGCAGCGCCAAAAACTAATGTTAGGTAATACTTGGTTTTAGGATGGTGATGCGAGGAGAAATTATTCATTTTTGTTTTTTGCTCTTTCTATGTGTACTGCATTCTGCACACATAGAAAGAGCAAATCGTCATTATGATTGTTTCCTTCCTGCAGGTAAACAATTGAGCAAGGGTGCCTGCTCTGGCTTTTTTAGCGGCAGCGCTAGTGGAATCTCAGGAATGTGCCGCATTTTTGCAAATGCAACACATTCCTGCATTTTGAAAATGTCGTACCATGGTGTTTTAACAAATATGCAGCTGAAAGTGAGCACAAACATCATAAAACTATTGCAGTGCAACAGCCAAGAGAAGCTGATCAGTAACTTTCACCATATCCTAACCTAAGCCCTAGAGATAAACATGTCAGTTATAGTAAAATATATATGCCAAAAATGCAAAGTTTTGCTTTGAATGTTTTAAGGATGTTCTATGGGAACACCTTCTTTACTTACTGATAAATGTAAAAACAACCACTTTAGAGGACTATACCCAGTATCAGAATGTTTCCACCCGATCTCTCATTTCCTTAACGAGTCAAAAATAGGTCCAAAGCCTATAATCATTAAAATTGTAAATGCCCAAATAGCATTTACAGTGTAGCTATTATATCAAAAAGCATCTACAATGTTGGTGCATCTATGTAAAAATTGAAACTTGCCCTCAGCAAAGAAACGCCATCTTGTGTGCGGTTTCCATTGATTTAGTGGCTGAATTTTCAGAGATTCTTATAATCACCCTAAAAGGCAACATTCCAATATCAGATTTTCAGTTCTAAGTTCTGATGAGGAAGCACCATCTTATGAAAAATCTAAGTAATAAATCGATTTCTCAGGTATCGAAAAAGAAACTAGTGAAGCAGTCTGAGTGAGTCATAAGGTCTGGCATAGCTATCTCGTTAATGATCAGCATTTTAACTTGAAACTAAAGGAGTGTGCCTGGAGAAAATTTGGCGGCAGCCACACACAATGAATGGAACATTAGAAAAAAAGTAAGCACATTGCCTAGATGCAGACATAAAAACTATTTTGAATTGTACAGGCTTAATAGAAAACCACATGGTCGACTGTCCTTCAAAAATATTTTAAATATTGTCATCAGGATTGGTGGAAAAGAATAAGATGACTCTGTAAAATATCTGATTCTTTAAATACACTACCAAGCCCTCAAAACGCCCCACCAACCTCAAACCCTTTTGTTCACAAACTAACAAAGAACATCAGTCACTAGTACACATAACTGCTGAAGCTGAACTAGTGCTGAGTAAAAAGACCAGCAAAAAAAGCCACAGCCACAAGGATTAAGAAAGTGGAGTTTCTCTACAGGGGCAGCCTGCCATAGGTTCAATATGAACAACTTAATTCATGACATCATATATCCCAAGGTTCTAACACAATAGAAAAAACCTTGAGGGCGGGATATTTCATGAAGCCGCAGTGGAAATGAACATTCCTACTCTAGCTACAGTTACAGCAGAGTAAATGTTTTGGGCTTATTACAAAGAAATCTAACAAGAACAAAAATCAAACAAAATTTCCGTCTTTAAAGCTGGGGGTGTAAGGTTTTGCAGGAACCACTGCCTTCCATGGAACAATGCAGCGTAAGTGATGTTAAGGTGTTTAAAGTTGGCGGGGTTGCAGCATTAACCCCTGGGAATGCATTATTTATACAAGCTATATAATGATGAGTTTTGGACGATGCCTTAAAATACATTTTGATGTTTGATTAGCTATGTCCCTGCAGGTACAAAGACACACTAGCTCAATAGCTTACTTGATGGTTCACAGTTGTAATGCCTCTGCGTGAGCCAGTATGAGACTGGGTGGCATGACAGTTTCACTCTCTGCAAAAAACAAAAAAGATAATTTCTAGGCAGTGTCACTAGTTAATATTGTTCAGCACCAGCACAGGCAGAAGGCTTTTTTTGTTGTGCTACTTGAGATTCATTCTGTTAAGGAGTCTATCCTGATCAGAATGACGTGCCCCAATTTTCAAAATTTTAACATGGATAGGAGAAGCAATCTTCTTTTGAATACCTTTTTTTATATGGAAGGGTGATCCCTACCCCCTTCAACAGCACTTTTCTTTTCCTTTTAGTACCATTCTTTTGCAGGTACAGTGTTGTGAACCATTTTAGGACACTATTGTAAATTTCCCGATTCATGCCCTTATATAGGTATAAATCACTATGACCTTATATAGGCATAAGACTCATAACCATATTTAGTCATAGCTCATGCAGTCCAGATACGGCATGGGTACTTCCACTTGTTCCGAAAATCTACGCCGATTTCTTGGAAAACTCGGCTTCAGCAGCTAGGGACTTTCCCTTGCTCGAGAACTGACTTGTCCAAGAACTCATGGAGTTTTCAAAGAACTGAGAGTCTTTAATGACGTTATTATGTCCAACTTTACGTCAAACTCTGCAACTTCAAGGTATAAATATGCCCACACTTGCCTTAGCAAACGCTCGGTTGTTTGGAGCAGTTTGACTATCTACTTGCCCGACGCATCCTGCTACAGCAAGTGCCGAAGGAAGCCGACCCTCCAGCAGACGCACTGAGAGAGACGCTCTCTTTTCTCCTGCCGAGAAATCCAGCTCCAGTGTTTCCAAGCTACCCTTGCGGGTTGCTGGGAAATCGATTCCTGAGAATGACCTTCTTCATTCCAAACTAAGGTAAGGAGCTGATTAGGCCCTAAGAGAAATCTTGGACTGATTCTTGGCAAAAGAATACTACATTTATGCTACACCTCACTTACTTCTTCCCTCGTACTAAGCTTAGGTTAGGTACATCGGGGTAGGGGTATTTTAGAAGCCCAAGTTGAGTACTTTTAGCCTCTGTTATTTATGTATGTATTTACCTATGGTTTAGGAACCATACAATGCTCTTACAGTATTATTTTATTCTACTCTTTATACTGTATGCATTATATTTTACAACCAGTATTACGATTGTAGCAGTTCATTTCTTATGCTTGAGAAAGAAGACTGTTCAATAAAACCTTTTTATTGAAAACACCCGTCTATCTATTTCTCTGCACCTCTGGTGAAACGAAGCATGCACGATTGACTGAGTGAAACATCTATCTATTGTTTCCACAACTCTGAAGATACGTTTTATCTTGGGGAAACAAAGTTGTCATGTTTATGCGGTTGTCAGAAACTAATCCCTTCTTGTTTATTCGAGAAAGTTTCTAGTGACCTCTGAGCTAGCTGGCACTCCCAATTAAGTCTAATATATTCGATAGAGACCTAGTAGACCTCAGTCCTACGTCTAACCTATAGGATATATTATTCCAATGCACAGAGCCTTTTGGGAATATAGGAACTACACTACATGGAGCTCAACATTTTGTAAGGCACTAATTTAATGCTAAATACTAGAGTAACTCAGTCGCGCTTTTCACAGAGACCCCTTTACCAGTAAATACTCCAATAGACGTCTGGAGTGGGTGAAAGGATAAAATATCCGCCATAAAACTGAGTAGGACGAAAAATCCTATTTATTAGTTTTTGGTTTGTTTAACGTTGAAGGATACAGTGTTCCAAAATATTGTGCACCGTATCTTTATTTCCTTGAAACTTGCTTTGCAAACTTCTTAAACAAAATGTCAGACGAAGACAATCCTGGGGGATAGGAACTGCAGTAAATGCAAACCAACCAGGTTTTGACACTACAGGCTTCCGACATGACGACGTGGATTCTATAAACATCCCAGAAAATGTAAGGAAAACCATAGCTATACAGCTTATAGAAAATGGCCTATCAGCAAGAGGTGGGTGAGTCATATTTGTCATCGAGGCACATGAATATCGGGAGACAGATGTATTCTATTCATGGATTGTCTTTCCACAAGCAAATCCAACAACACATGTGTTCCACTTCTATAAGATAGAGAAACATCCAGCGGAATACGTTCCTTTTGAGGACATCGAAATTCCACTAACTTACCAAGAGCATCAACTCTGGTTTAAAGGCACCCTGCAACATCAAAATCACATTACCAGGCTTGGTCCACTAGGTAGACCAGGAGCAACATGGCGGGTACTAGCCAGCTATGCACCACATCCTGACATTGAGAGAATTTCAGATGTACAACTGTTAGCTCAGCTAAAACAATTAATTAAAATACATAGAAAATTGGTAAAATATGTCATGCAGACTTCAACAGTCCAACCTGCTAAAAGAATTCCACAACACACCCCTCATCAGGGGAACACAAACAAAATCACACCACAGATTATACAGTCAGTCATCAGTAAGTTGCCCGCAAAAAGGGAACAAATTCCATTCTGGTTAGCCCAGAAAATTACTCAAATAGAGGCAGTATTTCCCTATAGTACACTTCATGAGAAACACAGAATTCTAACAATCTGTTTAAGAATGGGGATTGCACCACACTTGTAGGACTGTGACCCTTGGGGCACAGTCTTTGCTTCAATTTACACAAAAAACACATGGTGTCCCATCTATGATACCTGACGTTCTGAGATATATTCAAAATGAATACGGTCCAGATCCAGCCTTGAATCTTGGTATGAAATTACTGAAAGATTTTAAACAAGTTTCAGCTATTTTATTAACTAACATTAAAGGTGAAGCAGCATCCGTGGCAATCCACCAAAAATTAAAAGAACTAGATATTATTGTTCAACTGTATGAACTTGCCAGAATTATTGACAAATCCTATGAAGAACTAGGAAGTGATAGTTTGGGAGGGAAACCTGTAAAGCCCGAACTAACAGAAAATCCATATTTTTTTTTATCAAAAACAATCTAACTACCATTAAAAAGAAATTGGGAAATAGTAGGCAGTTACTTCCTAAAGAGAAGCGCTCTCAGTCCAGAGGTAGATCTCCTCAAAAGGAGCACTCTAAAAAGAGGTATAACCTTAGAAATAGGGATAATTTAAGAAAACCTGATAGATATCAAGATACTGATACACGATCCTCTCGTACCTTTCAGACTTCCTCGCAAAAATCCGAAAGAAGAGGACGATCAGAACACAAAGAAGAACGCGTGAAGCCCAAAGACGATCAAAACGTTCCAAAAAATAAGAAAACTCAATTCTCCAAAAAGACGGTAGCAAGTATTAAAATCAGACATGCCGAGGATCTTGAGGACACAACTCAAGAACGGGGAGTGGGCCCAGACAGCGCAGCAGAGGTCACCATAGCTCGCAGGATCCTGAAAGATCATCTGGAGACAGTGGATCTGAATGAATGCATTCAGGTTGAAACTGCAGACACCAGGGTTAGTGTACCCCATAAGTTATAGGAAGTAACACTCCAGATAGAGGGGGACATAACTAGAAAAATAAAAGCACTCTTGTGGGAAAAACTATCTAAGGGTTATGACATCCTTCTGGCTGAAAAAGACTAGCCACCTGAATTTTCCATGGAGTGCCCACATGGCAAAGAAAGCATTATGCCAGCATTCTCAAACCATATTCCTATTCATAACAAATACACCTATGCCAGAAAATGGGCTGTGGCCCAGGCTCCAGCGTTATATAAAAATCATGTGGGATGGGATGGGGACTTTCCTCACCATAAAATTCAGTTAAAAAAATCAACCAACTGCTCAGAGGCAGTACCCAGTAAATCAGGAAGCTAAACAACAAGTCAGGGAGATCCTAGATCAACTTGAATACCAGGGGGTTATTGAAACATGCACCTCGCCCATCAACAATCCTTTGTTTCGTGTCTCCAAACCAGACAAATCATATCGTCTAGTTTGGATTACAGACATTTAAACTCTTGTTGCAAAACTTTTGCAGTACAAAATGCACACAGTGCAGCACTGATGAATAACATTGTCCGCAAAAAATATAAAACGACATTAGACATTTCAAACGGTTTCTTCTGTCAAAATATCGCACCAGAAAGCAGGTTTTTAACTGCTTTCTCAATAATGGGGACACAGCGTCAATTTTGCCATCTTCCCCAAGGACTTCAAGAATAGTCCAGGGTTATTTTCAGCCAGAGCAACAGAGTTACTACAAACGTATGATGATGAGGCATTATCGTATGTCGATGACATCTATCTTACGGATGATGATTTGGACAGGCACTTGAACAGGGTGAGCACCATAATACTTGGATTCGCCTCTGAAGGGTATAAATTCAACTTTTAAAAATCAAGAATTGCCCGCCTCAACATCCTATTCTTGGGATACGAACTTTCAAGTGAAGGCAAAAGCCTAGCAGCCAACTTTTTACAAAAATGTGCGCTGCTCCAACCTCCAAAAAGGCTAGGATTCCTAAATTTCGGAAGAACTTGCATTCTGAATTACGCAGAAAGGGTTAAACCTCTCTACGAATTAATCAAACCTGATTTCAAACCTACTAATTGGACTAAAAAACACACAGAAATTTTGCGTTCAGTACAAACAGACATGTTGGCCACAACACACTTACAAACATGCGACAATGTACGCAACCTTGTAATCTGAATTGTCCCAGGGAGATGCGGATTCACATACCTAACCTTTAATGAAGGTGAAAAGGTACCAATAGCTTACAAGTCACACTTGTACACACAAGCTGAAATAAAATTCACTTCAACAGAAAAATTCTGATAGTGGTTCAAACTGAGGTAACAAAGTTGAGAGCCCTCGCACAGGGTATACACATCAAAGTCGTTACACCTGTACCTGCCTTAGAGGCAGTTACGAAGGCAGGCATTCCAAATGCAAAAGCTCTGCATCCGAGATGGATACAATGGGTTAATTCTCTTGCTGCAACAGACGTTGAGTACATTTTTGACCCTTACTTGAAAACACAAGAATTTCTCCAATACGAACAAGAATGTCCTCTGCCTACTGAAATTCTACCTCTAGAACATTGCGGCTGTATAATATATACAGACAGATCAGCACAGCCCGTAATTAGGGGTAAACAAGCTTATAGTGCAGCATGCGCGATTGTTAAAGGTCGCTGACGCAATGGTAAATTCCGACCTATGGTCACAAAAACTCAATCTCTAGGAGACTGTACAGCTCAGCGAGCTGAACTACAGGCTTTCAAGATGGCGCTTGAAAATACCGATCGTGAATTCCCCACACTTATAGTGTGCGATTCGTATTACTGCGTCCAGTCTTACAATGAAGATCTGGAGAACAGGGTTCAAAATGGTTTTAAAGACGCAAAAGGTGGCACAATCAAGCATAAGATGCTTTGGGAGCAAGTAGTTCTTTTGCAGAACGAACTACAAAAGACGCACGTGATTCATACACTGAGTCATCAGCGTGATGGCGTTCATTGGCTGATGAAGCAACAAAGGCAGCTGTGCAAACGGCTTCTGTAGCTGCAATTACTCATTCGAAAACAAAAATAGACAGCAAAATAATGCAAGCAGTCACTGCTTCAATAAAAGACAGTGGTAAAACAGTACCAAAAGGCTATCCGCTCAAGTATTCATATATAACTGATGCAAATAATGTTCCATTTGCTCGAATCCTTGGAGTGGGGGATAGAGCAATCCCAAACATGGAGCACAGGTTAGGATTAACCTTAGCAGCACATGAAGGGCATGCCTCTGCACAGGCAGGTGTTTCCGCCACAGTTTCATTATTAAAACAGCGATACTGGTGGCCATGCATGAGGAAACAAACCAGAAACTATGTTTTGGAATGTGAAATCTGCCAGAAAATGAAAGTTTCAACAGTGAAACGCCCGGCGCAGACACCCCTTCTGATTTCAGATAAACCACTAGCGTGTGTTTACCTGGACCACTGTGGTCCCTTACAAAGGGATGGCAACTATAAATATATCATGGTCGCTGTGGATTCATGCTCAAGATTCACTTGGATGTAGCCTCAGCGCTCGGCTGACGCCTGAACTATTATAAAAGATTTGCGAGTCTTTATCAGCACACACGCAATCGGCACGCTACATTCTGACGAGGGTCCTGCTTTTAGCTCCTTGGCTTACAAGGAGGCCATGGCCAGCTTGGGCGTTGCATTGCGATTTTCGAGTCCATTCCATCCTGAGGGAAATTCGGTTGTGGAGAGAAAAAACTGTGACATAAAGCAATCTATAACAGCTAGGGTATTAGGTTCGGGTGATGGGTGGGTCAAACATCTAATAAATGTCCACCGTAGTCTTAATAACCTGCTAAGAAATCCTCTGGGTGGAATCACTCCATATGAAATCCTTTTTGGTATTAGAATGTTAGTTGAAGATCTCGATCGTCACACTTCAGTGGTGGGAAAAAAACATTTGATATGAAAGATCGTTTGGCTGTTTTACAGGACTTAAATGAAACAAGAAGAAGTCTAAGCAACACCAGTGAAAAGCCAACAACCACTGATGAAAAACCAACTGCACCAGCAAGACCTGTCTGGATTCCAAAAATTGGGGATTTGGTCAGGGAGAAAATAGCGGACAAGAAGGAATTTGGGCCTTCTTACAGAAAACCAGTACCTGTACTAGCAATCTACGGATCAAGAACAGTGCTACTGCCGCCCCTTGCTGGAAGAAAGGAGAACCGGTCGGTATCAATTGACCTGGTAAAACCACACTATATGGCCGATAATAAGTAGTAGGCCCAGTGGGCTCCCAAAATGTAGATGAAGACCAAATCTTGCTACTATACAAGAGGTTCAAACTGAAAGACTCATCACCTTCGAAGAATTTACAGTGAGAAAAAAAGGACTATGCAACAAAGCCATGGAACTTGTGCATCTTGAAACCCAAATAACAGTTTGTCGAGAAACTCTCGTTTGCAATGAAGTAGCATCTGACTATACAAACAGGTCAAGGGAACAAGCAACTCTAGCGATTTCAAAGAATCCAGATGCAATACCATCTATTGACAGAACTGCCTCTGGCTATTTTATCAACTTTGATAACTTTTCTGAGGATCCCAGTGAACCTGAACCTACGCCAGCAAATAAAACTTTCAAGGAAAAATTAACGGAAATTGGTCAAGAGCTTGCAAAAACATATCTGGTTTCACCATGGGTGTAATTTTGGATTGGATTGGGTGTATTTTATCTCCTCCTATGGCTCATTCTTGTTTTAAGTTTGGGAAAGTTGATAGATGGAAAATACATTAAAAAAATGGACACAGCAAGTAGGAACATCAAGTTGCTTCTGAAGCCACACAAATCATCTCATCGCGAACAACGAGACCTGTCATCAGTGAACATCACAGCGGTTACTCTACCTGGTGGAATAGCTTGGGATAACAACATTTATGGCCCGTCGACCTGCTTAAAATTACACACTAATTTAAGGTTTCCTTGAGTGATTTTGTTTCACCCAGCACATTCTCTGATGATTGGCACTTTGAAACTGTTAAGCCCGTGCGTGCTGCCGTCGGCCAGCACTACCACCCTAGTGCTCCCATCGGCCATCGGCCGACGGAGCCCTGCCCACTCTTTAGAACTCCCGCACTGCGGCAGAAAAAACGCTGCGGTTAAGGCATTAATAACATGATGGCAGACTTAGAAATGTCAGCAAAATTTAGAAAACATGAATACTTAGAAGGTTCATCAAATTATGAAAAAATTTATTGTTTTAATCATTTTGGCCATCATTACTTGCATACATTTGCAAACCCTTGAAATGTTTTAACTTATAATCAATGGGAACATCGCCCAACACCTCCAAAAGGAACTTCTAAAACATTTATTAGAAAATTTCCATATTTTACAGGTTTTAATGTTACAAGCCCAGACAGTTTTTACTTTAAAAAATGTTAATAAGACAGGCATGAATAGTATGTTGACAAATACTAAACAAAAACTGTTTGGGGCACAAAAGACTGGCAGGTACAAGGATTAGAAGCGTTGTTCAGAGCCCGCATCATCCCAGAACAAATTATGTTCTTAAATGAAACAGACATCTTGTCTTGGCCTGGCTAGGACAAAAGATTTAAACAAACCGTCCATACCCAAACCAACACCTGATTTTAATTTAACTTCAGTTGAGGAGGTAGACGTAAATTATAGTTTTTCTACAAAACAGAACACATCCTGAATGGAAAAAATGGTTAATCTGGCCCACAGACACGAATAACTGTCAAGATAGGTTCCTGAACAAGACACAAGGGTTCACAGTAACTCGGCCGGATCCAAGATATATCCAAAGACAACATTCAGGGATAATAACAACTTATAGTGTAGTCAAACTATGCCTTGAGTAGCTGCAGAGATCCACACTTCCAGAAATAAAACAACACTTATCTTTGCTTAAAGATGGTGTTGATTTGGGAGAATTCTTACTGGGACCTCGTAATCCATGTCATAAATGTTTAATATACGCTGGTATATACTCTGCATACAATGAAGCATGGAAAGTCACGCAAATGGAAACAGCTGAGAGAATACGAGGAATTGATCGCATTAATTTAGAGAAATCACTCTCTGTAGTTGACAATGGGTTAACAACTCTGTTGTCCAGAATATATTCTTTGGATAGCATTGTATACTCTGCCATAGACATAATGGAACAGGACTTGCTAATGTTACAACATAGACAGTCTCAATTGCGTTCTATAATGCTGCTAGGCTGGACATTTTAAAACCTTCGTTCTGGCTATGTGCCTTGGCGTTTAATCAACACTACGTCATTGTTTACTGTGTTTAACCTTACAGATAAACAAATCTCGTTGGCACAGAGGGAAGCAGACTATACAGTGCTGAGCATAGAAAAACTGGAGAGATTACCATTGACCGTTTCTGAGAAACCATTGGTTGAATGGATAATACATGATACCATCACGATACCAGTGACGACTTTTCAGTTTCAGTATTGCTTAAAACACATACCAGCAGGCATGTATGAAAGGTAGGGTAAATAATACATTAAGTCGACCTGGGATTTACCATACACACAAAACTGTTGGAGTGGGGGAAAGGAGGTATTTTTTAGTGGTAAAAATTGTTAAAACTCACTAAGCGGTACACTGTTATGTCAAGGTATTAATTTACACGGAGTCTGCGAGGGTTCTTCCAATAACCTTTCTTGCCACCTTCCAGGTTCGCCCACAGTGGTGATCCAATTTTTAGGCAGCTTTTTAATGGTAGCTACATTATGTTAAATGATCACATCTGTTGTGGAATGATGCCAGGAATACGCTATCTCGTTAGTGTGTCAGCCAGGGTCACTTGTTGTATGCAAGTATTGTTTCCAAAAACCAAGACAGACGGGGAGTCGCCACTATGGCCTTCACTGAACATCTCTTCTGTACGAATTGATACTTTAAGCAGAATGAAAGTGTAATAGTTCTTTATAAATATGTTGGTCTTACATACTTCTAATACTATGATGTCACTGTCAAGGCAATGGAATGTTACTGTTTGAATCCAGGATGATGTTAGTTCCTGGAAGCTGTGGAGATGAACAGTCAATAAAGTGTGTACTCCTACACCTATCTTGTCTGGTGTAATTACTACAAAATTGGCGACGAGGTTGGTTAAGTCCCTTGGTTGTCGCAAGAAAGAAAAATGGTAGTCTTAGGGTGTGTATTGATTTGCGCAGCGTCAACAGGGAGATTTGGGTTGACTCACACCCACTTCCACGTATTGATGACATACTTTCTAAATTTGCCAGTGCTTAGTTTTTCTCTAAAATTGATTTAGCATCAGCATACCACCAGGTGGAGCTTGACCCTTCGTGTAAGCATTTAACCACTTTTGTATCACCGGTTGGAACTTTCCAATTTAGGAGGATGCCTTTTGGGTTATCCTCGGCAGCCTCGGTTTTCTAGTGTGTGATGGAGAAGGTGTTGAAGGGTGTTTCTAATACAGTTGTCTTTCAAGATGATATTTTAGTGTCTGGGAAGAACAAGTAAATACATGACAGAAATCTTGTTGATGTTTTAAAGACATTGGAAAGTAACGGGATTGTTGCCAACAAGCTGAAATGTGTTTTTGGTGTTAACTCTACAGAACTTTTGCCTACGCGCTTATCGCTGCTGCAACACTTTTAATTGCGCTCATTACTTTTAAACTTCTGCGCTGCTGGTCATCGCGCTTAGAGCTTCTAGAGCTCGTTTTTACTGCGCTGTCTTCCTGGTGTCTGCTCCGTAGGCCAGGGAATTTTGACAGGCTTACCTGCACTCAATAACTGCTTTTCACCCGTACTTGGCGGGATAGAGTGAGTTTACTGGGTCCGTCTGCCATCTTGGGTGGGGGTGAAGTCTGTGAGCACTCCGGGCGCCATCTTGAGTAGGTCAAGGGACGCAGGAGGCGGACATCCACACTTGGTGTGCTTATTTAAGCCACCGTGTGCATTCTCAGGTCAGAACTTTTGCCTACGCGCTTATCGCTGCTGCAACACTTTTAATTGCGCTCATTACTTTTAAACTTCTGCGCTGCTGGTCATCGCGCTTAGAGCTTCTAGAGCTCGTTTTTACTGCGCTGTCTTCCTGGTGTCGGCTCCGTAGGCCGGGGAATTTTGACAGGCTTACCTGCACTCAATAACTGCTTTTCACCCGTACTTGGCGGGTTAGAGTGAGTTTACCGGGTCCGTCCGCCATCTTGGGTGGGGGTGAAGTCTGTGAGCACTCCGGGCGCCATCTTGAGTAGGTCAAGGGACGCAGGAGGCGGACTTCTGCACTTGGTGTGCTTATTTAAGCCACCATGTGCATTCTCAGGTCAGAACTTTTGCCTACGCGCTTATCGCTGCTGCAACACTTTTAATTGCGCTCATTACTTTTAAACTTCTGCGCTGCTGGTCATCGCGCTTAGAGCTTCTAGAGCTCGTTTTTACTGCGCTGTCTTCCTGGTGTCGGCTCCGTAGGCCGGGGAATTTTGACAGGCTTACCTGCACTCAATAACTGCTTTTCACCCGTACTTGGCGGGATAGAGTGAGTTTACCGGGTCCGTCCGCCATCTTGGGTGCGGGTGAAGTCTGTGAGCACTCCGGGCGCCATCTTGAGTAGGTCAAGGGACGCAGGAGGCGGACTTCCGCTCGGTCCAATACCATAAAGGAATGGAGGACCAAGCGCGCAGCGGTCACGCGCAGCGGGCGCGTCGTAGGCGCGCCGGAGGTGCGCCAGAGGTAAGCCCGTTTGCGCCCGTTCGCGCAACGGGCGCGCACAGGGCCGCGTCCTGTGGACTCTCGCACGCTCCTCGCCTAGCCTATTCCCGGGCTGCCCTTCTGGAACTTAGACCGACTTTGGCGTCTCGGTCTCAGAAGACTACTGTTTCTCTCCCATCTCAATCTCTGTCTTGCGGTTTGCTTAACGTGCGCTCGCTCTGTGAGCACCATACAGAGATTGCCTACCTGATTGAATCCTCAGGTTTGGATGTGTTGTTTCTAACCGAAACTTGGACTCGGGAGGACTGCCTAGTTGAGTTTGGACTTGCTTGTCCCCCAGGCTTTAAAATCTTTCACACCCCTCGGCTGAAGAACAGAGGTGGTGGAATTGGTATCATCTACATAGAGAAGCTGGGTCTTTTTCAGCTTAAAATTGGTGAGGTGTCAGGTTTTGAACTGATGGGGTTCTCTATTAGAGTGCGGGAGAGAACGCTGCTCTCAGGTGTGCTCTGCTATCGCCCACCGGGCTCGGCACCCTCCCTATCAGATTTTCTTGACCTAATATACGACCTATCCAACACTCACTCTAAGCTGCTGGTCCTGGGAGACTTCAACTTATGGCAGGGGGGTCCATTGGATGGGGCGTTTACGACACTTTGCCAGGCCTTTGGTGACATTCAGCTGCAGCAACTGGTTTGCTCAGCTACTGATAAGGGAGGCCATATCCTGGACTTGATTTTTGCTGACGCTCAATTAGCAGTGGTCACCGATATCTTATACCAATGCTGGACAGACCACGCACTTGTGGCCTTCTCCCTTCGTATAGGTGATTACTCCTCTGAGACAGCCGGGGTAGGAGTGGCGAAAATGGGTAGACCTTGGTCTCGACTTCTCAGCCTATCTCCGCTGCCTTCTTTATTACCAGACAATTATTGTCTGAGTAACTCAGGGGAGGAAAGCTACTTGACTTTGTGCCGGTCGATTACTAACACGCTGGACAAGGTTGCTCCTTTTCGGAAGTCTCGGGGGAGAGTGAACCGGGCTTCTCCCTGGTATAAGGAAGAGCTTCGACAGCTGAAGCTGAGCTGTAAATGCGCTGAGAGGGCTTGGAGGAAGCAATATTCACCATCAGCAAAGGCCGCGTTTAGACTCGCACTTCAAGGCTACAAAGTGCAGATTAAGCTTGCTAAGGCGACTTTTTTGGAATCCACCTTGAATCAGGCGCCTAATAAATCGCAAGCACTGTTCAAAATCGTCAGGGACATGTCCCATCCTATATGCGTGGCCAATACGGTTCCCGCATTGCAAGCCCTGTGCGACTCCCTGGCGGATGCTTTTGAAGAGAAGTCTGCTAAGATCTTAGAGGGCTTAAAACACCCCCTGCCAGCTGCGCTCGGTTTGGGATCTCCGGTTAGTCCAATCAGTCGACCCCGGTCAGCTGGCTCTAGTTCTGGCTTGGGAGCTCCGAACGGACCATCCAGTCGACCCCAGCCGATCGAACTGCGTCTTCCAACAGCAGCTCCTGATCTGGGAGCTCCGGTTGACCTGTCCAGTCAACCCCAGACAGGCACCTTTGGCCCTGGTCTAGGAGCTCCGGACGGCTCACCCAGTCGACCCCAGTTGAGTAACCCAGTTTTTAGCTTGGGAGCTCCGGACCTTCTCTCCAGTCGACCCCAACTAAAATCTTTTCCTCGTCCCTCTTTTGAGGAATTCTGCAGCTTGGCAAACACGGTGTCCTCTGGGTCTCCGCGTGACCCACTGCCTCCCAAATTTTGGAAGGCTTTTCACGTGGAACTTTTTCAACCGTTGCATTCCATCTGCCTCCAGTCTCTGGAGTTGGCATCTGTCCCCGAGTGTTGGAAGCTAGCAGTAGTGTCACCTCTGCTCAAGAAACCAACGCTGGACCCGACCTGTCTTTCCAGTTATCGGCCAATCTCCTTGCTCCCTTTTCCTATTAAGATCATGGAAAAATGGGTGACCCGCTCGCTCTCAGGTGTCCTGGAAAACATCGGTTGGTTCGACGAGGCACAGTTTCGGTTCCGCCCCGGGCACGGGACGGAGTCCGCGCTTGTAACCGTATTGGACAACCTTCGTTCGCGTGTCGACAGTGGTCGGGCAGCTTTCTTAGTGCTGCTCGACATGTCGGCCGCGTTCGATACGGTCTGCCACCGGACCCTTATCAGGAGACTTGAAGAGTGTGGGGTCACAGAGGATGCAAGAGACTGGCTCATATCCTATCTTGGCAGTCGGCAACAGCTGGTCTCGCTCCCTCCATTTTGCTCTAAGCCAAGGAAAGTAGGGCAGGGGGTGCCACAGGGCTCGGCCATCAGCCCAATACTTTTTAATCTGTACCTCCGCCCCTTGGTCCAGCTTATAAAATCCTTCGGTGTCTCGGCTTTTAACTACGCCGACGACACCCAGCTGGTCTTTTCCTTGGAGGGCAATAATGCGGTTTTGCTGGAGACATTCCATCGCTGCATGGCAGCCACAGCAGACTGGCTGCGGGCCAACTCCTTACAATTTAACAGCGCTAAGACGGAGGTCCTTTACTGTTCCTCAGACCGGATAGCGCGGGCACTTCCAGAAAACTTTTGGCCTGCCTCCTTCCCCGAGCCAGTATCAGCGGCAGTATCTGCTCACAACTTGGGGGTGATCTTTGGCCCAAACCTACAGCTTGACCTGCACGTCAATAAAACCATGTCTACGTGCATGATGCTGTTACGCATGCTGTGTAAAGTTCTGCCCCTTCTCCCCGCCCAAGCCAGACCGGAAGTAGTTCGCGGCACCATACTTAGTCATTTAGACTATTGTAATGCGCTACTTCTGGAGGCCCCAAAAAATCTGGTGGGGAAGCTACAACGAGTGCAGAACATGGCCGCCAAGTTGGCTCTCTCACGCCCTAGGTCCAGTTCTTCTACCCTAGCTTTGAGAGAGTTACACTGGCTCCCGGTACATCTAAGAGTGCTGTACAAAGCCGCTTGTTTGGTGTTCAAAGCAGTACATCAGTTGGGCCCAATACCTCTGCAGAATATGTTCACCTGGTACTCTGCCCCACGGCTTCTCCGCTCCTCTTCGGCGCACTTGCTGGTAGTCCCGAGGTTTCAGAGAGTCAGGATGGGTGGCCGCTCATTCAGCGTGGCAGCGGCCAAACTTTGGAATTCCCTGCCACTCTCTTTGAGAAGCCACAGTGACTACCTTCCATTCAGGAGAGCGTTAAAAACGCATTTGTTCCCTAAAATTGCTGTATAAGTGTAGAGTGCCACCGCTCAAGTTCAAGCGCCAGGATGGGTGACAGGATTGCGCTGTATAAATACACTAAATAAATAAATAAATAAATACTTGGGATATTGCACCTCTGGTGATGATATTGTGCCTAGGGAGGGTCTCATTGACGCCATTGCTAATGCTCCTTGTCCTAATTCAAAGGAACAGGTGTCTTCTTTCTTAGGATTGTGTGAATTTTACACAAAGTCTATCTCTAATTTTGCTGAAAAACTGTCCATATGAGGGAACTTCTTTAAAAAAAAACAGTGTTTCTCTGGAATGATCGTTGTCAGGGAGAGTTTGTTAACATCAAAAAAGAGTTAACCTAATGTAACATTCTCACTCCTTTTGATCCCTTTTTTCCTTGTACGGTGTCTGTTGATGCGAGTCTTGATGGTCTAGGTGGTATGATTTCTAAGGTCAAAGGTGGTAAGGAATTCACTTTAGGTTTCGCCTCACGAGATCTACTCCCAAGTGAAAAGAATTACTCTGTCATTGAACGTGAATTGATTGCGTGTTGTTGGGCTGTTGAAAGGTTCAAATGTTTTTTGTGGGGAAACACATTTACGCTGCTCACTGACCATAAACCCCTTTTTCCCATTCTGGAGGGTAAAATTGTCAAAGATCATACGCCCAGGATTGCTAGGTTAAGTTCCAAGTTATTACAATACAATTTTGGGGTAGCACATATTCCTGGTGGGCGTAACACACGAGCCGATTATCTGTCTAGGTCTCCTCTACCCTTGGGTAAAATTGAACATGACAATGATGCTGATGAAAAATATTTGATTGCAGCGGTTGATGTGTGTGGTGTGAGTTGTTTCACTGAATGTGATTGGATGTCTGCTGCAGAGTCAGATACTCTGTTAAAAAAGTTGAAAGAGTTCATTGTTTCTGGTTGGCCTTAGGAGAAACATTTGGATAGTGATTTACATGCGTTTGCTAAAGTTTCGGATGAACCCACGTTAGAGGGTGGAGAGATTATCATGCGAGGAGATAAATTTGTTCCTCCAGAATCACTAAGAGGTCGCATCATAGACTATGGTCATGAGGGACATCTTGGACAAACGAACACCAAGAAAAGGATTCGCAGTGTGTACTGGTGGCCTTCCATGGACCGTCAAATCAATTATGTGGTGGAGATGTGCATCACGTGTTCCACCAGTGACAAAGTTGTAAAAATTGTGTCACCTCCGGTACAACAAGTACAAGCTCCTGAGGGTCCCTGGATGAGGTTGGCTATCCACTTTGTGGGACCTTTCAATATACTCGGCAAGAAACACAAGTTTGGATTGGTTGTTGCTGATTATTTCAGAAAATGGTGGGAAGTTAATTTCATGACAGATCCCAACTCACAGGAGATTATCAGGTTTCTCCAGAGTTTGTTTGCTCAAGAAGGTTTCCCCAAAGAGAATATTTCTGATAATGGGGTACAATTTACTTCAAAGGAGATATCTCTTTTTCTGTCCCATTCTGGCATCACTCACCGGCGGGTGGCTTTGTATCACCCACAGGCCAATGGTTTCATTGAGCGCAACAATCGAATGTTAGTTGAGTGTGTTCAGTGGGCTGTTTCCGCTGGGATTGACATCAGTGAAGCTGTTCAGGGTATGTTGTGGGCACACCGCACTACTCCCAGTTCTAACACACGTTCTAGCCCTTTTTATTTACTCAGAGGTAGAGAAGCCTCTTTTCACATGTGTCCTGCTTGGATGAAAAACTGGGGTTTGGAGTCAAAGCGCAGAGAGACACAGGAAGGGAGAGACATACAACCTTTTCTCACTGTTGAGACACTGCATGTTGTTCCCATTTAGAGGAATCCAATGTAAATCCTCGGTCTCTGTAAGGGATTGGGTCAAATCAAAATTCCTCTAAATGTTTCTAAGGGATTGTCTAAGTTTAGTCCTCCTGTTAGGGTGGATGCCACGTCTCGCTTTGGAACAATTTGGTGGAATCTTTCTAGGGTATACAAGATTCCGATGAAGGTGGTTCTACAATTGGGTCTTGACACAAATCATTCTGGGCAGTCTGTATGTCTTCCAAAGAGAGGTGATGCAGATGAGGTAATTCCTCCCTATTCTCAGGTTACTAAATCTTCATTGAGATATGTTCCTCCTCGGAGGAGTGGAAGGACAAGTGTTCCGCCAACACGTTTAAATCTCCAAATATATATCCAGTCACCTTTTCTTCTTTCTTGTTTTTATTTTCTTTAACTTTTGTCATTTTTGACATTTATTTTCGTTAGTTCTTTTACTCGTTTTTTTGCTCTATTTGTTTTTGCTCACATATGGAGAGAGAGGTGATGTTGTAGTAGTTCTTTATAAATATGTTGGTCTTACATACTTCTAGTCCTATGATGTCACTGTCATGGCAATGGAATGTTACTGTTTGAACCCAGGATGATGTTAGTTCCTGGAAGCTGTGGAGATGACCAGTCAATAAAGTGTGTACTCCTACACCTATCTTGTCTGTTGTAATTACTACAGAAAGCCATTCTTTTGCAAAAAAACTGTGCCACTGACCTCGTCCAGAGAAACGTATGATCTGCAAGTTGCAAGGACTTCTGCAGAGATACATGCATTATTATCAACAATCTGCCCAATACATTTCGCAGAAATGTTAGGTTGTATATTTAACAAGTCTGATAGCAGCGGTATTGCATATGTATTTAAGACAATTTTTTCAGGACTGTTAGCATCCTTTGAAGCAGTCCTGGGCATTTTTCCTAACTTCGTACACTCTGTTTTCGGCGGCCGGCCTCTCATAGCAGTGATACTATTTTTATTCCTCCTGCTCCGTTATGGCAAATCCGGCGACCAGCGATACCCAAATCAGCATGGAGAATGCGCTCCAGGCCATGAGGTATCGTGACAGAATAACACAGATCCTTGGCTTGGA
Source organism: Lissotriton vulgaris (assembly GCF_964263255.1). Taxonomy (NCBI): domain Eukaryota; kingdom Metazoa; phylum Chordata; class Amphibia; order Caudata; family Salamandridae; genus Lissotriton; species Lissotriton vulgaris. Next base: position 1,530,908,949 of record NC_141689.1, on the reverse strand, counting down.
TCGTTGGAGAGAACTGAATACCACATGGTTCCTGTCATTCAGACCAATCTGGCAAGATTGCATCTTACCTGTTCTACAATGTCTGCTTTGTGGAGAGGAATGTGTGTTAGATATCTGTCTAACACTACCATCGGCTATGCCAAAGGATGTTGACGCATTACTGGGTCTGGTAATGGCTCATGTGTTGTGTTGCTCCCAACGGCTACCAATCCTGATGACAGCATTCATTGAGATCTCACCGGCAAATCCAACTGGAGGTGAGATACGCGGACCGACAGGCACACAGGTACCATCTGCCATGAACATTGCTAATGCGGCTGACGGCGATGCTTCACATCTGTGTACAATTGACTTTCTTAATGAAGTAGTTGAACTTTCATCTACTGTGGTAGACGATTTCTTTGCCAGCCTGGATGACTAAATGTTTTCTCCTGACACTGAGAATAACTTTTGAAATTAGCACACAGCGTTCTTTCGAACCCTGAGATTCGACCTTCACTTTTTTCAAAACAAAAGCTTCCAAGTTTTGAACTCTATTTCACTACAATTTAATTTTAATTTTTTCCAAAACAGACTGAACTTTGGCACAAAGCAATCTGCTTAAAGTATAACTATTCTTAGAGAACAAGAATTATTTGACTACTTCCTAGAAAAAATATTTACCTAATGCACAAATCAAACTAGCTTGTATATTCTGCTATGGGATGGTCTCGACCTTTTTTCTGTATCTAGAGCCATTTCATAAATGTAAATTTCATAATTCATTTGGTTAGCATTGCTAATATCATATCATATGCTTACAATAAAATCATTGCCCTTAGATGCATATTGTACAAATGCTTCTTTTATGTAAGACCATTTTTTTATACATTTCATGTATTTTTAGGGTGGAGCAGTAATCTCAGAGTCCTTCTGCAGGTCCGGTTGTGAACCGAAGTGTAGTTCTGAATGCTCTATTATTATACCCCGGTGCCCATCTTCTGGAAGGTGGGAGACGTTTCTGGAAAGGTTATTTGAAGTGCATGGAATTTCCTGACTACCCTGACCTCTCTCCAAGGTGGCTGCAGTGTCAATACAGGGTCATTAAGCTCTTGTGAAGGCAGAGGACTGGCTATTCAGGTGTAAGTGGGGCTGTGTTCAGCTCTGTTCCCCATCCTCCCAGTTGATGGCCCATTGAGGCACACCTAACCTATCTATTGTGTGACTGGGAGGAATTCACAAAGTCTAACTGTCAGCTACACCCAGTCATATGACCCAAGACAGGCTGCAGGCACAAAGGACTAAGGGCAGGAAAATGCCAACTTTCTAAAAGTGTAACTTTCAAAATTGTAATGAAAAATCCGACTTTATCATTAAAAAGAATTTTTCATTACAATTGTATAGGTATCAAACATGACATGGTGAAGAGACAGAATATCAACTATAAAATATAGAGTTGCAAATATAATGGGTCAAAAATATCGACAGCAAGAATATCGAGAATATCAAATTAGGATAAGTAATATCGATTTTAAAAATATTGAAGTGTTTAATATAGTTTGCAAAAATATAGCTGTTAAAATATTGTTTTTATAATTATGTATTTTAGTATATATTTTATATGTATGTTATGTATGTTTTGTGTAAAAGAATTGTTTGTATTTTTAATATATGTGTTTTAGGAGTTATAAAAACAAATAATTTTAATTTTGCGCTTTTAGTTCCTTAGCGGGATGTGGTTTATAGGGGAATAGGGTGGGAAGTAATTTAATTATATTAATTATTAGAATTAAATTTTTTTTAATTTGTGCTTTTAGTTCTGTAGCAGGTTGTGGGTTTATAGGGTAATAGGGTGGGAAGTAATTTAATTATATAAAATGTATTGATGAATTTATATTTATTAATATTTGTTTAATTGATATTATAAAGTGTTAAATGTGCAAAGTAATCTATTAATAATTACTCAATAATCAGTTGTTAATTCATTTTCATTAAATAATTGTGGTAATTGTGTAATTAATTTTTGGTGTGTGTTGTGGTGTTTATAGGTGTAAATGGTGGGAAGTAATTTATGTTTAATTTATGAATTAATACTTGGGCCCCGATTCTGATCTCACTCGGTAAGCCTTACGGCCGACCCTGTCCCATAGAGCTTTCCAACGACTCGTGCTCCTGGGCTTTTTCAAGGCAGAGGTTCAGATCCGTCTGCTCGACACACGCATCGTACTTGATCACTTGGAAATCGGACCCATTGCGCTGCACGAGTGTGCCATGTTGTAGTCGTCCGGAGGGCTTCGTTGACGGGTATGAGTTGCTCTGAGTGCAAGGCGATATTCACATCGTACTCACTCACTCGTATGGCGGGATGAGTTGGTCCGAAATCGCACTCGCGACTCGGACTCGCTCATGACTGATGCCGTTAGGAGCCCTTCCAAGGAAGATTGTAATCGGGCCCTTGGTTGTTAATGAATTTTAATTAATTAATTTGTAATTAATTTTGGTAATTATGTAATTAATTTTAGGTGTGTGTTGTGGTGTTATAGGAATAAAGGGTGGGAGATAATTAGTGTTGAATTAATTAATATATAGTAGTTAATTAGTGTTAATTATTAGATAATTATTTTAGGTAATTGTTTTTTTAGTTATATTTATTTTAAAGGAGTAAAGGGTGGGTATTAAAAACATTTTAAATATTTTATAATATTTATTAATTTGTATTATTGTTTTGATTTGTTTAATATATATATATATATATTTTTAAGTGTTTGAGTGTGAATAGTAAAAATGTTTCCCAATGGTATGCAACACTTTCCCTCCTGTTGTATTTACTGGAGTGGGAATAGTAATTTTTACCCCTCTGCTATCCAAAACTTTCCCTACTGTTGCACTCACTGGAGTTGGAATAGTAATGTTTACGCCTGTGCTATCCAGCACTTTCCCTACTGTTGCACTCACTGGAGTTGGAAAATCAATTTTTACCTCTCTGCTATCCAACTCTTATCCTACCATTCCACTCAGTGGAGTGGAAATATTGTTTTTATACTGTTGATCTTACAGGAGTGGTAATAGCAATTTTTCCCCTCCGTATCCAACACTTTCTCTACTGTTGAACTCACTGGAGTGGGAATAGTAATATTTTACCTCTCTGCTATCCAACACTTATCCTACTGTTGCACTCACTGGAGTGGGAATAGTAATTTGTACCTGTCTGCTATCCAACATTTTCTCTACTGTTGTATTAACTGGAATGGGAATAGTAAATTTTACCTCTCCGCTATCCAACACTTACTGTTGCACTCACTGGAGTAGGAATAGTCATGTTTACCTCTGTGCTATCCAACATGTTCCCTGTTGTTGTATTAACTGGAGTGGGAATAGTATTTTTTCCCCTCCGCTATCCAGCATTTTCCCTACTGTTGCAGTCTGTGGAGTGGGAATAGGGATTTTTGCCCCTCCGCTATCTAAAACTTTACCTACTGGTGCACACACTGGAGTTTGAATAGTCATTTTTGCCCCTCCGCTATCCAGCAATTTCCCTATTGTTGCACTCACTGGAGTGGAAATAGTCGTTTTTACCTCTCCATTATCCAACACTTTCCCTACTGTTGATCTTACTGGAGTGGGAATAGTAAATTTAACCCCTCTGCTATCCAACACTTTCCCTACTGTTGCACTCACTGGAGTGGTAATAGCAATTTTTCGCCACCGCTATCCAACACTTTCCATACTGTTGCACTCACTGGAGTGGGAATAGTAATTTTTACCTCTCCGCTATCCAACCCTTATCCTACGGTTGCACTCACTGGAGTGGGAATAGTAACTTTTACCCTTCCGCTATCCAACTTTTTCCCTACTGTTGGACTCACTGGAGCAGGAATAGTAATTTTTACCTCTCTGCTATCCATCACTTTCCCTACTGTTGCACTCACTGGAGTTGAAATAGTAGATTACATGTTGCTGCTATTCAACACTTTTCCTACTGTTGCACTGCTAGTATTGGGCAATTTAAGTTTAAATATTTTTTTATAGTTTAATGTTTCAATTTCTCATAGATTGTTTTTTATATATATTTTTTAATATATGTATATATATTATTTTTATATAATGTTGAAGTTTTAAAATAAATTAGAGATTAAAATTAAATGATTATTTGAAAGTTAATATATATGTATAAATGATTATATTTGTGTTTATTTTTTTATTACATTTATTTGTAATATTTTATATAAATGTAATTTACATGTTATTTTTTGTTATAATTAATAATAATATTTAATACATTTAATATGTATTATTTTATTTTATATTTTGTTTAATTAATTTTTTCATAGCTATATTTTTAACATCAATATTTTTGATTCAATATTTTTGTACTTAGCAGTGTAGGTATGGGAGTCGATATTTTTGTATTCTATATATTGTTTGCGATATTTTTTACATTGATGTTTTTTAAATCAATATTCTATCAGTGAACCACATGATATATACCTGTTCCCAATTGGAACCTGCACTTATTAAATGTAATAAGGTATACCCAATGTTATCCTAGCGGAAGGGTAGGCCTCACAGTAGTGAAAAAGGCATTTTGCTACTTTATCTCTACACATCTTAGCAAAACACCACACCAATTTAGAAAATGACAGTACATTTTATTAACATATTTTACACTAAAATAACAATTCTCCAATCACTAGACCCGGAGTTTTGATTTTTAAAAGTATTTAGAAAAAGAAGTGCCTAAAAGTTCAAAGTGCCAACCACAGATATCTAGTTGCAGGAGACCAGATCAAAGTCGAAAGTTGAGGAGATTTCCCTACCAGGACATGTAAAACTTAAAAGTATATGTCTGATCTTTTCAATGCATAGCTTCCTGCCCTATGGGCTACCCAGGGCCTACCTTAGGGGTGACTTAATTTAATAAAAGGGGAGTTAAACACTTGGCAAGGGGGTTTAAATGCTATGTCGACATGGCAGTTTAAAACTGCATTCAGGCTGCAGTGGCAGGCCTGGTGCATGTTTTAAGGTGCTACTTGAGTGGGTGGCACAATAAGTGTGGCATGCTCACTGGTAGCATTTTATTTACAGGCCCTTGGTATATAGTATACCATTCAACAAGGGACTTATAAGTAAATTAAATATGCCAATTATGGAATGAGCAAAAGCACTTTAGTACTGGTTAGCAGTGGTAACGCGCACAGAATCCTAAGGCTGACGGACCTAACACACAGGGGTCTACATTTTGTCAGATTTAAGATTAGCCCGTTCAATGAAGATCTCCAGATGTCCGACCTGATAGTAGGGTAAAAAAAATCTGAGACTGCCACTCCCCCACAATTTATCCCATTGTAAAGAACCATTACACTGCAAGACGCAGCATTCCAATATATGTCACTCATGCACATCATCAAGACGCTTCCCAAAAAGGATGACAACAAATACAACATTCTGCCAACACCGCAGTGCACCACAATGTAGTATGCTAGTGCTACCCGTTTGAAAATGGGCTTCAGTGGCCCACATAGGAGCATGGACGACTATATAACTGCTGCAGTTCAATTCTGCTGCTCTCAAAATGAACCTGCGAGTCTGGAGGCGGGAGGCTTTTTCCCATCACGTCTTTGCAGTGCAGCAATATTCAGAAGGCATTGTGTCAGCTGTGTTGATGAATTTCACACCCACTTCAAACATGTTTCCTTTCCTGTTGCACAAAGGAGAAGAACGCTTTCATCCCATGACCCCACGGTTTTAGCTCGCTTTCTCTTTTAGACTGTCTGGAGAGGCGGCGGAACCGATGCCCAAACCTCCACAGTGGGATTAAGGAAACCTTTCAAGTGCATCCTCCACATTTCTCGGAAGCTGTGACACACACTTGTCTCCGCAGCCCTGCCTTTTCGCCTGCATTGTACATGCGGTATCATTTCCTTCTGAAGAAGTCAGGGAGAGATTCCAAGTTCAGCACGAAGTGCTCTTCCCACTGCAGTCGAGCAGATGTACGGGTTAATTATTTGTTAAAGGTGGAAGTTCAAACGTTAAAGGTTCTCAGTCCGTTTCTAGGCGTGAATAATCCGTTCTCAGTCCAATCCATCCTCCTCCCTCTGTCTTGAGGTTGGAGAGTTCAGCTTCAAAAGACAGTCATCAAAGCTGTCAACAGGCTCCATATTGTGAGGAAGGGTTTCATCCAGTGCTGTGCTTTTTCAGTAAACACCACTAAATGTTCTGGGTGATGTACACCAATACATATAATGAGAAAGGAGAAACTCAATGGCTAAGGTTTCAAGGCCCATATTTATCATTTTTTCACACAGCGCAATGCAGCAAACCATCTTACTGCGCTGTGTAAAAAAGGAAAAGGACAGGAAAGTGCCATATTTAACATTACATGTCGGTTTCCTGTCCTTTCCTAGCGTTGGCACACTTTTGACTGCCTATAGTGCCAACCCAGGCACCCTTGCATTTTGGTGCGAGGGTGCCAGTGTTGTAGGCAGGATTGTTTTTGAGCAGGAAGGGTCACCTCCCAGTACAAAAACAATCCTCAGAGGAATTTTCCTCTTTCTACGTTTGCTGCATAATGCAGCACACGTAGTAGGAGAAAAAAACAAGGAGAAATAAAGATATTTCTCCTCAGTATGCCTCACTTGGGGAGGCGTACAGTTTTGATGTATTCCCAGGTCTACCACTCATGGTAAATATGGAAATGCACCAAAATCCATGGGTGGACACATGGGAACACCCACACTCCACCCATGGAACACCTCCTTGGGGCAGAGCAATGCAAGGTAGCGATTTGGGCTGCCTTGCGATTGTCCAGCCATCAAGCCATGAATGGCCATGCGTGGCTTGATAAATCTCACTTAGGCTTTGCGTCACCCTTCCACCCCCTAGTGTAGCACAAGGGTGATGCAAACACTTGATAAATCTGGCCCTAAGTCTTCAATCTGGCGTAGTCCACTGTTGTGCAGGTTGTCCAGGAGGGATGTGGAGTTGGGGTCCAGTTGGTTGTCGAGGTGGAAGTTGAGGTCTCCTAGCAGGGTGTAGTTGGTGATTGCAGTTGCCTGCGGGGATATGATGTCCTTGATGTTGGCAAAAAGTTTGCGGGGTCCAGGGGGTCGGTAGATGAGTGTTCCAGAGAGGGTAACAGTGGGGCTGGCCAGTATCGTGAAGTGAAGGTGTTCCATCAGTTCTGTGGGCTCGTCAGGGATTGTGCTCAGGCGGAGGCTGGATTTGTGGATGATGGCGATTCCTCCTCCTGGGCGGGTGTGGCGGTCCTGCCTGGCGATCTTGAATCCTTGGGGGATAGCGATGGCGATGTCCGGTCCGGAAGTGGTGTTGGTCCAGGTTTCGGTGAGGAACGCTACTTCCGGGGTGGTACTGTCGAGGAGGTACCAGTTTTCGGTGGCGTGTTTGTGGAGGGAACGGACATTGAGGAGGAAGCATTGCAGGGTCTCTGGTTAGGTTGTGTTCTTGCTGGTGGGTTGCCCTGGGTTCGTGTTCCAGGAAGAAAGGGAGAAAATAAGCAGAAATAAGGCTCTAAAGAGCAGAGATGGGGAAAAGTGCAGAAAGGTGAAAAATAGAAGAGGGCAGAAAAAATAGTGAAAACGTGTGAAAGAGCAGAGCAAGAGGAAGGAGACAGAGGTCCACTGGACCACCAGGCATGAGGTGCAAGGAAACCTGTGGGTGGAGGAGGGTCTCGAACACCAACACATGAGAGTGCAAGTGCAGGGGCATGCCTCACTTAATGGTGGAGCTGCGAGGGAGGGGGAGCAATTTCACTGACAATGAGTCAGTTGTCTTGCTCGCCTGTCTCCGCACCGGCCACCATTAAGTAGGGGTCGGGAAGGGCTGGACAGATGGGAGGCGGGAGCGGGCAGGGGAGCTGGATGGGGCCGGTCGCGCTGGGGGGAGGGGCCGTGGGGGCAGCAGCACCGGGGAAATAAGGGATAAAGGAAATAAAGGAAAGGGGGAAAATAAGCAGGAATAAGGCACAAAAGAGCTGCAGAAAAGTGCAGAAAGATGAATAATAGAAAAGGGCAGAAAAACGAGTGAAAACGCAGAACGAGAGGAAGGAGACAGGTCCACTGGACCACCAGGGATGAGGCGCAGGGAAAGCTGCGGGTGGAGGAGGGCCTCGATCACCAACACACGAGAGTGCAAGTGCCGGAGCAGGCCTCCCTCAATGGTGGAGCTGCGAGGAAGGGGGAGCAATTTCACTGACAATGAATCAGTGGTCTTGACTTGAGCTGTTGTACTCCATATGACTGATTATGTTCGGGACTAACTCTGTGTACACATGATAGTTGATGAGCGGTGTCCAGTGTGCTGGACACTAGGAGTTTGATTTTGTTAAAATGCAATTTCTGCATAGAAGAGACGACTGTGTGAGCCAGATAGTTACCTGTGTAGATCTGCTTGATTATCAATAAAAGATGATCTGTCTATATACTTTTCAGGAGAGTATGAAGACTGTAGGTTGTATGACCATTAGCACCTTTAGGCCTTGGGTATTTAAGGTTACTAGTCTAGCTTTGGAGAGTGTGTCGTACAAGTATGCAAGAAATTGGTTATAAGGATGTGTGTGAGGAGTGAGGATTCGCAATGCAGACTAAAAGGTGCCAAATGTTCACATTACCACATATCATAATTATTATTATCATTTATTTTTCAGAACTGTACATTCAGAAAGGACACCTATTTGGAATTTATCCCTGTATGTTTTGTGATAAATTAGTAGAGCAGCACACTTCAAGTACTGTACATAATGCATATTCAAGTGTGATATATACTTAAAATGAGTGTGTTCCACATCACAACAAAATTAGTCAATAGTGATGTTGATGTATTCCAATTCTGCTATATGTTAATAAATATAGACCCTTTCTTATCAATCCCTCCCATGCAGCACAGCATTACACTGCTACAACTTTCAAAATGCAAATATTAAGTTGATGTCATAATAGCACATTGTACTACATATTTAGTAAAAAAAAAAGATGTATTTCATTGTGCTTGCATGTTCTTCCAAGCATGAAGATATTATGTAAGGGTACATTGCTTTATTCATCAACTTTCATACATCAGATGTGCATTCCTGGTGTGAGAAAATGCTATCTTTTATTACAGAATACTGCCCCTGGGAGTCGAACATTAAGAAGACATATGTGGGTCAACATTAACAGGTGCCCCACCCTCAACTCATAGTACATATAGCACTACAACTAAGAGTGCACCAGCAAGGAAGCCGTACAAGGCTGGGAGACATATATATCATTTTGGCTGTTTCACAAACCACAGGACGAGATAAGGATTAATATTCTAAAACCCTAATCCAAAAATGTACAGTACAGATTATAGAAGGAATTACACTTCGTCATTGAGAAATATTATGACCTACCGGGTCCGAATTATTACAGGTTCTAAGGTCTAGGAATTAAATTACTCTGTTACAGCCCTGAAGAAGTCATGGGTTTACACCCCACTGACGAAACACGTGTTGGCTGGCTCGCTAAGCAATACACCATTAAAAGTGAACATTTCAATGAAAGGACATCGGTGTCTTCATCCTTGATCAACGAAAACTGTGTTGTACTGTTTATTTACTCACATGCGTGTGCATAGGACCTGTTGTTTTAAAAAAACATTCATGCAGAACAATTGGTACTAAAAAATAACAAGACCAGGGATAAGGAACCTAATTTCATGTCCAAAAACAACACACTTAGAAAGAGGAAACAATGAGGAGAAATAAGGATATTTATCCTTGTTGCGCCTCTGGTGGAAAGGAGCACAAGTCTGACGCATTCTCAGGTCACCAATGTTGTTAATCTGCAAATGTGTCAGAGTCCATGGGTGGAGGTGTGGGAACACCAACGCTCCACCCATGGAACACCTACCTGCCGTAGAGTAACGGCTAATGCAGCGATTCGCTCTGCCTTGCATAACTCTAGATTTAACAAGCCGCTCAGGTCCACGCAAGGTGGCCTTGCATGACTTGATAAATCTTATTGAGGTTTTGTGTTGCGCTTGCATTCCCTTGCATGTTGTATTGGTTACATTTTTCAATATGATCTTTGTATAAACATTCACCCATTGGCGTAGTATCTATTTAAATTTGTTGTGCTGGGATGATCTGACTTATTGCTGTGTACACAACAAACTTTTATTCACTAGATGTATGATTCTTAAGAAATACCACCTGCTCATAGCTGGTGTTATTTATAGTGCTACATTCCAATCAGTTCCAAATTTCGGCTTCACTTTTGATTAGTTCTGAGGTAGCAAATTCGTAAGCACGGCATACGTTTTTTAAAATGTACGGTAAACTTTGCATGCAGTCATTTTCACATGTGATATTTTTTGGGACTGTTTTTCCCACAAGAGGTAATTTACACTTGCAATACACAACTTGTGATCATGTGTACTATTTAACATATGCGTATTTTAATGCCACACGCACTAATTTTCATACCGCACTTCTCATAATCAGGGCCTAAAAAGTTAGAAACCTAGGAGTAACCATGCAATCAGACGTGTCCTTGGTACTGCATGTTGACAACATCACAAATGGTTCTTTTATTATGCAAAAGGGACTATGTTGTGTCTTCTCATACCTTTCATACCAACAAAAACTGCAACCCATTCTCACATTCGTAATCTCCAAGCTTGACTAAGCCAACAATGTATGTAAATGTATAGGCATTTATATAGCGCACTACTTACCCGGAGGGTCCCAAGGCGCTTCGACCGCTGCGAAACCCTTCCTGGCTTTCCCTGAGAGATGGTCCCTTAATGGGTATCTCCAGGGTGAGACCAGGCATCCCCAGCGGTCTGGTGGGGCCGTTAGTGAAGATGAGGCAAGCTAATGCCCAGAGTTGCCGAGTGTGATCGCTGATCAGAGTGGGCACCGAGGCGAGAGAATTATCGAGTCCGCTGACCCTGGTCCAGAAACCTGCCGCGCCGGGAATCGAACCCTGGTCCCGGGCCGTCCTCCGCTCTCGGGTCTGCCGCCTCTAACCAGTGAGCCACACTACCTCACCTCACAATATGGAAAATATAACTAATCCACAATGTTGTTGCAAGTATTCTTCTCTGCCTTCACCCAAAACAACACATGACTCCAGTCCTGCAATCTCTCGACTGGCTACCTATAACTAGAAGGCCAATGTTCAAGGTACTCTGCATTTAAGCAGAGCTTCCCAAGAAAAAGGACCTCTTTTACTACAAGTTAAATTCAACCCAAACAAACCAAACAGAACACTGCGCTCGTGTCTTGCACCACTTATCATAGCACCCTACCATAAGAAATCTACTGGAGGCACTGCTTTCTCAGTATAAGCTGCCAAACTCTGAAGCTCACTACCAGCAACATTAGTAGCACCCAGTAGCATATACAATTTCAAAGACATTTGAAACATGGCGATTTCCTAGATAACTGCATCAACCCCACCTCGGCAACAGAGCCAAGAAACAATTCACAAGCTGAAGCACAAACCTTAGCTTACAACTCATGAACTGAAAACAGTTCAACCAGCAAACTCCTTTTGATATACAGGTAAGCTTAGAAGGGCTGGCCTATGGTTTACTGTGGCATTATACAGTTATGTACTTGCATATATAACAATGGCTCGCAATAATACAAAGAGCATAATACATGGAGGTCATCAGCAGATTGTAACTTATAGCAGATATGTCTTATGTGAATTTAAGATGTATGAAGGTTAGCCAAACTATAACTGTACAGCCACATAACAACCATCACCACATGAAAATGCATGGAATAACCGAAGTGATCTGTCACATATTGCTGTACAATTTGGAGGACTTTAATTTAGCCCACTATTGCAGGTCCAAAATTATTATGTTGGTTGAAAAGCTTTATTCGATATGCAAAGATATCTTACAAGCATAACATACATTGAAAAACAGCATTTAGAAAAAATACAAGTATGTCATACATTTTTAGAAATAATAAAATTTTAGGGAGCTCCCTGGAATAAATTAGCTAAAAAGGATTAAATCGATATAGTCAATCTATTGCAACGAATCAACCAAAATCGTTTTAAAAATTTTGAGACACCACAGATTATAAGCGGAGAGGTATCAGTCAATAAAATTCGGAGTGCCACCAAATGCATACGTGTTCCCAGGTGTTTGAAAAGAGGTTTCAACCAGTGTCTCCTTGGGTGAATATAGTCTGGGCACTCAAAAAGTACATGTGCCACCGTCTCAGGTCTAGTTGGACAACAAGCGCAAAAGGGGGATAAATGGGTATAGGACTTCCACTTCGATACAATTGCTCCTAGCGGAATGGTACCAACTCTAAACTTGAAGTAGAGGGCCCTATCCACTGGCATAGTAATTAGGTCCATGTAGGGTTCGTATGAAACCACATCCTTTACTTTAAGTAAAGCTGCCGTCGAGTTGCAATGATGTGGATTCCCAATTAGTTGGCGAGAGACCCAGTCCCAATATAGTTTTTTGGGGACTGCCTTGGGAGGGGCAGATCTTGTAGTCCAGCAGTCTCCTAGGCCCAATTCCCTCAAAAGAGTTTTTATGTCACTCAGCCACTTGATCTTATTCCGGCCCCCTGTATTCAGTATTTCTGTTAGGCCGTCGGCATAGGATTTTAATTCCGGGACCCTCCATATGCTAATGCTGGACCATAGGAGCAATGAACGAAGACGGGCCTGGTCTCTGATGCTTTTACAGCCCAAGTCCAAGAGCACTGGAACAGTTGGAGTGCTCAAAGGAAGAGCTAGGAGGTTCTTTAGCAGCTTATTTTCAGACTTGGATAGGGAATCCAGGTTGCAGTGGCCCCATAACTCCGCACCGTACAAGGCTGAAGTGACCCCCCTTGCCTTGTAGATCTCAATTACAGGCGCCACTGAAGATCTAGGGGATGCATGATATTCCTTGAGTAAGGCACCCCCGACCCTTTTGTGACAGAGGGCCATCTTATTGATGTGGGAACGCCAGCTCATTTTGTCAATCAGACGTAGACCCAAATAATCGAATTCCGTCACTTTCTCCAGAGGGACTGAATTCAAAATGGGGGGACGACCTAGTTTCCTTGGTGGACGTAGTATCAGATATTTCGTTTTTTCTACGTTTATCACCAGCCCTCTGGTGACACAAAAGTCCTGGAACCGGGTCAACAACTTCTGGAGCCCCTGAGGGGTCTTTGAAATTAGCAGGGTGTCATCCGCGAATAGTAATGTTGGGATCCGCACACCCCCCAGACAGGGTGCGTCCGCAGGGTCCTGTAGCAGATGCTCCACCACACCATTTACGTATAGGGAAAAAAGTGTGGGGGCTAACACGCAACCCTGTCTGACACCCCTACAAACAGGGATCCTATCTGTTGTTTCACCATTTCTCCCCCAGCGAACCTGGGCAAAATTGTCCGTATGGAGTTTCATAAGAAGGTACAAAATGTACGGGGGCAGGCCCAAATGGTGGAGAACCCTCCAGAGTTCTTCCCTGGGAACTAGGTCAAAGGCAGTCTTCAAATCAATAAAAGCCAAATAAAGACTGCCTTTGCCTAGTTCCACCACCTTCCAGTGTAGTAGAGTTAACCTAAATACCAGCTCAATTGTACCTGTTCCTGAGCGAAAGCCTGCTTGGAAGTCCGATAGGACTTGATTCTCATCCACCCATTGAAGAATTCTCCCCAAAATAACTTTTCCAGCTACTTTTTGCGTGGAATCAATCAGGCTTTTTGGCCTGTAGTTCCCTGGAATGTCTCTACTTCCCTTTTTATATATGGGGACTACCACTGCCCCTCTCCACGATTCTGGGATGGGGCCGCCCTCCAGGATGGCATTCAAGAGGGCGGAGATCATTTGGCCCATTCAGATGGGTAGGCCCGCAATAAATCCCCTGGGAGCCCATCCGGGCCAGCAGCTTTCAATGGGACCACGGTTTTGATGGCATTCTCAACCTCCCGGGGTGTGAACAAGCAGGAAGAACTATCCTCCATAGAGAAGGGAAATAGAATAGAATAGAATAGAAATAGATTTATTGAGCGCGGTTGCTGCCCAAGGGCGTCCAAGCGCTGAAGTAAGAATTGGATAGACGTACTGAATGACAGATTAGAGCTCGGAGGCTTTGGCAAATAGTAAGGTTTTCAACTTTTTGCGGAATGCGAGCAGGTCCGGGGTGGAACGGAGTGAGAGGGGGAGGGTGTTCCAAAGTTTAGCTGCGTTCAGTGAGAACAGCCTGCCCCCGGATCTAGCTCTCTTCACTCTAGGCACCACTGCCAGGAAGGCCTCTGTGGAGCGGAGGTTCCTATTTGGGTGATAAGGGATGACAAGGTTGCTGTTAATTGCGGGTCCTGTTTTCCAAAAGGCCCGGTGCGCGATGCACAGTGCCTTGAATGTCACCCTGTGCTTAACTGGTAGCCAGTGAAGACTTCTTAATGCAGGTCTGGCTGACTGGGCTCGTGGAATCTGTAGCAGGGTGCGTGCTGCGCAGTTTTGCACCACCTGGAGTTTCCGAAGAGTCATCTCGGGGGCCCCTACGTATAGGGCGTTATTTGAGTCCAGGTGGGACTGAATGAGGCCTTGTACTGCCACTTTCCTGGCTTCTAGAGGTAGAAGTGGAAGGACCTTCCTTAGAGATTTAAGGATGCCAAAGCAGGTGGCGGATAGCTTGGTAGCCTGGGTGGCAAAGGAAAGTTTCCTATCCAACCACACTCCTAGGCTCTTGACGCTTTCCTTGGGGGTGGGGGGAGTGCCTAAAGTTTGGGGCCACAAGGAAGTAAAAGGTGTTGGCGAGGCTGGGCCTAGAAGCAGGAGCTCTGTTTTGTCTCCATTTAGTTTGAGGGAGGAGCTGGTCATCCACTCCTTGACATTTTCTAGGCAGCTCAGCAGGCCTCCATGAAGTTGACTGATGTTATCTTGAGTTAATGATACCACTAACTGAGTATCGTCGGCGTACGACACAATTTTAATGCTGTACGGTTCGACCATCCCCGCCAGTGGTCTCATGTAGACATTGAATAGCACAGGGCTTAAGGAGGAGCCCTGTGGTACTCCACAACTGAGAGGCTTGTTGGTAGATGTTATGTTGCCCTCGAAGATCTGGAAGGATCTATCGGACAGGAAGGAGTCGAACCACCTAAGAGCGTCGCCTGAGACTCCGATGTCCCGGAGACGGTTCAGCAGGGTGGTATAGCTGACCGTATCGAAGGCGGCGCTTAGATCAAGGAGGATCACTGCCACTGATCCTCCCTGATCCAGGACCCTTCGGGATTCCTCGGCGACCGCTAGTAAGGCAGTTTCGGTGCCATGTTTCGGCCTGAAACCTGTCTGGGATACCTCCAGTAGGGAAATAGAGCTGGCTCGTTTAGGGACCCTTCTATCGCTGAATATAAGGCCCCAAAATGGCAAGACCAGTTCTGGGGTGGGATGGTGCAGGTTCTCAGAGTATCATCTGGTCTACTGCGGGAACCTATCAATTTCCAGAACCCCCTAGCATCTTTATCTTTACTAGCAACCAGCAACTCCGCCCAGAATTTCTCCTCCGATTCTTTCTTTGCTATCTGGATCAATTTGGAGTAGCCCTTCCTAGCCTCCTTTATCTTGGCTTGATATTTTGCTTTGACTGCCTCGACTAGGTGTTTTTTCGCCTCCCCGCATTTGTGGGTAAACCAACCATCTTTTTTATTGGGCCTTACTTTCGCCCCGCCATGCCTCTTGCCCACAGTAAAAAAAATTGTCAAGGCCCCTGTTAGTCCGCAAAATACTTCACAGACCTCCCCCGTGCCCCCTTCGACTGCGCTTAGATTCTGTTGGGCTAGGGCCAGTAATTGGGACACAGCCTCAAGTTTTCCGGCAGACAAGAGAAGTTTTGACCACTTCAGGCGTCTACCGCAAGGGGATACCTCCGCCTCGCCCAAATCGGCTATAGGGCTAGATACAGGACCCCCACTACTAACAGACCACCAAGGGGCTAGAGTGAGGGACAACTGATTGTGATCGCTTTCAACTGAAGGTAGTATTGCCATGTCCCTCACTGAGCTCCATAAACACACATCAAGCAAGATGTAATCAATTCTTGATGTGTGGTTGGGCCTATTGTATGTATGGGCACCTCCCCTATCCGAGCTTGTCCTCCCGTTTAGAGCCCTCAAACCATGCTCTATACCAAGGGCATTTAACTGCAATGCCACCTCTGACCATTTTTTGATCGGCGGCAGCTCTAAGACAGGTATCCCCCTCCTGCCATCCTCCTCATCCTGGTCCTGGGTAACATCCGAGCCCAAGGGCTCGAACATACAGTTTACATCGCCTGCGACCAAGGTGCAGGCTTTATGAGGCGTTGCCCCCAACAAGTCCTCCAGCAAGGCAATTGTGGGAGACTTCCTCCCTCCCTTGGTGCCACGGGCATAGACATTTACTATGTTCAAGACAACACGACCCCTGGCGTCCTTCAATGTGATGTTAAGTAGATCTGGGCTATTGGTCTTGGTTTCCACTACCCTACAATTTAGTGATGAAGCTACCCAGATGAGAAGACCCCCCGAAGGTCGTCCTCTGCCCGAGTCTGGGCAGACAGCTGGGATAGCATGAGTAGAATACCCCGCCCTGTGTACTGGCTCCCTGCTCCATGTCTCCTGGAAAATGCATATGGAATACTCTTCCACTAATGCATTCCAGTCAGGCAGTGTCAGTTTCCTAGTTATTCCTGCAACGTTCCAACTGAAGACCTTTAAGACTTGGTCCGTCACAGCAGGAGCGCAGCAGGAAACTATTTCTTCGCATGGAGCCACCCTATCAGTACCTGACGATACTCCCCAATGGCCGTTAGTGACTGGGTCCCCCAAAAGGTCCGTAGTAACCAGCGGTATAGTTTGGATTTCATTTGAGGAGGAAGAGGTAGGTGACATTGCTGTGTCGTATAGGGGCTCGCCCATTTCCCCCCTGTGTAAACCTCCCGTTGCCTCAAGTCAGTGGTTCATAGGGCCAAAATTTTGGCCAAGCCACCTAGTCTGTGGGTAGGGGGAGGGCTCAAACACACTATGCATTCCACCAATAGTACCCTTGTTTTATTCCCCCACCACAGGCCTAAGAATGGTATGATTTATATGCAGCGGGTAGAAGTAAGTCAAATCCACTGCACTAACCCCAGTACCCCCCACCATTTGATCTTGATTGCATATCAATCTGGCCACTATACTATCCTGAAAGTTAATAATGACGCAGTCCCCCTCCAGCTGCTTATTACTCTTTCCAACCCAGCTCACCCTGCGGACACCGAGGATTAGTCCGTCAACGCCCGCAGGGAGTGGTCTATTTGTTTTTAACCAGTGGAGGCATTTATTTTTTAGGGCCTGGTGGGTCTCTGGTTGGTTATCTTTTAGTGGTGGGACCTTAACCAGTACAACCACATAGGGGTGGCAATCCGGGGGAAGGTCAGTGCAAGGAATGCGGGGAGATTTCCTCGGGGCGGATACAGCAGGATCATGTGCTTCGGCAGGGTTAGCTGGCAGAGCTGCCCCATCTCCCTTAGTCTTATCACCATTTACCTGTAATTGCTTGGGTTTAGAGATATGATTTTGCCCACCCACTGGAGCCTTTGGTTGTGTTGCTGTCTTGTGAGGTTTGGGAATGTTAGTAGAATTCCCTCGCGATGGGTTGGATTGCGGGGCAGGGCCTGGTTTAGACTTGGGTGGGACAGTATTAATTAAAGTTGGTGCCACACTTGGCGCTATTTGGGACACCGTCTGTGGTGTGACTGGGTCTAGTGACGGAGCGGCTGTAACTGCTACTCCCTTTCCCAACTTGCCACATGTGGGATCCTGACTATTCCTAGTCTGTTGTTTAATCAAAGTTTTGAGTGAAAAAAAGTTGTCAAGGGTCGACTGTTCAAGACTATTTACTCTAGACTCCACCCTCTTAATTTGGTCTATGAGTGGTATCAAGGAGCGGTTAAGCGCATTAATAAATTGGTCCAGGCACACTGGGAATTGGATTGGGGATGACATGTCATTAGTATCAGGACCCTTTTCCTGAAACAGGGACTCTCCCACCCCATCTCCCGTGGCCCTTAGCCCTTGTTTCCTAGAGCGCTTGTACAGTTTTGGGTGACTACCTTTGCGTGTACTCACAACTCTTTTCCTCTTAGCACGTTTTGAAGTACCCTGAAACACACAAGGCACTGAGGTGTCCACAGGGGGAACAGGGTCTGGCAGCGGGGAGTTTTGACTAATAGCAGGGGAGGACAGGGGTGGGACACACACTCCCTCAGTCTCGTCACAAGCTGCACCTGGTGTTAGCTCTACTACTAGATTCTCTAACCTATCAATACTTCCGCCTAGTGCAAGTAGCCAGGGATGCTCTGGCACTTCTTCAATAGATGGGGATAGAGCCCTAACTGTGGGAGGTGACAAGACTTTAGCCGCAGAGCCAAGAGAGGATTGTCTAGCTGGTAAAAGCTCTCCGGAGAGGCGACGTTCCCTCATTGCAATCTCCTTCTCTATGACCGCCGCTACTCTAGTGATAAACTTGTCCATAGCGCCTATAATTGGGTTCCCCCCAACCCCTTCTCCTACAGCTCTAAGTGGTTTCCCAGAGCGAGTGGACATGATTGATGTATTGCCCTCTACCAATGTCACAGTACCTTTCAGGTTCGGTAAAGGAGATGTTGGGGACCTGGCCCAGCCCAGCCTCTGTCAGCCCCTGATTGCCACAGACTGCCCGCCCTTTGCTCGGGCTTCGCTCGGCGTCCCGCTAAGCAACAGACCGGGATTTAAGAAGGAGGCGTTGCAGGCAAGGGGGCGTGTCTCGCTGGGGGTGCGGCCGTGCACACCTGTGCAGCGCAGGGACTCCTGGTCTTATGAGTCCCTGCTGGCGCGCTCCCTCGGCAGGCTCTCAGTGCTCCCTCCTCGCACTTGAAAACAGCAGGCGCCCTGGCAGCCTCTACTCCTCGCCACACGCCGCGCAGCGGCACCCGCGAAGCGGGTGCTGCAAGTTGTTAAAGAAGCGGCAAGGCGGCGGATCCCTCCAGGGATAAGGGGAGGCTGAAAGGCAGTGGAAATCGGCGTTTTCAGGAAACCAGCAACACCCAGGTCAGTTTCTGCATCAAAGGGGTCCCGCTGGTAGGAAGGAAGCTCCCGCCTTTAAGCCCTGGACAGGCAAGGGGGCGTGTCTCACTGGGGGCGCGGCCGTGCACACCTGTGCAGCGCAGGGACTCCTGGTCTTATGAGTCCCTGCTGGCGCGCTCCCTCGGCAGGCTCTCAGTGCTCCCTCCTCGCACTTGAAAACAGCAGGCGCCCTGGCAGCCTCTACCCCTCGCCACACGCCGCGCAGCGGCACCCGCGAAGCGGGTGCTGCAAGTTGTTAAAGAAGCGGCAAGGCGGCAAATCCCTCCAGGGATAAGGGGAGGCTCAAAGGCAGTGGGAATCGGCGTTTTCAGGAAACCAGCAACACCCAGGTCAGTTTCGGCATCAAAGGGGTCCCGCTGGTAGGAAGGAAGCTCCCGCCTTTAAGCCCTGGACAGGCAAGGGGGCGTGTCTCGCCAGGGCGCGGCCGTGCACACCTGTGCAGCGCAGGTACTCCTGGTCTTATGAGTCCCTGCTGGCGCGCTCCCTCGGCAGGCTCTCAGTGCTCCCTCCTCGCACTTGAAAACAGCAGGCGCCCTGGCAGCCTCTACCTCTCGCCACACGCCGCGCAGCGGCACCCGCGAAGCGGGTGCTGCAAGTTGTTAAAGAAGCGGCAAGGCGGCGGATCCCTCCAGGGATAAGGGGAGGCTGAAAGTCAGTGGAAATCGGCGTTTTCAGGAAACCAGCAACACCCAGGTCAGTTCCGGCATCAAAGGGGTCATTATACAATGTGACCGCTTCTTTATAACTCATAAAGACACTCACATACGGGTTAATAATCAAAATGCCCATTCCAACAGATCGTTACACTTCTCTCTCCCTCCAACCATCCAAAAAATCTTAGATTAGACAACCCAGTGCAGAAACCATCTAAGCAGAGTATATCGTAAGAAATGCCACCAAACACCATGAAGCTGTGCGTCTGTGTCTCGCACTTCATCATCCACCACACTGTTATGTGCTGCATCCCATAACACGATAACCACACATCGTGGTCATCATGCACGCCACGGAAACACTTCTAAAATAACATTAAAACAAAGACAACATCTTTCAAACCACACACTCTACATGGTGTAGCGTGCTACCCATGTAGGCAAGCCCTTCAGTGCACTACATTGGGGTAATAAGCACTATATACATTGGGGTAATAAGCATGATATAGTTTATGAACTGAACTATATACATACTATATACAAAAAGTTCACAAGAATACAGCGAAAGGTGGCTTGAGATATGCCATTTCAATGGCTTCCTGGAAGGAACCGCTGGTGCCAAAATGAGAGACCAGCAAAAACTGCACTGGTAGGTGGCACTGCAGTGTAAATATTGGTGCATGGGTCAGGCCTCCCTTTAGCCCTATTCAGTTTATCCAAGATACTTGGCTAGACCAATTTGCAGGTGGTCATCACCTGCCCCAGAGACCGAAGTGTGAAATACATTTCCTCATAGTTTTAGAAAGTAGCTTCTAAAAGAAAGTATTTTTGAGGATAAGAGACAGTATAACAAGCAAAACTGCTTCAGCCTCTGCATAATGTGTTGCATCTGCGCAGCAGGACAATCATGACATGCCTTCTGTGAGGTACATTTCATCACTAAACCCTCTTTTTAAGTTGCACAGTGATTTGAAGCGAAACTGAATTTTATAAAACAATACCTCATGAATTCCACGAATGCATAGTTACACATTATGGTATCATATATAAGGAAATCAGTCACCAAAAAGCATGTGAAAATGCAATAAAGGGCGGGTTTTGGCCCCGAAACGCGTCGGACGTTCAGCAACAACAAGAGGGAGTCCTGGTGCCTCACTTTGGGAGCTAATAAACAACACCAGTCCTAATTCCGAAGAGCGAGTAACTTGAAGGACAAACTTGTCCACACCAGGATTATTGGAAGACGAGAAGCTGAGAACACCACCATCCCTAATGGACACTTCCCATGCGGGAGCTGTTCGGTATGCCCCATGACAAAGAAAACCACTAACGTGACTCTTCAATCTGGAAAGACTTGGTCGCTGAACCATTTCAGTAACTGCAACACGAACAATGTGGTGTACAGACTAAAATGTGAGTGTGGTCTGGAATATATCGGACTCACCACACGTAAGATCAAACTCCGCATCCAGGAGCATGTCAGTACAATAAGGATGGGAAAACTGACTACAAAGCTAGTGCAACATTGTCACCGCAATAAACACACCTTCACCTGGGTAGTGTTGGAGAGAGTGATGGGCGATGCGCAGTCTGTGGAAAGACGATTGATCAACAAGGAAGCTCGCTGGATATATCAAGAGCAAAGCGAACAGAGAGGGCTGAACGAATTACTGGAATGGAACAAGCTGCGTTAACCATCTGAAGAGCAGTCTTCCAGCGCAGTGGTCTGCTGTCCCTATGACTGGTGGTACTCCTCTACCCCAAGAATTAAAATAACACCTTAAATTATAACATCTACATTAGAGACCCTGTGAAGACTGAATATTTACATCCCAGTAGAACTGTGAGTTTCATCATATCACATGTGAGAGGCCTCATTAGAAGTTAACATCTTAAAAACATCTTAAAAACCCTGTTAGGACTGAATACCTCGATCTCAGTAGAATTGTGACTCCCATTATACCACATTTGATATGTCCTCATTAGCCTCAAATACCCTATCTGACTAGGCTAAAACATCTGATATGTCCTCATTAGCCTTTAATAATCATTTTTCGCCCATGGACCTTCCCATCCTTAAATACACTACAACCTTGTGGAATTTGTCAACTTCTGTATTCCACTCTAGTTTAACACGGGACATATCTAACTGCACCGGGCTATTTCATAAGTGTAGTTATTTTAAAAGTGTATTATCAGCTAAAAATATTCACGTATTCTGAATAAGAAATATCGACTTTATGGCTATATTCCACCCTATTCCAGAGTTAATTGCCCGTTTACAAATGGCCGTGCCGTTCCTCCGAAGACCAGCATTAAGCATTAAGAGAGCCTGTGTCCAATCACGCCTGCCGAAAACCGGCAACCGGGCCCCGTGTCATCTGACACTGGGGACCAATGGGAATGCGCGTTATGCAATCCAGGAACCAATCCAAGTCCTGGGAAATCGGCAGCTTTGGCCCACGTGACCAAACATCGCGGACCAATCCCAGCGCGAAAACACTCGTCTTCTGAGCCGGTAAATAAGCACTTTTTCACTCGGTCGGCGCTCGAGGGTTGAGAGGACGCCGACCGCTACTCTAACACCGGTAACATCCTCCTTAATTGTATTTAGGCTGTAAACTAAGCGCAAGGTAGGAGTGAGCTCAAATAATTGAATCCTTCGTTTTTCACTTTCCAGTAAATTGCTTGAAACGGGGAGTAAGGACCATGCTCACCTAAGGGAGCTGGATTTCGGTTTTAACATAACTTCATCACTGGTATGAGAGACAAATCTGCAAGGAGGGTAATAATGGAATTCTTACATTTATTTACCTATACAGCATGGTGGTTTGATAGAGAGTTTGATATGCAGAATATAGAGAGGGACACCAGGTGACCGCACCTTTGTTTGTTTATGTTACAGCACCCAAGCTTCAGTGTCCCTTGCAGTGCCATTTAAAATAGATTGCCCTGAAGAAATTGCCGAAAAATCAAAGGCAATGAAACATGTCGGCTGTAAGTAGAGAGAGAATCGATTGGTAGTATTTTCTCTCTTCTTTTTTAGTAATTGTGTGTTCACTGTTTTGCAACAGAGAAGGGAATGAGAATAAAAGTTTATGGCCCCAGTTGCTCAGTGACTTATATGTTAAATGTTACATGTTGTCAGTTTTGTCACATATAAGTTGTGTCCACTGCACCATCCACTGTCCTTTTATTTTTGAGGGTCGAGACACTTTTTTGGTTTTAGCTTGATGGCACCGATGATGAGAACAGGGCCATCCTGGTGAGTACCAACCAGGGGTCCCATTGGTGGTGCGCCCGTGAGGTGCCATCTCGCTTTTTCACACATTTTTTGTCAGTGCTGTCTTGTTTGTATTTATCAGAGAGGTTGTTATTTTAAAGAGGCAATAGATTGAAACATCTTAGGATTTTCTTCAGACTTAAGAGATCCCGTGGATAACGAATTTCGACCATGGATGTTTACAGTCCAGCAAATGAATATTGCCATGAGAATTAGGACTGGTGTTGTTTATTAGCTTTCAGAGTGGAGGGCGTCCTAGTTCTGTTTGTCTTCCCTCTAGACTCCCATTTGTGTAGTGCCTCACTTTGGGAGCCAGTGCAACAAACCGGATGGTTGGAAGGACGTGGTGAGCCCTTGCCAAAGCGCTTGCGCAATTTGCTAAAACATATATATATATATTCAATGAAAAAACCATTGGTTTTAGGCCATATATAGTTAGGGATTTGCATTTACAAAACCTTATTTTACTCGCATAAAACCATTGAAATTCCATATATAGTTATAAGCGCTAACTATATATCGCGCACCCGCAATCCACTGCTGATGATGTCACATATTACATCATTCATGACATGGTTAGTGACATCACTGATGACATCACTGATGACATCTCAAATGACATCACTGATGACATCACTGATGACAACATCCAGTGACTGTATGTTTCTGTAAAGTTAAAATATCTCTTACATATTGAAGAATGAGTGGATATATAAGTGTCTGGATGAAGGATTTAGTAGGTGCATGACTGACTGTATGAGTGAGTGATTAAATGTGTCTCACTGAGTGCATGGGTTAGTGACTAAACTGTCTTAATTTGTGCATCATTATGTCTGTTGTTCTGTAAACTGTTGCATGTGTTGATAAGTAGCTATATGAGTAACTATATGGGTTATTGATTGGTTGCCCAAGTATTTGTATGGGATACTGAGTGTGTGTGTGTGTGGGTGGCTGGGAGGTGTGTGACTCTGTGCATAGATGTGTGAGCAGTTGATTCACTAGATGTATGGTTTCAAAAGTGCATGTGGAAACAGCTGTATGGGCGGCTGACTGTGTGCATGAGTGTATTGGTGAGTGAATGGATATCTCAGTGCTACATGTCAAAGTAAGTACATATGTAAAACACAGTACATGTGAGAGTTGACATATATAAATAACTGTGCATAAGAGCCAGTGAATGTGTGAGTGGCTGTATGGATCATTGTGAACTTGTATCAGGGATTGTATAATAGAGTAAATATGTGTTAGTATATGTTTGAATAAGTAAAGTTTGTATAACTGTATAGTTGAGGAAATGGAGGTGTGATTGATTCTTTGCATGACTGACTAGGTGTGTGAGTAACTCCATGGATGAGTGACAGTCTGTGAGTGTCTGTTTACACTGATTGTATCTAAGGTTATATTAGAGTCTGAAGAGGTTCATTGTATTATCACATAAATGATATCATCAGTGATGTGCTCAGTAATGTCAAATGAGATGTCATCAGTGATGTCATCAGTGATGTCATTTGAGAAGTCATCAGTGATGTCATCAGTGATGTCATCAGTGATGTCACTGACCATGTCATGAATGATGTAATATGTGACATCATCAGCAGTGGATTGCGGGTGCGCGATATATAGTTAGCGCTTATAACTATATATGGAATTTCAATGGTTTTATGCGAGTAAAATAAGGTTTTGTAAATGCAAATCCCTAACTATATATGGCCTAAAACCAATGGTTTTTTCATTGAATTTTCAAGGTTTTGTAAATGCAAATTCCTAACTATATATCCACTATAACCTATGGTTTTTGAATTTCATTGGTTTTTTAATAGCAAATATGAAAAGCTTTAAAATGTCAAGTACGTGATAGATAAAAACATTTTCGTATTTATGCACGCTGATGTGCTTTGAACGCTGCACCCCCCCCTCCCCTCTTTTGTCTTAGTAGTACTCTCTCTTTGCAGATACTGAAGGGTAGTTAACGCAGGCCTTTACCCCCGTTGTAATCCGTCGTGCCTGCTTGTCTCTCCATTTGATTGATTGTTGTCCAAGCATTTACTGTTTTAGAATTGGTTCTCTTTGGATCATTCTCTATTTACAAACAAGCACAAAGTCGCAATACTCTGTTTAGTCTTTGCAGATAGTGAAAAATCGTGTAAAAAAATAAAAGTAATCGAGCAAAATCAGTAGGCCACTAATTGGATCTCTTTTTGACCTCGCTAAAATAGAAATATTAGGAACAACCCTTCATGAGAAATACGAAAATAGTGAGATGAACTGAGCTCCACACCATGAGGGCTGCAAGACAGCTCGGCTCCATCACCCATCCCGCACAAAATAACGACAAACCCTATGCAAATATTAAAAATATAGACAACACACCAGCAAAGAAACAGGGTAAAACATTTTATTAAAAAACTATTTACATAACGTTGGTTTATAAGATGATGTCAGTAGTGGACCGATGTGTGAATAGGTCGAAAGCAGCACAAGGCTCCAAGATCCGGATGGCAACCTCCTGGATGTTGGGTGCCATAGTTCAGAGTTCTGAGTTTGAGCCTTTTTCAATGCCTGTGCTTTGTTGAATCAAAATGGCGGCTTGACACAAAGCTGACTCAAGCGTTGCTACTGATGCTATGCAGACCAAAACTGGTTTTCAGTTTGTACATTTTTCTAGATTTTTCAATCCAAGTTTGGTTGACTTTGTAGAACGATGGCTTCAAATTTTCAACATACGGTGTGGTGGCGCTGACTGGGAGGGGGCGCTTCGCTCCTGCCCCCTCCCCAAGTAAGATTTTCATACGTGAAAGTACGTTAATGGTTTTGGTCCCTGAGTTGCTTCGATGTCACTGCCATTCTCAAATGCCATAAGTTCTGGATGTTGGGTGCCATAGTTAAGAGTTCTGAGCAGTGCTTGTAACACTGTCTGAAGCTTATTTCCACCTACTGCAGCTTCACTATTCTCAAAGTAAGTGAGTGTCGTTTGTGGACCTGACTGCATTAGAAAACAATGTGATATGTTACCTTCCTAAACAGCTTGACGGAGGCCCCTTAGGGGCGGTGTGATGGCCATGGACTCGGAGAAGACGCTTGGCTCCGACACCCTCCCCAAGTCTTATAGCACTGGTGTAGCCTGAGATCGCCCCCGACATAGGCGGCCGGCTCCCGGGGTCCGGCAGAACTTTTTGCCTTTTGATGACTCTTCAATTCTGAACCTTGTCCCACAATCCGTTTGACCTGAAGACACGCTGTAGTGGGGCGCCCCTTTACCGTTTCAGTTGCCATTCCGCCCGCTTTTGCTACACTGTGCCTCTTCCGCCATTGAGCTGTTTACCGCCCGCTCTTGCGACTACAGCGTCTCGCTCATCATGTAGTTGAGTTGCTCCCGCTCTTGCGGTGCAGCGATAGGCGGCTGCCACAGGACTCTCAAAATGGCGGCCGGCTCTTCGGTTTTGGGCCTGGTCCACTAAAATGGCCCTGGGACACCTTTGAACTCGGACGCTTCCCTGATAGGGCTTGGGTCCCATTCTCGAAAAGCGTCCCCTCAGCCGTGAAGATTCTACAAAAGTCTTGGGGGCCTCCGACTCCCGCAGGCTTCTGGTGGGGAGCGGCTGCCATGATTGCTCGTGGAATGGCCACGACGGAGCTACGAGATGGTAGTGGTCTCATGCTGACGCCAGCTTTAGTCTGAAACATCCAGAAACACTGTAGACTACCAATTCGATCAGTTCCGGTAGCGCCCCAACATGACCCGGAAGAGAAGAACTTGCCCTCCCCTCTTTGACTGATGGTTCTTGTTGCCTGTCCCCTCTGTTGTCATTTAACAGAACTTTTTGGACTGCTGAAAGGGGTTGTGTTCCGAACGCTGGTTGGTGGAGACATTTTGACTATATTCTTGACCTACGTTGTCGCGTAATGCGTTATATGACACGCCGCGTTAGCGCACCCGAAAGTGATCCGAGGCGCGGTGCGCAGCGCGTAACGTAAGCATAACAGGTCATGTGACTTGTTATTAAAACTTTTCATTGGTTCATTTTACTTTTGTTAATTTAATGATGAAAAGCTTGATCATATGACCTAAAAATTACGCTTTTTATTGTTTTCGAACAATATTTTTTTTTCAAACATATGTTATAATATTCCAGGCTAATGTACTTTCCCGGAAAATTTACAACTGTCTTGCAAGTAAAATATATTTCTTTTTCGAGAAAAAGGGCGTTTCTTCCTTCCATGACGGAGCCGTTGAGTAAAAGAGATTCGTCCTGCTGTCTTAGTCGCCGATACGCCTGATTATCAGATTCTTATCGATCACTTTATGTTGCAGACATGAAAAACACAACTGCCCTTGACCATTTATCTTTACTGCGTTCCTACATATTATACCTTTTATCCGTCATGTAATTGGACTGCTTTATTTCACTTGCCTTTTACTGATTCGAAAACAGTGACTAAAAGTAAAAACTTTACCAATGTAAATACTACTACCGTGTTTTGTTTTAAAAACCTTTATTGTGAAAATGTCAGTATACAAATACGGGCCTATAACCACGTGGGCCGGCCACGGAGCAAACTGAAATCGTATATGATGAGGAGACATTTACACTGTAGAAGAACGTAACGAGCGGGCCATTAGGTTGCAAGAACAAAGGTGTCTAACAGTTGCGGAATCGGTGGACGTACATTTTGTAATTAAAATACGACAGGGCCACTTACAATAACATTTTCTAGATATACATTTGCGGGCAAGGAGTTACGAGTCCCATTTATACCGGCGCCATTTTGGGCGAGGCCGGGCAGGTCCAAGATATAGTCAAAATGTCTCCACCAACCATCGGCCAGACCAGAACCCCTTTCGGCCCTTTATGCTACAAGATGGTGTCTTCCATTCAGAAAATATTGTTGGCAGCATTTTGAAAGGAAACAGAAACAGCCGTTCTCCTAGTGAGTTTCACATTGTTACATTTAGGAAGAATGTTGAAGAGTAGTATGTGGAAAATCTGAAGCCATTTTTCTACAAACTCTCAATCAGACTTGGATGGAAAAAAAAAACATGAAGAATGTACAAACTGAAAACCAATTTTTGTCTGTATAGCATCAACAGTAACGCTTGAGTCAGCTTTGTGTCAAGCCGCCATTTTCATTCAATCAATAGCGTCCCCCTGCACACATTCAGGGACCTGGTCGTGTCTTCAGATGAAACGGATTGTAGGAAAAGAAGCAGAAAGGAAAAGGAAAAAAGTTCCGCCGGACCTCGGGAGCCGGCCGCCTATGTCATGTGCGACCTTTGGCCACACCAGGGCAATAGTGAAGCTGCAGCAGGTGCAAATAAGCTTCAGACAGTCTTACAAGCACTGCTCAGAACTCTCAACTGAGGCACTCAACATCCAGGACTTGCCATTCGGATCTTGGCGCCTTGTGCTGGTTCCGACCTATTCACACATCGGTCCACTACTGACATCACCTCATAAGCCAACGGGGCACCCTACACTGACTTTCGGCGCAGCATTGTAGGATGGCCACACCAGTGCGGCAACTTGCTGGACACGACCTCGGTGCCATCCGGATCTCGGCGCGTTCGAGTCACTGTACCGCAAGAGTGACCGGAACTCAGCTGAACACGCCGTCTTTCGGCGCAGCATTGTAGGATGGCCACACCAGTGCAGCAATTTGCTGGACACCACCTTGGGCAATAGTGAAGCTGCAAAAGGTGCAAATAAGCTTCAGACAGTCTTCAACTTACTCTGATTCTTATAATAAACTTCAGATAGTCTTACAAGCACTGCTCAGAACTCTCAACTATGGCACTCAACATCCAGAACTTGCCATTCGGATCTTGGCGCCTTGTGCTGGTTCCAACCTATTCACACATCGGTCCACTACTGACATCACCTCATAAGCCAACGGGGCACCCCACGCCGACTTTCGGCGCAGCATTGTAGGATGGCCACACCAGTGCGGCAACTTGCTGGACACAACATCGGGGCCATCCAGATCTCGGCGCGTTCGACTCACTGTACCGCAAGAGTGACCGCAACTCAGCTGGACACGCCATCTTTCGGCGCAGCATTGTAGGATGGCCACACCAGTGCGGCAATTTGCTGGACACCACCTCGGTGCCATCCGGATCTCGGCGCGTTGTGCTGCCTTCGGCCTATTCGCACATCGGTCCGCTACTGACGCCGCCTCACGTGCCAACGGATTTTCTACGCTTTTTGTAGCCCTATGCCGCATAACAGGTCATGTGACTTGTTTATAAAACTTTTCATTGGTTCATTTTACTTTTGGTTTCCTAAAGATGGAAGTCTTGGTCATATGACCTAAAAATAACACTTTTCATTGGTTTAGAACATTTTTTTTTCCCAAACGATGAAAGCCCCACCTTGTTTCTGGATCATTCAGACTGAAGCTGGCGTCAGCATGAGAGCACCACCATCTCGTGGCTCCGTCGTGGTCATTCCGCGAGCAATCATGGCAGCCGCTCCCCACCGGAAGCCTGCGGGAGTCGGGGGCCCCCAAGACTTTTGTAGAATCTTCACGGCTGAGGGGACGCTTTTCGAGAATGGAGCCCAAGCCCTAACAGGCAAGCGTCCGAGTTCCAAGGTGTCCCAGGGCCATTTCAGTGGACCAGGCCCAAAACCGAGGAGCCGTCCGCCATTTTAAGAGCCATGTGGCAGCCGCCTATCGCTGCACTGCAAGAGTGGGAGCAACTCAACAACATGGTGAGCGAGACGCTGTAGCCGCAAGAGCGGGCGCAACTCAGCTAGATGGCCGCCACCTGGGGAGGCCCGTTCACGCCGCCTCCCCCACGACCCCCCCCCCCCCCCGCGGGCCACCGCACGCCAATTTTCGGAGCAGCATTGTAGGATACCAAAACCAGTGCGGCAGTTTACTGGACATCACCTGGGTGCCTGTCGTACATGTTGTGTCAGCCATGGGACACTGGACACAGTCCCATCAACATCTCAACGCGTTCTGCTGCCTTGGGACTATTCGCACAACAGACCGCTACTGACGAGGCCTCCCCCCGCACCACCCGGGACGCCCCACGCTGTTTTTCTGTGCTGCATTGTAGGATCCCAAAACCAGTGCGGCACCCAGGCGACATCACCTGGGTGCCGTCCAGAACTCTGCACGTTGTGCTGCCTTGGGACTATTCGCACAAAAGACAGCTTCTAACCATTGTTGCTTTTTGAGTTGAAAAATGTTTAAATGTTTTTAGTTTTTGTTCCGTTCATTATAGTTAAAAGTTAATAAAGTTTTATAATCTTACTTTGTTGGAGTGTTATCTATTTTTTTAAAAACGGGTGAATAGGGCCTTGAATCGGGTTATTGTCATGTGTGGGCTTTGGAAGTGTGCTGCTGCAGGATCGGACATTTCAAACTCAAATGCACGTTCTTTTTCTTACCTTTCCGAAGCATGGAGCGCAATAGCAGGCAGAGAAAGGGTTATGCACGTGTTGAACACTACCTGACCTGGCAAGTTGCTGGCAGTGCCCCCCCGCCCGCTCCTGAAAGAGGGCACACACACACCGCCGCCCCGAGTACTTCACAAATCTTTAAAAGACCATGCGCTTGTTCATGAGGCTTAAATGGTTTATCACCTCTTCTAGAACCCCTGCATCGACCCTCTGACGTTTCCTGGAAAAATTACCATGTAACACAATACCAAGCCCTGTCAGCTGAAACCCCCAAGGAATCGTGGGGCATATTATCAAGGGGGTTTATCTCCGCTTTTTTGGCTTTAAAAGCCATGAAAGCGGAGATAAAATTATCTCCCTATTACCAAGCTGTCGCTAACACCAGTTAGTGACAGCTAAAAGGAGATAGCGACCATCTTGGGCCCCGCTTTGCATGTCAGTGATACTTATCACTAATAACATGCAAAGTGGCGTGCCAACATGTTAGCAACTGGAAACAGTCCCTAACATCGCTTTCTCCTATTACCAACTTTTGGAGATATTCGCGCTAAGCGCGAATATCTCCAAAATCTAACACCTGCCCTGAGCAGTTCTTAGCCATGTTATCCAATGGGAGGTGGATAACATGGCTAAGAGCATTTGCTCGATAATACATGAATATCGCTGACTTTTCTGCGATAATAGCAAGGTTTATCTGCGATAAAAATCGCCGATGTGCGGCGATAATTTTTGTCTCTAAACAAGTTAGAGACAAAAATTATCGCTAGTTGTTCGTAATATGCCCCCGGGTTTTTGCTTGCAGAAATCGGGAGGCGGGAGACTAGCACTGAAATTAGTAGTCACACGCCTGAATCGGGAGGGTTGGCATGTCTGAATTCTCTACAGCTGGGGCCATAAACTACATCCGCAGGGGTAGGTGATAGCCTGGGACCAGCCTGGCATCTAAAATGGCTGCCGTGCACGACAAAATTGTGGCATTGGAAAAAAGGCAAGATGGCGCAGCCGCTGGAAGAGATGTATCAACATATATCAGCCTCCTCAGCCACCCTCAGGAAACATAGGGGATTAGGATACGTCTCCCGCACCCCCTTATACCTAGTAATTTAATTAACGAAGCACAAAATGGCGAATTCCCGTTTCGCTACCAGTTTGCGGCCCAGTTCGCGGCCCGTGAAGCACTTCTACCGTGAAAAATCATTTTTTTTTTCTTTTCCCCACGGGACCCTTTAATAACCCCAACAACATTCCTAGGGGGTCAAGAGGGGGATACCTTGCCCCCTTTCATTAAATTCCCCCTTCGTTTTTCACCTCTTCTTCTCTCTCGATCCTACCGAGAGACAAGATGGCGGCCGCTCCGGACTGTCCGCAGCAAAAAAAAAAAAAGCTCACGCACAGCCGCTGGAAGAGATGTATCAACATATATCAGCCTCCTCAGCCACCCTCAGGAAACATAGGGGATTAGGATACGTCTCCCGCACCATCTTATACCTAGTAATTTAATTAACGAAGCACAAAATGGCGAATTCCCGTTTCGCTACCAGTTTGCGGCCCAGTTCGCGGCCCGTGAAGCGCTTCTACCGTGAAAAATCATTTTTTTTTTCTTTTCCCCACGGGACCCTTTAATAACCCCAACAACATTCCTAGGGGGTCAAGAGGGGGATACCTTGCCCCCTTTCATTAAATTCCCCCTTCGTTTTTCACCTCTTCTTCTCTCTCGATCCTAACGAGAGACAAGATGGCGGCCGCTCCGGACTGTTTAGAATGTTGACAGACACCGGAGAGCCAATCAGCTTTCTGCGCGCAAAGTTCCGAAACGCGAAAAGTAAGCGGACCGGATCGCTGCCCGGAGCGCTGTTACAGATATATATCTTGATTTAAACGTTAATTTCTCAAAATCCACTGAAGCACATATATTGAGACCTAGCAAAGGCACATCGGGCTAACAGTCCCTACAATTTTGCCAAGTTTCGTGCAAATCCATTCAGCCGTTCGAGCTAAAAGTGAGTCCAACCGCCCTATGGAAAACTCAATGTAAAAAACGCGTTTTGGGACCCCCCTTTTTTCTCAGCCCCCCCTTGACGAAACCCCACCAAATTTTCAGGGGCTGCTCAGAAACAAAATGTGCCATTTTCCTGAAAATTTCAGCCGATTCCATCCACAAACGCCAAAGTTATTAGACATAGAATTTTCAAAAATCCCATAGGGAATTAATCCTAACTATATATACCTACTGGCGATAGCCAGTAGGTAATATATATATATATATATATATATATATATATGTGGCGTGATCAAGGCTTGTGAGAAGCCGAAACATGTAGCAATTGATTAAACACCCTTGGATTGCATCCTGACTGGCGTTTCTGTGGCGGCTACTGAGAGCGTGTGTACGCAGCTGTTTGGAGCGAATATATATATATATATATATATATATATATATATATATATATATATATATATATATATATATATATATATATATATATATATATATATATATATATATATATATATATTACCTATATAGTTAGGACCTAGTTACCATAGGAAATTCCGAACATTCTATTGGGAATAACTTTGGCGTCGATTGAAGGATCTGCCTGTAATTTTCCTTAAATTTGCCTCAATGCGCTCCGCTCCTTCCCTGAATGTTTCAGGGGGATTCGTCAAGCGGGGGCCGTGAAAAAAGGGGGGTCCCAAAACGTGTTTTCCCCATGTTAATTTCCATAGGGACATTCTGACAAGGCTACAGCTCGAACGACTGAACGCAATTATACCAGATTTGGCAAAATGGTAGGGACTGGTATGCAGCAGTGCCTTTTGTATGTTTGGTGTAAATCTCTCCAGTAGTTCTTGAGAAAATTGAATTTGAAATTTTTCAAATGGCATTTTCTATGGGACCTTAGGACACTGCTACAGCCCGAACGGCTAAACGGAATTACACCAAACTTAGCAAAATGGTAAGGACAGGTATGCAGTAGTGCCTTTTCTATATTTGGTGAAAATCCCTCCAGTAGTTGTTGAGAAAATTAATTTGAGCAAATTATATATCTATATGCGCTCAACATTCTATTGGGAATAATTTTGGCGCCCATTGAGGAATCTGTGTGTAATTTTCAAGAATTTTGGCCAGCTCCGCTCAGCTCCTTCCCTGAAAGTTTTGGGGGGATTCATCAAGCGGGGGCTGAAAGAGGGTCCCAAAACGTGTTTTCCCCATGTTAATTTCCATAGGGACCTTTAGACACGGCTACAGCCCGAACAGCTGAATGGAATTACACCAAACTTGGCAAAATGGTAGGGCCTGGTATTCAGATGTGCCTTTGCTATGTTTGGTGAAAATCCCTCCAGTAGTTCTTGAGAAAATTTAATTTGAAAATTTTCAAATGGCATTTTCTATGGGACATTTAGACACAGCTACAGCCCGAACGGCTGAACGGAATTACACCAAACTTGGCAAAATGGTAGGGACAGGTATGCAGTAGTGCCTTTTCTATATTTGGTGAAAATCCCTCCAGTAGTTGTTGAGAAAATTGAATTTGATCAAATTATATATCTATATGCGCTCACCGTACGCGCACCGTACGCATACCGTACGCGTACGTGTGCATATCCTTACGTGCGCGAGTGAGTTTCTGATTGGCTGGCAGTCGACTGTCAACATCCCAAACTGTACAAAACAGGAAGTGTTGGCCATTATCTTGTTTTTCAGGAGAACTGAGGCCCAAAACAAGAGTGGAAAACACAAAAAGGGGGCAGGGTAGAGACCCCCCAACCCTCTAGCCCTTCTCAGGGGGACCCAAAAGGACCCCCAAGGGCAAAAAAAAAGAAAAAATGCAGGGTGCGCGCACCCATGCGTGTACTCCGCGATTTAAAAAATAAATGCATTTTTTTTGCACTTGGTGGTTCTTCTGGGACCCTCTGAGAAGGGCTAGGGGGTCAGGGGGTCTCAACCCTGCCCCCTTTTTGTGTTTTCCACTCTTGTTTTGGGCACTCTTGTGCCTCACTTCTCCTGAGAAACAAGATGGCTGCTCAGATGGTCCCAGAAGGATAGTAACATATATAAACGTTATCCGCTAATAGAATTAGCATTTACAAAACCTTTGAAATTTAATGAAAAAAAATATAGATTTCAAACCTGATATAGTTAGGAATTAGAATTTAAAAAAACTTTCAAATTCACTGAAAAAACCATAGGTTTCAAGCCTTATATAGTTAGGAATTAGCATTTAAAAAATCTTGCAAATTCACTTAAAAAAACCACAGGTTTCAGGACTTATATAGTTAGGAATTAGCATTTAAAAAACCTTGCAAATTCACTTAAAAAACCATAGGTTTCAGGCCTTATATAGTTAGGTATTAGCATTTTAAAAACCTTGCAAATTCACTTAAAAAAACCATAGGTTTCAGGCCTTATATAGTTAAGAATTAGCATTTAAAAAACCATTGAATTTGCTCCTATATAGTTAGTTGTACGAACTATATTTCGCGCACCCGCAATCCACTGCTGATGATGTCACATATTACATCATTCATGACATGGTCAGTCACGTCACTGATGACATCACTGATGACATCTCATTTGACATCACTGATCATATCACTGATGATATCATTCATGGGATAATACGATGTACCTCCTCACACTCTAATATAACCTTTGATACACCCAGTGTTAAATACAGACTACCATTCTTGTAACCATTGACACACCAATACCAGTTACTACATACGCACTCACTGATTCCTAGGTCTACACACACATTCACTCATTCACCCATAGAATCACTCATACATACAGCCACTCATCAATAAATCACTATCATATGCACTCATACACCTATACAGACATTCACACACTGCCACTCATCCATGGAGTTACTCACACACCTAGTCAGTCATGCAAAGAATCAATCACACTTCCATTTCCTCAACTATACAGTTATACACACAACACCTTACTTATTCAAACATATACTGACACATACTTACTCTCTTATACAATCACTGATACAAGTACACAATGATCCATATAGCCACTTGCACATTCACTGGCTCTCATGTATAGTCATTTATATATGCCAACTCTCACATGCACTGTGTTTTACATATGTACTTACTTGC
Source organism: Lissotriton vulgaris (assembly GCF_964263255.1). Taxonomy (NCBI): domain Eukaryota; kingdom Metazoa; phylum Chordata; class Amphibia; order Caudata; family Salamandridae; genus Lissotriton; species Lissotriton vulgaris. The sequence goes on along the minus strand of NC_141689.1, from coordinate 1,530,873,408 downwards.
ACATGTAGCACTGAGATATCCATTCACTCACCAACACACCCATGCACACAGTCAACCGCCCATATAGCTGTTTCCACATGCACTCTTGAACTCATACACCTAGTGAATCAACTGCTCACACATCTATGCACAGAGTCACACACCTCCCAGCCACCCACACACACACTCAGTCTCCCATTCAAATACTTGGGCAACCAATCAATAACCCATATAGTCACTCATATAGCTACTGATCAACACATGCAACAGCTTACACAACAACAGACATACGGATGCACACATTCAGACAGTTTAGTCACTAACCCATGCATTTAGTAAGACACATTTAATCACTCACTCATACAGTCAGTCACGCACCTACTAAATCCTTCATCCAGACACTTATACATCCACTCATTCTTCAATATGTAAAACATATTTAAACTTTACAGAAACACACAGTCACTGGATGATGTCATCAGTGATGTGATCAGTGATGTCAAATGAGATGTCATCAGTGATGTCATCAGTGATGTCATTTGAGATGTCATCAGTGATGTCATCAGTGATGTCACTGACCATGTCATGAATGATGTAATATGTGACATCATCAGCAGTGGTGCGCGAAATACAGTTAGTACAACTAACTATATATGAGCAATTTCAATAGTTTTTTAAATGCTAATTCCTAACTATATAAGACCTGAAACCTATGGTTTTTTAAGTGATATATATATATATATATATATATATATATATATATATATATATATATATATATATATATATATATATATATATATATATATATATATTTATATATGTGTGTGTGTTAGATCACATTTATTTATTTATTTGGTAGATGTATGATGACGCAGAATACAGAGGTATAGGAGCACTTTAGACCAACACGACGGTCGTACATTGAACAAAACCAGAGTACACAAGGTAGGGGGAGAAGAGGACAGATTTACTTAGGGATATGTTTTGGAGGGAGCAAGTGAGAGGGAACATGGCCCACTTCCCTGCTGTAGGGGTAGTTGAATAGCGCATGATCAAGGTTCAGAGGGCCCCTCAGGAGATCGAGCCCCGGTGCCACTGCACCTGCTACAGCAATGGTAGCTACGCCTCTGGTGTGTATTGGATTCTTTTTGTGTTTTAATTTTTTATTGAAATTTATAAATACAAAAAATACATATATTATGATAACTGTATGTATTATCAAACAATAAATATATAAGAACATTGTTATATATAAGCATATAGTAAAACATTTTGAATAATTAATCATATTTTATAACGTAATAAATACATAAACATATAAGTGCAAGGACAAATATTTGGATTTATTTTGAGGTAATAAAAAATGGAATTAATGGAAGGGGGAAGAGAGAGGTGAGGAAAGGAAGGATCACAAAAGAAATCGGTAAGTGAAAAATGTACAAATATGAAGCATAATACAATATGAGTACGTTCCAAGAAGAAACGCGTATTGGATTCTGAGAAAGTAAGGGGCATATTACCAAGCAATAGCAATAATTATCGCTATTGCTTGGTTAGAGACAGAAATTTACCGCTGAGCTGCGGCGATTTTTACCGCAAATAAACCTTGCCGCAATGCATGAATATCGCTGAATAGTCAGCGATATTCATGCATTACCGAGCTAATGCTCTTAGTCATGTTATCCACCTCCCATTGGATAACATGGCTAAGAACTGCTCAGGGCAGGTGTTAGCTTTTGGAGATATTCGCGCTTAGCGCGAATATCTCCAAAAGTTGGTAATAGGAGAGAGCGATTTGGCATGCCCACTTTGCATGTCATCAGTGATAAATATCACTGAAATGCGAAGTGGGGCCCAAGATGGTCGCTATCTCCTACTAGCTGTCGCTAACTGGTGTTAGAGACAGCTAGGTAATAGGGAGATAATTTCATCTCCGCTTTCTTGGCTTTTAAAGCCAAAAAAGCGGAGATAAACCCCCTTGATATCAGGCCAGTGCAGCCTCGGCGTGTGGTAGTATGTTGCATACTGACGGAAATGCATGGAGACAAACTAAAGCATGTGCGGCTTTGGACTCAGCATTACTAGCCAAGCCTTTGTGATCTTCTGCACTAAACTGTTCTTAATTACGGAGTCACTTCAGTTACCTCCTACACTTTTCCCACATGTTTAACACGTTTCGAAACCTATCAACAGCAAATGTGAACAGAACACCGTTTTCCCCCACGCAGCCCACCGTGACTTTATCGATTTCCATCGCAAACACCGGGAGAACATTAGCTGTCACGCTTCTTTTGATCAGGAAAACGAGTTTTCCTAAAAACAGCATCGATGCGCCATTGTTTTTACAAGGTCAGAAATATATATTTGTAATCTTTTCCCAGCAAAGCTCCGCTGCCTTTTTACCAGTTAATCAGATCTGGATTGTCTGCGCACACATAAGAAAATCATTTTCGGGAGAGATTGGTTTAGTTTAGGGAATTATGGCAATGTTTGTTTCCACCGTGTCCACTTACAGATCAAAAAACAGATGTTTTGTTTGTTTCCCACAACCCCAATGAAAAGATAATTTTGAAAATATGCACATGGTTTTCGGGAGAGAGCAGCCAATTTAGGCTCCAGACAGGACAGGTGCACCACACTTGATTGAGTGTGGGCGCATAATTATGTAGCACATAGCATTACATCCCTCTAGGCTCTATGCCCGTGGTCCTGTACGTTCAGCCTCGTCCCGAAAGCACACCCCCTTTCGATTTCTACGAATAGAAATCAGACCACCCTGAAAATTTAGCAGTAACTAGAACCATCCTTGACAGGCTTGGAGGGAACGTTTGCGCTTAGTTGCGCCGTCCAAGGTCAAAGAGACCTCTGAAAGACTGCTCATAAAGATAAGTCCGGAAGCTGCTCACCCTGGGCCACTGAGTCCTAGGAACCGCTGGCTGGGTATCAATCCTTGGGACAGCAGGAAAATAGAACATTGAATCTCAAGTACAATTCCAGTCACAACATCTGGACATGTAGTACACAGCTCTGTGATAGTACACAGCCCTGGTCACTGCTAATGTCCATTCGTCAAAACATGCTTCGTCGCACATGAAAACAATGAGTACGGTTCATACAAAAGCTGCTAGTCTCCTTGGGCACTGTTCACTGTGTGGCTCAATGGTTAAAGCTCAATGGTTAGAGCAGGCAGACCTCGATGCAGAGCTCTGGCCAGGGACCAGGGTTCGATTCCTGCCCCGGTGGGTCTCTGGCTCATTAATTCCCCTGACTGGATATTCTCGCCTCAGTGCCTATTCTGATCATGGGTCCCATGCTGCAACTCTGGGCAATAGCTTGCTTAGTCTCCACAACGCGAGAAATGCCTGGTCTGCACCATGGGGATGCCCAGGAGTGGACACTTCACAGGGAAAGCCAGGAAGGGTTCTCTTGCGGTATTCGTACAAGCGCCAGGAAACCCACTGCGGGTAGCTGTGTGCTATACAAGTACAAAAACATTTACATTTACGTTTTGGCGTTTTCCAGTAGTATTCTTCCACATACACACGTGCTTCTTTAAATTAGACTTAAAAACACCTGAAATGGGACTATTCAGTTAATATCCGTACACAATTAGCACAAAAAGAAAGGACTGTGCCCGCTTTGCACTTTTACTAAAAAGGTTTTTGAATTTTCAGTCCCGATTCCCAATCGCTCGGAGGAGTATGTAAAACAGTACTACATGTGTAGGTGCTTCCAAATTCCATTTGTAAATAGGTGTCCATATGTGTAAGTGTGGACCTTCAAACATCAGATTCACAAATTTCTTCTCGATTCAAAGACATAACAGGATAAGGAGGTAGAAGTTTACAATTTTCTTAACTTTCCTCCTGTTCCCACTGAGCACTGGATGTACCTGCATTATGGGGTGGTCAGAGAAAATGGGTGGATTCATGCGGAGTGGAGTCATGAGGCAGTGGTATCAAATAGGGGCAGGTAATGTGGGGGAAGGGAAGTGCCCCAAATAGGGGCAGAAACAATGAAAATCAGCCCATGGGCTTCCAGTACCTATGCATTATTTCTACATTCTGTGGCACTCTTGGACGTGGCCCACTCTGCAGGCTCACCTCAAACCTTTTGCCCTCACCCTTCTGTTTTCTGAACCCGTTATTGTAGGCCTATTAGGACTCTGCACATTTTACCACCTTTAACCAGTGCTAAAGTGCTTATGCTCGCTCCTTTAACATTGCAAAATTGGCTTATACCCAATTGGCATTTTTAAGTTCCTAATAAAGTGGTACTACTTAAACCAGCACCAGGTGTAAGTGGACTCTCAGACCCAACGCTTCAGTATTCCTCTGGACCCGTGGAAGATTCTTAAGGACTGCAGTGCTGCTGTGCTACAAGGAATGCTTTTCTACTGACCTGCTGCCTGAATGAGAAAGATTAGACCAGCACATTGAAACCAGGACCACCAGAGAAACTCTAAGGGCTAGTTGGCTGGTTTACTAATAAGAGCCTCAAGTGCAGAAAAGGTTCCAACTACCTTGAACCCTGCACCTGGACTCTGCCTACTTTGAGTCTAGTTCAAGTCAAAGGGAAATCCCTGGACTGTGTACTAGTTGCTCCGTATCTTTTCTCTTCATACATGCACCTCAGTCAAGCCTTACAATTTTCATACATTATCAAACCAACACGAAAATATGACGTTTACAATCTTTATATTTTTATTAAAAACTCTTGTACTCAAGGTTAAAAACAGACTTATGTCTGTGAGACATAAAAACAATTTGTTTTACAATTATATCAACTCAAATACATGTGAATATATACATGTGCAAATTACAAAGGCGAAAAAGTACATTCCTTAAAAATCAGACAGAAAGAAAGGCAAACAATAATCGTCAAAATTGCACCCAATATATGCTGCTAAATTGCATAGAACAAAACTCTTCCCCACCCTAGGTAGAACTTTTTCCCTATTCTTGTTTAGGCCTGACCCAGTATCCTCTTGTAGATGTCATACATAGATATGCAATTGATGGTAGAGATCACAGTAACCACAATCCAGGTATTTCTGTTCTCTGTTAGGGATCTGACTGGGTTCTATTTAAAAAATGCATCGACGCGTTTCGGTGTTCACAACTGGTATGTCTACACCTTCATCAGGACTGCTGATACGTGGGGTTCATCATTTTTCTATATCTTTATCTTGCTATTAGGAGGATATGTCCTTGATTTTGTTCTGTGTCCCCTGTCGTGATATGACAGATGGAGCTGCCTTATTCTAATTCCTCAAGCCTTCACTTTTTTCCTTCTCAAAACAGAGGTGAGCGTCCTGTTTTGCAATTCTTTTATGCAGGATGAGGTTCTCTTTGCTTTTGGCGCTTTACTTTTGTTTCAGCAGTTTTTCTTATTTGGGTTTCTTTCCTGCGCTGTCTTGACTAAGGGTGGGCGGGCAACTCCGCTACGCTCACGGAGTGGGCGTAGTGCTGCCTACTCCGCACTTTGCGGAGTATCGTAGCCGGCAGCACTACGCCCACTCCGTGGGCGTAGCGGAGTTGCCCGCCACCCGCCTCCCTCCCGCCCTCCCTATATACTTTAATTTAAATGGTATAAAGAATTAAAAGGCACTTACCTTGCCCGCCGCTGCCCGCCGCGTCCCCGGGGCTCCCTCTCTTCATCGCCGCCGTCTTGGATAGTAATACGCATGCGCGGTCGGCCGCGCATGCGCATTTCTCACGAGAAATGTGCATGCGCGGCCGCCCGCGCATGCGCATTACTATCCAAGTCGGCGGCGATGAAGAGAGGGAGCCCCGGGGACGCGGCGGGCAGCGGCAGGCAAGGTAAGTGCCTTTTCATTCTTTATACCATTTAGAATAAAGTATTTAGGGAGGGCGGGAGGGAGGCAGGCCTGTGGTGCGTAGTGGGGCTACGTGGAGTGCGGAGGTGGGCGTAGTTTCTCGCCCACTTCGCGTAGCTCCGCGAAGCCCCACTACGCCCAGGGTCAGTCTTGACCTGGGTAAAATTATTTCTTAGTTATGTTAAAATTCGTCACAACGAGGTGTAGCATTTTTCTTACTGCATCCCAAAGAACTGGATATGTTCTGAATGTTGGTAAATGCTCGCGTCCACCTCGTCTTCACCGTCTTTTTCGCTGCGAAAACATCCGTTAGGTGTCAATGGATGTCAATGGATGTCTGAAGAGCAGGTCATCCCCAAAGTGCTTCACCCTGCAGTTGCTGAAGACAACTCAGAGTGCCTGTATAAGGTGACACAGGTTCCCTTGGAGTGGGGGGGTTCAGATCTCTTGAAGCCTGTTGTAAGTCCCCCATGCCTGTTGACTGTCTGCATTGGCAATGACCTGGAGAGTTTCCCTTGGAACGAGGTGGAGCACCAGGCTCATTTAAAGATGCTGGGTTTGCCTGAGTGGGCCTGAGTGACCACTCGGTCAATGGCAGCCAGACGGGGGAACTCTATTTTTACTGGCCGCCAAATGCACAGGCATGTTGGCACACATTGTAGGTCTTATCAGACTTTGCCAGGCAAGTGGCAAGAGTGGAGAGAAGTGTAAGGCTCCCCTCTAATCCTTCTCTGTGGTGAGCACCCCTTTCGAGTGGGTGGGCATTGATATTGTGAGGCCACTGGAATCCAAGACAGCCTTAGCCAACAAGTTTATCTTGGTCTTGGTGGAGCATGTAACCTGGTACCTGGAAGCTGTTCCTCTCAGGAGAATCACAGCCCCTGTAGTCAGCCGTCTATTGACGGGAATCTTTTTCCATGTGGGGTTCTCCAGAGAAGTGGTCTCTGACCGTGATACCAACTACATATCTAGGTTTATGAAGTCACTGTGGGAGGAGTGCAGTGTAATGCACAAATTCCCACTCCTTACCATCCCCAAGGAAATGGGTTGGTTGAGAGATTCACCCGAACCCTGAAAGCATGATAAAGGGTCTTGCAGAACCCATGAGACGTAAGTAGGACGTCTTCCTACCATGCCTGTTGTTTGCCTACAGGGAGGTATCGCAGAAATCCTTAGGATTCAGACACTTTGAATTACTGTATGGGCACCCTGTGAGGGGACCTCTGAGTCTGCTGAATGAGAGCTGGGAGAAAACTCCTGGTAAGACCCCCCCAAGATGTGTTCAGCTACATGCTAGCCTTCAGGAACCAGACTTTACACTTCAGGAAAATTGCTCAGGCGACCCTGGAAGCCAGCCAGAAGGAGATGAAACAATGGTACAACCAGAATACCACTCTGGTTGAGTTTCAGCATGGCCAAAAAGTGTGGGTGATGCCACCAGTGGGGCCTTGTGTGCTCCAAGTCAATTGGACTGCTCCATTTGAGGTGGTGAAGCACAAGAGTGAAGTGACCTACTTGGTTAACCTGCAGACTCCTAGGAACCCTTTGAGGGTCCTGCACATGAACCGCCTCAAACCTCACTTTGAAGTAACAACGCTCCTGGCTACAGATGATGGAATGGAAGAAGACAGTGAGCCCTTTCTTGATCTTCTGTCAGCCAAGGAACAAGATGCGTCAGTGGACGGAGTGAACCTCTCTCCCACCCTCACCCAGATCAGCAGAGGGGCTATCACCAGGTGCTGGGACAGTTCACCTCCCTGTTCTCCCTGACTCCAGGAATCACCAATTGGTGTTTCCATGATGTGGACGCTAGGGACAGTTTATCTGTAAAATACCCAATTTACAGAGTAACTGACAAGGTCAGGGTCAGCATCAAGGAAGAGGTTTCCAAGATGGTGGCATTAGGGGTGATAGAGCCCTCTAGCAGCCCCCGGGCTAGCCAGTGGTCTTAGTTCCAAAAGCTGTTGCATCCGGTGTCACTCATGAACTCTGGTTTTGTGTGGACTACTATGGGCTCAATGCCATCACCAGGACTGACCCGCACCCCATCTCCAGAGCTGATGAGCTCATTGATCGGTTGGGAGTTGCCCGGTACCTTAATACGTTTGATCAAACGTCTGGATACTGGCAGATTGCCTTGACTGATGGGGCAAGAGAGAGGTTTTCCTTTTCAATGCCAGAGGGGCACAACCAGTTCTGTGTCATAGCCTTTGGGTTGAAGAACACCCTCCACATTCCAAAAACTGGTCAACCAGGTACTGTCCGGGCTGGAGGAATACAGCGCTGCTTACTTGGATGACATTGCTGTGTTCAACTTCACCTGGGAGGAACACTTGCAACAACTCTGCAAAGTATTGAATGCTCTCCAGAAGGCAGGCCTTACTATTAATGCCAGTAAGTGCCAGATGGGGCTGGAATCTGTGGTGTACTTAGGGCACCAGGTAGGAAGTGGCCAGGTGGTGCTCCTACAGCCTAAATTCAACTCCATTCTGGCTTGGGAGCCCCCAAAACCCAGATTGAGGTGAGGGCCTTTTTAGGTCTCTCCGGGTACTACAGATGGTTTGCCAAGGGTTATGGCACCATTGTTGCCCCCTTGACAGACCGGAGTTCTAGGAAGCAGCCAAGGAAAGCGATATGGATCAATGCCTGTCATACCACTTTTGATGCCCTGAAATCTGCCATGTGCACTGCGCCTCTGCTCAAGGCATCCAACTTCTCCCAAGAAATTGTTGTGCAGACAGATGCTTCAGAGCATGGTGTGGGAGCAGTACTCTCACTATTGAAAGATGAGGGCTTGGACCAACCAGTAGCTTTCGTTAGTAGGAGGCTTCTTCCCAGGGAACAGAGGTGGAGTGAAATTGAAAGAAAAGGTTTTGCTATGGTCTGGGCCCTGAAGAAGCTAAGCCCCTACTTGTTTTGGACTCACTTCCGGGTACAGACAGACCACAGGCACCTCAGATGGTTGAAGCAAATGAGGGCTGAGAATCCAAAACTGTTGAGGTGGTCCATCCCCCTACAGGGAACAGACTTTATGGTGGAACACTGCCCTGGTACAGAACACGCCAATACTGATCGTGTGTCCAGATTCTTCCGCCTTAGTGATGAGAACTCCCAAGAGGGTGGATAGGGTTAGACTTGGCATCTTTGGCGTGGTTTTCCCTGACTTTTTGCCTCTACCTCCTGTATTTTTGATGCTATTCTGGATGTTGTTTTTGCTGGCTTAAATACTTTGAGCACTTTGACACTGCTGATCAGTGTCAAAGTGCAAGTGCTCCCTGTCTAAATTGTTATTACAATTGGTTCTCCCTGATTGGCATATTTGATTTACTGGTAAGTTCCTAGTAAAGTGCAATGAGTGTTGCAGGACCTGTAAATCAAATGCTACTAGTTGACCTGCAGCACTGATTGTGCCACCCACATGAGTAGCCCTGACAAGGTATCTCAGTGCTGCCACTGCAGTGTCTGTGAGCAGTATATAACTGCCATGTCGACCTGGCAGGTGCACCCACTTGCCAGGCCCTAACCTTCCCTCTTCTTAGATGTAAGGCACCCCTATGGTAGGCCAAGGTACCCCCATGGGCACTGTGCAGTGTCTGTGAAAGGTAAGACAAACTGCTTTGCGTTTCCACTTTTGGACCGCACATGCACAAATTACGCCAAATTATACGCAAGAACTGGCATCTGCTATCTAATATGGAACAACCATTAGAACCACCACTGTTTGCCATGAAGAAGAATCATAGCATAGGCCAACAAATTGTGAGGGCGGACTTTTCCTCCACAACAAAGAAAAGAGACTTAGGGGTCTATTAGGATGGCGGGAGGACACGTCCCGGGAAATGGGACCACCCGCTATGTGTGCGGCGGTCCCACATGTGCAATTAGGATGCACCCGCCACACTGGGGGCACAATCTGCATTTTTTGCATTGTGACGGGCCTGCCACATTGTCCATGCAAATGCAGGGGGGTTTCATATATACCCCCCTTGTGCCCCCCACCCTTCCAACATCCTGGGGGCCCGCAACATGCCCCCAACTGAGGAATCCACATGCCATGAGGGCGGTGGCGATCCGCCCGACATTATAATAAACCCCTTGATATCACAATGAGATCTAAAACCCATTGTGCGGCACCATAAGTGGGGCAACAGCTCCGTGTGTGAAGCAACAATTGAGGGCACCGAATTTGTACACCAGAACGTCGGATGGATGCAGAAAGAGTTCTCAAACTGCAAAACAAAGAATGTCATATATGCAGTCATCATAGGCCCTTGTCCAAAATTGTACGTAGGGAAGACATACCAAGAAATAAGACAAAGACTTGTACAACATCGATCCAGGATAAAAAATAAAGTCACTACTGCACCAATGGTGAATCATTCCATCGAATGAACAACAGCGAAGAAGATTTCAAATGGGCCGTACTGTGGGTCATCAAACCCAATTTGAGGTGAGGTGGCATTGAAACAGAACTGCTGAGGAAAGAGGCATATTTGATCCTTAAATTCAATAGCACAATTTATAGCCTGAACGAATGTTGGAAGTTGGAAAAACCTAAATGGATTTCCTCACTTGGAGAAATACCTGTACATCCCCCTCAGCCACCTGAGTGCTGTGCCTCTTGAAGACCGTTACTCGTAGAAGGACACCACCCTATTGCGGCGGCCCGATCATTGTCAAATTTGCAACTTTAACCCCTCCTCTGTTGGTGACGGAACCAATCCATCATCAGCCACGGTCGGCTGTGCTGATGAGGGAGCGTTTCCGTCACGGCCCGCACGGCACGCCTGCGCGGCGCGGATTCCGCGCCTGCGCTGAGCGTTCCATTTAGTGGGCGGGGCCGTGACGGAACCGCTCTGTCATGAGCACAGCGCAACCGCGGCTGGTGACGGAGCGGTTCCGTCACCAGCATGGGCGCGCCGCGTGGTCCCCCCACCCCCTTAGCACTGCGGCAGAATAGCCGCCGCAGTGAAGGGGTTAAGGAACTGAGGCCTCTGAGGCCCAGAAGCCACCACTATGCACCATGATGGTGTAATTAATACCTGCACTGACGCCGAATGAAGACCCACCCTCTAAAATTGAAGGGGCATATTACCAAGCATGAGCGAAAAATATCGCTCAGCTTGGTTAGCGGCCGAAATTATATCGCCGAGCATCGCCAATTTTTATCGCTTAGGAGCCTTGATATTATCAAGGTTTATCTCCTAAGCGATAAAAATCGGCCGAAATGCATGAATATCGCTGTAAAGTCAGCGATATTCATGCATTATCAAGCAAATGCTCTTAGCCATGTTATCCACCTCCCATTGGATGACATGGCTAAGAACTGCTCAGGGCAGGTGTTAGCTTTTGGAGATATTCGCGCTTAGCGCGAATATATCCAAAAGTTGGTATTAGGAGATAGCGATTTTAGCGATTGTTTCCAGTCGCTAACATCTTGGCACGCCCACTTTGCATGTCATTAGTGATAAATATCACTGACATGCAAAGAGGGGCCCAAGATGGTCGCTATCTCCTACTAGCTGTCGCTAACTGGTGTTAGCGACAGCTAGGTAATAGGGAGATAAAATTATCTCAGCTTTCATGGCTTTTAAAGCCAAAAAAGCGGAGATAAAACCCCTTGATAATATGCCCCGAAGTTTCTAGGATTTGGATCGCACTTGTGAGTCTATTTCACAGTTATTATAACCTGATGCAATCTGCAATCTTGCAAGTAAGAGTCCACAAATACCAGAAGCCATTGCGGTGGTAAATGATAGCACATAAGGCAGTCAAACTAGAAATTAGGCTCCCATCCAGCCAGGAAGGAACGAGCGGGATGAATCAGGGAGGCATGCAATGAATGAAGTTAGTTTAAAGCCACTGAGCATGAAAGCGAAATAGTCTCTCATAACATGGATACTCTGTAGCGCTTATATCGCGCTTTGTTTTTGTTCCAGTAAACTTGAACTCTTTGACTGATCCAGGCACACGCCCCCGGGTTGAGCGTCAAACTGATACATTAATACTGCACCGTTGTAACTAGATTAACCTGTGTGCATAAATACGCTTCGGAAAATACATGTGAAAGTAAGTCGTTTTATGATATAACATCTAACCGTTGAAGAAGAGAGAAAATCCCCACTTTTAAATGAAGGGATAATTTAAGTCCGCCTAAGGTGGACTAAATTGTTCAGAATGTGGCTATAAGGCAGCAATTACATCACGGATGTTTGTTGTTTAATTTCAGTAACACGAGTCTTACTCAGCACTCCATCCCAGAATCATGTCCCCGGGTACATCCTGAAGCTAAGCAAAATAGCCACACCACCACGGCTGGTCAATGCTGAGTCAATAAATACACTTTAAATTAAAGTAAGTTCAACAGTTACAAGTGTTTTAGGTTTAAATCAACACCTTGTGTACCAAAGAGAAGCCTTAATCATGCTTTTCCTTTGCACTCAGAAACGCGATGTCAATTGACAGACAACTATTTTTTAAATCAAGACCCTAACAATACCTAGAGTTGCCAATATCAGGATTTTACAGGTACTTTACTTAAACTTTGTTCCAAGAATTGTAGTGTTTACTAACATAAATGGAGAGCAGAGAAGTTACAAATGAATCTTTCTGGATCTTTTTATTCTAGAGTTTATCCAGTCCTAAGGCCCTGAGAGGACCCCAAGACTGAGATGGGGCTCAAAAGACGTTGGCGTTAATTTCTACTGGACTAGAATATTAATTGAACAAGTTTTCCCTGTTGGGAGCGAGTTTTAAAAAGTTCCTTGCCCCAACGGGTCACAAACGTGTACCCAGCAGGCAACCCTCTTGCAGTTGAAATGAATAGTTGTAAAGAATAACCACCACATGGCTGTTGCATTGAATTTTGACTAGATTTAACCTGAATGCAATTTTGTCTACATTGTATCTTGTATATATTGTATGTGTAAACTGTATGTTTTTTACATTGTGTATAAATGTGCAAAGAATTGGTGAAAGTGGTGTGTCGTACGGAATGACATGCTGCATTAATGAAATGAATTTGCAAAAAAAAGTCTCAAAAGAAAAGTTGATAAATACTTAAGACAATTCGAACCAGCGATAGTCCTCAGTCTGTTGACAGCAAAACAGCACCCTAAATGTGACAGCTAGGTTCTTTTTTGTCATGTAATTTTTCTAGGCCCTACCCAGCCGCCTTCGGGCCAAATTCCCTTTTCAGTTGCACTTTTAGAAAGTAAGCATTTTCGTCTTTAACCCCTTCAGCGCGGCGCAAATTTTCATGCTGTGCTGAAGGTTCTAAGAAACGGGCTTGGCCATGACGGAACAGTTCAGTCATAAGCACAGCCCAACTGGCGCTCATGACGGAACCGCTCCGTCATGCGCACCGAAGGGGTTAACTATTCTGTGTGCCTCTGCCTGTTTGTGGATTGACTATCTGGTTATGGAGTGATTAGCGATCACACTCGGCAACTCTGGGCATTAGCTTGCCTCATCTTCACTAACGGCCCCACCAGACCGCCGGGGATGCCTGGTCTCACCCTGGAGATACCCACTAAGGGACCATCTCTCAGGGAAGCCAGGAAGGGTTTCGCAGCGGTCGAAGCGCGGAGATACTCCTCCGGGAGTCGATCCTAGCACTATATAAACTTGCAATTAATTAATTAATTAAACAGGTGCTGGGGATGTGCATACACTGTAGACAGCCATGGGAGGTGCCTAGCCCTTCCTAGATGACTCAGAGCTTAGCTGAATAGACATTGGCTGCATTTAGAGTAGTGGGAGGAGCTTTACTTGCACCGGAATAAGGCGTGTCTGCCTTGCACAATGCTGTCTCCACCCCCTGTGTTCATACTGCACCAGTGAGGTCAGAACTGGTTTGGATTGGGCTCAGAGACCCTTGCACAATGAGAACAAAGCCAAAACGGGGTACAAGTAGTAGACCTTAAACCCCAGAGCTTTAGATCACTTCTGAACTCAAGACTGAGGAACCTTTGCCTAGGAGAAGAGCTGAGGAACTGTGAGGAGAAGTACTGCCCCTTTGCTGTGTGGAGTTGGCCTGCAGTTGCTGTTTCTGCCAAGGAAAGGAATGAGAAACTCACAAAGAACAAACCCCACTGTCAAACAGCTTATTTAAATAGTGCTACTTGTCACTAATAACTATGAACAAACCTTTAGGAAAACCTGTCCCCCAACAGAGGCAGGAGACACAAGGAAGAAATATAGATATACGCAGTGAAGCAGAGTCAACAACTGTGTCAAAAAATCCATTACATCAAATGTATTTATAACTAGCTTACCCGTCGCGCATTGCTGCAATCTCAGAAGAAAGGAAATTTAAGGAAATTTGTTATGATAACATTCAATTTACATTGTGTCATTTTTATTGAAACTTATTCATTTTAATATAGAAAACATTTCAAAGTGTTGTTTTAATTCTGTTTATTTATTCGAGTGCTTGTGGATACACAATATTTTTTGTTTTTCCGTCTGTTGCGTAGACGAATAAATCAGAAGATTTTCCAACCCGTGAGCTGGCCACATACACCTTCTTCAGGGCGCAGTTTCAAAGAAAAGTATGCAAGGAGGCGCCTGGGGAATATAAAACAAACAATACATGTATATAAACTCTCTGAGGGTACAGAGATGACTTAAATGTACAAAAAATATTTTTTATATCACAGGGGAGAAGAATGCAGGCAGGATGCCATGACTATTTACAAAAGGATTAAATGTGGGAGACGTGTCAATAGTAGTCGCTAATGACCCAGGGACAGGGGCGTAACACAAGCCCCTGTAGCCCCCCCGGTGCGAGGGGGCCCCCAAGCTCCTGGGGGCCCCCCTCAGCACAGTGCTCGGGCCGGCCAGAGAGCTCCTAATCGGCGGCAGTTTCCAGGGGGTGGGCGGAGTGCTATGCCCTTCCAATTTATTAATGTGCTATATGGATGTGAATGGTAATTGTAAAAGCAATTACCATCCTATTTTAAATTATATAAAAAGAGTTGATGGACGTCAGGCTAAGTGGTCACAGCGTGACGTTTTGGAAAGGGAGGTGTTGCCGCATTTGGGAAATGGCCTGACGTCAGAGCGGTCATGTACCCTAAACAGTCCCACAGCGCATGCTCTGTGCCTCGTGAATACTCCAGGGAGGCCTTCCTAAGGTGAGTTTGCCAAAGTTCAGTGTGGGGCAGTGGTGAAAGTGGGAGGGTGCGGCCAGATAAGTTTGCGATTGAAATTGTACACAGTATTTGTGACGTTTGTGAATCCGTAGACATTATTGGAAAGTGTTCAACCCTTACTAATGTCATACCAAGCACTTCCAGATGTAGTACTACTAAGATGGCTGCCAAAAACTTAAAGACAAGGGTATTACAAATCATTATGGAAGGAGCTGTACACTATTTTAACTTCAGAAAGATCCGTTGCCTTTCCCAGTGGCAAACACTGTCAGTATGTAACGACACAGTGTCGCATCACATGTGTGAGGATGTGAATACAGTTCCTTCAATTTAGAACTGGGACTTTTGTGTGCTAACTCCCCTTTTTAAGCAAAATACACACTCACTGTGCTTATGTTTCTGTATGTCAGCCTTTTGGATTTCTTTTGTTAAGGTGTCTAGAGAGCATACCAAGGAAGTTATATGAATCAACGTCCAGGTGTAATCCAATTGTAGGCATATCAGGTAGAATGGGGATTTCCATACAGAGGTTGCATAAAAAATGATTGAGGTCTGGGCTGATATATTAGTGACATTGTACTGTACTACTCCTAAATAGGTAAAATAGTCTACCCACAAAATGTAGTAAAATGTTCATAGATTTTATGAACTTTAAATGGTCTCGGCTAGGTTTACAAAGTTGGAACAATGAACTTCTTGAAGGCATGCTTCCATTGTATATTACCAACAAAGATCATAGCGCTAGTGCTTGAATGCGACCAGGAGTTCTGCAAGCTGCTACTTTCGTTTTTAATAATTTTAAAGACCTATTGACTAAGAATATGTGTTTTTAAAATTAGATTGCTGCTACTTCGTCTTAACAATTTAAAAACCTATTGATTGAGGAATATGTGTTTTTAAATTACATTGCTGTGCCTCTTACCTGTTTTCTGGTCGCTACTCCCCGGTCCACCACAGCTTGTGCTGATTGTGTGGAGGGAGGCTTAAGCGACACCACTTCCTGGTTGTCCCATTCTGGGCAGCCATCTTGGGGAGGTTGACGGGCTAGTCTCCACCCTGGCCTAATCTATATGACCTCTTCCTATCCCTCGCAGCGGTGACGCGCTGCGGTAGCGCCGTATACGTGCCGAAGAGGCGCCAAAGAGAAGCCAGTCTGCGCCAGTCCGCGTCCAGACGCTTCTCGCTGGTCCTGGTCTGGGGTGGTGACCGGCATCATGGTCGGTAATCAAGTTGTCTACAACTCTTTGTGGTTACACTCCTTACGCCCCCCTGTCAGTCCTTCCTGCTGCCATTCCGTCTCTCCAGCTAACACCGACCATCACTGCAAGCACTGTACATGGAGCACCTCCCGCCCATGTAGCGGCTCCCTCCCGTTGGGAGAGTTTTGGAGATTGTATCTCCTTAATTGCCGGTCGCTACCTAAACACTCCACAGAGTTGCATCTGTTGATTGATGAGCTTAATCCTGATGCCCTATTTTTAACGGAAACTTGGCTTCAGATTGACAACGACCCGTCCTTAATATGGGCCACTCCTCCAGGCTACACCCTTAAGCACCTCGACCGCCAATCGGGGAGAGGCGGGGGCTTAGCTATTTTATATAGGGACACCTTTAAGTGTCGGGTCACTTCTAATTCCTTGCTGACCTGTGAGAGCTTACACTTTGCACTTGATCTCTCCCCTACCACCACTTTTTCTGGTATTCTACTCTATCGACCACCAGGCTCCCTCAACAATTTTATCACTCAAATTACTGATCTCACCGCTAACGCAGCCGTGACCTCATCTAACCTCACTTTGCTTGGGGATTTTAATATCCATTCAGATGACCCCCAGGATACGGCAGCTAATAACTTGCGGGCCAACATGCAAGCGTTAGACCTCTGCCAGAGAGGCTATCAGGCGACCCATAAGAAGGGACATCTTCTCGATCACATATACAGTAATATCAACCTTAATGTAGAGTCCCCTGTTCCTCTGTCTTGGACCGATCATTTTTTGATACCGTTCACCTGGCTTTCTAACTCTTGTCCCCCTCCTGAAGCCTCTATAAAGTACATGGGCAGGAAATGGTCCTCACTTCCCCTCACCGATTGGACAACGGCCCTTACTCAAGACCCCCCGAGAAAGGCCTTGAACCCTGCCTTAGCTTCTAGCAACTTTGATCACTGGATCTCCAGCACTTTAGACCAAGTTCTTCCCAAACGCCCTTGTAATCTCATCAGAAGACCTAAAGTTGCACCCTGGTACACTCCTGCTCTGAGGTTATTAAAGCTTGACTGCCGCAAACTAGAGAGAGCGTGGAGGAAGGACCATTCTCAGTCTAGGAAAGACGAATACAGGTCCGCAATGAGGCTCTATAAATCAGAAATTAAAATGGCACAAACCTCCTTCTATGAAGGTAAAATTAGTGCTGCAGCAAATGCGCCTAGAGAAATCTTTAGGATAGCTAAGTCCCTCATTTCAGCTCCGGCTGAGCGTCCTTCTGTTGAAGGGGCACAAGACCGCTGTAATGAGCTAGCTGCCTTTTTTTCCAAGAAAATCTCGACCATATATTCATCTTTAAGTAATCCTACAGTCAATACCCCCTCTGTCCCTCCTAGGCCAGCTGACTCCTCGGTTCCCTGCAAACTGGACACAATTCCGCTTCTTGATGCCGCCAGCCTGGATAGATTAATCTCCAAAGTTTCTTCTGGCTCCCCCAATGACCCGGCACCCCCCCGGATCCTTGTCAAGGCACTGGACGTCATTCGTCCTGTGATCCTGGAAGCTTTAAACACCTCCATTGTGTCCAGGTCGGTCCCACTCGCTTGGAAGTGTGCCATGGTGAGGGCGCTTCTCAAGAAACCCTCCCTGGACCAGAACAACCTGTCCAACTACCGCCCCATTTCGTTGCTTCCCTGGTTGAGTAAACTGCTGGAGAGGCACACCAACAATATCTTAACAGACTATCTGGAGTCCAACTGTCTGTTGCGTGCCTCCCAGACAGGTTTTCGCCCTCAACATGGCACAGAAACTGCCATGTTGGCGGTCACAGAGGAAGCAAGAACGACTTTGGATCGGGGAGGAAAGGTGGCCATTATCCTGTTAGACCTTAGTGCCGCGTTCGACACGGTGAACCATGCCACGCTAGTATACCGACTGGCGGGCATGGGCGTGTCGGGTGCAGCTCTGGACTGCCTCACCTCCTTTTTGAGTGAGCGCTTTTTCCGGGTCTTTGAGGGTGAGACAGTCTCTCCTAAACATCCTCTCAGGTGTGGGGTCCCTCAGGGCTCCTCCCTGAGCCCGACCCTCTTTAACGCCTACATGGAACCTCTGGACAGGATAGTCCATCCCTTTGGTGTGCGTATAGTCACCTACGCGGATGATACGCAGCTGGTGGTCTCGTTAGACCACGCAGATGGATCATCCAACACCTTAGGCCCCTGTCTAGAGGCTGTTGCCAGTTGGATGCAAGCTTCCTGTCTCAAGCTTAACGGGGAGAAGACAGACATCATTCTCCTTGGAAATCCCTCCCCGTCTGCTCTTGCACCCGTCTGGCCACCATGTCTTGGCGCTCCTCCTGCGCCCAAGTCCCAGATAAAGAGCCTCGGGATCTGGCTTGACACTGCCCTTGATTTCTCTGTCCAGGCTACTAAGACTGCTGCCACTTGCTTCGGACTAATGAGGATGCTCCGGCGGGTGCTCCCTTTGCTCCCTTTCCAGGCGAGGAGGATCATGGTCCAGGCCCTCATTCTCTCTCGCCTGGATTACGGGAACGCTCTCTACCTGGGAGCACCGGCTTCGGTCCTTCAGAGGCTCCAGGTCACACAAAACAGTGCGGCCCGCCTATTGTTCAATCTGTCCCGTCGGCAGTCGGCGAGGAAGGCTCTGAAGGACCTTCATTGGCTCCCAATGGCTGCCAGAGTGCAGTTCAAAGCTCTGTGCATCATGCACAAATCCTTCCACCGTGTAGGCCCAGCGATTCTGCACCCTCTGGTTATGCCTTATGTTCCAACACGCCCCCTTCGGTCTGGTACCCTGCAGCTGGCCACCTCCTCTAAAATTAACAAAGCCCGTTGGGGTGGCCGCTCTTTTTCTCATTCGGCGACCAGACTCTGGAATGCCCTCCCCTTTGCCATCCGGGGTAACAGCAACCTCCTCTCGTTCAGAAAGGCCCTAAAAACGCATTTGTTTGCTAAATCTCTCTGATCTGCCCCGAGCCTGCGCTAAAACCATTTTATCTTCAAGCGCTGCGAGGCCCCAGGGCGGTTATGCGCTATACAAATGCAATTTTTCATTTATTCAGACTAAATCAATAAAGTTGATTTGAGCTATTCGGAATAAATATTGGTGCTCTGGAACCCAAATATGTGTGTGTGTGTGTGTGAGTGTGCGCGCCCAGATGCGTTTTCCTGGCGCAGTTTAGAGCCATGTCCTGTTTTATGCGCCTGCAGTGTATAAAGTTGATTAATTGAGCCCCACTTTTATCACCATTTTATTTGTCATGCTTCCTGCTCTCCAGCGGAGGGGCGACGCTCCTCCACTCTCATGGGAGCACCGCCCCTGCCTTGCATAAATGAGGCATGTGCCTGCAGTCAAGTACTCTGGACTCCAAAAAAGAAAGAATCCTGGAACAATAGTAAATAAGCATTGATATAAATTTGCATTGGTATGGATTCACTCTCATTGGTAGTACAGTGATATAATTTAATCTCATTGATGACAACTGTGTGATTGGGTGATCCGTGTTTGAGGATTGAATATTATTGGTGGCATAATGTGAGTTTAATTTTCATTGGTGATCCAGTGTGAGTATGTACTCCAATGGCGGAGAAGTAGGAGGATACCTCAATGTGTTTACTGCAGGGAGAAAATTGCTGCATATTGTTACAAAAGTGTGAAGACTGTTGGATAATTTCAGAACAATACGAGGATTTCTGCATACATTTAATACATTATGAGGCCCCTGCATACAGTGAGCTCAGAGTGAGAGAAAAAAGCAGGTGCTTAGGCTAGCTTGAGGATTCCTGAATAGCATTACTGCTGTGTGCAGACCAATGTATTAGTTTGGGGATGTACGCCTATTCTATTTGGTGAAATGCAAAAAACATCAATAAGGGGAGTTCAGTGTGACCACACAGCTTGGGACACCAGCGATATTGCACATGAAGTACCCTTGATAGCTCTGCTACTGGCGACTCCTACATAATCTCTCTGCATGGGGTCTCCTGCAGGGTCAGATTGGGACCGACAATAGGCACAGCTCCAAATTAAAAGTGGTCCCTTTAATTGAATCAGATAGCTAAAAAGTGTTCCACATTCACAAATCGGGGCAGTTTTGAACTGGTAAAGACAAGCTGTATAGGTGTTTTGCAAAGTATGGGAGACTATATGCATTGGTGATAGCTGCAGGCAACGTTTGTGGTAATAGAGAAATTCATATTAAAAACAGGCCCACCAGACCATAAAACAAGCTCACAAACAGCATAAAAGTCTGTGAAAATACACTGACCTTTCGGACCAGCCCTTCGGCCACTGACAGATTGCCCAACAGGCCAGTCCGACTCTGGCCTCCTGCATAACTTTAGTGCTGGGCGAGAACTTGTGCACCACTTTGGCACTGGGGGCTTCATTTATGAGGATTTGCCATACGGCAGCGCTGCAGGCCCTCCTGCTGCGCTCCCCTATGGCAAATGAAAAAGGCCAGGAAAGATACGGCGCATTCCTGTCCTTTTCCCCATCGCACAATGAGCTGCCATGCGACAACGCTGCACCTTTGCACCATGGTGCAAAAGTGCTTGCGTTGCAGGGATTATTATTTTTGTACAGGAAGGGAAACCTTTCTGTACAAAAATAATCACAAGAGGCTTTTTCCTCTTTCTATGTGTGCTGCAGATGCAGCACATGTAGAAAAACAAAAACCGAGGAGAAATAAAGATATTTCTCCTCGTTGTGCCTCCCTTACACCTCCCCTGGGGAGGCGTAAGCTTTTGGTGCTGCCTCAGATTTACGATTTTCGTAAATCTGGTGCAGTGTCAAAAAGCCATGGATGTTGCTGGGAACGCCCCCAGCAACACTCACTGCACGCCAGGGGCGTAACACAGACCCCTGCATCCCCCACATTGCGGGGGAGACCCGAGCTGCAGGGGTCCCCCTCAGCACAGTACTGAGGCCTGGGACCTGCACTACTGACTTTTCCCGCCGACGCTGACCTCGCACTGCAGCATTTCAAGTGACGTCAGGAGTCAATGACTGCCTGGCCAATGAAGGAGGGTGAGATTCAGTTATCAATGCATGCGCAATGCAGCAGCGGCAAGTAACAAATGGGTGACATTTTTCTAATTTGTGCGGGGAAAAAAACCCAATTTACGAGCAGCTACTTTTTGGGCGTTTATTGGCCCGTTGTGCGCATTTTTACAAGCTGTGGCGGCGCCTCAGTAGTATCGGAATCAACACGACACTAAATCATCATTGGCAGCCAGCCCCGAGTAGTGATTGGACACGAAGCGCACTGCGCAGCATAACTAAGCCTTGATTGGCTAGTGTGTGTAAGTGCTACTGCACTGCACGCACCACCTGAGATTATTTTAAAAGTGTACATTCATGTTTGGGTCCCAGGGCCGTCAATCTGGTAGTGCGTGAATGCACTACCAATGACGGCCCTGCAAACATGAATAATGCAGAGCCCGCCCATGGCAGACTTGTGAAGCTGTCCTGTTATTTAGCATGTTGCGCCACCAATGCGCGTCGTGATGTGCATGAATGCATCCAGTGAGTAACTACTTCAACAGGCCAACACAAGTTGTTGACTCGAACCGACTCCCAGTTCAACCTCGGGCGCCTGCCTGGGGGCAGGTCGTGTGAGAGTGATACTTTTACTTTCGACTCTCTTTGTGGTGTGTGCAGATCATTGGGAGATTCAAGCAACAGCAAGTACATTTTTCCACTAGTTTATACACAGTTTTTTGGAGCTTGCACTTCTAAAAAGATAAAATGCGCGTCACCCTGGGGTGTGGTTAGGGAAAGGAGGACACAGCACCTAATAGACGTGCTTTCTGTGTCATGTCTAGAGAGAGAGAATGTGTTGCAGGCTCTTGCCTTGCCCTTGGACACGGGAACAGACCTTGACAGTGACAGGTGATGTGTTTTAAATGGGCATGCACATGTAAATATTCTTGTCTTAGGTAATGGAACTTTATTTTGCAGTTATTTAGCAGTGTAGTTGTGTTTAAAGCACTAGAAAGTTCCTTGTATATTGAGCAGTTTTGGGCAACAAACAAACTGTCAAATTAACTCTGGTGATTAATTTACCTGCAAGAGAGATGGGATTTTCGTCTAGTGGCAGCTTTCATTTGTGTAAGGGAGCCCAGAGGTTTAATATCGTAGTTGCCACGTATTTGCATTGCTGATGTGACATTCCATGTTTGCAGTGACTTATGAGTGACATTCCACAGCAAAATGTAACACTTCAAAAACATTTTATACTGTGTTAAAATAATGAGTTGCATTTTCGTTGTGCTTTAAGTCATAGGTTTGGTCATCAAAGCACTATAAATACAGAAGTCGTTAACCACCACTCCTTACCTCCCTGCCAGCCAAAAATCTGTTCCTTTACCATCTGGGTACACTCACCTGCAATGACGGAATGAATGTATAAGATTTCATAATGCAAACAAATGCATTTCCTACTGATTACTTTAACTTGGATTTATCTTTAAACACACAGTGTGCCTTTATTTTGAATGCTGCTACCTGAAGGAGAAGACACTCAAAACTAGCGACTGAATAAACATATTTTGTCCTCCAATCCTCTTCCCGCTCTTCCAGCCTGGTACTGCTCCAACTGCAGAACTCAAGTTAGTCTAGTGATGAGGTGCGCTGGACTCACCCGTAGTATCCTGAAGGTGCTGCCGAGCAAAGCCTGCAGAGTGTGTGGTGAAACCCAGTATGGCGGACCGGTCTGCAGACATCTTTGTGGCTACCTGACAAACAAATTTATATGAAAATAGTTCTTCTTTATTTTTAAGTTAAAAGTTTGTAGAAAAGTTAATCATTTATATCAAACATAGATCAGCCAACGCGTTTCTCTCCCTCATGGGGAGCTTCCTCAGGGCAATGTAGAAATGGGAATACAATCGAAGTTCAAGTATTTTCGAAATGTGTGACGAAGGAACATTAGCGTCAATGAAAAAAGAGAGAGAGACCAAGTCCTATCCACTGGTCCTTTAGAATAACTCCTTTATTATATCCGGGAGTTGCACGCCTCAATAGTCTACTTCGGGTAAATAATCACGGTACCCAAGGATGAGTTGCCTCAGGATACTGTACACAGGGAGTTACATGGTGATTCTGTTGTTGAATCAGGACCATACAATTCGGTATTGTAGGTACAGGTTTGTGAAAATTCCGCTTGTGTAGGAAGAGAGCCTATAGGCTTATAGGCATGTAGTCTTGCCCTGTCCCATATTCTGGACAGTTAGGTAGAAGAGCATGACGCGGCCTGGCGTGGAAGGTCTGTGTACATGTACACAATGTCTCACAATGCTGTTTGTGTGGTGAGCATGGTAACAGAAAAATAAACCAAAATTCAGCCACTGGCTGGGATTTCCATTGCAGGCTTTCTGTTGATGGTACAGAAATGCCGGATCCTGGCTGTGTTTATGTTCTGCAGTGACATCAGACAACCAGGTGGAGGGCCGGTCCTGGTGCAAATGTATTTAAGCTGCTGGGCAGAAGTATATGTGTGTTTTTAGAGAGGTTGTGACACTATAGGTCACAACCCTACTCCCTAACAGCCAAAGCGTAGTCGGTTATAAGCTCCTAATTGCGGCGCTGGACAACCAGTAGCGCAGCTAGTGCTGGCAGTGGCTGCTTTTATCTTAATATGAAGCGACATGTTGTGATTCTTCCAGGAGCTATAGTATGCGTGACTAACACATTTTAGTGTGGTGATGTGGAAATCAGTACTAAAATGCCTTAGTCCAACCCCTGATGCGTTGTACTTGGGCAGGACTGTAATATGCCTGCTGCAAAGGACCTGTGCCATGCATATCAAAGAATAACATTTTATGGGCACAGCTCAGTGGGTTACTGCTTTTGTCACAGAGATTCTGTTGTTACTGTGTAGCTCAAAAGTTACATTTGTGATCTAGAACAGTGAGCTATGAACTGCTATCTAAGAGCTGCATGGTACATGTTAGAAAGTGATGTTTTTTCCCAGTCTTTCTATTTTGATGTTGCTAAGAAAGGTTTGTTTGGTTAGAAATACATATTTATTAAAGTCAACTGTAAACACTGTGTTATGTTCTGAGTCCTGAGTTTGTCCTTCTCCAGACCAAGCACGCTAAAAGTGCATACAAGCATTATGAATCATACACCTTTTGGTCTTCTTTGCCTTCTGTAACATTTACTATGTTTTAATTAACAAACGTATTATTCATTGTGTCTGGATGTGTGATTTTGAACATTTGGAAAGTTTTGCTTTAGATGCAGGGATTAATGGAGTCCTTTTCAAATGTGGACAGTAACATCTGCAGTTGTAAAGCAAGCATTCAAGCCTTTGGGCATTCTGGCTCTCAGGTAAGATGTTTGTTACTAATGAGGTATGTTTCACACAAGATGCCCTATTAGGCACACTATGTCATACTGCCTTCAATTCTGATCCATACTGTCATAACGTCTTCAATTCTGATCTGCTTTCGAGGCACCATGTTTGTTGAGACTAATTGTGGTGGGGTAGCACATGCAAATAAGGTGGGACTGTGTCTGACAAAGGGTAGGGTGTTGAAAATGCACTGGAGAAAGTTAATTATCATGCAATTTTAGTGTCAGTAAATGGTCATGGTAAAAGACTTTGAAGTGTAGGGGATGCAGTAATAAGAATAAATATTAAGAATAAATGACTCTCCCATTTGGCCCTTGTACATTTTAACTGGAGGGAGTGGGCCTCTAATCTCAGCTTGCCAAACAAGTTGTTCTGAAGTTTCTTTAATGCCAAGGTGGTTTCTTTATATGTGCAGCATTGCATGGTGTTAATCCTGCGAGATCCATGAAATGCATAAAATGCCCTGTTTGAGGAGCTACATGACAGAGTTTCAACTTTTCAGCATTTCAACTTCACTAAAATAGGTAACAGTCTGCTTTTGCAAAGTTTGTTCATCAATGTCAGGTTCAGGTTTGGATTTGTGGTGAACAAAGTAACAGGTCCTAATGGGGACCGATCTTCAGAATCAGTAGTTGCTAAACGAATTGATAAATAATTGCAGAAGTGCCCAGGTGCCCATTGAACCTCCTCCCACTATAAGCATATTGAATAAAAATTAGGATTTCTTTCCTGAAGGCTGATTTTGCATGATTTGACGGTGGCAACTTTGAGCTGGTTTTTGGGCTGAAACTGGTCTGTGTTGGGCTGAATTTGGGCTTGAACTTGGACAGCATTGGGCTTGGGACGTGCTTCAAAATCTGGAAACACTGCTTTTGGCTCCTGGTGAGCGCGGCTGCGGGTATTCTGAATCACACCTAGCGCACGGTGCAGCTGGAGCCCAGAGCTTAGCACACATGACCAGCCGCCCAGAACTATGATTGCCCAGGGGTTTCCATTCGTTGCACTATATAGACTGATTTCCCTTGTAATACATTTTGTGAAATCTAGGGCACAGAATGAGAAAGACTGGAAACATAAAATATTATCTGCTACTCAAGCGAAAAGTGCAATTTCAATTACGCAGTTGAGACGATTTGAATAAAGTTGTGACAACACGGATTGTCTATGGTAAGTAACCTTGAACATAGAAACTTGAAATTGGTGACTCGTACTTCCTATTTCATCGTGCCAAGTCACGTCAAGTCAAAACCACTTTATTCGATTAATTAAAATCATAAAAGTATATTTCAACGTGCCATTTCCTTGACATCGGATCGTACGACCCTGGAATAATTAGATTGCTTAATGACAGCTGACAGCCATCTATTTTAATAGCGTCTAATTGTGAAATTATAGACTAACTCAGTTACTAAATGGCACCCTCATTTGCAGTTTGTATAAAACAATATACATTTACGTTTCGAATAACTTTAAAATGTGTGCTTTTGAATTATATGAATTTAAAGAGGCATTTTAGTAATGTAATTATAATTCTAGTTTTTCCAGATTAGTACATATTCATAAGAAATAATTAGGGTATACAAGGTACGTGTGCATTTATATACCTTAGGAATTGTCAAGTACAACAGAGATGGATTCATTTTGAAAACTGTAGAGAAAACGGTCTTATGTGAAAAATATAACTACATTTTCAGAGAATGGTTTATTGACGAGTTCAACATTTGACATTAAAAACAGTGAAGATAATCCTTTTCTATAGCTATTTGGTCCATCTCAAATAAAGTGATCATACAGCATTACCAATGCAGTTAATTTTGACACTTGAAAAAATTGTTCCAGGTCTGAGAAAAAGTTGTGAAGAAAGTGTAGATAAATAAAATTGCATAGTAAGGGAAAGTACAGCATGAGAAAGTAATTGTCTAAGTTTCCAAAGCAATGTTTTCTAACTAGAGTTTTATATAATTCTTTGAGGATTGTGACATCACTTTTTGAGATGCTTGAAGCAGTGTCAATGACATTTTAGACGTTCACCAATCCTTCTCAGTGGCTTCCTAATGATTCCGGAAGGTGCAGTGTCAGAGCTATAGAAGTGAAATGAAAAGAGAACATGGCACTAGGAGCCAATGGAGTTCCAGATCAATTGGGAACGTCCATTTGTACCCCCTTAGCTCATTAATGGATTGTGTTGCTGTATTCGGGTGTTCTTAAAAGCGCCAGATTGTTGTCTGGAATACTGAAGAGCAGGACGTAGCCTCTATGCAGGCGTGACAAGACCAGTACATAAAAAGCCATACTCAAGTCGCGCTTGGGGCCAGTGGCGTAACATTAACCCCCCGAGCTCCAGGGGGTCCTCTCCTACACTGTGCAAGGGGGCAACAACATTGTTTTCTGCATTCGGAGCATGGGGGGTCCCCTCCCTAAACTTTGCAGGGGGGCCCCCTCAAGTTGCGTTACGCCACTGCCCAGGGATCCAGAAAGGGTGCAAAACAGAGACAGTTAAAATGTTCAAAAAGACAGAGCATGCCGCTGGCTTGAAATTGCCATACCAATTGTATAGAGTTGCCAAAACAAGGAAGGACAGAAGGTGATATATAACCCTATCACTATAATGTCAAAGAATGAAGTGGGAGACCGACACAAAACAATACATACTACCTGTACTGGTCGATGTAAATCACATCCAAAAACAGCCATATACATAAAATAGGCTTACCTAAAGCAAAGGAAACAGATCAAGGGGTTTGTTTGTGAGTTTCTCATTGCTTTCCCCAGCGTCCCCTGCCAACTTATCATTCCTGGGACCCCCTTCTGTGTGATTAGCTCCGCCAAGGAAAGGACAAAGACTGGAACTTTGCTGTGAATTTGCTTGAAGTAGAATCTCCAAGGGACTGTGTATGCTGACCTCCTGTTCGAAAGTCTCAGGGACACAAAGACTTCACCCCCAGCTCCCCTGAAATTTTCTGCTGAAAGTTCTGACCTGCCAGGATGTGCCTATTCCAGTTCAGGGTCTCTGGAGGTTCTGGGTCTCTTCAGTTGGGAGCTGGAAGAAACCTCAAGAACTGAAGAAATCGAATCATCGCCCTTCTTGCGGCTATTTTTTCTGCCACAGCACCGGCATTCTAGAAGAATCTCCTTGTATTGCTGCACCGCTGCAGAGATGATGCAGTGCCTGTTGCGGCTGCAAGAACCGATGCAACGTAGGATCATGGCTGAAGAAACTGACGTAGCGTCGCTTGCTGCCGCTTCATCAATCTCCAGCGCATCCCGAATGTCCATGCATCGCACCTGTGTTGCAAGTATTCCTGATGCAGCACCCACAGACCAACCCATCTTGGAGTCAATGCATCACTTCCCAGACTCAATGCATCCCTTCTTCTGCGTGCAGCAGCTGCTGCATCGCCTCTCCAAGGAGTTAGGAACTGACCCATCTCTTTGTTTCTCGATGCTTCCCTTCACTGTTTGGCCTTGTGAATTTTGACACATCTACAGGTACTTTGTGTAGAATCACCCTTTTAAAAGTCCTACAGCCCGATTCATGAAACGAAATTGCGCTCGCAAAGGGCCAGATTCTGAGAATCTGGCCCTTTGCGAGTGCGATTTTTGCATTTGGGATTCATCATCCCAAATGCAAAAATCGCTATTTGCGAAATCGCATATTTGCGAGGTATTGGATTTAAGGAATCTCTAATAGAGATTCCTTAAATGCAATTCATCACCCTATTTGAAATAGCGAATTTGCAATATTTGGTCGCATTTTACCACGAAATCTGACTTTGTGGTAAATTGCGAAAAACGAGTAAAAAGCACTTTAGTGCATTTTTTTCTTTTGCATGTTACATACACACATGTCCTTTGGACATGTGTGTGCGCAACACCTGTTTGAATTTGCATTTAAGGGGTGCTACAGGGTGTCCTTTGGACACCCCTGGCACCCTTTAAATCGCTATCTTATTTGTGATTAGCAAATAGCTAATCGCAAATAAGGAATACTCCCCATTCATTCCTAAGGGCCTTTTGGCCCATAGGAATGAATGGGGAGTTATTCCTTATTTGCGATTAGCAATTTGCTAATCGCAAATAAGGAATGTGTAGGAATCGCATTTAATTTTGCGATTCCTACATGAATCCCGTTTTGCGAGTCTGTAATAGCGATTCCTTATGAATCGCTATTACAGACTCGCAAAACGGGTCTTTGATGAATCTATCTGATATTCTTTTACATGTATGTTGGATTTTTGTCGTTTTGGTCTTATGGAGTTTAGATAAAAATACTTTATTTTTCCTTAACTGGTGTGGTATCCATTTGTGGTGTTATCACTGTTTTACTGTGTATTTTGAGTACAAATACTTTAAACATTGCCTTTGGGATAAGCCTCTCTGCTCGTGCCAAGCAACCCAGGGGGTGAGCATGGGTGATATAAAATGTGCATCCCCCTTACCCTGACTAGAAGTGAGGGTCACTATTTGGACAGAGGTACCTACCTCTGCCAACTAGAGACCCCCATTTCTAACATATACGCTCTATAACTTCACATTATGGCTTGTTTTTACATGAGTTTGACTTTCCAGAGTACCATGGGCCTTAGCACATGGGCCCACTAACATTCAATATACCTGGTTTATGTATTAACAACAGGAGACCTACTGCAAGCTTGTTTATACATACATATAACAGATAGAACTTATATTTATGTATAGACATATACATTTATAAAACTTGGTCCCTGTGGATTTTTTGAACTGTTAAAACAACGTATATGGCCTTACAGACTGACATTACTTTTAAGCATTGGCACATTAAATGGTTGCAGTCACTCGTGACAGTTTTTCAAAATTGAGGGCTGCCTTATGTGGTCTAGTGCTTCTACGGCATGTACGCATGCTGATGTGATTTCAGAACAAGTTTTACACAATAATTCTGGCTCACGTTGAATTTATAACAGCCCACCTGGTCTAACTACAAGATCCAGAGAAGTCGTTACATTTAGGCTAATTGCAGGCATTGCCCTTTAAAGATGTCAGTGCTTTACATAACTGGCCCAAACGTTTAGTCAGTTTCGGGTCCTCTCATATGCAGCGGCGGCTGGCACAGGTCAGTGCGCTGGGGCAGGGCAGGGTGCAGTGCAGCAGGGGGGAATCCGACAGATGACGGAATAGGGGATGTATGATGATACATCGCAAACGCATGTTTTTTTAACGCATGGCATTAGTTTGCATTTCCTTTGAAATGCATACTATATGCCTTTACATCGTCCTCAACTTTCCTGCATGTAATTACATCACTAAATATCCCCCAAACACTAACACACTACCCTACAAACACACAGTCCACAGTAATACCCTACAGTACATAATTTAAAACTACCCCAAAACAGTACTCAAAACACGACCCTACCCCTACGTACAGTCTGTCCCGGACATGCTTACACAACCCTAAAGCCTAAACCAATACCATACACTACAACCCCCTGACACTACCCTAAGCCCTAAATTCTAAAACACTAGCATACACTAAAACACCCTTACACTACCCTAAGCCCTAAAGTATTAAACACTAGCATACACTACAACCCCCTTACACTACCCTAAGCCCTAGAGTATTAAACACTAGCATACACCACAACCCCCTTACACTACCCTAAGCCCTAAAGTCTTAAACACAACCCTCTTACACTACCCTAAGCCCTAAAGTCTTAAACACTAGCATACACTACAACCCTCTTACACTACCCTAAGCCCTAAAGTCTTAAACACTAGCATACACTACAACCCCCTTACACTACCCTAAGCCCTAAACTCTAAAACACAATCAGACACTACAACCCCCTGATACTACCCTGAGCCCTAGAGCCTACACTACTACCACCTGAGACTACACTAAACCCTAATCCCACTTACTTCTCTCCTTCCTCGTGGTCCGTTCCCGTTCCCAGTGTCGCCGAGTCTCTGCTCCCCCGGTTCCTGCGTTGCTGTCTGTGCTCCGATGCCATTACATCACATGCGTTTTAAATGCGTATGCGATGTAATGGCCCGCGGCGTAAAGTGTGCGCGTGGTTACGTCGCATGCGTTGTAACGCATGCGTCGTAACGGCCTGCGAAGTAACAGCCGCGTTGTAATGGCTGTTTCGCCGGAATAGGTATTATTTATTTATTTAATTATACCTAACGGACTAGGTATTATCTATTTATTTAATTATACCTATCCGTCTGTCGACTCAGCGCCCCACCTCACCGCGTTTACCTGTACCAGCCACCGCTGCTCATTTGATCGTTTCCAATCTGTTCGTATTTTCCTATGGAGTGTCTGAACACAAAGGACGCCAAATTCCCCCTTCTCCACAGGGTTTTTGAGTTTCCTTTACCATGGTAAGGAGTGTTTTCGGCCACTGAGTGCTCTGTTCTCATTTTGACGTTCATTGCTATGCTCGCCATCAGCATGAGTTTACAGAGTTTTGAATAGTGCTTGCTACAAATGTTGCATACTAGTGATAGCCATATTATTATCTTGAACAGAGAACATGAAGATATCTAGGAGTGACGACAACTCCTGCATGTTAACATGTTCTTCATGTCCTATCGGTGCTTTATATATTTATCAGGAACTCTACACTAGAAGAATACTACTACCTCCACAGCAAGTATTACGTGCATTAGGCATGAATATGTGTAGATGCACGTATAATTGAGAATTCAGTGAACCATAGGGATCTTGATCCTGACGAAAGCATTGGAACAACATGGGGGCCCTAGAAAGGCACCAACATGTCGATCTATGGGAAAAAGAGCAACAACTATCACCGGTGTCCCACCACTATTGCTTTTAGTATCCCTACACGGAACCAACAATAAATTACAGACATTGGTGTCCATAGAAATGGAATTTTAATATTCACAGATTTCTCACCTCAAAAACTGGCGGTAATTCTACGCCACCACAGAAGCGCTTATTGTCACCACACCTCACCGTAGGGTGAACATGACAAGTCAATGATGAAGTATGTCACCTAAGTTGGTCGGTGAGGGTTTCTCATAACTTTGCTCTAAGAATCCTGACAGACCGACAGTTTGAATCACCAGAACATACACCGGGATACTTTCTGTTGGTTGCATCAGTCACCCAGGTAGCTTTGGTTTTTTGTGTCTCCTGAAAAGCTCATAGTTTGGTTGTACATGATACAGAGAAATAATTGGGGTGACAGTGGTGAATATTTCTGTCAGGTGCTTGAAAGTTGTGAAGGCAAAATCTCTATATGGTGCCCAGAGGGCATCTTAGGAATACCCCACACAAAAAGTTTGCACGGAGCTCAGATGTTTCATAGTGTTGGTGTACTTTTGTCTTCTATTGGAATAACTTATTCATTGATACCCTGTGGGTATTCCAAGCATTTTTTTCTGGCTGGTAGCCCTTGTGGTGGCGAGAACTAACTGCTACACCAAGTTAGTATTTGAAGTTGGTAAGAAACTAGAGTTTTAGATAGTATTGCAGGGTCTCTTCACCTTTCCATTCTGTAGAAATAATGTATACCCTAAGGTGTGAGGGACACAGATGTGAGTTGCTGTATAGTGATGGCAACACTGGGCTTGTGATGTATCCCTCACTATGGGGTAAGACTCCCCCCAAACCTGATGGTTATGGGGCTGGGTTCAAGACACAAGACACCTGTGTGAGTGGAGGTCAGGGATCACCTCCCAGGGTTTGTGGGTGATTTAACCCACATGAAAGTTGGATGGAAATAAAATGTGGGAATTGTCTCAGAGGTTGTGTAATCTAGCCTTGACTATGTGAATACTTTAGTTCGAATTATTTAGAACTGAAATAGTTATTGTTGTTAGTATTTTTTGAAAATATGACCCTTGTCAAGTGATTCTATCATTGCCTAGATTTGGCCCTGGTACGAAATAGCCACAAGCAGCACTGGGTACCTCCTAGGCAATATGTACAGTTAATAGGATGGATGAGAGGTGACTTATTGTAGAAAAGCATTGACAACGTAAAAAGATGGGGGACTGCTTCATCAGGATCTCATTTCTGATAGGAACAATATCAGTTTCAGTGCAGTTTTTAACGTCTTTATTTCGAACTTTTCTTCATAAAAGACAACAGATAAAATATATACAAAAATACAACATAGTAAATACAAGTCTTTAAAAAATACAATTCAGCCAATCATTTCTTGCTAAAAATTCAATTAAATAACATCAAAAGACGTTTTTAGAAGTCGATAAAAGTTTACAATTCATTCATTAAACAACTACAGTAAGTGTGTTCCTACAGTTACAGTTATCTCATTTGTCACCTAGTAGGTGTCTAGCTCTGATGGTCCAAGCCCATCCGAGGTATTTCGCCATACCTATGGACATCCACTCTGCTGTATTAGATCTTAATATTAGCACCCGTGTATTAATCCTTCTGCAGATGGGTTTAAGCCATTTCCGACGTGGTGCGCAGTAAGCTGGACAAGCAAAAAGAAAATGGCCCATAGTTTCCTTTTGCTCACTACACCAGGGACAGTGCAAAGACGATTGGTTATGCCATTTGTTGGTAAACTCCCTTATTGGCAGCGTGCCAACTCTAAATTGGTGGTAGAGTTTCCTGTCTGCACTTTTGGTAATATTGTCCCAATAGGTCTCAGTATGTGGAACCACTTTGTAGAGCAGAAAAATACCTGTCAGGTTGGGAGTCTGTGAAAGCAAAACCAGATCTTCTTTTACAGTAGCCCAAAACAATAGTTTGAATTCCTTTTTCGAAGGGAATACCTGATTTCCCGGATCTGACCATTGCATATGAAGACCCATTCTGAAGAGTGTAGCCTTCACGGTTTTAAACCAAGATAGATTCCCTGACCCTAATATCGATCTCACATCTAGAATCTCGTTAGCAAACATAGATAGTTCCGGAGTGGACCAGATACGTCTCCACAAGGCTACCATCCTATATTGCGCCTGATTTTTAATGGATTGGCAGCCCATTTCTAACATAAGGGGGAGTGACGGTGTTCATAGTTGGAGACCTACCAGTCTACGGAAAAACTTATTCTGGATTTTATCTAGAGGGGCGAGGTCTACATTACCCCATAGATCCGGGCCATAGAGGATGGCTGAGCTAATTTTTCCATTATAGATTTTTAGCGCTGGCAGAACTCTTTTAGTTTGGGAGCAACGCTGTTCTTTAACAAGGCATCCCGATAAACGGGCAAATTTTAAACAGAGCGCCTCGATCTGCTCCTTCCAGCGCAGCCTGTAGTCTATAACCACCCCTAGGTAGGTCATCACCCCTACTTGTTCCAAGATGGTACCGTTCATAGTTACTTGACCCCTTAATGGTTTGTTCTTGGTCAGGACCATAAATTTGGTTTTTGAAACGTTAATTTCAAGGTCATTTATTTTACAAAACTCCACAAACTTGTTTATTGCAGTCTGGAGACCCACCTGTGTTTTTGCCAAAATCAGAGTGTCATCGGCAAAAACTAAAAGGGGGAACCTAGTCCCACCCAAAACTGGCGCATCTTTCGGGGTAGTTGAAAGAAACTGCACTACTTGGTTAATAAAGAGTAAAAACAAAGTTGGTGCCAAGACACACCCTTGTCTTACTCCACGGGTCACTGGGAAGGGCTCCGTCACCTGGCCCTGGCTGCCCCATCTAACTCTGGAAAAGTTTAATTCATGTAGCCTGATGGTTAGCTCAAGCAATTCAGGCGGCATTCCAATTCTCCTTAGGGCTACCCACATCTTCTCTCTGGGGACCAAGTCGAACGTAGATTTAAGATCCACGAACGCTGCGTATATAGTGCCTTCGCCAAAATGCGCTGTCTTCCAATTAATCAGAATAAATCTGAGCACTTGGTCGACAGTGCTTGTACTGGCCCTGAAGCCAGCTTGCACTGGGGACAGGATGTTTTCTTTGCTCATCCAAATCTGAATTCTACCCAGCAACATTCTAGCAATTACTTTCTGCAGGGCATCGATAAGGCTTATAGGGTGGTAGTTCCCCCCATGGGTCTTATCACCTTTTTTATATACAGGGAGGATTTCGGCCCCTTTCCAGGAGTCTGGTACTCTGGCGCCTCTGGCGATAGCATTAGCCAGGGTGGTTATATAAGGGACCCAATTATCCATGTCATGCTTAAAGAGATCCGCAGGGACGCAGTCCATACTGGGTGCTTTGCCAGTTTGGACCAGCTTTAATGCATTCTGTGTCTCGATTTCTTTAAAAACTATGCTCCCACAAATAGCTTCAGGAGTGGGAGGCAGGTTACTCTCCCCTACATTATGTTTTCCCGTCACCATGCCGCTGAACTGGGCCGAGAAATGCTCAACCCAGTCCTCGGCTGAGACGTGGTTAACTGGGGTTTGCAAGTCCCATGACCCTCCCCACTTCACTACCTGCCAAAATTTAAGCTGGTTGGTGGACAAGCTAGCCTCATAAAGTTCCAGCCAGCGTTGGTCATCCGATGCTGTCCTTGCTTGCTTCAATACTTTCTTGTATTTAGCCCTTTCTACTTTGATATCCAATGTTACCCTAGTTTTAATAGCAGCTATCAGGGAACTATGTGCGTTACGGCAGGTCTTGTCATACCATTTGGCACCCAAGGGTTTCCTACCAGTTTTCGTCGAGCTTCCTGGTTTTGTAAAGAAAGATTTAAGTTTAGCAAAAAGGGACTCATGGATTGAGCTAATTTGCTCCAGTGACCCTACATCATCCAGTAGTGACTTCGCTTTTTTAGTCGCTGCGGATACTTCTAATGATATTTTTTTGATGGTGCCAGGATCTTCCAGAGCCCTACCCCAGCGTACCCTATGACAGTCGTTTGTGAGGACTGCCTCGGCTGTGATATAGTTTGTTGCGTTTTTTCTAAGCAAGCCACCATCAACTTTCAGGTTTATTGATAGAGGGTTGTGGTCACTTTCTGGTCTTTCAATTATTTCCATATCCCCTAGTAGGGTCCAAAACTCCATTTTAATTAGGAAATAATCTATGCGGCTAGTACTATAGCCATTATCGAAGGTGGCATTTCCCGCCAAATCGGACATAGACCTCCCGTTTGCTGACCTTAAATCCCACTCCAAACATAAACCAAGCCACTGCAAAACGGCCTCAGTAACCTTTTTAACTGGTGATATGGCCAGGCTGGGAATATTCCATAACTGATCTACCTCACCATAACAACCGCCTTCCAAAGTAGGTAGTGGTTCAAATGTACAGTTTAGATCCCCTGCCACTGTTACACACTTGTCTCTAGCAATATTATTCGATAGGAGATCTAAATCCTCAATAATTGCAGGACTCTTACCTCCTGGTTGCCCCCTTGCATATATATTGATTAAATACAAATCCTGGTGGTTTGCTCTGCTAAGTTTTAGCCCCTGTATATCTGCATTTGGGATAGACAACTCATGGGGCCTATAACATAACGATTGTCTAATCCAAATAACAAGCCCCCCAGACGGTCGTCCCTTTGGCCCTTTGTATGCAGGTTTATAAAAATTCAAATAACCTAGACGAAATACTGCATCGGTTGACCAACTTTCTTGGAATACTGCAATATCATATTGCTCTATGAAGGCCCCCAATTCTGTCTCGTACATTTTCCCTTTCAGCCCCGCAATGTTCCAGGATAATATCCTAAGTGTATTTACAAGAACTACTGATTCCTTTCCAAGTGATGCAAGGTTCCCCCCACTTCTCTCTTGAGATAGGGAGCTACTTACACATTCATCTACCGAATTTATACCAATAGGGCCATTTCCTATCTGATCCCCCGATAAGACTTCTGCGTTGATTCTTGGGCTTTTGGTGCTACTTTCCATCACCTGTGTGCATAAGGAATGTGGAGACGTTTCTCCAATGGACAATCTGGGCACCCTATTATTGTGTTCCACTATCCCCCTATTGAGTCAGTCAACTCCGTCCAGCCCACTTAACGGTGCAAAGCGATTCGAGAGGTGGGATATAAACATGGGGTAGGTAGCCACTTCTGGAGGATATCTTCCTCTAAATCTATTGTTTTGATTGGAATGATTTTGGCGGGGATAATCTCTCACTAAATTGAGTTTAGGGTAGAAATAATGCAGGGACAGAGTTTGGACGTCACCCTTCCTTCCAAATCTTGGTTCCCTGCAAATAAAATCCACCACCCATGGCTCCCTAAAACTAATGACAACACAGTCCCCCTCAAGGTCTTTTTTGCTAAATCCCACCCAGTCCACTCTCCTGACATTAAGGATTTCTGTTTTAGACATTGGTGGAAGAGGTCG
Source organism: Lissotriton vulgaris (assembly GCF_964263255.1). Taxonomy (NCBI): domain Eukaryota; kingdom Metazoa; phylum Chordata; class Amphibia; order Caudata; family Salamandridae; genus Lissotriton; species Lissotriton vulgaris. The sequence continues at coordinate 1,530,836,592 of NC_141689.1, read as the reverse complement.
GTTCTTATGTAACCAGAAGTTTACTTTATTATGTAAATCTCAATGTGTTTCCACCTTTCCCTCTCCCAATGGGGCCACTCCAGTTAAGATTATAGTATAGGGCAGTGACTCAGGGGGGAGATTCACACATTGGTTTCTAGATGGAACTGTTTTCCTAGCCTGGTTATTTTGGTCTATTGGACGGATAGGTTTGGGTAATCCTCTGGGGGTGGGCTGTGATTTGTTAACTAAATCTACCTTATGTGATATGGACTTTGCAGGTGTCTGCTTGTTTTTATCAGTAGCACGCTTCTGCTGGGGAGCTCTCAAGGATGATGATACAGGTTTGGCCATTTTCCCCTTATCCCCATTACTCGACAGCTTTTTTTTTTTTTTTTTTTTGTATGTTCTTATATAGCGCTCGAATCACCCGGAGGCACCTCGGCGCTTGCCTTGGGAACCCGTCCTGGCTTTTCCCTGTGAGATAGCCCCTAACGGGCATCCCCAAGGTGAAAGCCAGGCATCCCGCCGCGGGGGGCCGTTGTGGAGATTAAGCAAGCTTAATGCCCAGAGTTGCAGAGTGTGAACCCATGATTAGGTCAGGCACCGAAGCGAGAATTATCGAGTCCGTGGACATTTGAGCTCAAGACCCTGCCGCGTCGGGAATTGAACCCTGGTCCCGGGTCTGACCTCTGCTTCAGGGTCTGCCTGCTCTAACCAGTGAGCCACACTTCTCTTCTTTTGCTGTGTGCACATTAGTTCTGTCCCCATGGGGGCAGTAGATTGTTGTATCTTTTTCAAAATGCCCACATTTTCTCTTACTAATGTTTCCATGAGGTCCATTTTATCGTTTAATAGCCTAGTCCGTTCAAATAAGGGCAAAAGAAGAGATTTCATCAACAGCTCGATTTTATCCAAAAGAATACCTTCTGCATCATTTTCTGTGGTTTTAGTATTCACTGGGGGGTTTGATAGCAGGGCTGATGTGCTATTTGGGGGAGGAACTGTGTTATTGGTTCTCAGGACCTTTTTATTGCCCCCTTCTGTGACAAATCTTCCCGTTTCCTTTTACTAGATGTGTGTAGTCATGTTCTCCAAGTTTGGAGATCGGGTTTCGGGCTCTGACGGTACAAACCAATTCTGTTAGGGGAACCGGGGAAACAGCCTCATGAATTTTCACTAGTGAAGAGCGCTTACCCGTGACCAAGTCAAGCAATAAGCGTTTTTCAGCTAGGGCAATTTCTTTTTCTAGAATACAGGTAGTACGTTTAAAGAATTGATCGATAGTGCCTGTAAAAACCCCATTTGAGGTAGACACCTGGACCTGCCTTTCCTTACCAGAACGTAGGGTAATTTTGTTGATGTATACTTGCCCACCCTTCTGGCAGACAAAAAGAACAATATGAAATGAAAACAAACAAACACTATTTACCAGGAAATCTTCCTAGACCGGTCAGCATAGAGTAAAAATGAAAGAGGGGTGGCCCGACCCGACCTCAATCGGCCTCGGACGGCCACAGATGGCCCCGCCCTTGTCCCAGGCTTCTCCAGGTCGCTCCCGCGCAGCGGGACTGGGGGAATACAATTATAGGGACTGCGTATGTGGGGAGGAGCAGGCAGGGAGAGCGGCCCAGGTGCTGTCAATTCGGGCTGGCAGGCGCTCCTGGGAGTTGTAGTCCCGGACTTGCAGCTCGCTCGCAGCCCTGCTCGCTACACTTACACCCACAGTCGGTGTCCTGAGTTCTCCACAAGCAAAGTCCTCAGATGATGTAGAAAAACCCCCACGAAGCGGGACCCGCGAAGCGGGTTCCGCGAGGAGTAGCAGGGGTGTAAAAGAGGAACCAAGGGCACAGGGTCCCAGCGATTTCAAGTGAGTTGCAGCAAAGCATCCCAATTTGCTTCCAGGGCTGGGGCTTTTGAGCGCGTAGGTGGGGAGGAGCAGGCAGGGAGAACGGCCCAGGTGCTGTCAATTCGGGCTGGCGGGCGCTCCTGGGAGTTGTAGTCTCGGACCCGCAGCTCGCTCGCAGCCCTGCTCGCTACACTTACACCCACAGTCGGTGTCCTGAGTTCTCCACAAGCAAAGTCCTCAGATGATGTAGAAAAACCCCCCACGAAGCGGGACTCGCGAAGCGGGTTCCGCGAGGAGTAGCAGGGGTGTCAAAGAGGAACCAAAGGCACAGGGTCCCAGCGATTTCAAGTGAGTTGCAGCAATATCAGATGTGTAGGTTAAGGAGTGGGATGATATAAATAGAGAGAGTATAACAGGAAAGTTCAAATGCTGGCAGGCTGCCCTGTATGGATTTTGTGGGATGAAGGTATACGTTGAGAGCTGCCATGAAATTTGAAATAGAGGCATTTAAGATGGATATGCCTTTATTGGAAGTCTTCAAGGTGTGAATAAATAGTTTTAGTGAGTAAGTAAGACATCAGACTGATTGGGTTGACAAACTGGGTGATAGAACTCATGCATTACTAGGACAGAATGCAAAGGCAAACGAATAGCATATCAGAAACCAGAAAGTGACTTTTTGTACTGCTTCATTGACTGGATCTCCCAGAATTGGTCCTGCAGATGTAACTACTAACCGAATACTTCAATACAGAAATCAGGGTGTACACTGCCAATATTGACTAAAGAAACCTTTTCCCACAATGGCTATGCTCAAATACTTGATTTGAGAATCAGCATCGCCAACCATGTAGATGTAAATGGGAGCATGATGAACTGCCATACGTCAAGAGACATGTGGGTTAGTTAATTATTCGTGGTCAGCAATGCGTTGGGTGTCAATAGTGGATTTTGCCTTAAAGTGAAAGCAGTTTGTGTTCAAGAGCTGATGATCTTGTTAATGCCTGATAAGTAGTCTACATTTGTAGTTATGGCCTACTACCATCAGAGGCAGTGCCAGACGGCAGATTGTAAGTGAGTGTCCAGTAGTGCTCCGGAAATATTATATCCAGCAGGGAAGAAAACGTGAAAATCAGAAAAATCTACCTGCTCTCCAGATCAAGCTGCAAGGAGAAGCGCAGGGAAAAACAAGCAGGGTCTGGAGAAGGGGGAGCACCCACAGCATCTATTGAGCGAGCTATCTACCAGAAACAACTGCAACACAACTGGACTCTAATATGACCCTCCTTATATAGAGTAAACACATTAAGTGACAATTCAGGCAATGGCGCTACCATATTGGATTGGGAATACAGTTATAGTCAAATAACAGATCTATCAAGGGTATTATTAGTGCATAGTTTACACTTCCCACAAACTGTACAAATCAGTCTCAAAAGACCTGTAAAAAGTAATGACTATATAACAGTAGTTCTTCTGCAACTGGCATGCATGGGAAACCAGTATTCAGAAGAATTTGTCCTATAATTCCCTGTGCATTCTGAAAAGCTGCAGCTCGTTAATGAAAGACAAGATGGCTCTGGGCGAAGACCAGAAGAGTGAGTACAATTAACAGATGCAGTGGATCCTACATTAAGTGTGCTAGAGTCCAATGTGAGGGAGGAAAGGGTAAGTTAAGATGTCTCAATTCTTGAATCGGTTGCAATTCCTATGGCGGGCCTACACTAAATTAGGGCAGGTGATGAAAAAGAACATAAAGTCCCACTCCATTTTGAACAGGGAGAGACTCGATTTTTCTATGATTTGTGCAAAATAATCAACATGTCTGCTTTGACGAAGGTGTAGCTACTCCTTATGCCAAGTCAAGTCACTAAGACAATGACATCAACAAGATAACTGATGCAACATCAGTGCAGAACACAGGCCTTTTTATCTCAATTTTAGGGTCAGACAAATTCAATAGACAAAACAGACTACTCTGAATTATTGCATTTTTCCTTTTTTGCTTTTAAGAACAAGTCTTAGACTAGTGTCTTAATGTGCATTGGGTGTAGTAGACATGCCCAAGGTGATGTAGGAATGGCACATCTAAGATAAGATATGACATAAAAGGCCGGCATTTGACCACTTGTCAGGAGAGGTCCGTCGCCCCAGATTGTCATGCAAGATACTGCCAGAGAAAATCCTTACTGCCAGAGATGCTGCCGCATTGCACTTCCTACTGAAAGCGGATAGCAAGCTCAAGTCAGAGAGTAGAGGAGGTGGTGCAAGGTGTGTTTACCTTCAGTGGGGAACATGATCTCCCTGACTTTTGACAACTACAGCAATTTGCTGTAAACACACAACCCATGCACTGAATCTCCCTAAGAAAATCTAGTAGCAAGTTATAATACTACATGCTCGCCTAGTGTGGTGCGTAGAAGTACTTTTAGGGTTTGAGTTGACATTTTAACTATGGTAGAAATGTTCATTTTATTATCGTTGTTCGCAACACTCACATGTTCTGTTGTTATAATATTTTGTGTGTTCATTTCAAATGTGCTAAGCAATAGATTTAAGCTGTTGAAATAAAACACTTTTTAGTTAAAATGTATTTTTCTTAGTGCAGTTTGTGCATGTGTTATATTAGCGAGAACAAAATTGATTTGTTTCCAATCACCACCGTGTGCCTGGATCCCTGTTTATGGACTGTTAGCAACCCAAAAGCATTGAAGACACTTCAACTATGTATTGAGTGGTGTTTTTCAGGGGATCACTGACATAATATAGAATGACAAAATATAGACTTACCAAAATATAGTCACCAAAATATAGAATGCCAAAATATCGAATTCCTATCTACAAACAGGTAAGTACAAAAATATCGAATCCAAAATATAGTCTGTAAAAAATATAGACAGTCAAAATATCGAATTTTTTTAAATGTCTTAAAAGTAATTTAAAATTAATGAAATGATAAATATAATTAACTAAAACATACTTAAAAATACTCAAATAACCTTAAAATTAAGATATAATTAATTTAAGTTATTAATAAAAAATGTACAATATTTTATCGTAGGATAGCAGGAGGGTAACATTTAATATTACCACTCCAGTGAGTGCAACAGCAGGGAAAGCGTTGGATAGCGTAGGGGTAAAAAATACTATTCCCACTCTAGTGAGTGCAACAGTAGGGAAAGCGTTGGATAGCGTAAGGGTAAAAATTACTATTCCCACTCCAGAGAGTGCAACAGTAGGGAAAGCGTTGGATAGCGGGAGGGTAAAAAATACTATTCCCACTCCAGTGAGTGCAACAGTAGGGAAAGCGTTGGATAGCGTAGGGGTAAAAAATACTATTCCCACTCCAGAGAGTGCAACAGTAGGGAAGGCGTTGGATAGCATAGGGGTAAAAATTACTATTCCCACTCCAGAGAGTGCAACAGTAGGGAAAGCGTTGGATAGCATAAGGGTAAACATTACTATTCCCACTCCAGAGAGTGCAACAGTAGGGAAAGCGTTGGATAGCGGGAGGGTAAAAATTACTATTCCCACTCCAGAGCGTGCAACAGTAGGGAAAGCGTTGGATAGCGTAGGGGTAAGAATTACTATTCCCACTCCAGAGAGTGCAACAGTAGGGAAAGCGTTGGATATTGGAAGGGTATAAATTACTATTTCCACTCCAGAGAGTACAACAGTAGGGAAAGCATTGGATAGCGTAGGGGTAAAAATTACTATTCCCACTCCAGAGAGTGCAACAGTAGGGAAAGCGTTGGATAGCGTAGGGGTAAAAAATACTATTCCCACTCCAGAGAGTGCAACAGTAGGGAAAGCGTTGGATAGCGGGAGTGAGACATTTACTATTCCCACTCTAGATAGTGCAACAGTAGGGAAAGCTTTGGATAGCGTAGGGGTAAAAATTACTATTCCCACTCCAGGGAGTGCAACAGTAGGGAAAGCGTTGGATAGCGTAGGGGTAAAAAATACTATTCCCACTCCAGAGAGTGCAACAGTAGGGAAAGCGTTGGATAGCGGGAGGGTGAAAATTACTATTCCCACTCCAGTGAGTTTAACAGTAGGGAAAGTAATTATTTAATATATTATTAAAAATAAATTAAATATCAATACCAATAAAACATTAATTGAAATTAATAACCAATTTAATATTATGTAATAATGAATTAGAAATACAACTACATATTAGTTATTAAAAATTAATAACCTGTTCATAATTATTCAACAACGAATTAATTTTAAATAACAAATACTAATTAATAATAAAAATTAATACCAATTAAAAATTAACAGTAAATTAATTATCAATACACAAAAAGTATTTTTAATATGTAATTAATTACAATTACATTACTTCCCACCCTATTCCCCTATAAACCCACATCCCACTGCAGAAAATACATTAATACAATTATCATAATTATCAAATATTTAATTAATACAAAATAATTACCAATTAATAAAAATTAATTGCCAATTAATAGAAATGAATTACCAAATGAAAATTAATTAACAATAAATTTAAAATCAATACGAATAAATGAAAAAAATATTTACTTTATTACAATTAAATTACTTCCCACCCTATTCCCCTATAAACCCACAACCCGCTACAGAAAATAAATTTAGAAAATTAACATAATTAACAATTAATCAATTAATACAAATTAATTAGCAATTAATAAAAATTAATTACCAATTACAAAATAACAATAAATTCAAAATGAATACCAATAAATAAATAAAAATATTTAATTAATTACAATTACATTACTTCCCACCCTATTCCCCTATAAACCCACAACCTGCTAAGGAATTAAATTACGCAAAAATTAAATAACATAAAATTCATTACTTAAAATACATTAAACATACATTACAAAAATTAATATACACTTTTCACACATATACTAACATACAAAACACTTTAAAAAAATTGATATTATTAAAAAATCGCTATATTTAATGCCTATATTGTATATTTCGATATTTTGACTTCTATATTTTGAAAATCGATATTACTTACCTTAAATTCGATATTTTTAACCACTATATTGTGTCCATTCGATATTTTGTCCATTCTATATTTTTACTTCGATATTATGTCCATTCTGTATTTTGGAATAGATATTATGACTGTTTACCGTTTTTCAGGGTTACAAAAACCTGTATTTCACATTTAAGAGTCTGTGCGTTGAACTAAGTATATAATGGGAAATCTATATTTCGGTAGACAGGATATCCGTTACTGTTGTGACGGAGTAACCCATCTGCCAAGATCTAAATCAGGCCCTTAATCTTTTACATGTCCTGGCAGGGAAAAACATTTTCCTAAGATGTTTTTCATTGTGGCAGGGCTGGCCTCCCATAGACTAATACTGGTTTAGTTTATTTCATTGAATACATATATTTTAAATATAAATTATTACAATATATGAATATATATATATATATATATATATATATATATATATATATATATATATATATATATATATATATATATATATATATATATATATATATATATATATATATATATATATATATATATATATAATATATATATATACATATATGTATATATATATGTATAATTAGTATATTACATTTACAAAAGTGCAAAATTCTGTTTGGGAACAACTTGAGAAATAAGTCTTCCACTAATTGTAATTTTAATTTAAAATCCTCCTTAATGGTAAATTCAAATTTTAAATTACTATTGAAAAAAGGCACTTTTAGAAATATTTAATTTCCCTGCCTAAAGTTTCTACAGCTTTTCTGTGACTGTCCAGATACTCTTTGGCTGGTGATGGCTCCTTTACTGGGAAATGTGTATTGGGGTCGGATAGTGGATATAGGGGCCTGAGTGTAGCGTGACATCTGTCTTCCTGATAGGGCGGCTGGTAAGAGTGCACTTCTCCCTGGCTCCTCCAGATCTGACCCTGAACAACACAGAGACCTGCAGAGCCACGTCACACAGATCCTGACTGAAAGCTTCACCAGATCCAATGCAGAGCAAAGCCGAGCCCCACAGCTCCTACCTGAAGGCCTTATCAGATTTGATGTGGCCCAACGCAGAGCCACGCCGCACAGCTCTTGAATAACAGGTTCACTGAAATCAGTGCAGGTCTGATCTAAAGAGGTCGTAATATTTTTACCTCAACATTAAAATTCATTGACATTTACTTAATTCCAATGAGAACCAGGGTGCTGAGGGGGTAGATCTCAGCTTGTTGAAAGTAGAGATTTGGATGGGGGCAGTACAGTTTGCGGCATCCGACAGCCATTGATTGACTAAGGCTGCATCCCAACTGACGCCGCTGATAGGGTGGGTATCAAGAAATGTAGGGTTCTCTCTATCTCAGACATGTTGGATTTATTCCATGGCCTAATGTAAGAGCCTGAGGAATTGGGTGTGTGTCAACCTTTGTTCTGGGAGAAGCATAGGAAAACTTCAGTAAGAAATGGTCGGACCAGGTGACTTCTGCTGGTGTTTCTAGGAATATATATCTACCTGTCCTTACTATCAGGGGTGAAGAAGATGTTGGAGAAACTTGTCAACCAGCAGCTATCATCATTTTTGGAAAACAATGACATCATGCACCCTAAGCAAAGGGGCTTTAGATGGGGATACAGTACCGAGGCTGGACTTCTTACAGTTGAGGAGGTGGTTCAGCCGCAGTTATACTATTACACCTAAGTGCAGCATTTGAAACTGTAGCCCACTCAGTCTTGATACAAAGATTAAAGAAGGTGGTGTAAGAGATCTTGCTTTTAAACTGGCATCATTTCTTGAGGGCAGGAGCTTTCAGGTTTTTAATAAGCCATGCTACTGGGAGATATGGTCCTTGAAGTGTGGTGTGCCTCAGGGCTTCTCATTGATCCCAATCTTATTTAATCTCTATGTATGCCTTTTGGCTGAAATTGTACAAGCTTACGTTCTTTCATTAGTTACCTAAACAGCTGACACCCAAATGGTAATGTCTTACTCCTTAGAACCACTCAACCACTGAAGGTTTACATTCTTAAGTTTTGTGCCAAGAGTCCTGTTTGCATGGAATCACGGAGAGTGTCGCAGGTGGTGGTCGGCATTGTGCGAGAAACAGGCCGTGCGTCGTGGATGGCAGACTGGTGGCTCAGTTTGGCACTTCATGTGGGTGATCGGTGCTTGTTGTATGAAGAGACAGACTTGCAGTGAATTGCACTGATTTTTAATGCGAGCGCCGCGGTTTCAGTGCAAACGGGCCCGTTTGTGGTTGTTAAGATCCCAAAAGATTGAATTTAGGAGCTCAAGAGCCACACCGAAGTCCCAGGTCCGTAGAGGCGCCTCTTGGGGGTCAGGAACTCATTGAAGACAGGTCCAGGAGCTGTGGGGAGCCTGTTATGTCCCTGAGGCTCAGATCAGGAGGCCAGCAGACTAGTCCTTTGAGTCACTCTGGGGTCCTGGGTTCAAGATGAAGTGGCAGGTCTAGTTCTTCACTAGGCAAGAGAGCAGCAGGCAGCAGGTCTGCAGAGCAAGGCAGAAGGTCAGCACAGCAAAGCAGCAGCTACTTCAGAGTAGCAGTCCAACAGAGTGACAGTCCTTTCAGCAGGACAGCAGTCCTTCTTCCTGGCAGAGAATCCACAGGTCCAGAAGTGTACTGTAGAAGTGGTGTCTGAGGTCTTTCTTTTATGCACAGTTGTGCCTTTTGAAGTGGGGAGAAGTGTCTACATGCATGCCTTTGAAGTGCACAGATGCCCTGCCCCTCCTGCCATGGCTCCAAGCTGGCTGAAGTAAAAATGCATGGTTGTTAGGCCCTTTGTGTGGAGACAGAACACGGCCCATTCAGGTACAAGTGAGGTTGGATCCAGCATCTCCCTCCCATTCAGTCACAGCTGAGATTCCTTTGTGTGTGGCTGTCTAGGAGGAATACACCATTCCCAACTGCCAACTACATCCAGACATGTGACCCAGGAAGGATGCAGGCACCCCATGCTAGGCACTAAAATGACAACTTTCTAAAAGTAAAAGGAACAAATGATGGATGGAATGCTGAACAATGCATACATTCACCCCCAGTCACAAAGAGCTGGGTTTCATCCATCGTTCTTTTGCTCACCACGCCACTCCAGTTTACAACCAGCCATATGCAAATCAGCCTTGACCCTGTTCCTCATGGGAACAGTCCAGTCCAAACTGCCAAGCCAGGTCCTCCCTGGACCAGAAACAAGCATCCTGGGATTGGTTTTGGGGCATCACCCCTCATCAGCAAGGCAAGCTTGAATCCGGTGGCGCAGCGAGCACAAGACCACATTTTTAAAAGTGACATTTTCAGAATTGGAATTTTAAATCCGATGCCACCATAAGTTAGGATTTGAAATTAGGACTCCAAAGACACCAAACATGAACCAGTTATCTCTTCCCATTTAGAAATTACTCATAAAATGTTATAAGGCAAATCCAATGTTTTTCTATGGGGGACATAGGCCATGCAATACACAGTATACAATTTTATTCCCTAAACTAGTTGAAAGTATTGCTTATTTTATTAAGGTCCCAGCCATTTGATATACAGCCAATTCACAACTATGATCTATATCACCTTACTTGAAATTAAATCTGGCCAACGCTGGTGCCATGGCATCTCGGGCCATCATCAGTACTACTTAATACAAAAATGATCAACATATCACTTTTTCATCTCTAGATATACAATAGCATATACTGGTCACGTCTTGTCTTCATTCCAGTGCCTGAATTCAGATCCATGTCAATGCTACCAACGTTCGTTTTCAATATGCTTGCTTGCTTCATAGTGTAGCATATTCTATCTCCCCACATCGGTGTGTGTAGAGACTTTAGTCATTCTTTCATTGCTACTGCTATGAATCAGTATATTCAAGAACCAGGTGTTTCAAAAATGGCATGGTAAACCACACCCATCTAATAGAAGTCATGTCAAGAGAAAATCTCCCCCGCAACTCCCAAATAGAGACCTAATAAATCACCTCCCAAATAGAGACCTAAAAGAGTCTACCACAGAAAAATGATGGGGCATATTATCAAGGGGGTTTATCGCCGCTATTGTGGCTTTAAAAGCCAAGAAAGCGGAGATAAAATTATCTCCCTATTAGCTAGCTGTCGCTAACACCAGTTAGCGACAGCTAGTAGGAGATAGCGACCATCTTGGGCCCTGCTTTGCATGTCAGTGATATTTATTACTAATGACATGCAAAGTGGGCGTGCCAAGATGTTAGCGACTGGAAACAGTCGCTAACATCGCTATCTCCTATTACCAACATATGGAGATATTCGCGCTAAGCGCGATTATCTCCAAAAGCTAACACCTGCCCCTGAGCAGTTCTTAGCCATGTTATCCAATAGTAGGTGGATAACATGGCTAAGAGCATTAGCTCGGTAATGCATGAATATTGCTGACTTTTCAGCGATATTCATGCATTTCGGCCGATTTTTATCGCTTAGGAGATAAACCTTGATAATAGCAAGGTTCCTAAGTGATAAAAATCGCTGCAGCTTGGCGATAAAAATATTGCTGCTAAGCCAACATAGCGATAATTATCGCTAGTTGTTGGTAATATGCCCCAATATTCCTATCTCCTCAGAGACAAAATGCTCTATTGCTCATCCATAACAGCTCAAATGTGACTCATTCACATGACGATGAATGCACACTCCACATAAGCACAATACTGCTGGCCTCCTCACAGGAGCTCAACCAGACCCAAACTTTAGTGGGGCTAACATTTAAAAAAGTGAGGTAGAGCCATCATCAGAGCTGAATCAAAATTACTTGTGGGCGCTCCAGTCACTCTTCTGGTACAATACCATGATATGGGGTTTCATTATTTTCAAAGAAATGTAGCAAATGCTGCATTAAACAAATATATATTTTATTTGTTTTTGTCATGTCAACTAGCAAATTGGGTACGAACCTGCATTTGAAACACCAATAATGCATTTTTAAGTGGCCTAGCACACATTTTTGGTCTCAGGATAAGAAGACTTAATAATGTTTGCAGTTGGTTCAGGGTTATCCCTCATGGAATTTTAGCCGTATTTATATTGTTCTGTGACACATTAAGCCATTAGATCTGGTAAGGTGTGTAATTTTGGGTCCTACTCTGCTGGGTCATCGGAGAAAGTATTCCATCAATGGAGCCAATGGGGGATCCGTCAACTGAATACTCAAAGTAAACCTGTCTCTGAATAAGGGGGACCAAGGGTTTGGTGGGAACGATACATTTGTGACAAAGTTCCCTGACCTCCAAACTCTAAACTATGCCCTTATTAAATAAATCCAGTGTATTACAGTCAAGGCGAAGATTGCCTTTTGCCCTGGGTTTGTAACACACAGAATGTTGAATCTGTATTTCCATCATTCTAAAGAGTACCCCTGAGATTTAGCTTTCATTAATTATTCTTTTTTCTATGATATGCCTGGGCACTCCTAAGGCCTGAAATGGAGACAACCACATTTGGAAACATGTTGACTAGAGACTTTCAGGAAACACAGAAACTGAGAATGAAATGTGATTATCTAAGGTGACACACAAGCACAGAACCAATGTCAAAATTCGCAACATACCCAAAATCATTAAATATCGTAAATGAATCCACTTTATAAACACTATTTAGCAACATTGCTTTTATCTAGCTTCAATGTTTTATGAGGTTTAGGACGCTTGGCATCTTTCCTTTCAAGAATTCCATTCCTGTAGGTTTAAATGCATGGGCATCTCTAACCTTGGTAATTTTTAACATATCATGTAACTGGTTGTCTTCTACTTCTTTGCTTTCACCTCCTTTTCTCTCATTTGCTCCATGCCCATTTTCTCTTTTAGGGGCATATTATCAAGGGGGTTTATCTCTGCTTTTTTGGCTTTAAAAGCCAAGAAAGCTGAGATAAAATTATCTCCCTATTACCTAGCTGTCGCTAACACCAGTTAGCGACAGCTAATAGGAGATAGCGACCATCTTGGGCCCTGCTTTGCATATCAGTGATATTTAGAACTAATGACAGGCAAAGTGGGCATGCCAAGATGGTCGCTATCTCCTATTACCAACTTTTGGAGATATTCGAGCTAAGCGCAAATATCTCCAAAAGTTAACACCTGCCCCTGAGCAGTTCTTAGCCATGTTATCCAATGGTAGGTGGATAACATGGCTAAGAGCATTAGCTCGGTAATGCATGAATATCGCTGACTTTTCAGCGATATTCATGCATTTCGGCCGATTTGTATCGCTTAGGAGATTAACCTTGATAATAGCAAGGTTCCTAAGCGATAAAAATCGCCGCAGCTCGGCGATAAAAATATCGCTGCTAAACCAACATAGCAATAATTATCGCTAGTTGTTGGTAATATGCCCCATAGTTCTTTTCCACCGCTTATGTCTTTCTCAATATTCATTTTCTTTCCTTCTTCCTCTTACTAAATGCCATGAAGAGAAGAGCTCTACACTTTCTTCTCTTTTCAATCTTTCGCCTCCTTGTCTGGCTATGCTCATATCTCTGTTTCATTTCTGCTTCTGTTTATATCTCCTCTGCTAATTTCTACCATTCCCATGACTATTCATAGACTTTTATGCATTTTCAAAATCTGCATAACATCTGTGACAGTGCATTTAGAAGGTGTTGCAGACTGAGCGTTGCCAAATGTTTTCAAGTACAGAATGCTGCAAATCCAGGACATCTGGTCTTGTACATTAAGGTTACAGCACACGCCTGGAATAATGAATCAAGCAAAGCCATGCCCATCAATTACCACAAGCATGGCTATCAGCTACAGGTCACCAGCTAAGAGCAAAAGCATGAGCTCCGTCTTGTCTCCTTTCAATTTTAAGCATTTGAGCTCCATTCATTTGGCAACCTCCTTTAAGCAAGGACCTCAGCTTGCAGATACATTTTCAGGGCAAGTTGTGTATCATCAGCTTATGTAACGATTTTTATGCCAAATGGTTGGCCTATCTCAGCCAGCTGCCTCATGTATATATTAAATAGCGTGGTGCTCAGGGAGGATCCCTGAGGCACACCGCAGCTAAGGGTCATATGCTTAGGCACAGCTTCTCCTTCGTAGACCTTACAGGATTCGTCTTCTAAGAAGGATTGTAGCCAAGTAATAACACCCCCTGACACTCCCAGTCTTCTGAGTCTGAGGGTCAAGATATTATGAATGACGGTGTTAAATGCTGTGCTGAGATCTAGGAGAATGATAGCCACTATGCCACCCTGATCCAAGATCCTCCTGGACTCTTCAGCCACTGCTAGGAATGCTGTCTCTGTCCTATGTTGTGGTGGGAAACCCATCTGTGAAGAGTGAAGCAAGTTATTTGATTCTAAAATCCCAGAGTTAACATGCCTCTCCAGGATTTTGCTGATCACTGGGAGGAAGGAAATAGGCCGATAATTCCCCAGGATTCCTGGGTCAAGATTGGATTTTTTAAGTAATGCCTTTACCATGGCACATTCCTATGGTAGAGGAACCACTCCCGATGAGATGGAGGTGTTGATCAATTCTTAGATCACTGGGAGAATTGTACCAGTCGGCAATTTCAGAACATGTGGGGGGGGCTGGATCCCTAGGTGATCCTGATTTAACCCGTGCCAGGATGGATGCTACAGAGTTAAGATTAAGTAAAGGGATAGGATCCAGCGTTGCCTGAATATCCGAGGGGTGCATATCCATAGAGTACAGGTCCTTGTGAGTGATTGCGCAAGGGAATGTTAGATATATATCATGAATCTTCTTGTAGAAAAATTCTGCCAGGTTATTGCAACGGGTGAGGGAACCATCTGTGGTAGCTTGTGTTGATGGGGGTTTAATGAGGGTTTTAGCAATACAGAAGATTTCCAGTGGAGCGTTGGAGGCAAGAATTATTTTTTTCCCATAGTACGCAGCTTGTGCCCCTTTGATTTCAGCATGGTACATTTTAATAGCCTCCCTATATTTTTGTTTACTAGGTGCTGCATAGTCCTTTCTCCATTCTCTTTCTAATTTTTTACAAGCTTGTTTAAGTTCACGGAGCTTCGGAGAGTACCATGGCGAAATCTTAGACCTGACTTTTTTGATGTATAATTGTTTAGGGAGTGCATGGTCTGGCGAAAGCTCAATCCATTTGTTGAACATATCATCGGCCACAGTCGGGTTTGAATCATTGGAAGGTGTGGTGGCACCCAGAGCCAAGATCCACTGTTCTAGGGGAAGTTTGGACCATGGACGTTCCTAACTAATAATCTTACTAAATTTGGTTGTTGACCCCGTAATGGCCCATGGCAGGGGGATCAAGATGTGATCTGACCATGGAAGTTGAGTTGATGCATCGACTGAGAGTTCCTCATCTTTACTGAAGATCGGGTCCAAGAGATGGCCTTTATTATGAGTACCTCCAGACACTTTTTGATTGAACTGGAGTGCTAAGAGGTTTTCGACTAACTCTGAGACAACAGAATTTTTGGGGTCATTTAAGTGCAGATTATGAACTCCCAAAACTGTGGATTTGGAGGGAAACTGGCTAAGTTGGCAACAGCTTCACTAAATGCTCTGAGAAATTGTCCCTGAATTCCGGGTGGACGGTAAATCAATAATCCTGAAAATGTGTAAGTAGGTGAATAGCTAATTGAGAATGCAAAGTTCTCACAGTTAGGTAGCGGGTCGGTTGCGATGCGGCATGTGAACCGATCTTTATACATACTAAAGTTCCCTCCCCCTTTACCGCTTTTGCAGGCTAATCTCTGGATGAGGTAGCCAGAAGGAAGAGTTTGTGCAAGAACTCGGTCAGACTCATTATTAAGCCAGGTTTTGGTTAAGAATAAGGCATCAGGGAGCTCATCCTCTAAGAGCATGGAAATTTCTGTTGCATGTTTGGCAAAGATATACAATTCAAAAAGAACAATCTATAAAGTGCATGTTCCTTACCTACAGATTGAGCTTTATGAGGTGGTGTGACTATAAAAGAGCAGTATGGACAGGTATTATTATTCTTGGATGGGCATAAAGAATGAAAACAATTTTCACCTACAGTCCCTCTGAGGGAAAGGAGATACTCAGGGGTATATACACGTTTGTGCCTGATCAAAGAAGGGAGTGAGGACTGGATAAGCTAGTCCGGATCCCCGATTTATATATGATATATCAATAAGAACTAGCTAGAGGTGCGAGACTCTGGTATATACGCTTTATCTGGGAAACCATTGGGTTTGTTTAAAAAGCCCTCACCCACCAACCTAGTTGGTGGCATGCTTCATCATCGGGCCCACCACAGTGACACCTAGCGTGCCCCGGGTATGCTTTAACGCCAGTCTTACTGCGGAGCTGGTATACTTCCTGAGTGTGATGTGTAGTGAGTGAGAAAGTGAGATTTAAAAGCTATACAGTGGGTCCCAGTACCCGAAGGTAAGATAGATACATTTTATTAACTGGGCCCCTGTTAGCGGATAAAAAGGCTGTCGGACGTGTTGGTGAATTTATGATTCCCTACGTCCAGTGCGGTCTACATGTTTCAGCCAGGCCTTAAAAACTGGCTTTCCTCAGGACCATTAAGTGAAAAAGTGCAATTAAATGATACTAAATTATAGTGTTCGTTGTTTAGAATGTGTCGCACTCCCTAAAGTGCGTCTATATGTAGAGGGGGATTCCCTCTTGCTTTTAACAGGCTAGTATCTGTCAAAGCCTCCATGGGTCATTCGGCAGAGAAAAAGACCGGAAGTACCGGTCTGGTTCCTCCTTGGACCTGTCGTCCTTCTGCGGTGCCCGGAATTTCACTTAATGGTCCTGAGGAAAGCCAGTTTTTAAGGCCTGGCTGAAACATGTAGACCGCACTGGACGTAGGGATTCATAAATTCACCAACACGTCCGACAGCCTTTTTATCCGCTAACAGGGGCCCAGTTAATAAAATGTATCTATCTTACCCTCAGGTACTGGGACCTACTGTATAGCTTTTAAATCTCACTTTCTCACTCACTACACATCACAGTAAGCAAGTATTACCAGCTCCGCAGTAACACTGGCGTTGAAGCACACCCAGGGCACGCTAGGTGTCACTGTGGTGGGCCCGATGATGAAGCATGCCACTAACTAGGTTGGTGGGTGAGGGCTTTTTAAACAAACCCAATGGTTTCCCAGATAAAGCGTACAAAACAGAGTCTCGCACCTCTAGCTAGTTCTTATTGATATATTGTATATACATGTTTACCTGTGGAAAAATGGGCAGGGTCTATGGCCCCTGGTCCCGTGCTGCGCGTTGTGGTTGTCATTGCCTTATGAAGATTTTAACAGCTAGACTGCTAACCATAGGCTCCGCCCCTTCCTTCCAGCCCGGAATTGCCACTCCTAATTGCCACCTGCTCCCGCCACGCAAACAGGACAACCCGCAGTGGACCGGGGAGCGGGGCGGTAGGAAGCTGCCAGATGAAGGATGTGGTGATGACAGGTGAGGTAAAGTGCCAATGCGAGTGTGTTCAAAGTCGCAAAGAATTCAATTTAAAATGTACAATAAAACAGCGTCTAAAAGAGATTAAGGTACCTCGACCTGCGATTGTGTTCAAAGTCGCAAAGATTTGAATTTAAAATTTACATTAAAATAGCGTCTAAAAGTGGTTCAAGGTACCTCGCTTAATCTCGCATCCGCTGCGAACTGTGGTTGTCATTGCCTTATGAAGGTTTCAGCAGCTAGACTGCTAACCATAGCCTCCGCCCCTACCCCCAGTCCAGAAGTGCCGCTCCTAATTGCCACCTGCTCCCACCACGCAAACAGGACAACCCGCGGTGGACCGGGGAGCAGGGCGGTATGAAGCTGCCGGTTGGAGGATGCATGATGACAGGTGAGGTAAAGTGCCAGTGCGAGTGTGTTCAAAGTCGCAAAGAATTCAATTTAAAATGTACAATAAAACAGCGTCTAAAAGAGGTTGAGGTACCTCGACTAATCCGGCGTCCGCTCTTCAGTCAGAAGCGTGGCACAATTATAAGCAGTTACCTTGGGATGACTGAATTGCAAGAGACTTGTGCATAAGACATATCAAATGCACTTTTTAATTTCCTCAAAATTAGCAGGCTTCCAGCTGAGAAATTAATAGGCATAGGTGCAGATGGTGCAAGTGAAATGTCTGGCAAAACCACTCCGTGCACTCTAGACTGCTTTCCCCACAACAACATTTGCTCCTTGTACTTTGCACCTGCCAGTCCCTTGACATTATTGCTAAACAAAAACAATGCATAGCTTGCCAAGCAATGTGAAGTTCACAGTGCAAGAAACATAATTATTTTGCACATTCTCCAAAGTGGCAGGTGCACTACAGAGACATATATCAACCCTTGGTTGAAGGAGTGCTGCTAAAGCTCATTTCACCATGTGAAACATGGTGGCTCCTTTTAGCGGATTGTGTTGTGCCCATTGTAGAACAGTATGATGTATTAAAGTTGCATTTTTGCAATACATTATATCTAAAACATTTCTATGCAGCTAGAATGCTGCAATCAATGTAACTATGTTGACACAAATTTTCTAAAATATTTTCCTAAAACCTATGGTGCATAAAATTAAAGTAATGAACAAAGGGGCAGATGTATCATTGTAGCAGATTGCGAGTCCTTAATAGCGATTTTTAGAGAATCGCTATTAAGGACTCGCAAAATGCTATGTAGGTAGGAATCACAATGATTTTTGTGATTCCTACACATTCCTTATTTGCGACACACAAATTACTAGTCGCAAATAAGGAATGGCTTCCCATTCATTCCTATGGGCCAAGAGGACCATACGAATGAATGGGAATTGCGTAAGCAATTTGCGAGTACCCAATAGGTACTCGCAAATTGCGCATACAATTTCAAGGTTGTAAGGGTTCCTAAAGAACACCCTGTTGCACCCCCAAAATGTGCATGTGTGCACATGTGGCACACATACATGCCCTAAGGGCATGTATGTGTGCCACATGGCACTTTGAAAAATGCATGAAATTGCATTTTTCAAAGAAATCGCAATTTACCACCAACCTGAAGTTGGTGGTAATTTGGGATTCTTTACAGCAAATTCGCAATTTGCGATGGATAGTTGAATAACATTTAGGGAATCGCAAATTGAGATTCTCTAAATGCTTCCTCAAAATAGGGAATCGCAATTTTTGCGATTCCTTATTTTGCGAGTGTGTTTTTACTTGCATTGCACACAGCTAATTTTGTGATTGCAAAAGCTGAAATTCTGCGAATTTCAGCGTTTGCGATCACAATTTTCGGTGATACATCAGACCCAGCTAATTCGGTGAGGCCTTCCATGTATTTCGTGATTTGCAAACTATACACTTCAACTCTGAGAAGTATTGTGAGGCTGAATGTTTTCAGTGCCAGTAATGAGCAACAATTGCACTATTTAGATCTACAGAGTAATGCTATTTATCTCACACAGGAGGATGTTGACCTCAGCCTTGTATTCCGCCAGAAGCTGCAAGA
This sequence comes from Lissotriton vulgaris, assembly GCF_964263255.1. Lineage (NCBI taxonomy): Eukaryota > Metazoa > Chordata > Amphibia > Caudata > Salamandridae > Lissotriton > Lissotriton vulgaris. Next base: position 1,530,817,324 of record NC_141689.1, on the reverse strand, counting down.
AAACAAACTACCTGTTCCTGCCAAGGACTGCAGAGAAAAACTTGTCAAAGTTCTGGCAGCAGAATATCAGAGACGTCTGGCAGATTCGCTGAGCTTACTAAGACATTTAGAATATATGAAGCCCAAAAATGTACTTGCAGATTCCAAACCTTCGATTACTGACTTGCCAGAGACATTTGAAGTCTTTGAATGAAGATGAAGTTACTGTTTGCCTCGCCACTGTTATTCTGTGATTTTTCATGCATAGAATTCTTCTGGATGGAAGTGTTCAACTACACAGATGAAATGAAATGAAAAATTGCACTTATTTAGCGCGTAACTACCCGGAGGCCTGACAACCATCAGTTTCAGGAACTGGCAATGTTTGCCATTAACATTCTGACCCTGCCCAGTTAGAACACACAGGCAGAAAAGAGTGTTCTCACAAATTACACTACTTAATAATGAGAACCCTAACAGATTGTGGCTGAAACTGCTTCCCAATATACTTCACATAAAGTTTGGCCAAAAGCGAATTGGTTTCAAATCATTTTCATTTAGCAGTCCACCAGCAGTATATACATGTAATTGATTTACGGTCTTGTTGAACAGCTCAACCAAATCCTTCTGCACTATAACATCAGTCCGGGCACTAAACACCTCTTATACTGAATTGGTTTATAGCACTTACTGCACACCACTTTCTTTTTTGTGGTAAAACACCAGCTCCACATGCAAATTCCTCCCCGACACTTGACTTATAACACTGGCTCCACAGAACATATTGCTGCAACTGCATCATACTCTTGCCAGTGCCAGGCCGTGAAGAGCGCATGTGCACAACTGAACTTGACACTGTTAGACTCTGAAATGTGCTGATACTCTTGGTTGTGTCAGACCTTGAAGAACACTCTGGAACAATTGACGGTGCCACCATGTCAGACGAGGAAGGGTTAATCCTTCTTTTGGTAGCCCAGAACATGATTAACTCTTTGGCACAATTAAACTTACCGCTGCTCAGAAAAAAAAGGATCCACCCCACTATTACCTGTTTCAGAATGGGGATGAGGATTCTTCCCTGAGGGAAACGGAATGCACCTGTACTTTATTGGGTACTAGCTCACAAGAGTAGCAAGTAAGGCAGCCATCATTGGGTTCCTCCCTTCTGAAGAGTACCAAAAGTACGAAACATCTGTAGTCGTGAGGCCTTCTTGGGCCCATTTTGGTTCTCTATTGTAGTTTTACATATTACACGTTTCAGGCTGACATCATTTTAGCAATGTTATGTTTACATGTTTTGCTTGCACAATATTATTCTGAGAAGACGTTGTCAATGCTGCTTGTTTTTAGAAAGCCTTTCTCGTCATGCAGTATGTACACTCTGTTCAAGGCTAGGAACACAGAACAAGATATCCTAGTGCTTGCGTTGCCTGCTCAGAGACAGCGTCTAAAATCTAGACATTTCATTGCAACAGAGCTGTACCTCTAACACACTGGCTTTTATTATGTAAAAAGTACACTGGCCTTCAGTGTCAGAGAGGAGCACTCTGGTCACAACTGTCCTGGAACGAATACTGTATTCAACATGCAGCTCTGCTGACACTGATATTCCATTTTCAGAGAGATTGCCAGTCCTATTCTAGGCCAATTCCATGGCCCTACTACCAGGTATGGGTGCTAATGCTAGCCTAAGCGGGTACACCAACAATGCTCTCTGGCAGGGGTAGTGATAGGCAGAAATATTTTCAAATCAGACTGCCATGGCTGGATGTTTATCCTTTTCACCATGTTCCTCATTCTAGTTACATTGCTTTTTTTCAGCCTAATAATCACAGTTCATTCTTTCTATGCAAGACTACGATTGTTTTAGTAAAGGTATTGAAAACTTTATTTGTATCTTTCTTGTGTTTACCCTGGGCATGCATAATTAATCCCTCCCATGCTGGTGAAGAACCCCAGCCGTCACGCCCTGCGGTGGGCGTGTGCTGATGACGGCTGGGGTTCGTCACGGCCCCGCCCTGTTCTTTTGTTTACCGCACAGCGGTAAAATCGCGGCCGCAACGAAGGGGTTAAACAACAAAAAGGGTAAGATCATTTTCCAGGACTCCCTTGGGGATCAGAGTGTCATGTTCCAAGTTGCCAAACTCACCTGTCACTCCATCAAGATCAGGGGTTCAGATATATATGTGAACTTGATAGAAATTGGGCCAACATTCTCTGATGGTGTAAAAGGACTCAGTCCCTGCATTCTGAAGTTATGTCAACCTAATACGCAGTCCTACCTTTTCTAGCGGGAACGGTATAGCAGTAAATCCTGTAAGTAAAGAGATGTACAATGTTTATCCTTAAATTGCTCATGGAATAATGACAGAAGAGTATATAAACAGTAAGCTTTGGACGATATTCCCAATTATTTGGGGGACCTGGTATGAGTAAGCCAAGTGTGAGCTCTTTGTATAGAATTGACCCTGAAGAGCATCTTTCCACAGTTGCAGTCCCTGAAATCAGATCCCCAACATTTTTCTGCATCTTGCTCCATGTCATCAGATAGCAAATGTGTGAAAATGTTCCTTTCACAGCAACTTTGTTTTAAGTATGTACCATATAGTCAGTTTGATTAATGTGGGCGTTGAACATATAGATCCTTGAAATAGAAGTGTATTTTCAAATGTTGCTAGCACGCTATACAGAAGTTAATGAAGTGGCAATATTTTCCTATTTTTAGGCTTGTATTTTGTTTTTTTTTGCACTTGAAAGTTGTCTTAAATTTCTGGCAAAAGTGTACGGATCCCGTGTGGGGTATTTAGTAGGGGTAGGTGTTTGTAACTGAATGAATTGGAATTCTAACAGCAGGGTACAGGTGCCCAGTCTGACAAAACTGCTTTAACTTCAGCAATTAAAATTGTTGTAGCAAGTCATGGGTTCCTGACTCCCAGTCCTGGTTTGTTTTTATGAAGACACATGCACTCCCAGAACAGAGCCACATGGGAGACTTGGAAGGTGAGCACTAAATCTAAAAGGAATTCTGTACTTATGAAAGCAAAATATATGTGTATTGTTAAAGGCGGTTATTTTTACTCTTTACAACAGCAGCAACCATTAATGGTAGATGGTTGCGATAAGGATTTATCTATGTGAATTGCACAATATAAATAATACTAATAATGACACGAATACCAAACATTAGAGAGAATCACATCAAAATACACTGCATAGACAGTTGTGGGGCCCATATATTATAATTGGTGTGGTTCACAAAAATGCCTTTGTTCAAGGAATTATGCATAGGACTAAAAGTCCCAAAAAGAGTGTTATTTTTGGGGAACTCAAACAGAATAATAAGATTACTATGATTGATGCAGGTATCTACTTAACATATCAATAGGTTCTTTTTCACTTTTTCAATTGTTGAAGAATAGTCTTTCCCTGAAAAAGCATTAACCTTAAAATTGATTGGGATTTTTGAAAGACAACTACATAGTTTTTGAATGTCAAAATCATATACGTTTTAAAGCATGCATAAAGAACGCAGTGAAATTCAAATAAAAGAACTATTTAGCAGAAACTAAAGTGGAACAAGAGGCTCCCTAAAGTAAATTCAGGAGGCTGTCCAATAATACCATTATAAAATGCAAATTAAAATAGGTTTTGTGCCAATCAACAGGAGAGTGCAAGAGGTACTCTGGGGCCAGTTGTTCCAGAAAGAAGGAAGTTGGGAGCTACACTACAAATTAAGGAGCCTTGAGACTAGAGTTCCAATTCCGACTTTTCACCTGACTGAAAATAATGTGATGTCAGGTAAATCACTTTCAGGCACATGCATCAATGTTGGCTTTTGCGATTCCTTAATTGCAATTTTTAAGGAATCGCAATTAAGGAATCGCAAAAGCCTATGCATGTAGAAATCGCTTACAAAATAGCGATTTCTAAACATTCCCTAATTGCGACTCACAAATTGCGAATTGCAATTAAGGAATACCTCCCCATTCATTCCTATGGGCCTAAAAGCCCATAGGAATGAATGGGAAGACATTCTCAATTTGCGATTCTTAATTAGAGAATCGCAAATTGAGAATGCAATTTCAAGGGTGCCAGGGTGTCAAAAGGACACCCTGCTGCACCCCTGAAATTGATCTGTGCACATATGTTGCGCACACACATTTCCCTAAGGGCATGTGTGTGCGCAACATGAAACTTTGAAAAATGCACAAAAGTGCATTTTTCAAAGTTTTTGAAAATTACCATGAAGTTCAACTTCATGGTAATTTGCTACTCCTATTAGCGAAATCGCTAATTTTTTTACTTTGATGCATTGCATTTAAGGAATCTCAATTTGGGATTCCTTAAATGCAATCGCAATTTAAGGAATCTCAATTTAGAGATTCCTTAAATTGCGATTTTTGCATTTGGGATGATGCATCCCAAATGCAAAAGAACTGGTCGCAAAGGGGCAGACGACCGGTTTTTAGCTTGATGCATGTGGCTGTTTGTCTCTGTGTGCCAAAAAATTATAAATATCCTTATGAAGTGTGACTCCTCGTTTATGCACACTCTTATATCTTCTCTCAACACCATTTAAGGTACATTGCTCATACACTGTGCAAAATACCAAAAAATAAAGATAACAAATGATTAATGGTTTAATATTCTGATTAAAATTCCCTAAAATACTTCAGAGGCTTCTTTGGTGTTTTACCATTGGTGGGCCTGAAGTTTTACATCCATTTAAAATGTTAATGCTATAAACATTGGAATGTAGGAGGAATTATAAATGTTCTGGTTGTGCAAAGGATTTTTCCTTCATTGTTATCTCATGCTTAATAGGGGTCTGATTTTGCAGAGACTCCCATCGCCCTGTATGGAGGCGGGTACAAGTACTCCATCGAGCTGACAGAGTCCCGTCCGCCATATCTTGAAGTTGGCAGTCTGCATCAACAGTCTGTTTACAGTTGCGTAAGTGGTGCACCTCCATCAATGCAGCAGACTACTCTGCTGGCTAACAGTACTCTGTCACCATCAGGCCAGCGGGTTTGCGCAGAGCCTGCTGGATTCCTGTTGTAGTGAGTCCCAGGTGGAGTAGAGACTGGTGAGTACTACGTATTAATGTGTCAATACATATACATGTTGTGTTTGCTTCTAAAAATGTATGTAAGAAAAGTGCTATGCCATGTTTTTTTACATTTGGCATTGCACACAAACAACATACACACACTATTGAATGCACACCCACAGGCACCACAAGTACCGCAAGCACAACACCCACAACCACTCCAACATATTTATTTTGTTGGATAAGTTGTAAAATGAACACTAACGTATTACAAATAAGAAAAAAATAGCATGGCAGAGCAATGTCAAAATACACAAGGATAAAGCAATTGTCAACACATGAATCATAGTAAGGCAAGTGTAAAAGACGCTTAGCTTAGATCCTGGCAACAAGTTGATTAGTGTCAAGGACAAGTAGCAAAGGAAGGACCTGGACAATGAGGTTCAAAACGGAAGTGGGAAACCAAAATAAAGTTACTTTTCCACCTCAGTAGGAGGAGGTATCCTTCCCACAGTTTTCTTGACAGAAAGACACATCACTATTGGCCCAGCGGTACTCTTGGTTGGACTTACGTCAACAGCCGCTTCTGCCTATGATACCATAAACACAGGTGAAAATTCCTGGGAGAGTCGTCGGCACTCCAACGGTCTTTTGTCCATAGAGCCCCCAACATCTAAATAGAGCGGTTTGACCGCCAAGTAGGCGGGCATTGAACCCATCAAAAGGTGACAGGAAGACCAGATACGCCAAGATCTAAATCAGGCTCTTAGTCCATGAACTTGTTTCCAAAGTTATGCTTTAGACCCTCAAATCCTGATTTTTAAGGTTTTTTACCACTTTGGGTCCTGGCACTGGGCATGGCTTCCAAACTGGCACAGTACCACAGACATTGCCCTGGTCCTGCTCACTTGGTCGTAATCTTTTTGACTTTGCTATTTTCTTTTAGGCTCTTCACCAAACTTTCGGGCTCATTTTTATTCATGCACACTCCCTGTTGCTCAAACTCTTACATGGCTCATAAGCACTACATCAGGGCTCGGATAATTTTGTTTTTATGGCATGAAAATGTGAAATACGGTGTCTTGTAGTATTGACCAGTTCTGGCAACTAATGCAGCGTGACATTTATTTTCCACACAGCAAATATGCCCAAAATGTTAAAATTTGCCAATGTATGGTGATTTTAGGCATGTTTTAATTTCTTGGCTTGCCTACGTTTCGCTGCATTTTTTGCTTAGAATAAGCACATCAGTTTTTATTGGTTATTGGTTCTTATCATGCATGTTTCTAATTTGTCCATTTGCCTACATTTCTCATCTCATTTGCATGCTCCATTCAGATTGTATTACCATGCAGTTGTTCTCTTTTCTGGTTGTGCGCTTATTTCTGATCGTATGTCTCCATCTCATCATGTTTACATCTTCCGATCAGCTTGCTTAACACATACAAGGCTGGCCTTTGGCAAGGCTGAGCTGGGCCCAGGATCGAGTCGCTGGCTTTCACAGGTCGGCACAGAAGTCCCTCCTGGTGACATCAGCACTTTCCTCATCTATAAATAAGCACTTTCCTCACCTATATATAAAAGTGCTTATGGGCAAAGTTAAAACCAAGTGCACATCATAATTTCCTCACCTGCTGGGATGTCATGAAGAGTTACGTCAACAATTAAATGATGAAACTGTGGAGTAGAGTGAAGAGAAATCACTATACAAACTAGGGGGCATATTATCAAGGGGGTTTATCTTCGCTTTTTTGGCTTTAAAAGCCAAGAAAGCGGAGATAAAATTATCTCCCTATTACCTAGCTGTCGCTAACACCAGTTAGCGACAGCTAGTAGGAGATAGCGACCATCTTGGGCCCCGCTTTGCATGTCAGTGAAATTTATCACTAATGACATGCAAAGTGGGCGTGCCAAGATGTTAGCGACTGGAAACAGTTGCTAACATCGCTATCTCCTATTACCAACTAAGCTAAGCGCAAATATCTCCAAAAGCTAACACCTGCCCCTGAGCAGTTCTTAACCATGTTATCCAATGGTAGGTGGATAACATGGCTAAGAGCATTAGCTCGGAAATGCATGAATATCGCTGACTTTTCAGCAATATTCATGCATTTCGGCCGATTTTTATTGCTTAGGAGATAAACCTTGTTAATAGCAAGGTTCCTAAGCGATAAAAATCGCCGCAGCTCGGCGATAAAAATATTGCCGCTAAGCCAACATAGTGATAATTATCGCTAGTTGTTGGTAATATGCCCCTAGAGTCTACTTGAAATTTCCCTATTTTTACAACCATAGAAATGGCATGGTTTACCTATCGGCACTAGCCTGCTTCAGTGGTCACCTGCTCCAGCTCCCTCCTCTCCAGGATCAAGCAGAAACACAAGTGTGGACTGGACCGGACTGGACTGAGTCAACATCCATGCATTCTCGCAGTGGTGACTCGGCTCCGGCCCTTCAGCCCTCCCAGAGCCAGTTGGCATTCAGCCTCCCATCTTCACACAAGAGCCAACTTCACCTTACTTCAGCCAACGCCAGGAATTTTCAGTATTATTGGTAAGTGACATGGGTTTAAAAGGGGTGACCCTGCCATTACCCAGAGTGTGCTGCCACCTTGCCAATAGAAAGATACCAGCCATGTGTTGGCGTTTTAAGATTTTTGCAAAAGCCCATGATACTTTAATAGGACATTATGTACAATCATCTGTAATCATTTTTAACATGAGTTTTCTGTCTTCGTTTATCAGTCAGAGATCATTAAGTCTGCTCTAGGACACATTTTAAAATGATTTCTGTTTATATTTACTGTTTAAAGCACGTACTGATAAGGCAAAGAATTCCAGCTATAGGTAATTTTCCTAATTTTAGCACCAACCGGGACATTAAAATACTGGTCAGGTGGCAACACTAGGACATCAGACCGACCAGTAAATAAAGACTGACTTTAAAACAGGCCCATGCGGTGCCCCTTTTTATGTCCTCCTCTTCACAGACAATTTGCTTTTTCCTAAAGCTGGATTTTACATCATTTTTGCTTTCATGCAACATTTGATTATTGTGTAGGGCTTACTGTGGGATGACTCACGTCTAGGCGCTAGAGTTTTTTGCACCTATGGTAATTTATTTCAGACAATTGCTTCAGCATGTTACAGCTATCAAATGTCAAACCACGGCCTACAGAGATGCACCAATGCATGCGTTCTTGGAATAGAGTTTAGTACCCGTGTATGTTCACTTTCCCTGTATGAGCAGTTATTTTGAAAGGCAGGATATCTCCCAGTAAAAATCACCTTGTTGACTACTTTTCTTTCTATTTAATATACATGTTATTTTTAACTGGGTAAATTGTAAACTGGGTCCATATTTTTATTTTTTACCCCTGTAGAGATTTCATTCAACAATTCATACCTGGGAGTTCCTCTTCCCTAAACCTGTGCATAGTTTAGAATATTATTTGTTAACACCACCAAAAAAGCAAAGCAAAGTAGCAATCATCTAATAGTGAGCATACATTGAGATATGCCTTTCTCTCCTATTTCAACAAGTTCATCAGAAGGGGACAAATTAATTGTTTTTTTTTCCCCCATGACTACAACTTGACCCTCCATCCATCTTCTAAGAGCCAGCCAATACTCAGCCGCACTTCGTTTGCATTGGCAAGGACAGAACAGTTATCTGCCATCCTGTTAGTTATGTCTGACATGTTTTTGAAAATCTTGCTAATGTAGTCAGTGCACATACATCACTGTCGGGAAACATCCTGTACAATGCAACTTTTACCACGCAGTGCCTTTACATTGCAACTTTTACAACGCAAACCATTACAACCCATTCCGCTGGGGGGCGCTCGAGGATAGGGAATAGATTTAATTTACTATCCAACACCTTCCCTACTATCCATGGTGACTGGAGTTGGAATAGTAAATTAAACTATTCACTATCCAGCACCCCTCAACACAATGCGTTGTAAATGCATGCGTTGTAAAACTTGCGATGTAAAAGCATGCGTGGTAAAAGCATGCGTTGTAATGTCATACATCCTCACTGTCGTTGGGTGCCATAGCCAAATTGAATTAGTTGAAAATTCCACAACTCCCAGAATGTCCTTAATTGTTAAATAAAAACCCGTCTTGTAGAAGTGGTGGCCACATTGCATCATCTGTAACCTTACCACTATTGCATTTTATGGAGTGGAGCTCTGGGACCACAAAGATGCAGCGGCACTTACTTTTAGTGGGAAATTGACTCAGGCTAGATATTGGTATTCAGTCAATCTTGGAAGCAATGGCGATAAGACCAGCCCTCTATAGAGGAGGCTTTAGGCCACTCCTGAGCTTTTATCATACCAACAGGGGTTGGAAGAAATCTTGGGTCTATCAGGTTCTGACAAATCCCATAGATCAGATACATCAGGGACACTCTGAGAAAGCCAGATCATGGGATTTTATAGAAAGACCTTATGACAGCTGGATCTATTAGCAAGAATACAATCAAAGCCAATTATGGCCAATACACAATTAACCTAATGCAGTTCCAATCCCCCTTGGCCCCCTAACCAATGTTTTCTTCTTGGTGAAGGATGAGTTTAAGATGGAGCGGTTCCTTGATTAAATTGAACCTGCTGCAGCTAGAAATGATACCTCCAGGATCGTTATGGCACCCTTCCGTTGCTCTCCTTCACCTCAAGTTGGGGTCGGCCACATGAACCGGACAGGTGGGCACGCCCTTTCTGGGGTGCCAGCAAGGAAACAAAGGAGCATGCACTGTTCTTTTGCCCCGCTTCTTGGAAGGGGAGGAAAAAGTGGATACTCCCAGAATGCCGAAATTTAGGGGTCAAACATATGTTCAGGTTCTTCGTATTTTAAGATACGAAACAAGTCATAGCATTGTTTTTGCTGTGTCCCACTACCTTCTGATGATGGAGAGGACTAGGTGCATGATGTTCTAGCTTAATGCAGGTCGTGATATCACAATAGCACAGGCTGCTCCCAGTGTCTCTGTTTCTCCTCATGCACTAGCACTTGAGACGTTGTAACTCATGACTGTACCTGTACATTTTTAAAGCATACTGTGCCATTATAAACGCTGTTTTCCCCTATGCTCCAGTACCATGAGAATTTACGGACTAACTGCTATGCTCCCCTTTGTGACGCTTTTATGCAGCCTATGTTTTGGCTGACTCGATTTTATCAAATATTTTATGATGCCTGTTTGATTTAAGCAAGTTTTATTGTTTTTATGGTGTATGCTTGTTTCATTTTAATTTTTTATATTATGTTTTCTTGCTCTTTTAAGGCTTACAAACGAAATAAAGATCTGAAAATGGAAAAAAAATGAATTTTATAAGCATAGTTTGGTGTAGAACCAAAGTCATGGTCACAGTTTCTAGTCAAGACCAAATAATATGCTAGGTCATTGACTGCCTGATATGGAGGATACTATAACAACAACTTCCTTCACATGGGGTTTAATACCTCCGTTTTCACTGTATATGAAGCACTATAAATAACAGGGATTAATAATACCCATTTTAATTGTAGTCAGTTTCTCAGCCTCGAAAGGAAGGCCGACAGAATAGGATTTGTGGTCTGTGTATCACAACAAATGTCAGAAGTTAGCGTGTAATTCCATGAGCCTTACTGTTGGCTCAGGACAGTATCAGAGCTCCTATGTATCCCACATGCATGTGTTAGCAGTTGACCTATTGCAATTGCTTTGCTGGCTGGTACATGTAGACCTAAATTTATTATGGGATAAATGTGTGTACTAGTACCAGATTCCTCCACTGGATTAACCAAAGAACATGCTTTATTAAGGGTGAACCACATTTACAGAGTTATTTGACAAAGCACAGTTTATGTAAACATTTGTAGTGTACAAAGGCTGTGGGTGGTTATTGTTCCTAATATGGTATTTGCTGTCTTATGTGAGCAGCACATAGTCATAAGTCTTACCTTACATTCACTGCTTGTAGTACAAAAAACAAAAGTATATGTAGTAAACCAGGATATCAGCCGTGTGGTTTAAGTAGTTTATTCAAGATGCTAAAGAACAACCAAAAATGAAGCAAGCACTGTAGTTGATCAACTCGAAAATTACGAATTTCTCATTGCATTAGTTATGTGGTATGAGCTACAGTACAGAGGAAATTTGGTAATCAGTTCTGGGCTATTCAAGGCATTGGACCTTCCTGATGCTGTCTGTCTTTTTTAATCATGTAACAAGTATGTACTAAATACGAAGAAAAGTAATTCAATGACTCTCCTGCAAAAGCTATGTCTGCTGAGCTTGAAGTCGAATATCTGTTCAAAGACTGTGCAAGGAGATGTGAGAAAATCTAATTTGATTATTGGGATGATGCACTCAAAGAACCTAAAGATAGGTTTAGGGTGCAATTTTTCAATGTTTAGTAGCTACAGCAGTAACGTCCATCCAAGCACAGCTCAAACTAATGAAGAAACGAGACTCAATATGGAGTTACTAGAATAACATAAAAGAACTTCATGAAGATGCACTTCTTTTTGGGTGATGAAGTTGAAGCTAATTAAAACCTATTTGCTCTCAAAGATGAGCAGAGAGATGTTGGCATTACTTTCATTGAAAATGACATCACACCAGATATAGATTTTGTCCATCATATAGATTAATTTGTTAAAATAATAGCCAGAAAACTAAAGTTTCAATGATACATGTGCACTTCATTAAAAAATGCTTTGTACGAAATTATCATACCGGCTAAGCAAAAGAGCTACATAATATTCTTTTAAAGTATATTATTTCATTTAAGGTGTTTATTTGTTCCCAAAATGAAACTATTAATCATTATTCTTGAACTACATTGCAGTTCTGTTAGCTGTTTCTTATGTGTTTAGAAATATTTTGTTTTTAAAACCATACATAAAAACAAGAAAAGCCACATAGGTCAGCATTTGTCCTTTTGCATTTCATATATGTACAGGCATTTCTGCGGGTAGGTCACTGGTAGATATTTTTCCCCGGACAAATGGGGTGAGCTGGTGCAAAATCTGAGCAAATGCAGGCCCTGAACACATGGGCATTCAAGTTTTCTCATTGTGTGTTTGTTCCTCATTATATATAGTCGTGTTCTGTTCAAACCTTCCAATCAGTGCTCATCATGCATAATTTCTCATTGGTTCTCGTCTCGATAATTGGCAAAAGCGAACCATGGTCCATTTCCTGGCTGGTTCAATATCTTCCCATTTCTTGTAATTTTTAAGAAAGCGTGATCTGACAGCGGCAATGACTTTCAGCAGTAAAACCTTTGAAATGTTATGCAGAAAGAACAGTAGTAAGATCCTATTTTTAACTAATTTACAATGTACATTCAGATGAAACATAGTTGTCTGAGGGGATGTATGTCGTTACAATGCATACTTTTACAACGCATACCTTTACAACGCACTTTTTACACCGCAACATCCATTACAACGCATTCCATTACAACGCATGCCATTACAACAAATTCTTTGAAACTACCTTTACAACGCATTCCACTACAACGCATACTACATTTACAACGCATAACATTACATTGCATGTATGCTAAGTATTGGATAGTGTAGGGGTAAAAATTATTATTCTAACTCCAGGGGGTGCAGCAGTAGGGTAAGTGTTGGATAGTGTAGGGATAAATATGACTATTCTAACTCCAGGGGGTGCAACAGTAGGGTAAGTATTGGATAGTGTAGGGGTAACAATTACTATTCTAACTTCAGGGGGTGCAACAGTAGGGTAAGTGTTGGATAGTGTAGGGATAAATATGACTATTCTAACTCCAGGGGGTGCAACAGTAGGGTAAGTATTGGATAGTGTAGGGGTAACAATTACTATTCTAACTTCAGGGGGTGCAACAGTAGGGTAAGTGTTGGATAGTGTAGGTATGCGTTGTAATGGTATGCGTTGTAATGACTGCGTTGCAATGACATGCGTTGTAGTGGTATGCGTTGTAGTGACATGCGTTGTAATGGTTGCGTTGTAATGGTATGCGTTGTAAGGGATGTTGCGTTGTAAAAGTTTTGTTGTAAAGGTAGTGCGTAGCAAAAGTTGCGTTGTAAGTGTTGTTTCCCTGTCTCAGGTTCCAGTCCATTACTGTATTAACAACCGCTATGAAACATGTAGTGCTTCCTTGTGACTAACAGTATATTTTCCCCTTATTTTCTGAATCCTATTGGTTTCCCTATGAATGTCTGTAATGATGGTGGTGCCCAATACTACATGAACCAACGCCTCTCATTCCACGCACCCCAAAGATCCCTCCGCTCAGCCCAGCTCTCTCTTGCGACGAAGCCCCGCATCAAGAAGAACAGAACAGGAGGACCCTCCTTCTCCCTTCTCGCGGCCAAGGCTTGGAAGACCCTCCCTCTCCACCTCCGACAGACACCTTCACTCGCCAAGTTCCTGTAGGGCCTCAAGACCTGGCTCTTCACCGAAGTACCGTAACATCCTGGAGAGCCCCTCCACCCCCCCAAGCACATTGAGGCACTTTTGGGCGCGTAATAAGCTTTACAAACCCCTGATTGATTGATTGATACTGAAACAACTAATTTGCATCTTTAATTTTTACAAACATCTACCCTATAATTTAAAACAGTTGGTAATATTTTCACTATACTTTCTATTGCCTACATTTTCCTCTGCCCTATATTTTTCAGCAGATTTGACATGACTATGCTGTTTGTCAAAGCTCTGGCAGTTAAGAACTGTGTGTAGTGTTGACTGCTTCAGGCATCTGGAAGCGCTTACACTCTCTTCTCATTTCCCCTCATAGTTCACCGTACTCTTGTCTCCAGTTATTATTAGACTGGATGCTTCTTCTGGGGTGAAGCACAGAGCATATACCTTTTTCCCTAAGGAGGAAGATTTCACTTGTAGACATCGAATACAATTTGCAAAGGAAATATTTGAAAAACAGTGACTACTCCGTATGGTTCACATTAACAAGAATCTTGGTAAACAGAGTTGTGTACGAAAATGTCCATTTCACATGTCTTCGATATCTACTTGCGACATCCTTCTCATGCTGCAATAAAGAGTCCTGTATAGAGGGGTGCTGTACCATGCAACAGGTGCGAGTCCTGTATAGAGGGGCGCTGTACCATGCCACAGGTGCGAGTCCTGTATAGAGAGGTACTGTACCATGCCACAGGTGTGAGTCCTGCGTAGAGGGGTACTGAACCATGTCACAGGTGTGAGTCCTGTATAGAGGGGTGCTGTACCATGCAACAGGTGCGAGTCCTGCGTAGAGGGGTACTGAACCATGTCACAGGTGTGAGTCCTGTATAGAGGGGTGCTGTACCATGCCACAGGTGCGAGTCCTGCACAGAGGGGTACGGTACCATGTCACAGGTGTGAGCCCTGTATAGAGAGGTACAGTACCATGCCACAGGTACGAGTCCTGTATTAAGGAGTACTGTACCATGCCACAGGTGTGACTCTTGTATAGAGGAGTACTGTACCATGCCACAGGTGTGAGGTCTGTATAGAGGGGTACTGTGCCATGCCACAGGTGTGAGTCATGAATAGAGGGGTGCTGTGCCATGACACAGGTGTGAGTCAAGCATAGAGGAGTACTGTACCATGCCACATGTGTGAGTACTGTATAGAAAGGTACTGCACCATGCCACAGGTGTGAGTCAAGTATAGAGGAGTACTGTCCAATGCCACAGGTATGAGTCCTGTATAGAGGGGTACGGTGCCATGCCACAGGTGTGAGTCCTTCATAGAGGAGTACTCTATCATGCCACAGGTGTGACTCCTGTATAGAGGAGTACTGTACCATGCCACTGGTGTGACTCCTGTATAGAGGGGTACTGTACCATGCCGCAGGTGTGAGTCTTGTATAGAGGGCTACTGTGCCATGCCGCAAGTGTGAGTCCTGTATAGAGGAGTACTGTGCCATGCCGCAGGTGTGAGTCCTGTGTAGAGGGGTACTGTGCCATGCCGCAAGTGTGATTCCTGTATAGAGGACTACTGTGCCATGCCGCAGGTGTGAGTCCAGTATAGAGGGGTACTGTACCATGCCGCAGGTGTGAGTCCTTCAAAGAGGAATACTGTACTATGCCACAGGGGTGAGTCCTGTATAGAGAGGGGTGCTGTACCATGCCACAGGTGTCTCTTCTGTTTAGGTCTCCAGTGTGATCGGGCACATTTTATGAAATGGGATGCAAGAGTGTTGAACATTAGAAGGCTAAGGTTAACCAACACATTATTAAAATCCATAAATAATAGCATTTCATCCAAGAAGTGAACTACGTTGTTGTAATTTATTTACAGGTCGGAGTTCCGCCTTTACTACAGTGTGCAATTTTACTCTTTTGTAAGCCTTTGTTAACCATATTGCGGATCCTTGTGGGTGAATAAAATCTGCATTTAACTACTCTTCACCTTTAATTGTAAGGAGAACTGATTCGTGGTGACGCTCAGGGCCTTCGAGTACCTTCATATCAAGTTACAATATAATACAATCATTCTGTGTGAATCTGAGCGATGCAACAAGGAAATTTGTAAATGAAGTCCATGGTGCTGGCTTATAAATCGGTAACCAGGGTTATGTGAAAGAAAGCTATAACTCCAGCAGACTATTTCCTTACATTTTTATAAAACGTTAGGGGCTCATTTATGAGCCCTTGCGTCACTTTTGCACCACTGGTGCGTCACTTTTTGTGACGCACCAGGGGACTCATTTATGAGGCTGTGCGTCACTTTTACGCCACCGGTGCGTCACTTTTTGTGACACACCAGCAGCGTAAAAAATGTGCCTTGTTACACCATATTTACAAAGTGACGCATCTTGGTAGATGCGTCACTTTGTAAACCGCTGCGCTACATTATACCTACGCCAGATATAATGTATGCAGGGGGGGCGTTCTGACGCAAGAAAGGGTCCTAAAAGTGACGCAGTGAAATCTATAAGATTTCACTGCGCTACTTCTAGGACATAAATGCGTCAATTTGTTACACCTGCCTCACAGCAGGCGTAAGACTGACGCAGACCCTTTTTATGTGAAAGGACACATTGCTGGAGTTGTGTCACTTTTGTGACACACTCCAGCAATGCATCACTTTTGCGCCATACAGATACATCAGAAATACTGACGTATCTGAAACTCCTTGCGCCATGATGCGTCATACTGTAAATATGACGCATCATTGGTGTCGCAAGGAGGGCGCAGTGAAAAGTGACGCATCGCTGTTTTCACGCAGCGATGCCTCACTTTTCATAAATGAGGCCCCAGCAGTGTAAAAAATGCGCCTTGTTGCGCCACATTTACAAAGTGACGCATCTTGGTAGATGCGTCACTTTGTAAACCCCTGCGCTACATTATACCTGCGCCAGGTATGATGTATGCAGGGGGGTGGTGTTCCCACGCAAGAAAGGGTCATAGAAGTGACGCAGTGAAATCTACCAGATTTCACTGCGCCATTTCTAGGACTCAAATGTGTCAAAATCTTACACCTGCCTCACAGCAGGCATAAGACTGATGCAAGCCCTTTTACATGGGGCTTGCCCCATGTGAAAGGACGCATTGCTGGAGTTGCGTCACTTTTGTGGCACACTCCGGCAATCCGTCACTTTTGCGCTTACAGATACGTCAGAAATACTGTTGTATCTGTAACTCCTTGCGACATGATGCGTCATACTGTAAATATGACGCATCAGGTATATCGCAAGGAGTGCGCACTGACAAGTGACGCATCGCTGCTTTCACGCAGCGATGCATCATTTCTCATAAATGAGGCCCTTGGTCTTTGAGCATCCATATTGTCTCGACAAGTGAATTCTCCTGGAAAAAATTTGGCTCGTGCATAGTCATAAAACAGGGTCTCTTCAGTGTCTTTGGTGACTCATACTAATACATTTACATAAAATGTTTGGCGCCCTGCATCCTAATATGTAAATCTCTTTAAAACAAGAGGGACTTGATCGCTAACGAGTTACACTCGGACCTCAGTTCATTCGCCGTAAATGGCCAACAAGCGGAGTTTTCCATGTAAGGAGGTGTATATGTGCTTTTTGGATTCACAACGTGTTTTTTGGACTCGGGGCAGAGGTTGAACAGTTAATGTCACAGCACGTTTCGTGGTACAAAAAAGTCACGCATTTATTAATAGCGTCTTTTGTTTAATTTCTTCTGGTACATACAATTAGGGTGACGCACTTCTAAACACGATTCATTTATCAGAAACAAACGCATTCAGTACCTTCAATAACATTCCGTTCCTAATAAAATAGCTGATTCTACATTTGCCAATATATGTGTTCGAAAAGAATAAAATACTCTTGCTTTGTAAACCCGTCGGCATCACAAGTAATTCATTTTAAAAGCGCAAATCTTCCCTGCCTTTCTCCGACCTACCCCTGGCCCCTGCCACTCAGTGATTTGATATGACTGAAGATATCACATGAAGGGCAATTCCATCTTTTGTGATGTAAAAATCACAGTGTCCCCATTGGTAAGATGAGTCTCCGAAAAAGAATGAAAAAAGCAACAGGCAACTGGGAGGGTTATCTCTGGGTTAGACGCACTGTAAGAAAAGATAAAAGAAACATTCCTCTGAATGTTTGGAGATAACGCCCCAAATAAATGCATTCTTGGCTTGGTAGTTGGTGTGGGGGTCTCTGAGTCTGGTATGTTATGTCCGTGTTGGATTTTCTCGTTGTCCTGATTTCATAAAAATGTTTTAACTTGCTCATTGTTTGGATTAGGTACTTACTTAAATATATATGGTGAGTGGTACACCAAGAATGCAGTTGCTTTGCACCCATAGAAGTACTCGTCAGTGGATGCAAAATTACTACTTTTTAGAGCTCACAAATATTGCCAGTGGTAGGCTTTGAAAGATATCCCTGTGTACAGTGGTGTAACGAAACTGAAGACCCCCTGCAAAGTACTTGAGGGGTTGGGAGGTTCACGATCCAGACCCAGTCAGAAGCTCTCAGGCAAGGGGCCCGCCACCGTGCAGGGGCAGCTCTAGGCTCATGGTGGCCCTGGGCAGGGAGCGTACGTAGGGGGCCCGGAAGAGGGGGTCCGGGCAGGGCGGAGCGCGGAGGTCAGTGAAGAGGTGGGGGGGGGTCATGGTGTTTGAATCCCTGCCAGGGGCCGCCACGCAAATATGTATCCATCCTCAGAGGACTATTATATTAAGGATATATATTGGCGTGGCGGCCCCTGGGGTTTGGAGGCCCTGTGCAGGTGCACAGCTTGCACATGCCTAAGGCCGCCCCTGACCCGTGCACAGTGATGGAAGGGGCTGCTTGGAGCTTAGGGCCCCTTCACACTGCAGGGGCAGTGGGGGCGAATGATGATGATGGGACACATTTATGGGCCCCGCATCCAACCTTTTTCCAAGCATGAAGTTGGTCGGTCAAGCGGAGCAAATGTCAGCCTGACAGGCGCTGTACTTGCTCAATGCATAGACACCTGGCTGCCTGAGCTGAACTTTGCGAGGCTGAAGACATCACAGCGCTGTAGGCTTGATCTCTTCAGCTCGGAAAAGCGCTTAGTATACCTCCCCCTCCTGATGAAGGTGAATGTCACTGAGCAGTCTCACTGATGCCATCCTACTCTGTGATGAGGTAGTGACTACCCCAACTCTTATTGGCTGACTCATAACAAGTAGGGAGTAGTCCCAATCATCAGGAACTACCAAGGCTTCCCTCTCACTGCCTGATGTCACCGCCAAAGAGCCAGTAAGCTTTTTTTTAATGTGTGTGTTTGTGTAAGTATGTAGGAAATAGTCACAACAGCAGCATTTTTGAGCAATGCATCTGAATGTGCAGGGGAATGCTCGCTATGGTGATCCGGCTCCGCCCTTCGAAGTGCTTCCCAAGCCTTAGCCTGCACTGCTGTTGGCCTTCGAGCCACTGATTGAGGTACTCTCGCCATCCTTAAATGCTGTTCCAGAACTCCAGTCCATCAACTTCACAAACAGCTGGTTCTACGCTTGTGGTGTCAACTCTTCTCATGGTCCATTCACATGCTACCTGCTATGACCGCTGTCGTGGCAACATATCAAATCAACAACTAAAGTTGTTTGTCCTACAATTCAACAAAGAAAACATACAGAATCCAATACTGAGTGAAAAGGACTGTGTTATAAATGTGCTATGAATCCCCTGGAAAAAGCACTATCGCTAGACTGTTTCTTCTCTTCCATTTTCACCAAGCTGCTTTAGTTTCTCAATTCAACGTATTTCAATATCATGCCTGGCCTACTTCAATATCAGAATGCTTCTCTGACTAACTGATGAACCGTTGTGACAATGTCTTCTTAATGCGATATGTTTTAGTAATACTGCTTGAAACATGCAATGCCTGACAGAAAAGTATCCATGCAAAGCATAACACATCATTATATGCTGTTTTACATATATTCATTTATAGTTGAACTATTTTAGATGTGAAGCTTTAGATTTCCGTCTTTCAAGATCATTGATTTTATTTAGTTTTATTTAAAGTCATATGAAACAGAATCCATAAAATGACATAATCTATGTGTTTTGAATTACATCATTCTCAGACATACAAGCAGGGGATCTCATAAAATCCCAAAGCCAGACTCCATTTTGAGTACAATATTTTAGCCTGTCCACCTTTGGTCCACATTCAGCATGTCATTATCGTTCACACAACTCACGAAAGTGTGATTTCATCTAAACAGTGACTTTACAATCGTATAAGGCAACACATGTCTGCTACAATCTAGAGCAATATCTACGATTCAGGGTCTGACAGTAAATGTATAAAATAAACATGTAGTCCAAGTTGATGTATTTTCATCATGCTGATTCAGACTGGTCATAACTCGGTTTATTAGAATGGCCCCAAAGCAGGCTAAAAATCAGTGGAAAACTACCATCAATTGCAGGCCAGCCATCCTCGGTCCACAAAGGGCCCAGGCTATGCCGACTCTGCAACAGTAACAAAGAGGACTTTATTGATCTAATTTGCACATGTCCCAATCTTTGCACAGCACAAGTCACTTTATTAGGAAAGCACTAAACACCAGAAGAATAAGGACATGGAGAGCAGCCATAATAGCAGGGCTGGACACGTCAGATCCTCAAATGAATTATCAAATGATAATATTTCTCAGCCGCCATGATGTTGCACTGAAAACAGAAACTCTAGCTATAAAGCAGAGAAATCTATGATATGCTAAGAAACTTTATTGTTCATGATACTTAAGTGGAGAATACTTGTAACTTTATAATCAGACCTGAAAAGTAACCCTTTACTGAGTGGCGGCACACTGACGCTTTAAGATTTAGTAAGTGCCTACTGCACGCTACAAACCCCATTAGGAGCATATGACCACCATTTATTATAACAATTGAGAATGTAAAGCTTTTAAGTTTTTAATAATGAAGACATATTTTTTTGCTTACTTTTACTTATGGGGGAAAGGTGGCATCCCCGAACCACCCTCAAACTATGTTTCCCAGAGTAGCTGGTTGGACTACTTTGGGCCTCAATACATGTCTCGCCCGGAGGACATCTTGGGAGAACCTGTGACAATTACAGTTTTTAAAACACCACCTTTCATTAATACTAATGTAGCAATGGCCCTAGACTCAGTGGCGCGGGGCAAGGCCCCGGGTCCAGATGGGGTGCCCGCTGACGTCTTTCTCCATGAAAAAATGTGCTGGGAGAAGTATATCTTGAACCTGGCGAATGCGGTAGCTTTAGGGGCACCAGAACCAAATTCGTGGCTGGGGGCTGTAATAATACCTGTATTCAAAAATGGAGATAAAACCATACCGGGGAATTACAAGCCCATCAGCCTAATAGATACGGTCCAGAAGGTTGTAGGTAAAATGACCCTAACAAAGATCATAAACTGGGTTGAAGAATCTAATGTATTATCTCCCTATCAAGCTGGATTTCGCAGATTGACCAGCACGATAGATCAGATCTTTCGATTTACCCTGCTATATTGGAAAACAGTCCAGCTGGAGAAGGGTAGTCTGTACGCTGCCTTCATCGATTTGCGTGCAGCTTTTGATTTAGTCCCCCGCTCCATGCTATGGAAAGTTTTAAGCGAGATGGGTATGCCAGCTGAGATTCTATCCCTGGTCATGAGATTACACGAGGCTAATTATGCAAAGATCCAGTGGGGTAGGCATGGCCAGGTATCTGAGGAGTTCCCAGTGGAAAGAGGGGTATGCCAAGGCTGTGCCATGGCTCCAACACTTTTCTCCCTATATATTAATGGTGTTGTGGAGCGCATGTTGTCTGCGTCTGTCGCCGCTCCAATTTTGGATGGTCTGAAAACACCAATATTACTTTTTGCAGACGACACGCTGATATTATCTAAAACCCCTAGTGGCCTCCAGCGTGCCCTGAACATTTTTGAGGACTTTTGCAGGGATCGTGGGCTTGAAGTAAATGTGGCAAAAACAAAGCTCATGACTTTTAATCCTCACTCCAGCTACAGAGGGAACTTTTTCTTGGATGGCCAAAAGGTGGAAATAGTATTAGACTTTGTCTATCTGGGAGTTCATATAGACAAGGGTGTTAAGTGGAAGAAACATATGGAATTGGCGGCCCTCAAATTCCGTCAAAACACAGGTGTCATAAGTGCTGAGCATAAAAAATCATTGACTAGACCAATCAAGCCAGCACTCCAGGTATATGAGGCCAAAGCAGTTAGCTCTGCGCTATACGGCGCTGAGCTTTGGGGCTATGACAACCAGGTACCACTAACACTCACAGAAAACGAATTCCTCCGAAGCCTCACTGCCCTACCTAAAAGTACACCCATGAAGCCGCTACGTGGCGAGTTGGGTAGGAAAGCCATATCTGATATGGCTAGATTGCGAACTATTCTATACTGGCGTCGCATCTGGACCACTCCTGAACTCGTACATTACGCAAGGGGCTTCCTTGATGTAATGAACCGTGATAAGTTCCATAAGATAGGTTGGTTAGGGGATTTGTGTAGATCTTTGGGGACTTTGGGTATGAATGAGCTTTGGGAGAAACCAGAGGAGGTGCAGTTCCCGGCTAAGGAAGTTATAAAAACAAAGTACTGGGAAACAGTAAACCATAGGAACTGGAATGATGCTGATGCTTCTACTTTGGAGGGCCAGTATCTCGAAGTGAAATCTTGCCCTTCCCTTGAGTCCTACTGGGACATTATAACTAAGCCCCAGGAAAGGAAACTATACTTCCAGCTCAGGGTGGGGTCTATTCCTATTAGATCACTAACTGGAAGATGGGCCGAAGGTAACTCTTATACTTGTCCATCTTGTAAAGTCTGCACTGACACCATTGCCCACCTACTGTTTGTATGTGCGGCCTACCGTCTACCCGACATGTCTGGTTGAGGGCCATGTGCAAACAGCTTAGTACAAGGGACAGTGTTGTGGCCCTTAGAATAATACGTACTAATTCTTCCTCCACCATTGCTGTGGCTGCTGCGAAATATTTAGGCTGGGTATGGGCAATTAGAAGAACTTGTCTGGCACAACAACAGGATGTTTAGAGAAATGCAGCCCTTTTTCTGCCCCTCCAATTAGCTATAGAGAATCTGCCTACATATTGGTGTTGTATCTGTATGAATTTTGTGGTTTTATAGTGAATTTTAATGGAAGTCTTGAAGCTTTATTTTTTAACATCTCTGTGATTGTAAATAGGTTTTTAACATCATTGCTATGAACGTATGGTTTTACATGTGTTCTGCTTTTATGAGTTTTTTTTACCTCGAATAAAGCATACTTGACTGACTGACTGACTTATGAAATACATTGTTAAAGTTTTAACTAACTAAACAATAAACATTTATTATCATAATCAGTGGTCAACCCTATATAAACCTCATGAATTGACCACTGAATTGGAAAGGCCGTCGCAGCAGGTTATCACAAGAGGTCTTGCCTGATTACTATAGCATCCACTCTTCAACCACAAGTCGATATTGCGATGAGAAGAGCTGAGCCCAGCTGATTGTGTGTTTTCCTTGTGCGGGAACACACTCTTACAGCTGAAGTCTGATAACTTTAGCTGATTTGCCTTGAACAGTTAAGCAGTTAGGAAACTCTAGAGGTATGCTAGCAATTCCATGCTTTCATAGTGTAACACATAAAGGTAGCTCTAGGGTGTTAGGCTACTAGGAACATTAGAATTATGTTTGAATTGTTCATCTTATTCTCACTGCTAGCAACTTGCGTAAGTGTTGTTTTAATTATATTCTGTGTGGCTATTTCTCATGTACTACGCAACAGAATGAGACTGCTGAAATAAAACACGTTCAAATATACATAACGTCTTTTTTTGGGGCAGTGCTTGCGAGTGCCATTCTAAATAACGAAATAGAGTTTGAATTACGTAACCATCCCTGACCCCTTTAAGGGACTAATAGTAGCCCAGAAAGCACAGGACGAAACCAGCATGTGGGCTGAGTAGATTCTATGGAGCTACAATAACGTGGACTTCGCTTCTCAAACGATTGTGCACTGAACAGTGTCCAGGTACCTGTGGATGGGAAAGCTAAACCTTGTTGACCTGGACCAGAGTCCCAGGATACTCAACACTGTGAATTATAACAATCAAAGCTTGTGTTAGATTATGCATTTTCAATGCTTTGCATCATCACCTCATGCTACTGCTCTGTCGCTGGGCCAAAGTGTGAAAAGGAAACATGAAGGGGCAAATGATTACGAACTCCAACCCAAAATACAAAAACGCTGTATCGATCCCCCATCGCCTGTTATAAACTCCATCACACCCAGGGGGGTCGGTGAATGTTTGGATGATAAAGTATCATCGCCTCAATTGCAAATACTGCCCCAGCTCGATCTGTTGTTAAATTCTGTAATAGCACCCTTGATAGAACGAATTACCGCTTTAGGGGATAGGCTGACAAGTATAGAGTCTGCTATTAAAGCCAACTCTTCACATGTTATAAAGATGGCAACACCCAATTGCCCCATTCCACTAACTGCACCTGAAGTGCCTATGTTAACTGACACAACAAAAACTGTTTCAGCTCCCAGCATGATACCTCCAACTGCTACTAAAACCGCGCACAAACCTTTGTTTAATACAAAAAATGTCCCGATTGAAAGACAGCCTCCTAAGAGTCAACCCCCACTGGTTACTAAAATTGCCCCTAATCCTTTGTTAACAAATTACTCTGCTATTAGAGCAGAGCCAAACAGAACAGCACGTATAGACCTACCTCCGGAAGCCGCCCCCTTTGTGCTTGTTCTTTCAGGAGTACCAGCTCCCGCTCACAGGAAACCCGAGAGCTATCAGGACCTATTATACAAGGTCATTTTCTGGTTAGCTAAAAATAGACCCCTGCCACCCAATATGGATGGTGGTATCCTGAGTGTTAGAAGGGTGGGCTGGTTAGGGACACTACCAAAGGACATTCCTGGGGACCTAATCCTAGTTAAATTTAGGAATAGGAACATCGTCCCCTACTTACGATCCTCCCAGCCCCACGAAGGTGACGGCCCCATCTCCATTTGGGATTTGTATGATTTTTATCCGTGTACCCCACACATCCCCTTACCAAGATCTACAGCAGCACACAATTATATGCTAGAAAGGGGTGGTATTAGCTCACCAGCCCTCCATAGATATGACTTATTCTATAAATACTGCAATGTTTGAATAGCTGTTATTAAGAGTCAAGTTTACATTTTAACCCAGTCAGTAATGCAGTTTTTATGTAGTATGTTCTTAAGCGAGGAAAAGGCTCCTATAGATTGGGCATATGTCTCTTTTAACTTATATTATATGTAATATGAAGAGCCAATAGCTGAGTGTCAAACTTGTTAACCTATTTTTCATGGGAAGCATTCCTGAATTGACTCTTTATTTCTGTATTAACATTGACATAAACGTCTTTCTATGCTATTTAATTGTTTTTTAAACAAGATTCTTGAAGAAAATTTTTAATTGTTTGTATAAATCTGTACATATTAGTTGTGTGTTTTGTGTATGTATTTTATATGCTTGTCTTTTATGAAGAAAAACTTCGAAATAAAGACGTTAAAAACTGAAACTGATATTCATGGAGCATGGGGATCTTTCTGCACTAATGTATCCCTTCTATGTAATTATTCAATGCATTTATTTGAGATTCATAGATCAAAAGGCATCATTTCAATGCTGTTTAGGTTGCTGAGATCTTATAACCATAATTGTACACTTAAAAGCAATTTTTGAACGTCATTTATGCAAGACATTGTTAGAAAAAGGATACTGTAGGGCCAATTAATGCACACCCTTTGAAAAAATAAAAAATAATGTCCACAAATGTTATCATCCCATTTTACACACTGTCTGGTTCCCACAGTACATAGGTCTAGCCTCATCTTTATAATATATAACATCCCCCAGTAAAGGCTATTACAAATGTCAAGGATACCTCAAGTGCTAAAAAGTCATCTTTAAACAAGGGTGATCTTCTTTGCCATCAGCCTTCAAGTGAAGACATTTTATTATTATTTCACAATTGGGTAACCACCCAAAGGCATAGAATGTGGGGTCTAGACAGTTTCGGATTAAGAAAGTATATAAGTCCTCAGCCCTACAAATTAAAGAACTGTTGGTGGTGGCTCAGCACACCGCCTTACTGTTGGTGATGAGGGGTAAATATACCACTTTCAGCCTGCTGAACAAACCACAACAGCTTGCAAAAGTGTTAACAGGCTTGATCAAATTATTTAGGCCACTCTAGGATAAACAAGATAGTTTGGGGCCCTAGAAATTAGTGTGAAATGAGGGGCAGCTATGACTGTACTCCCCTATTTTTTGTAAAATACTTTTAAAAGCTCATTGCTGGATTGGAGCATGAAATTTCGCACATACATGTATCTCCATATACTTTCCAGTCAAGGCATATTTATAGCAGAATACTCTGAATGAAACAGAACTGGCTATTGTACATGCAAGTAAATACAAATGAATACTGACTGATTCACAATACCTAGGCAAATATCATAAGTAGACGAAATTTGACTTACTAGAAAAGTGAGACCTTTTTGAACTCTAAAATCTCATGAAAAACCAAGTGAACTAACTCACCAAACTATGTCCTTATAAGAAAGACATGAGCTGTATAGCCAATTGGTCTGGATTTGATGTGCTGGTGCAAGGAAAAACAGCATTGGCACATTAATGCAGACAAGTTTATGAAACAATTACTGGCATTGAAATCTCTCTACATGAGATCGACGACATAGTGTCTGAGTACCAATGTGTTCAAAAGATAAGACAATAACAAGGTTAAGCTCTACTCGACAGCTGATGAAGTCCTTTTACGGACGAAACGTGTTGGCTTGTCTGATGCATGTATTCATTCTTCTAATTGTTTAAATAAAAGCAACATAAGTAAATTCAAGAACTATCAAGACTCTTGTCTAGATATGTTTCATTAATGCCATGATTTAAAAGATTATATTGTACTTGATATTAGAAATGCTTTAGATATTACTGTGCTCCTTGATACTAACTTCGACAGTAGCAGTAGGTGAGAGAATTACTCCACTGGGGTGAGGCAAGATGTCATTGAGAAAATCTCAAGCCAGTGGCTGAAGAGGCCAGTCAAAAAAAGCAATGGTTGAGGAAGGTGAACTCAAAGTTGACTAGAAGGGCCCAATTCACAGAATTAACTTAGACAAAATCCTAAACTTACTACCATTTTGATATTCACAGAAGGCACTTACTCATGTTGGTATTCACTTACTCATTTCGGTATTCACAGAAGTTAGGACTCTTAACTTTAGAACTCCTAAACTTGCCTTTGATTACTGAAGAGAATGTGGATGTAATCCTCACAGGTAATGACTGTAGTGATCTTGAGATAATTGATTGACAGAATGCTGGATGAGGATAAGAAAAACTTATTAAGT
Source organism: Lissotriton vulgaris (assembly GCF_964263255.1). NCBI lineage: Eukaryota > Metazoa > Chordata > Amphibia > Caudata > Salamandridae > Lissotriton > Lissotriton vulgaris. Next base: position 1,530,790,409 of record NC_141689.1, on the reverse strand, counting down.
AAGTGCCCTAATTTTTGCCCAACACATGGGGGTGACTTAATGGATGTACATGTTGAATTGTATAAGTTTGTGAGATCTTTAAAATTAAAAGACTTTTTCTCTGAGCGGGTGTCAAAGCATAATGTACATAGTGGGAAATCGATCACACCCCATTGCGGACGTTCGGGGTATTCAATGCCTTCTTTCAATTGAGGATGGTGAAACTAGAGACATGCTATCTCTCTTGGGTGATTTGAATTTTAATGAAAATCTTAACATGGATAGTAGATTAAGACCTAAAACTTAATTTGTCCCAATTACAGCGTATCATGGTAACATCGATGTACTTTTTGATAAGTAACGGAGAACGTATATCTGCTCTGAAATCCGGCCAAATTTGGGACACAACCACGTCACAACTTATCACCAAGTGAAAGACAGGCATTTATTAGACTACATAAAGATGATAATATTGTGATCAGGAAGGCCGACAATGTAGTCATTATGAACAAGACTGACTACATGAATGAGATAGATTGCCAAATTAATGATACGTTTTGTTATGAATCCATTGGAACAAACCCATCGGGGAGTTAACTACTTTCATAAATCTCAAACTGAGTGATTGGAGAGATATTTGTCTTTTAACAGATGACGAATATCAGTACCTGTGGGTTGGACAGCCTAAATAGCCCTGTATATATGTATTACCTAAGGTTCTTAAGGAGGGGCCCTTCCCTCCGGGCCTGCCAATCATTTTGGGTGTGGGATCCCCGACCGAGAAGTTGTCAGAATTTGTAGACATGTAAATTGTAAATTGATATGTAAATTGATACTTGTATAGCGCACTACTCACCCGCAAGGGTCTCAAGGTGCTTGTACGAATACCGCTGTGGAACCCATCCTGGCTTTCCCTGTGAGGCGTCCACTCCTGGGCACAACCAAGGTGGAGGCCAGGCATCCTTAGCGTTGTAGGGGCCGTTGTGGAGATTAAGCAGCTATTGCCCAGAGTTGCAGAGTGGGACTCCATGATTGGAATAGGCACAGAGGCGAGAATTATCAGGTCCTTGGAATTTTGAGCCCAAGACCCGCCGAGGCGGGGAATTGAACCCTGGTCCCGGGCTAGACCTCTGCATCAGGGTCTGCCACTCTAATCATTGATATTTACAACAAGGGGTGGTGAGGGACAGAGTCTCTGAATTAAGCAGAAAGCTCTCACCCAGTCAAGAGATCAGGGCTAGATCCAACACCGTTTTTTAGCTCACTGCACCATCCCAGTTTCAGAACCTGGCTGTATGCAAATTAGTCTGTTCCTGTCCCAGTGCATGATGGGAACAGGGCAAACCAAACTACAAAAGCCAATTCTTACACTGGGAAGGAAACAAGCTCCCGGGGACCGGTTTCTGGCAGTACAGCCGTCTTCGGCCCGGTTTGCTTGCCAATTCTTACACTGGGAAGGAAACAAGCTCCCGGGGACCGGTTTCTGGCATTACAGCCGTCTTCCGCCCGGTCTGCTTGCCACACTTCTCCTTCTCCATCAGACTCAAAAACACGTGCAGAGCCTACAGTCCTATATTAAGGAAAGTAGGGACATATTGGCAAAATGTAAGAACCTCACATGGTCAGATGATTTATGTTTTGTTACTTTTGATATGGTTAGCCTATATACATGTATTCAAAATAAGTTTGGGCTTACAGCAGCACGTTCCTATCTGAATACAGAGGGTGTGGACCACTTTGAGTATAACAACATGATATTGGAAATGATGGAATTGATTTTGACTAAGAGCTTCTATTTACATGATGGTCGGTGGCTCCACCAGATACAGGGGACATCCCTGGGTTCCAGTTTGCTCCCTTTTATGGGCTGGTATAAGAGGGAGCATGCCTGGGGCAATTATGCCCCCCCTGGACTGAACATATAGTCTTTTGGGGGAGGTATATTGACAACATCATTTGCCTTTGGTCGTGGTTGGAGGAAGCCCTCCGGAATATTTTTCATTATTGAACGACAATCCTTATAATGTCAGATTGACCATGGCCCACCACAAAGAAAAAATGAACTTTCTTGACCTCCATTTCTATGTCAAGGATGGGGTGGTAAAAAAGCACTTTGTTCCTCCAGGTAACAGCATGCAATGGGGTCCTGCATGCATCGAGTGCACATTCACGGTCAGTAGTTAAAAACCTCCCATATGGAGAAATGGTCCGTGTGAGAAGAAACTGCAGTGAAGCTGATAAATTTCAAGCAAACATCCTAGATATCAAAAAACTCTTTTACGAATGAGGATATGAAACAAAGGTATTGAATAATGTAGAAGAAAGGATACAGCAGTTGGAGAGGGATGAGACATTATTGAAAATGGAGGGGACCAAAAAAGAAAATTGATGTTCATTACAAAATATACCACCTATAGTGATAGGATTTTTAAATTCTTAAGAAGAACTGTCATTTATTAACTGACATCCCCGGCCTACAAAACCCCTTGACAAAAAAACCTCTATAACCTACAGAAGGGGTCTACCTTAAGTGACACACTCTGCACTAGTTACATTACCACTGCACAAAAAGAGTACATGGTTGCCACCCAAGCCTTGTGGGATTTTTTTAAATGTAATTCTTGTAATACCTGCCCTTATGGAAGGAACAAAACCAATACGTTTGGTTTTAATACCTCATAACAGTACTACATTAGGCATTTTATTAATTTCAACACAACTTTTGTTGTATGTGTGCTGGGCTGTAAGTGTGGTATGATATACATGGGTAGCACAACCGTTGCCTTAAGCCATGGGTGCAGGAACATCACAGGGACATTTTAAATGGGGATACTAGGTATCCCATAACAGAACATTATAAAGCTGCTCACCCTGATGACCCCAATTTTTGGTTCCATGGAATCGACCATGTCACAGTAGGGAACAGAGGAGGGGATAGGGATTTTCTCTTGAGACAAAAAGCCAAAATGGATCTGCTGCTTACGAGCAATTACCCATGGACATAATACTGATAATGAATTCCATCATTTCTTGAAGTAAGGACAACATCTGCATATTTAGGGGGCTTCTAGGGCTGTCTTGAGACGGTGTGTCTTAGGATTGAGGCCTTTTGGATTTGCTGTTCACACTAGAATCTAATACTTACCTATTCAAAATGTTCACAACTGAAAGGAATATGGTTCCAGTTATCCCTACTACATGGGGTACTCTCGAAGTGGGTTTTGGGTACTGATAATCTTTCTTATCCATTTATATGATCCTGGTTGTGATGATGGTTGTCATTTCTATTTATTGAACAGTGTTATTTTTCTCATTTTGGTTTAAGTTATTGAGTTTTTTATTTGTTGAATCTTTATCTGTTTTTGAATTGTGCTTTACGTAGATGAATATATTGAAACATTTTGGTGACTACCTATATATATTCCAGCTACATGGGATGTGTGTTTTCTAGTTTGCCGTTATTGTACTCCTTTATAGTCTTGCTATATGGGAAGTGCTCTAAGATGACTGCAACTGCAGGCAATAAGGAAACATTTGTGGTATGGCTGAAATTGTTCTCTGAAAAGATAAATGTGACACGTCCCAAAATGGCTACTATATTACCCACTGACACTGGGTGACGTGCTGGGTCATCGCATCATTTGGAGTATTACACCTGATTGGTGATGTTGGATAAGGGCATCAATGTAATCAGAAGTACTGTGCAGTTTTAAACCTGACCGCACTGTACTTCGGTATAGTTATTTATTCTGATCAATTATTTGGAATTGGATTTTATGACAAACCAAGGAAAGTTTATATAATTCCACTGACGCTCAAGGTTTAAGACATTCACCAAAGCTCTTGTAAGTACCATTGTGCCCAGTAATATACAGTGTCCTATAAAGTGCTCTACCTCTTGTCTTTAAAATCAACATCATTGATGACATTTGCACAATGCCCAAAGGAAAAAACTGAAGTCTTACAAAATGACATTGTTGTACTAGCTATAGAGAAAGCCTACTTTGCAAATTAAACTTTTCAGCAAACATTGTACCAACAATGTGCATTTTCGCAAACAGTTCACACAGGCAACAACCTGGGGTAAGTAAGAAAAATCACCTACTGTGGCCAGAAGGTGACCAGCAAAGGTAGCAGTAATCTTTGCAGGATTTCAACTGATAACTAATTTGGGGAGTCCCTAGTATTCTAGCTAAAAACTATAGATATTCACAGATGCCCCTGACGAAGAAGATGTTGGCATTGCCTTGGGTAATTTGTGGTTTGCAGTAAAATCAATAGTAAACTGGTTTCAGGATCTATGAAAGTAGTCCATATAGCTTGCATCTGAGGTAAGAAGTATCCTTAAGCTTGACTGCATCACACACATGACAGTCCACATGGGCACTCCAAGATACCTAGCAAGTAAGCTCATAACATCAGGTGGTCAACAACACCTAACAGCTCAGAGTCTCTCCTTCTTGAAATTCTGAAATCAAATACATTCAAATGAATTAAAAAGTTCTTTCAAACAATGACTAAAAAGAATTGGAACTTATTCCCCCTAGACATCAGGAGAGTTACTTGTTTTGGTTTTTCCAAATGTAAACTAAAATACCTGTTGTATGAATGACATTGTCCTCTTGCCAATCACATTACTAAGCCGCCCTCTTAAGGGCACACTGAAATTGAAAAAAAGACAGCTGGAAACTCCAAGGTTTGCCCTTAACTCGTGAGACTGCCATGTTTATCTCTGCCTCTCAAATTTGAACTCATACCTGCAATTGTCCTCATTGATTGTTGAATGCAATTGATATGTGCTATCAGTCAATCTACAACACTATCTGTTTTTCACTGTATTCTTAATTGTTTTTTGGGTTTGATTGTAATTATTTGTCTATGTAAAAGTGTTGTGACTTTCCATGAGCCTTGTCAGTGCTATCAAAAACTGTCAAATAAAACGGCACAGCTCGTATTTTTGTAAAACCATGGTGCATGGGCCAGTCTGTACATATACTATTACCCAGTAAATTAAACAGAGCAACCCAATAATCCCCCAGGAGACAGGGTAAATGCTAAAATCCCAAAAAGGGGCTCCTGAAGGAGTAACATGCATACAATTTAAAGTTAATAGATGTGGTTGGTGTCAAAATAATGCAGCTATATAGCTTTGGCCTCACATTCTGACAAACAAAGATAAGCTTCTGGTCTGGCAAAATGACTGTGATGCATGCAGTTACTTCCAAGTCTGTAAAGTACTTTGGGGCATATTACCAAGGGCTAGTATCGCCGCTTTCTCAGCGAATTGTGCTGAGAAAGTGGCGATACTGCTAGAGCCCTGTTAACAAGGGCACTTTAAAGCCTGGCCCAAGCCCACTTTGCATGTCGGCGACAAACATAGCTAATGACATGCAAAGTGGGCGTTCCCACGTCCAACCACATGAAAATGTGGTTGGAGGTGGGAACACCCTATTACCAAGGAAGGCGATGGGAGGAAAAGACCTGCGATAAACTCAATGCTCTGACCAGGCGTTAGGCATTGTTAACATGGGGGTGTGGATCATAAAGTTGAATCCACCCCCCCCATATTATCAAGGCCCACATTAGCGCATGAAAACAACGTTTGTTTTCATGCGCTAATTTGCCATATCGCCGACTATCGCCGGATTTCTATTCGCCTGCCTGATGCGCATTGATAATTGCGCGCTAAAAATGCGATGAAATCCGGCGATAGCCGGCGATACGGCAATGTGCGTTGTGCGTTTTCCAACGCACGCCTCGGTAATATGCCCCTTTGTGTACTGGATTTATTACCAGAATGGAACTAGTTACTGGGTGCCTACTAGGAAACATTGAATGTTCACTCACATATGAAGGTTTAAAGAACACAATAGGCGAAGCACTGTCTTGTTTTAAGGTGGCAGGCAGTATGGCCCTGACTGAGGAAATAGATGATGCCTTTTATTATAGAATGATAGTAAATTATACGGACAACCCAAGACTATTACTTACTCTGGGAAAATAGTTCTCCTCCAGGGTACTATGCCAAATTTTAAGGGGTGGTTACATCTTTGGGTTACTGCACAGCCACCCAGCTGGAGCAGAGTTTGCAAGGCTTTATTCAGTAGGTGAGAAACTGAAAAAAGTCAGCAGAAAGTTTACCGTGGTTGATAACTGGAGCACCCTGGGAGGCTTGACTGTCTGGGAAGTCCTAAAAAGGTTCGTCTCATTCAGCATAGGGTAAGGCCGAACGTGGTACAGGCACCAGCTAGAAGCATTTGGGGCCTTATTACACAAAAAGGCGCATTTTCATTGTTTGTGCCGGGTGCACTTTTTAAAAGGTGTGCCCAGCGCAAACAATGAAAATGCGTCCTATGCTGATGAATGCGCTGCCCCCAGGGCTGCCGTGTACTTGTGCTGCCCTGGGTGAAGCGCATTAAGGTGAAAAACTGAGCCTGCAAGGGATGTTTGGGGGTTCTATAGGACCCCCTTTACCTCCTGAAGAGGGCTTCCATCAGGGGCGCACTGACAGTGCGCCACCTTTTAGATGGTGCACTGTAAGTGTCCCTCCTGAAAGCTTTTTTGCCTCTGTTCTCGCGTCTGTAATATGGCACAAGCGCAGATGCAAAGGGATTCCTCAATTTGCATGGGGCACGCCCCCATGCAAATGAGGGAACACCCTCTGAAGATAGCACTGGCGCTTTATGTGCACCATCGCTTTCGGTATTACAGAATCGGCCGCACAAACATCTGGTGCCCCTTCTGTAATACCAAAGTTTCCCGGGGGTGCGCAAAGCAGGCGTAAACATCCGTTGTGCCCCTGGGGCACTTGCACAATTCAACGCTTTCTGTATTACAATCATGATGGAGAATTTCCCTGAGCAGGACCCAACTCTCTGGAAATCCAGCCACCATTTACTTAGAATGAATAGAAAATCAAAAGGGCACAGGAAGGCTAATTTATGATAGTGAGTTTGAAAAGAAAATGTACACCCCTCAAAAAGGAATTGGGAAAATAGTGAAACTGAAAAATTGATGCAATATTTGGATGCCAGAAATGCCCACACTTCAAAGGGTATGATAGAAAGGAACCATCACTCAAAGTACTGCATGACTGACCTCTGCATTAACAAAACAAGTTTAGGTGTTCTTTTTGTGGAGGAGTAGCAGACAGAAGTCCAGAGAAGGTAACTCTTGATATTTCAAGGTGGTGAGAGTAATCTTACTAAGCCATGGTTAATAAAAATAACAGATTTTAGTTGTATCAGGTAGAGGGTGCTTTTTAGAGTCTGGCACATCAAGGACATGTGGCAAAAGCTGGTGAGGCACCGTGTTCCCTTTTGAGTGGGTATATTGTTTTATCTAATCTGAATAGGGGGACGTCACCACTACCCAATTTTGATGGCTATTTTGAATTCACCAACCTTTACACAATCCTCAGAACAAACTTGCCTGGGTATTTGTCCACAACAGAGTCCACGTGTCTGACATAGGGCTTGAAAATGGTAGGCTGTTAGAAATAAGCAAATCTCAAGTTGGTGTTACTCAGTAATTGATACAAACTGTCAGTGATATTTGTCAGAGTAACAAAAAAATCCTTCATTGAACAGTAAGGGCCAGTAAGTATATTTCTCAGGCCAAAGGAAGTCACTACAAAAGGAGCGATGAAAGTGATTGCACTGCTTACTCCTTCAATGAACTCCTGAAATTCTAACCCTCTATGGGCCTCATTTATGAAAAGTGACTCATCGCTGAGTGAAAACAGCGATGCGTCACTTTTCATTGCACCCTCCTTGCGACACCAATGATGCGTCATATATACAGTGTGACACATCATGTCGCAAGGAGTTACAGATACGTCAGTATTTCTGACGTATCTGTAGGCGCAAAAGTGACGCATTGCTGGAGTGTGTCACAAAAGTGACGCAACTACAGCAATGTGTCCTCTTACATGGGGCAAGCCCCATGTGAAAGGGCCTGCGTCAGTCTTACGCCTGCTGATAGGCAGGCATAAGATTTCGACGCATTTGAGTCCTAGAAGTGGCGCAGTGAAATCTCATAGATTTCACTGCGTCACTTCCAATACCCTTTCTTGCGTCAATACGCCCCCCTTGCATACATTATACCTGGCGCAGGTATAATGTGGCACAGGGGTTTACAAAGTGACACATCCACCTAGATGCGTCACTTTGTAAATATGGCGCAACAAGGCGCATAGATTTCACTGCGTCACTTCCAATACCCTTTCTTGCGTCAATACGCCCCCCTTGCATACATTATACCTGGCGCAGGTATAATGTGGCACAGGGGTTTACAAAGTGACACATCCACCTAGATGCGTCACTTTGTAAATATGGCGCAACAAGGCGCATTTTTTACGCCTCTGGTGCATCACAAAAAGTGAAGCACCGGCGGCGTAAAAGTGACGCACAGCCTCATAAATGAGGCCCTATGAGTCTAGCCAGGGTATGGTCAGTATTACCCAAGAGAGATTTTGTGAAAAAGAATTTTGAAGGGAGTAAAAACCTTTTCTCCATTGAAATTAGAAACTTTATAGTATGAACACATTTGAATTTTGAATGTCTGTATACTGAGGATGGTGTGAGCTATTTTTCCTTGCAAGTTAGCATTGCACTGTGCCCAGTGTTTCATTCCTGAAAGAAAGTGTACCAGTGCTGATGCCCTGCTCAGAAGCCTAAAGACAACTAAGACTGAGTAGTCTTAAATCCAGCTCATGCCCCTTTAGTCCAGTATCAGACACTCCCTGCCCCTTTAGCTCACTCTTGCAGACGCTTTTTTGGCATTTTTCTCTCGTCCTTTTTGATCTGTGTGTTTTTCCCTCTCTTGCGCTCAGTAAATAGTTGATGCTAAAAAATCTGTCATACACCAAAAAATAAGTGCACTCTCTCCACCAGCTCAAACTAAGCTATAGCATTGGTGCACATTAACCTCACTTCCGAGTTAAGTAACTTGAGACGGTATATTCCCCACAGAACAATGTTGTTTATTGTCACTAAGCAGCTAGTTTACGGTTTACAGTGTGGCTCCAAGCGGATGACTGCTCAGAATTCAAGTATTAGTGCTGCAAACCAGCTCCTCCTTCTCAGCGTTTCCTATATCCGAGCAGCCAATTGCAGGCAAGTTTAGGATATTGTGAAGAGTTAAACTATTTTACAAATACCACGCTTGCTTGGGTCTGCCAAGTTCTGAGAGCACTCCTTCAGCCATAAGACGCCAATGTGTGCATGGTGCTCATCAACAGATAGGTCACGTGGCACAAGGTGGGCCCTGCAATGTCAATGTGACCCGGGAAGGGCTAGCTACGCCATTTTCCCCTTTCATTGTTGACGAAAAAGGGCAGTCTGCCCTGGCAGGAGTTATAGAAAATGCCATCTAATCCTACTCATTATGCAAGAGGTTGACTTGAGGCAAGAATTAATTACATCACTGCAAGCCAACAAACACATTATCCTCCATTAGGGCCGAGACGTCTTCTCTGTTGTTGGTATGCCGCTGCTCTGAACACATCCTGTATTGAGCGCCTCCCCGCCTTAGTGTCGATATCACCGAGACTTGTCTGCCATTCTGTTCCTGCAAGTAATGGAAACAGTAGTCAACAAAGAGTTCAAAGAAAGACTCAGCCGTAGCATCTCTAATGAAAAACAGCAAGTATGGCGTACACGTCATGCAGCCAGCCCACGAAAAACAGAGCCTCTCTAAGCTTAGGAGCTTACGGGTCTCTAAATATTAGTATACGGCCTCATTTCCTAGGGATAACTGCCAGCATGAAGGGTTCTGTGTGTGGAGACATCTGTACCACAGTCATTGAACTGTCATACAAATGCGCCTAAAACAACGATGCCAATACTCAATGCTGATTTTTTTAAAAAATGTTACACAAATGTACTTACTGTAAAGCCTAGGTTAGCTGTCACCAACAATTTTAGGGACTTAAGTTTATTTCTAAGCAGTAAATGTTGTGCCAAGTCTAAACGTGTACCTCAATGGAAGACATTTCATTAAGTAATTGCCTATCCAGGTATAATTTATGCTAATGATCTTATATTTTTTAGCTTTAGCAATAATAGGAAATCACACATATTTTTAGTAATATGACTAAATAGTGAAAAACTGCAGCAGAATGTGCCTGTTTCTCTATACACTGAAAGGCTTTTCAATTTTTTTACACCCCAGTAGCTTAAATTGATCCTCTATAGCGGCATTGTTCTAGTAGCTTTTACTACTTTACCCCATTGTATGTTTTGTTTCTGAATCTGCTGAATGAATGTGCCTCAAATTTCTATATTAAAAGATATCTTTATATTTATGTTTAGCTAACAAAGAGTTTTTATATTACCAAAGCCCTGTGCAGCAGAGTCACCTGAGCTTTGCGCCTAGAGCGCTGGGTTCGTAGACAGCTCAACAAGGGGGTACATCCCCTGTACTTTGTGCAGGTATGGCAGCCAGCTAAGTTTTAATGGGTAATGCTAGACTGAAGTACCACATACGCCCAAGGTACTGATAATTCTTCTGTACAATTAGATGCTCCCAACCAGCAAATGCACAAAGCACTCGAGGAGAATACGTTTAACGGTGGTCTATTTTGTGGGATTAGCCGGCATGCAGCAGACTTCGTGAATTAATATTTCCAAATGTGGAGTGGTGTGGCTCACTGGTTAGAGGCGGCAGACCCAAAAGCAGAGAACGGCCCGGGACAAGGGTTCAATTTGGACCAGCGTCAGCGGACTCGATAATTCTCGCCTCGGTGCCTACTCTAACCAGGGATCACACTCGGCAACTCTGGGCATTAGTTTGCCTCATCTCTACAACAGCCCCCCACATTCGTCAGGGATGCCTGGTTTCACCTTGGAGATACCCAGTAGGGACCATCTCACAGGGATAGCCAGGACGGGTTCCCCAGCAGTCTACAGCGCCATGACACCTCAGGGCAGCAGTGCGCTTTACAAGAACACATACATTACATTACAAATATCACGCATTTGGTGGTATCGTCAGTCTTAAGGCCCAGGTGAAAGTTTGTGATACCCTTTTATAAAAAAATCCCACAAATATGCTTTTACTCCACACTGTGTATTTGCATACTGTTTGCAGCAAACATCTAGGGTTCGCATACGTTAGATATTGGATTTATGTCCTTCCTTCCATTCTTTTGTAAAGCGCTCTGATATCCTTCGGGATCATGTTCGCACTATGGGAAACTTTATACATAAATAAATAAAATAAACAATATGAATGGCCAGAACACGAGCGGCTACTGTTTGTGGAGTTTATTTTTCTGTCTTTTTTTCGATGTGAGGATGGATTTCACACTTTAAAAAGGACGCCAAATATCAGTTTCACATACTTTCCCAGAAATTTCAGATAATTACGCAAAAGTAAATTATGGAAATATTGCATACCAGATGTAATCCTGGTCAAGCTTAGATCTTTGGACGTAGTCGTTCCTTTATTTCTCTTTCACTCTCCAAGTCTGCTTGCACCGGCAGCTCACCCTTTTGTCGTGACAGCCCTGGTACTCTTCAAAGTACCAATAATTCAAAAGAATTCGCAGCTTTGGATCAAGCCAGGGCGATACCAAGCAAGATGTAATATATAGGCAGCCTCAGGGCTGTTTCAACAAGAGATATTGCATTTGTGAACATGAATCGAGTCAGTACTGCTGTTTTCAATACAAACTCAACCCTATCTGGAGTGACTGACGTTTGCTCTCAGTTGATTTCTGTCACTTAGAAGCACTGCAATGCAGGGCGCAAAATAGTTGATGCACAGCACTGGCAACAAAACCTGGATTGTCAATATCTGAATCTATAGCTTTTAATTATGCAAATGCAAATGCATATAACGTTATAGAGACTTCAAAAAGTACATATACTATCTCTTCTGATATTGTATTTCTCTTGTTTACGAATTTATAATTCAAAACAGCAACAACTCCGCTAATTTCTTCTTTTGTTTAAAAGTATTTTTATTTGCTTTTTGTGTCAAAGAAAAGAAGTGTGTCACAATTGGTTACGTGCGTACACAAATGTACATATAAAATTCACATCACATAGATTCCCACCCCCCACCCCCCTGCGGGCTGTATGGATCTGTAAGTCCCACCTATTCATTGATCTTTGCTGCAGCATCCTCCATGTTTTCCTCTTCCAAAGTGCCTGGAGACAAGCCAGCCAGCTGTCTTGACAAAAGTGAAGTGCGACTCCCTCTATGAGCCAACTAATCATCGCCCAGTCCTCCATCTAGCCCATAATATTTCCTCCATTTGCCCCACACCCTACGGAAATTTTGCGGGCAGCCTCCTGCTTTGTATGTGACCCTCTCTGCTGCCATGTACATATCCATCCCCATCTTCCATTCTCGAAGCTGGGGAGTCAACACCACCCCCCATGTTCTGGCCACATCCCTTTTTGCTACCACTTGAGCCAACAGAGTGAAGATAAGCTGCGGACGGCCCAGATCTACATGCCCAACAGCATGAATTTGGGGTCCAGGGGCAATGTAGCTTCTAAAACCTTGCTCAGTACCCCCAGCACCATTTCCCAATATGAGTGTATGACGGGGCAGTCCCAAACGTTATGGTAGAAATCCCCCTGCGCCTGTCTGCATCTCAAACAATTCGGGTCACTGGTGCAGCCCATACGATGAAGCCAGGCCCTATCATAATATAGGCTAATCAAAGGGGAAGGATCACTTGTCCTGCTCAACCTTGAGTGTACAGGACTAGTAAGGGGTGTCCCAATAAAAAGACCCTCATGCACGTGATGGGTAAGGTGGGTTCAGAGCGGTATATCTTGGTTCTCCGCTTTGGTATCGCGTGTGTGCATAATCATAAGGTCTAGTTTCGTTATGCAGCCTCCACCTGGAGGTATTGTACCCAAGGTTGGTGCAGTAGTGAGCCAGAGATAAAAATTGTTAAAAAAACAAAAAAACTCAGCAAAAGGAAATTTTATCCAGTCTGGTTTATGGTCTGGTAAACTCTATAGTAGTGCAGCTTGTTGACTTTATAATGAGTAGTAGTTGCACTTAGAGTCTTGAAATTAGAAAAAATGGGGGGGGGGGGGGTGACTAAAAGTAGGTCGACATGTTTCTGCCCTAGCTGCCTGGATTCTAGGACTTACAGGCATTCATCAGGACCAATGGTGAGTAGAGTGAAGGAGTTAAATAATTAAAGTGCTCGAAAGTGTGAAGAAGGAAAAAGGTTATTGACCTGTTCCTATGTTTGGAGGTCTTATGGTACCTCGCGCACTAATTATGCGCACTCCCTTCGGTGGTAGAGCTCTTAGAATGGGCTATTGCGCCCGTTCCTCAGCTTCCCTGTTGTGTGCGCTGTGCTGCTCTTACCGGACCGGCGAATCATAATATACCCTGTGTAGTATCTTATATTGAATAAGACGGAGGGGGGATTTAATGGCCACCCCCCGATGGTGCATTAGGGCTGCTTCCTAGTCAATGTTCTCTAGAGTACCTAAATTCAGTTTCCACGATTCCCTCAATTTCCCCAGTCTGTCCGGTGTATTATTATTCAGGGTCCGGTATGTTAGTGATACTGCCTTAGTGAGTACGTTTTTCTGCAGTAGGCATCCCTCCAGTGGAGCATACTCTAGCAGTGAGGAGGATAACGAGCTCTCCGCCAGCCAGGCATGTCACAGCTGCACATACTTAAAAAACCTGGGAGGTGTGCAACCCAAAATCTGTCTGCAGTGCTCAGAAGCTTTTAAGTTTGCCCTTGGCCACAATATCCCCTATGGTGGAAATGCCTATGGCGTCCCACCCTCAAAGCCCCTTAGTTTGTGGAGTTCCTTTAACCAGGGACAGTTCCAGAGAGGTGTCTGTTTAGTTGGTTTGCGAGCCCCCCCAGTGCCTTTGACGCTCTGTCTCATACCTCTAACGTGACTTGTGTGGCCGGGAGTAGGCATCCACTGCCACGTCCTCCGTAGAGATAATACATGCACATGCCAGTCGTCAAAGAATCTCTTTCAAGCCTATAGGTGGGGTGGTCTGTAGTGGCATGTATCCATTCATTCTCCGCGGTCAGATGCTCCGCCCAGTAGTAGGCCTCAATATCCGATAAGGAGATCCCCCCATTATATTGGTTACGATGTAATGTGGTCAGTGCAATCCTCGGGTGCTTCCCGAGCCATAGGAGGGAGTGTAGTTTCGCATCTATTACCCAGAAGGTCTGCCTGAAGAGGGAGAAGTATTCGTTATGGAAGACGTAAAGGAAACGGGGCAAAGTGATAATCTTAAACATGGCCTGCGAGCAGCCCGGTGGCAGTGGGCTTGCTAGCAGGAGCTGAGGGCTGCGTTTGTATTTTTAAATCTTGCGCGTTGTCATGCTGACTGAGAGCGGAGACACGCTTTTATTTTACATTAGATTGTGATCTTTTATTTTCTAACCTGTACTGAAAATCAACAGGTCTCTTAACCCCTACCTTGCTTCCTAGGGGCTGTGCGGGGCTGGCTGGCAGCTAATTCCATCGCAGGCTCTCAGCGGCCGTGGCCGCCATCTTGGCTTGGGCTGCATCGCCCAACCCCACCCACGCCACTCCCCCCACGCTGCTCCTCCATTTAGGAGCGCTTCTGACGTTTCCCCAGCGATTGCGAGCAGCCCAGTGGCAGTGGGCTTGCTAGCAGGAGCTGAGGGCTGCGTTTGTATTTTTAAATCTTGCGCGTTGTCACGCTGACTGAGAGCGGAGACACGCTTTCATTTTACATTAGATTGTGATCTTTTATTTTCTAACCTGTACTAAAAATCAACAGGTCTCTTAACACCTACCTTGCTTCCTAGGGGCTGTGCGGGGCTGGCTGGCAGCTAATTCCATCGCGGGCTCTCAGCGGCCGTGGCCGCCATCTTGGCTTGGGCTGGATCGCCCAACCCCACCCACGCCACTCCCCCCACGCTGCTCCACAATTTAAACGTCCCTCATGTGTCAGCGCAGCGGACGAGCGCAGCGGGCGCGCCGTAGACGCGCCGGAGTCACGCCAGAGTCCAGCCCGTCTGCGCCCGTCCGCGGCAGGCCGGGGCAAGGGGCACCTCCTTATGTCCCTTCGCTGACTTATTCCTCCCCCCTTCTCCTTTCGTATTGGACTCCTGGCACCATTAACTCGTCTGTCTCCGAACTGCTGAAACACCTAGGTCTTCTCTCCAGTCTACCGCCCATTCCCCCTGTTGTCATATCAGGATTGTCCCCCGTGCCCTGCACTGTCCCACCCGTCCCCCCTTCCATCTGTCCCCCACACCCCGGCCTTCAACACCACGGCCGCGCTCCTTAACACCAGATCGGCAGTCAGCCATCAGTATGAGCTATTCAACTATATCGATAATCATAAACCTGATCTCCTGTTCTTAACAGAGCCCTGGTTTAAGGCCGACTCCCTGCCCAATGTCTTAGCAGCACTACCTCCCTTATACTCTACCATCCGAGCGGATCGACTGGAGGGCAGAAGAGGCGGTGGAGTGGCCCTGATAGCTCACACTGATCTCCATTTCCAGATTCTTCCCTCTCCCCCTATTCCTGAAGTCGACTGCTTGATAATCCGCTCCAGCTCTCACTCGGCTCCCCTAACTTCTGTTCTTATTTACCGTCCCCCCCACCCCACTCCTACTTTTGTCTCTAGTCTCCAGGACATTCTCGCAACACTGGTAGTAAATATCTCATCAGTGTTAGTCCTAGGCGACCTAAACTTTTGGCCTAATGACCCTGCCGAAAGCCCCCTCTCTAAAGAATTCACCGATCTTATGTTCAGTCTTAACTTTACCCCCCACGTTCACAGCCCCACCCATGTACATGGCCACTCGCTCGATCAGGTCTGGACCCTGAACATCCCCATCACTCCTCCCATCATCTCCCCCTGCTCCTGGTCTGACCACTTTTCAATTTCCTTTTCCCTTGCTTTAGCCCCAGCCATCAAACCTCCACTCCCCAAGAACATCTGGGTCAGAAAATGGGGCAAAGCTGATATGCCATCCCTTTGCTCATCCCTGGCCAACTCGAGCCCCGACCTTTCCGGCCTCGCCGCCCCGGTCCAACTGGCCACCATCAACAACTGGCTGACCCAAGCAGGCGACGACTTTGCCCCCTTGAGGCGGATCACGGTCAAGCGAGCCCACGCTGCCAACCGCTGGTTCACCCCTGACCTCAAGGAGAAGAAGCTGGCCGCACGTAGAGCAGAGCGAGCATGGAGAAGAGCATACTGCCCCGCCCAAAAAATTACTTATCTCTCCGTGCTCAAGGTATACAAGCAAGGCATCCTCGATGCCAAGACCATGTTCTATTCCAACAGGATACTGTCAGCGGAGTCACAATCCAAAGAAATCTTCGCCACGGTGCAAGAGCTTGCCTCATCTAACAGAGCCACGGCCTCGATCCCCCCCTCCCAACCTCTCTGCGACTCGCTCAACGATTTTTTCGTTGATAAGGTTGCAAAGATCAAGGCTAATATTCCTCTCCCATCCCCCACATTTATCAACCCCTCCCCCCCTGCCGTCACCTCTAAACTAACTTCCATTCCCCCCCTGACCAAAGCCACCTTCTCCCTCTGCTTCAAAAGGTGAAGTCAGGTTCCCCCCTGGACTTTGCCCCTGCTCACATCCTGAGAGAAATCTTCCTAGCATGTCCGACTCCACCCCTCACACTTCTGAATGACTCACTCAGTAACGGAGTGGTTCCCACCCCCCACAAATTCGCGGCTGTCATCCCCATTTTAAAAAAGGCCGGTGCCGACCCTTTATCCCCTTCCAACTGCCGTCCCATCTCCCTCCTACCTTACTTGGGTAAGGTCTTAGAAACTCACGTAACCAGCACCCTGAGCACCTATGTGGAAACCAATCACTGCCTCTCCCCTCGGCAGGCGGGCTTTCGCCCCCTCCACTCCACAGAGAAGGTGGTGATCTCAGTGATGGACAGCCTACGCGAGGGCATTGATATCAATCTCCCGCAGGCCCTCATCCTTTTAGATCTGTCCGCCGCTTTTGACACGGTGGACCACTCCATCCTTCTCACCCGTGTCAGGGCGGCAGGCATAGAGGGCCTAGCCTTCGCTTGGCTCGAGTCCTTCCTGAGTGACAGGGCTCAGGCGGTCCACCTAGCTGGTTTCACTGCTGCCTCCCATAAGGTTGTGTGCGGGGTCCCCCAAGGTTCTTCACTTTCCTCTCTTCTGTTTAATTTATACATCTACCCCCTCATTTTTATGTTGCAGCAGCTCGAGGTCACGGTGTTTAATTACGCCAATGACCTCCAGCTAATTTTCAACCTTTCTCACTCCCCCTCATCCTTCCAGAACGTTCAATCTGTCATGCTGTTCATCCAGGATTGGATGAACTGCAACCACCTCAAACTCAATCCGGACAAGACGGAGCTAGTCTTGACCGGAGGTGGTTGCAGTCCTTGGTCCCCGTCTCACTGGCCTCTTTCACTTGGTGTCCCCCCGCTCCCTGTTCCCAAAGTCAAAACTCTCGGTATCCTCCTTAATCCTTCACTCTCTGTACACTCACAGGTTAATTCTGTTGTTTCCTCTTGTTTTTTCTCCCTCAGAACCATTAGGAAGATCTCTTGTTTCTTTTCCCTTCCTGCCCTAAAGATTATAGTGATGGCAATGGTGCTCTCGCGCCTTGATTATGGCAACATTATCTATAACAGCGCACCGGCCTATGCCATTCACCGTCTGCAGCTAGTGCAGAACCAGGCTGCCCGCCTGATCCATGGCCTGCCTAAATTCCATCGTGCCACTCCTCTACTGCAGGCACTGCACTGGCTGCCGGTGAAAGAGCGAGCCTTGTTCAAGCTTGGCTGCCTCACTTTCCAGGCCAAAATGGGCACCGCTCCGGAGTTCATTTGCTCCGCCATTAAGCCATACACACCGGGCAGAGAGCTTCCCTCCACCCATCTGGCACTCCTACCCACCCCCCGATTCAGAAAGAAAAAGGCTGGCGGAACAAAATTTGCGGTTCTCGCTCCTGTGTTTTGGAACTCCCTTCCTGTGGAACTACGCATGACCCCTTCCTACACAGAGTTCCGGAAAGGTCTTAAAACCCTGCTCTTCTCCCGAGCTCTCGCTGTCTAACTCCCTCTGCTCCTGCTGTCTCCTCGCAATCTAAAAAGCACCAAGAAACTGCGTGGTATAAGCGCGCTATACAAATGTTTTTAAATTCAAAAATTCAAATGGCCGCCCGACCAAGGACCGTGAGGGGGAAGAGCTTTCCACATCAGTGCTTCTAAAGTGAATTTAGTGATGACCCGTTGAATATTTTTCTGGTACGAGAGCCTCTTGTCTGTCGTGAGATAAATCCCCATGTACGTGTACCCAGTCTGTGCTTTCTGTAGGGCCCCGGGGAGAGTGGGCGAAGGCTCCAAGGCTTGTGGGCTGTATATTACCGATTTGTGCGAGTTTATAGTATATCCTGAGAACGTCCTATACCGGCCCATAAGCTCAAACAAGGCTGGGATTGTGGTAGTCGTGTGGGTAACATATAGTAAGATGTCATCGCATATAGCAAGATCTTTTCTTCCCTAGTATCTGTTAATGAAATTTGGAACCCCTGAATCTTCGTCCGCTGCCGGATCTCGCAAGCCACTATCTCCATCTTTAGAGCAAAGAGTAGCGGGGACAATGGACAGCCCTGATGGGTCCCCCTTCTAATAGGGAAATCTCTGCATACCTGCCCATTGACCTTAACTCTTGCATGGGGGTCCGTGTATAAGAGGCCCATCCAGTGCTTAAACTTGGGGTCAATGCCAAATTTAACCAGGGTGGCCTCCAGAAAAGACCAAATGCACCACGTCAAACGCCTATTCTGTGTCTAAGGACAACAGCAAATGCGGCTCTTTTCGATCCTGTACCTCCATGATCCAATTGTGGGTCCTACGCAGATTCCGTGTGGTCGCCCGGCCCGGAAGGAAGCCCGTCTGGTCCTGGTGCCCCAGAGTAGTGATGACTTGGCGAAGGTGCAAAGCAAGAATCGTTGCCAACATTTTCACCTCTATATTAAGGAGGGAAATTGGGCAATAGGAAGCACAGTCACTGGGGGGGTTTCCCTTGTTTGTGGATAGAGATAATCATGGCCATTCGGAGATCCGCGGGCAGAATTACCTCCTGAAATGAATCCCGAAAAAACAGCAGGAGGTGTACGGCTAAAAGATCCGCGCAGCTCTTATAGAATTCTGCAGGGAGGCCGTTTGGGCCTGGGGTCTTCGAAGGACACAATCTGGTTACGGCTTCCTTGATTTCATCTACCGTTATATCCGATTCAAGTCCTTCCCTCTCATCACCATCTAAGAACGGGGTCTGAATGGCTTCTAGATAGGCTAGTATATCCGGTGGGGCCCTCAGATCTCAGGCTTCATAGAAAGTCTGATAGTAGGATGCGAATGTCTGAACTATCTGTGCATCCAGTGTCTGTGTCCTTCCCTGGAGATCCACTACGCTCGCTACCCATCGAGATTCCATTTCTTTATGGCTAAGCCATGCCAATAGCTTTCCCGATTTGTCTCCCACATTGTACAGCCTATGTAAGGTTGCCTCCGCCTTGGCCTCCTGTGTTGCTAGGGCCCTATAGTGCTGCTGCGTATCCATCAACTGCCTCCGTACCTGTGGGTCTATGCGTGTGAGGTACCGCTTTTCCAAGTTAAGGAATTAGGCCTCCAATGTTGCCAGTTCTTCCTGAGCCTTCTTCTTCTCCCAGGCTATCTGATTTTGGGCCCTGTCCCACAACACAGTTTTATATGCTTTCCACATCACGACGCCCGACTGCACCGATTCTAGATTTTCTGCAAAGAAAATTTTGGTGTCAGCCCGGAGACCTTGGAGCACCTCTTTATTCTGCAAGTCCCATACCGATAGTCTTCAAACCCCGCCGGCCGTTGCGGGACCTCTCCCCCACTCTAAAATACAGGGGTGAATGGTCTGGGAAACCCTGGGCCATGTATTCCGCCTCATAAATGTCCTCAAAGACGCCCGAGAGAGCAACACATAATCCAGTCGCGAGTGGACCCTGTGTGCCCTAGAGTAGTACAAGTCCTGTCGTTCTCCTGGATGTAGGTGTCTCCATACATCCAGCAAACCCAGGGTATCTGCCAATTGCTCTAATTGTGTAGTCAAAGGGGGATGAGCATGGTCTTCCGAGCGGTCCATGGGGACAGACAAAACGTTGTTAAAGTCACCCCCGATAATGTGTGTTGTTCCTGGTGTCCCCAGCAGAATATTGGTTACCCCGTGTAGGGTCTTAGTCTGTAACTTCAGTGGGGCGTAAACTGATAAAATGGTAACATTCCTTCTACCCCATGACCCTGTCACTCCCACATAGGTTCCCTGAGGATCTATCCATGTGCGTTGCACCTTGTAGGGTGGAGAATTTTTAATTAGAATGGCTACTCCCCTAGATCCAGAGGTGTATCCCACATGTGCCAGGATCGTATATGCTCCCCTCGCAAGGAACCTGCATTTCGTGCCTTTGAGATGGGTCTCCTGCAGTAGCACCACATCCGGACGGGTGTGTTTTATGAATGATGATACCAACCCTCCTTTAATTTTGTCCCCCAGGCCATTAACGTTCCCTGTGAGCACTATAAAGGGGCTATCCTTTGGACCCATCACGACCGGCTGTTGTGTGGTGGCGGGACACATATGTATGGACAATTAGGCAATGCCCTATCTTGGAAATGTGGGTAATTGCGCCTGCTCTCCAGAATCTGTGACTACACTTTAACAAAAACATAATGAATAAAAAAAACAACAATAATGGAACTGTTTGTAACGCCTCACTCCCATCCACCCACCTCACCTCATTCTCTTCCCCATTGTCACATCCCCTACCAGACGCTCGAGGATGTGCATTAGGGTGGCAGAGGTCTGTCGTCCTCCCCAATCCCAACTTATGCTACAAGTTCAAACTCCTGCAGCTTCTTAGAAAGAAATTACCCCACAAACAGAAGAAACCCAAATAAAGGAGAAAGACCAAAGTTCTGGAGAAGAGAAGGAAAGAATGAACGAAGAGAGGGAAAGTTGGAAGAGGAGAAGAGATGAAAAGTGGGCTATGTCAAGCCCAAGTCTGTGGCTAAACCGAGCCTCTCGCCACTTGCTTCTTTTGATCTCCTCTGCCATGCCAGCTCTGTAGCACAACTTGGATCCTTGCAATTGCACTCACTTCTCCACGTCATGTGAATTTGTTCTATGTATAATCTTATATCCCTTTTGCTATCCCCAGCTCTTTGCTCCACTGCACTAATTTAGTAACACTGCTCTGTTTCAAGATGAATTACATCATACTATGAACATCACCCTGCTACCCCCTAGCATGACTAGAACTGCCTTGTCTAAAACTCTTAGTAATATGAAAACTAAAGTTATACACATAACTTTTATATTTTTTAGGGACCCTCACTTACAAAGAAAAAGACATAAGGTTGGTCAATAGTTTCAAACAATTCTATAGGTTTGGGTATAATGGACGATGACCAAACCATGCGTGAGCTTCAAAATAGTGAGCTATACATTATTTGTGAGTGTTTACCAGTCACAAACCTGCTTACATTCTACCTGTCCTACCACCATCGATCATTAGCGAGAAACGGAAACATGTAAGAGGTTTGTCAGCGACTGTAATTTTAAGGGTACAATATACATAAATAGCTGCAATGGTGGAATTTTTAAATGAAATGGTGTTGAGTTTTCTTGAATTAGTTGCCTTACTGAGAATCAAGGTGGGGCCTATTCACAGAGACATTTTGGTGCATGTAAAGTAAGACACCTGTAGTACACTTACTTTTCTTTTTGCATCGTCCCCCCATTATCTAAAATAGAAATATTCAGGAAATATTCATATACAGTTAGTAATAGTAGAAAGGACTGTGGCCTCTTTGAACCTTTAATGAGGAGTTGGAAGTTTCAGTGCAGAGTCACAATGGCAAGTAAGAGTATATAAAATATGTTGTAACTTACCCATTAATGGGTGATGCACTGCTAGGAATGTTTTGTGCATTACAAGAGCGTTGGGGGACCTGGAAGGTCAGAATGATAGAGATCTGAACTGCTGTTGGTGGTGTCCTCTGGTGGGTGTAAATAAACACATAGTTCAAGATGAGAGTTTCGGATCAATTTGAATCCCAATGCGTCTGAACAGGTAATGCAGGTCACGCATCAGAGTGATGACAAGGGCATCATAGTACTCCTGAAGCATTCCATTCCATACTGATGGATGCTTTTCTGAACTGGCCACTTAGTATCCAATTCACTCAATTGCTATACCTCTTTATCTGAGAAAAATCCATAAATGTGTTACAACGCAACATTCTATTTGTCTGAAAGAATCAGTACCTTTCGTTTGTACCCCTATGGATTCTTAGTTCGTCAATGGCTTCATTGACCTAAATCACGAACACAAAAATGCGGAAATCTATGAATCAGAGTCTCGTATGATCTCAGTTTTTTCTTAATCACCCCAATCCCCAGGAGTATGCACAGGCTAAACTCTTTACCTACTACTGTGATTTTTTTTTACAGGGGAGCCAATCCATAGGAGAAAGTATTGAGGACATGAGCGTTTCCCATGTGTAACTATTTTGTATACACCTATGAAATACTTTTTTGAATGGAGAAATCCCTTCCTGCATGTCACATTATCATTATTATTGCCTTTATTCTTTTTAATTCATGTGGAGGTTCTCTGCCCCATGTACTCTGTGTCTTTTAATCTGACTTCCTCACCCTCTTTCATCCAGTTAGTGTTTTTTCCAGTGCTTCCTATCAGCAGAGGTATTACAGAGGCAAAAGTGACAAATGCAAGTCATTCATCACACAAAAGCCTTAAGCAGGACATAAAGAACACCCATGGACAAAGGTAAAATGGTGGAGGTTTGACAGAGGAGATTGTTCATGGGGATCGTCCTGTAAATTCAGTCATGTTTTGATTTTGTGGGCCAGGCCAGCCAGTCACAGAATATAGAGAAGTTAAGGGTGGCACCAGTAAAAAGATTTGCACAAATATTGATACAATTAACAAATCCCCCAATTAAACCCTTTCGCTGAAAAAACTAGCAAGTAATGATATTTTGACTCACGAGTCTGGTCTGACACTCACTCCCAATACAAAAGGCTAGGCTGGAGTAACTACTAAAAGAGTGCCTTAGGACCAAGGAGGTGGCTATACGGTGGGTAGTATTTGAAGAAGGCTTCAACCATATGAAGGCCTAAAGAATAGTACAGACATAAACCTTGAGTCACTAGCAGAGCAACCAGAGGTAGTCATGGAAAATGACAGGAAGGAGAAAGCTTGGTATTGTTTAAGAATCATTCTCAGAGCCGTCACCCCCTTACCAGATTTTGGGGCATCCTCTTTGGGAAGTAGACCCAAGCAAAACACCGGGTAGGTTAGGTTACTCCACCACCTTTCCTTCCCAGAAGGCAAATCTCAAAGATTGGATAAACCCGGATTGCTGTTCGGTGTCTAAGTAACATTGTGTTAGAGGAGCTGGCCTTTTAGCAGGGTCATCCCCAAACCTTTTGCCATCTTCCTTTTCTGACCTGTTTTTGTTGGTTTTCTGACTCTGGGCACTTTACCACTACCAATCAGTGCTAAAGTGCATGTGCTCTCGCTTGTAAACTTGGTAAGGTTGGTCTACACCTGTTTGGCATATTTAATTTACCTGTAAGCCCCTTGTACAGTGGTATCCCATATGTGCAGGGCCTGTAAATTAAATCTTACTAGTGGGCCTTCAGTGCTTCTTGCGCCACCCACCGAAGTAGTCTTTCAAACCGGTCTCAGGCCTCTCTTTCTGCAGGCTCAGCACACAGTTTACTGCCGTAGTGACTTGTCTCTTAAAGTGGTTGTCACGTCTAAAACTCCCCTTTTGCTACCTATAAGTCACCCCTAAGGTAGGCCCTAGCTAGCCCTATGGGAAGGTTGCTGTCTAGGTAAAAGGTAGGACATGTGCCTTAACTATGTGGCATGTACTGATAGTGACAAACTGCTTACTTGGTTTCTCACAGTTGTGAGACTACCCTCTCATAGGTTTGCATTGGAAATTCCTGGATTTCTGATATGAAAGGGGTAGCGTGCCCATGTTTGGTATGTTTGGAATAGTTGTGTTTAATCCTGCTTATTGGTGAAAACAGGTTTGGTATTACTATTTTCGAAATGCCACTTTTAGAAGTGGCCATTTGTGTGTGCTTATGACTCTTTGTGCCATGTCTGAATGTGTAATCACCGTCTGGTTTAGGATGACGGGAGAACGGGATGTGCATTCCCCCTTGACAGTCTCAAGGGGGGGTTGAGGTGTGTCCTGCCTTTCCTGGGTCACTCAGCACTGGGCTGAATAGACTATGTCTGCATTTACAGTGGAGGAAGGAGTTTCCCTTGCACCAAAATAGGACTGGTCTGTATTTAGAGTGGTGGGAGTAGTTGCACCTGCACCTGATTAGGGCTGTGCTTGACTTTCACAATGCTGACTCTGCCCCCCTGCAGTGTGTCTGGAGCCAGTACTTAGGAGTGAATGGGGGTGTTGTGGACTTCTGAAAAGTGTTAGAAGTGCCCCAGAACAAAGACTTTTTGAGTAGAAGTATAGGGTTAGGACCCCATGATGTTAGACAATGCATGGACTTGTAACCAGAAGGATGCTGGACTTCAAGGAGGAACAGTCATGGGGCTGGATTGCTTGGAGTGCTGGCCTGCTGGGTGAAGAGAAGGACTGCCGCTGTTGCTGAATAGACCCTAGTGCTGGTGTGCCCCAGTGCTCTCTAAGGAGGGCTACTTATGCCCCTTGTCCAGGCCAGCATTGCTCTGGGTGAGTGCTTTATTTCTTATCTTTGGGTGAAGGGAGCTGCCTGGTGGGACAGAAAGCGTGCAGACAGTGCTTTATTGGGCAACCCCCTTGCAAGAATAAGCATGTGTTGAGCGCGGTTTCTAAGAAGCCCAGTGCTGGCATATCCTAGAGCGTGTAGCTTCACTGTCCCTCGTGGGTGACACCAGAGGAATCCCTGGACCAGAACCCTGAACTCATGGGTCAGCAACACGGCCAGGGTAGCCCCACCCAGGTGCTCGCCAGCAGAGCAAGCATTCCAGGAAGAACCAGGCATTGCCTGGCAACAGGTCCAAAGTCACAGAGGGAGAAGTGGCCTCTGCAGCAGCACCACCCAGCTCCAGCCCTGCACACTCCGAAGCTGCACCGGGATGCATTGGGCTCCATTTCCATCTAGCCGCATTCTTGGGAAGAGTGCGGTCCAGTGGCCCATTACACTGGTTAGCGCGAGCACCCAGGGATGTTGTGCTCGCTCCAACATGTTGATCTCCAGGTGGGGAAAATATCGTAATAACCCTAAGAGTTGTGCATTGGCCCGTATGATACGCAGTAGCCCCCTGGGCCCTATGGTTTATGCCTAAATTACCGCACCTTCTGTAGTAGGTGCGCAGCTGTTCCTACAGCCTACGCTGTCCTTGTGCATTTATCGCGAAGAGGCCTAAAGTATTTGATGATTTATGCACAGTGGTGTTGGGTGATGTGTTGCACCCCATGTGTTTTCTCGTCCTGACCTACCTGCAACATTACATACCCCGAAATTAATGTAGGTCGTTTTATATCCTAAACGGTTTAGGGTAATGAGGCCAATAGCATGTGTCTGCATAAATGTGCACATTAACTTGCTATTTATGAAGTTCTGGTACCATGTGGTGATTCATCTAATTTTCCCCGGACTGCTCCATATTCATGCCCTGATGTGACAATGTGCGTCATAATTATGCCTTGCAATGACAGAATAACAAGTATTCCTTCAGGAACTGCATAATATGTACAGTATTGGTGTAAGGTGTTTACTAGATTGCACTGCCTTGTAATGTTATGACAATTGCCCTATGGCAAAGTTATTTTTATGGTCTATGTAACTTCATGACAAGTGCCTAGTGGCACAGTGATTTTTATGATTAAGGTCTAAAGCATTTTATGTGCAATACAAAGGATATTTTTATATAACCTTGTGTGGAGTCTATTTTTGTGGTGTGCCTAGTGTGTCACTGGTGTGTGTGTGTTGTGCAAACGCTTTCCACATTGCCTCTGGGATAAGCCTGACTGCTCTGCCAAGCTACCAAGGGGGTGAGCAGGAGTTATCTTAGGTGTGTAACTCCCTTACCTTGCGTGGAGTGATGTGCTCTGCTTCACTTGGGTGGATACCCTAGCCAACCAGAAACCCCATTTCTAACACATTGCTAATGCAGTGGATCTGGTAAGTCCATCTGGCTTGAGGGCACGTATGGCAAAAGTAGATATAAGGTCTGCCTCTGCCTCCTACTTGTTCACGCCAATAGCATTCACTTGCTGAGATTTCAGTTTGAAGTGCAATACGTATTCTGCAAGTATATGTCAATAGGTTTGCCTGGTGTCATGCACATATTTAGAAATATACAGCATCTACCGGGACTGCAACTTTGACAGCACCTGGAAGGAGGTATACTTCATTACCTGGATGATTTATTATTTGTGGGTAAAACTGGGTCCAGAAGTGCAGCAGCCTTCTTACCACTTTCCCTCAACTGACCAAGGCATTAGGGGTCCCACTAGCCACCTACAAGACAAAAGCCCAGACACTACTTTTCCTCTGTATAGAGATCGATTCAGTTGCTGGGGTATGTAAGCCCCCTGAGGAGAAAGCCAGGGCCCTGAGCACCATCAGGTACCATGCATCTTGCACTGAAACTTCCAGCCAGACTTACCATTCCTTTAGAAGTCCTCGCTGCTTGCAGGTTGTTTACGAGGAGGCTGGCTACGTTCACAGGATTAGCTCCCTGAAACACAACAACATTTGGGTCAACACAGATGTGTGCTAGACTTACTGGCTGACTGACTGATGCAGGCTTCGTGATCCATACCGCCACATGCTTAGCTTTTAACAAGTCTCCTTACTAGCAGCTGGGGTTTCCTGTCCTTCCCCAAACGCGACTGCGTGCCACTGTTATCGCTTGGGACCTCCACTCCGTCCCTGACAACTTCACCTTGGTACGCCTAGTGTTTCCTACGACCTAGCGCCCATCCACCCCGGACTTCTGACGGTGTGCCCCCAGACCACTGCCATATAAATTATCGTAACCTGGTCCTGATGATGGCCTAAACACCCCTACAGGCCAAAACGCCATCGACTTTCACAGCGGAACTCTTGGTGCTCCCCTCGAGGATACCCTACTTGATTACTTTTTAAATTTGTTATCATTTATTGCTTGGCTTTCCCTACTCTGTATAATTTTAAATCTCACTTATTCGTCGTTGTGCCCTTCACTGTTGCTGTACATACTACCTCATGTGTCACTTGCGCAGTCACAATCCTTCCCGAGCACTTGTGCACAGTATCCAACAGGTTACATGTCATTCAATGTAACGCAGTGCTACTCTTCGTTTGCTTGATCATATGAAACTGAATATGTCAAATATGTAAATCCACTAATACAATTTGTTTTGCAAAGAATCTTGTCTCTCTGGTTTTCTCCCCTTCTTGATTTATTTGTCAGCAATCAATTGTGCTAATTGTAATTGACCTCCTACTGACACCCGTTTGAGAAATTGTTGTACGTTACAGACTAACTGGCGTGGCAGATATTTCTAGCCCAGTTTAATGGTACCATCACCTGGAGGAAACCTTGGATAACTTCACATCAGCTGGAACTATACACTTATGCAACAGGAAGCAAGGGCTTTTGGGCTTTTTGGGCTAGGTCTGGTGCACTATGAGATGGTCATCTTAGAAAACAAGCGGTTTAACAAGGACTATCATCATGCTCAAGTTATTTCTCATTGTAGCTTCATTTCATATATGGCACACACATCATAAGGACATATAATTGATGCTATAGTCTGATAATTATGCTGTAGTTTAGTTAATACTATAATATCCTCAGAAGCAAACAGTAGATCGAAGAAGAGCAGGGTACATAACAATAAGTGTCTCTCTAGGAGTCATTTAATAGAATATTCAAAAGCAATTGTAGGCTGTCGGAAAATCCAATCGAACAGACAAATGAATGTAAACATCCAGAGACCTAGATTCTGTGCAACCCCCATTTATATGTACACATTCTATACAAAGATCTACAATAAGCAAAAATGCCGCTCTATCAAATAGCGTGATCACCCAGGGCAAGGGCGGGAGAGGGAGGGAGTGATAAAAAAACAGCAAAGTAATTTTAAAAAAGGTAACAGACGATAAGGAGGTCGGGTAAATGTTAAATAAGAAATAGAAATGTTGCAATCTAGAAAATGAGTTCCAAGTGTATTTTTAATCATTTTTAGGTTTACCTGTGGCATTTCGTAACGAAGGCACTACTTGCGCCGATACGCGCGTCGAAGATTCATTTTCTGTCACTCTCGTTTTTATACTGTATTGTATTTTTAATGTCAAATTGTATTAAATACTGGTTATGTAATGTCATCATATTGATGTATTTTTTAAACAAATATTCATTGTATTTGAATGTTAACGTTGTTGTTTTAAAAAAAAATGACAATAATTAATCGCACTACACATGATAGTCAAACTGAACTCTTTTCTTTTATTGCATCTGTTCCACTGTGTTAGACTGTATATTGCCTAGGAATTTAAATTTTCGGTTGCATATTGCCCTGTCCTAGGAATTGTATTTCTAACCTACAGGGGGTCCTTGATATTCACATTCGGGTATAGGGTTTATACATACAATGATTAATTATAGTTATGATTGGATCAATTGTTATGTATCCACAGCTCCTAACTGATCAACTTGTGAAATAAACTGTCTTTATGCCTACTACAGTCTGTGACATTTCGACCCAAGGATTTAAAGGGTCATCATCATCAGGATGAAAAACACTCTTGCAGAAATCACAAGTATATCCTAAATAGAAATGGAAATAATTCAGAAACTAAACAGGATAAAAAGTCAGAACTCAAAAATGACTTTAAACGAGGTCTCCTAAAAGGTTATAGTTACCAAATTGAATTTCAAAGAATTGTCCCTGTGAAAAGTAGATGGGACATCTGTCAAAAATGAAATTGAATTGATATGAAGGAAGTGACCCGATTAGGGCCACCCGGATCACTCGCGACCACCTCTCAGCCTTCCATACAAATTAAGAGTTGGTCAGACAGTAGAGAATACAAACCAAGTATATTTATTCAGGTACACTTGAGAGGAGTCCAATCTAACCAGCCTCCTAAGATTTCTGCAGAGGGACTGACTTCAGCAAACATAGAGATACATTATATATATTTCTGAACCGAGGAAGTCCCGCCCATCATGGAATTTTCCTACCAGATGCAGCTGAAACAAAGAAGTATAGTAGGATGAGTTTCGACTCAGAGGCCGGGCACACAGAATTCCTTAGCCAAGGTCATCCTGGGGGTGCCTGTCGCTAGCCTAGTGGGAGAAAACCTCGTTCTAGCGGGAAATGTATGAGCTAAAACAGTGCATTCATTAGCAGACTAAGGCCTAAGCTTGGAGAAATTAAATTTTCCACCACTTGCTTTACTAAGAGACAATAAGCAGTCGGTGGCATGATTCAAAATGGCGACTAAACACAAAATAGTGCAGCGAATGCTAACTTTACATGAAGCCTGGCATCTAGTGCCATAGTTACATTACAGGCAGAGGCAGAGCAGGAAGAATCTAGCAATAGAGCAGTTGATGTTCATGAGCACCTTTCTAATGAACTTAAAATGTTTTTTACTACTTACCGATTAAACCTGTCCGACAGAAAGCAGCCGAATGGTATAACACGTCCTGTGGGATAACTTACAGATCCCTTGCAGCAGCTATTAGGAGTAAAGACAGGGCACTAATAAGTAAAAGCAGGTCAGATTATAAGGCTGCCCAGTTAGTGGCCAAAAGAGAATGGGATGAAGAGCATTGGGTTGCCCTCTAGAGGCTTGTTCTAGGAGAGACATGACCTTGTTTTGGCACATGCTGAAGTGGGGTAGTGGCTTACCAGCCAATGTACCCACTAACCATATGGAGCCCACTTCAAAGGTCAATTTACTTGTGACACTGTAGCAAGTGTTTCCAAAGAGATGCCGACAGTAACCCCAATTCTTTATATAACAAAGCTAGAAGTAGAAAATGCTCTACTCAGGGTTCCAAAGGGCAGGGCCCCGGGGTTAGACTGTATCCCGCTGATCTGTTCCTCCAAGATACAGGACTGTGGGCTGTATACATCCAGCTTCTAGCCAAAGCCATTGCTAGGGGAGCTCGCATACCCTGTACTTGGGCAGGAGCAGTAATCCTTCCCATCTTTAAAAAAGGGGATCGGTCGATTCCGGACAACTAATGCACATCAGCCTAATAGAATGCATTCAAAAAGTTATTGCAAGGGTGGTGCTAGGCAGAATTCAGGCCTGGTTGGAGGAACATGCTATCCTCTCAAACCTCCAGCCAGGGTTCCGGCAAAGCACTAGTACTGTGGACCAGGTTATGAGGTTTATTCTGATATATTGGTGCACTGTAACCATAGGGTGGGGAACCATCTTTGCAGCGTTCGTGGACCTCAAGTCAGCTTTTGACTTGGTACCGTGCAACAAGCTGTGGTGTACACTGAAAAGGCTAGGTATGCCGGCAGACCTGTTGGCTTTTGTGGTGAAATTATGTACTGACAATTTTGCCCAGGTTAGATGGGATGCTAGGGGCAATACTACACAAAAACGTTCGGTTGAAAGGGAGGTGAGACAAAGGTTTGTCCTTGCTCCCACTCTCTTTTCAATTTACATAAATGGGGTTGTACAATACTTCAATGATTTCCCCACTGATGCTCCAACTCTAGCGGGGACCAGGATCCCGCTACTAATGTTCGCGGACGACACTCTTATTCTTTCTAAAACCAGACAGGGCCTTCAGTGTGCCCTGTCCAGATTTGAAGAGTTTTGTCAGGACCATGATCTTGTTGTCAATGTTGACAAGACCAAGTACATGGTCCTGACTAACTCCCCAAAGGCTATTGGTGTCGTCCGGCTGAACAAGGGTATTCTTGAACAAACTGAGACTTTTTCTTATCTGGGCGTATTAAATCGACAGAAGGGTAAGCAGGAAGCCGCAAGTAGACTGCCAAGCTGTTAGGCATGCCCAACTTGCGGGGGTTTTGCTGAAGGAGCATAGACAGTCCCACACAAAACCTATAGCACCAGTGTTTCAGCTCTATAGCGCTAAAATTAGTGCCTCATTACTTTAAGGGGCTGAATTGTGGGGTTATGAGAATTTGGACTGTCTAGCCATGGCTCAGAACAAATTCCTTCGATCAATAATTGGTCTTCCCCAATCTACCCCTTTAGTTCCCCTGTTTTTCGATCTAGGGTGCCATTCAATCAGGGATGTGACACACTACAGGTTGGTTGCCTATTGGAGAAGACTATGGGTGACCCCAGAACTCACACATTACGCCTTTGGACGTAAACAGGAAACTACGGTGGTTCAGGAGTGTTAAAAATATACTCTCAGATATGGGGTTGAGCCACTTGTGGACTTACCCAGCTGAAAGTATGTTTCCATTCAAACCTAAGTTTAAAGCCGCCTATTGGACAATGGTTAAGAAGTGTATTGTTGCCTCCCCTAGCTCTTCCCTGTCCGGTGTTTTCCTGGACTTCAAGCAGGAGCCAAACTATGAGGGGTACTGGGATATTATTTCATCAACTCGCGATAGGAAGCTATTCCATCAGTTCAGGGTAGGAACGCTCCCCATTAATAATTTTACATCTAAGTGGGGTAACTCACAATACAGCAACTGCCCATTTTGTTTGGACATGACAAAAACACTAGGTAATATCTTTTTCGTCCGTCCCGCATATAGCAAACCCAGATCTAGATGGCTGAAACCCACCTGTGCCAATATGGGTATTAGGTCCAGCCTTGAGGCTCTTCGAATCCTCAAAACATCAGTGGCTGGACCGGTTGTGGTTGCAGTAGCCAAGTATCTAGGCTGGGTATGGGTGCTTTGCTGGAAAGAGAAGAGGCAGATGCATCGGTCCACCTCCTGATAGGCCTCCTTACATTTCAAAACATCTATTATGTATTACCCCCATAGATAAGATTTGTTCACTGTAAATGCAGAGCACCAATTTTAGGCCATCCGTTATGGGCCTGTGTAAACGTTTTAATGTTTTTATATATATTTATAAATATTTTTTAAGGGATACATAAGGTGCTTGAATGGATATATTGTATTATTACCTGTACTGTCTCTTGATAACCATAATGAGTTGCTCCATTCTTTTTATACTATGTATATGTTTTTTTTACTTTTGTGATTTTATGCAATCGAAATAAAGTTATGAATGGAATGGTTAACTTTACATGAAACAGTGCAGAGACAGAAAAGCGAAACATTTTTATTTCATCAAACCCTCCTTTTAGCATTCGCTAACATATCTATAAAGTAGGTAAAGGAAACATAACAAGCTTGTGAACAAAGGGACTTTAGTACTCGGAACAATCCATATACTCAAATTCAGGGATAGAAGCAGCAAAGGATGATGTAGAACCAAAAATCCCTTTGTTGATGTGCATCATTTTGTCGATGCCCTTCTGTAACATAATTGCTGCATTAGTATCATGAACTGATATTTTCGGCTTGGGGGTTAGGACAGTGACACAGTAAAAGCAGCTAGCTGGGAGACATTGTATGCAAAGACAACACATGAAGACAATACCAGCAACCACAGCTAGAATAATGAGGATCTTCCAGCCCCATGACATGAGTATGTCCCAAAACCATCCTGATAGTGTCCAAGTACCTGTCTCTTGGTGTATGTAATACGAAAGCCTATGCAATTTTTGAATGGCTGCATATACATTGGGTGCATTGTCAGGTATGTAAACGCAACAGCTGCTGCCGATGATGCAACAGGCCCAATCTCTATCTGTAAGTGTAACGTCTAACACTGTCCGGTTCTGCAAAGTTACTAGTCTTGTAGCCTGAAGCTCATGAGTGATGTTTGTCAATATTCCAGCAGTTATTTTGATAACCCCTTCAACAACTCTTGTTAACCGAACAAGCTGAAGGCAATTGGCCATGGGGCGCCAAAAGGGTAGGAGGCCTTTTATAGCATCCACAAATTGCTGTGCAGTAGCGTTTGTTTGACCTATATCTTCAGTGTCAACAGCCCTTTCCACTTGGGACAAGTAAGTGCTCCTATGCTGTAGCTGATGATCTTTATTATAACTCGATGGGGCAACATATACGGGTGGAAGGAGATAAGAGAGATAACATGTGCCAGACCATCCCCTCGGAAGCCAGACATAAGCATGGGATCCACAAACAAAATAAACATTATGAGGTGGGATCAAAGGTGGACTAATAATCGTTCTCAGACTATAGTTGTAATTGCACATTCTCTCTCCCACCTTTACCTTTCTGGTCCCCTGGACACAGGAACCAGCTGTTGTATTGGCCACAGATACAGGTATCCGTTTATCCTTGGTAACATTGCGAGCATGGAAAGATTGAAAATACTCAGAAGCATTAAACCAGTAAAAATCAAAAATTTCCATTTAAAGTCAAGTTTCGTTTTTCACTTTTTTGTATATGTACATACAGGATTTTGGGGATAATGTACCAGAAGTCCCTTGTCCTGTCGATCCCACAGAAGTGAACCCTTGATGGAAACGTATATACTCTACCACAATGCGAGAATCAGCAGATGCCATACCTGTAGTAGAGAATTGGAAATGGTATTGTAAAATGCTAAACAATTGAAACCACCCTTCACAACTTCCAATATGACAATGTCATAGACAATAAATTGTCACTCCTGTGAGTAACTAAAGAGCAATCCACAAACCCAACAATTTGTTACATTGGACACATCATGGGCCTGATGCAACATTTGTATAAGTACATTGTCTGCATAGGACTTTCTATGCTCTTCTTTGTGAGGGGCCAAAGTAACAAAAATGTGCTCGGGGGAAGTGGTAGCAGTACCTACCAAGGAGTGCAAAGGAAATTTCTCCTCCAGGAACCAGGATACTTCAAGTATTGTTGCTAGTACCATCATAACTAACAATATGCAAAATATTTTACTCTTTTTTTGACCAACCCTTGCTTGAACAGGGTGGTGCAAATGGCAATTCTTCCTCAGCCACAGGTCGGCAAAAGGATGCATGATTAGGCAAAGAAAGAAATGCAACAAAAATGATAATCAAGACAAGTGTTCCCAGTGTCCGTCTGAGCCTCACCGTAACGACGGAGACGTGGATGTTTTGGAAATCCACAAGTATCTCCATTTATGTTTGTATTTCTATAGTGATAACAGGAATTAAGAGAAAGGAACTCCTAAACTAAGCTTCAGTCTTACTCGAGGAATAAGCCTCTGATAAATTTGCCTCGAGTGAAGTTAACTACGGGGCAAATCACTTGCTTTGACTTTTTTATTTCTTGATGGATATTGTGTTCTGGATGTATGGTGTGTTAACACAAACTGTCTCTGGCTCCTTTTATTAACAGGGGTTCCAAATGAGTGGTAGTGGACTACACTCTATCCCTGTGAAGCGTAGAAGGAGTGAGTTAGGGGTATGTTCATGCAGCAATATGGTCCCATGGATTTGTAGTCTGATATGCATCTATAAGTTGTGGTTATATGTTATTTTGATTTTGTATCAGGGCCGCAACATCCTTTATGACACCATCTACATAATAAACCATCACCTACCTATCCACTGGAGTGTATTTTGCTTTTCAGGTATTAAGAATGTATAAAGTGCTTAATGAGGATAGAAAGTATGAACAGTGCAATTAGAACATTAAGGTATTCATGATATACGTTCTCTTTGTGTTTTCCAGATCTCCCTCCCAGCTGTCCCCTTCCTTTCCTTCCCTTTTCCCCAATCACCTTACTCCCCCTCTTAATCCTTCCATTGTACTGTGCCATTACGGCAACCAGACGTTGGCTGGATTTAGAGGTGGAACATAATACTTCAAAACGATCCCAAGGACATCCAACATAACAATTTAGTACCTCATCATTTTCAGGATCCGTTTGGGTCCATGTTAATTTAGCATCGCATTAGGGAACGAACCGTGGGACTTTTTCACACTCAGTGTCCCCAACACCATCAGCGACCCATTGGTCATAAGGTAAGGGTAGAGGCACTTGTTTACAATGGACACCATGAATCTAGTTCTTTCAGCAACAAACCTTGATTGCACTTCTGGTGGCTAGAAGGACCTGTTCAGGTCCCTTCCAGCGTGACTCCAACCTCTTTCTCAGCAGAAAATTTCTCACCAGGATCCAATCATCAGGTTTAATGTTGTGTCCGAGTTCCTGTGGTATATCTGGGAGAGTGTCCCGGATCTGTTGGTGACTAGAATGCAAATTTTCAGTTAACTGGCACAGAGAGTCTGTCAACAAGAGAAACTCAATGTTGAAAAACTGGCAAGGACGCGGTACGCCCCAGACATTTGCGGGGCATCCAAACATGACCTCGTACAGTGATATTCCTGTCCTAGAATGTGCTATTGTTCTTGTTAACAAAATAGGTAATGGTAAAGCATCTGGCCACTGTAAACCTGTACTTTCGTGAATCTTTGCTAATTTCAGTTTGAGAGTACCATTGTACTTCTCAACCAAACCTGCAGACTGGGGGCGTTTTGTAGCATGATATTTCTGTTTTATGTGCAAACGGTCACAAAATAACTGTATGAATTTGGCATTAAAGTGACTTCCGTTATCACTTCAGATCAAAAGGGGCAAGCCGAAGAGAGGAAAGAAATTCTCCTGGAGTACTTTTGCCGTCTCAATGGCTGTATTTTCTTTAATGGGGTAAGCCTCAACCCCTTACTAAATGCATAATCAACCACCAACACGTACTTAGTGGGGAGAGGGGTTGGCCTAACTGCTAGGGTGTTCGACCTTGAATCTGGGGAACTGGGTTTGAGTCTCGGCAATGACGCTGAACATCCTGTGATTTTGGGCAAATCACTTAATCTTCCCATGCCTAACAAAAATGAATATGTCTTCATGTAATGCAACTGGTGCTATGTAAAGCGCTCTGATACCCGATTCGGGTCAAGTTTGCGCTATATAAAACTCTGTAAAAAATTTTTTAAAACTTTTAATTATTGACCCTGTCCAACTCAATACAGTCTATTCGGAGAACCTGAAAAGGAAAAGTGGGTGGTGCAAAATTGCCAGGTGGTGTAGGGGTACCTTTCCCAGGATTGTGCATCATGCACGCCATGTAATGTTTTACTAAATGGGCAGCAGTTTTGGGAATGTTGTCATTTTGCCATACATGGTCTAGCAACTTACAAATGCCTTTAGCACTGATATGGCCTGTCCATGGGCCATAGTAACCACAGGAAGAACATATGCTTCTGGTAACATCCATCTCTGCTTTCCTGACTTATCAATCCAACATGCCTCATCATTCAATTGTGCTATACTTTCTTGCCAAATGGCTAATTCTTCTATTATAGCCTCACTTTGGATCTCTTTCATGTTCTCAAGCGCATCCTCAAACATGGCACCTTCGAGCACCCACCTAGCAGGACCTGCCACAAGCATTCTCTGCATCTTAGTCCATGCTGTTTCCTTAGCTGTCTGATCAACAAAAGCGTTCCCTCTACCTACATCATCAGTGATCTTTCAGTGGGCGCTACACTTTACTATTGTCAACTTCTTATCAAGTGTCAAGGAGGATAAAATCTTAATGTAAGGGGACCATTCTGAATCTTTGTTACATGGGAAGTAAGGAACCCTCTCAGCCCAGAGTCGCCGAAAAATGTCAGCAACCCAGAAGGCATACTGGCTGTCAGTATAAATATTGACAACCAGTCCCTCGCTCAATTCACAAGCTTGAATAAGGGCAGCTAACTCAGCTGCTTGGGCGGATTGATATGGGACTTGTGATATCTCTACGACTGTACGCAATGTGCTGATGGCATAGGCAGCAGCTTTTAGTGCCATCTGGCAATTTGAAACAAGAGCCGTCGATATATAGTTCCCCTTGTGGGTCAAATAATTGAACATCAGTCAGGTCTACCCGTCTTTTCGTCACTTCTTCCTTCCGGAAGATGCAATCATGTTTCTCAATGTAGTACAGCTTTTATTTGCTTAAAAGACTGCTGACATTCAGGCGTTTAAGGCACGGGCTCATGCACATCTTTAGTGGTTAGTACAAGCAGGGGTTTGGTTAATAGGGAGTAATTTGGAATCCATTGCGACAATAGGAAGTAATGCCAATAAAAGCGCACACATCTTTTTGAGTTTGAGGAATGGGCATTTTAACAATGGTACTGATGCGCTCAGGGGTCAATCCCCTACCCTCCTTCGACAGTAGGTGACCTAAATAGGTGACCTCCTGTCAACAATACTGAAATTTAGAAAGGGAAACTTTATGTCTGTGGTGTGCTAGATGCAAAAACAATTTAACTGTACTGTCCCAACAGTCTTTTTCTGTGCCGGAAGCGATGAGGAGGTCGTCAACATACTAAAGCAATATATTACCTGCAAGAAGAATAGGAGAATCTAACTGTGCCTTTAAGGCCTGACTATATATACTTGGACTTTCTGTATAGCACTGAGGAGCTCGACAGAATCTAAAGATCCTGCGGGCCAGTGTAAAACCGAACAGATACCTACTGTCTGGATGGATAGGAATACTAGAGAACACTTTGTTAGATCAATAACAGAAAAGAACTTGGTAGTAGAGGGAATCATTGTCAGGAGAGTGGTGATGTCAGAAACTACTGGAAACTGGGTAATCACTATTTTATTAACCTTGCGCAGGTCAATCACAAAACGATAAACATCTGCTTGATCATCAGAGGAACCTAAGGGTGCCCTTTTAAGAATTGGAAGAATAGGGCTATTACAAATATTAGCAGTTGACTCCTTAACTACACCGTACTCATTCAAATCCTGCAAAATTTACAACAAGGCTCGCTCTCCTGCCTGCGGTATTTTATACTGAGCGACACAAGGCAAAATGGCACTTTCCTTAACAAAAATCGTAACAGGCGACATCTGCAACAATCCCACATCTGTGTCGCCTGTTGCTCACAGAGTTAGTGGCACGTCTTTAAACTCAGCAGGAAGGGACAAACTGTCTATGGACAAACAGTGCTTGGCGCACACCACATCCAGACCTATTGTTATATAGACACCTGATGGAGAACAATAAATTGTGGCATGCAAGTTTTTCAACAAATCCAAGCCCATCAAATTCTCACCACAATTAGATGTTAACAAGAATGGTGAATCCATAGTGAAAGGACCAACAATCAATGCAAGAGGTTTTGAAATGGGGCTTACAACCGGTACACCAGAGAAACCTACTGAAATATTATTATGGCTAGACAGAGCCTCTCTAGGGACAAAAGAACAAGAAATAGAGCTGTTCATTGCACGGTATCCACCAAAAACTCCTGAGCTGAACCATGTACGTCCGCACTAACATATGGACTGTGTTGATCTACAGGTATTGGAACTGGCCCCTTACTCTGTCCCTGGCTCTCCTAGCTGTAAGACATTCCTGTAGGTATGGGCGGAATTTGCAAAATTGACTTTCGCAAATTATCGCGAAATTGTCGAAAATCTCCGTAAACACACGGAAATATCGAGAAGACGCAGTAGTTTTTTTCCCGCCCGTTCGCGGTATTTTCTGCGTGATCACGTTGGAAATGACGTGGTCGCGTCCTCACACTCTCGCTCGCGGTGGAGAATGACATGTTTGGGTTTTCTTCTCTCACTCCTTGTCGTGTTCGATATGACGTGTTCGCCTCCTCACGCTCTCGCTCGCGGTGGAGAATGACGTGTTCGAGATCTCATACTCTCACGGTGCATGATCGTGAGACGAATGACGTGTCCCGCGGGCGCGATCTCTCGCGAGTTAGAACAAAATGGCTACCAACAAACCAACATATCGTGGAGCACGCGACCAGATCGGGAAAACTTGTTGGTGAACGCGACGATCCAGGCAAGGCGATCGCGTGCGCAAGAATGTATTTTTACAGCGCGAGCATGAACAAAAATTCCGGTTCGCTGCGTATCGCAGAAATGTTGGCATTTTTGCGCTCTCCGTGGAACGCGAAAATGTCAAATTATCTCAATTTCCGTGAGCGGAACGGAATTTGAGACCCACCCATACATTCCTGTCACCTCATGTGCGTCATAATCTTCATGATAATACTGTCCGCCCGAGGGTCATCAAAGTAATTATTATCAGAACGACCCTGCGTGGCTGCTGCATTCTGAACCCTGTCTGCTCCACCAGGTCAACGACCTTTTCCACAAGAACCTCGCCCTCTAGGGACTGCCAAACTTCTGTAACAACACGGGACACTCGCTACGCCCTGCTTACAATACGCACACTGATTCGGCCCTACAGGCGTAGTATTCTTGCTAGTGCGTAGAAGCTGGCAAGCCGAACTACCATTCCTTCTAGAAGCCTGCTGCAACAACACTTTCATCTTCAGATCCTTATGTCTTTTCCCCATTCTCTCCTTATCCTCATTTTCCCTGTGCTCATAATACTGTGCCATATTCAAAATAACAGGAGAAGAAGTGGACCAGGTGCTCTTGGAAGCTTGTAATCGAGTTGCAATCTCAGGAAGCAAATTGGAGACAAATCTATTAACAGTTTGACTCCTCTCTCGATAGACAAATCCTGCCACATATATATTACAAAAATACATTTTCAAACTGAGTGAAAAAATCTGATACACTTTCATCCTTCTTTTGTCGAAAAGCTGATAACTTGTCCCAATCGACCTTCCTCAGTGGGATAAGAGAATGCATATATGTTATAATGCAACATTGCAAAGCAAGTATCTCTGCCCTAGGCTTGTCACCTGGCTTTTTGTCCTGAGACCATGCTTTGATTTGATCCCAAGTACCACCCAATTCTGCAATATGATCCTGTGTGTGCACCTGTCTCCAAATTTCAACCGGAACTAACAAACCAAAAAACGTTTCAACATCCACAAGCGTCATTACTGTGGAAGAGGTTGCCTCAGTCAATTCTTTATAATATGCAGTAGGATGTTTTCTGTGGTCAACTAACTGAGTCTAGAGAGACAAAACTTCACTCCTTTTCCATGAAGTAT
Organism: Lissotriton vulgaris; assembly: GCF_964263255.1. NCBI lineage: Eukaryota > Metazoa > Chordata > Amphibia > Caudata > Salamandridae > Lissotriton > Lissotriton vulgaris. The sequence goes on along the minus strand of NC_141689.1, from coordinate 1,530,750,393 downwards.
AGACCAATTGTTCTTGGAAACGGGCTGGTTCACCTGGTCTAGTAACAATATTGTGCTGGTCCCTTAAGTTTGGTATCTCAGGATGATATATAGGATGAACCTCCAGCATCAGAAACTGAGACACCCGGGTAGGGCTCCTCTTATGTAGCCTACCCCAATAACCAATTAACGCTGTGACACTACTAAAAACCTGATCGGGCCCCATATTAGTGACTTATGCATGATCTTTAATATCATATAAAATCTGTAGTGCCACGTCTTTAAAACACTGCTACCAAAGACCAATCAGGGTCGCAGGCATATGTTTAAGGGCATGCTGTTGTACATATGGCTTATAATCCTTCATCAGATTCCACACGTCTTCCACACTGTACATGAGATTTCGAGCCCACCGGGCAGCCTGATTAGCCACCACCATCTTCTCATCATCTCCCACATCCGACTGCAATAATGTCCGTCCCATTTGTTCCTTATATTTCATTCAGTCTGGCTCTTCAAGACCAAATATTGGTGTTCCGCCACTCAATAATGTCAGGGGATGCAAGAACATAGTGGGATCAGCAGCAGACGTAATAGGCACCAGCTTTGCTGACTGCGTCGTTGATGTAGGAGCTGGCAAAAAGGACACTAAAACAACAGGCGAAGCAGGGGTACTAACAGTCATTGTTGCCGCAGACAGCGAGGACAAAGAAAAGACAGGAGGAGCTGTGGTCAAAGCAGTCGAATCAACAGTAAGCCAAATCCGGTATGTTGCCTGGCAAAGTGTTCACTATCATTTTTGTATTCAAATCGGTCCTCAGACTACACCAAATGCAAACCAAAATCGGTCCTCAGACCGTACCAAAGAAAAACCAAAATGGTACCACATCCACAAAGAACCAGAACAAACTCACCTGGTGCACACAGGTCAAACAAATGTATTCTCCACTGCTGACTCTTTGGGCCAAACGGTCAGATCCAAGGGTTTCGCCATTCAGGACCCCAGTAGGGAGGACCACTGAGCGAGGCATCAACCGGCCAGACAGACGGGGCAGCTGGGAGTTCAAGAACTCTCTCATGCAGGGATCCCTAGTCCACCCGTCTGACCCGATGATGGCCCCAACCTACTCATCCATCTGCGGGTGAGGATGGGTCACCCGATGGAGTCCCTGTTTCGGTGCCAACTGAAGGAAGTGACAGTGTTAGGGCCACCAGGGTCACTCGCAACCACCTCTCAGCCTTCCATACAAATGAAGAGTCAGTCAGACAGTAGAGAATACAAACCAAGTATATTTATTCAGGTACACTCAAGCGGAGTGCAGTCTGTCCAGCCTCCTAGGATTGCTGCAGAGGAACTGACTGCAGCAAACATAGAGATACATTATGTACATTTCTGAACCAAGGAAGTCCCGCCCATCAAGAATTTTACTGGCAGATGCAGCTGAAACAAAGAGGTACAGTAGGATGAGTCTCGACTCTGAGGCCAGGCACAGGGTATCTCTTAGCCAAGGTCATCCTGGACGTACATGTCACTAGACTAGTGAGAGAAAACCTTGTTCAAGTGGGAACGGTATGTTCTAATAAGACAGTGCATTCATTAGCAGAGTAAGGCCTAACCTTGGAGAAATGTAACTTTCCACCACCTGCTTTACCAGGAGACAATAAGCAGTCGGTGGCATGATTCAAAATGGCGACTAAACACAAAATGGTGCCGTGAATGCTAACTCTACTTGAAACAGTGCACAGACATAATAGCAAAACATTTTCATTTCATCAGGTATGACAATGTTTTAAATGTGATAGTTCAATATAATGCACACCCCATGCAACTTAAAAAATAAGGCACATTCACAATCCTGAATAATACTTTCATTAGGTTTGAAGTAAAAGCCTAGCTGAATTTATATCAAAATAATAATTAAAGGAGAGGAAAAAAATATGCATTTACTCAGGGAAGCACATAGATTCTTAAGTGGACAGAAACTAAATAAGACATGTGTGTACCTTACAATATCACCAAACTAGACTGGCACTCAATTCCCTCAGAAACAACAATGGCATAATAAACCAGCCCACAACAGCTGAGGTGTTGTCATTATGGATACTGACCATGGTAGAAGCAAGGTTCTTCATCAATTGGTTAACGCAAAATATTACCTACCCTCATAAGAAAGTTAGCACAAACCGGATCCAAAAAAGCATTCTGCAAATCATGAAAACTAGTGATGAAATTCGCTTCCATATCATACCAAATGTATTTTTCTAATTACCAAACCCCCAAGAATACCAGTGATTTATATACTGCCCAAGATCCATAAAAATGCCACCAGCCCACTTGGAAGACCATTTGTTTCAGGTTGTGGTCAATTCCTAGAACCAATAGGCAAATATCGAGATCTTTTCATCAAAGGCTATGTCCCTCTCACTAGAGCATAAGGGATCTCATGGACTTGATCAATCAAACTGAGGATCTTGAACTCAACAATCGAAAGGATTTCCTTATAGGGTTGGATATCGATTCACTTTATATAAATATCCCCAAAGGAAGAAGGCTCAATATCAATGCTGACATATGAAAAAAGAGAACCAGGACCCATCAAATCCCTGCATCCTTTCTCTCCATCCCTACATCCTTCCTCCCATCACTTTTGAAAATTGCTCGCATCAAAAACTACTTTCTATTTGAAAACACATTCTACCAATATTGTAAAGGTTTCTCTATGGGGGCTTGTTTCACTCAAGATTTTACCATCATCTCTGCTGACAATTTTGAAAATCAAATGGTCTTACATAACAGTAACCCTTTCCTAACTCTCATCAAGCAACGGAAATGCTATATAGAGGATTTTCTGATGATCTCAAAGGGCAACACTACTGAAACTTACAGCCTTCATGACTTGGCAGAACAAAGCCATGTACATTTACATTTCAGCCATAACTTCACTAATACTTCTTTACCTTTCCTAGACATAATAATTATGGTCTATGAAGGAAAACTGGGGACTGAGCTTTACAGAAAATCCATGGAACAAACATTTATCTTATGAAAGTTTCATCCCCATGGCCGAAGGGACATCCTTCCATTTGCTCAAATTCTCAGGGTTTGAAGAATTGTGAATGTAGAAGTGATAATTTAAGAGAATAGCATAAACTGAAAGACAATATCCTAAATAGCTGGTATCCTGCACTCTTAAGTGTGCTTGGTACTGCCTAAGGGAGTCATTGCTTACCTTCAAACCTTGAAATACCAAACCCGACCGCCGACATTATTACGTTTAGTCCATTGTCATACAAACTTACTAATATTGTCAAAAAACACAAAAATGTTATTTTGGCAAGTGGATTATTTAAAAACCCCTCTCACTCTTTTAAGGTCTTGCCTAGGCAGCGAATGCACAGTCTCTTCGAGACATGTTGTATCCACTCTGTGGGCTTTCAGCCCACCAATTGCTTTTGATTCATTACTTACCATGTCCTTCAAAAAGGCTTGCTACTCAGTGGTTAACCTTTCTTAGTTGTCTGAACTTTATGTGTGATGTTCCCTTCCATTGAGCATGGCCCTATTACTTGTAGCCTTTCACTTCTGGTCACATGTGGGACATCAGTAAGTCTACTGCGCTGCGCTGCATGTGTGTCTTGTATGCTTAATGTTTTACGGCTTTTTAAATATATGAGTCTGATTCTGGCTTTTAGAAATTCTTTTTTTTTAAAAAGAACAAAATGTACTTTTGTTTGGAAGCACATTACCTTTCCTAACCTGAAAGGTGGGGGCCACTTATGTTTTCTTTGCTATTCATTTATTGGCGATCTCAGCCTGAGGAGACACCCGCCCTGGTGCGCCGCAGCTTTTGCCGTTTGAGCAGAGGGCGTTGCGACGTATCCTCAGGTCCGTTCCACTTCTGGTCACAGTGTGTGCTGTGCTGGTGGGGGGGGGGTCTAGTGCTCCAAGCCTACACACTACTTAAGGCATGCTAAAGTGGGCATGCAGCGGATTCGCCGATGGCGCGCCAAAGGCAAGCCTGTCTGTGCCCGTCACTTTTCACACATATTATGACATAAAAATACACTATGAAAAATTAGATATTATTACAAAATCTATATTTTTAACTATCTATATTATATACTTCGATATTTTAACTTTCTATATTTTTAACAGTTGATATTACATCACTTACCTTAAAAACGATATTTTGGTTATCTATATTCTGTCCTGTCGATATTTTGTCCAGTCTATATTTAAAACTCAATATTATATCCAGTCGATATTTTGGAGTCGATATTATGCCGGTGCACCAATTAAATGCATTCAAAACGCAGGTCATGCTAACTGGTAAACAACCCTCCATCTGGTCCCACATGTGGTAGCCGGAAGATCTAGGACCAACCCCAATTCCCAAACCGCAGATTAAAAATCTGGAAGTCAGGTTTAATGACACCTCATCGTTCACAGGTCAAATATCAGCTCTGGCAGGCACTTGCTTTGGCATCCTAAGAATGCTACATAAAATCTTAGATATTCCAGCACTAGATGCCACAAAGTCTATTGTGCAGGCCCTGGTCTTTTCTAGTTTGGATTATTGTAACATCCTCTATGTAGGGGTTACAAAAGGCAATCTGAATATACGGCAGAAGGTCTAAAATAGAGCCGCCCGCATAATATTTAATAGTCCGAAGCATGCCTCGGTGGGAGCTGCCTTAAGGGAGCAACACTGGCTACCAGTGCAGGCAAGAGTCACTTTTAAAGCCCTATGTTTTTGCCATAGGATCTATAATGAGAAAGGGCCCAGGTTTCTGTGCCCTCTACTCACCCCCTACAGACCCATCCCAGAATCCCAGGTCTGTGGGAACTGCTAAGTTGGTGGTGCCAAAAGTTCAAAAAGCAAGTTTGGGAGGCAGATCATTTTGCTTCTTAGCAGCCAAAGTTTGGAACAAGCTGCCTTTGGAATTGAGGATACATCTGTCTGAAGCGATGTTTCACAGAAAACGTAAGACTTGGGGGCAAATTAGCAAGAGCCATATCACCGCTTTAGCTGCACTTTTTGCCGTTAAAGCTGCAATATTTTTATTGCCCTATAAGCAAGCTGTCGCTAACAGCAGTTAGCGACAGCTTTTAGGCTATAGCGACCGGTTTGGGGCCCACTTTGCATGTTAGCGATATTTATCGCTAATGACATGCAAAGTGGGCGTACCCAAACTGTTAGTGACTGAAAGCAGTCGCTAACAAAGCTATTGCCAATTAGCAAGGCAGGCTGTGAGATTAAAAAAGTCGCGCTAAGCGTGATTATCGCCAGATTCTAACGCCTGCTCAAACCATTACTTAACCTGTTTATCCAATGGGACGTGGATATTCAGGTTAAGTCCCCATTAGCGTTAATGCCTGAATATCGCGGGATTTCCAGCGATATTCACGCATTAATTTGCTATCGCCGGTTATATTATCACATTAGAGATAAACGTTGCTAATAGCATGTTATCTCTGCGGTAATATCGGGTGAAAAAATCGCGCTAAGTGCGTTTTGCGGTAAATACCGCATGTCCTTGCTAATATGCCCCTTGGTTCTTTCAGTCATCACCAGGGGACTGGCGTTAAGCACTGCTGCTGCAGATAGACTGCGCTATGCTGGGATCTTGGGATTTGTGGGGGTCGAGGGGGGATAGGGCTCTGCTGTTAGGCTGAGATGTATCAGCGCGAGGACACTCCGTTGGAGTAACCAAGCGCTTTATAAACTTTCATCTAATCTGTAGGTTTGTTTAGGTGCACCTGTTTTTAATTTTGTTTCTGCCCATGTTTTAGGAATGTAGCCTTTTTTTCCTTTGTAGTGTTGTTGCTTGCTTTTTCATCAAAACTTTTCACCTGACTGGAGTTTAGGTAATAAGGAATGCTGTATTACTTGTAAAAAATAATTTTAAAGGCTTCGCAAAATTGCATTCGATGCGCTTTCTGAACAAAACTTGTTCACTCAACAGGAGCGGTTTGTTAACTTAGGGAAGCTAACAGAAAGGATTGCAGTATTTCTTTTGTAATAAAAATGAAAAAGTTATGTAAAAATGCATCAAACACGCTTCTCTCTGTAATGCGCTCACCCGATGGGGTTTGTATAATAAATTAGTTAAGGCAACATTAAGGGTTGTCATATTCCTTATTATTACATTTTTAAAAAGTTTTGTAATATTGCAATAAATGTGCTTTCTGATGAAATAGGTCTCAGTGTTTTTTTCGTTTCTTCTGTTGTGTTTTTGTTTGAGTTTTGATTAAAAAGCGCTTACCCGACAGAAGTTTTTTGTTTAAATAGGTAAGGTAACATCATTGCTTTTACAATTAAATTTGAAAAGCTTTGTGAAATTGCATTCAACGCAATTTCTGGATGAAACGCCTTTATCTAATGAGAGCTCTTTGTTAAGTTAGGGAAGCTAACAGCAAGCTTTGCTGTATTGCCTTTGAAATAAAAAATTAAAACATTTTTGAGAAATGCCTTAAATGTGCTTTCTGATCAAAATGCACTGACCTTAGGGAAGCTTTTTGTTTAATGAGTTACACAAACTTCAAGCTTTGCCATACTGCTTTAAAAATGATATTGTAAAAGCTTTGGAAAAATGCATCAAATTAGTTTTTTGACTAAAATGCGCTCACCTGACAGGTGCTTTTTGTAATATTAGGTATGATAACAGGTAGTATTGCCATATGGCTGGCTCAGGCAGTGACCAACTCTGTCCCAGCCCTACTGACGCTTCTGAAACACCTTGGGGCATATTATCAAGGGGGTTTATCTCCGCTTTTTTGGCTTTAAAAGCCAAGAAAGGGGAGATAAAATTATCTCCCTATTACCTAGCTGTCACTAACACCAGTTAGCGACAGCTAGTAGGAGATAGCGACCATCTTGGGCCCCACTTTGCATGTCAGTGATATTTATCACTAATGACATGCAAAGTGGGCGTGCCAAGATGTTAGCGACTGAAAACAGTCGCTAACATCGCTATCTCCTATTACCAAGTTTTGGAGATATTCGCGCTAAGCGCGAATATCTCGAAAAGCTAACACCTGCCCTGAGCAGTTCTTAGCCATGTTATCCAATGGGAGGTGGATAACATGGCTAAGAGCATTAGCTCGGTAATGCATGAATATCGCTGACTTTTCAGCGATATTCATGCATTGCGGCGATTTTTATCGCATTTGCGATAAACCTTGGTAATACCAAGGTTTATTTGCGGTAAAAATCGCCGCAGCTCAGCAGTAAATTTTTCTCTCAAACCAAGCAATAGCGATAATTATCGCTATTGCTTGATAATATGCCCCAATGTCTCTCAAATCCCTGAGTGTGCCCTGATATTAGCACTTCAGAAGCAACAGACCGTCTCCCATGTAACTGAATCTACCACAGTCTTATAGGCCTTTTAGAAACTGTGATCTTTTTTAAGCTCACAGACTCTTCTCCAATATTGCCATTTCTTGAGACCAAAATGCACTCGTCGACGGGAGTACGGCGCTTACCGACGGGAGTACTTTGTTAAATTAGGTTATCTAACATCAAGTATTGCCATATTGCTTTTAAAATAATATTGTTAAAACTTTGTAAAGATGAATTAGACATGATCTTTCAATATAAAGCGCTCACCAAACAGGAGCTCTTTGTTAAATTAGTGACACTAACTCAGAATCCCCAAACTGACTTATGAGTGACTGACTCTGTCCCAGCCTTACTGGCTCTTCGGAAACACATTGTCTCCTAATTCACTGACTGTGCCCAAATATTATCAGCTCTTCAGAAGCAATAGATTATCTGCCACACGCCCAACTCTGACCCAGTATTACCAGACATTTAAAAACTTTGATCTATTTTGTAATGTCCCTGACTCTGCCACAATATTACCAGTATTTTATATCAAAACGCGCTCACCTGACGGGAGCTCTTTGTTAAATTAGGTAATCTTACATCAAGCATTGCTGCATTGCTTCTAAAATAATGTTGTAAAAGCTGTGTAAAAATGCATCAGACAGGTTTTTTGTCCAAAACTTGCTCAGCCGACTGGAGCTTTTTGTTATATTAGGTACGATAACAGCTAGGATTGTCGTATGGCTGGCTCCCTCGGAAGCACCAAATTATCTCATGAGTGACAAACTCTATCCCAGCCCTACTGGCCCTCCAGAACCACACTGTCTCTGAAATCACCGACTGTGCCCTAATATCATACAGGCATGAATGCATATACAATTTCAATTTTCACAAATACACATGTTTTCTTCATTTTTGATTCACATGAGAAAGGAATGCCTCATCCTAATGAAACATGTATTACTTAAAGACTAATACAATATATTTTACAACTAGCAAACAGTACTAAAGTGCCAAATTAAAATTATACTGCTTATGAATTAATTCCCATACATAAAAATACACTAAAACAAAAATCCCTCCAACCTGCACACATAAAAAAAAGGAAAATCAGGATTAACACCCACAAAAGTAATTGTACAAAAAACACATATATATAAGTGAAATTAGCAATGCAGTTATACCTAATAAACATAAAAATGTTTTGAGTGTAAATATTGGCTTTAATACCATCCAAAGTTTCACCTTAACAACAACACCAACATCTACATCACAAACAAACCTATATACCATACACATTAATAATTCATAAACTAACATTATCAAATGCACAAAAAAGAAAAAGAAAAAAGTCCTTATCAAAACTACTTTTGTTCCAACAAAAAAAGTACATATACAACATTACATAGTGTTAGGAATGGGGGTCGCTAGTTGGCAGAGGTAGGTATCTTTGTTCCAAATTTGAACCCTTGCTTCCAGTCAGAGCAAGGGGGGATACTCACTTTAGATAACCCCTGCTCACCCCCTGGGTAGCATGTCACCAGCAGACAGGCTTCTCCCAAAGGCAATGTGTAAAGTATTTGAACTCAAAACACACAGCAATACAGTGATAACACCACAAATGGACACCACACCAGTTTAGGAAAATAAAATATCTTTATCTAAACTCAAGATCAAAATGACAAAAATCCAACATACATGTAAGACGGATATGACTTTTCAAAGGTTGCAAGCAACTGTGTCCATAGAAAACTATCAGTGCGTGATTTTACATAAAGTGCCTGTAGATGCATCAAAATTTACAAGGCCAAACAACTGCAGAGAAGGGAAGCGTCGAGAAACAAAGAGATGTGTCAGTTCCTGAGTCCTTGGGAGGTGATGCTACAGTTCTGCTGCACGCACAAGAAGTGATGTGTCGAATCGAGACTGTAGGGGGATGTGATGCATCGACTTCAAGATAGTTCTGGTCTATGGGTGATGCGTTGGGAAAACTTTCTGCACAGGTGCGATGCATAGAAATCCGCGATGCTGCAGCTATCAATGCAGCAGCGGCAAGCAACACTCCACCAGTTTCCCATGATGCATTGTTTCTTGCACCCACGACAAGCGCAGAGGCTTCTCTGCAGCAACGTGGCAGTGCACGGAAATTCTTCTCGTGCAGCTGTGCTGCGTCGGGAAAAACAGCTGCAAGAAGTGTGATGCTCTGAACAGCAGGAACAACCTCCAGAGGCCCAGAACTAGAATAGGCACCCACTGCCAGGTCAGAACTCCCAGCTGCTGAGTTCAAGGGAGGTGGGGGTGAAGTATTTGTGTCCCTGAGACATCAGAACAGGAGGCACACACAGACCCTTGGAGAGTCTTGTTCAAGCTGGTTCACAGCAAAGTTCCAGTCTTTGCCCTTTTCTTTGCAGAAACAGCAACTGCAGGCCAACCCCACACAGCACACTACAAAGGGGCAGTACTTCTCCTCACAGCTCTTCAGCTCTTCTCCTTGGAAAAGGTTCATCTTGAGTCAAGAAGTGATCGAAAGTTCTGGTGTTTAAGGTCTACTACTTATACACCATTTTGTCTTTGTTTTTTTTGTGTAAGGGTCTCTGAGCCCAGTCCAAACCAGTTCTGTCCTCACTGGTGCAGTATGACCACAGGGGGTGGAGACAGCATTGTTCAAGGGAGACAGGAACTATTCAGGTACATGGAAAACTCCTCCCTCTACTCTAAATGCAGCCAAGCCCCATTCAGATCAGCTCTGAGTCATCCAGGAAGGGCCGAGCACACCTCAAACCACCCCGTGGCAGTCTACAGTGAATTTACACCCCAGCCCTTGTCACTCCAAAACCAGACAGTCAATCCAAAAACAGGCAGAGGCACGCAGAATGGATAAGCAAAAAAATGCCTACAAAAAAGTGGCATTTTCAAACACACAATTTTAAAACCATGTTTACTAAAAGATGTATTATTAAATTCCAACTTCAGAGAGCCTAAACTTTATTCCTCTATCTTGTCCCAATGGGAAATTATAAAATTTACTAAGCAACTCCCATTCTATCCTATCGGGCAGATAGCCTTTCAATGGTGACTATCAGGACATCTCACACACACATGTCCTACTTTTCAGATACACTGCACACTACCAATGGGGGTACCTTGGGCCTACCATAGGGGTGCCTTACATGTAAGAAAAGGGAAGGTTAGGTACTGGCAAGTGGATGCACTACACAATTCAACCTGGCAGTTCAAAACTGTGCGGGGACACTCAGTAGCAGGTCTGAGATACCTTTTCAGGGCTACTCATGTGGGTGGCACAATCACTGCTGCAGGCACACTAGTGGCATTTGATCTACAGGACCTGGCACTCTCAGTGCACTTTACTAGGGACTTACCAGTAAATCAAATATGCCAGTCAGGGAGAACCAATTGTAATACCAATTTATACAAGCAGCACTTGCACTTTGACTCTAATCAGCAGGGGCAAAGTGCCCAAAGCATCTAAGCCAGCCAAAAAAAAGTCCAACACAACATATAAATACAGGAGATAGAGGCAACATGTCAGGGGAAACCATGCCAAAGATGCCAAGTCTAACACATAGACAACACAGTAAACAATCATTCAAAGATATAAACAAACAACAAATTATATAATTAGAAACTTTGATCAAGAATTATAATGTCCATAGTACATTTGTACAATTTGCAACCAATTATGGCGTAAACAATCAGAAAGAAATATCAATAGCTTTAGGACACACCCAAGATTAATATAATGTAACATAACCCCGAATTCAATAAACTATGGGGCAGATTTATGAGGCCGTTGCGCCTCTTTGCGCCGCAATTGCGTCACTTTATTTGACGCAACTGCGGCGCAAACAATGCGCCCTATTTACAACGTGACGCATCTAGGAGATGCGTCATGTTGTAAAGCACTGCGCCATAAGGAGGCGTTCCTGCGCAGGGGGGGCGTTCCTGCGCAGGAACGCCTCCTGAAAGTGGCTGAGTGAAATCTATGAGATTTCACTCAGTCACTTTCAGGGCAATGCTGCGTCAAAACTCTGCGCCTGCTTGAAGCAGGCGTACGTCTTGACGCAACATTGTGCAGATGGTGTACCCCCGAGCCTTGCTGGAGCTGCGTCGCGCTTGCGACGCAACTCCAGCAATGCGCCACATTTCCGGCACAGATGCGTCACGCATCTGAGCCGTTTTTGCACCATGGTGCGCCGCATTATAAATGCGGCGCATCATGGGTGACGGAGCTGTGGCGCACGTTAACTGGCGCATCCCTGGGGATGCGCCAGTTAACATAAATCTGCCCCTATATGCGCAACACTTGCTATACACACATTAGTAACAATAAAATAACACCCTGTGCGGCAGAGTTTTTTGGTCACCTCACAGAGTTCCACATAGCCGAACTCTGGGAACTCTGCACAATCTTGGAAGAGTGGCATAATCTTCCATCACTAGTATTTTCTTTAAACTAAAAACAAAATACAAATAAAGCAAGTCACTACATAAACATTTTAACAATGGAAAAATGCATTAAATATAATTTAGAAAACATTTTACAGTACAATGAAGGATACAAAATACTCAAAACTATTTGCAGTTTCCCACCATATTAGCACCATTGCATAAAAGATCTATTTTCAATGATAAGAGGACTTAGAATACAAACTTTGTTCTAACTTTATCTGCAGCTGAAACAAAATGGCACCATTTAGGTAATATACTAATAAGAATAAAAAAGCTTATTGAATCCATACAAGAACAATTTTAAAATATGGCGTGGGAAACAAAATGCAAATTAATACAGGATCCAATTACATGTGCAAGACATTTTTACTTTCAAGTTCGTATTTTTTTTTTTTTGCATTTTATTGCATGAATGTAATCCTATTGGCAAATTGGTATAGCAAATTTAGGAACAGTAGTTCAGATTCATATCTCAATGTAGAAAAATGCCAACAGGCAAAAGGAACAGATTGGTCTCTTTTTTAGATCAGCTGACATGCATAAAATGATAGAATTGAGAACATTCCAGAGAGAAAGAGCCAAACAGATAAAGAAAGAGGCAAAAAGGGATGGTATATATCACACAGCTTAGAGGCAGCAAAGTAGAAAAGAAATGTTATCAAGATAAGGACACAAAGCAAGAAAGATAAAGAACAAATAAATATTATCACTTATCTATCAAGCAAGATTTTGAAGGAGAGCTTAGTCTAGTTAAAAAAAAGATATAAGTTTTGCACCGAATTTTCTTAGTAATCTTGAATCCAAAGCAGATTGTTAGGGTTTATATGAAAATCTAAACTTAAAACATTTTTACAGCTAATCCCAAACCTAGAAAACATTTTACACTTAAGACAAGATTTGCAAGAGCTCTTTGGTGATGAGACTAGGAAATGGTATTAACCATTAATAAGCATCTTGTATAGCCATTCGTGTATCAACACCTGTTGAAATTGGCTTAAAACCCAAGTGTATGTTCTTTTGCACTTTTAAACCCTTCGGTGCTTCAAACGCCCCCCGGCCATCATACATCACGGTGGGAGTGTGCCGAGGACGGCCAGGGCATGTCCGAATCCCGCCCACTCTCTAAATTGCCCGCACAGGGCGAAAATCGGCACTGTGTACAAGGGGTTAAACCAGACAATAGAATACACACCTTTTTTTATTTGGTTTTGAAAGATAGTGACATACTTTAAAAGGAGATGTTCATCAAATGTGACTAAATTGGATGATCCCATCTGAAACACCTATTATCTGGGATATAAGTTCCCACAGACAAGAAGATTTAGAAAGCGTGGAAATGTATTTATCACCTATGTTTCCAATATTACCCTCGTACATCAGGGATGCAAAAAACTTACTGAAAGAAACTGAATGTTCCATGGAAAGCGTGTTACTTATTAGTTGCCATGCATGTGGGTAGCTTATACACTAACACTGAACATAGTAAGGGACTAGAAATCACAAAACTATTTGTTAATACATTTTGCCAGATTTCCCCCCCAAAAATTATATTCATAGGTTTTACTCTCCCTAGCACAATTTTTTTATATTAAGCTTGCTCCCTCAACAGAGTTACCTTTTAATGGATGTATACGAAAGGTGTATACAAAAGAGAGCATGCTTAGAATTGGCCTTTCTATTCACCTAAAAAATTAGCACACTGGGGTAATTATGGGCCAGATGTATCAAGGCTTTTGCGACTCGCAAAGGCCGAAATTCGCAGAATTTCGGCCTTTGCGACTCGCAAACGGACGATTTGCGATATTTGATATGTAGCAAAAAATCGCAATTTAAGGAATCTCAATTATTTGCGATTCCTTATTTTGCCATAGCATTTAAGGAATCGCAAATTTTGCGATTCCTTAAATGATATGTATGACACATTTTTGGTTTGCGAATTTGTGTTAAGAAATCGCAATTTATCACCAACTTGTAGTTGGTGGTAATTTGCGATTTCTTTTAAAAATGCCCTAATTGGCAATTGTAAGGGTGGCATGTGACACACATACATGCCCATAGGGCATGTATGTGTGCCACATGCACACACATGTAGATTTCAGGGGTGCAGCAGGGTGTCTTTGAGACACCCCTGCACCCTTGAAATAATTCTCAAATTGCGATTAGCAAATTGCGAATTCGCAATTTGAGAATTATTGCACTATCATTCCTATGGTCCTCCTGGCCCATAGGAATGCATTGGAAATTATTCTTTATTTGCGAATTCGCAAAATGCGAATTTGCAAATAAAGAATAATAAGGAATCGCAAAAAAATTGCGATTTTGTACATACATACCGTTTTGCGAATTCTAAATAGCGATTCGCAAAAAATCGCTACTTAGGATTCGCAAAACGGTATCTTGATACATCTGGCCCTATATTGGCAATATTCTAAGTATATTGAAAGGTACTATCATAGAGTTGATTGCATGTAATGAGTATCTGAACATGAATGATTTTAATGTCAAACTCACTTTGGAATAGGTTTTGTGAAAAATAGTTTTTTTTATGTTGAGCTTTATATTGAAAGGGGGAAATTATGATCTAGAATATATAGAAAACACTGCTGTCTACCTCGGCCTTACATGCCCAATTATGTTACCCTAGAAAACAGAAAAATGACATCCTTTATGGCAAGCTATTAAGTGTTAACTGAAGCTGTAGCACTCTACATGATTAAGATTTTTAAAGAAAGGTTATGATAAAGCAATAGAAGGGGCTAAAAACAGAGCAGAGAAGCACATGAACTAAACTACTCAAGATAAATCCAAGATAGTTGAAAATCACGTAGATGAAATTCATGTCAACACAGCATTCAGTAAAGATAAGGACTTACTTTAATGGAGCTTGATGAAACATTGGGGCATTTTGCATTTTGGTGGAAGATCTGACAAAATGTCATCACCTAAGACCATTTATAACAAATAAAAGTGCATCCACACTACAAAACATAGCGAGTCACAGATATGAAATAGGTAACATTACACAAACAAGTGAAATCATCTGGTTACTAGCGACCCCTAATGATAATCAGAAATACAATATTTGCATTTGCTGTAAACATGTTTCGGACAAAAACAAAGATTTTGAAGATTCCAAAAAGAAACAAGAATCAAACTGAATTTTTCATTAATTGCAATGTAAAATACTGCATTTAACCATTGTCTTTGTGGGCTCCAGTGTGTTGGGTTCATGATGAGAAGGTGGAAAGAAAGATTGAATAAAGTTAAATGGGCTCTCAAAATAGAGATACCAACTAGTCAATTGTCATGTAAATGTTCGAAAAACATTCTAAAAAAGATATCGATGAAGTAAGGTTTGTGGGTATACAGCAGGGTTAACTTGATAGAAGGGGAGGTAATCCTTAGCAAAAAACTAAGATCCAGATACATCTTTTTGTTCGAAGAACGTACTATGGTTAATAACAGGGTTAGTGAATTACAATTATTAATAGTTTAATCAGTTTCAATTAATATTTACCCTTGAAGTACTCTTTAATTTTATACATATAGAAAATGTCCCAAGGGAACACTCCCGAATCTCAACTAAGAAGGTCCACCTAAATCCATTATCCTATTATCCATCACCCAGTTAAGTCCATTCAGAAATGAAGTAACACATGTTTTCACATTCCATTATGCTGATCTTCAATTGTTCTACATTTATTTATTTATTTTATTTATTTTGAAAGTTTTATAGAGCGCGTACCAAATCCTTGCGGATATCAGAGCGCTTTACAGGCAATGATGAAAAGAGTTAAAGAAAAGCAATACAAAAATACAGATATACGTGTACATAATGAGCAAACCAAAAGCAGATGATAGAGGTAGATCGGATCTACATCCTACGTTGTGCAAAATAAAATAGGAGAAAGGCGCTGGCCGAGAAAGCATCAGTGCCATATGGGTTGTCTGTTTGCAGCAAATCATGTTATCCTTAGGTGAAGATCATGTGGATTTTTCCATGAGAATTGCTTTTACTTCCTTTTTGAACAATGCAGTGGATGTGATAAGTCTGGTTTCTGGGGGTAGTGGGTTCGATATCCTAGGGGCCATCCCTGAGAAGGAGCGTTTATAGGTCTTAGTCTTATTAAATCAGTGTGGCTTCAGTACAAGGCTTTCTGCACTTCTTGTGGATCTTTTACCCCCAGAGATAAACAGTTTCTGAGCGAGATAGCCAGGAGTTTTATGGTGAATGGCTTTCCGGCTTCCCATGGTAGCCAATTCAATGCTTTCAAGTCTGGGGGGATGTGGGACCTTTTTTTTTGAGCCTGTGATGAGTCTAGCTGAAGCGTTGATGGTGGCTCTTAGAGGTGCTGTTGTAGCTTTGGGGAGGCCGCAAAGAGAAACACTACCGAAACACTACCATACTCTATCTTGGGGATAAATAGAGCTTGAACTGCCGTCTTGAAGTCGTTTTTTGGTAGGAAGGGTTTAAGCTTCCTTAGGGTATTATTCTGGAGATTTGCTCCCTTTGTTGCGTTGCCAATATGTTTATGCATGTTGAGGTTGCGATCAAGGGTTATACCCAGAGATTTTGCTGAGTCAATGATAGGTGGTTGAACGTTTGAAGCCGTGAGGTGCATGAACCAATCCTGGAGGAGGGGTATTTTGGAGGATGGAGCTATAAGTAGGAATTCAGTTTTGAGTGCGTTAAGTTTGAGATGGTTCTTCGCTAGCCATGATTGGGTGTTCAGCAGCGTCTTGTTGAGTAATTTAATATCTTCAGGAGTATTAATCTTCAGGTAGAGTTGTGTATCATCTGCATACATGTGAAATTGGACGTTGGATGATTGCCCCAAGGCAGTAAGAGGTTCCATAAACAGATTGAATAGAGTCGGGGATAGAGCGGACCCTTGTGGGACTCCAAGAGTTACAGGTACAGGTTTGGACAGGGAGTTATTGACCTTGAATTTTTGGTAACGGTTATGAAGAAAGGATGAAAACCAATTGAGCACTGAGCCTGATTGGCCCATTCTGAGATTCAGCAGGTCAATCAGGTTCTCGTGTTTGACCGTATCGAAGGCCGAGGAGAGGTCTAATAAGACGAGTAGGCATGATCCATTTTGGTCAAGTATTTGTAACGCGTCGTTCGTAATGTGAGTCATGGCTGTTTCAGTGCTATGCCCTGCTCTAAAGCCAGATTGGAGACTGTCAAGGAGGTCGAAGTGGTCAATGTATTTTGTCAGTTGTTTGCGAACGCATTTTTCCAAGAGTTTGGCTAGGGTAGGGCTTTTTGAAATAGGGCGATAGTTGTTAAGGTCCATCGGGTCAGCTGTGTTTTTTTTTTACGATGGGTGTCACTTGACCCATTTTTTAGGACGTCGGGGATGCAGCCTTGATGCAGAGAGCTGTTGATGATCCTATTGCAGAGCGGAAGGATCAGAGCTGTTAGATCTTTAACTGCGTTAGCAGGGAGAGGATTGACGGCATGATTGGCCGGCTTGAGGGTGCTAAGAATCTTGCCTACTGCTTCTTCAGTGTAGTTGTCGAAGTTAGTTTAAGTTTAGGGGATGTTTGTTGAGTTGGAGTTGGAAGAGACGGAGGGATTGAGGTGTGATGGCAAGACTGTAAGATTGTAAGGTCATTGAGGAGATTCCTATTGATGTTTTTTAGATTAAAGAAAGCAGAGAATTCGTCACATGTAGGTTTGGTGTGCAAGGTATTTTGCAGTTGTTTCGGTTTATCCTTAGATTGTGAGTTGATTAATTCAAATAGTTTTTGGATGACGATTTCTTGCTTAGTCTAGATGGTGAGAGAAAAATTTGGCTTTAGTGCATTTGATCTTTCTGTAATAATCCTTTCTCTTACTCCTTAGAATTTGAAGGTGCTTGGAAGATGGGACTGATCTCCAAATGCGTTCCGAAGCTCTAAGAGCGCGTCTATCATCGTTCAGCAGGTCATTGAACCAGGGTTTGGAGTTTTTTGAAGGAACTGTCTTGAGTTGCAGAGGAGCAGCTTCATTGATAACCATAGACATTGCGTCAAGATAATGGTTGGTGAGGTCATTTACGGAGGAGAGGCCATCCGGAGGCTGGAGTAATTTGTGGGAGTGGATGGGCAGCGTGTTGAGCTTGAGTTTTTTTAAGTCTCTTTCCCATATCTTTGATTTAGTGGATTGGGCTGTGTTAAGTTTCACTGTTTTCCTGATAAAGAAAGTAATGATGTGGTGGTCAGACCAATCACAGGGCAGGATTGAATCAAGCTGAATAGAGTTGGTTTTGGAAATTATCAAGTCCAGGATTGCACCTTTTTTGTGTTTGGGGCTGTTGCAGATTTGGGAGAGGTCAAGTGCGCCGATTAACTTTTGAAGTCGCCTAGGAATATTTGAGTGTTTTGACGTCCGACGGTGGTTGTGACCATGTCCATGAAGTGTTCAGTGAAGTTAAGGTTATCATGAGGTGGATGATATAGGATGTGTAGGGAGCAAATTGGCATACCCTTACTGTTGATGTCGATGCACATGTATTCACAAGAGGAGAATGTGGGTGATATGGCTCTATTTACTGAGATGGTGCTCCAGTGTATGCATGCTATTCCTCCCCCAGTTTTTTCGCTCCTATCAAGTCTGATGATGTCATAGTTGGGTGGTACCAGAATGTCCGAAAGAGGTGAGGAGGATTCAGTCAGCCATGTCTCTGTTAGCACAATCAGGTCAAGCTCATGTGAGATGATGTGGTCGGCAACATCTGCTGCGTGTCTAGCGGCTGATCTACAGTTCACGAGGGTGCATTTAAGAAGGGGTGTTGTGAGAGAAGGGGTGGTATCAAGTGTGAGTGTTATTCTTTTCAAATTAATCTCAGTGATTCCTCTATTATTGTGAGTGGCGGATCTGTGTGGGTTAGAGGTGATCGCCTGGATGGACGTGTGTATCTCAGCGCTAGGGGTGAAAGGAAAGGGTTGGTGTTTCGGATAGGGTGGGAAGAGCACAAGAGAATATCCATTAAAACGTGCACTATATATACAGTAGCAAAGAATTTGATTTACATACTAACAGTCATATCTACCAGTCATTGACTCCTATCTTGTGAAGTTTATCTGCAATTACAATTGTGGTTTATATTGAAAACAATCAAATTGACCAAATAATCAGTCATGCTGGCTAGCGATACATTGTAACAATTAATTTACGAATCTATTGGTTTGACGTTAGCCATGTACAGCATATAGTTAAACGCATGGTTTACACAGTAAGAGGTCAAGCTTAAAGATACACTACAACAGTTATATTTATTATCCAAAATATTTTACCTCCTAATGTTGATATGGTTGATCATGTTTTTCTTTGTTGAGGTGCAATTCTGCTAGTGTAATGAATCACTAAAAGCGTCAGATAAAAATCAGACCTCAAACCAGATGAACAATTCAAAAATGGACTTTATTATTCATTATGATTAAAGAGAAAGTCAATGAAAATCTTAACATCGTATATATTTCTAATTTACATTTCATAATGAACGTTTTTCAAAAATTGTATAACATTTTGATTATTGGTGATTGACAGCATGCATTATAATGACTTCAATTCACCCATATTCTGAGAACACCTTTATTAAATGTCCTGTTCTTCTTAGACTCTCACAATGACGAATCCAAAAGTGATGAATGGAAAGCTGGAACTAATCTCTGTCACAGTGAATTACTCTGGGGCTCATCTTAGCCTATAGTTTATTTATTTGCTCACCATGCCACCCCAGATTAGACCCAATTATGTGTTTCGGTTAAAAAAACAGACTGTTCCTATTAGTTGATTAGCATATGGCTGGATCTGGTGTTATGAGGCCTTGTGGGCAAGGGCAAAAAAAAGAAAAGAAATTGATCAAGAGGCAGCTTCAATAATTACTAGTAGCCGAGATTAGTTCAAGCATTCCAGCCATCACTATTTAGTATTTTTCTATTGTGATGCCTGTTAGCCCATGCAGAGCATCTATTAGATAACCCCACAAGAAGTCTAAACACACTCCAAAATAGTGCCACTAAGACATCAAGAGTTAATAGCATAGGTGTGTCACCACAACGGGCTGCTTGTAAAACATATGAACAGACTGTAGAGAATAAAATTACACTGGCACTTACAATAGAGCCTTACACACTTCGGTAATCTTGGTTATCTCTTGGTTATACATTTACAACATCCTTTGATGGGATCGAAAACACCGAATTCTACTAATTAACAGAACAGGACCTGCTATAATGGTTTGATTCTCCATTGTTAACCAACTCACTTCCCATATAAACCCCTTAAATGCTGGGCCTTTTCCCCATCAGAGTTGAGCCTTTTTTTGGTTATTTGGGGTGGTGCTCTAATGTGGTAAAGAGATCCTCCAGAAGTTCCAGCACTTTTCTTCTAACACCACAACGATTTGCCAAAAAGAAAACTTACAAACGGGCTTTCTCCGGAATGCATTGCACCTAGAAACCAGAGTGAATCCTTCTACTGTCTCTTTCAAGAAAGAAGTAAAGTCTCTACTCATGATTACATTCACATGAACAATGTATCTAGCCCTCATAACAGATGTTTGCATAGCAGAAGATAATTATGTCATACAGTGATCTTTTGTTCATCTCTGTTTCATTGTAAAGCGTTCTGATGCCCAAAAAGGGTCTTGTTCGTACGATATAAAACCTTCAAAATAAATAAAAATAAAGTTTGCTCTTAAGGCTCCATGACTTTTTTGCCGATAAGGTATTCACGCCAAATTTCTGTCCTTGTTTTCCAACATCCTGGGGCTTCTAAAAGTACCCATGGCTTGTGGATTCCCCTGGAGGGGGGTGGAGAATATAGTCAAAAATGTGCTAATTTTTGAGTTTTGGGGGAAAATACAAAATTGTGATCTGGATAAAAGTTTTTTTTCCTCTAAAAATGTCATGAAATAATGGTTTGTCGTGCTCTCAGAAACATGCAGGGTTGAATAAACAAAAACATTTTTTACCACTGTTTTGGCATTTTTCAAAGAGGTAACCCATTTTTCCTATTTTTTGTGTGCTCTCAACCTTATTCCAGTTTTTGGTGGAAACTAGTATGAAACCCATAGGTGATCCAGAAAAGCTATAGATTTCTGGCACGTAGTCAAAATTCTAAATTCAGAAAGGGATTATATTTGTAGATCCCTCAAAGTTTACTTAAAGAAACTAACTGTAGAAATAAATACTGAAAATGAGTACGAAAAAACAAGCATTTGCAAAAACTTTTTCATCTGTAATTTTGTCACAATGACTGTTTTATAAAAACAATATACAATTAGGTCCAATAGGCCCTTCTGGTAGTGAAGATATATAGGGTTTGTAGGTTTGCCAATTCATATGGTGAAATATGTAGAGTGAAAAGTGTGTATCAAGGAAACGTATCTATTTATTAAATGGGCACAATATATGGAGTTTAGTAGCAGTGGTTATTCGTAAATCTCTGAGTTGGTGAGTGCCCATACTAGCATATGATTTAGAGAGTATTTTTCAAAATGTCTTCTTTCTTACAGACTAGTTTAACTTTTGAAGGCACAAATGCAGTGAAAATCAATTGGTAATAAAGATCCTACTATTCAATATTCCCACTTGTCCATAGAACTTCACCTGTGGGGGTAGGCCTAGTGCCCGCAACAGGTGATGGCACTGACCTTTTTTTTGTAAAGTGGGTAGCTGTGGATTTTGGGCCTTAGCTCATCTGGCACCTAAGGAAACCTAGAAAACCTTTAATTTTTTTTAAACTAGACACCTATGGGATTCCAGGATGGGGTGGCTTTCGTGGCTTTCACCATTTCGTTTTACCCAGAATCCCTTACTGTCTAAAACTTTGACTAAAAACTCATTTCCTTCACAACTCAATGATAAAAGGTTCTGGAATTGTTGGGGAGCCACAAACTTCTTTCCACCCAGGATTCCCCTAGATCTTATGCTAAAAAAGGCACCTCACTTGTGTGGATAGGCCTAGTGCCCATGAGAGGCAGCAGCCTTAAACATGTGGATTCATTACAATTTTCTACTCAAAACTAACTTGTTTTTTGCAAAATGGGTAGCTGAAACTTTTGGGACCTATCTCAGCAGGCACTTAGGGAAACCAGACAAACCTGTACATATTTTAAAACTAGACACCTAAGGGAATCCAGGAAGGGGTGACTAGTGTGCATCTCATTTACACACAATGTCCTGCAAACCTCAAACGTTGCCTAAGATCACTCACTCATTTTTGTTACATTTTTCAGATAGAAACTTCTGGAATCTGCAGAAATGCAGAAAATTCGACCACCCTGCATTGCCCCACCTGTGCTGATAAAAACGTTACCCCAGTTGTGTGACTGGGCCTCGTGCCACCAACAGGAACAGATCAAACCAATGTCAATGGAAGCCCTTGTGAAGCGAGTCCAATTGACTTTGGTTTGATCCGTACCTGTCACTGGCACAACAGTAAAGTGTGGAAATGCATGATTTCCGGCACCATTTGTGGTATTCAGGCCATTGTGGATAAGAAAACCTCATGGGAGTCACAGAAGGCATGCAATTCTTGAATCCCCTTATTGCATACTTTTTAAAAATGTCCGTGGTTGGTAGGTTTCCATGGGTGTTGGCTGAGCATGGCCTCAAATCCTGCAGCTATCTGTGTTGCTGATCTCTCCAAGTAGCACTTTAGGGCCTTTTGTGTCAGTCTCTTGGTCCACTCACACAGGTGGAGTACCATTTTGTTGGGAGACTTGTTCTAGTGCTGTGTGGTAGGAAATCTGTGTCTTCCCAGAGATTCCTGAGGTTTTTTTCAAAGAAGTGTGAGGAAAATGTATGTTTTAATCAAAGTGTGAGGTTTCCAGGGCATTATGGGTAAAAGAAATGTGTGGGATGCCTGAGAAGCACACCACCCTAGATTCCCCCCAAATGCTGATGTTTTCAGAACTGTCTGGGTCTTGTAGATTTTTCCAGGTGGCAGCCTACCAAAGCCCAAAAAGTGCAGTTGATCACCATTGCTAGTGGGATGATACTGGGAGTTAGTCAAACTCTCCCGGCCCATTTGTAGAAACAGCATCCAAAAGAATCAAATGTCCTCTTGTTTGCCAATGGTATGGGATGATTTACTCTGCGGGGAGCAGAAAGACTGTTGAAGTTTTAGGGTTGAGCATGGGCCTGATGTTAGGCTGGAAAAGATCCACCCCATTATTTTACCACAAATATATATTGGTCCCATACAGTGGGCTTTCTGCCCCCAAGGGGCAGATTGGGGTAATACCCCAATCTACCCTGTGGGGGAGGGAGAAAGACAGTTAGTTGCCCCTATAGTTGGGGGGAGGCATAACCATAACCATGCCCATCGTGGACAGCCCCCAACCCCTATATTTAAAAAAATCAAGCACCTTTACTGGGAGTCTAGTGTACCAGGATGGGCAGAAAGACTGTTTCCCCATTTACTTAGGATGGGGGGTATAGCCATGCCCATGCTGGCAGCCCCCACCCCAATATTTTAAAAACAAATCCCTGGTTTGTAGTGGGTTTTCTTCCCTGGGGCCGCATTTAGTTGGGGTGGGGGGCATGGCCATGCACACAGTGGGCAGCCCCCATCCAGTAAGTTTAAAACAAAAATCCTTGCTGTTTAGTGGGCTTTATGCCACCCTGGGTGGTAGATCAGGGGTACTAGTCATTTTTTGGGGGGTAGGGGCATTTCCATATCTATGCTGGGCAACCCCACCCCTATAATCCTAAAAATATTACGTACTCCATGGTGTCTAGTTGGCTTTCAGTCCCCTGAGGGGGAGATAGGGGGTTATTGCCCCATCTGCCCCCCAGGGGGGCAGTAACAATATATTTTAAAATAAAAATTGGGAGCACAAGCCCTTGCCCAAAAGGGCCACTCCACCATCCCTGGTGGTAGGTGGGTGTATCCCTGCTTGGGCATCGCTCTCTTATGGCGATCCCTGTACCTTGTTGCATAGCTAACTGAAGCTGAGCAGATATATTATAAGAACTGTGTTTTGGCCTAACCAGGTGTATTTAAGTTGGTAGGGTTTACCCACTACCAAATTAATAACAAGTTTTCTGAAACTTTCTTTGATGAGGCAATGATCAAACCATATATGTTGGATAGTGAAGCCCGAATAGGTAAGTCAGTTTTAAATCTGTTTTCCACTTACTACCTGTTCATCAAGCAAAATTTCAGTGGTCGGCCCTTACTTTGGAAGAAAACTGTATGTGGACAAGTGCAGGTTCATAGGCTGCTCCATTGGTATTGTACAGTTTGAGAGACATTCACCCTCCTGTTGGAATGGATGGGCAAGGACAAGTGAGTTCAAACAATATATACTCCACTATCTTGATGATGTCTGGTTCATAGCACCCTTCCCCCATGCTCTGAGGCTTATACAGCCATGCCTTCTGGGGTTTTTGAGAGGTAGCAAAGGCACTGGGAGCTCCGCTAGCAGAAGAGAAGAAACAAGGGCCAACAACCAGGCTGTTTTTCTTGGTTCTTGAAATAGATTCCTGTTAGTAATGGATTTCCTGGTTGGATGCACCCAGGCCAGGCATGAACCACCACTTTAGCCAGGGTAAGTTAGATACACAATAAGATAACCTGTGCTCAGCCTCTGATAGCTTGGCACAGAGCAGTCAGACTTATCTACAAAGGCAATGTGTAAAGTATTTGCTCAACACAACACACAGTAACACAGTGAAAAGACCACAAAAAGACTCCACACAGGTTTAGAGTAGGAAATGCTTTTTCTCAGTAAATAAGACTAAAAGTACAAAAATGCAATATTTTATTAATTTTTAAAGAATTAACCAATAATAGTTCTTGAAAGTTACTAGCTCTCAAAAGGTTACTTGGAAGACGCAATAGGACCAGTACTAATCTAGAGTTCAGTCTGACCGCTATGGAGGGCAGGCCTGCTACAGGGCCCGACAGGTCCCGCCGAAAAAAATACCTTGGCTGGACCAAGTGTCACCATCTAGAGCCTTCTGCATAGTCATCGAGCCACACACAGAGGGTCCTGCGTCGCCGTCAAGCTCCGTTGAAGTAAATGCAATGAGTCATCGTCGAGCCGGTCAGGCTATGGAACCACTCTCATTGAGCTACCTCTGCATCGAAGGGTAATGCAGTAGAATTTCTCATGAAGTCGATGCAATGCATCGGTTTTTGCAGAAATCAGCTGCAGACCCCATTTCTGAGGCTTAGAACCTGGAGGGAGGACCTCAGGCAAGGGTAGGACTCACAGAAGGCAGAGTCCAGCAGCACCAGTAGGATTGCAGAAAGTATTTTGTGTCCCTAAGACTGCAGAAAACAGGAATTAAGCCAGCAAGTCCTTAGAGATCACCTGAAGGTAAGGCAGAGTCCAGCTCTCCATCCATCAGAGTCAGGTAGCAGCAAGACAACAAGCAGAAAAGCAGTCCTTCCAGAAAATCAGTCCAGTTGTTTCATTTAAGCAGGATAGCTGTCCTTCTTACAGCAGTTCAGTTAAGATCCAGAAGTGTCAGATGTTAGGGGTTCATAGACCTCGTACTTACACCCAAAAGTGCCTTTGATGTAGGGGATGGCTTCAAAAAAACTCTCTGAAGAGCACAAGGATCCTGTTCAACCCAGTCTCGTCTGCCAGGCTACCAGTGGGGGGTAAATCAGTGCATTGTATGTTGACAGGACGCTATCTATTGAAGAGTAAGTGTCAGTCCCTCTTATTCCTCCCTGCCCAGGAAGATCCATCAGAATGCAGATGAGGGCTCAGAATGCAGATGGGCCTCACCTTCCTGTGTTTGTGGCTGTCTAGAGGGAATGCACAAAGTGTAGCTGTCACCCAACCCAGACTTGTATGGGAGACAGCTGTCAGGCACAAACTGCAGTAAGTATAGAGAAATGTCTATTTTCTAAAAGTGGCATTTCTAAAACAGTA
Organism: Lissotriton vulgaris; assembly: GCF_964263255.1. Taxonomy (NCBI): domain Eukaryota; kingdom Metazoa; phylum Chordata; class Amphibia; order Caudata; family Salamandridae; genus Lissotriton; species Lissotriton vulgaris. The sequence continues at coordinate 1,530,724,721 of NC_141689.1, read as the reverse complement.
ATGTTAAATCGAACCTCATTAGTAAAAAGGATCTATCATTACATTTCCAAACATAATAAACATGAAAAACAACTTCTCTCTGATCAGGAATCACAGCTTAAGGAATTCCCAATGATAGCCTATGAGAGGGATAGGTCTCAAAGTAGTGAAAAACAAAAAAGCCTGTTTGTCACCACCAGGTCATGCAAAACATACAAATAAATGTACTACGTTTTACTTTCATAGCACCCTGCCCTTAGGGTCACTTAGGTCTCACCTTATGGGTGACTTACATGTAATAAAACAGGAGTTTAAGGCCTGACAAGTAGTTTTAAATGCCAAGTCAAATTGGCAGTAAACTTCACACACAGGAATGGAAGTTTAGAATATATGAACAGGGGACTTGTAGCTTTCCCATACTCCCATCATTTGAAAATTTGGCAATCCACCATAGGTCGAAGACCAGCCATGGTTACAGGGAACCAGACTGGTGAGGGAATGTAAGAAGAGCCTTGTACAGTTCTACAACATCCAGTCCAAAAAAAGATCAAATTGTTTAGGTTTTTTATGTCGCTAATTAACTCAGACTTCTCTGAAATTAAAATGAATAGCTAGAGAATGATATAAAATAAATACATTTTCTATTATTTAACAAACTCCTCAGCAACTCCAATGGAGTCTGTGATATAAAAGTAGTAGAAAGTCAAACCATTTGGATAGGCCTTACAATGGTATTTTCAATTCACATCAGGAGAGGAATATTATGCCACAAACTTTATAAAACTGTTCAGAGCAGATAGCGTAAGTGTCAGTTTCTCAACATTACTGACATTAATAAATTAGCAGATGTGCTTTCTCAGAATCAAGTTGGACCGAATGTACCTTCTGTTGTATTATTGATATGGTGGCTGAAGATCTTAATTTTTTTAATACATTTTTAATACATTGCTCACAGTACAGATTAGCCTCCAGAGCCATGGGGAATGGTCAATATGTAGCACCCTTAATGGCCTACGAACTCAATGATGCAAATCCAGGAGGAGTTACACCCTTATCCTGAAACATAAAAACGTATTATTCTGTAGAGACTTTGTGCAGACTCAAACTTAAATAATAGGCTTCAGAAAGCAGAACTGAATTTCGGGCATTACATCAAAGGCTTTGTTTTATCGCTTTAAGGACCTTGGGGATAAATCACTGCAACCACAACTGGTTGCAGAGGGAATAATAGATAAAATATATCAAGAGCAATTGTTAAATGCTCTTCCCCCAATATAAAAACATTCTAATGTCTGCCATCAGTGTGGCATGTGCTTAGTCCCACACCTGGGAATGAAGGAATAATCCTGAAGTTACTGTAAGAAAAAGAAGTATTCCTGAGAAATCAAAAGAAGCCACCACTGAAAGAAACCAAAGTGACCGTTCCCTTTGGGTTCCAAGTCAGTCCTGGTAAAACACAGGGACCTCTGTGCTTTGACTGAGCTTACTGGGGCTTTAATGCCACATTTTGTCCTTGACAGAAAAAGGCTATGAAGATATGGTTGATCAACAAGAACATGTATTATACAGATGATCAGTCAAAATATTTTCATTGCCCTATGAAAGCCAACAAGAAACCCAATAGGACTTTTATTTGATACAGTGTAAGCAGTCAATAATCCAGAGTCACTGTGTGAACCCAGAACAGACTGATCATGAGAAACCAATCACTATAAAGCGAGTACATAAAAATCTGAGAAAATATTTCTAGGCCCAAGTACACATTCAAATGGGAAGGGGGTTAAAATTCAACTGCAATCAAGGTGGGAGTTGTTCGTAATCTTCCAGAACAATTTATAGTAGGAATAGACAACCCTAATATTTTATTTAAACAGCTACATACTAGAAATTAGAGAAGGACAGAGGAAAAAGGGGCATTTGGGCAAGTCTTTGTGTTCTTAATTATAGGGTTACCTGGGAAGATAATATGGACTGGTAGGAAAATTAATTGGAGGACCCCATTATTTATTTTTTATTAAATAGAGTGCTACACAGAAAATAAAGTAAACAACAGTCCCCCTAGTTGTTGCTCCAAACCCCTTTGAAGACCAAGGGGCAGATGTATCAAGTGTTTTGCATGTAGCAAAAGCTGCGAATCTCTATTTTTTAGCGTTTGCGATATGCAAAAAAGAAATTGGCATGTATGAAAGAATTCGCATCGCACATTAGGAATTCGCATGTTTGCGAATTCCTAATGTGCGAGAATGGAGAAATCGCAGAATAATTAGCGAATTCCGATTTTGCATTGTCGCATAAGTGCGAAATTCGCATGGATATGTAAGAAATATTCGCAAATTGCGATTTTGCCTATTTTGCACATTAAGGAGTCGCTATTAACACCAGGTAGAAGCAGGTGGAAAAAAAAAAAACCTATAAATGAACACCCAGAATGCATTTTCACTGTTTCCAAAATGGCGGGACTGTACCTGATTGCCAGGAGGATGCGCATCCAAGCTCTTGGCCAGAGAAGACAACGGCAGGAAAGGATATTCCGATTACGCATTACGCTGTTCCAGCAGACACAGGAGGAGATATATGAAAAATACAGGCCACATCCTCACAGCATTCTTGACCTCATTACTGAATTGAAACCATTTTTGACACACCCAACTGCCAGAACACAATCAATACCAACACATGTGCAGGTATTGTGCTCACTGCACCTTTTGGCTTCTGGCTCCTTTCAAACAGTAATAGCAGAGGTTGGTGGAGTCTCACAGAGTGCCCTATCACGTTTCTTCCATGTCTTCTTGGATGCAATGATCAGTAGACTTCAACATCATATATATTTTTCAAATACACATCAAGCCATACAGGAAGCCAAGTTGGATTTCTATCAAATTGCAAGATTTCCACATGTGATTGGATGCATAGATGGAACCCATATTGCCATCACCCCACCAGCAGCCATTGAATATGTATTCCGCAACAGAAAAAACTACCACTCACTGAACATCCAGGTCATATGCAACGCTAAATACATAATCCAGGACATTGTGGCAAAGTTTCCAGGGAGTACACATGACTCTTACATCTTCAGACATAGTGCAATACATAGACGTCTCAGTGCTGGTCAGTTTGGAGATGGATACCTGCTGGGTAAGTAATACTCATCCATCCTCCCTTCCACCCAAACAATGTAATGGAACTCTGAGTCACTTTTTCCTCTCTAACTTGCAGGTGATAGTGCCTACGCAGTGCGTGATTTCATACTCACCCCATACTTGAATCCTGCAAATGCAAGTGAAAGACGCTACAACAGGGCACACCGGTCCACACGTGGGGTAATAGAACGTACATTTGGAATTCTGAAAAGCCGTTTCAGACGCATACACAAAAGTGGAGGTGCATTGCAATACAATCCAGAGACATGTTGCAAAATAGTGACAGCATGTGCAATGCTGCATAACATTGCAATCCGCAAAGGCACAGAAATTGAAGTGAGTGACTCAGACACATCTGATGATGATGATGATAACCCTCCCCCAAGAATGGCAGTGGCAGGAGTAGGAGCCATGGCTGGTCGTCAAAGGAGGGCAGAGATTACACGTAACTATTTTTAGGTGAGAAAAAAAACTAAACACCTTTTTCACTTTGCTATTGTTCTTTTATTCAGAACATGCAAACAGTGCTATATGTATGTAAAATTATTTGTAATCATTGTGATTTTACATATCCATACTACTAAAACCAAACAAAAAATAGTATCTATGCATGACTGCTGCATGGGTACTTCAACATGGTAATTCATTGTTTCCGTTGGCGGCTGCCAGCATGTTGCTCAAGTGGAGGCATGGCCTCTTGCTCTGCTCCAGTAGTGGAACGCCTTCCACTCCTGCGTTGCACCATGATGTTTGTTGGTGTGGGGTTGTTGCTACTCCTGCTGGAGTTGTCCTCGCTTTCTCCCGAGCACAGGAGGGCCCTTGCAACTGAGTGGGTTGTTTGCATATTTTCCAGTACCAATGTCATATTGTTCACACTCTGTCCAACAGAACGTGTGCAATCACTCAATTCACGCTGCATGTTCACACTGCGACGTGTGAAGTTGCTGGTGACTGCACATAGCCTGTTGATGGCTTTGGTGTAGGTGTGCATTGTGTCCTGCGCAGCCTGTGCAGCCCTGTTCCGTGCCTCCTCTGTGTTGACAAGTGTCAGGCAAAGTTTATCTATGGCATCAGCCAGGCGTTCCTGGTTCTTGTTGTATTTGACTAGCTGCCTATTGATAGATCTCAGTGCCTTATGTTGAAGGCGTTGTACCTCAAGCATGTTGTGCTCAAGGCCTGCAAACACTGTCACTACTTCACTCTGTCCTGTGTTATTTACAGATGGCTCAATACGGAATGCACGTGCCCTCCTTGGACTTTGTGATGGCTGTTGTGCATCTTGGGAGGACACAGTGACTGTCTCATTGGACACTGCTTCAACATCTGAGTTTTCATCCTCTCCCATTGGTTGTAGAGGTAGAACTCGTCGGCGCTTCCTTTGTATGGTCACAGGGGCATTAGTGACTTCATTGTCTATATCTGACATCACATGGGGAGGTGACAATTCAACATCATTGTCAGTCCTGTCCTCACTGGTATGTCCTGTGAATGTAGAGTGCAAAATACGAATTTGTGTTCATGACAAAATAAAAATTCTCATGGCAGAGTATTACTTGTACTGCACTGTTTCAGCATTACGAAGTCCCAATTTTAAAAGTTATATAAGTGACTATGATTGAGAGTGTTACTATGTCAATGGGACTACCACTACCATAATGCATTGCTGTGTTCTTGTTTCACAGTGTTAATGGACTAATGGTAATCTTACATGCAGTGCACACACACACATTCTTTGTACACACACATGGGTGCACTTTCAAATCCTCTTACCTTGTGCTGTTGCTGTGGGTTCTGAGCTGTCTATGTTAGTCACTCCACTCACACTTTCAGTTGTCAGTGTGGATTCTATCAGTTCCTCATGGGGTGTGGGTTTGTCCACCATGGATGTTCCACCACCTGTCAGGTTGGCATCTTTGATCCTCTCCGCAAGTCTTTCTTTGGATCTGAGTCTCATGTCATACCACCTTTTTTTGATTTCATCAATGGAGCGAGTGGTGACTCCTACAGAGTTGACTTTCTCCTGGATCTCCAGCCATATTTTCCTTTTCCTGGAGTCAGGTACCTTAAAAGATTTTTTCCCAAACAGGTCCTCATGGTCTATTAGCACTTCTTGCTCCTTTTCTGAAAACTTCTGCTTTCTTTTTTTCTTTTCAATTGGCTGCTCCTCCTGTGCCTTCTGTGACTCCATAGCTGAACAAACAGGTCTGCTCTGCCTCAGCACACTCTTCCAACTGCCACTGGGTGTGGCTCTGGGTAGCAGGTGCAAGCAATCACTGGTACTTCCTGCTTGTGATGTCATCAACTTGTTCCAGCATTGCATGATTCCCGTTTTAGCGAATTCTTAAAATGCGAAAATCGCAAATATGCGATTCGCACATTTCTCGCATTATTTTCTGCGAGTTTTAAGAAATCGCTATTTTTTCGCTATATTTTTGTTACATACCATTTTGCGATTCCGAAATTGCGATTCGCATCAAATCGCTATTACGGACTCGCAAAATGGTTTTTTGATACATCTGCCCCCAAATGTTCCTTAGAGTCTACAGCTATATGTCTGGTGGGAGAAAACCTAAAAATGCCGAGATAATTTCATTAGCCAGGTATCTATTCACACATTAAACAATTTTGAAGACAATGTTGTATTTGTTGGACGGATAATTCTCAGAACCCTAGAAAAACACAATTTCAGTTCATGAGCACAATAGAAATGCTATTTGAAATAGAGTATGGATATCTGGTCAGTTCCTTAACAACTATCTCTCAAGGGAACAAATGTAGTCTACTGATGCTGGATTATTTGACTCAGTATCCAGAGGCAATACCCTTACAACAGCTGGAATCTACCAAAATACCAAATACCATGATAGATGTCTTTTCTCACTTTGGCTTTCCAAAAAGGATTATGACTGATAACAGTACATAGTTTGCCTCCAAATTATTGACTCAATATGAATGCAATTTAGGATTAAACAACTGAGAAATGTTGCCCACCACCCACAAACTGATGACTTACTTAAGCAATATAGTGACAAGCTAAAATTAACATTGATAAAAATGCATGACATAAAAGAAGAGAATTAGGGCAAAATGTTTCCTATAACTTTATTCACTTAACACTGCTAAATTCAGGTTAATATGGGGTTGAAGAATTGTTTGAAAGAAAACCATACACATTAACAGATATTGTTCAAGTAGTATTGGAATAACCATCTAAGACTGGCATACCCAGTTCAGTTCAGTTTATAACTTTATTCGAATGTTTTAAAAACATCATAAAAGTATACAGTTAAAACGTTACATATACATAACAAACAAAATAATGAACAGGGAGAGCTTTGGCATATGGTGTGGGAGTTGCTGCACATAAATTTACGGGAAAACCATACTAAGTCTTGCTCTAATGGATTTCAAAATGAAAGTAGCAGTAAAAAAACATATATCTGGACTTGAAAGTGAGAATAAAAGCCTCACAGCGTTACCAGTAGTATACATGGAGTATTTAAGGAACATAGGCTTAAGATAACAAATGCGCTGCGCTTTATACAAAGGACAGAGTAGTAAAAAGTGCGGTGTGCTTTGTGTAGTAAAACCGTCACATGGACAAGGAATAGCTGGGTGAGATTTCATTGTGGGGAAGGCCACCAGGTTATGTGCTATACCTAATCTCAACCTTGAGAGAACAAACTGATGAGACTGTCTGTGGATAACATTAAGGTACATGGGTATACCACGACTATCATCTTTCAGTGAGTAATGAAAAATATGTGTGGAATATTCTCTGGTAGCATTACTTCGTGCATCAGTTTTCGCCCTCAGATAATCGTTTTTTAGTTCCTGTTTGTCAGAGAATTCAAACAGGTGGGGTCATTACATATATCCATGTCAAACAGATCCTTCACAGTTGAGATCACATATTTTAACCATGGGATACTTAAAACTTTATCCAAGAGTAAGCAGTCCTTGATAATGTCTTTGGTAAAGGCAGTTTCCGTCTTGGTAAAAATGGATTTCCATACCAACAATGGCCTTAATCCGGTTAGATCGGACAGGTAATCCAGGTCTAGTTCCGAATGGGTTAAAACAGTGGATGCCGAGGAAGGAAGACAAAGCAGCCGTTTGAGGAACTTGTTTTCTACAATTTGCAGGGCTCTTACGTTGCAGTGTCCCCACACCCCCGAACCATACAATGCTATCGAGGTACATCTGTGCTTGTATATAGTCAGCATATCAACAATACGGCGGCTTCCTACTTTAGAGGCAAAGCGGAAGACGCCTAGGGATGCTTTCCCCATTCTGGCTTTGACATTTATCTCCTCTGGGGCCCACGATCCTCTGTCATTAAAAGTAACACCCAAATAACAAAAACTGGTAACAGTCTCAATATGGTTTTCCTTAAAACAAAAGGGTTTAAAAAGTTTCAGCTTTTTACCACACACCATGACAAAGGTTTTGGAATTATTGATTTTAAGTTTCCTTCTCTGTATAAAAACATAAAACCCGTCCATCAGTTTTTGGAGGCCTATAGGAGTCCTGGAGAGTAGGACAGTATCGTCAGCATAGAGTAATACCGGTATGGGAGTGCCTCCTACTTGGGGGGCATCAGCATGGATTTGCTTTAATTCTTGCTCAACCGAGTTAATGAAGAGCGAGAATAGCAACGGGGCCAATACACATCCCTGTCGTATACCAGATCTTACTCTAATCTTTTGTGTGCACTCCCCCGCTGGACCATAGCGAATTTGGGCAGATAAATTAGAATAAAGTGTGGCTAAAAAATGAATAATGTCGGGGGGGGCTCCCATACCCAATAAAGTTGACCATAACAAAGCATGGTCAACCAGATCAAATGCGCTTGAAAGATCCGCGAAACACAAAAATAGAGATCCCGGTTTGGCCTTGGTATATTTCCCTATTAAAAGGTTCAAGTTGATACATTGTTCAATCGTACCAAGGCCCTTTCTAAAGCCATATTGGGATGGGGCAAGGATATGATTATCTAAGGCCCAATCTTCCAAACGTGCTAACAGGACCCTACTCAAGATTTTTAGTGAGGAATCCAGAAGGGAGATAGGGCGGTAGTTCTTAGCCTCTCCTCTATCCCCCTTCTTATAGATTGGAATAATGATGGATTCACCCCAGGTAGGGGGGGCCCTGTTATCCATAGCGGCGTTAAAAGCTATGGTCAATAATGGACTCCAGAGGGCTGGATCGAATTTATATAGGTCGATTGGTACCCCATCTGGGCCCGGAGCCTTTCCCCCTTTACTATTCATTATTGCCATATCCACCTCGTGGATCGTGATTCTCGGGATTTCAACTGAGGTAATATAATTAACATGAGAATTATCATTAGGTTCTCCAGTTGGGTCAAAGATCCCTGTGAAGTGTAACACCCAGCCATCTTCGCTAACTTGGGCGGTAAGAACTGGAAATTCCTCTTTTTGGAGGAATGGGCTATTGATGGTATTCCAAAACAGCTTGATGTCCCGGAGGGCTGCAGCTTTGCTCAGATCTTCCCAGGCTATTTCTCTTAGTTCTTGTTTCCTGAGTTTTAGCTCATTTTTGTAATTAGCCCTCAGGGATGTGACTGCTTCCCTGTCTCTAGGGGTGGTGGAGAGGGCAAGTTTAAGGGCTTTTAGTGCCCTTGTGCATGCTTGGTTAAACCAACCCTGTGTATCCCGTTTAGTTTGGGCCTTCTTGGTGGTAAGGGTTTGCTTAATTATGGCACCCAATTTCTCAAAGTTATTTACGGATTGTTCTGGTGGGGCTTCAGTATCAAGGCAACTAAGTATCGTATTTAGGCCAGCTTTCACAACACTACGGTGTAGATTCTCTGATTTTTCCCCACACCGCTTGATGCGTGTTCCATTTGGCCTACATGGGATAATGTCATCAACAACCCTACCGGAAAGTACATTCCTAGAGAGCTCACAGTATATGGTCATAGTAAGAGCATTGTGGTCACTCAGACCGAGGTCTAAGATCTGTGGGACCGAACAATGGGGAGCTAACCGGTTGGAGATGAGCAGAAAATCAATGATAGAGATAGTATTTCTCCCCGTGAAGGTGGGGGCCAAGTTACCCTCATTATCAGGGGCATGTTGGTGAATTGATACATCAGACTTTAGCATCAAGTTGTTAAGGGAGGTACCGTATGGAGAGTGTAGAAAGTGTAGTAAATTATCCCCGTTGTCCCCATCGTATCCACATGTAGTTGAGTAGGAGAGGGGGCAAGTTCTAATGTTAAAGTCTCCCCCCCAAACAATATCATAGGATATAGCCGATTTACAGAGAATTGAGTCCAGAACAGATTCAAGTTCATCTACAACAGTAGTACTGGAAGGGTCAAAGATGTTATTGTAGTGGTTAATCAATAGTAAATTTCTGTCCCTACCGACCAATATTTCCAGAATTTGCGAATGGGACCCCACTATATGACTCTCCCTTACATGTATAGGGAGGTGTACAGATAATAAGATCAGTAATCCACCTTTGGCCCTCCCCATTACAGATTCTACCGCATTACAATTGTATGAAACAAAACCATCATAGAAAATATCTACCCTTACTTAAATACATTTCTCTACTCGAAGTTTGACTTTGGAAAATAAAAAAATATATAAAGAAAGCCTAAACTCAGCAGTAAAAATAATATGACCAGAGCAGCAGATTATGAGAATTAAGTACAGGAGTCTGGTTTTACTTTTATTACAATCCAGTGAAAACAAACATAATGTTGGCCAAAAGGCAAAGTCAATATAGGGAGTTAAAAAATTGGAAATGTAACATCAAATGGAGTTGTATAAAAGAAAGAAGACAGATTTTCCATGAAAATTTGCTTATAGAACAAAATGGGGGGTACCCCCATCTACTCATAATATTGGGTGAGTACTGTAAAGCTGAGGTTGATCTTAACAATGACTACAAATTAAAGGATCCACAAAGGAGTGATCTAACACGTCTCGGTGACTGTTTTCCAGCAATGAATCAGGAAACAAGGCTGCATGCAGTAACACCCCACATTGTCAACGAACCAGGAAACATTGTTTGACAAAGAATCTATTGGATACTAGAAGCATGTAGGATGGTTTTTATGAGTGAAATGAAAGAGCTGGTACAATCGGGTGTAATTGACTCTACAAAAATGAATAGAATTCTCACATAGCACTAGTCCCTTAAATAATAGCTCTATACTTAAGGAAAATAAATGATACCTCTCAATTTGACATCTACCCATTACCTAGGCTACACGAGATGGTAGAACAGTTGATAGATATTCAATATATATCAACTTAAGACCTAACTCAGGACTTTTGATAAATTGCTTTGAATGATGCTGATAAACAGAAAACCACTTTTTCCAGTCCTGATGGTCCGTTTCAAATTACAATTTAATTTTTTTGACCTACATGGTGTTTCCATCACATTCCAAAGGCTTGTACATTCCTTATTAGCATCTCTTCAAGATTGTACTTTTGCTTATTTTTAAGTAATATGTATAGTTCTTCTATTTTGCATAATCCGGCCATATTAAGAAGCACTGAAATTGCCAAACAGTTGGGAACCTAACACTTGAGAGCCCCATGTGTGCTTTAGAAAAATGTAAAAACCATAAGGACTTCTTGTTCCACGCTGCACTCCCTCCCAACTGTACCCCACACCATCACTGATCCATGGGCTACTCCCTCCTTGCTGGGGGCACTATAAATACAAGCAGTGCAGTGTCTGTTCACTGACAATTGACAGTACCAGATTTCTCTAAATGTAACACCAGGAAAGTGGTATATGTCATCTTTTGTCCTCACAACCTTCTATATATCTGCCAAAATCCCCAAAAAATTTAAATCTAGATTTGTCAGCACAGAAGCTGACTCAGGTGTAAGTTCCTTACTACTCCATAAATAGAAATTCTATGCAGAATAAACACTCAGGGGATGATCTGAAATGGCAGGTGACTTTAGTCATTATGACACCAGCAGATGAGGCAACATTGCACAATTACTCAACAATGAAGAACTTGAATAGATTTTGTGGCTGGACACTTAGCACTAGGCTCAACGGACTAGAAAATTCGACACCACCACTATAAAACAACTAGTCTCTATGAACAGGCCATTTCATGTAGCTGTTTGGTACAAAATTCTATGCATCCTTCAATGGTAATTTGTCAAATTGACAATTTCTGTGAAATTGGGAAAAATTGGACAATTAATCATTAATCACTACAATGCGCTTTTAATTATATCCTTTCTTTTCTAATTTGCCTCTGTCTATATGTAAGGGTTTATGCAACTATGGGGCTTATTAGCAAGAACCTCGTTAAAATGATCACCAGTTGCGAGATTACCAGCCCACCGCGGCTCAAGAACTGGGCGGGGTTACCAGAAACCATACTTGTGAGGGAAGGGAAACCAGATCAATCTATGGTTCAACAACATCTTATCTATAAAAAGGAGGCAAGAGAAGGTAAGATTCATAAATGTTGTGCAGAGGATTTTGATTTGATTTCTCATTTATGAACTCATAGGCCTTCCTGCAATGAAAACAAATAGAAAGAGACTAGTAGAACATTTATACATTTATTCTTAAACGTTATCCTTGCTGCTGCCCTGTGCTGCATTATTTAACCCACTCAACAGGGTTCAAGATCTGATAAAGAGATTCAAACTTAAAAAAAGCCTACAAGGCGTGGATGTGACTATGTCCACTTCAGCAAGACACAGGAAGGTCCATGGACTGTACCAGACTGGCTGTGGTGACAGGGGCCCAAGTAGTGGTGTATTTCTTCCCCTACAAGTCGAGGCTGTTCAGCCTGGCATACTGGCTAGCATTCTTTTGATGCTTCTGAATATCAGAATTTGTGGCTAGGTCTCAACCTGTTGCACTTATGTGTGTCAAGCTTGAGGACATGCTGTTCTTTCCCCAAACTCTAAAAATGAAGGTCAAATGTTTTGAAATGGATATGGAAGGTAAAGGCGCGTGTGTACATCTCACAGAGGCACCACTAGCAGTTTATGGTCTAGTTTACATGGCACAAGAAATGGGGGAGGGGGGACAAGGAGCTGGATCTAGGTCTAGTGACTCATGCTTCTTTTACCTAGCCACAGCACATTTGCATTTTGGGGAATAAGAGGGTAATCCCACTCTATTACTACATGCAAACAGTAGCCACCTCCTTGGTTTGCATGCAGTTATCCTCGTTTGCCAGCATGATTTGGATCATCCTGGAAGGGTTCTCATCCCATTCCTTCAGGATTAGGTGGCCACAAGAGCTGCACTTACTGTCCCAGCAGAAGAGGCCATCAAAGTAGGGAAGGTGGAAATGTGGCTGTTTTTCATCAGGCCACACTATGCCTAGGTGTCTCCTCTCAGCTTATTCCTGCCTCTTTCTTCTTTATTTGTATAGTACTACCCTGCAGAAGGCAAGCGTTTGAGAAGATGTCATAATTATGACTGGTTCCGCTATGCACTTGAGTCCTAATGTGAGGTGTTGGCAAAATATGCCAGTGCTCTTTTATCTGCAGGGGGGCTGAGAGGTTTGAGGGTTCTCCAGGGTGTAACAAGTTTTGTACATTATTGAGTCTGGGTTGGGGAGCTGGAGCTTGACCACATGTTACCTCGACTTGAGGCTGGGCTTAACTTGAGTGGACTCCCAAGCCCACATATTGCTATAATGAGTGGCAACTACATGTCTCCACTGGAGAGAAGAGGCTCCATGAAGGGCTTCTTTCAACACCCAGGATGAGACAGAAACTACTGAAAATGTCAGTATTCTTGTCAGAGGAAATACCGTTTGGTGTGGTACAATACTTGCCACAAAACAATCAATAAGGTCAACAAAATAACATTCTGTCCATCATCTTTTGTGTTTTGCTGTTCAACAAAATAATAGAACCAATAACTGAAAAAAGTCTTAAAATTGGCCCGATTTTGGTTGGTGGGGGCAGGGAAAGTTAATCAGAGACTTCATCTTCCTCTGGCAGAAATAATGACAAAAGATATAATTCAATAACCTAAAAAAACACACCTTTTCCACAGCTCAACCCGCTTCATTAGACTTGGGCGGAATTTAAATTACGCCAGAGTAATTTCGGTACTCCTGCATTACTTTTATTGCAGAATTACCAATAATTACGCAAATACTCCTGCTTGCATAATTAGGAGTAATTTTGTGGGGGGAAATTCTAAGGTGAGAGCCCATTTAGTGAGTGCGAGTGGCCACTCACTATTCATACTATGTTGCACTTAGCGCCATTTATTTTACTGCAAAATGTTTACGTACACATTTTGGATGCAAGACTGCTTTTTATGGTAGGAAAATAGCACTAAATGCTGGTAGTAATTTGGGGCAAATTCTACCCCAAGAGAGCATTTTGCCTAGCAAGCATGAGCGGCTGCTCGCTATACATGTTCTAGTGCATTTAGCACTTTCTTGGTGAAAAATGCATCCCTACATCCATTTTTAGTGCGAAGGAGCCTTTTTGCACCAAGATATAGCGCTAAACAAAGAATTGCTTTTCTCGTGTAATTCAAGCGTAATGCTGTAGAATTCTATGATTACTCTACATGGAGTTACTCGAGTTACACTAATCCCTACTCTTCATTCGAGTTGGGACAGGGTAGAGGGGTAGCTAACCAGATGGTGCCCAACCTTTCTCCTCGTCTCTCAGGGTTGCCAACGATTCTTGTGTTCAAGGGTTGTGACCAGTTTTGGGCTACTGGTGATCCGACCAGGAGAATGCGTGGTGCCCTGGGTAAAGTTTTCTGTAAATATATACAATATGTTTTATATGTAGCATTTTTTTGTTAATAATGTGCGATGCAAAACATTTTTGTGCACTTTGCCACTGGATTCAAGCTAGTCTGCCTTATGAGTGGTGTTACCCCGAAACCGGTCCCAGGATGCTTGTTTGCGGTCCAGGGAAGACCTTGCGTGGCAGTTCGGGCTGGACTGTTCCCATGAGGCACAGGAAAGAGACTGAGTTGCATGTAGCTGGGTCTGAACTGGGGTGACGAAGTGAGCTAAATACCGATGATGGATTCAACCCAGATCTGTGTTCGGGGGTGAGTATCTGAAAAGTTTCAGTGCTCCGTCCATCATCTTCTTGTGTTTGGTTTGTTCACCCTAAGTTGACAGGGTACGCCCAGACATGGGTCCCTTGCTCACTTTGCCACTGGAATCAAGCTGGCCTGCCTGATGAGAAGTGTTACCCCGAAACCAGTCCCAGGATGCTTGTTTTCGTCCCGAGAAGACCTGGCTGGCAGTTCGGGCTGGACTGTTTCCACGTGGGAAAAAAAGGTCGAGACTGATTTGCATATAGCTGGGTCTGAACTGGGGTGGCGAAGTAAGCTAAAGAACGATGATGTATTCATCCCAGATATGTGACTGGGGGTGAGTGTCTCAAAAGTGTCAGCACTTCTTCCATCATCCCCTTGTGTTTGCTTTGTAAATACGAATATTTCAATTGCTAATTTTCAGTGCAATACTATGTACCCAGAAATGTTTTGAATATGACTTCATATAATTGGAACGATTATGGCAGGTTTTGTGCCACGCTTTCTTATGAATTGTGAATAATAACAACAAGATGGGGTCTGCCTTTTTTGTGTCAGTTTAATATGTGCGGTTGGCGGGAAGGACTATGACATTGAAGTCAGAGTTCTATAAATGTGCATTTTTCCTGCATGAAGTGTTTCTGATGTTTGAACATGCTCGTAGGAGCTGGTCGACCACCATTAGAGCAGCATTTTTTCGAAAAGCAATTAACACACACTTGCACGCAGCAGATGATAATTCGGTTTACAGGATTCTAAGCCTTTAGTTCGGAAAACAATAATAAAACAAATATGCTGACAGAAAGCAAGTTGCGTTGGCGTGGAATGTAGCGAGCAGTGCGATGTACAACTAGCTTCGTATGTGGAGCCCTCTGAGTTCCCAGCCCAATCAAAAAGCGGCCCTCGAGGGAAGACGCGTCTGCACTGACAGCAACCAACCGTCATGTCATATCCGCGCGCGTATAACGCTGATCACCCTGGGTGGGCCTGACACGTTTGACAGCCGGAATGTGGAAAAGAACAACTCAAGATGGTCCAACAATTGCACAAACAGCAAGTGAGTAATGGAATAATCATAAGCGAGGGGCTATGGTGGGCATCTGCTGCGCACGTGTGCGTCAGAGGCTCTTCTCACGTGTACAGAGACGTGTTAAGGCATTTTTACCCCACGAGAGGTCTTGAGACGTTTGATTGGAGACGGCATACTGATGAGAGCCTCGAAATAATGGTAGAGGCGCGTCTGTCAAGTTATAATTATGAGAAAACCATTACAGTCCATCATGGTGCACGCGCTCGGATGGACGAGGCCCCTATCTTCCGGCAGATGTGTCCAACACGGTAGAACGTAATCCCCGAGGATGATAAAACTCACGTCCAATGTGTTACCTGTTTAGAAACCATAGACTTTGAAGATAAAAGGATGTTAAACCACATGCAAGTGATGTTGCAGTGAAGATTTATGTATTTAGGTGAGACTC
This sequence comes from Lissotriton vulgaris, assembly GCF_964263255.1. Taxonomy (NCBI): domain Eukaryota; kingdom Metazoa; phylum Chordata; class Amphibia; order Caudata; family Salamandridae; genus Lissotriton; species Lissotriton vulgaris. The sequence continues at coordinate 1,530,709,066 of NC_141689.1, read as the reverse complement.
GGCCAGAGTGTTAGGTGAATTAAACAGAAAACATGGCGAACAAATTAAATGCGATTTAAGCAGCAGTACGAACTAAGGGCCCTATTCACAGAGCTAACGTAAGACAAAATCCTAAACTTACTATCATTTTGGTATTCACAGAAGGCACTTACTCATTTTGGTATTCAAAGAAGGCACTTACTCATTTCGGTATTCACAGAAGTTAGGAGTCCTAACTTTTGGACTCCTAAATGCCTCCTGTGAATACCGGAAGTCTTAAAGTTAGGATTTTTCTCAGTTTAGGAGTAGTAAGTTAGGACTCCTAACTTTAGGACTCCTAAATGCCTTCTGTGAATACGCAAAGTCTTACAATTTGGATTTTTTTCAACTTTACTACTACTAAACTGAGAAAAATCCTAATTTTAAGACTTTTGATATTCACAGAAGGCATTTAGGAGTCCTAAAGTTAGGACTCCTAACTTCTGTGAATACCAAATTGAGTAAGGAGTAAGTGTCTTCTGTAAATACCTAAATGAGCAAGTGCCTTCTGTGAATACGAAAATGGTAGTACGTTTAGGATTTTGTCTTAAATTAGTCCTGGGAATCGGGCCCAGTATTTTCTAAATATTTTATATGGATAGACATAAATTAAGTCTTCACAAAGTTAATGCTTCTGTGAAATCTCTTTGGCAAATAGACCATTATTAGAAGTTACCAGCTTCTATGAGATACCGTTGATATACACACAGACATTTTTTATGTAAAAAAAAAATCTGTAGTGTCACTTTCACGTATGAGGAATTAACAAATCATTTACCATTCATTGTCCCTCGCAGTTTTTATTTCTAAAATAAAAATAAATAAAAATAACAGGGTTCATTGTTAAAATCATAAGGGTGATGCTGCTTGGATTAGGGCATGAATCATCCAATTCGCTTAGATCCTAGAGTTTGGACAGGACCATTCAGAATTCACTCAAGGTCAAATAACTGTCTTCAAAGAAATGTTGAAGTTTTATCTTCTTTGAAAAATAAAAAGCTCCACATGTTTCAGTAAGAGGAAAACATGCACTTGTTTAGTTTATACATTATGATTCAATACAAAAAGGAAAATCGTTTTCGAAAAGAAAAATGTAAACCATTTAACTGTGGCCCAGCGTTTGGGGATTACTGCTTCACAAAAAGTTACTGACTGTTGTTGTAAACTTTGGGATTATATTCACATTCCCTTAAAAAATGCTATTCAGTTAAAGGGACCTTATGGCAATGACAAAAAAGCAAAAAAACACAAATTAACCAGACCTGTTGATCTGTACGGTGCAGCTAAAACTCCCCACGAGGATCCTGCTCATGCCCTCACATCAAAAGGCATATCAGAAAATTCCTATGTGAATCACGGATTCTCAAAATGATTGCTGCTTGCCGTTTGTAGAAATACAGCCTGGTTGCTATATGTAACCCCTGCAGGCACAGTAGTATTGCAGGTTTTCAACTATAATTGTGTAAGAGGATGTAGATTATTAGTATGTTCAAAGTTTACTTTATTCGGTTGTATCAAACAGCCATAAAAGCATAGTATACTTGCAAATACATAACAAGCATTTACAAAGCAATAGGTCTCGCAGCATTAAAGTTTGAGTTACTGGCATTGTAAATGACAGTGCTTTGCATTAATTTTTTTTTAATTTGCAATTGGTATATAAACATTGTTTGTGAATGGTTAGCTGATGTGGTGTTGTCCCCGAGTGATGTGGTGGTGTCCCCGAGTGATGAGTGGTGGTGTCCCCAAGTGATGAGTGGTGGTGTCCCCGAGTGATGAGTGGTGGTGTCCCCGAGTGATGTGGTGGTGTCCCGAGTGGTGTGGTGGTGTTCCTGAGTGGTGTGGTGGTGTCCCTGAGTGACGTGGTGGTACCCCTGAGTGGTGTCTCGGAGTGATGTGGTGGTGTCCCTGAGTGATATGGTGGTGTCCCCGAGTGATGTGGTGGTGTCCCCGAGTGATGTGGTGGTGTCCCTGAGTGACGTGGTGGTACCCCTGTGTGGTGTCTCGGAGTGATGTGGTGGTGTCCCTGAGTGATGTGGTGGTGTCCCCGAGTGATGAGTGGTGGTGTCCCCGAGTGATGTGGTGGTGTCCCTGAGTGACGTGGTGGTACCCCTGAGTGGTGTCTCGGAGTGATGTGGTGGTGTTCCTGAGTGATGTGGTGTGTGCGGGTGAGGGTGAGAGGGTTGTGAGGGTGAGGGGTGTGAGGCTGTACAGGCGAGTGAGAGTGTGTGAGGGTGAGGAGGTGTTAGGGTGACGGGGTTAGTGTGAGGAAGAGACATGCGCTGTTTTAACCTAGCAAATACATCTCCGTAAAGAGTGCCCCACCCCACACTTAAATGTAAGTAAAAGTTCTAGGCATCGAGTGAAAAATTGGTCTTTTTTTCATTTAATTTTTACTGGTAGCATAATTGCTTTGGTTAAATGCAGACCCAGGGGCTGTTTTAAGATGGTCGTTTGAATGTGGTGCAGCATAGGTAGTACATTATATGATCATCGTTGGTAGCCATGGGATAAGCATGTGGCCAGCCAAAGGGTAACGCTGTGAGATTTCCTTTACCCTAATGATAATGAAGTGCGATGCCCTCTTAGCAAAATAAGAGGTGAAATAATGAGATGGTAGTACTGTCCCCACTAATGTCTGAAAGTACTAATGCATGCATGACATGGCAAACAAAACCTATTCTGTGGTATGAATACATGAATCCTTCTTGTTTTTTCCAAAAAGCATATTTAATGCACCGTTATTATGTCGCTCTGGACACGGAGGCTGAGATTTAGAGTGGCTTGGGGCGCTTGCAAGTGGTGCACTACGCCCAAGTATCTACTCACCACTCTTGGGTTTAGCTTCCCCCACGGGCCCGGTCGAGCCGGCCCTGGGCTGGGCTTTGCTTATGGTGCTGCTGTCCATGTCGGCTGCGCCGGCTGGGCTCAGCGGCATGGGCGGGGGCGCCGGAGGGGGGAGCGGAACACGGGAGGTGCTGGAGCACACCGAGGCTCATGGCGTTCGGGCACTGCGGGAGGGACCACACCTCAGGCATCAGGGAGACATCCTCGGGGGCTGCCGAAGCCAAACAAGAGACAAGCATGCTGCCTTCCGTGAAGCCGGCCAGGAAGAGAGCAGTCATCGGCGCACGGCGGAGACGCTGGCGCCGTGAGTGTGCGCGCGACCAAGTCCATGCGTGGCCAGCTCTTGTCGCTCCCTCTCCCATTCAGAATGCTGGGCGCGTGCCCAGCTCTCTTCTCCCTTTGCCGGCTGAAAACGATTGCTATAGTTCTCTGCCGAGAACGCGCTTCACGCGTCTCTAAGCCGAGGACATATCGGCTGTTTGAGATGCTCGTCAAACCACCCCTGCCGATTGCATTGATTTGGAAACTGTCACTGATGGAGGGTGGTTGTTTTGATAAATGAATTTCACACTTGCAAAGAATGTTGACAAAACTCGCGCTTTGGGTGCTGCTCTTCCCAGCTATAATCTATATTTATTGTTTAAAAAAAAACTCTCTAAACATAAATATTAATTTACTCCGTCCAGTTTCCTTATGGGGTATTTCTTTTTCGAGTAGATTGCAGCGGAAATTGAAACCACTGCCATCTCCCCCACCCAGGGAGGGGTCAGCTTCACCACTCTTGCGAAAAGGACAACAGTTCATTTAATGTATTGAACTTTTTACTGTCTGCATTTATTACAGCTAGCACAATAGGCTGCACTCGGGGGGCAGGAAGGAAATCGCACAGTAAAAACGATGAAATTATTGTTGGGGACGTCTTTTAATGTGTGTGGGGGTGGTGAGGCGGCAAGGAAAGTAGTTTCATGAAATGTAAATTCATATAAAGAGGGGGGTTAAGTGAGGGACGAGGGAGATTTGAATGGGAAAGAAAGAGGAGGGGAGATGTAGGGGGGTTAGTGCAGAGGGGGTGAGATGGGGAAGGAAGTCATAGAAGTAGGCTCGTGTGTAAGGGGGTATGGAGACAGTAAGGCAGGTGGACAGTGTTGGGGTGGTTGCGGTGGGACAGAATCAAGTGAAGCATGGGATGGGAGCAGTCGCAGGGCAGAAAGGGATTAGGAGATTAGACAGGGAGCATAGTTTGCTGGCCAGGACCCCGGAGGCAGGGGTGCTGCATCAGTGGGAGGAAGGGAAGGGCGCTACGACTGGCGGGTGGGAAAGAAGGCGCCAAGGCAGAAAGGATGGTTGGATACAATGGAAACAGGGTAGGAGTGTCTGTGGGTTATAGTCCACAGGGAGCGATTAGAAGACAAAACATCCGTATGATGTGGCAGGATGTGGTGAGGATGCAGGGGTGATAGGGCATGCTGAAGCAGGCCAGGGAGAGACAGCGGGGAGGCAGGGCTGGAACGAGTCAGACATAACTAGAAAAGGATCATGAGGAAGGATGGGTGTATAGCAGTGTTAGGGTCTTCGGTGAAGGGTGGCATGGTGGGCCGGAATAGGTGGGAGCAGCTGCATGGGTTGTTGGTGGAACAACAGCTGGGGTGGGGTAGCAAGAAGTGAGGAAGAACACGAGTGGGTTGTCACAGCTGTCAGGTGCCAGTCCTTAACCTGCTTTATAAAAAACGTTCAGTACCAGCCCGTTCTTGTCTTTTAATACCAGCCTGTTCTTGAGCCATTGCCTGTGCTGCTGCAGGTGGTGAAGGGTTAGTAGTGGGTACAGGGTAGGAGCGGATGTCCCAGCAGTCCGGATGCCAGACCTATCCCCCCTCCCTCCTTTGTTGGAAGTCTTTGAACAGAAGCCTGTTTTGTGCGATTAATAATCCTCCCGCCGAGGGGAGCTGGAGGGTGGAAGCTCAGAAATGCGCTGGCCCGGCACCGCTAGTGCCATCCACTCTCACACTCGCCCATTGTCTCCCTCCAGCTGGGGCTGTCCGAAGAGTGCTCTTTGTTTTATTGTGCGTTTGGAGCCGGGTTGTTGTGACTGACGGGGAAAGATGCTTGTCGGGGTGGCGCCAAAGGGGCCCTTGGTGTCCAGGGGCTGTCAGTTCTCCCAGAGTGAGAGTTGTGGCAGTTCAAAGCTGGCACCTCTCAGCTGCTGCACAGAGCACCCACATATTGTAAGCACGTGGAAGACCCCTTCTCTCTCCTGCCCCTTGTGCCGCTGCCTCTCTTGGCCTGTTGCCTGTTTGTTTCTCTCCTGTCACACTTTTCTGACTGCAGAGAATTCGCTCTCACGAGTGCCCACAGACAGCTTGGCTGTACAGTTCGCTTTATGCAGACAGCTGACTGTAGTGCAGGGTGTGAGCAGTACACAGCAGGGTGTGCTCACCGGCCCCCACTGTTGGAATTCTTGTACGCGCCCTCCTCCTGGTAGAATTCCTCCTAACCTGCTGAATTGTGGAATCTGAAGCCCGCCCCGTGATTCCCGCGAATCATTCTTTTACATTCTGTTGCCCGAACTGTTGTTGTGTTTAAGGTGTACATATAGTATGCGTTTTAGGGCAGTTATAACTGAACACTCCCCCTGGGACATTGGCCAATTGGCCCTCTCTAGTCGGGGCTGTGCGAAGATTTGTCTTTGTTCTGTTGAATGTCAGGAAAAGAAAAAAAAGGTTCTTATCAGGGCGGAGCCGCAGGACAGGACTTGGTGTTACTTACTGCAAGGGCTGCCGGCTTTGGAATTGGGGAAAGGGGTTCGAGTCTCAGCATCGACTCAGCATCGACTCGGCATCATGTGGTTTTTGTTAAATCCCTAATGTCCCCGTGCCTAAAACTGAATATGTAATGCAACTGGTGTTCATGTAAAGCGCCCCAATGCTTTCGGGTCGAGTTTGCGCTGTGTAACATTGCAACAAAAAAAATGGAATCCCTTCCCATCCTGGCTTCTGCGATCCTGTTTGGAATATAAATCACGCCAAAACCTCTTGCGTTCAAGCGGATCCTATCACATATCAGCGCCGTGCTCCTCTCTGCAGACTCCTGCTGCATTCCAGAGAGGGGCACGTCGCGATCCGGTCTGCCATGCCATGCTGTGGAGACAAGACCTGGCCGCGCGCACAACGTTATCCTATGGGGAAACGCTGCGCGCGGCCAGGTCTTGTCTCCCTTCGTCGTTCTGAGACGGCTGAGACGCCGACTATAGTTCTCTGGCGAGAATGCGCTTCGCGCGTTTCTAGCCGAGACCTAAAACACAGTTTAAAAATGTGATCTTCAGGGTAAAATGTCGTAAGGATAACAAGTTCATTGTGGTGTCATGCAATTTCGGCAATTCTCTTAATAACAGGGAAAAAATCTTTACAGTGATTTTTTAGTTAGGGCTCCGGAGGACAACACTTCAACACAGCTGTATATAAAGTGCGTGGTGCTTAGATAAAAAGAAATTACGTTAATTTTAAGATCAGCGATTAGACAATCAAAAACAGTAATAGTTCGCTTCAACATGTTTAATACTAATAAAATCTAATAAAAACATGTCAAACTTTAACAATAAGGACAGGTCATAGTAAAAAATAAGCACCCCATGTCAATCCAAGTCTTGTCTATGCCTAACGACTAAGCTCAGGAATTTTACTATCGATTTAGCGAAACACTCCGCATCCAAAAATTGCATGGCGAGAAAGGTGGGATGGCATCTTTGTAAGCCCATGATTTTTAAAATCGGTGTGAGCCAGCGTCTCCTTGATTCATTATAGAATTTACAAAACAGTATTGTATGAATCGTTGGCACCATCACCCATTCTTTGAGGCCAGTGCCCCTCCCTATGACTGCCTCCGGAAGAGAAGATTCCTGCTCCACCCCCTGATGATGGCGGACAGCTCCTGCGGGTTTGCCGGTGTGTAGAGCGGCTGGTTTCTGTCTCGCTGTTCACTCGCAGAGAGGAAGGAAAGCAGTGCGGCGTTTCTTATCGAATGCAGAGAAGCATGGACACTGCCGCCAATACTGAAGCTGATCCGCATTTGAGGCTTGTTTTTCGGGACTTCAGTAGGTGAGAGCAGACGCTGAGGCTGAGCGGGAGTCCGTGTCTGTGGCTCCCGGTAAATCTCGAGTAAGCAGCGGTGGTTACTGGGGGTACTGCAGGCAAACTTGGATTGTTAACTTTGCCGTTGCTGGCTGCTGGCTGGCTGCTGGTTTTCATTACTGGTTACTGGTTACTGGCTGAAGTTGGAGGCTTTGATGATTGTTTCCCTGGCCTCCGTTTGGAGAACTATTTGAAATGATGGATTGCTTCGCTTCGTGGGTGAAGCTCTGTCATCGGAGGTGCTGAGGCAGAGGAGGACACAGACAAAGGCCCCCAGACACTGTTTTACCGCTGGGGCTACGAGGACGCTTGCACGGGACTCCCAGGATCAGGAGTCCGTGCAGCAGCACACCTGCGGAGAGCTCCGCCCCCCTACCGACGGCCTTTAAGGTCTTTTTCCGTGTTACTCAGCGCTGAACGCAGAACACGACGAAGCCCGGACAAAGGGCGGACAGTCCGGGACAGGAGGAGGCAGGGCAGGGCCAGAGGCCCTGCACCGTGTCCGACAACATTCTCACAAGTTAAGTGGACCTATTTATCTCGTTGTTTTTAACATTATTTCTGCATTGCGTTTAGTCGTGCCTCCGTGTTCCCAATTTGTGACTTCCTGTTACTAGTGATCAATACTCGACACCCTATAAGCCCCAGATATAATGGTCAAGCAGATATCTACAATGGATAATTATCTAGTTAAAGTCGTTAGCAAGATAAACAATGATCGGAGAAAATCGCTGGGATTGGAAAACCCTTCTACGTTACTCGTGGAGCTTCCTGTTGCTGGTACCGTGTTGACTCAGGAATTTCCTTGTACCCCTGATACTGTGCTGATGGAAATACCTGTACCTATTATGCCAATACAGGATCTAACCACACAGGATTCCCAGGATGTCTCCTATGAAACCCTGCCACGGCGCTCTCCTGCTAAGAGAGCAGTGAGGGCTTGCAGGAAAGTACAAATCAAACGTGGTGGTAATCATCATAAAAAAAGGCTGGAAACAACCCCGAAGAGCCCCGTTCGGGCCATGGAGACTTTAACTAATAATAGTGGAGCCAACATGAACTTGAACCCGGAACAATTTGATCTTTTAATGAACATGTTTGAGGCAAGGTTTGAAATACTTGTTAAACCTTTAGTTGACAAAATTGATTTTCTGACATCGGAAGTGTCTAGACTAGGTAGTCTTTTGGCTACCAACATTGATAAAAATGATAGTTCTATGACACATGAGAGTGTAGCATTGGGCAGCACTAGTGTTTTAAAGCCTCCCCAGGGAAGTTCCAATATTATTAATTCTGGTGGGGTTGGTGGAGCGGGCAGTCTGATGGTACAGAACCCAGCAATTCCCGCTAGTACGGGGCGGGTTCCTTTATCTATACACAGGAGAACCCGTTCTACTAATCTCCCACCAGACTGTGCCCCTTATGTAGTAGTGCTCTTTAATGTTCCACCTTTAGACTCAAATTTGACCCAACCCACACAGGAAACAAATGAATCACTTAAAAATAAAACAGTTTCCTGGCTGAACAAGCATTGTGGGTTCCCAACCAATTACTCAGATCAGATACTTACCACCAGAAGGGTAAATTGGATTGGGAGTGCTAGAAAAAATTGTAGGGGCGAATGTGTTATTGTGAATTTTAGGCACCCCCAACATGTTGCAACTGTTCTTCTTAGAGCTGCGTCTTTGACACCAGGAGAGAATGATGTACATGTGCACTCATTGGGCTTTTTTTACAATCATCTTAATAAGGCACCCCATACTATAAACCGTGATAGGCCCCCCATTCGCAACCAAGGTATGATTTACGAGATTCCAACACAAGAATAGGTATCAAGCCTTAAGTACACTGGACCAGAATGATTGACTTTCGAAGGTCCGTGAGCCCAGTGTGAGTGTAATCCCAAACACATGGGCTAGTAATCGGAACAGGATTAGCACAGACCCTAGGTTATCCTTGGCTGTTAACCCTATACTGAGCTCTGGAACCGGAATAGAACAAGTGAACGGGGGAAAGAGGGAGGTAAATACAGCGATTAACGTGTGCGGCAAGGATCCTAATGTAGATCTACTTGAGGTTGTGCCCTGTGAAGGCAATGATACTTGTGGTCCAGCAGAGGCTATGCCTCGTGTAGGTGAGGGCACACGTGGCAATGCCCTGGACCAGGTAAAAAATACCCCTATAGAGGGCTTATCCATTGCGAGCTGGAATATAGCCGATTCGGTGTCAAAAGGGGAAAAGTCGGGATGGGTGAATACGATTAGGACACATGATATTTTATGCTTTTAAGAAACCTGGTGTACTTTTAAACCCAGCTTTGAGGGATATGTGTGTTACAGTATTGAGGCCACAGAGTGACGACATGGTAGGGCTAAGGGTGGTCTACTTGTTTTGGTGGCTGTGGATTTATTATTGACTGTGGTTAAGCATGTCACAGTAGGAAATCATTCCCAAATTTTATGGGTACACCCAAAGGATTGTCCAGAGGTACTTATAATTGATTTTTATAATAATATTTTTGGTAATTTACGGCACAAACTTATTGAGGAACTGGAAAGTGCCCTCATGAAGGTTGCATCTGATGCCAAATGCATTTTTACTTATATTTGGTTGGGTGATTTTAATTCTTTAATCTGCCCATTGTCGTCCTCCAGGGCTTGCGGTATGTTAAATAATAATGATGAGAACATATCACCTTTTCCACACAATACATATGGGGAGGCTATTAATAATATTCTTATAACATTCGACCTTGAACTACTCCAGCCAGCAACAGATAGTAGGGGTTATATTATTCCGACATTTACTGGGAGAAATACAAACGCTAATATTGACCATGTTATGGTCTCATCCAGTATTGTGCCACACTGTAAAACCATGGTTATCGAGGATCCCTCTTTAAGCGATCATAATTGTATCGTATTAAGAGTTGAGTCCTGGAAGCGTATAACACAAGGTGTGTCAAGAACCCTAGTAAATGCTGAGCCACATAGGACAAATGGAGTTAGGCTAAGGTGGAAAGGGGAAAAATCCTCAGTGGTAATACCTATGATTGTATCAAAAGCCCTGGCAGATATTAATTGCATCCTGGCGACAGGAAGTACGCCTGTTGCCATTATGTATAATTTTATAAATATCAGTAAAATTATTGATTCTATATTTACAGGCCGTAGTACTGGTAATACTACACACAAAAAAGGGTTGGTTTGATCATACTTGTTCAGCCCTGCTTACTCAACTCAGGCAGGCGCTAACATTTAAGCCAAGGGACCAGAACCAAGTTACGCTTCTGAGACGTGATTATAAATTGTTACTCTCGAGAACGAAGACGGACTTGAGACAGGAAGCATGGGATAGTCTATCCCGTGCTGCGGAGACATCTGACAGTTCCCTGTTTTGGTCCACGGTTAATTCGCCCTTTCTACAGGATGAGAAAGCCCCCCACCTTGCATCCAATGTAAGCAGTGAGACCTGGGTAACCCATTTTACGGCTATTTTTTATGATGGAAGTCCCAAAGAGGGAGAGCACAGGTGCTGTCCTGTAGTCCCATTGGATATTACCCTCAATGAGGTTGAAAGTAGTATAAAGGCCAGTAAGGGGGGTAAAGCGCAAGGGCCTGACGGAGTCTCCATTGACATGTATAGGGACGTCCCACTGCTGTGGGGACCTATTCTTACTCTGGTCCTAAACGCAGCGGTGACAGACCGGATACCGCCAACTTGGGGAGACTCTATCATTGTCCCTATCTATAAAAAGGGGGATAAGTCTGCAGCAAGCAACTGTCGCCCAATTAGCCTGCTCGACTCATCGGTAAAAGTTATGAGTAGAGTGTTATTGTTTAGGTTGGAAGCCTGGGCAGAGGAGAAGGGGGTTATTGCAAACTCCCAATATGGTTTTAGAAGGGGTAGAGGGACGCTAGATCAATGCCTGAATTTAGAACTTTTAAACAGTAAATATACAAGGGTGAAGTCCGGCAATTTGTACCTCTGCTTTGCGGACTTGAGTAGCGCATTTGATCTGGTTGACCACGCCATTTTGTGGTCCGTCCTGTTAGAATTAGGGGCCCCGGAGCCGATAATCTTCTTGTTGGCTAGACTATATGGTAAACTGCAAGCTTGTGTGCGTTGTGGGGTAAATGGCGAGTGCACTCCCAATTTTAATGTAAAGCGCGGAATTAGGCAGGGATGTGTTCTCGCCCCTTTTTTTTTACTCTTTTTGTTAACGCCTGTTTTGTGCGATTAATAATCCTCCCGCCGAGGGGAGCTGGAGGGTGGAAGCTCAGAAATGCGCTGGCCCGGCACCGCCAGTGCCATCCACTCTCACACTCGCCCATTGTCTCCCTCCAGCTGCGGCTGTCCGAAGAGTGCTCTTTGTTTTATTGTGCGTTTGGAGCCGGGTTGTTGTGACTGACGGGGAGGGATGCTTGTCGGGGTGGCGCCAAAGGGGCCCTTGGTGTCCAGGGGCTGTCAGTTCTCCCAGAGTGAGAGTTGTGGCAGTTCAAAGCTGGCACCTCTCAGCTGCTGCACAGAGCACCCATATATTGTAAGCACGTGGAAGACCCCTTCTCTCTCCTGCCCCTTGTGCCGCTGCCTCTCTTGACCTGTTGCCTGTTTGTTTTGCTCCTGTCACACTTTTCTGACTGCAGAGAATTCGCTCTCACGAGTGCCCACAGACAGCTTGGCTGTACAGTTCGCTTTATGCAGACAGCTGACTGTAGTACAGAGTGTGAGCAGTACACGGCAGGGTGTGCTCACCGGCCCCCACTGTTGGAATTCTTGTCCGCGCCCTCCTCTTGGTAGAATTCCTCCTAACCTGCTGAATTGTGGAATCTGAAGCCCGCTGCGTGATTCCCGCAAATCATTCTTTTACATTCTGTTGCCCGAACTGTTGTTGTGTTTAAGGTGTACATATAGTATGCGTTTTAGAGCAGTTATAACTGAACACTCCCCCTGGGACATTGGCCAATTGGCCCTCTCTAGACGGGGCTGTGCGAAGATTTGTCTTTGCTCTGTTGAATGTCAGGAAAAGAAAAAAAAGATTCTTATCAGGGCGGAGCCGCAGGACAGGACGTGGTGTTACTTACTGCAAGGGCTGCCGGCTTTGGAATTGGGGAAAGGGGTTCGAGTCTCAGCATCGACTCAGCATCGACTCAGCATCATGTGGTTTTTGTTAAATCCCTAATGTCCCCGTGCCTAAAACTGAATATGTAATGCAACTGGTGTTCATGTAAAGCGCCCCAATGCTTTCGGGTCGAGTTCGCGCTGTGTAACATTGCAAAAAAAAAAAATGGAATCCCTTCCCATCCTGGCTTCTGCGATCCTGTTTGGAATATAAATCACGCCAACACCTCTTGCGTTCAAGCTGGTCCTATCACATATCAGCGCCGCGCTCCTCTCTGCAGACTCCCACTGCATTCCAGAGAGGGGCGCGTCGCGATCCGGTCTGCCATGCCATGCTGTGGAGACAAGACCTGGCCGCGCGCACAACGTTATCCTATGGGGAAACGCTGCACGCGGCCAGGTCTTGTCTCCCTTTGTCGTTCTGAGATGGCTGAGACGCCGACTATAGTTCTCTGGCGAGAATGCGCTTCGCGCGTTTCTAGCCGAGACCTAAAACACAGTTTAAAAATGTGATCTTCAGGGTAAAATGTCGTAAGGATAACAAGTTCATTGTGGTGTCATGCAATCTCGGCAATTCTCTTAATAACAGGGAAAAAATCTTTACAGTGATTTTTTAGTTAGGGCTCCGGAGGACAACACTTCAACACAGCTGTATATAAAGTGCGTGGTGCTTAGATAAAAATAAATTATGTTAATTTTAAGATCAGCGATTAGACAATCAAAAACAGTAATAGTTCGCTTCAACATGTTAAATACTAATAAAATCTAATAAAAACATGTCAAACTTTAACAATAAGGACAGGTCATAGTAAAAAATAAGCACCCCATGTCAATCCAAGTCTTGTCTATGCCTAACGACTAAGCTCAGGAATTTTACTATCGATTTAGCTAAACACTCCGCATCCAAAAATTGCATGGCGAGAAAGGCGGAATGGCATCTTCGTAAGCCCATGATTTTTAAAATCGGTGTGAGCCAGCGTCTCCTTGATTCATTATAGAATTTACAAAACAGTATTGTATGAATCGTTGGCACCATCACCCATTCTTTGAGGCCAGTGCCCCTCCCTATGACTGCCTCCGGAAGAGAAGATTCCTGCTCCACCCCCTGATGATGGCGGACGGCTCCTGCGGGTTTGCCAGTGTGTAGAGCGGCTGGTTTCTGTCTCGCTGTTCACTTGCAGAGAGGAAGGAAAGCAGTGCGGCATTTCTTATCGAATGCAAAGAAGCTTGGACACTGCCGCCAATACTGAAGCTGATACACCTTTGAGGCTTGTTTTTCGGGATTTCAGTAGGTGAGAGCAGACGCTGAGGCTGAGCGGGAGTCCGTGTCTGTGGCTCCCGGTAAATCTCGAGTAAGCAGCGGTGGTTACTGGGGGTACTGCAGGCAAACTTGGATTGTTAACTTTGCCGTTGCTGGCTGCTGGCTGGCTGCTGGTTTTCATTACTGGTTACTGGTTACTGGCTGAAGTTCTACTAATCTCCCTACTAATCTCCCACCAGACTGTGCCCCTTATGTAGTAGTGCTCTCTAATGTTCCACCTTTAGACTCAAATTTGACCCAACCCACACAGGAAACACATGAATCACTTAAAAATAAAACAGTTTCCTGGCTGAACAAGCATTGTGGGTTCCCAACCAATTATTCAGATTAGATACTTACCACCAGAAGGGTAAATTGGATTGGGAGTGCTAGAAAAAATTGTAGGGGCGAATGTGTTATTGTGAATTTTAGGCACCCCCAACATGTTGCAACTGTTCTTCTTAGAGCTGCGTCTTTGACACCAGGAGAGAATGATGTACATGTGCACTCATTGGGCTTTTTTTACAATCATCTTAATAAAGCACCCCATACTATAAACCGTGATAGGTCCCCCATTCGCAACCAAGGTATGATTTACGAGATTCCAACACAGAATAGGTATCAAGCCTTAAGTACACTGGACCTGAATGATTGACTTTCGAAGGTCAGTGAGCCCAGTGTGAGTGTAATCCCAAACACATGGGCTAGTAATCGGAACAGGATTAGCACAGACCCTAGGTTATCCTTGGCTGTTAACCCTATACTGAGCTCTGGAACCGGAATAGAACAAGTGAACGGGAGAAAGAGGGAGGTAAATACAGCGATTAACGTGTGCGGCGAGGATCCTAATGTAGATCTACTTGAGGTTGTGCCCTGTGAAGGCAATGGTACTTGTGGTCCAGCAGAGGCTATGCCTCGTGTAGGTGAGGGCACACATGGCAATGCCCTGGACCAGGTAAAAAAATACCCCTATAGAGGGCTTATCCATTGCGAGCTGGAATATAGCCGGTTCGGTGTCAAAAGGGGAAAAGTTGGGATGAGTGAATACGATTAGGACACATGATATTTTATGCTTTTAAGAAACCTGGTGTAGTTTTGAACCCAGCTTTGAGGGATATGTGTGTTACAGTATTGAGGCCACAGAGTCACGACATGGTAGGGCTAAGGGTGGTCTACTTGTTTTGGTGGCTGTGGATTTATTATTGACTGTGGTTAAGCATGTCACAGTAGGAAATCATTCCCAAATTTTATGGGTACACCAGAAGGATTGTCCAGAGGTACTTATAATTGATTTTTATAATAATATTTTTGGTAATTTACGGCACAAGGTTATTGAGGAACTGGAAAGTGCCCTCATGAAGGTTGCATCTGATGCCAAATGCATTTTTACTTATATTTGGTTGGGTGATTTTAATTCTTTAATCTGCCCATTGCCATCCTCCAGGGCTTGCGGCATGTTAAATAATAATGATGAGAACATATCACATTTTCCACACAATACATATGGGGAGGCTATTAATAATATTCTTATAACATTCGACCTTGAACTACTCCAGCCAGCAACAGATAGTAGGGGCTATATTATTCCGACATTTACTGGGAGAAATACAAACTCTAATATTGACCATGTTATGGTCTCATCCAGTATTGTGCCACACTGTAATACCATGGTTATCGAGGATCCCTCTTTAAGCGATCATAATTGTATCGTATTAAGAGTTGAGTCCTGGAAGCGTATAACACAAGGTGTGTCAAGAACCCTAGTAAATGCTGAGCCACATAGGACAAATGGAGTTAGGCTAAGGTGGAAAGGGGAAGAAAAATCCTCAGTGGTAATACCTATGATTGTATCAAAAGCCCTGGCAGATATTAATTGCATCCTGGCGACAGGAAGTACGCCTGTTGCCATTATGTATAATTTTATAAATATCAGTAAAATTATTGATTCTATATTTACAGGCCGTAGTACTGGTAATACTACACACAAAAAGGGTTGGTTTGATCATACTTGTTCAGCCCTGCTTACTCAACTCAGGCAGGCGCTATCAGGCACAAGGGACATGCCTCTCCATTATTAAAGAGTCTACACTGGCTACCAATCGGGCAGAGGTCCGTCTTTAAAAGCCTCTGTATAGCCCATAAAGCCATCTATGGGAAGGCCCCGGCTTACATCAAGGAACGGATTGAGACATATAGACCGGAAAGAAACCGAAGGTCTTCAGACGCCCAACTCCTTGTATGCCCACGTTTCAAACTGGCCACAATGGGAGGGAGATCTTTCTCGGTCCTACTACCGAACCTTTGGAACGCCCTGCCTGAGGCACTCCGTAAGGAGGGTAACCTACTCCGCTTCAGGAAAGCCCTGAAAACCAACCTTTTCAGAACAGCACTCAGCTTAGCTTAAGTCCTGCCCCTTCCCTCCACCCTTTTTTTCAGTATCCCGGCTGTTATGTTCTGTAGTCAAAAGCGCCCTGAGACCTGCAGGTGATTCGGCGCTATATAAACCCGCTATAACAATAACAATAACAATTTAAGCCAAGGGACCAGAACCAAGTTACGCTTCTGAGACGTGATTATAAATTGTCACTCTCGAGAAGGAAGAGGAACTTAAGACAGGAAGCATGGGATAGTCTATCCCGTGCTGCGGAGACATCTGACAGTTCCCTGTTTTGGTCCACGGTTAATTCGCCCTTTCTACAGGATGAGAAAGCCCCCCACCTTGCATCCAATGTAAGCAGTGAGACCTGGGTAACCCATTTTACGGCTATTTTTTATGATGGAGGTCCCAAAGAGGGAGAGCACAGGTGCTGGCCTGTAGTCCCATTGGATATTACCCTCAATGAGGTTGAAAGTAGTATAAAGGCCAGTAAGGGGGGTAAAGCGCAAGGGCCTGACTGAGTCCCCATTGACGTGTATAGGGACGTCCCACTGCTGTGGGGACCTATTCTCACTCTGGTCCTAAACTCAGCGGTGACGGACCGGATACCGCCAACTTGGGGAGACTCTATCATTGTCCCTATCTATAAAAAGGGGGATAAGTCTGCAGCAAGCAACTATCGCCCAATTAGCCTACTCGACTCATCGGTAAAAGTTATGAGTAGAGTGTTATTGTTTAGGTTGGAAGCCTGGGCAGAGGAGAAGGGGGTTATTGCAAACTCCCAATATGGTTTTAGAAGGGGTAGAGGGACGCTAGATCAATGCCTGAATTTAGAACTTTTAAACAGTAAATATACAAGGGCGAGGTCCGGCAATTTGTACCTCTGCTTTGCGTGCTTGAGTAGCGCATTTGATCTGGTTGACCACGCCATTTTGTGGTCCGTCCTGTTAGAATTAGGTGCCCCGGAGCCGATAATCTTCTTGTTGGCTAGACTATATGGTAAGCTGCAAGCTTGTGTGCGTTATGGGGTAAACGGCGAATGCACTCCCAATTTTAATGTAAAGCGCGGAATTAGGTAGGGATGTGTTCTCGCCCCTTTTTTGTTTACTCTTTTTGTTAATGCTGTAGACACCATTTTAAAACAAGTAGAGGCGGATGCCCCTCAGGTCAACGGATTAGGTGTGCCAGTCCTGCTTTACGCAGATGGCGCTGTCCTATTATCACGGACTCCGGTGGGCCTTCAATGCCTGATCGACAGGTTCTCTGCTTTTATCAAAGAAAGAAAGTTACTGATTAACAAGAGTAAGACGCACAAGTTGACCTGTGGTGCCAAAAATAGTAAAAAGCATGCCTTTTTTATTGATGGGGTTAAAGTGCAGCAAGTCGAAACTTTTGTTACCTGGGTGTGACTTTTACGAGTAGTGGGAGTTGGACCCAAGAACTATCAAGTGTGAGGACTAAAATGGCAAAGAGTGCAAATGGTATATTTAAATTTGCTTCCAAGATTGGTGAGAGGCGGATCAGGGACATGATGATGATCTATAAGGCAAGAACTGTCTCAATTGCGCTATATGGGGCCAGTATGTGGGGTTACACTAATATAGATCCTGTGCAAAGGAAGAAAATGTATTCCTTAAGAAGCTTCTATGCCTACCCACCTCTGCCCCAACTGATTTGATTCACAGGGAATTGGGTGCCGCTTATCTAGGCGACCTTATTTCACTGAGGCCACTAATGATATGGCGCGCAATTTGGAGGAAGAAAGAGACAGCCCTTAATCAAAATGTATTCAAGGATTGTCTCGATCTTGATAAATTTAATAAGATCCCCTGGCTCAAGTATGTAGTAGACAGCTTTCATGATATTTTTGGGCTTGAATCTTGTCGGAACCTGGTTCGGCTGGAGATATTCCTAAACAGGAGATGAAAAATATTTTTATGCAATATAAAGCCCAGAAACGTCTAGCAGCTAACTGTCGACTTAATACAGTATGTCTTTATAATAAATACATTGAAGGGGATGGGTTTCAGTTGTATCTGACTATGGTCACTAGACCTAGCCATAGGTTTGTCTTAACGAGGCTTAGATTTGGAACAGCCCATGTCTTGGTGGCCTTTCCCCGACTCAAGAAACATCCTGTTGGGCCATGCCAATGCGATGGGCGTTCCAAGCAGACTACCTTGCACTTTATGTTAATTTGTACTCTCTTTTTGAATGTTAGAGTGGTTTATATAAAACCTATGTTTGTAAAGTATGGTATCAGTGGTGTGGAGGACGCCATGAAGCTGATTTATGATGTGTACTCACCTGACAAATGTTTTTTTATCGCATCCTTTTTATGTAAATCTATACAGCACAGAAAAAGTATGGTCTATTAAGTTATTTATTCAATTAACCTGTATCTGTATTGTATTTTATAATGCATTTTGCTTGTGTGCTTTTATGGACATTGTTTACATGTGCCGAATAAAGCTTCATGAAATTAAATGAATCGTTGATTGAGGGGAGGTATCGTCGCAGGGACAGGGTTGTAAGAACTTGGCCCAGTTATTAATTGTAGGAAAACTGACCAAATTATGAAAAATATCTAGCCTAAACCTAGCTAATAAGAATCTTTGATATCCTGAAAAGTTGAAAGTTAGGTATGGCTGGACCGTCATAGTTGTTTGAATTAGGAGTGAGTGTTGAACTGTCGCCTTAGTTACCTCACTAGACAGCCTCAGTGATTCTAGATGGGCTAAACAAGCTTTTTTGAACAGTTTTCTCGGCAAAACAGCAATTGAGGCGGGGGAATGGTAGTGTTGTAGCATACCCATGTCGTTGAAGAATCTCTTAATGTATGCAATTCAGCCAATCTTATGGGCATTGTCTAAGAAGATGAGTCCTGTAAGATCCTTTGGCAAAGAGTAGTTTCACTACTAGTCCAAATGCGGTGCGTGCCAGAGAAAAGGGGGTTGGATTTTAATTAAATCTGTTAAATAAGACAAGCCCACTTCCAAATGGCAAGCATATGTTGATGTGCCCGCGGGACTGCGAGTAGGAATCTAACAAAACTGTTTTCTACCCTTTGAACCGCTTCAACCTTCCCATATCCCCACACGCCAGCCCCGTAAATTACAGTAGCTAAGCATTTTGGCCTATAGATCTCTATAAGCTCGGCCGTGGGCTGTCTACCCAATTTATTTGCAAAATTGACCAAAGCAACTGTCGCCCTCATAAAAGACAGCTTCCTAGACTCAATGGCGTACTTCCAGGTGGATTTATGGTAAAAAACAATGCCCAAGTACAGATAGGTAGTAGTGCGCTCCAGTTTTTGCTAATCAATGTAAATTGCCTTTATGTTCTTAATCTTAGAGCCAGCGGCCATAACAAAAGTTTTTTTAATATTGATCTGCATGTCCAGGTTGGTCATAAAGGTGCAGTATCTCACGAGAGCTCGCTGTAGTTCCATGGGGGTACGGGCTAGGATCACGGCGTCATCCGCATAGAGTAACACCGGAATTGGGCGTTTGTTATTGATGGGGAGGTCCTGGCACCCTGTGCCCATTGCTTGTTCCAGACCGTTTGTATAGAGGTTGAAACAAAACGGGGCCAGGACACAGCCCTGCCTTACTCCCCTCTCTACTCTGAATGGCTTTGTTAGTTCCCCTCCCACGCCGTACCTGACTCTAGCTGTAGCATCTGAATATAGCTCGCAAGGGAAATTTACGAGGGACTCCTCTACTCCCATGTCCGCTAAAATAGCCCACAACTTAGTTTGGCTGACGCAGTCGAAAGCTGCCGAAAGATCGACATACTCCATGTATAGAGCCCCCCTTTTGCATTTACGTATTTGCCAATTAAAAGAGAGAGATTAAGGTCTTGCTCTGTCGTACCCAAACCCTCTTGAAACCCAAATTGCAGATCAGATAGAACTTTGTTATCGGACGCTCACTGCTGAAGACGCTCTAGGATAACACGACCAGCCACTTTCCCGAGCGAGTCCAGCAGTGAAATAGGCCGGTAACACGGGATAGGCAAAACTGGGGTAGTTTGAGTTGAAATTAGTGGGAGACCAAATATACGCCTCAAAATATTCCACCCACAGGTCCTCATCAATCGCAACGTCAAGACTGGGGTTAGCCTTTGTGTCTGATAGAAATGGTGAATTAACGACGTTCCAGAAGGAGGCGCTATCCCTCAGGGTGCAAGATTTGTGCAATTGATCCCAGAGATCCTTTTTCAAATTCTCCTTCCTACATTTTAAGGCCTGATTATAAATCTTCCTGAGAGTACCAACTTCCTTTGAGTCTCTGTCTTTTTTGTGTAAGGCTACTTTCAGATTCTGATAAGCATTTGTGCAAGTACTGTCAAACCATCGGTTAGATCTGAACTTATTAATTTTCAGTTTAACAAATAGGATTTCCTTTATTGATTTTAATAGTGTTGTAAAATTAGACATAACGCCCTCATTAGTGGTAGCAGGATCGAGACATTTATCGATCATTGATCTAGAATTTCTGACCAATCTCACAGTGACGGATTGGTGTCGTTACAACACAGGCTATTACAATGCCTGCTGTTACAACGCGGTTTTTACATCGCATACCATTACAACGCATAGTGCTTTTAAGCGCTGGATAGTGAATTATTTAATTTACTATTCCAACTCCAGTCACCGTGGATAGTAGGGAAGGTGTTGGATAGTAAATTAAATATATTCCCTATCCTAGAGCGCCCCCAGCGCAATGAGTTGTAATGGTTTGCGTTGTAATGGTTGCGTTGTAATGGTAGTGCGTTGTAATAAATGCGTTGTAAGTGATGTTTCCCCACAGTGACATCCAACGGGTCCACTTTTTCCCACTTGAGTGAGTAACCATTTATTCTATCTAATATCAGATTGTTTTGACCAAGAATCCTCATGATGTCATGTCTGGGACATATTTGTGGAATTTTTTATGTGATACAATTGGGGTAATGGGCGCTAATGGTAATGTCATGGATCTGACAGTTCAATATTTGGGATCCTGCTTTGGAGGACATAAAAATAAAATCAATAATACTTAGCCTTCCTCTACCATTAAAGGTCGGAATAAGAGGTACAGGAGGATTTACCATATCATTAACGAGAGCAAGGTCTAAGCCACGAAAGTTTAGTTCAGACAGTCCCCAGCTGGAGTGTGAGGGAAATGGGTTACTGGATTGTCGTGTTCGTCCACGACGCCACAAAGTGTATTTACACTATGTTTACATAGGATTTGGTTTGGTTAAAATCCCCTCCCCAGATTATTACCACTTCCTTAGTGGCTTTGTTTAATAGATCATGGAGGATGAAAGATATGTCTTTTATGGTTTTTATTAGATCATCTGTAGGAAGATTATTGTAGTAATTCACCATTAGAAGAGCGTTAGTTTTACTCTGATGTAAGATGAGTATTTGGAAATTTATTTCCATTTAATGGGAGTTATTTTCGTGATCTGCAAAGAGTTGGACACAAAGATGGTCAGTCGCACGCCCGTTATACACTCTCAGTTTGACACACCTTTCAATGTCCAACACAAGCTGCTTGGCGGTACTTCATACTCTATACCCACCACTCCGCTATGGCCGCTATGCTTTCGAGACACTCGATAATAATTTAAACCCCACTGTTAGTGCCAAACTAGACATCGCTATACATGATGTTGCAGACCCCACTGACTATAGTCTAAATTGGCAATCACGGTCTAACACGAGTTCTTTAGTGGAATTTCCTACTCCAACATCTACCACTCCATCATGGCCGCCACTCTGGCTAGATTAGTCACATGACCTAGGAAGATTCCAACTTCCTGGTTTGCAATTTACCCGGCATCCTACTTAATGCTGAGGCAGACGACCAGGTCCTTACTATCCGGACCCGGTGAGATGGGTAGGCTGAGCAGGCTTTGGCACAGGCAGACAGAAGTAAGTGTATCACGCAGCGACCTTTGGGCTGATTAGCGTATCTCCACGATACTTGGGCAGTCCCTTTAGCGCGTAACTCTGGGTTTTGTTTTACCGCGGCTCTCTCCCCCTCTGCCCGGCACACAGCATTCTTGACCCCATAGCTTTAGCAGGGGCGATGAGTACATCTAACCGATACTTGGGCGGTTTTTAGCCACAGCGACCAATACAGGTTGCTGCCGCACCACGGCCCCGCTTCACGTAGCTCCCCCCCTACCCACCTAGCTACAGGCACCTCCTTAACATGATCAACCAAGCGACTGGGGCGCAACTAAAACCGCATACCGCGCCGAACGCTTTGGTTTGCCACATGTTGCTCTACCTAGATTTTTTGAATGGTACACACGCCCACTTTCCCCGGACCCTGGCTTTACCTACCAGCTAAGCACACGCACCTATTAAGGACTATTTCCCTGTAACCTTGGTTGCCTAACACATAGGGGTTAGTTTAGTAGCCACCTATACTGGACCACACTGGGTTTACTTGGCAAAGCATGCTTCCTAGCGGGGCACATGCACAATAACCAAAACCCCCCCTGTGAAATGTATCATTGTTTTGCATTGGCTTCCCTCCTCAGCCCATAAACGTTGGCTTCTCGCCCGATGCCAGATCCGCCGGGTACTGTTGACACCCCTTACCCCTAACCCTTAGGTGAGTAACACCAACACCTCTTCCAAGGTTATGCGATATAGTTCTAATGGATACTGCTGCATTGAGTTTTTAACTTGTTTTTAACCACAT
The DNA here is from genome assembly GCF_964263255.1 of Lissotriton vulgaris. Taxonomy (NCBI): domain Eukaryota; kingdom Metazoa; phylum Chordata; class Amphibia; order Caudata; family Salamandridae; genus Lissotriton; species Lissotriton vulgaris. The sequence goes on along the minus strand of NC_141689.1, from coordinate 1,530,686,572 downwards.
ACTAGTCACATTCTTCACTAGCATGTCACTCACGCACAGTGTGTTCACGGTCACTACATTGTCACATGTTGTTACTTACCTGTTGTAATGTTCTCCTTTGTCGCCCACATTTTTAGGCAAGAGCAGTGTCATACAGGTAGTACAACTATTGTGCTTTATATAAACTGATACTTACAATTAGATCATGTTTAGTAGATTGTAGTTTCCCAATAGGTCCTGAAGAATCGCAGTCAATGAACTAGATGCGAGAAACATGTCGACCACACCTTTTGCACTTTTTAGCCCTGGATCACTCTGAGAAACCATAGTTCTCACGAGCACCGGCTATCCTTGATTTTACCTGTGGCAGAGGACCACCAGAATAAAATTGTTTCCGGTACCTTGAGCCACATTTTACCCTCACCCACACTATCTACTCTTTCCTGGCTCCTCACCCACACTTCACCATAAGGCAGTTGGATAAAAGATCTCCGATAAAGAGCCCCTCTTTGAGGTGAGCCCGTTGGACATTGCACCGCCTGCCCAACGAGGAGCATTGCCCATGATGAAGCATGACACTCGCAAGGGTGTGTGAGGCCATTATATCCAACAAATTGGATACCCAGAGGTGGTCCTCCAATTGAGCACTAGCCCCCCCCCCCTCCCCTAGTGACCGTTTCCCTCCCTTTCCTCCTCCTCTCCCTCCCTTCGTCTAGGAACAGCCCAGTCACCTTCTTGTTGTCTCCAGTCCCCCTTTTGCTCTGCCAGAGGGAGATGGTCGGGCGGGAGTGAAAAGTACGTTTTATAACCCTCTATATGTATTTCAGATGTCGCCCATGTTTCTTGCAGGCACAAAATACTGAAATGAGGGACAAATCTAGACTTCAGCAGACTCGCAGACACAGATTACAGAGCAGTGTATGCTTTAGCAACAGTAAACTCCATAGTTGAAAGTGCAGCTCTGCCACCAGCCAAGACCATACATCCTGTCTGAGGGAAAAACTATTAACATTTATACTGACTCCGTTATGCCTTTGGAGTTGTCCACCATTGTGGCCAGCTGTGGCAGTATCGTGCTTTCATAACAGCAGCAGGGCACCCCATTCAAAATGGCTCTTTAGTAAAGAAGTTGTTAAAAGCAATACTACTACCCAACAGGATAGAGGTAATACAATATGAAGTCCACACATGAGATAATACTCTGATAGCCAAGTGTAATGCCTTGGCTGACTCAGCAGCAAGAGAAATCAGGTTAAAACCTGTACAGATGGTGCCTTTAATGGAAAAAAGCATTCCACAAATGCAGCTAATTCAGGAACAACTGTTGCTAGCTGATGTGAAGGAAGCACAATGGTAGGCAACACCAGATAAAGAGAGAGTGTGGATTGATGCTGGATGTGAGCAGAATGATGAGGGATTGTGGGTCCACTAGGATAGAAGGCCTGCTCCTATGCCTCACAAGGGTAACTCATGGGCCCACTCATATATCACAACGGGGAATGAATTCTTTGATTAGACAAGAGTGATTGTACCAGGGATAACAGCTTTCACTGCACAATTCTGCTCCCAACGTCTTGTCTGTGCCAGATATGCTAAAGGTCAGTAGCCTGCTACCCATAATCACTTGCCAGTACCGCAGGGTCCCTTTGCAAACATACAAATAGATTACGCCTACATGCCCAAGTGAATAGATTCAAATAGTTGCTGGTGTGTGTGGATCAATTTTCAAAATAGGTGGAGGCATTTCCCACCAGGAAAAATGATGAAGCAACTGTTGTGCGATGCTTGATGAAAGATATCATGCCCTGTTTTGGGGTTCACAGGGCATAAATAGCGACAGAAGGGGTGAATTTGTGGCTGCAGTTGTGCCAAAGATATTCAACTGTTTTGGAATAGAGTGGAAACCGCATGCCCCTTACTACCCCCTAAGTTCAGGCTAGGTAGAGAGGATTAACTCCACAATAAAAAATAAGTTATCAAAGACAACTGATGCAATCGGTCTGAAATTACCTGATGCTCTGCCTTTAGTGCTGCATGCCATAAGGGCGACACCTTCTAGAACAACTCTTTTGTCCCCTTCATGAGGTACTGATGGGGCGGCATATGTCAGTGTGATTGAGGTCATCTCTCACAGCATCCCAAGCAGCACTGCTGTGGATAGAGGAAAATATTTCTGACTACGCTGCACATTTTTCAGCGGTCTTGAGGCATCACCACCTCCAGGTGACAGAAGCTTTTCTCCATCCATCCTTAGAGCCTACATACCATTTTAAAGCTGGAGACATGATCATGGTGAGACAAATAAAATATGTTTTTCTTAGTTCTAGGTGGACTGGACCCCATATCCTGCTTGTGGTCCCACGGGGGTGCGGTGAAGGTACAGAGAAGTCCTGTGTGGCTGCATGAAAAAAGATGCAGAGCTGCACCAACAACGCCTGAGGCAGAGATACCAGTAACGGATAAGCACCAGCCACCCGTGGAGCAGCGCAACATCCAAAAAAAAGGGAGGCAGACCATTCCTAAGAGCAAAGCTGAGGGTCCATCATCAAGCAACACAGAGACAGTGACACCAATAGATGCTGTTGAGTGAAGCACGCAATGAAGTCTCAAAAAAAGGGGATGTCTGCACCGGCCGAAAAATAGACTAAAGAGGACAAAGCAGGGCACGTCTATAAAACCACCCCTGAACAAGACAGCTTTGGACCAGGAGGAGAGCAAATGACAGCGCACTGCAAACCTTTTCATTACGGACACTTAGAGATAGTGCCCTGGAACTGAATCACAGAAAGACACTCCATATCTTCACTTAGCATGTTGAAGAAAATACATTGCATAGTGCAAATAATATTTTCTAGTACCTTACTTATTTGTGTGCTACCTGTATTGCAACAGCCTGCTGACCATCCCCTTATTGCAGTACATGAGAAAGCATCCCAAGCTTTAGGTCTTGAAAACTGCTGGATTTGTAGAGAGTTATCCAGACTCCTCAGTGACCCAATTGGCCTATGTGAGACACCTGTGCATATCCAGAATTACGCACATTGAAAAACATGTCTTACATCCAATGTAACTTGGGATTTTAGAGAAGGTAGGATTGCATAACACCCACATTGTACCATACTGCCAAATGTTCAAGTGTCACCTATTGTGGAAAACAAGTCAGAGGATAATGCATTTCCTGTATGTATAAAGCATTGTGGTTCCGGATGTAACCCAGCTTCCTGATTCTTAGGATATTTAGAAAGTAGCAAGTGTCCTAACATTAGTATTTGATGATACAAGGGGTAATTAGATAATAAGGGACAGACAGTAAGTAGGAACTGGACAATTAAGGTACATGAGAAACAAGTTAACTACACTTTACATTACTGGAACATCACTATAGCTGGAGAGAGACTGTTAACATCTGATGATCTTCTGTACAATCCATTAGTTGAGCAAAAGAATGATTATGCTAGGAAACCAAAAATTTCTAAAATATTGGAATACCCTCATGGTCAGTTCACTGCTCTTACATGGTGCAGTGGCAAAAACTTTTCCTAAGGGGGTAGGCCTTTACACTCAGTAAATATCACGCATTGGACACACAGATACAGTGCTGAATGTATTTGATTTGTGGCACTAAAGCATACAAGGTGCTTCCTGTAAAAGCATGTGTGCTTTTTCTTATCTTACACCAAACATTTCGGTTGTGCTGCATATTGCAGGCCATGAGCAATTAAATTTGGGGCGTTTCACTCATAGGTATAAAAGAGATATACATGCACCTATTCTGGAGGCTAAACAAGGTGTATATTGTGAGCTAATGCTTACATTAATTCCTGAAAAAGGGGTATATGATTTTGAATTGGCCCTTGTTGACATGTCTGCTGAGCTAGCAATAGCATTAAGTACAAGAAGAGATGCACTGCAAGAGTTGCAGGTGGAAATTAATTCAGTGGCTGCCATGTCTATTCAACATAGAATTATACTTGACCGCCAGACACTACATAAAATGAGGACTTTGTGTTTTACTGAATTCATCTTGCTGTTATTTTTTAAATATAAGTTGAAACATAGCAAGGGATGTGGCACATATAAAGCATGCAGTTGAAATATTATGCGGAACAGAGAAAATGGCTGATTCTGATGATTGGTCCAGGCTATGGTCGTGGCTGCCAACCAGGTTGTTGAAGAGCTTAGTTCTAGTGCTATTTTGTATTGTTATAGCAATAGTGGTAATTTAGTGTTGTCTTCAGTGGTGTTGCTCCATGAGACAGCAATTGTGTTGCAAGAGCATCCATTCAAATTTTTCAGATCAAGCGCTCTGTGGAGCGCGAAACGCGTCACGTTCGGTTTATGATGGAATAAACCTTACTTTGTTGAACTCCTGTGTGGTCTGTGTTTTCACTGGATGCCCGAGTGCTTGTGAAGGAACCCCGTTTTGCTTGGATATTCGTGCCGGTGGCTCTGCCGGGAACAAGCCACCCCTGGAAAGGCGAGGGGTTGCCAGAAGGAGCGATTTGAAGTAAAAATATATATATATATATATATATATATATATATATATATATATATATATATATCAAGTCGAAAAAAGGTTGCCCAATGTGGAAACGCCACACAACTGAGGGTTAGAGGCCTTTAATACAGGAACTACAGGTAGGTAACAGCTACAGTTCACACACCAGCAAATTTCAGCCCAACGCGTTTCAAGCACTCCTGTGCTCTTGGTCACGGGCAGTGAAGGCAGTAACACTCGGCTGCTAATGGAACGCCCTGATAAGCTTTACAAGTCCCGCTCTTGTGGGCGTGTGCCGAAGCCATGCTGGTACTTGATGTCCCATTCATTCTAATTCACAGTGGATGCTGATGTTTGCCAAATTAAATCACAAAAAGTATTCCCCAGTGGATCGGATGTGTGCTGCCACTGTGAATTAGAATTCGAGTGTCATTTTGCAGCCCATGATTTCGTGCAGCGTCACACCAATGTTCATTGGGACTTGTAGTCCATGATGCACTGTTGCTTAACATCCTTAAAGTAAGGTCGACTGTTCATTTTGAAATTGTGCACTGTCATTTAAATACCTTAAGTAGGCGTGTTGCGGTCAGGCATGCTCATTACTGAAGAGTCCTGTGCTCTTCAAGTTCCAATTCCTTTGGAGCTGAAGCCTCGCCCAACTGGCAGTGATTCTCCTCATACCAGCGGGCGATGGTGCATTCCACACGGCCGGGCCGCCGTGAAGAAAATGAAAACGCAAGATGCCCTTTCTTTCTGAAAGCACTCGACAGTTCTCTGCCCCTCCGGGTTAAAATTCAGCATCGAAGACTGCATCACTCATTTCCGACTTTTTATTAACGGTGGGCATTGATTTTGTGCATCAAGTTCCAATTCGTTTGGAGCTGAAGCCAAGGGCATCTTGCGTGACCGCAACACGCCTACGTAAGGTACTCCCAGAATGCACAGTCTCATTTGAGCCTCCCATCGGTGGGTGTGTTATACATAAAATGGGGCAGTGGGTTGGCGGTTGCGCACACCGCTTCCGTTAAAGCCCCTGAAGAGAAGCAGATGGAGCTTTGAAACACGTCGGGCAGATCCCGTACGGAGCGGCGTTTACGAGTAGATCCCCATCCTCACCTATACATAAACCAAGCTGCTGTTCGCGTGCTACTCAAAGGTGGACACCTTCGAGCATTGATTTATACGCGGCCATCCAGCCGTGGAGTATGCACCCCCCCGGTACCCTGGGGGTCACTTATGTGAAGAAGCAGTCGTACTTGGAATTGAGGACGGGCCCACTTGTGGAGTCCATACAGGACTTGATTGTGTGCTTCCCGGACCACAGTTCCCAGAATGCACAGTCTCATTTGAGCCTCCCATCGGTGGGTGTGTTATACATAAAATGGGGAAGTGGGTCGGCGGTTGCGCACACCGCTTCCGTTAAAGCCCCTGAAGAGAAGCAAATCGAGCTTCGAAACGCGTCGGGCAGATCCCGTACGGAGCGGCGTCTACGAGTGGATCCCCGTCCTCACCTATACATAAACCAAGCTGCTGTTCATGTGCTACTCAAAGGTGGACACCTTCGAGCATTGATATATATATAGCACGACTACGTTCACCGACTGATAGTGATATTATGATAAGAGCACGGCAATGCATGAATAAATAGAATAGACACAATACACTTGTGCGAATTAGTTTATAAGATACTGGGTTTAGACTGTCACAGAATAGTCACTGCCATTTTAATATGGGAAACCCCCCGACTTACCTACTACTTTAACGAACCGCAACTCTATCTTTTAATTATTCTCACTATGGGTACTATACCCGGAATTGTTTGAACTACAGTCACCCCATGCTCGACAAAGGCGATTTCTTTTTATCATAGCCAGTGTTACACTCCCTATTATGCCTTTTCAATTACAGTCTTTCCTCTGCTAATCTGATGAATCAATCAATATGTCCCTCTCCCCCACCCTCCAACAAAAAACCTTAGTTAAAAAATGAATTGGGTACTATACCCTCAATTTTGTACTTAATGAATTAACAATTGCGCAGTGTTTTGCCCAAGAACACAAATGTATAACAAATGTGCTTTATTTAAACAATTTCCTTTACATGTATTACATGATTTAATTGTACCTTTTTGAAGCACATTAGAAAACCCAATGTGACATAAACATTGAGTATTTTTTTCATTTCTATGATCCTATGTTATTTAAAGAAACAACATGTCTGTAATGGTCATGTGACCAAGAGCCTGTGCGCTCGAAACGCGTCTTCTTTGTGCCCATTAAAAATATCTGAAACCTACCCGGCTGGAGTGGCTTGTGATTCCTTCACATTGCAGCGTTGTGCAGGAGATCGGAGTGAATATATATATATATATATATATATTCAGGCAAAACGGCGTTCCAAGCGCGCACTTAGGTACCAAAAGAATCCACACCAACAAGCAGGTCTGTCAAGTAGGTAGGGTTTATTCACGCCATAAGCCCTACGTGACGCGTTTCGCACTCCATGAGTGCTTGTTCACACCTATATATATATTATTTTTTTTTTTCACAATGCCTTTTAAAGTTTCTTCAAAAAAACAGTCTGGAGCCCAGCTCCATTAGCGTGAGATTTATTTATTTATATTTACAATGGTATTTGATATTACTCTCATAAATGGGGGATATTGTGGGGAAGCCATTTCTATCCCTGAACCAGATGCTCTGAGCTACAGCTCAGTGCTTCTCCCTCCTTTACAAATATATTGCAGCCTGTCCCAAGGACCTTCACTGCCCTCTCTGACACCTCCAACAGCTGTCAACGTAACCACACTCTGAGGCCTCCTGTCTCTTACGTTAATTTTGGCTCAACCTGTTTTCTGTTCTGTTGTTGGTATTTTTCACTGTGTCTTATTATGCTTACATGGCAATTCTATTTTCTACATGAAAACCCATGTTTGGACTGTGTCCCCTTTTGGGGTTTTGCTGGTCACAGTACTTTCTAACATTTATACAAAGGCCCCACAAAAAGGACTCAGGGCAGACGGAACTTGTTGTTAGACTTAACACTGTGGATGTGTGCCTGCTTCTGCCTTGGCCGGCCAATAGACCTTGGTACCAACAAATATATTTTAACTCTTGCGGAGCCCTACTTGGTGTCTGTGTTTTTTTTGTGTCACCATGAGGAGGGCTGGAAGAGTTCTTTAGTTAACTCTCACTCTTGGCTCGGTCTTTGCTGAGGAGCACGGATCTCCTTGTGCCATTAAACGCTCAGTCGAGACACCACCCTTTCTCCTGGGCTGGAAGGCAGGTGTGTTATGGGGGTTAGAATTACCCCTCTGCACCAGCAAACTCAATCGTCCCATGTCCGAAGATCTACGCATGCTACTAAGTGCTCCGTTGAGGCTCTGCCCCTACTCTTGGGCTGAGAGGTAGGCATGTTATTGGGGGTTAGAGTCTACTCTCTAAGCAGTAAACTCGAGCATCCCCAGTGTATAGTTATGTTTGTGTGGCTCACTGCAACTGGTGAATTCAGATTTTATGTTTTATGCTGAGGCATGGTACCCTTAGGGGCCGATTCCGATCCTGGAAAAAGCGCTCCGATTAGCCATACAAAGCGTTTTTCCCGTACGAATCGTACCTTGCAACGTCCCCCGTACGTACGATGAAGTACGATTCGTACCAGGAGCAGGACTCCGTACGAATCGTACAAAGACCGTACGACTCTATTCTCCGCACGATTCTCCCTCTGTACATGCTGTACGCGACATCTGTACGGATCGCGGTTGCTTTTTCCGAACCGGCAAGTACGATTCGTGTTGGGTACGCACCGTGCGACCCTTTTTCTACAAGAGCTGAAAACAGCCGTAAAAGCAGAGTTTGCCCCGAAACAGGTACGGAACGCCCCCCCGGGTACGGAGCGTACCCCCATGATCGCAGGGGTATGGCCCGTATCCCTGCGATCATGGGGGGTACACGCCGTACCCCGCGATCTCTGGGTGTACGCACCGTACCCCATGTTTGCTGGGTGTACTGTGCGTACACCCTGCGATCGCAGGGTACGGCGCATACCCCACATGATCGCAGGGGTACGCGCCATACCCCTGCGTTCATGGGGGGTACGTGCCGTACGGGGTGTATGTGATTGTGCGCTTTTCTGTATGAATTGCCCTTATCTGACGGGGACCATACGAATCGCGTCCTGGTTCCCCTGTCCGGATCGTACTCGTCGGGTCGTACAGCGTGTGTACGAGTCGTACGGTTCACGGTTTCACCCTTGCAATACGTACGGATTGCGTCGATTTGGACGGATTCACTGGATGCGGATCGTACTACGCGACCCGGACGGACGGGTACGATTCGTACGGAAAGGGCTCCGGATACGAATTGTACGGACGGTTTTTTACCAGGATCGGAATCGGCCCCCTAATGTCCACCTTAAACGAAATGATGTCTGGGTATATTCATTTTTTTATTACATGGTTTAGTAATGATTATACACTGAACTTGCATCTAAGTCTCTCAACTGACACTATCCATGTTTGGGTCAATCTGCCAATGCTCTGTATCTCTACTGGTTGAGTGAGATGTGGTAATACATGCCTGTATGGCCCGTCAATGTCCAACTTAGATGTGGATTTAATCAAAAATATCTCTAACCATTATATTCAAGACTTTGTGGCCATAGATGAGTTCATTATGTCAAATCCAAACTAGATTTATGGCATTTTTTTCATTTAATGTGTCTATGTGACGTGTGATGCAGCGGCCAGGGCAGCTGATTTGAGAGTCACCTTGAACCCGTAAGGATGAGTAGTTTGCCCTTTACAAATAGGGATTTACATTTTTTTTTAATGTCTGTGACCTTAAATGACCCTTCAAATGTCCCCTTCTAAATTGGTAAACTGCAAACGAATTATATCTATGTCCTAAAGATGGCTCGTGGATTTGTTATTCAGGGTTGAATTAGACTACATAAAAGAAGTCCGCAAGAAAATATCAGGACTTTCTTTAGACCTACAACTACCAAAGCCATTCATGTTTTGCAATTCAGCCTATCAAAATATATTCACTTGTCCTATAAAAATTGTAATCAAATCTGCTTTCTGCCGGGTGGGCATGGCTAGCCAGACTGCGAGATGGCCGGCGCCTTCTGAGCGAGCTCCGCCGGCCATGGGGAAAATCCTGCCAAAATCCTAACAAGACGCTGACTCTGGGTGCCGTTTGCTAGCGCCCAAGAAACCTGCTGATCTGGCGCATGAGACACACTAAGTACTGCTTCCATTAGTGGTGCCCTGAGGCTATACTACACCGGTTGGTGCTGGCCGGGCTTTCTCTCCTGCTGACGGCCGACAGCGTACGGTCCCCACTGCCGCGGAGCGACTCACCAGAGACCAGGGTCGAGTGGGCTGATGTGCCGACGTGCGGGCGGAACCCCGGGCAGCTTTTGCCGAGCTGCAGAACCATCGACGCGGTGACTGACGATCCTTCATGGAAGTGCGTCGGGAGGTAGCGGTGTGACTCCTGACGCAGGAAGTGGCCTGCCATAGAACGCAAGTCTCGGGCATCTACGGAGTCAGAGATATCGCATCCGAGGTGAGCCGCGAAGCCGCCGCGTGTGACCACAAACATCCACGAAAGGTGAGCGAGTCATTGTGCTCCATCCCCCCGCATGTAATACCCTGGGGGCTCCGAGATGCTCTAACCGAGCGAAGGCTGGGGATTAGACAAGCACTGCACGCACATCGCAGGACAACATGAAAATCCCCAAATTGTGCACAAGATAATTAACAAGCACCGGAGGTGTCTTTTTGAGCACAGACAAGCGTGTATCCGGTGGGACTCCAAGACCCTCTCTTAACGGACTGATACTTAAGCCGCCATCTTGCCAAACTAGTTTCCCCCTCTTGCACTGGGACACACGACCGCCATTTTGCCTGCTTCGGCGTTATTCATAGGCCTGCACAGTCGTCTTCTTGATGGGCCGTGTCTGATGGTGGGGGGCAAGCTTCTTAATTAGGAGCCGACTCAACTGGGTCTGTTCTCCTCCCCCCACGCCGCTAACAGGCCCCATGAGGGAAAAAAGTGTACATGACTGAAAGTGGTGTAATCGTGGCGAGTTACCTGGACAGCTTAACAAATTGTGCCTACACCGGACCAGATCCCAGTGCCGCGAAGTGCTGACCTGGGCCCTGTCTGGCTTCAGTTGTTAGAGGCCTGAAGCAACGGACACCATGGAGAAAAATGACACGAGGCAGGCGAAAATAACTTTTGATAATGCTCGTGTGACAAAGCCCAAAGGCCTGTCTCCAGCGAATGCTGCGGCCTCTAGAGCGGAAGGAGCTGCAGACAACCAAGACAATGACATCCGCACCCTAATCCTTTAAGTGAGGTCCAGTCTCCGAAACATCGATGCAAAATTGGACACGCTGACCGCCCAACTTGATCAGGTGAAAACGCATGTGTCCACACTTGAAACAAGGATAGATGGACTTGAAAACAGACACTAGGAATGCCTTGAATTCCAGCCCGATACGAAGGAACAACTCCTGCACATGGACAAAATGCTCATGATCATCAAGGCAAAGAATGATGACCTGGAAGCTCGCTCTCGGCGGAACAACCTCCAAATTACTGGAATTCCGGAGACGACAAACATAGGGAAGATGGAGGCATATGTGACGGACCTGCTTCACGAACTGTTTGATCCGAATTTATCCCCAGTGTTTGCGGTGGAATGGGCGCACAGAGCGCAGGGCCTGAAGCCACCGGTGGGCGGCATGCCGCAACCCATTCTAGCAAAGCTACTCAATTTCCAGGACAGAGACCTCATCCTGAAGCTAGCACGTGAAAAGGGGCAGGTTTCTCACAAAGGCAATAAGATTTCCTTCCACCCGGATTTCACACCGTTGGTGCAGGCCGCACGTAGAGATTTTCTGCCTGCAAAGCGTTTGTTGCTGATGGCGCAGATTCCGTTTGCTCTCATTTCTCCTGCCAAGCTTAAAGTGTCACATGAAGGTTCGGAGAAAACTACATGCCATGCTTCTGCTGTATGCTAGGCGACAGATTGCTATTAGATGGGGCAGGAGGAAATTGACTACTTTTTCAGCCTAGTTAACTGATGTGACATACGGGCGTACACAGCTGGGTATCTACTGGTAGTCGATGCCAGCTGCATCCAGACCCCGAGATATCTGGGAACCGTTTCTACAATGGGCCCGTGCTAGAGCGGACTCACCGGCTTTGGACGAGGTATCACCTGGGCAGCACACCATGGTGGGGTTGCCTGTTCGAGTTAAAATTCCCGTGGAGTCCAGGGAGCTGCCCCCAGGTTACCTGACCCTCCCTTTGCTATTTGGCAAACAATTGAGCCAAGTTGCGTGTATTCTGGATGCTAATGTACTACGCTGTGCCCCCCGTGTGAACACGCAGCGCACGATAATCCGAATAGTATTATTCTATACGAATTGTATGCCAATGCCAGATATCGGATTAATAGTATAATGTCTGGGTGGGTACGACACTACATCCGTAAACCTTTAGCTCCTATTGTACTGACTGATGCCAACTTAGTTTGTTTCTATAATTTGCTGTTTTGTTCACATAGATATGACCTTCAATAGTTGGGTATCAAACTGTTTCATAAGACAAGACTACAACTGTGGTTTAGATGGAAGGTCTGTTAAACAAAAGTGGTGCAGACATGTGTTTTTCTGTTTCCAGTGCAGGCTGCTATTTACCTGAATTGCTGATCTATTTCATTTATACGCCGCCCAACCCCCGGGATGTGGGCTAACTGGCTGTGTACTGCATTTCTTGGAAAGTACAGTATCCTTCTTTTTTATGCCTGTAAGGGAACAGACACAAGTGACGGTTTATCGCTGTTTTGTACCAACCACCACGAATAAAATTAAATTAAAAAACAAAAAAAAATCTGCTTTCTGCCAACCGTCCCTGTATAATTAATTCATTTGCACTTGCTTTCACTGTATCATGCACATTGGATAAGCAACTTGTGTTATTGTATACTTTTTTTGTGGACTGCATACCAAATATACACAAATTATTTTCGTAACATTTTTACTAATGTTTATTGAATTTGGAGCAGAAAATGCTTGTGTCTTTGAAATGTATAAAATATAACTAAGGCTCCCTGTTTTCAATTTTTACTGATTTTTTTCGGATAAATACAGACAGAAAACCATTTATTTTCTGTATTTATTTGTGGATAAAAACGGAAATTAGGTGCTTTTGAGAGATTCCAAACACCTTGCCATGACTGTCAGGCCAATAACTGTGTTGATTGATAGGTAAGGGTGTTAAAAAAAGAAATTTTAGTAAAGAGATTTAAACAGCAGTAGATATGCACAATGTTGATACTGAAATGTGCATATTATCATATAAGTGCATTGATGTATCTTCAGCGAGCCTTCATATCACTGAAACCTGGCAGGCATTCAAACATGACTGCATATTTATTGGTTAAATAAATGTGAAAATATACCAGTTTGTTTTATTTTTTCACAAAACCCATAATAAATATGGATAAATAATAATAAAGTTGATCAAAAATAAATATGGATAAATGCAGACGGAAATGTCAAAAAAATAAATACCATAAACCGAGAGCCCTAACTATAACTATGAACAGAAACCACTTTTGCTTGATGTAGACTTCTTAAACCGAGTCCTGTTTTACCCTATATATAAATGAAATTCTCCCCGAGCAGCACTTAAAAAGGAAACATTTTCTTGATTTGTAGCTTACATGTGAAGGTGGTAAATGTATACAACTTCACCACGTGGTGTGTCACCCAAGGATCCTGCATGATGATTTACCCCATGGGCAGGGCCTTGAGAATAGGAGTAAAGGAAAGATTTTTTTTGTATTGAGAAGAGCAAAAACTGTCTGTTAAAACTGAAAAAGATTATTTTCAGTTATTATAGACAACGAATACCTCTACACGTTTGGTTTGTGTGAGGACTTACAGGTAAGCTACTAACCAATGACAAGCTGTGCTTAATTTGAGCAGGTGGTTTCCAGTGTTCGGCACCAGCGCTTAATTTTCAGCACTGGCACTTATAACAGTCTGGACATGGTAGCACTGTCAGTCGAATTTAGAGATAAGGACAACAGCTGTTTATTAGTTCAATGCACAATAATGAATGACTAATATCTTCCACACTGGGCCGTTTTTACAGCTTTACGGCCCTGCAATTGTCACACTTTTAAGAGCGTGACGATTAGTAGTGTGTTGGTGCTGTCATTGGCAGCTCTGGCAGAGACAGTTGGTGGTGCAAGCTGCAGTGGCCTCCTGACGAGGGTCCTGCAACTTATTTTTTTGCATATTAAGCACTGATTACAATAATTATAAGGACTATAACATTCTAAGTATAATTCACGTTCCATCTTAGACTCTCTAATTTGTACTGAAAAAACCAAAAACCTCAAACAAAACTAATAACCTCATAGAGAGCGAAACAGAAAACAATATCTTACCGCAGCATTCACCATAAATACAGAGACACACTAGATGAAGAAAAAGCATAATTTTGTCAGACAATTGTGCTAAAAAACTTTTATTTTATAATGGAGTAAAATTCATAAACTTAATCATTAACTGTTACTAAGTTATCCTTTGCATATGTTGACTATAATGAAACCAAACAAAAATGTAAAAATGTTGGGGCATATTATCAAGGGGGTTTATCTCCGCTTTTTTGGCTTTAAAAGCCAAGAAAGGGGAGATAAAATTATCTCCCCATTACCTAGCTGTCGCTAACACCAGTTAGCGGCAGCTAGTAGGAGATAGCGATCATCTTGGGCCCCACTTTGCATGTCAGTGATATTTATCACTAATGACAGGCAAAGTGGGCGGGCCAAGATGTTAGTGACTGAAAACAGTCGCTAACATCGCTGTCTCCTATTACCAACTTTTGGAGATATTCGCGCTAAGCGCGAATATCTCCAAAAGCTAACACCTGCCCTGAGCAGTTCTTAGCCATGTTATCCAATGGGAGGTGGATAACATGGCTAAGAGCATTAGCTCGGTAATGCATGAATATCGCTGACTTTTCAGCGATATTCATGCATTGCGGCAATTTTTATCGCATTTGCGATAAACCTTGGTAATACCAAGGTTTATTTGCGGTAAAAATCGCCGCAGCTCAGCAGTAAATTTTTGTCTCTAACCAAGCAATAGCGATAATTATCGCTATTGCTTGGTAATATGCCCCGTTATTCTAAATACAATCGGAATTGTACAGTAAAATGAAAATTATACCAAAGGCCAACCCTTTTCGAAATCACATTGAAAACGACATAATCACTAACCGTTGCGCGTCATTGTTAAGGTTCTGAGGCTAAATTCTCAGAGTGGAGATATAGAGTGCATGATACTGAAATGTTATGACCAGTGAGAAGGATGTCAATTACGTGTCTGGGATAGGCTTCAAATGCTGTATCCAATTTTAATATATATCCTGCTTAGTAAAACGAATAAAACTTTCAGAAATGAAAAAAATATATGGAAACGATTTCAACCTGTACATTTGTGTAACTCCAGTGTGTACACTTTGCTATGTTACATCAACTTTAAGGTCATATTATGACCCACGTGTAACCGACTTTGTGAATCTGTACATAAATGAAGACCCCATGGAACTCTACTCTTGATGTTTGCTGCAACATCCTTGCTCAGTCAGGGAGAAACAGGCTAAGCATACATAGATCAAGGCTCTATAGTATCCAAATTGTGCTGTAAATATTACATCAATTTAAATCTGCATTAGAAATCACATATAGGAACCTACAGATGTAACACTACTTGGATTTGAATTCACAAGTTAAAGACAGAAAATTACCCTAACCGCGCCTCACATTATATTGATTTCACATGATCCTTGAGGAAAAATAAACCCTTAATACACTTGAATGCCTTTTCTCGTGGTTACTCAGCCTAGTACCAGGATGCACACCTATACTAAAAAGCAAGCCTAGCTACCCTGCATTCAGGCAGAGATGTAGACACGAGATACTATCCATAAACGTCAGCACAGAATACTGAGACCCACTTAATATAACAGGGAGGAGGCACTGTGTGTGATTTTGGGATTATAAACTTTTTTTTTAACTGTGTGTGCGAAACAAACAAAAATCATTAGTATTGATTTGTCGCATTATGAAACAAATAACTAGGCTGAGTGTGAAAGAAAATACTTGAAGGTAAAAACATGAAAGATAGCCAAACAACCAAAGATCAATAAAATATACATGGATGAATAAAGAAAGGAATACTGATGACAATTTAGGAATAATTGAAAGCCTGTGCAAACTAAATTTTAAGGAAGTCACTGAAGAGCAATTTGTAATCCATTAATCATAAATCATGTAAAAAAAACAAATAGTTCAGATTTTTTTTTCTGTTAGGGCAAATATTTAATAAACAAATGATGCAGTATTTAGTAGAATGAATATTTTGACTTTGAAACCAATTTTTTTTATACTGTGGGGAATATTCACAAGAAGGTGTGATAACTACCACAAGAGTAGCGCAACGCAACTTTCAACATCGCAGTCTATCGCGGGAAAATAACCCTGTGTCAATGTGGAATTCACAACAAGGCAGTAGCATGCAATAGTCTGCAGAAACCGCGGACAATGTCCGCAATACAACCACTTCAATGGAGACAAAAATACAAACCACAACACCAAAAAACCTGCGATGGGCTAAAGCGCGATGAGGAAACCAGCGATAAGCAGCGCTGGGCCTGCAACACACATCTGGCAGGTGGGAAAAATCACAATAAAAGTAGAAAAACACCCAAACAGAAACTGACCAACACCCAAGCACCATGGAGGCAGCCGGAGCAGGCGCAGAGGACTAGAGCAACCCCACAAGCACCCCGGACGACCTGCCCGGGACCTCGCGGAAAAGGAAAGGCAAGGAGAAGAGGAAGAGAAAGACGAAGTTCAGTCCACAGGCGAACAGGATCATAGTCACAGAGGTGATGGAACACCATCGACAACTGTTCGTCACCTCCAACGTGTCATTGGGCACCAAAAATGGAATATGGCGGGACATCGCGGACAAGGTGAATGCCGTCTGGGAACACACGAGGACAATGACCAAGGTCAAGAGGCGATAAAATGACATCAAGCGGCGGACCAAGGAGAAACTCTCCGCCAACCAGAAGGCAGCAACGCAGACTGGAGGAGGGAGCCCATCGCCACAGTTCGAGCTGGATGACATGGAGGAGCTGGTGTCGACAGTCATCAGTGTGGAGACTGTGGCCTGAGTCGGGGGATAGGACACTGCTCGACAGGAAACAATATACCAGCAACAGGGTATTGGTGGGACGGGTGGAGTTGGCCACAAAGGCAGACATACACGATCAAGCAGAGCACAGTGCACACCCACAATGACTCTGGGTCCTCGCCCAGATCTACAGACTGTCACAATGTACAATGCCATGTTGTCTTAATGTCAACATGTACCATGCAGCTACATACATGTGGACACATTGTAATACACCATCTCCCCTTCACATCACAGGGGCACCCTCAACACCTCATGCAGAGCAGTCCCAGCCACTCGTCATTGATGACGAGGAGGACAACACCAGCATCGACACCAAGCCATCCAAGACCCCATTAACCTCATCCGCTACTCACCTCCAGGATCAAGGCAGGCCAACTACATCAAGGAGACCCATCCCACTACCCAAATCACTCAGCAGGAGGCACCCAAAGCGCCGGCACTCTGCCAAGACCCCCAGGAACAACACATGGAGTTCCAATGCCATGTGCTGGAGTGTCAGAGGGAGACCGCAGAGCAGGTGCAGTTGGGCTTCGGCAACATGGAACCAAACTTGACGCCATCCTTGGGTGTGTAGCCCCGCTCCATGGTCTCCAACGAGCCCTGACTGACATCGCTGAAATCATGTCGCGGAGAGAACACCTGTCCGCTCAGAGTGGCTCCAGCGATACCAACCGTGAGCTGACACACATTCGGAGGCTCATGGAGGACAGGGTACAGATGGAGGCGGAAAGGATGGCAGCCACCACTGCACATCAGCGGAATGTAGCTGGGATCTACCATGCCCTGCAGATTCTCATCATGGCATTGCTTCCACAAGGCATGGTGATGTTGAGTGCTGCTGCCCCCACACCATCCACATCTCTGCCCCCTGGTGTGTCCATGCTTCCCTGTGCAGCAGGCCTAACCACCACAGCACCTGATGTTACAGTGCAGCCGACAATCCACCTCCGGCCCCTGAGGTGTCATTGGCACACAGTGCGGCCGTCAATCCACCTCCGGCACCTGAGGTGTCATTGGCACACAGTGCCGCAGCCGGAACACCAACACCCCCAGGTGGGGCAGGGCACACATCCGGGGACATGGACGTGGATGGGATTGTGATCAGAAGGGCTCAGTAGCATTAATTTTCGCCACCTGGCCTGTTCCTGGTTTGTCCCGCATATGGCTTCATGACCTTCCACTGACCCCTCGATTCACTCAGATACACTCACATTGAACAGCGACATGGACCGCCAAATCCTGTTTGATGACCAATGACACTGCAACCAGACTGCGAACTGCACCCCTTCTCTTCCGCAGTACTTGTCTTCCACGAATGGACTCTGGCTGGCCCTCCACGGGCCTAATGGTGTGGTATATTCGGTAGTGCCTTGTACCACTCCAGCTGCGGAACTGCACTGGATGTGCAATAAACATCTAGTGACGCACTGCTGTGTCATGTATTTCATCATTCATGTATGCACTGTGGGATGCCAGTCTGAGGGTGCTACATAGCTAGGTGTGCACGGGTCCCGTGGACACCACAATAGGGACACACGCACCAGCCACTTTCTTGTCCGGACATGGACTGAACCATGCCCAGTACCCACGGTCCATTATTGCAAGGCCTGCGCTGCTCAGGCGTACGGCAGGCCAGACCACTCCGCTCATGCTCTAGAGGGGTCCTCATTGCTACCCGTCGCAGGCGTACTGGCTGGTGTTGTGCAGGTCACTGGTCTAGTTGTCAGCAAGTCACAGCCACTCCCTGAGGGCAGGTTTGCACACGCACCACACCCACCCGGCACAGGCGTCACATTCCATGTGACACCGCAAATTTAAGGGGCCGACGACGTCACATACCCCTCTGCCGATGGTGACTGGATGACGTACCCGAGGCCTTGAGGCAGGCACGGGCCTACCACCAAGTGGCGCTGACTGGGTTTGTACAGGGTTTGTGGCACATGCTGCATTGCAGCTGGCACAGGCACCCCGCCACAGGACGGTGACTTAGGGTGCACTGAGTCATTTGCACCTTGATCAGCTGTGCAGCCTGCGATGATGGCCCATCCCGGTGGTCCAGACTGCTCAGGATTAGGGTGCCTTGCTGGACCACAGTGCAGGCCGCGCCAGCGGGCTGCGTGGGCCTACCGCCACGTGGCCTCGCTTTCGGGATCACAGAGTTAGTGGCACCCATTGGGCTGCACAGCTGTGCAGGCTGCACTGCTGCCGGGTGCCCTGGTATGTCCCATTCCATGGTGTAATCAAGACCCAGCACCAAACGTGAGACCTGGTGACCTGTGCAGCGTGGCTGCATGGTGTGGAGGGTGCCATGTCCATGGGCCCAGGGCTTGTGGCTTGCAGCGGCACGTGGTGGGACCTGCAGTTTACATGCCGGTGGCGGAAGGTGAGCAGTGAAGCCCTTCTGTGCATGGGCGGGCATGCTCCGATGGGCGGCAGGAGGGGCTGGGATGCCTCTGCCTGGGTATGCATGGGCGGGTGGGCGATATCACCTTGTGTAAGTGTGTGTACTGTGCCAGTCATGTGTCTGGTCTCTGTTTCAGATGATGGCTCTGTCTCAGATGTGTGACCTGGTGTACTGCTATACATACCTGCAAGTGGTTGGAGGCACACCAGTGGCAGCAGGTGAACAGTGTGGCCTGGGTGCGCAGGGTCGGCTCTCTCACTCTCCCCCTCTTCTCTCTCTCTCTTTCTCTCTCTCTCTCTCTCTCTTCCCCTCTCCTCTTCTCTCTCTCTCTTGCCCCCTCTCCTCTCCTCTCCTCTTCTCTCTCTCTCTCTCTCTCTCTCTCTCTCTCCCCTCTCCTCTCTTTCTCTCTCTCCCCCTCTCCTCTTCTATCTCTCTCTCTCTCCCCCTCTTCTCGCTCTCTCCCCCTCTTCTCGCTCTCTCCCCCTCTCCTCTTCTTTCTCTCTCTCTCTCTCTCTCTCTCTCTCTACCTTTCTCCCCCTCTCTCCCCCTCTCTTCTCTCTCTCTCTCTCTCTCTCTCTCTCTCTTTCGCTGCCTCTCTGTCCTTGGATGTGCGCAGGACACACCTTCTCATCATGTTTTTTGTCTTGCAGGCTGTGACCTACAGATTGTGTCGAGGGGAGCCACCATGTATCTTTATTCGATTTCTGTGTTGATTTCAATAAAGTTTTGTTGTTTACTTCGAAAAGTGAATATGTGATGCTCATTTCTGTGACGACACATGCATGTCCCCAGTTGTGATTGTGTGACATCAGGTGGATTATTTTGTTCATGTTTCGGTGTAGCTGATGCGGCATGTCTTTGGTCGGGGGTTGCCAGGGAGGGGTGGTCCTGGGTGTGGTGTCGGTGGTTGTTGTGGCCTTCTTCAATGTCCGTGCTGCATGTTCAGTTGCTCTATGGCATCTGTGTGTCTTCAGGTGTGGATGTGGGCTGTGCTCCCTTTTGTGGTGCACATTGTGGTACCACTATACATCAGGTATGCAGGTGTAAATATCCTGCTGCTAACGCACCTTATCGCATGTTCTGTGTTCTTATCGCCGGTCTGGCTGGTCGTTGTGAATGTTGAGGTGTGGTGTTGTGGCGGGTTTTGTCACGGGAACGCCTACTCTGCATCTCATTAACGATAGTTGCGAGTGTCCTCTGTGGCAATGTCTTTTGTGGCTGCTGTTGCGGGAAAACTGGGAAAACTGGTGCTGTGGGCTGTTAGCACCAGCTTGTGAATGGTGGGGTAAATTTATCACGACTTTGGCTGCGAGAAAGTGCCATTAATTAGGCGATAGCTCCTTGTGAATATGCCCCTCAGTTTTCTATAGCCAGACTCGTCCATAACTCCATTTTGAATTAAAATTAAAATGTGACCATGTTTTCATGGTCACATTTATATGTCTTTATATATGTCTTTCTGGTTGCCCAAAGTCGTGGGGGATCTCCATCATAGTACCCGTATTTAAAAAAGGAGACCGCAGTAGCCCACTTTGCTACAGGCCAATATCTTTAATTAACTCTGTAGTGAAAGTAGTGGGGGGGTGTAATTTTAAATAGGCTAGTAGCATGGGCAGATGAAAACAATGTAATTTCCCCAATTCAATACGGTTTCAGGCCTGGTCACTCAACGGTTACCCAGTGTTTGAACCTGTACATGATTATAGGAAAATACACCATGGCCCGACAAGGTACAATTCACATGGCATTCATGGACCTATCGTCGGCTTTCAACTGCGTAGACCGTGGTAGGCTATGGGATGCCATGGCAAAAATGGGTGTAGAGCAGAACCTGATAAATTTACTAGCCGACATCCACTCCGATACAAGAGCAAATGTCCGCTATACACAAGACTTAAAAGTAACGAGGGACTTTGGAATACATCGGGGCGTCAGCCAAGGGTGTATTCTAGCCCCATTCCTCTTCAACCTATACATCAATGACCTGGAAGAGCATCTTTTAAGTACAGGAGTAGATTACCCTTATGTCGGCCGGAAAGGCTTGCCGGTTCTGCTCTATGCGGATGACGCAGTCCTGATATCCAGGACTGCAACTGGCCTACAAACCCTGCTAAATTCTTTCTACGCTTTTATGAAGACCCGGGACCTGAGTATCAATAACTCAAAATCTTACGTCATGAAGGTAGGCCTAGGGAAAAAAAAGGCAAACTCCTTTAACGTCAATGGGGAAAAAATTCCTGCAGCTAAAACATTTTCATACCTCGGTGTCCTCTTTGATCATCAACTAAATTGGGGACCCGCAGTACCGAGAAAAATGGGAGAGGCAACCAAAGTCAATGCAGCAATACTTGACTTCGCAAGAAAAATGGGTAATAGTCCGGTGGCTGCATTGCTCCAACTCTATCAAGCCAAGAGCATTGCTATTGCATGCTATGGATGTGAGCTATGGAGGTACCCCTCCTCTAGAGGCCTGGAGGTTGCAGAAAATAGGTTTTTTCAACGGATTTTGAGGGTCCCAAGGGGAACAGCAAACTTTTCTGGCCATGAAGAACTGGGCATGCCCTATGTATGTGATAGGATAGCTGTAAATCCCTTACTATCTTGGCTAAACTGTTGGCTAAATACTGACGTACCCCTTACCCAACAAATCCTGAAAGAAGCATTAACATGGGAAAACGGGTTCAAAGTCCCTTGGATTAAATATATCAGTAACTGTTTTTCTGAACTAGGGCGTCCCGATATTTTTGCAACCCCAGAGTCTATCACCAAATCTGATGTTATTTTTGTGAAGAAGACCTTCATTGCATCTAGGTATTTGGCTCGGGAGGAGGTCGAACTAAAGAAAGACAGTGTCCGGAAACATGTGCTATTAAAAACCTCTTTGCGCATGGAACCGTACCTGTCATGGCCCTTGTCAGGTTATGATCGCTTTCTGCTGACGAGGTTTCGCTTAGATATATTCCATTTATTATTGGCCATACCCAGGGGGGCCCATCGAGGCCAAGTGTTGCCAGCTTGCGGCTGCAACGAAAAGTCTCCGAAAGATCTGGCACACTTTCTATTCATCTGCCCCTTTTATACTGTACCACGAAAGCTATACTTAAAACCATGCCTCAAACAAATGAATTTTGCACAAATCAGACCAGCACTTTATTACCTCCAACTCCTAAGCTGTGATTGCACTTTATTTGTATGTAGCTTTTTAAAATTAGCAATTAAATTTAGGAAAAGAATGGAGGGGTAATTGTGTTGCTGATAGATATATTTTAACTAACATAATTATGTATATTTATATTTTTATTGTATATTCTGCTTGTGATTTTCTATTCTATGTCGTTTTTAACAATGCCTGGATTTTATGCGTCAATGTATGTTTACTGAAATGTGCTTTTATGGTTGTTACTATGAACAATCGAATAAAGCTTTTTGACCTGACCTGACCTACTGTCTTATATGCAGTAAAATGTGCACTGAAACATTATTGAATGTAATATGTACTGTGATTCTGTTATTTAATTTCACAATACGATGTTTTGTGGAAGCTCTATTGGAAGCTTTATTCTCCAAATGGTACTGTTCAAAGTTCTTCCTGCTTAACGTTCACCCCGCATGTTTATTGCATTAGTTTGACCTTGTTTTACATGTAACAAGATTTGTGCTCTGACATTAGGGCAAATGGAGATAATTATTATTCATTTAGGGGATTGTACTAGATTTTGTTGCATTTTATTCTGTTTTTTATCCTGGAAGTGCTGTTGAGGCCCAAGTGTGAAGAGAATTTCATCTTTTTCTTATTAGCTTGCTAGGTGCCCTGATTCCAATTATAGTAAAAATATGGAGAACCCTCTCTAACCATAAATTGTTTACTTCATTTTTGCATAAGCAACATGCTAACTTTGTTTACCATGCCTGGATACTTCAGGAGGCAGCTCTGTTTTTCTTAAAAATTCCCGAATTTGATCTTGAATGTTCTTTGGGCTGTGAGGAAGATCTCATTGAACTGTTGCCCCACACAGAGATCGAAATGCATAGGCTTATCTGAGGAACACTATATTCTAAGAAGGAGGGAGTGAGAAGTCATACAGGTTTGTTCACCTTTCCAATATCTAAGCATACAAAAACAACAGGAGGGAACCCCTACCGGCCGGGAAGAGTACTTTGCTGAAAGTTTGACTACAAAGTCCACCTGTCTCCATACCATCATGGAGCTCTAAATAGTACGCCACTAAAGAAATGCGAACATAGAGACCAAATGGATTGGTATGTATAGCATGTATGAATATGGTTTCACAATTAAGTGCATACAAATAGGATCCTTGTGACATCCTGATGAAAACCAACAAGCCCAGTGAGACAGAGGTGTGATGGCTGAAATATGTTTACCCAGGGATGCAGAGGATACTAATTTTCTTAGTGCATCCCCACATGTTTTTACCTCCATACTCTGGTGCCCTCTGAAGATAAAATTAACCCTCAGGAAAACCTAGACTATTTTAAATCTAGGATCCCATCCAATAAACAAAGAGCTCTCTTGGCTACCAAGGTTGAGCCCGTCCAGATACACTAGGTATATCGACGAGGACTCTATGAAGCATGCCACTTAGAATCCCATTGGGTGAGAGTCCTTTTGATACCATAGGAAGATCCCCTTGGGCTAGTATGGAGAGATAGGCTAAGCACAGTAGGGGTTCCCTCCTGTTTTTTTATTATCTGAGGAACTTCCCATTGCTAGCACTTGTGACTTTCAGAGGCTGCCATTAATGCAATAAATAATACATAAGCATAAAACGATTGAGCAATACTACTATAACCACAAATGAGACCAGAAGCAATAGACTTTTTAATCTATGTTCAAGTCTGAACATTAACAATAATCTCATCTTTATAAAACAGGCATGTACTGTCCTATTCAAAAAAACACTCTCAAAAGTATTTTGTATATATTAAATAGAGGTGGTCGCCATTGGGTAATTATAGTTAGGGCAGAATTTCCATGGAAAGAACGTACTCTTAACTTTGGTGCATTTTGATGAATCTTCAGGAAAATATTAAAAGTTCATTCACTTCAGAACCTTCCTGGAAGGTTTTAGGGTGATACGTCAATAGGAGCTGAGAAATAGGGGTCCCAGAATGCAATTTCTCCATGCAATTTCCATAAGGAATTTTAGAAAGCACTACAATCAAAACAAATAAAAAGAATTGCACCAAATTTGGCAGAAAACTAGGTCTTAACCCAGAAGTCATGGTTTTTGTGATTTGATTTTAAATCCATTCAGTAGTTTTGGAGTAATTCAGGTTTTCCTATAAATAAACATATACATATATACATATCCACATCTATATACATGCACACACAGACTTATATTTCAATAAAAAAACAAAGGTTAAAGCTTACTTTTAGTTGGGAATATTTTCCCCTATACAAACCAAGCTTAAACAACACAAACTTTATAAATTCTACAGTGAAAGTTATAACTTTTCAGTACTGTGTTTCCACAATTGATGCAGCACTGTACAACACTAGACTCCTCAAATCTACTGCACGACACTGCATTCAGCAACACTACCCCACGGAGCTTTAACCTTTGCTTTTCTTTAAATTTCAATTTTTTATTAAAAAAAGTATTTCAAATTATACTGTTCAGTGTCGCAAGGGGAGAGTAATGTGGAGTGTCATACAGTACATTGAAGGGGGATGTTATAAAGTCCATTGTCAGAGTGGAGTGTTGTTGATTGGAACAGAGTGGATTAGATCAGAATGCAGTGGTGTATCATACAGTGAAGTAAAGTGTTATATAAAGTGCCTCCTTATCTCAAGGCAAGATCCAAGAATGTCTGAAAGTATCTCAGGTCTCACCCATTCTCAAAAAACCTGAGGCTGACAGATCTGACCTTAACAACTTTCGTCCCACCTCCAACATCCCTACTCTGGCTAAGCTCCTTGAAAAATGTGTCCAATAGCAACTCTGCTTGCACATTGAGACTTTCAATCTCTTGGATCTGCATCAATCTGAGTTTAGGAGCGGGCATAGTACTGAACCTGCGCTCCTTCACATCATGGACGACATCCTAAAATTATTAGATCATAACGAATCCTGCCTACTAATCTTCCTTGATCTTTCTTCTGCATTTGAAACGGTTAGTCATGATATCCTCTTATCCATTCTGGAACCATTCTGGCTTTTCCGGTCGGGTACTGCAATGGTTCACTTCCTTCCATCACAATAGAACCCTAAGAGTGAAGGTGAACCATATGCTATCGCTAACGTCCACAGTCTCCATGGGGGTCCTGCAAGGGTCAGCACTCTCTCCCAAACTCTTCAATATTTTCCTGGAACCACTAACGAGCGCTCTTAAATCCATGTACGCGGATGATACACAACTCTACCTGAAAATCAATTTTTCAGAAGACCTCATGTTACTCAACTCCTCCCTGAGGATTACCCAAAACTGGCTAAATGAGAACCATCTCCTCTCAACACTAACAAAAACTAAATTTCTTCTCGTATCCCCTCCTAAACATACCCCTAAGATTCACCTCTGGATGAAGCACCTCACTACCTTCAACTGCTCCCTTATTATCATCGATTCATCTAAATCTCTCGGAATCACCCTAAACTCACAACTTCACATGAAGAAAAACTTTAGTATGATGTGTAAGGGTGCAAGCTACCAAATGAGGCTTCCTAGAAATCTAAAACCATTCCTCCCTCAAGAGGATCTCAAGATGGTGGTTCAAGCACTTGTCCTAACGAGACTAGACTATTGTAGCGCAATGTTGTGTGGCCTCCCCAAACATACCTTTGCCCCACTCATGGCGTCATTGAATGCAGCTGCCAGACTGATCACTGACACAAAAAGAACTTTTCACATCGCCCCAGTTCTAAGATCTCTAAAGTGGTTACCCTACAAAGCAAGAATACAACTAAAGATTTCCTTTCTAGTGCACAAAGCCTTCCACCTCAAAACCTCTGGCTACCTGGCTCAAAAACCAGAACTATCGGGGGGATAGACCATCCAGAAGTGCAAACTCTCTATTACTGAAACCCCAGACCTTTCGCAAAAAAAGAACAAGACTCTGAGCCTTCTCTGGCTCGGCACTGAAGACTTGGAACTCGCTCCCTCCGGAAATCTGCGAAATTCCTTATACAGCTGCTTTCAAACATGAAGTAAAAACACTCCTAATGGACAGGTTCCTGATGTAAATAACCATTGGTAGTCTGTTTTCTTCAAGACTTGCATTACCCAGTACTGTCTACCTTATTGTACCAAGAAATTTCTTGTGCGCTTCCTTGTACATTTTTATTAGCTTATCTTGTTATCCTCTACTATTGTCTTACAATGTTCCCTTTTTACCTTGTTACCACCCCTATTAAGCACTCTGATACCTCTTGGGGTCTTGTTCGCGCTATACAAAACTTTTTAAATAAATATATAGTGTAGTGGCATTGTGTCTCATAGTGAAATCAATTATCATAGACAGGAGCATCGAGTTGTACAGTGAGCTGGTGTGCCCCACAGTAAAATAGAGTGTTGGAAACTGGCAGAGTACAGCAAGGTATTTTAGAGTGGAGTGGGTGGTGTAGAGTGAAGTAGAGTGTAAAAAAGTGGACAATCATCTATTGGAGTGTCATAGAGTACAGTGTAGGAGAGTATCATAGTGTGGAGTGCTGTGTCATAGCATGGAGTGCAGTGTTATATTGTGGAATGTCATATCGTACAGAGAAATTGAGTGGCGTGTCGGCGAGTGGCATACTGTTTAGTACAGTAGTCTATAGTGGATGGCCATAGAGTGTTGTAGAGTTGAGCTGCATACAGTAGACTAGTGTGTCGAGTAGTGGAGCGGCGTAGAGTGGGATAAAGCACAGTAGAGTGGAGTATAGAGCAGTGGAGTACACTGGAGTGGGAAAGTGTAGAGTGGAGTAAAGTGTCAGAGTGGAGTGGCGTGTCTTAGACTATAATGGTGTGGAGTGCAATAGAGTGGAGTGGTGTAGCATACAGTAGAGTAAAGTATCATACAATGCACAGTAGAGTTTAGTGGTGTGCCATACAGTATTGGAAAGTGATATAGACTGCAGTAGTGTAAAGTGGA
The DNA here is from genome assembly GCF_964263255.1 of Lissotriton vulgaris. Lineage (NCBI taxonomy): Eukaryota > Metazoa > Chordata > Amphibia > Caudata > Salamandridae > Lissotriton > Lissotriton vulgaris. The sequence goes on along the minus strand of NC_141689.1, from coordinate 1,530,659,301 downwards.
ACACAGTCTAGTTGAGTTTTGTGGAGTAGTGTACAGAACAGTACAGTGTTGCGGAGTGAGGTAGAGTACATTGGGAAACAGAGTTATAGACTACGATGACAAAAAGTGGCGTGGAGTGGCATAAAATGGAGTCATGGAGTAGACTGAGGTACTGTGTCAGAGAAGAGTAGGGTGGAGGAAAGTAGGGTGCACTCACTGGCATTCAAAGAGCTGCGGGCAGCGTTGTATACTGGACTAGAGTATGGTAGAGCGGCACAGAGTGGAGTAGATTGTTGTATAGTGGCATACAGTATAGTAAAGTGATATACAGTGGAGTGTAGGGGTATGGACATGAGTAAAGTATTGGAAAGTGGCATATAGTGCAGTAGAGTGGAGTTGGATAGAGTACAGTTGTGTGTCAAACAGAGGAGATATGTAAAGTAGATTATTGTATAGCAATGCAGCATGAGGTAAAGTCTCATACAGTGGAGTAGAGTAGAGTGGCATATGTTACGTAGTTTGGAGTAAAGTACAATAGAGTTATCTGGTGTGTCGTAAAGTAGAGTGGCATGGAGTGGAGTGTAGTGGCGTCGAGTAGGTGGTTACTGTTATAAAATGTAGTTGGATCACGTACAGTAAAGTGGAGTGCTGCGTCATATAGAAAAGTGTTGAATAGTGGAATAAAGTGTTATACTATGGCTGGAACGAATATGTGATATTATAACGCGATCAAAATGATCACGGTATGTAACATTGTAGTTTTTACAGCGCAAGTCATAACAATGACTTGCACTGGAGGGCGCTGAAGTTAGGAATAGTAAGATTTACTATGCCAACATTAGTCTACGTACAGTAGGGAAAGTGTTTGAATAGTAAATCTTACTGTTGCTTAGGTTAGATTGCTCTCCAGTGCAAGTCGATGGCATAGCATAGAGTTGAGGAAAATGTTAAAAATAGAAGTGGTATCTCATACAGTAGAGCGGAGTAGAGAGGTGTACAATAGAGTAAATAGAGAAGAATGCATAGAGTCAAGCACAAATCTGAACAGCGGAGTGTGCGTGGATGGAGTGGATTAAAGTCTAATAGAGTGGCATAGAGTGTGGTTGAGTTTGTAAACTGGAGTTATACAGAGTGGAGGAGAGTATACTAAATTGGCGTAAAGTCAAGTAGAGTGGCATACAGTGGAATAGCTTATAGTGAAGTATTGTGCAATGGAGTGGCATACAGTGGAATAGCATATAGTGAAGTATTGTGCAGTGGAGTGGCATACAGTGGAGAAGTGAACAGTGAAGTGGCGTACAGTGAAGTAGTGTAGACTGCAGTGATGTATTGTGGAGCGGGGTAGAGTGTAATTGCATACATTTGAGTGGTGTACTGTGGAGTGGGGTAGAGTGTAATACCAAACAGTAGAGAAGCAAAGATCAAAGTTGCATTGAGTGCAGTGGCAAAGAGCAGAATACCATAGAGTGGAGTGGCGTACAGTGGAATAGCATAGAAATGCGTGGCTTAGTGTAGAGTGTGATAGTGTAGGGTGGAGTAGTGTACACTGGTGTGGCGTACATTAGAGTAGAGTGGAATAGCATAGAGTGGAGTGGCATAGAGTGCAGTGGGAGTGGCATTGAGTGGAGTGGCAGACAGTAAAGTGGGGTAGAGTAATAGTGTACAGTGGAGTGGCGTCCTATGGAATTGCTTAGAATGGAGTGGCATACAGTGATGTACTGTAGAGTGGCGTACAACGAAATAGCATAGAGTGGAGTGGCATACAGTGGTATAGAGTGGAATAGCATATAATTGAGCAGCGTATAGCACAGTGACATACAGTGGAGTGGCGTACATTGAAGTGGCATAGAGTGGAGTTGCGTACCATGTAATAGCGTAGAGTGGAGTTGCGTACAGTGTAATAGTATAGAGTGGAGCTCCATACAGTGTAATAGCATAGAGTAGAGTAGAGTGGCGTATAGTGTAATAGCATAGAGTGGAGTTGCATATACTGTAATAGCGTAGAGTGGACTGGCATAGAGTAGAGTTTCGTACAGTGTAATAGCTTAGAGTGGACTGGCATAGAGTGGAGTGGTGTACAGCATAATAGAATACAGTGGACTGGTGGCCAATGGATTACTATAGAATGAAGTGGTGTAGAATGGAAAAGCATGGAGTGGAGTATAGTTGTATGTGAAAATTAGCAGGAATGTAAAATATGTTGTGCAGAGTAAGGCAAAACACCTTGACCTGCCTTACATTTCTCCAGATTTACCAATCAATGTACTGCTTTGTTAATCTGAGTTAAGTATTGCGTTGGCCATGTGACACCATGCGTGACGTAAGGGTACAGCAATCCAAAAATACAGCTAGGCCTTAGTTATATTTAGGCCATTGTATACCATGGTAACCTTTCAGTGTACCAAGGTACTTGGCGATGACAAGCCAGCATATAATTGGGTAATGGCTATTTTTTGCGAATGAAAAGGCAACCATATTGTTTTAACTACACTTTGCCTGTGTTCAGTGTTAGGTCCTTAGATGTAGATAAGCAGTAGGTCCCTACCTAGTTCCACTTTAATAAAATGGTACTGGTAGGGAAAATTATTTATATTATTTTATATATTTTTAAATAGGTTTACATCTATGTACCACCGTAGTTTCACAAAATGCTGTGAAATTCCGCAAAAGTAAAGCAGTGACAGAGATGACTAAGTTTAAATGCCTTATGGCTTAAAAAAAACGTACCCCATTTAACTGCAGTAGCTAAAAAGCATTATCTCTGCACCATAGTGTATAATGCTACCTAAATTCGTGCAAATTCACTCAGCTGTTTTTGTGTAGTCTATGGAAAATGCATTGGTGGAAAATCACATTTTGGGATCCCCTTTTTTCCTTGCACCACCTTAACGATTCACCACAAACATTTACATAATCTCAAAATGTAAAAAATGCTATAGGTCTGTAAAGTTTTTGGGCAATTTGTCAAGTGTGGGGAAAGTTATTAGAGGGCTAATATCTAAGGAATTCCTATCACTGGGAATGCTGACTACAACCGCAGAGTAGCAATCAGATTTAATGTGATTCCTTTCTTTTTATCTACAGTATTTGCTATGTATTTTGTTTATTGGTTTACATAATTATGTGCCCATAAATATGTCTGTTAGCTGCTCATGTAGTAATTCTGAAACTTTACATATGCTGTCTAGTTTATTTTTTTGGGCTTCCTTGCCTGATAAGTGTCCTGACTTTAGAAACATCTTTAAGAGCTGCATGAGTGCAGTAAGCCTCTGTATGGATAAAAACTGCCTTAAGTTAATCTCGTCCAAGACTGTAGTCATCTTGTTAGGTAATAACCCCACTTTCTGGTCCCCCAAATGGTGGCCTGGTGAACTATGCATCCTTCGGATGCATGTTATGAAATAAAGAACCTTATCATCCTGGTCAACAACAGATTAATGTATAAAAAGCAAGTTAACAAAGTTATATCTAGATCTTTTTCCCTCTGAGAATCGTGAAGAAAATTGCTCTATTCCCAACATTCGACATGTTAAAAACTGTTGTCATTGCACTTGATCTAACTAGAGTAGACTACTGTAGTGGTTGATATCAAAATCTGCCAAAAACATCTCTGAACAAACTACACATTTTGCAAAACCCAGCAGGTCATTTGCTGCTGAAGGTCACTTAGACTTGGTTTGGCCTTGGAAGCCATTAGCAGATTGCAATCAGTTCCCACCTGCAAATTGGCCACCTGCAGAGGCAGGAGCTTTGTCAGCTGCATGGCCCAAAATTGGAATTGACTGCTTCAAGAGCTAAAAACAGCCATCTCCTTATTAGGGTTCAGGACATTACTGGAGACTTGGCTGTTCCGTCACAATCAGCTATTGTTTAATCGTCTATTTAACTGTCATTGGTGGGGCCAAGACTCCTCCGGGCATACGATCCACTTTACAAATTGCAAAATCAAACTAATGTGAATGAAAGCAAATCACTTATATTTTTTCCATTGTGTTGCACAGGAGTACATAAGGAAGATGATTTTTGTTTGGCTTGTTGGGCCCAGTTTGATTTTGTGAGCCAGAGAGCATGCAATGAAAACATATGTAGATTCAGATGTATTCTATTCATTATTTATTTGTTTGTAGGTATCCATTAACAAGTGGCAATAAATGGGTCTTTCTGGTGTTCATGAGGTAAATCTGAAACTTAACATGTGCAGTCTAATTTATTTTTTGGGCTTCCATGATTCGATTAGAGTATTGCGCTACAAGATATCACTAAGTTGAAAAACCTTTTAACTTAAACTATACTTACTATACTGACCTGCAGTGCCAAAAGAATCATACGCTCACCCACCCAAATATCTAATGTTGCAAAATTTCCGCAAATTCAGACTGGCCATTTTCACGCTATGCAGAATACAAAAAAGTCTATATGAAATGCATTGGATTTCAAGCTCATTTTGAGACACCCCTTTTTTTGGGTCAATCCTAGGCAGTGCATGCGCTGCCTCTCGAGATATACTGTATCTACTCTGTGGGCTTTCACAACACCCATTTGTTCCTTGGTCTGCCTTTCAAAATTCCTTTGGTTTCCATTTGTTCCCCTTTTGGCTGTTTTGTTCCCACCCTGGAGACTGACCTTGTAACATGGATCAATTCACTTCTGGTCATTTACGCTAGTTTTGCCCCACTACTTTTTCTTTTGCCTCGGCTCGCAGTGCTTTCCCCCCACCACCATCACCCATCGCTGCGTATCCTGCTCGTGTCGGCCCCCATTTGCTGCTCGCAATTCACTTAATCTTCCTGTCCACCAACCGCCTCCCGCTGTTCTCTTTGCTATTAATATGTTTGACCTGTGATTTAGGATTTCTTAAAATGTATTTTAACTGTTTTGCTCAAAGCGTTCAGGTTTTCAGTCCCTACAAAACAGCACCACCCGAGGATTTATCGATTGGTGTGGTGAATTGTATTTAATTTGGGTTTCCACTCCTTTTCGCTTTCCTTTCCCACATCTCTTCCACTGCCTCTCTACCTCACAGTCACCTTGCGCTCTCTTTATCTTTCCACTCTTACATTCTCCCCTTCTTTTTCTCCCCTCCATCCCCAACCCAGCTAGCTAGTATTCATCAGCAGCGTAACTCAACAAACTAACATGTTTGTAAATATGTTCTCTGGTGTATCAAAAAATGTGTAATCTTTATTGCTGTCAGTGCTATAAGGTAAAGGGCTAATGTACAGGCCGTAATAGTAAAAAGCATTTTGCAAACATCCATACACTGTTTGCAAGGCGCTATGTTTGTCACCACATATGTCCCCTGGCCACTTAGCAGTGGCCATGGGGCGGGGAGCCTGCTGGGGGCCGCAAAGCTCCTTTATAACAGCCTTTTCATGGCAGTTGGACCGCCATGATCCTAATCCTTATTGTGGTGCCTCCGCAGGTACCACCTACATTGTAGGGATTAGTCTCCGACCGCCGCCCAGATTGTCGCGTTCTAATCTAGGACCCCGATCAATACTGTGACCTTATGCTCCTATACGGCTATAATCCATTTATTTCCCTATAATGGCATAAACGATTAAGAGCGATATTTCAGAAACTCGTCTCTGGCCCAATACGATCAGAGCCACATTTCAGAATCTCTTCCTCTGCAGCTCATTAGAGCAAATGACACAGCAGAAGCCACTATCTAAGATTCCTAGATTACACTCCGAGTTCTTCAACAAGATAAAACTCAGCAACCTGGAAAAGCCCCGCTTGCTATGTTTTGATTAGTAATAGAACTCTAATGAGCACTGAGAGATGATCACTCCCTAGTGACATCTTTATTGACGTCTTATGTCCAAAAACTTACGTCAAACCAGGCACCTTTCAGGTATAAATATTACCAACGTTGCCTTAAGCAAACGCTGCCTCAACGACATTGATGATAGCGATGGTGTGTTGAACATAGGAGTAGAACAGCTGTCCCCTGCAGAGCCCAGCAGATACAAGCTGCCCACGGACGCTGCCCCTCCTCCTCCTCGACGCGCTGAGAGAGACGCTGTCTTTTCTCCTGCCGAGAAAATCCAGCTCCGGCGTTTCCAGCCTACTCTTGCGAGTTACTGGGATATCGAGTCCTGGAAGGAGATACAAGACCTCCAACATTCTATTCCAGAGGTATGGTGTTGACTAAATCCTTAGAGAGAATTCTTGAAGCAAACCTTGGCAAAACCAACTTAACTAAAACTGCTACTTACTTACTCCCTTCCAAGTATTAGGCTTAGGTCAGGTACACTGGGGTAGGCGTAGTTAGAAGCACCAGTTGAGTACAATAGCTGAATGTATATATGAATGTATATATTTTATTCATTTTAACCATTGTATGGCTAAGAAACCATATCAATGCTTTTACAGTATTATTTCGCAATCCTCATTTTACTCTACGTACTTTTTATAATAACAAGTCTTGCAATTGTGGCAATTCATTTCTCTTGTACGAGAAGAAAGACTGTTCAATAAATAATACCTTTTTATTGAAAACGCCCGTCTCTCTATTCTCTGCATCTTGGTGAAAGTAATCTGCACAACTGACTGAGTAAAATAACTGTCTATTGTTTCACACGACTCTAGAGATTGACTCTTATTCTAAGGAGCAAAGTTGTCATGTTTATGCGGTTGTTGGAAAACTGAATCCCTTCTTGTCTGTACCAGGGAAGCTGATCACTTCCTATTCAGTCACGAAAGTTTCCAGTGACCTCTGAGCTAGTTGGTAACAAACCCAATTAAGTTTAGCATAGTCAGTAGAGACCTGGAAGACCGCACTTCTACGTCCATACTATTGTTTATGTTATTCCAATGTGCAGGGCCTATTGGGAAAATAGGAACTACACTACATGGCGCCCAACGTTTGGTAAGGCGATACAACTAACGCAAAACGTTAGAGTAACTCAGTCGTGCATTTTTCATACAGACCCCTTTCTCCCGTAAATACTCCAATAGACGTCTGGAGTGGGTGAAAGGTTAAAATCCGCCCAAACTTAGTAGGAAGAGATTCCTATGTAAAGCTCTGGTTTATTCAACGTTGAAGGATACAGTGTTCCAAAATATTGTGCACCTAATCTTTGTCTCCTTGGAGACCTGCTCTGAAAACCTGCATTTATAAAATGTCAGTAGAAAACAACGGAACTGATGCAGCAGTAAATGCGACTCAGCAGGGTCCCGATGGTACAGGGACTACTGAACCGGGTGCGATAATCATCCCGGCACATTTAAGAAAATCTATAACGTCAAAACTTGTAGAAAATGGACTGACCACACAAGGTGGCACAGTCGTCTTCGTGATAGAGGCACACGAGTATCGGCAGACAGAGGTATTCTATTATTGGATAAAGTTTCCAGCGGCAAACGCCGCAACACACGAGTTCCACTATTACAAAATAGGGGATCCACCGGAAGAGTATGCTCCTTTCGAGGAGATTGAAATCCCATTAAAATACCAAGAGCATCTGCTCTGGTTTAAAGGCGCCCTAAAACACAATGATCATATTACCAGGCTCGGTCCACTAGGTAGACCAGGAGCAACGTGGCCGGTTCTAGCCAGCTACACACCACATCCGGACATTGAAAAAATGTCAAGAGAAGAGCTGTTAACACAGCTAAAAACATTAGTTAAAATACATAGACAATTAGTCCAATATGTAAAGCGGACTGCAACAGTCCAAACAGTTGTTAATGTACCACAGCTGACCCCTCATCAGGGGAACACCAATAAAATTACACCACAGAACATACAGTCATGTCTTGATAAAACACCCATAAAACGGGAACAAATTCCTTTCTGGTTAGCACAGAAAATTACTCAAATAGAGGCAGTATTTCCGAATACTACCCCTATTGAGAAACACAGAATCTTGACCATCTGCCTTCCAATGGGGGTCGCACCACACATGGAGGACTGTGACACTTGGGGTACAGTCTTTGCTTCCATTTACACAAAAACACATGGTGTTCCGTCAATGGCGGTAATACCAGAAGTGCTAAAACAGATTCAGAATGAATACTGTCCAGAACCTGCTTTAACTCTTGGTATGAAATTACTCAAAGACTTCAAGCAGGTCTTGGCTATATTATTAGCCAACATTAAAGGAGAAGCAGCATCTGTGGCGATCCGCCAGAAGTTGAAGGAAACAGATATAACAGATCAACCAATTGAGCTTGCCAGAATTATAGAAAAATGTTATGAAGAATTAGGTAGAGACAGCTTGGGTGGAAAACCAGTAAAGCCCCAACTGCTCAAAAATCCTGAAAAATTATTTATTAAAAATAATTCAAACACTCCTAAAAAGAGCTGGGATGGAAATAAACAATCCACTCCCAAAGAAAAAGTTTTCCAGTCCAGAGGAAGGTCTCCTCGACGGAGGGAAAGAACTCCGACTCGAGAACACCAGTCTCCCCAGAGGGAGCCCTCTGAGAAAAGATACAACCTTAGAAATAGGGATAATTTGAAGAAGCCTGATAGATATCAAAGTATTGATACACGTCCCTCTCGATCTTTTTCGCAGAAATCGGAAAGAAGAGGACGGTCAGACCCAGGAGAGCACACCAAGTCCAAAGACAAGGAACCTGCTCAAAGTAAAAAATCTCAATTTCCAAGAAAGAAGGTAGCCAGTATTAGAGTAATCGAACATGCCGAGAATACTGAGGACACAGTTGAAAAACAGGGAGTGGGCACAGACAATGCTAGACAGTGCAGCAGAAATCACCATAGCTCGCAAGATCCTGATGAGTCATCTGGAGACAGTGGACACGAATGAATACATTCAAGTAGAAACTGCTGACACCAGAGTTAGCGAACCCCATAAGATATACGAAATAACACAGCGTATAGAGGGTGATAAGACTAGGAAAATAAGGGGTCTATTTTGGGATAAACTCTCAAAAGGCTATGACATTCTGTTAGCTGAAAAAGATTGGCCCCCAGAGTTTGTCAGGGAATGCCCTCGTGGCGAAGAAATGATTATGCCTGCCTTCTCGAATCACATTCCGATTCACACTAAATATACTTATGCAAGGAAATGGGCAGTGGCCCAGGCACCAGCATTATATAAAAATCATGTAGGATGGGATGAGGACTCTCCTCCTCACAAAATCCAGTTAAGAAATCAACCGACTGCACAAAGGCAGTATCCCATTAAGCAAGAAGCTAAAAAACAAGTCAGGGAGATTTTAGATCAACTTGAATACCAGGGGGGGATTGAAACATGCACCTCTCAAATGAACAATCCTTTGTTTCCTGTCTCCAAGCCAGACAATTCATATTGTCTAGTTTTGGATTACAGACACCTTAATGCATGTTGCAAAACATTTGCAGTACAAAATTCGCATAGTGCTGCACTAATGAATAACATAGTTAGGAAAAAATATAAAACGACATTAGACATATCTAATGGTTTCTTTTGTCAAAATATTGCACCAGAAAGCAGATACTTGACCGCTTTCTCAGTAATGGGGTCTCAGAAAAATTTCTGTAGGCTCCCACAGGGATTCAAGAACATCCCAGGACTATTCTCAGCCAGAGTAACAGAGTTACTACAAATGTATGATGATGAGGCATTATCTTACATAGATGATATCTATCTCACAGACGACGACTTGGATACTCACTTGAAAAGAGTGAACACCATTATACTTGGGTTCGCAGCAGAGGGTTACAAATTCAACTTTAAAAAGTCCCGAATTGCCCATCTGACAGTACTATTCTTTTTTTTTTTTTTTATAGTTTTTAATTTTTCGTTTATTGTATAGTAAGTAGAAAGAGAGAAACATAGAGAGAGAAAAAGGGAGAAGAAAACATGCGGCAGTATTGCAATAAGACATACAGAAAATATGAGAGGGGACTCAGAGAATGGCCTCTGCTATGATGTTCTCCAACAGGTAAGTTGTTCTGGAAGCAAGGAAAGCCAGCAAAAGTCAATGAAGCGACAACCATACGATTTCGGAAGTCTCTGCTGCCTCCTCCAAGGAGATAGTCAGTCCAGCAAGTTCATGGGCTTCGAGAGCCTCCGGGTAAGCAAAATCTCCCCTCAGCCATGCAACGCCGCAGCAAAAAAACAGAAACCCCCCCTCCAAACTCCCCCCCAACCCGCCTCCCCAAACTACCCCTCCCCCCAAGGTGGTGGCGCCAACAGACATTCAGTCTCATTCACAGTCGCACTATCACACAACCTACTTAAATCTAGAAAAGATGAAGGGCTCGTAGGGTTGATGGGCATACCGCTGGCGGCAAACCTCACGATAAATATCGGACCAAAGGACCCCACCGAAACATGAAGTTCTTAAAGTTGCCCAGAAAGATGTCCGCCATTCTCTCCATGCTCATCAACCTCCATAACTTCGCGTGCCACAAGGACATAGCCGGTGCCGTTGGTTTCTTCCAGGCCGCAGCCAATGTAAGCTTAGCCGCTCCCAGGCAGAGCCACAAAATCTGTTTGTCCGCCTTCGTTTGGTGCTCCAATAGCGGGTCCCGCAGGCCTAAAATGATAAAGGCCAAGGAATCAGGGATCGGATATCCCAACATATCTTTGATATGTGACAAGATCTCGGTCCAGAAGGGCCGTATAACCGGGCAGTTCCACCAGATGTGGCTAAAGTCTCCCAACAGGCCACAGCCCCTCCAACAGCGGTCCGAATAAGTCGGGAAGATGCGATGCAGTTTCGAGGGGTACAAGTACCAGTCGAGCATAGTTTTAAAATGGGCGTCATACAAGTCCACTGAGTGATTATGAGTCCTAATGTCACGCCAGAGACCCTTCCATTCTCCTTCCGCTATGTCCCTGCCCAGAAGGCCCTCCCAATGATCCATGTAACGTGGACGGGGGGAACTAGTCGTACGGAGAAAAAGTTTATACAGAAAGGAAATCGTTCCCTTCATCGTGACAGTTCGTAAGAGAAAGGCCTCGAAGAGTGAGGGCGGTCTAGTCGCCGCTTCTCGCAGTCCCGTTGAGGTAGCCCAGTGGATCAGTTGGGCATATCTAAAATGTTCCGTAGAAGGAAGGCCATAGTCACGCAGGTGCATAAGGGCTCTACAACCTCCCTCCCTCCAGAGTCAAAACGGCCCCTCTCGTAGCGCCGGCGGAAAGGCCAGGTTAAAATGCAGAGGAGTAAAGGGAGAAGGGAACGTCGTCCAGCGCTCATCCCCTGTCACTGTGTCCCACACCTTCAGGACGGTGCTCGTGGGCGTGCTGATGTAGGCGCTTCTGGGCCTGTCAACTTTGGGTTTCCAGGCCAGATCCCAGATCGACCGTCCTGCCACACTCCTATCCATGTGCAGCCAGTGTTTCTCAGATTGCTTGCTGCGACCATTCCACCAGGACCGGTAGTTGTGCAGCTTTATAGTACAAATGCATATCAGGGAGTCCAACCCCTCCTTCCTCCCTCGGGCGCCGCAGAGTTGCATAGGAAAGTCGTGCCCGGCCTCCCTGCCAGATGAATTTCAGTAAGAGAGTCTTAAGGCGCTGGAAGAAGTCCATCTCTATAGGAATAGGGAGCGCCTGGAAGAGGTATAAGAACCTGGGAAGGAGAACCATCTTAACGGCATGAATCCTACCCAGCCAAGAGATGGATTTTGGCTTCCAGCGGTCCAGTTCCCCACGCACAGCCGACAGCATAGAAGGGAAATTTGCTGCGAACAGAGACCCAATGGTGGGTGTCAAATGTACACCCAAGTACAGCAGGGAGGCAGGTGCCCACGCCAATGGTGTAAGCGGCCGGAGTCGTTCCAACTCTGTGGAAGCGTCAGATTCAAAATATACGATTTGTCGAAATTAACCTTGAATCCGGCCACTTCCTCATACTCAGTGAGCAATGACTGAATGTGTGGCAGAGATTGAGCCGGGTCCGTGATTGAAAGCAGCACATCGTCCGTGAAGAGGGAGATTTTATGCTGTTCACCCAAAAAGGGAATTCCCTCTATTTGTTCCCTTTCTCGCACCGCCAGAGCCAGTGGTTCAATGCTTAAAGCAAAGAGGAGGGGTGATAGAGGGCAACCCTGCCGGGTTCCTCGGGAATGAGCAAAGCTGGCGGAGCGCTGACCATTAATTACCACTCTGGAACTGGGTGATAACCTGGGGCGAGAAGCCAAAGGCCTCCAGAGTGCGGAACAGAAATCCCCAATCCACCTGTTCAAAGGCCTTCTCAGCATCCAATCCCACCAGTACTACTGGGAAACGGAACCGAGAGGCCTTCTCTATGAGATGCACAACTCTTCTCAGATTTTCATGCGTCTGGCAGCCCTTAATAAATCCCGACTGATCCGGATGTATTATTGCCGGCATCAGGTCCTGGAGTCTACTGGCTATGATGGTGGAATATAATTTAGCATCAATATTTAGAAGAGCGATCGGGCGGTATGACGAGCACTGAGATAGATCTTTACCTGGCTTGGGAATCACCGTGATCACAGCTTCCGCCATGGAGCCCGAGGTTTGTCCCGTGGCTGCCATTTCATTGAAAAGAGGCACCAAGATGTCACAAAGTTCAGATGCAAATGATTTATAGAACAACGCCGTGTAGCCATCGGGTCCCGGTGCCTTGTGGAGCTTCAGATCTCTGATAGCATCCAACACCTCTGATCTGGAGATCCGGGCAGCGAGATGCTCATTCCACTCCCTCGACACCCACGGGATGGGGAGGTCAGCCAAGAAACGATCCTGAGCCTATTGATCGAGGGAGTCACCCATATATAGTGTCTCATAAAAACGGCCAAAAATATTGGCCTTATCCACATCCTTGTGACGTAACGACCCAGTGGGGTCCTGGATGCCTCCAATATAATCTCTCTCCCTCTTGTCCCGCAGTTGACGAGCCAAGTGCTTGCCTATTTTATTCCCCTGTGAGTAGGAAATACGTCGCAGCCTAAGGAGGGTGAACTCTGCGCGGTTGTTATAATGGGCTTTCAATTTGCCCCTTACGGCAGTCAGTGGTCTAAGGGTCAATCTAGATGGATTGGCTTTGTGGGCTTGTTCTAAAACAGCTAGCTCCACTTCCAGATCTTCCCGCTCTTTTCTCCTCAGCCTATTGAGGTTGGCATTGAGACTGAGGCAGGTGCCCCGCAAGGAAGCCTTACACGCATCCCAAGTGTTAAAGAGGGAAGTGTCCGAGGCCGGATTAAGGGCCAGGAAGTCCCCTATCGCCTTTACAGGAGGTGTCGTCCCGAACCAGGGCCGGCGGGAAGTACCACTTCCTCGCCCCATCTCCTCCAGTCGGCCAGTGAAGCCCAAGCACAAGTAGGCTATGATCAGACACCGAAAGAGGAAATATGCTAGAATCACGGACATCTCCTCTGTGGGCCTGACTTATGAAGACATGATCGAGTCTGGAATAGGTACTATGTACATGAGAATAGAATGTGTAGTCCCGTGCGTGCAGGTGCAAGATTCGCCAGCTATCAATCAAGCCAAGTTCACCAACCATACTCTGAGTATCCGCAGAAAAGACCCCAGTACCCGCCCTCTGAGCTCTAGAACTGTCCAAGTCCCTGTCCCATATCATGTTGAAATCCCCCATAAGAATCACATGCCCTTCAACAAAATCCCCCGCTCTGTCCAACAAATCGTGGAGAAATGTATTCTGCCCTGAATTGGGGACATACACCACCACAAACGTACAATCGTGCCATGAAGCACCCCCTTGACCATCAGCCAACGCCCTTCCTTGTCGCAGCTAATCCCCATAGGTTGGAAGTGTAGCGACGCTCGGAACATAAGTGCCACTCCTCTATGTTTAGTAGCTGCAGAGGATCTGTAAATGAGTGGGAAATACCTGTGACGCAAATGAAGCTCATCTTTACGCGCCAAGTGGGTCTCCTGGAGCCCCACAATATCTAAGTGGTGGTCGGAGATATATTTCCAAGTTTTTTGGCGCTTCTGAGGTGAGTTGAGGCCCTTCACATTCCAAGTCCCCACACTAATCGGCATGGGAAGTAATCAGACCCCACCCCTGCCTGTGCGTCCCAACAACCTGCCTACTCTCCCATCCCCCCCAAGGCAGCCCAGCCGACCCCCAAGCTTCAATCAGCATCAGATCTTCACGGAACACCGTACTCCTCACAGATCCCGATAACCCAGGGACAGCGACAGCTCCAACCCAGGTAGCAAGCCCTCCCAGAGGGCCGTCAGACAGGATCACAATCACCGCAAATGAAGAAAGATCAAAGCACACCACACAATCATACCAGACCCCACCACCTAGCAACCCCACTCCCCCCCAGCCTCCCACAACCCCTTCCCCTCCAGAACCTCAAAGTGTCCTCCCGCCTCCCCCCAAAGCCAGAACCAAACCTAAAAGCAAACAAATGTACTTAGCAGTCCCGTTAGAGGGTAGTTCGTAAAGATCCTCCTGAGTTGGGGCCGGGGGACCATAGTCGGAACCCCAAGAGACCACGGACCGGGGTGTCTTCTCCAAAAGTACAATCAAACCCACGGTACCTGAAGTCATGTTCCCCTCCGGCACCTACCAGCTGGCGGCAGAGAAATCAAGCAGCTCCTGAACTTTGCTGGGAGGACGCCAATGTTGCCAAAGCCACCAACGCCACCGCATCTTCCCTCTCCAGCAAGCTAGTCGAACGGTCGGCCGTCTGGTGTTCAAATCCCGGCCTACCCTCTGCCATGAGGAGGAGCGCCTGCGCCTCCGTGGCGGCGAGCCGCCTGCTGCCTGCGAGGGGGGCCCGTCATCCATGCCCAGAAGATCCTTCGCCACTTGGAGAGAGCGAATCTGTGCTAGTCTGTTTTCCCATCGAAAGATGATGCGGAACGGGTGGCCCCACGAGTAGGAGATGCCGCGCGCCCGAAGGAAGGCAGTCACTGGGCGAAACTCCCGCCTTTTATGGAGGGTCGATGCTGCCAGGTCTTGGTAGAGCTGCGGCCTGTGTTATCGAAATTGCAGGGAAGTGATAGTCCGCGCCTTCCGCAATATGCGTTCTTTTAGTTGGAAATCATGAACACACACTAGTATGTCCGGAGGCGGCCCCTCTCTCCTCGGGAGCCCAACTCTATGCACCCTGTCCATTCTGATTTCCTGGATGTCATCGTCTCCCAACACCTGCAGAAAAAGGGCCTGGACATAGCCCCGCAGATCCCCCGCTTCTCCGTCCCACGGTACCGCACGGATGCGGATGTTGTTCCTGCGGGAACGGTTCTCCAGGTCTTCCGTGTGAGATTGGAGATCCAGGTTCTGCTCCGTAAGCCGAATGATGTCTTGTAACTGGTGGACATCGTTTGCCATACTTAAATCATGGTCCTCCAGGGTAGCCACCCGTTCCCAGATACCATCAACATCTCTCCGCACCTCACGGAGGTCCGATGCAAGTTGGGCGCGAAGCTCCGAAATATCTTCCTTAATGGAGGCAAAGAGCTCTGTCATAAAGGCCTTAGTCACTGGGGCCTCATCATCCGATTTCTTGGGCGACGCGCTGTGACCAGGGGACGCCGGTTGCTGAGTAGATTTTGCCGCACCATCTTTCCCAGGCTTCCCCTTGTTGCGGGAGGCATTCGACATCGTGGCACTTCTCATGGGGTGCGGCGTCCCCCTAGGTCCTGGCAGTGATTCTGGCACCCCAATAATCTTCCACCTTCCGTCGATGCCTAATGCAGGTGCGCCACACAGGCCTCGCTACCAAATCCCATGCGGTAGCACAGTCAGAGTGGGCCCCACACCGCTCCACGCACCCTCTCATGCAGTCACAGCGGGAGAGCACGGCAGTCCCCACACTAGGCCTCCCAAGGTGCCAGGCGGCCACCGTTGTCGCGGCAGGGCAAGTTAAGGCGATGGGGAAGAGTCCATGCAGTCACCCACTTCGCTCCGTCCTCAGAACCCGATGGAAAGCGTCGGCTCCTCCGCTCCAGTAGGCCTCGCTCCGACGTGCCACTTTCCCACAATCTCCAGATTCGTACCGGACCCCCAGCAGTCGGTGAGGCCCAAAATTGGCCGAGTCCTCCTGTCGGTGCTCCGCAACCGCCTCCGGCACTCTCCTTAGTAACGCAGTAGGAACAGGCCCAGTCGCAACGCAAGGCCGGGGATCACAGGCCTGCGGGTCTCCAAAAGCCCCGGAACCCAGGTTGGCCCCGCCAGGACCGCACTCCTTGCCAAGGCTCTCTGCACCACACCAGGGGAGGACGACTCCCGGCATCGCGACCCAGCCGGGACGGCCAGCAGAGAGCGGGAGGAGGGGCGGCAAGATGTCGACACTCCGCCGGATCACCCTTCCGGAGGCCACCCGGCGGCCGCGGTCTCCTACTCCAACGCCGTCTCACACCGCCAACTCCTCACCAGCAGACTCAGTAGGCAACAAAGCTGGGGCCACGGATGTCGATGCCGCCTCCGCCCGCCTCAGAGTGCTCACGTAGGATCCGCACCAGGGATCAGGAAATCCAGCCCCTCAACACGCTAGGCCGGGGATTTCAGGGCTGCGTGGCGTCGTCGCTCCAGAGACCTCGTTCCGTCCTCCAAAGGCCCCGTGTGCGACACCGGAGCTGGCCCCCCGCTTCCGGGAGCCAAATCAGTCCAAGTGGGACCGTAGAGCAAGCCGCTAAACGTGCTAAACAAGGCTAAGCTGGGCTCGCCCAAAAAGACGTCTTACTCCGTCGCCATCTTGGCCACGCCCGACAGTACTATTCTTAGGGTACGAATTATCAAGTGTAGGAAAAAGCCTAGCGGACAACTTCTTAGAGAAGTGCTCTGTACTCCAAGTTCCAAAAACGCTGAAAAACTTACAATCGATTCTAGGCTTCCTGAATTTTGGTAGAACTTACATTCTAAATTATGCGGAGAGGGTTAAACCTCTCTACGAACTAATTAAACCTGATTTTAAACCAATCACTTGGACTCAAAAACACACAGAAATTTTGATATCACTGCAAACAGACATGTTAGCAAAAACAAAATTAGATACACGTGACAACACACGCAATCTTGTAATCCGAGTCATCCCAGGAAGATGCGGATTCACGTACCTGACCTTTAATGAGGGAGAAAAGGTACCAATTTCAATTAAATCTCACTTGTACACACAAGCAGAAAAAACATTCAGTCCTACAGAAAATACTGTGAAAGCAGTACTAACGGCATTAGCCAATAAAAAGGAACTAGCACATGACAAAAGGATCAATATCCTCACAGCGGAATCTGCCTTCGAGGCGCTATTCAGCCCAGTAAACTTGCCTACAGTGTCACTGGATCCAAAATGGATACAGTGTGTAAATTCTCTTGGAGCGGAAGATGTGAAATACTATTTCGCCCCGCAATTCGAAAAACTGAATGATTTGACTTATGAAGAAGAATATCCTCTGCCAATCGAACTTCTGCCTCTCCCACGGTATGCCTGTATAATCTATACAGACAGATTTGTACAGCATTTCAACGTAGAGAACAAATCCTACGATGCAGCCTGTGCGATTTTTAAAGGTCGCTGGCTGTGCGGTAAATTCAGACCGAAAATAACAAAAACTGAATCAGTTAGAAACTGTTCGGCTCAGAGAGCTGAAATCAGATGTTTAAAGATGGCACTTGAAAATGCAGAACGTGAATTCCCGACACTAATCGTGTGCGATTCGCATTGTTGCGTCAACTCTTACAACAACAAGTTACAGAGCTGGATTAAAAATGATTACAAAGATGACACAGGTGCCACAATAAAGCATAAAATGCTTTGGAAACAGGTAGTTCTTTAACAGAAAGAACTACAAAAGACTCACGTGATACACACTCTGAGTCATCAACGTGATAGCGTTCACGTTGCATGGAATTCATTGGCTAATACAGCCACAGCGGAAGCAACTAAACCGGCTTCCGTAGCCACAAAAAAGCGTTCAGACAAATACATTGACGGGGAAACCATGCTGGCAGTAAAAACGTCTGTAAAAGGCGACTGTGCAGCACTACCCGTGAACTATCCACTCAATTATGCATACGTAATTGATGCAAACTCCGTTCCTTTTGCTCGAATTCCTGGAGTAATTCCAAACACGAACCGGAGAAAGTTATTAATAGCAGACGCACACATGGGTGAAGGTCCTAGGCACAAAAGGATCAAGGAATCTGTGACTGAATTACAATCAATATACTGGTGGCCGGGGATGAGCGTGCAACATCAAATATATGTGAAGAACTGTCCCAATTGTGACAGGGATCACAGTAGTGAACTGGTCCAGTCTGTTGCCCGGCTACCAATTAGAAACAGCGTAATGCTGTCTACATGCCATCCAGTGTCCTTTTAATCATTTAAGACAAAATCCACTTAAAAAATGTGGCCCCAGCGCTCGGCTGACGCCAGAACGGTTATAAAAGATCTGCAAGTCTTTATCGGCACATACGCAATTGCCATGTTCCATTCTGACCAAGGTCCTGCTTTCAGCTCTCGAGCTTATAAGGAGGCCATGGCCAGCATGGGCGTTGGCTTGCGGTATTCTTGTCCGTCACACCTCAAAGGGAACAGTGTGGTAGAAAGAAAAAAACGGGACATAAAGCAATCTATAACAGCGAAGGTATTAGGTTCGGGTGATGGGTGGGTCAAACATTTATTAAGTGTCCAGTTAAGTCTTAACAATTTGCCAAGAAATTCTCTAAAAGGTTTCAGCCCATATGAACTATTGTTCGGAACTAGAATGTACATTCAGGACTTAGATAGTCAGGTATCAGTGGTAAAAGATAAGAATACAGACTTTGACATCAAAGACCGTTTGGCTGTTTTACAGGACTTGAATGAAACAAGAAAATCCTTAAGCAACATAAAGTTAAAGCAACAGCCAGCTACCACTGACGAGGCACCACCAGCCCCAGCAAGGCCTGTCTGGATTCCAAAGATTGGGGATCTAGTCAGAGAAAAAATAGCGGTGAAGAAGGAATTTGGGCCTTCTTACAGAAAAGCAGTACCTGTCTTAGCAATAAACGGAACAAGATCAGTAGTACTACCGCCCCTTGCTGGTAAAAAGGAGAACAGAGTTGTATCAATCGACCTTGTAAAATCACAAGCATGTGGCCTATAATCAACAGTAGGCCCAGTAGACTCCCGAGAAACAACAGAATACCCAAACTTGCAACAATCCAAGAGGTTCAAACTGAAAGACTAATCACATTTGATAAACCTGCAGTGCACAGAGAGGGACTACGCAATAATGCCATGGAACTCGTGCCTCATGAAACACAGATTGAAACAGTTCATCAAGAAACACCAGTCTACAATGATGTCGCATCAGAATGTGCTACCGAAAGACAAATTGAGAGAACAATCCCAACAATTGACAGAACTGCCTCTGGCTACTTCATCAATTTCGATAACTTTTCTGAAGTGATGCCAGAAACAAAGACTTTTAAAGAAAAAGCAACAGAACTCTTTCATCAACTCAAGGAAATTTACCCTGTTTCTCCATGGTTAGAGTTCTGGTTTGGTCTAGGTGTATTTTTCCTCCTGCTTTGGCTCATCATGGTACTTTGTTTGGGAAAATTCATTGAGGGAAAATACAGTACAATGGACACAGCAAGTCAGAACATCAACTTAGTCCTCAAACCACACAGATCATCCCACGTGAAGAAAAGAGAACTGTCAACAGTAAATGTCACAGCCATTCCAATACCCGGCGGGGTAGTATGGGACAAAACTGACTATGAAGTATATGGTCCGGTCGAAATCCTGAAATATCCTCATCAGTTCAAGGTTTCCTTAAGTGACTTTGTTAAATCAAGTACATTTTCTGATGATTGGGATTTTGAAAGTATTAATAATATGATGTCTGATTTAGTGTTGTCAGCAAGATTTACAGAACATGATTATTTGCAAGGTTCGTCTAGTTATGAACAGATGTACTGCTTCTCACATTATGGGGACCATTACTTACATAAATCTGCACAACCTAGAAATGTTTTTAAATATAACCAATGGGAACATTGTGCTACTCCACCTAAAAGCAGTTCTAAAACATTCTATGAGAAATTTCAGTACTTCTCAGAGTTTAACACCAGTGATGCAGAAACATTTTATTTTAAACTGTTAGATAAAACAGGGTTGAAAACAATGCTGACAAATACTAAATTGATATATTCAGAAGCATTTTATGAAAAAATTATGACATTTGGTTTTGATTATTGGAGAAATAACATTGAAACAAAAACAATCTGGGGTACAAAAGATTGGCAGGTACAAGGCCTAGAAGCATTATTTCGAGCCTGCATGATCCCAGAGCAAATAATGTTCTTAAATGACACAATTCACCAAACAACCTGTCTTGGCCTAGCTAAGATTAAAGACCTTAACAAACCATCTATTCCAAAGCCAATACCTGATGATGCAACAACAGATATTGAAATAGACGTATCAAAAATTTTACATCTAAACAGAACACATCCTGATTGGAAAAAGTGGTTAATCTGGCCTCTTGACACGAATAACTGTCAAGATAGATTCCTGAATAAAACACAGGGGTTAGCAATGACCAGACCAGACCCTAGATACTCCCAGAGACAACATCCAGGGATAGTAACAACATACAGTGTAGGGAAGCTGTACCTTGAATGGCTAGAATCATCCACACTGGCAGGAATTAAGCAACACTTATCTTTACTTAAAGATGGTGCTGATTTGCACGATTTCATTCTGGGACCTCGCAAACAGCGTCAAAAACGTTTCACAGCGACCAGTATATATGCGGCTTACAAAGAGGCTTGGAAAGTAACACAAATTGAAACAGCTGAATAAATACGAGAAATTGATCGTATTAATTTGGAAAAATCACTTTCTGTTGTGGACAATGGGTTAATGACTCTGTCCTCCAGAATATATTCACTGGACAGTATTGTATCATCTGATATAGATATAATAGACAAAGACTTGCTAATGTTACAGCATGGCCAGTCGCAATTGCGTTCTATTGTACAATTAGGCTGGACGCTGCAAAATCTTCGTTCAGGCTATGTGCCATGGCGTCTAATCAACACAACGTCATTGTTTTCCATCTTTAACCTTTCTGATAAACAAATCAGCTTGGCACAGAAAGGAGCAGACTATACAATCCTGAGCATCCTTGAGAGATTACCTTTGACAATGTCAGAAAGTCCTGTCATTGAATGGATAATACACAGGATTATCACAATTCCGATAACAACTTTCCGATTTAAAAATTGCCTTGAATACATACCTACTGGCCAGTATGAACAATTGGGTAAAGGATACATTAAGTCAGCATGGAAATTACCTTACACACACACATGCTATAGTGACAGCAACAAAAATGTATTTCTTAGTGGTGAAAACTGCAAACATTCACTAAGCGGTATACTTTTGTGCCAGGGTATTAATTTACACAGAGCCTGTGAAGGAAATTCTAACAACCTTTCATGCCACCAACATGTCACACCTGCAACGCAAGATAGAGCCTTTCTTTAAGCAGCTCTCGAATGGGAGTTACATTCTAATAACGCATCACAGCTGTTGTGGCCTTTTGCCAGGGAAAGCGTATCTCGTAAGCGTAACTTCCATGGTCAAATGCTGTATGCAAGCATTGTTTCCAAACGGCCCTGGAGACACTGAGACTCCCATGTGGCCTCGTTTGAATTTCTCTTCTATACGAATTGATACTTTAAGCAGAATGAAGTCTGTGCTTTTGCAGACAACAGTGCCCATCACGTCATCAAAAGAGACGTATGAACTCCAAGTTGCAAGGACAACATCAGAGATTCATGACCTTTTATCAACAAATTGCCCCGTGCATTTCACAGAAATGCTTAGCCAAATCCTTAACATGTCTAGTGCCATAGGCATCCCAGGCGCATTTAAGACCATTTTTACGGGACTGTTAACACCATTCAAAGCAATTCTAGGAATCATTCCTAATTTTGTCCATTCAGTCTTTGGCGGCATACCCCTGATTTTGGGACTTGTAGCAGGCATTTTATTTTTGACCCTCCTGCTCCGATATGGCAAGCCAAAACTCAGACATGACTCCGACAAGGATGGAAGAAACGATCCTAGCAGTACGCTACCGGGACCGCATAACTAGAGTCCTTGGATTGGCCAGGCTGAAAGATCTGAACATGACCTGGTTTCTTTCATTCAGACCTATATGGCAGACCTGCATCTTACCTGTGCTTCGATGTATGCTATGCGGAGATGAGTGCGTGTTGGACATCTGTCTTGCACTTCCATCAGCAGTACCAATGGATATCGATACTTTGCTAAGTCCTATAACTGCTCACGCATTGTGTTGTCCCCAGCGGCTACCAATCCTCATGACGGCATTCGTTGAGACTCCTGTGCTACGACTAGGTGGTGACAGTGGAGCAAGAAATAAAAGCGACATCACCCAGGTACGACCCTCTGTGAGCATTGCTGATCCAGACTTTGATGATAGCAATCATTCTCACACCTGCCAAGTTACAGCGTTATCGAACTTGGTCGAACTGTCGCCTGATTTTGTAGACCAATTCCTTGAGAGCTTGTCTGATATGATGTTCTCCCCCGAACAGAAACAATAATTTTTGAAAAGCATTCCGACACACAGCGTTCCCATGAACTCTGAATTCGGCCTTCAGTTTTGATCAACAAAAACTGCTGAAAAGTGTTGGAACTCTATTCCCCTGTTCAACAAGAATAATTTTTGAATTGAATACTTAAAAAAAATATTTACCTTTTTCTGGCACGAAATTCTTTGTTTAAAGTAGACCTATTCATAAAGAACAGAAGCTACTATTTTTAGGTAAATCTAGAGACATAATAACTTTACATCAGCCTCTAGCACATTTTACAGCAATGCATTTATATGTGATGAAATTATCTCGCACTTCTTTTCTGTATAAAGAGATATTTCATGTGTAATTTTTCGCAAAATCGTTCACTAATTACATATGCTATAATTTTGAATGATTTCTATGCTTAAAGACGTACAGTACATCCATGTATTTCAAATACGCCATTTCAAATGCAAATATGTATTTTGGGGTAGGTAATGTTGCACATGCATCTTTTGCTATCGTTTTTAGTAAATTGATGGACATAAATTCGTGGAGTGGGTGTCGCGTTCTAATCTAGGACCCCGATCAATACTGTGACCTTATGCCCCTATACGGCTATAATCCATTTATTCCCCAATAATGGCATAAACGATCAAGAGCGATATTTCAGAAACTCGTCTCTGGCCCAACACGATCAGAGCCACATTTCAGTATCTCTTCCTCTGCAGCTCATTAGAGCAAATGGCACAGCAGAAGCCACTATCTAAGATTCCTAGATTACACTCCGAGTTCTTCAACAAGATAAAACTCAGCAACCTGGGAAAGCCCCGCTTCCTATGTTTTGATTAGTAATAGAACTCTAATGAGCACTGAGAGACGATCACTTCCTAGTGACATCTTTAATAACGTCTTATGTCCAAAAACTTAGGTCAAACCAGGCACCTTTCAGGTATAAATATTACCAACGTTGCCTTAAGCAAACGCTGCCTCAACGACATCGATGACAGCGATGGTGTGGTGAACATAGGAGCAGAACAGCTGTCCCCTGCAGAGCCCAGCAGATACAAGCTGCCCACGGACGCTGCCCCTCCTCCTCCTCGACACGCTGAGAGAGACGCTCTCTTTTCTCCTGCCGAGAAAATCCAGCTCCGGCGTTTCCAGCCTACTCTTGCGAGTGACTGGGATATCGAGTCCTGGAAGGAGATACAAGACCTCCAACATTCTATTCCAGAGGTATGGTGTTGACTAAACCCTTGGAGAGAATTCTTGAAGCAAACCTTGGCAAAACCAACTTAACTAAAACTGCTACTTACTTACTCCCTTCCAAGTATTAGGCTTAGGTCAGGTACACTGGGGTAGGCGTAGTTAGAAGCACCAGTTGAGTACGTTAGCTGAATGTATATATGAATGTATATATTTTATTCATTTTAACCACTGTATGGCTAAGAAACCATATCAATGCTTTTACAGTGTTATTTCGCAATACTCATTTTACTGTACGCACTTTTTATAATAACAAGTCTTGCAATTGTGGCAATTCATTTCTCTTGTACAAGAAAAAAGGCTGTTCAATAAATAATACCTTTTTATTGAAAACGCCCGTCTCTCTATTCTCTGCATCTTGGTGAAAGTAATCTGCACAACTGACTGAGTAACATATCTGTCTATTGTTTCACACGACTCTAGAGATTGACTCTTATTCTAAGGAGCAGAGTTGTCATGTTTATGCGGTTGTTGGAAAACTGAATACCTTCTTGTCTGTACCAGGGAAGCTGATCACTTCCTATTCAGTCAAGAAAGTTTCCAGTGACCTCTGAGCTAGTTGGTAACAAACCCAATTAAGTTTAGCATAGTCAGTAGAGACCTGGAAGACCACACTTCTACGTCCATACTATTGTTTATGTTATTCCAATGCGCAAGGCCTATTGGGAGAATAGGAACTACACTACAAGATGGGCTCCTTAAGCCTGTTTGACGCAGCGGTCTTTCCCCCCACCCAAATTGCTCTGACCACCAGTATTGTAATCCAACGGTCAGACCGATAACCTGGATGTTGGGCAGACAGCACAACATCCTAATGAGGCCCTAAGTGTAGAGTAGAAGGCTGCAATTTCGAAGGGAGGCCGAATATTTGCCATGTGACGATGGAGAGGCATTGGAGGCTTAGACTGTTGATTACGTCTTTCCTGGACAATGGGCCCTGGCCTATCTAATGAATCCTGGCTGAATAAAGATTATTAAGAATGACAGAACCCACATGTTCTCTCCAGAAATCATAGTGTTACATATGCATAGGGATCATGGTTTTGATTGCTGAAGGTTACGGAGATTGACTTGAAGATAATTATTTCGTCCCCCCTTTTTTCTTTTTTCTGTATATTTATTATAGTTCACAATGAGGTCGAGATCTAAGGTCACTCACTGGCCAGGTAGAGGCAGCCCAGCACATACCTGCCAGGCGGGAAACATTTATCACAACGCAGGCATTACATCGTAGTGCCTTTGAAATGCAGTCAGTATCACAACTGCGAGATTACCAAGAGTCCCATTACAACGCAAGTCATTGCAACGACTTGCTTTAAGTAGAGCGATGTTCGACTGGTGTTGGATTTTAAGTTCAACACCTTCCCTACTGACACACCGGCTAGAGTTGGAATAGTAATTTAAACTATTCCAAAGTCCATAAAGCAAGTTGTTGTAATGACTTGCGCTCTAATGGAACTCATAGTAATGGTACAGTCGTAGTATTAACTGCGTTGTTAAGCCACACATGGTTTTTGGCATGTGTGGTACCAGATGCTATTCTGCTAGTCAGTTAGAGCAAGTGTGGAAACGGTCGGGCGTGCTTGTGCCCCCAGGGTTCTGGGGGAGGGGTGCACCCCGTACTGTGCATCTTTCATGGTTCCTGTAGCCCTTTTACAGGTAGCAAACTTAGAAAGGTGCATGGATGCAGCTGTAAAGGTGCGATATTTAGGCCGGGTATTAGGCGGTCGCTATCCCTCTGGTAAAGGCGGCCTGGTACGACTTGCAGTGTGTAGCCTGCAGCCCACATCTCCTGCATGTGTCATCATTTTGAGTTTGTCAAACTAGAAGAGAGAGACACCGCTACTCCAAGACACAGAGTTCCATATAGGACTTTTTTTGTCACAAATACCTTCTCTTAGAAAATTCAACAAGTTCACCACTCACGTACTTCACTTTTACAAAATCATATGCACCTCTACAGCCATTTTAAATGAATCCATTTGATATTGAATGAGTGAGAATGGATAAATGCTTTGGTTTTGGGGAGATCCTGCACCCTAGTTTTCCACTGGACCTCTAGGATATTAGTTTTTTAACATATGTTTTTAATGTGAATCTTGGTTTATGGTTTCAATAAAAATTGTAACATACGAATAAGGGGGTTAATTATGTTGTGATTTTGTTAAAAAGATTAATAGATACTTAACCCTGTTTATTTGTAAGATATAAAACACATTTTTCCAAATGGTTTTACTTTGATGAAGTTACAGGAAATAACGAAATGAAACAATATCTGATATATGATTTGTGTTCTTTATGCGGGCTAACACTGCTTTTTCGTTGGGAGGGATAACAAACATTTTCTTGTTGTCCTAAAGAAGGTGGTTAAATCACATTAACCCACCGAAACCCGTCAATACCAACTTGTTTTAAATTTGAAGAACAAAGGGTTATATGTGGAAAAGACCTCAAATAACAGAAAGATTCCATTGATTCCTTCAAATTAACGAATGTTGAATGACAAATGTATGTCTTTTGTGTTGTCTCTCTTGTAATGTATTTGTGACATTGTGTGCAATAATTATTAGGAGCAAGTTTTAAACAGTTTTTAATTGTATGAATTTTACTATATTGTGGCTATTGATTAATATGGTTTTATATTAATTTGTTTTATAAATAATTACCTTGTTGGCCACTTTGAAAACGGGTGTAGAAGTGCATCTGATTTTGTAAAATTGAAGTATGTGAGTGGTGAATGTGTTGAATTCTCTGTGAGAAATTATTTGTAACAATAAAAAAAATGTGAGCTTGCGAGCTAGTCAAATACTTCAGACTGCATCGGTTGCTGTTGCATGTTGGAGGATACTGTCAACAACCAGCCTCCAGAGGCCACTGAAGAGGCTATTACAGTTCACATTTCTATAACCTAACCCAGCAGAAAGGAGGGGTTTTCTGACATTGGGGGTACTGGCGAAAACTGGCCCACAAAACATGAGCAGACAGAGGAAATACAGCTCCAGAATGCAAAAAAGTAAAGCGTATCACAAAGAAAGTTGGTCTTCCAGGGCCAAGAGCAAAATGTGGAATATACAGAATAGGAAAGCAATGCTCAGTTTTACATGCCAATACAAGCTAATCAACGACTAGGTTACCCTTGATGCTTGCCTAGTCAAAGGCTTCCAACTATAATGCAACAATTGCTACTGAGACGGTCAAAACAGGAGAAACAAACCACATCGGCCACAGTATCAAACTTGAAAACCCTGAGGGAAAATATCAAATTATCCAGCATAGTGCAGAAAGTTACCAAAATATCTAAATCAAGCCACAGTATGATGTGGCTTGATTTAGATGTGACATGATGTAACAGCAGAGCGGGGCGTGACACTGAAGACGGACCGAACACGGCGGCAGCTGTGGGCAAAAACAAGGTCTGGAACAAGGTTGTTGCAGCCTTACATTGACGGAGTGGAAGTCCCGCGGTGGCTCCACCTAATTTAGGCCCCAGCCGTTAGGGACCAGCCAGGCCCCGATCAACCCAAAGTGGCAACGGAGCTAAATAAAAGAGGCAGACTGCAGAGGAGAAGCCTGGATTGGAATAGGGACGGAGTTGATGGTCCCCGGCCTCAGAAGAAACTGATCCAGGTATGCTGGGCATAGTGGAGTCAGCTCTGAGACGCTGAGGTGGACGCCTCGGGTATGCCCCCATAAATTGAAACCCCGGCTGCTGAAGGCCTACTAGGCCCCACTCAACCCCAAAGGTACTCGAGACTCCCAGGGGAGGTGAATGGTGAGAAGGGGAACCTGAAAACAGCCGGTGATATAAGCACAGATCGGGGCCATTGAGAAGAACACCGTGGCACCCTCCCCCAGAGTAGCATTTCTCCCCTATTTGGCTTTGGTAGAAAATGAACTTCAGACACCTGCATGATGATAGTACAGCGACTGAGCCCCCGAGGAGAGAGCCGAGCCCCGGCGGAGCTGCACAAGAGCAGAGGCGGATCTGCAGGAAGCTGAGCCCCGGAGGAGAGAGTCGAGCCCCAGCAGAGCTGCACAAGAGCAGCGGCAAATCTGTGGGCAGCTTAACCCCGGAGGAGAGAGCCGAGCCCTGGCGGAGCTGCCCAAGAGCAGCCGCGAATCTGGGGGTAGCCGAGCCCCGGAGGAGGGAGCAAAACACTGGGCGTGGTGTCTCTTCACCACTAAGAGCCTCTCCCGGGCGGATCCTGGTGCGGTGTACGCCGGCAGTGCCTCGACGTGCTCCCTTCTGCCTAGGGTGGGTCGGTGGAGTGCCTCATAACTCTTTTTGTAGATGTTGAATGCTGAGGGTTCTGTGGAAACCTTATAACTATGCCCTCAATGAGCAGGGGGGGGGCGGTGGAGTGTCGCATAACTATTTGTGTGGATTTGAATGCTGAGGGCTCTGTGGAAAACTAATAACTATCCCCTCAAAGAGCTGGATGGGTTGGTGGCGTGCCACATAACTGTTTGTGTAGATCTGAATGTGAGGTTTCTGTGGAAACCTCATATCTGCTCTGATCCTTTTTAAAAGCCCTCCGGCCTCCAACGGGGCAGACAGGTTGTTTTTGGATGTTCAGTGAGAGCCCAGAGGGGCCCAGGGTGTTCCCCCGTCTTTACCCCAATATGTGGCCTCAATTCTCTTCAGAGCCCTGTGGGGCTCCCACGAGGTCACAGTTGTTTCCAGAGCCTAAAGGGCTCCATAGTTTGGCAAAATTCCTCTACAGAGCTCTGTGTGGCTCCTGCTTGGGACATATGTAATTTAGAGCCCATGCTGGCTCCACACTGTTTAATGTTTAGAGCCAGATAGCTCCAACCGGGCGCGCAATTTGTTTAAAGGGCCTCTGAGAGCCCATGCCGCATTTTCCCTACTCTTCAGCTGCCCAGCAAGTGCACCATTTAGGTTCTTCACTTTTAGGGGGCATGGGCTAAAGCTAGGAGTGAGACGCAGTCCTTCGCCCCTTAGTGCCAGCTGCAACGTTTAGGCCCTTCATTGAAGATGCCCAGCTGCCAAGCAAGAAGTGGGCAGCTGCCAAGTTTAGGTTTGTGCCAAGTGCGCACCGTGACTGTCACTGCATTGGCAGCGCACCCTGAGTTTGGACAGAGGGCATTTGAGCCCCTTAGAGATGGCCAGCTGGCCCAGGGGACTATTACATTTGTAGGGCGCAAGGCCATAGAGTGCTTTTTATAGGTGCTAGGAAATGTAATGTTTGTAGTATGTTTTATGCACCTTGATTTATGCTTATAGATGTGCTTTTATGTTTATTAGGTTTTACCAACTGTCAGATGTTTTATTTATCTACTGTGGTCTAGGTTTGATTTATTCCCTACTGCAGGTTACGTTATTAAGTCAATTTCCTGATGTTTAAGAGATTATGGTCTACCAGATTTTAGCTTATGAGATTGGCGCAGAATAGAGTTCTCACCTTATGTGATACTGTGCCTGCTATGATTTTTGTTACAGGTTGAAGCTGAGTATGGTGTCTGCCAATGATTACTGGCTGTGTTCTAAGTTGCTGATTTATTCTTACTTTTACTATTCTTTACCAAGTGCTAATTCTGACAGTGGCCCACGTGGCCCTGTCATGTGTAAAAATTCCATGTAAAGATTGCCCGTGCCAGTTGCCAATCTCTGTCACAAAGTTAAAAGGGAGAAAGCCACCTCCAGGCCTCCTTCTTATAAATCTACCAGATAAATAATTCTCAACTAGTTACACAAAGTAGTATGGTCAAAACAGTCTCACCAATCTCTGTCTACCTTCTTAACTGAGGATAATCCACCACCCCAGCCTACTGCTTGACTGCTGACTACGTCTCGACTTTTCTACCTTTCAATCATGCGCCGCCTAACCCCACCCGAAACTCTACACTCATGCGTTACAGACCCAACTCCTGGTCCATTAACTACCCTAAAAAAATGACAAGTAATGCTAAAAAGAACTTCAAACACAGTACTCTAAAACAACACCCGGAAACACTCATTGTAGATAACTACCACTCAGCTTCCAACGGCAGCACGAAAACTAACTTCATTTTTTACACCAATCGCCCGACTAAATGGAAAAACACCTTCTCTCTTCACCTTCCAGTCGCCAAGTCAGTAATCATTCCCTATGGTAACAAAAATCTCCACTACCATATCCCCGACCTTCAAAGGGGAACTCACCATTTCCATCTACAGAACTTGAACCATTCTCATACAGGCCACCGACCCGCACCACACCACTTTTGACCGCCACTTCCCCACACTTCTCTCCTCGTTCTCCCCTCCCTACCCCTGATAATCTGAACCCTCCCTCACAATATTCCCCGACCCCCTACACAGTCCCTGTTCCCCTGACCCTCACTCCCCCCGGATCTAATGCCATTTCCAATCCTATGGTCTCTCCCCCCCCCTTCCTCTGCACACTCCCCTTCCGCTGCTGCACTCCCACATACACAACCTACCTCCACCGCTAATCTCTCTGACATGACTCAGAACTCGGACGGCCTGCCTAGAATTTCTTTTCCTCCTCACCTGCACACTAGTCCCACTTCTCCTCCTCTGAACTCCTCGAATGGGAAGATGACAAATCCGGCTCCCTATGTACAACCTCTCCCCTCTCCTAATCCCAGGGACTCCATCCTATCCCTGACCCCTGTTAAATCTCCCTTCATAGACCCAAGTCAGTCTCGACCCCGGCCTAAAACCTCAAACTTTTTCAGTTCAATAACACAGCAACTGAACCGAATAGAGATGAAAATTAACTCCCTTACTGATGATTTCCTTCACTTACAGCAAAACCTCCTCAACAGAGCCAAGCCACCCTTGCTCCTTCCCCCTGGGTATTTATGCCCCTACCCAACTCAATACACCTCCCATGACCCCACTCAATACACCTCCAATGGCCCCCCAGAGCACCCCTCAACCCACCAGTCCAGCAGAGAGTCAGGCACTTAGACCCAACTGGGATAGCCAGCCCTTTTCGGTACTGAAACCAGATGAGATCTATGACTCTTACCTCACTTCCAAACAGAAGTCTGCCCCTTTCCACATACCTGTTATTATTGGCACTAACAGAATCCCAAATACTGTTCATGCGCCTAGACCCCCTGCTCAATACACCTCTATCCACCTAACTCCCCCCCATCACCGAGGCTCCCCGTTCTCTCTCTAGTATGCTCCTAAACTGCAGATCAGCAGCACAACACGCTACTGACATTTCTGAAGTTTTTTTCGCTGAAGAAATTGACATCGCTTTCCTCACTGAATCCTGGCTCAATGTCCACTCTACCCTCATCCTTGACATTCTCAACCCGCCCCAGGGTACAACATAATCAGACAAGACAGGCCGATTGAAACGGGGGGGACTAGCCATCATCCACAAAGCTGGAAGACGGATTACCAATCTCAAACCTGCAGAATACCTATCGTTTGAATACGTGGGTGTTGAACTCACCACCAAGGGCACCTCATCCATCAAATTCCACACCATCTACCATCCGCCTGGAGAACGTTCTCTTTTTCCCGAAGAACTAACAGACCTAATAACACGGTTCTCCTTGACAGATACCAAAGACGTGTTCCTGGATGACCTCAATATCCACTGGAACGACCCAAAAGACTCCACTGTCCTGAACCTATCCAACCTTCTGTAAATACATAACCTTAAACGACTCTGCAATAAGCCAACTCACATCAAAGGTGCAACACTAGATGCGATCATTACAAACAAGGAACTGGTCTCTCTGAGAGCGATTTCTCCCATTGAGTGGTCCGACCACCACCTCATTCTGTTCAGGATTGACACACCTGTCAGGCACCAACCTATTTGTGACGTCAAACCTAAACTCTTGACCAGAAACATCAAAAAAGTCCCTTTATCAGAACTTGAACCCATGATTCATCCCGATCTGCAACTCCATCCCTCATCATGGACGGCTGATGACCTCACTACACACTTTAATTAAAAAATGACATAGGTTTTTGACCAAGTAGCTCCACTCAAACAACAGAGGCGAAACAAATCGAAACCCTGGTTTAACATGGAGCTAAACGATGAACGGCGTCAACTCAGACAAACGGAAAGGGCTTGGAGGCTTAACCCCTTGACCTTACACCTAACGCAACTTAGATCTGCTCGGCAGGCATACAAAAAACACATTTTCAGTGAAAAGGCATCCTTTTCCTGCAGCTAACTAGATCTGGAGAAAAACAGACTGAGAGAACTCTTCAGCATTGTCAAAAGCCAAACTAAAGGCACTCCCTCTCAAGATATCGAAGCCACAAATGAGCGATGTGAAGAAATTGCCACCTTCTTCACTAATAAAGTCTCTAAAATTGATCGGTCCTTCAAACAAACCGCAAACACTCCTTCCCTCATAACCTGCCCCCCTTCTACTTCCTTTGACCATGCAGTAAGAGTTCTGTATAAGGACAAACAGACCGGCCTCCAGCTAAAAAACAATGTGCACTGGTCCGACTTTGAGTTAATGGCGGAAAACGAGGTCTTCAAGATAATTTCTAATCTAATACCTTCCTCCCACACAATGGACCCCCTCCCTTCCACAATCATAAAATAACTCAACCAGACCATTTCCCTTTTCTGAACAAAAATCATCAATGACTCTCTTACCTCAGGCTGTGTCCCAAACTCCCTTCAACTAGGGCAAATCACGCCCATTCTCAAGAAACCAGGGGCCAACCCTAATGATCTTAACAATCTCAGACCTATCTAAAACCTCCCATTCCTTGCAAAAACATTGGAGTCATGTGTTCTCCACCAACTCAATAAACACATTGATGAGTCCAACCTCCTCGACATCTTTCAATCGGGATTCAGGAAAGGCTGTAGCACGGAAACAGCCATACTGAACGTCTCGGACGACATTTGCAAAGCCTTAGATGATGGTGATGCCTACCTACTCATCCTTATAGATCTATCTGCGGCATTCAACACAGTAAATCATCCAGCTCTTCTGGAGACCTTGTCAAAGCGCTCCGGCATAAATGGTACTGTACTAAAATGGTTTACCTCTTTCCTCCAACATCGTTCACAACAAATTAAAATCAACTCCTGTCTGTCGAAGCCAACAAAAGTCACACTTGGGGTACCACAAGGCTCGATCTTCTCCCCGTCCCTCTTCAATCTCTTCATGGAGCCCCTGACAATCATCTTGAAAAAAGCTGGAGTGAGTTACCACCTTTATGCGGATGACACCCACACTATTTCAAAATCAAGTCCCCCTATGACATCCAACACCTCAATACCACTCTAACAGAGATCCAAACTTGGTTCAACGTCAACCACTTAAAGCTCAACCCAGATAAAATGGAAGTGATCCTATTCTCTCCAAAAAGTAACCATCGTCCTATCCAAGAGTGGAGTGGCTCAAGAATCTGGTTGCCCTAAACTGCTCCCCCGTTCTATCCAACTCAGATAAGTCTCTAGGCATCACCCTTGACAAGAACCTATCAATGGAGGCCCACATCAAAAACTGTTCTTTTCTCTCTAAAACACCTCAAGAAATTGAAACCTTCTCTTCCCCATGATGACCTCAAGACAGTAGTTCAATCATTGGTTCTCTCTAAAATCGACTACGGCAATGCCATCCTTACAGGGACTCTAAAAGCTCACCTAGCCCCTCTAAGGGTAGTACTGAACATGGCTGCTCGACTTTTATCTGGAGTAAAAAGATTTGAACACATCACTCCAGCTCTCAACTCCCTCAAATGGATTCCCATGGAAGGGAGATGTATTTACAAGCTGGCCAGCATCACACACAAAACCCTCCACTCTCCGGCCCCCAACTACCTGAACAACAAACTGGTAAGAGCAGGTCAAGCCAGAACACTGAGAAGCTCCAACTCACTCCTTCTCATTCCGCCAAACATGAAAAAGAAAACCACCCAATACCGATCGTTTTCTGGCAACGCTCCCAGGATATGGAACGCTCTCCGTGGAGACCTCAGATGCAACCCCTGCTTCTCCTGTTTCAAAAGGGACCTAAAATTCCATCTCCTTAAGAAATACTTTCCTGAACAACGTCAACTAACCTAGACCTCAATATTCCGAGTTGACTCCCTTTCAAGGATTGTTGGTGAACGGACTATGCTAATCACCTTGGTTTTTTTTTCTCTCCCCTCCGTTGCACAGTTATTTATCGTTCATGCTGTATTCTTTATCCATGGTTTGCGTACTTACTGTCTGCCTTCTAGGTAATGTAAGGTCCTTCTGTTCTTCACAATATGTATGTGAAGCACTCTGATACCTACGGGTCTAGCTAGCGCTATACAAAACTTTGAAAAAAAACAACAACAAAAAAACATCAAGCAACAACATGGTGACTCAGCGAGACCAGTATAAGAAATCGTCTTTAAAAAGCTTATAGTAAGGATTCAACTATAAGTTTGGAAACTGAAAATCTGTTCAGTGAACGAATGTTATCTCCAGATCACAGCCATATTCATCCATCTAAAAAAATAATTCCAGATCTTTTAGGCCAAGCATTGTAGCTTTCCCAAAATATTGAATGCAAAACCTCTCCATATAGACATATCGAGGGGCAGAGCACAAGCAAACCAACAGCCATATTTGACACACTGAATGAACTCATCCAAAGGCAATTGATGACCAAAACGTTTGAGGTGACCATCGCGGCCTTAATCCTGCACTCACATTGAATGGAAGTTGAAGTAGGTTAAGCAATGGCATCAGTAACCATTGATCTGAATGATAAGGTTAGCGTATTGTCAAGTACCATCAGTCGCCTTGATTGAAAACCCCAGCCACCATATATAGATTGTCTATGATCTCCAGTTCTAGACAAATTCCAGTCTCTACTATTATAATCACTGATAGATGCTTTAAAACATGGCATACCATCCCCTTTCTCTAAGCCACAAATTGCAGTCTATAAAGTAGATACGGGTGCAAATATTGATGTAAATATCAATCTTAATTTTATCACAAAGACACAGTAGAGCTGCCATCAAAGTTGCACCTTTTCTCCAGTAAGTTAAACAATGATCTCAAGGTCTGGAAAAGAAACAACCAACATCCGTCAGTTCTGATTACCAACTGTGCTATTATACTTGCTGAGGAATTTGAAACTCAGCCGCAGATTAGCATTCCTTGCACAGTGAGTAATATAAACATGTCCAAATCAGTTTGTAGTTCACAGGACCAACCAACCACTGGTCAAAAGGAAACATCTCCATTTACAAGCCTGGATAAATCATCAAGTTTGGAACTTGTTCTCTCTAAGAAGAACCCCAAAAGACTGAAAAAGTTAAATAAACAAAACAAATTAACCAACTACTTGTTTCAAATAAAATCAACCAAGAACCTCAGAACCAAGCCACAAGCCCTACATCAGAGAAAACATCAACATTTCAACATTATCATCAGATGGACTAAGGGAACATTCAAATCATCAATCCGCGAAGACCTGCCAAGAGACTCAAATAACAAAAAAAGAAGAATGTAATCCCAAACTCCAACTCAATCAGTGAAAGCTACACTCGGACGATGCAAAAAAGGAAGCATCTTTAAAGGTTTAAGAGAGCACCTGAATCACAAAATTGACATGCAGTGGCAAGAGATTCAAATTATAAAAAAGAGGAATGTAATCCCAACCTTGATCAGCTAATACTGGAAGGTCACAAAAAAGAAAACATTCAAAAATTCGGAGCGATACCAATTGCCCTACCATCATGCTCAGTGGGATTGCTAAGGAACCATTATCTACAGCTAGCAGTTATAAACAATCCAGAGAGAGAAAAACAGATAAGCAGGGTGCCTACAGACTTCATCATTCTCAAGCTCCGTAAATAAGAGTATTTAATTCAACAAAAACCCAACAGATGTTTTAAGCACCTGCGATCCCAACGACTTTCATAAAAGTTAAACTTTGAAGAAGTTTGAGGCTGTCATACCTTAAACATTCCTAAAAACGGTTACATGGAAGTTAGTTTTGGATTATGACAATAGCAGAATGTCTGTAGTAATTTCAATCCAAATTACAGTGATGAAACTAGAGTAGCACAAAAGTTTGAGCGAACTACACCTCCATATATTGTTCAGAACAATAAGACAGAAGTAAGGAATTTGCTGCTACTCTTCACCAGAAAGCATACCTCAAAAGTGAACTTTGAAATTTTAAATGGAGGCAACTTGCTGTGCATGTTGAAAGAACATCCATCATTGAACTTCATAAATTCAGCAGACATTGAAAAAGTAGCCTTCATTTAATTACTTCTGCAGTGGGCGAAATCTCAGAAACAACTGTAGGAAACTGGCATAAGCAATGTATAGTACATCTGATTCCCTTTCACAGAGTAAGTGATAGTGCCAAGACGGCCACCACAAGGTCGAGCCTTTAAGAGGCTCCCAGGCTCAGGATCACTTTTTGGAGTTAAATCCCAGTTTAGACAACAACCATTCATGACCTGACTCTTGCGCTACAGATTTATTACTTCCTCAGTAACTTTCCAATATAATATAATTTTAATCTGGAACATTACCTGATTGTCGACGACTTCGGCATGACATCCAGTGAGAGACCTGAGTTGGACTCCCAACAGGCTGGAAGGGAGAGTCTCTGAGTCCCTTTGGGCAACCTCCATTGATACTTCTATTCATATGCTGGCTTCCTACCCCCATCCACCCTACAGGTAACTGACCGAATCCAGAGAGTCCACCGGTAGAGACCGGTGGTCTCATCATGCTGGCGCTGATACCTAAAAAAATGGGAAGGTAGTGAGCTTTTGTGACCCCATGTCTCTGTGCTTCCCTCGGAAAAACGCTGTGCTTAACATCGCCGACACACTACACCGGTCATGTTCTCCCCGGCCAGTTAGCCATTGTTCACAAGTTGGCTAATAAATGTACCATGAAGGATGCCAATATTGAAAATTGTGAAGTCATCATATTCTCGCTCACATTAGCAGGGAAAGCCGCCCTCAATTGATTTCTAATTTACCGTCTTCCTGGCCCCGCATCGCAAATTATCTCAAGTCTGGCAGAGAGGATTGTGCAACCGGCCTTATGCCATAATAACTTGTTAGTCCTAGGTGACCTGAATATGCATTTTGGAAAAGATCCTAATTTGGATGCAATGAGCTGGATACGGTGAATCTAACCCAAAGAATACGCTCACCGACTCACCAACTGGCTCACACTTTAGACCCTATTTGCTCTAACCTACCTAATATTAAAATCATGGCACCACTAGTGGTCCCCTGGTCAGACCACTATGTGGTGCCATTTACTATTCCATTGCATAGGAATATCTCTAATAACATAGTGGAACAAATGCCTAGGACAAGGAAATGGAATTTGCTGAATTCCAAAATACTAAATGTTGCTCTTTTACCCCACTCGACCCAGCTGGGGGACAATACCACCCTAGCTAATTACCAGATCGAAAACTGGATATCAGCGGCATTGGATGAAGCCGTGCCATGGACATCAGAAGAAAAAGTCCACAGGGCCCAGAATTCTGCACCCTGGTTTACGGAGGAACTTGGCTTAGCCAAAAAAGCATGCAAGCGCCTAGAACACATCTGGAGCAAAGACTATAGCTCTAACAGTAAAAACACCCAGAAAGCAGAACTTCAAAAATATCATGCGCTGAGAACCAGATGTGGTTTTCACACTCATAAAATTGAAACAGTGAATAATTAATCGAAAA
Source organism: Lissotriton vulgaris (assembly GCF_964263255.1). NCBI lineage: Eukaryota > Metazoa > Chordata > Amphibia > Caudata > Salamandridae > Lissotriton > Lissotriton vulgaris. Next base: position 1,530,621,930 of record NC_141689.1, on the reverse strand, counting down.
AACTTTTTTCGATCCTTAAATCTTTGTCTTCGTTGGATAGCACAATAATGCCTTCTCCAGCTTCGGTGGAGAATTGCAAGAAGATTGCACAGTTCTTCTCATCTAAAGTAGCTACAATTTATAACACCTTCCCTTTAGCAGCTCAAAGTACCATTAATTCTAATGTCTTTCCAACTGAACCAGCCCAAGTGTTTAGTCTTAAGGAATTCACAGTGCCTAATCTGGAAGATCTGAAATATTTAGCTCCCGGTATTAAGTCTGGTTCCCCTCAGACCTGGCTCCACCTAAGGTTTTGGGGCAGAGGCTTAATATTATCACTCCTTATATTCAACAACTCCTTGCACTCTCTTTTGGCACTGGGGAGGTTCACCTGAAATAGAAACAAACCATTGTTCTACCACTACAGAAAAAATTCTTCTGCTGATCACATGGCAGTAGACATTCTACGCTCCATCTCTCTACTTCCGATTTTTGCCAAATTATCAGAGAAAGTGGTAAACAGCCAACTCACTTCTCATATCAACTCGAATGGTCTCTACCATCCCACTCAGTCAGGCTTCAGGACTTCTTATTCCATGGAATCCTCTCTTTTGCTAGCCACAGAAACACTAAGGAAATGTGCAGATGCGGGTCAAACAGCTGCCCTGGTTCTTTTGGACCTAAGCGAGGCCTTTGACACCGTCTCACATAGTCTCCTTTCTCAAAGACTTCGTCAATGCGGGGTCGAAGGAAATGCGCTCCGCTGGCTATGTTCTTATCTTCATGACCGGAGCTTTTGGGTGTCTCAGAACCCTTTTCTATCGGAAAGTTTATTTCTAGCGCAAGGGGTCCCACAGTGCTCCATTTTAAGCTCTACTTTGTTCATGCTTTAAATTGGCCCCCTGGCAGGCACTGTGGAAAGACATAATGTGACAATTGTGTCATATGCAGCTCATTGTCACTTTATCACAAGATCCTGAAGCTTCAGCCACTTGCTTCTTGCTATGTTTAGATGAGTTGGCCACCTGGATGGTGAATCATTGACTCAAACTTAATGGCAATAAAACGGAAGTACTGATTGTAAGGAAGATGCCCTCTTTGTGGACCTCTGTCTGGTGGCTTGTCTCTTTGGGACATACTCGCATTCCCAAAGTAGTAACTAAAAACCTTGGGATCTGGTTCGACTCTGAACTATCCTTTGACTATCAAATCAGGATAGTCGTGGGAAAATGCTTTGGAGTCCTTAACCGCATGCGCGCTAGCGGGTTTTCCCGCTGTGCGCTGATTTTTGAAAATCGCGCGGTTTGTGACAAAGCCAGCTCGTCATCCGCGTAGCGCAGGTAACGCCCATGACGAGCTGGCTTTGTCATCCGCAGCGAAGGGGTTAAAATGCTAAGGAAACTTATTGATCTCCTCCCCTTAGCAGCCAGGAAGACTATTATGCATGCCTTGGTTACATCTCAACTAGATTATGGCAATCAAAAGAAGTCTGACCAGGCTTCAACACATTCAGAATGCCGCAGCTCGCCTGATACTGGGCCTCCCCGGAAAATGCTCAGCCTCCAAATCGTTTTATACTCTACATTGGCTGCCTGCTGAGAAAAGAATTACCTATAAAGTGATGTGCTACTGCCATAAAATCTGGTGGAACAGGAGGCCTAGCTACCTGCTTCCTTTAATCACACCTTATACTCCTTCATGCACTCTTAGATCAAGTAGAACCCTTCAGGCTTAGGTTCCCAAAATCTGGAAAGCAAGAATGTGCACTCGCTCCTTCAGCTACCTGGCAGCAAAATCTGGAACTCCCTACTGGTGCTGTTGAAATCTTGTTCGGTGCAACACAACTTCAGTAAACAACTGACAACCTGGCTATTCATGCCATAATTCTGGGCCTTCTTTGTATATTCTAGATTCTGCTCTCTATGCTTTTGCAGGTTTGGTCTGATTTTAGCGTGGGGATACATCGTTGGTGTAACCAGGTGCTTTCAAATGGCATTTGATTGAAGCGCAGCACTCACCAGTTCCTGTTTTTACCTATGCCTGGACCCATGCAGAATGTTTAATGTGGATTATTTATCTGGCATTACCATTCCAGCCCCAACTGACTTAAACAGATTGGGGGTCCTTCTCAACATAATGTCAGGACAACTCCTGGGTTCCCCAGGAAACCCTTAACTCATTCTCTAGGTCAACGCAGTCTGCCCCCACCACAGGGCTATGTCTCTTTCCTTCTTTTTTCTCAGAGTAAGTGCTGTTCCGGGATGTAGCCACTCCATAATGAAGCAGACCATTCACAAGCCATCAACTACTGGAGTTTGAAAAAGGTAAGTGTCTGGCCGAAATCCACTAAACCTGGCATTTCTGTGGCCCGCCACCCCCTCATGACCAAGAGCCAAAGCAACTCTTCTCAGCACTGTTACGCTGCATCACGCGTCATCAAGGGTGCCAATAAGGAGCATGGTGCTCATCTGTCTCCAACTCCCGACTGAGCCCCTCCAACACTGACCGAGCATGCTCTGGTTCGGCCTCATCGAACAGACCCTGTACCGACCTGTGCTTGTGCTCTTCACAACCCAGGTTCTAATACTCCAACGCCGGGGTGTTTTCCTGTCACATGAATTTCTTCTCTCTCTTTGCTGCGATGATTACCTATGAATCTTCTCCTTTTCACCCCCGAACTGAATTTATGTAAGCCTGCCTCTTTCTTCATTCACAACTGAGTGATAGACACATTACAGCGGACATTTTGTGACTTAATGGCTATGGTTTCCTACATGAAGGAGCCATAGAAAGTAAAAGAGGACTCCTTGGGACTTTCATTTTGGATAAACTTTTTGCTCAGCGTTTGATCTGGACCCTCATTAAAGAGCCACAAAAAGGAAGGACAGACTCTAGTAAAAGTGCCACTGATAGTGAGCAAGGACACTATAGAAAGAGTCACTGAAAGTTAGGAAGGACTTCAACGTTTTCTGGACAGTCTGACTGACACTGCAGAGAACCTACCCAATGACATCCCTTTTGACAGGGTCTGTGACTGGCGCCTGATCCCCACTTCTTTTGTTGTGGTTCTGTGCTCTCCAGACTCCCTCTAGGGAAGAATAGATAGAGAGATCAGACCTAATTCTCATCACCAATTCCAATAAAACTAGTAAGGAATAAATCAATGGAGCATGCACACTGTGATAGGACTTGATACCTTTGGTCAATCAGAAAAAGTGAGACAGGATTACAGTTAGCAGCATTAGGAGCTTGTAAAATGAGACCGGAATTTCTAGACACTTATAAATTTGTAAAGTAAATAGTAGGAGACTACTACTGAATGGTAACATGTGAAGCCCCCAGGCTCTGAAACAGAAATAGCTTTTGCATCCCCCTCAGGCAATCCACCCCTCAGTAATATTTAACAACAGGTAGGACCTGAGGACGGCAGTAGCTAAACAACATTAAATAGAAACATTGATATAGTTCAAATTAATTGTTCCATCCCCCCCAATCCCTGCAGTGGCTTCACAACAACAGAACAGTCACAATGAAAGGTTCCTACTAGAAACCCCATGAAACCACACTGGAAAGAAATGTCCCCAACTCCTTGAGAATAAAATATCCATAATGCCTCTCAAACAATGCAATGAAAAAGTTCAAACACTAATTTCTCAAATAACTTCCAGAGAAGCAATAGCTGATACTTACTACAATGCAAGCTAAGGAATCACGAAAATGCCTTCATTTTCTTCTCAAAACGCCCTGCAAAATGGAGATAACACCAAAAACAGGGTCTGGGCTCACTGGCAATAAGGACAAGCCTCACCAGAACAATGATAAACCAAAAGCAGGTACCAATATTGCCACGTTATTTATACACTGGATCTCGGGTGATCACTCGAATGACTGAATAAAGCAGTAATTCCCCATGAACAAGGTTTCAGAATAAATCATTTTTGTTTTATTTTTTGATTTAAGTGCATGTATCTATTTAGTATGCAATTTTTAGTATTTTAGAATCAGGAAACATTTCGTTAGTTCCACAGAATTGGACTGAACACAGAATTGACACAAATGACACTAAGCAAAAATGATAATTAAACGGACAAATATCAACTCGCACTCGTCAATCATACCACACAAAACAATCAAGATATATTTACAATTATTTACAAACAGTATAATATCACAGTGAAAAAGTAAAGCATTGGAACACAACGGATCAACAATGTCATTAGTTTTTGAAATGATCAAGGGTTCCTAATGCTGAAGAGAAGAGGTCTACGCGTTTCGATAACCCCTGGTTTCGGGGAAATCTCATCAGGACCATGTGCCTGTAAATGGAGAACGAGATAGAATCAACACGGGGGGGACAAAACTAGACTCCTCACAACGCTACAGTGGGGGAAAAAAGAACTAATCATACCTCTCAGTGGCCGACTTTACTTTTGAGGATGTAACTGTGGGTAAAAAATGAGGTGGAATTAAATCTCCCTGGTGAAGGCGCCAAAGGGGCAGTTGATCAATCATGACCAGAACATTCATTCGTGTCTACTTACATCAAGTTACGCCTACTGCGGCTGTTAGTGGGACTGGAGAGCAGCTTGGGTTGTAGCGGGTTGCTGGGGGGGGCAAAGGAAATGGTTTGAATGATTCAGCAGAGAGCGGTTGGATTCCTTAGTTCTCAAAAGAGGAAATGTCGACTTACAGTGATTTTAGTGGCGCAGGGAGTTCACGTGTCTCTTAGTCTGGGTTGAGTCAATAGGTAACGTGCTCCAGAAGCCTGTAAGTAAAATGGAGCTGGAATCAGAAATCCGAAATACTTGAAGCGATCGCCTGATATTGCGGGGGTTCCCTCGCTCAAGTTGGCGTTTTACCTGAAAGCGTCGTGTCCGCTGGCTGATAAAGGGGGTCTGCGCTCTGCGGTCTCTGTGCGATTAGTCCAGTGACCGGCACCTTCCAGTCGGTAGACTGGCTCTCGCGTTCAGTTGTGTAAAAACACTTCCTGGTTGCCCGGGGATTCTGGGGATTGTAGTTTATTTCTCGTTGCCATGGAGACGGGCCGCGTTCGGAAAAATGAAGTGTAATGAGCCGTCACTCACAGTCTAATTGGGAAACAGCAGTATGGATCTCAGTCTAATCTCCAAATTAAAGGCGATAAAGTTCAGATAATTCATTGAGACCATTTATGGCAGAGTTGAATTTGACTATCAGCATTGCTTCAGTGTGGGACAATTTCTCCTCCATGTCACCACCTCTGGGATCGTTCTCAATTTTGGCAATTACTGTCCATCTTAATTCCTCTACGGTATGTTTGTGGTTGATCCAATGGTTGACCAATGGGGCTGTTAGCACATTCTTTTTGATGCGTGATTTGTGCTGGGTGATGCGACATCGCACTTCTTGGCTGGTTTTGCCGATGTAAATTTTATCACATGGGCATTTGATACCATATATGACGAACTTAGATTTACAATTTGTAAATTTGTCATGTTTCCACGATATTTGTTTGTGCTGGAAAAGATTTCCTTCCTCAGTACTCGCACAGCAGATACAAGAACCACATCTATGATGTCCTTGGACCGGTGGTAATCCAAGCATAGTGGTAATTGTGGTTATGTTTGGTTTAAGTGCTGCTCGGACTAGATGATTAGCTACACTTTGGTCCTTTTTGAAGGCAAATAATGGTTTATCCTTGAGTGACTCATCAATGTTTTCCACTAGATGCCAATTTTGAAGAATTGTTTTTTTGAATTCATTTGAACTTGGGCAGAATGTAGAGACACAAACCATTCGATTTTGTGGTGGTTTGACCTTGTTTGTTAATAGGGTATCTCGTGGGATCCACCAAACTCTTTTCATTGTTCTTTGAAGGAGTTTTTTTGGGTAGCCTCTTTGAAATAGTTTTTCCGTCAAGATGGCAGCATGTAGCATGTATGCGTCCTTGTAATAGCAATTTCTCTTGATCCGCAGGTATTGTGAAAAGGGAAGATTCTCTTTCAAATTCCGTGGGTGGCTACTGTTAAAATGCAGTGCCTTATTTCTGTCCGTCATTTTTTTGTACAATGTTGTAACCAGACCATCGTCTGTCGGATAAACTTCAACATCAAGAAATGCCATTTTAATTTTAGAGTAGTTGATTGTGAATTTAATTTCCTCCGTTCTCGCATTCAACCATTGGTGAAATTCATTCAGTTCATCTTCCGTTCCTTTCCATGTCATGAAGACGTCGTCGATATATCGACTCCAACTTGTGATCTTATCTTTGAATGGATTAGATTGGTACACAAACTTTTCTTCAAATAATGCCATAAAAAGTATGGCTAGCTCCGGTGCGAAGGGGCAACCCATGGCTACCCCACTTATTTGAAAAAAGAAATCTCCGTTGAAATTAAAGAAATTCTTCTTTAGTGCCAACGTGGCTAATTGCATAATGAATTCCGTTGGTACTCTGGCGGGTCTTGGTCGTTGGTCTAGAAAGAATTGTATTGCATCCAGTCCGTCACTTTGGGGGATCTGGGTATACAGCGAGCAAACATCCATGGTAACTAGAAAGTCTGAATTTTGATTGAATGGAATATTTGGTAGTTTGTTCATAAAATCAGTCGTGTCGCGAAGAAAGGATTTAACTTCAGTCATGAACGGTTTTAAGAAATAGTCCACGAACTTGGAAATTGGTTCGAATAATGACTCACATCCCGAGACAATAGGTCTACCGGGGGGATTTTGTTCATCTTTGTGGATCTTGGGTAAGACATAAAATAACGGTGTACGAGGGTTGTTGCATTTCAAATATTCAAATTCTTTTTTGCCAATTATACCTTCTGCTAGGCCTTTTTCTAGAATGGGGTTTAGTTGCTGTTGTAATTCTACAGTGGGGTTGTGATTTATTTTCCTGTAGTATTTAACATTGTATAGTTGGCTCATTACTTCTTTTTTGTAGTTTTCAGTGTCCCAAACAACAATGGCTCCGCCCTTATCCGCCTGTTTAATTACGATTGAGGTATCTTTTTTCAAGTTTTCTAAGGCACATTTTTCAGCATATGAGATATTGAATTTAGTCCAATTCTTACCTTCTTCCATTTTACTTATTGCTGATATGATTGTCTTTTCAAAAGTGATGGTTTCTTTTGCAATTTTGTTCGCTGGTGGGCTAAATTTAGATTTTCTTTTCAGTCCGGTAACCTCTAGTGGTGGATTAACTGGTGTTAGTGCAAAGAAGGATTTGAGTTTTATTTTGCGGCAAAATTCTAGGGCCTCCATTTTTAGTTTGACGAAGTTGGTGCGTCTCCTGGGGACAAACGAAAGACCTTTTTCAAGTATACTTCTCTCTGATGATGTGAGAATTTTTTGAGACAGGTTAAAGATTGGGGAAGCTACCAATTCTTGTAGTTCCTCCTCCGTGTCGACATTTCCCATGGTTGGTTGTACCGTGGGCGCGCTCGGTTTTCCGGTTGGCCTCTTCCTAAAAAAGGACCTGCAGAGGGTCCTGGTTGTTGTTGGAAGGCTCCTCTTTTGTTTCCCCCTCTCCTTTGGTTATAACCGTCACTGTCGCTATTACTTGATGCTGAAGAGGTGTCTGAGAAGGAGATGAACTTGTTATTCGATCGTCCTTGATATTCTCCTAAGAATCTTCTTGACTCAACTCTGGAGTAAAAGTCCGTTTGAAGGTAGGGATAGGTTTTTTCGAAGTTGAAGTTTTTCTTGTCCTTTTGAAACTGATTTTCTTTTTGATTAATTGTATAGTCCTTAAATTCTAGAATGTCCTTTTCGACTTTCTCCAGTAATGATTTTGCATCCGGGATGAGTTGGTTGGTTTGTATCTCGCTTTCCAGAGTTTTGATCTCTTCTAACTGTTGCAACGAGATCCTTTGTGCTGTCTCAACCGTTAAGACCATGAGGTCTCGGCTACACTTTGTCTCTATAAAACTGTACCCTTTCTTGTAGATGGGGTCGTCGGTGAATATCACAGGGATATTTTTAATCTGTAGTCCTCCTGGTATTGTGCCAGCTCGCAGGTGCTGGAGGAGATAATGACCATGTAGGTCTGTGCGGATTTGTTTCTTTTTAAGTCTCAACAGTTTTTCTGTCTCGTTTTGGTTTCTGGCAGTTGTGCTTAATGTAGCTGAAGCGAAGGGAGGGGGTTTTGCCAAAAGGTTTTTTATGTGTTCCTCATTATAGGCAAATGTTTGATCTTCAGACATACTGTGCAACGCAAACAAAAATTAAAGAACAAAATAAAACTCAAACAAACATGCACCACCAGAGCGACTTTGGTCAAAACAAAGTCAAGCCCTCCACATGGGGCATACGGAAGGCCTCGCAGAACGGCTTCTGCAAAAGTGTTAACACCAAAAACAGGGTCTGGGCTCACTGGCAATAAGGACAAGCCTCACCAGAACAATGATAAACCAAAAGCAGGTACCAATATTGCCACGTTATTTATACACTGGATCTCGGGTGATCACTCGAATGACTGAATAAAGCAGTAATTCTCCATGAACAAGGTTTCAGAATAAATCATTTTTGTTTTATTTTTTGATTTAAGTGCATGTATCTATTTAGTATGCAATTTTTAGTATTTTAGAATCAGGAAACATTTCGTTAGTTCCACAGAATTGGACTGAACACAGAATTGACACAAATGACACTAAGCAAAAATGATAATTAAACGGACAAATATCAACTCGCACTCGTCAATCATACCACACAAAACAATCAAGATATATTTACAATTATTTACAAACAGTATAATATCACAGTGAAAAAGTAAAGCATTGGAACACAACGGATCAACAATGTCATTAGTTTTTGAAATGATCAAGGGTTCCTAATGCTGAAGAGAAGAGGTCTACGCGTTTCGATAACCCCTGGTTTCGGGGAAATCTCATCAGGACCATGTGCCTGTAAATGGAGAACGAGATAGAATCAACACGGGGGGGACAAAACTAGACTCCTCACAACGCTACAGTGGGGGAAAAAAGAACTAATCATACCTCTCAGTGGCCGACTTTACTTTTGAGGATGTAACTGTGGGTAAAAAATGAGGTGGAATTAAATCTCCCTGGTGAAGGCGCCAAAGGGGCAGTTGATCAATCATGACCAGAACATTCATTCGTGTCTACTTACATCAAGTTACGCCTACTGCGGCTGTTAGTGGGACTGGAGAGCAGCTTGGGTTGTAGCGGGTTGCTGGGGGGGGCAAAGGAAATGGTTTGAATGATTCAGCAGAGAGCGGTTGGATTCCTTAGTTCTCAAAAGAGGAAATGTCGACTTACAGTGATTTTAGTGGCGCAGGGAGTTCACGTGTCTCTTAGTCTGGGTTGAGTCAATAGGTAACGTGCTCCAGAAGCCTGTAAGTAAAATGGAGCTGGAATCAGAAATCCGAAATACTTGAAGCGATCGCCTGATATTGCGGGGGTTCCCTCGCTCAAGTTGGCGTTTTACCTGAAAGCGTTGTGTCCGCTGGCTGATAAAGGGGGTCTGCGCTCTGCGGTCTCTGTGCGATTAGTCCAGTGACCGGCACCTTCCAGTCGGTAGACTGGCTCTCGCGTTCAGTTGTGTAAAAACACTTCCTGGTTGCCCGGGGATTCTGGGGATTGTAGTTTATTTCTCGTTGCCATGGAGACGGGCCGCGTTCGGAAAAATGAAGTGTAATGAGCCGTCACTCACAGTCTAATTTGGAAACAGCAGTATGGATCTCAGTCTAATCTCCAAATTAAAGGCGATAAAGTTCAGATAATTCATTGAGACCATTTATGGCAGAGTTGAATTTGACTATCAGCATTGCTTCAGTGTGGGACAATTTCTCCTCCATGTCACCACCTCTGGGATCTTTCTCAATTTTGGCAATTACTGTCCATCTTAATTCCTCTACGGTATGTTTGTGGTTGATCCAATGGTTGACCAATGGGGCTGTTAGCACATTCTTTTTGATGCTTGATTTGTGCTGGGTGATGCGACATCGCACTTCTTGGCTGGTTTTGCCGATGTAAATTTTATCACATGGGCATTTGATACCATATATGACGAACTTAGATTTACAATTTGTAAATTTGTCATGTTTCCACGATATTTGTTTATGCTGGAAAAGATTTCCTTCCTCAGTACTCGCACAGCAGATACAAGAACCACATCTATGATGTCCTTGGACCGGTGGTAATCCAAGCATAGTGGTAATTGTGGTTATGTTTGGTTTAAGTGCTGCTCGGACTAGATGATTAGCTACACTTTGGTCCTTTTTGAAGGCAAATAATGGTTTATCCTTGAGTGACTCATCAATGTTTTCCACTAGATGCCAATTTTGAAGAATTGTTTTTTTGAATTCATTTGAACTTGAATCCCCAGAATCCCCGGGCAACCAGGAAGTGTTTTTACACAACTGAACGCGAGAGCCAGTCTACCGACTGGAAGGTGCCGGTCACTGGACTAATCGCACAGAGACCGCAGAGCGCAGACCCCCTTTATCAGCCAGCGGACACGACGCTTTCAGGTAAAACGCCAACTTGAGCGAGGGAACCCCCGCAATATCAGGCGATCGCTTCAAGTATTTCGGATTTCTGATTCCAGCTCCATTTTACTTACAGGCTTCTGGAGCACGTTACCTATTGACTCAACCCAGACTAAGAGACACGTGAACTCCCTGCGCCACTAAAATCACTGTAAGTCGACATTTCCTCTTTTGAGAACTAAGGAATCCAACCGCTCTCTGCTGAATCATTCAAACCATTTCCTTTGCCCCCCCCAGCAACCCGCTACAACCCAAGCTGCTCTCCAGTCCCACTAACAGCCGCAGTAGGCGTAACTTGATGTAAGTAGACACGAATGAATGTTCTGGTCATGATTGATCAACTGCCCCTTTGGCGCCTTCACCAGGGAGATTTAATTCCACCTCATTTTTTACCCACAGTTACATCCTCAAAAGTAAAGTCGGCCACTGAGAGGTATGATTAGTTCTTTTTTCCCCCACTGTAGCGTTGTGAGGAGTCTAGTTTTGTCCCCCCCGTGTTGATTCTATCTCGTTCTCCATTTACAGGCACATGGTCCTGATGAGATTTCCCCGAAACCAGGGGTTATCGAAACGCGTAGACCTCTTCTCTTCAGCATTAGGAACCCTTGATCATTTCAAAAACTAATGACATTGTTGATCCGTTGTGTTCCAATGCTTTACTTTTTCACTGTGATATTATACTGTTTGTAAATAATTGTAAATATATCTTGATTGTTTTGTGTGGTATGATTGACGAGTGCGAGTTGATATTTGTCCGTTTAATTATCATTTTTGCTTAGTGTCATTTGTGTCAATTCTGTGTTCAGTCCAATTCTGTGGAACTAACGAAATGTTTCCTGATTCTAAAATACTAAAAATTGCATACTAAATAGATACATGCACTTAAATCAAAAAATAAAACAAAAATGATTTATTCTGAAACCTTGTTCATGGAGAATTACTGCTTTATTCAGTCATTCGAGTGATCACCCGAGATCCAGTGTATAAATAACGTGGCAATATTGGTACCTGCTTTTGGTTTATCATTGTTCTGGTGAGGCTTGTCCTTATTGCCAGTGAGCCCAGACCCTGTTTTTGGTGTTAACACTTTTGCAGAAGCCGTTCTGCGAGGCCTTCCGTATGCCCCATGTGGAGGGCTTGACTTTGTTTTGACCAAAGTCGCTCTGGTGGTGCATGTTTGTTTGAGTTTTATTTTGTTCTTTAATTTTTGTTTGCGTTGCACAGTATGTCTGAAGATCAAACATTTGCCTATAATGAGGAACACATAAAAAACCTTTTGGCAAAACCCCCTCCCTTCGCTTCAGCTACATTAAGCACAACTGCCAGAAACCAAAACGAGACAGAAAAACTGTTGAGACTTAAAAAGAAACAAATCCGCACAGACCTACATGGTCATTATCTCCTCCAGCACCTGCGAGCTGGCACAATACCAGGAGGACTACAGATTAAAAATATCCCTGTGATATTCACCGACGACCCCATCTACAAGAAAGGGTACAGTTTTATAGAGACAAAGTGTAGCCGAGACCTCATGGTCTTAACGGTTGAGACAGCACAAAGGATCTCGTTGCAACAGTTAGAAGAGATCAAAACTCTGGAAAGCGAGATACAAACCAACCAACTCATCCCGGATGCAAAATCATTACTGGAGAAAGTCGAAAAGGACATTCTAGAATTTAAGGACTATACAATTAATCAAAAAGAAAATCAGTTTCAAAAGGACAAGAAAAACTTCAACTTCGAAAAAACCTATCCCTACCTTCAAACGGACTTTTACTCCAGAGTTGAGTCAAGAAGATTCTTAGGAGAATATCAAGGACGATCGAATAACAAGTTCATCTCCTTCTCAGACACCTCTTCAGCATCAAGTAATAGCGACAGTGACGGTTATAACCAAAGGAGAGGGGGAAACAAAAGAGGAGCCTTCCAACAACAACCAGGACCCTCTGCAGGTCCTTTTTTAGGAAGAGGCCAACCGGAAAACCGAGCGCGCCCACGGTACAACCAACCATGGGAAATGTCGACACGGAGGAGGAACTACAAGAATTGGTAGCTTCCCCAATCTTTAACCTGTCTCAAAAAATTCTCACATCATCAGAGAGAAGTATACTTGAAAAAGGTCTTTCGTTTGTCCCCAGGAGACGCACCAACTTCGTCAAACTAAAAATGGAGGCCCTAGAATTTTGCCGCAAAATAAAACTCAAATCCTTCTTTGCACTAACACCAGTTAATCCACCACTAGAGGTTACCGGACTGAAAAGAAAATCTAAATTTAGCCCACCAGCGAACAAAATTGCAAAAGAAACCATCACTTTTGAAAAGACAATCATATCAGCAATAAGTAAAATGGAAGAAGGTAAGAATTGGACTAAATTCAATATCTCATATGCTGAAAAATGTGCCTTAGAAAACTTGAAAAAAGATACCTCAATCGTAATTAAACAGGCGGATAAGGGCGGAGCCATTGTTGTTTGGGACACTGAAAACTACAAAAAAGAAGTAATGAGCCAACTATACAATGTTAAATACTACAGGAAAATAAATCACAACCCCACTGTAGAATTACAACAGCAACTAAACCCCATTCTAGAAAAAGGCCTAGCAGAAGGTATAATTGGCAAAAAAGAATTTGAATATTTGAAATGCAACAACCCTCGTACACCGTTATTTTATGTCTTACCCAAGATCCACAAAGATGAACAAAATCCCCCCGGTAGACCTATTGTCTCGGGATGTGAGTCATTATTCGAACCAATTTCCAAGTTCGTGGACTATTTCTTAAAACCGTTCATGACTGAAGTTAAATCCTTTCTTCGCGACACGACTGATTTTATGAACAAACTACCAAATATTCCATTCAATCAAAATTCAGACTTTCTAGTTACCATGGATGTTTGCTCGCTGTATACCCAGATCCCCCAAAGTGACGGACTGGATGCCAATACAATTCTTTCTAGACCAACGACCAAGACCCGCCAGAGTACCAACGGAATTCATTATGCAATTAGCCACGTTGGCACTAAAGAAGAATTTCTTTAATTTCAACGGAGATTTCTTTTTTCAAATAAGTGGGGTAGCCATGGGTTGCCCCTTCGCACCGGAGCTAGCCATACTTTTTATGGCATTATTTGAAGAAAAGTTTGTGTACCAATCTAATCCATTCAAAGATAAGATCACAAGTTGGAGTCGATATATCGACGACGTCTTCATGACATGGAAAGGAACGGAAGATGAACTGAATGAATTTCACCAATGGTTGAATGCGAGAACGGAGGAAATTAAATTCACAATCAACTACTCTAAAATTAAAATGGCATTTCTTGATGTTGAAGTTTATCCGACAGACGATGGTCTGGTTACAACATTGTACAAAAAAATGACGGACAGAAATAAGGCACTGCATTTTAACAGTAGCCACCCACGGAATTTGAAAGAGAATCTTCCCTTTTCACAATACCTGCGGATCAAGAGAAATTGCTATTACAAGGACGCATACATGCTACATGCTGCCATCTTGACGGAAAAACTATTTCAAAGAGGCTACCCAAAAAAACTCCTTCAAAGAACAATGAAAAGAGTTTGGTGGATCCCACGAGATACCCTATTAACAAACAAGGTCAAACCACCACAAAATCGAATGGTTTGTGTCTCTACATTCTGCCCAAGTTCAAATGAATTCAAAAAAACAATTCTTCAAAATTGGCATCTAGTGGAAAACATTGATGAGTCACTCAAGGATAAACCATTATTTGCCTTCAAAAAGGACCAAAGTGTAGCTAATCATCTAGTCCGAGCAGCACTTAAACCAAACATAACCACAATTACCACTATGCTTGGATTACCACCGGTCCAAGGACATCATAGATGTGGTTCTTGTATCTGCTGTGCGAGTACTGAGGAAGGAAATCTTTTCCAGCACAAACAAATATCGTGGAAACATGACAAATTTACAAATTGTAAATCTAAGTTCGTCATATATGGTATCAAATGCCCATGTGATAAAATTTACATCGGCAAAACCAGCCAAGAAGTGCGATGTCGCATCACCCAGCACAAATCACGCATCAAAAAGAATGTGCTAACAGCCCCATTGGTCAACCATTGGATCAACCACAAACATACCGTAGAGGAATTAAGATGGACAGTAATTGCCAAAATTGAGAAAGATCCCAGAGGTGGTGACATGGAGGAGAAATTGTCCCACACTGAAGCAATGCTGATAGTCAAATTCAACTCTGCCATAAATGGTCTCAATGAATTATCTGAACTTTATCGCCTTTAATTTGGAGATTAGACTGAGATCCATACTGCTGTTTCCCAATTAGACTGTGAGTGACGGCTCATTACACTTCATTTTTCCGAACGCGGCCCGTCTCCATGGCAACGAGAAATAAACTACAATCCCCAGAATCCCCGGGCAACCAGGAAGTGTTTTTACACAACTGAACGCGAGAGCCAGTCTACCGACTGGAAGGTGCCGGTCACTGGACTAATCGCACAGAGACCGCAGAGCGCAGACCCCCTTTATCAGCCAGCGGACACGACGCTTTCAGGTAAAACGCCAACTTGAGCGAGGGAACCCCCGCAATATCAGGCGATCGCTTCAAGTATTTCGGATTTCTGATTCCAGCTCCATTTTACTTACAGGCTTCTGGAGCACGTTACCTATTGACTCAACCCAGACTAAGAGACACGTGAACTCCCTGCGCCACTAAAATCACTGTAAGTCGACATTTCCTCTTTTGAGAACTAAGGAATCCAACCGCTCTCTGCTGAATCATTCAAACCATTTCCTTTGCCCCCCCCAGCAACCCGCTACAACCCAAGCTGCTCTCCAGTCCCACTAACAGCCGCAGTAGGCGTAACTTGATGTAAGTAGACACGAATGAATGTTCTGGTCATGATTGATCAACTGCCCCTTTGGCGCCTTCACCAGGGAGATTTAATTCCACCTCATTTTTTACCCACAGTTACATCCTCAAAAGTAAAGTCGGCCACTGAGAGGTATGATTAGTTCTTTTTTCCCCCACTGTAGCGTTGTGAGGAGTCTAGTTTTGTCCCCCCCGTGTTGATTCTATCTCGTTCTCCATTTACAGGCACATGGTCCTGATGAGATTTCCCCGAAACCAGGGGTTATCGAAACGCGTAGACCTCTTCTCTTCAGCATTAGGAACCCTTGATCATTTCAAAAACTAATGACATTGTTGATCCGTTGTGTTCCAATGCTTTACTTTTTCACTGTGATATTATACTGTTTGTAAATAATTGTAAATATATCTTGATTGTTTTGTGTGGTATGATTGACGAGTGCGAGTTGATATTTGTCCGTTTAATTATCATTTTTGCTTAGTGTCATTTGTGTCAATTCTGTGTTCAGTCCAATTCTGTGGAACTAACGAAATGTTTCCTGATTCTAAAATACTAAAAATTGCATACTAAATAGATACATGCACTTAAATCAAAAAATAAAACAAAAATGATTTATTCTGAAACCTTGTTCATGGAGAATTACTGCTTTATTCAGTCATTCGAGTGATCACCCGAGATCCAGTGTATAAATAACGTGGCAATATTGGTACCTGCTTTTGGTTTATCACTGCAAAATTGAGAAACATCTTCCTTCTCTATCTACATATTACAAAAATACTCCAAATTCATTATGGTACTAAACTTACCACCACCTCCTCACAAAGCTTTAAAGGGGAGATCTACATATCTATCTTCATAACGGAGAACATACGAATTCAAGTGACAGACTATCACCTCACCATAGTTGACCAACACTTCTCATCACTTTTCATCCTATTGTCACAAGATGGTCTTGCTCTCTATGCACCCACCTCCCTTCTTCCCCAGACCGTGAACTTTGAACCTATCCACCCCCTGGACTCCTCTACCACACGATGCACGTTCCTCCAACACGTCTTAGTAAGGAAAACCCAGTCTAACCATCCTAGAGAACAAGTACACTGAAACACACCCCCTTGACTTACACATCAATCACAACAGCACCAGTTCTAACTTAATTCATCCACTACTGAGTCTCCCTTCAACACATTCCTGACTCTCAATGTAGAACACAAACAGCCTAAACAAACCGTCTCCAGTTGTAACCTTAATGACAGTCCTAAACCAAGTTCGTCCACCACTGGTCGCCTCTCGAATACATCCTTTACTCCCAATGTGGAACACACCCGGCCAAATGAAGCAATCTCCACTTCGAACCTCAAGGACATAGACTTCCACTATTGCAGATCACATGCCTTCTGTTGACTGAGGGGCCCATTGCATGTTCACCCACACACAGAGCAGAAATTCTCCCTGACATGCTTGTCCTGTTTAAGAGTCATCAAATTGAACAAAACTTTGACTCTCTAGCCAAATAAATTCTTAAATAAGAAACGACCTTGTGATCCAGGCCAATTTAAGTCACAACTCTTCAGACATCTATCCCATGTGGCGCCTGTACCACATACCCTATGGAGCCCTCAACCCATTATCCTTAACTGAAGAAGAAGCACTTAACAAATCATACTGCATAAATATTCCTCAAGTGCTCACCAAGCCTCCACCCAGAATCCCAGTAATCATGGACCCAAACTAAGCGTGGGTGGTATATTTCAGTCTGCTGGCAGAGTTTGTGGAGTTTTCCCACTCCGGCACACCGCATGGAGAGCAGAGTTCAGCCAAGCACTGCAAAGTTTTACAGGTTTGATGATAGTTAAATTAAGGCACATTGCATACAATAAAAAGAGACATAAGGCAGGAAACTTTGTGTCAAGAGACATTAAGATTACCAAGGGATGAGCTGGATAACTCAGCCTCAGACATCTTTCCAAATCCCAGGACAGGTGATTGGCTTGAACTGGGAGGAGAAGAGGGCAGGGGGGCTGAGAAGCACACTTTATAACTACATGAATACATATATAAATACATACGCCTCCCTATATCAACAAAATCATGGTGTGGATCCGGAACTGTGGGCCAGCAGCTCTAAACACCAGACCCTTACACACCCACCATGCCTTTGTGGGATCACAGCTGCCAGGGGTGTCCTCCCGCTCTCTAGTGCTCTGTTTCATGAGCTTGTGGTCTAACAACCCAAAATACACTCCAGGTGCTACAGGGAGTAAAGCTGCCCAACAGCAGAGACAGTGCAACCCCACCACTCATGCCCTTCTCAAAAGAGAAACAGGGTAACGATGTGATAAGAATGCCGAGCTATACCATGCAGGAATAAGATCAAGCGGCAGGAAGAGAGCCATCCACAACACAATTGCATCTCCTCTGATGCCTCACTGTCACTCCCCAACTGACCACCCACAACCACAAGACACTTTTCTAGGACGCTTACCACTTATGTGTTTTCAAAGTTCCCCAATGCTGTCGTCCAGGCTCCAGCGACTGCCATCTACAAACGTTTCTGTCAGAGACTGGTTAGAATTCCTTTGAGTATATCACAGGGGACATGCTGCTCCAAAGAATCCAGCTCTCTGGCTCCCTTAACAAGGAAGTGAGCCTAGCAAGCTGCACTTGACCTTATTTTTAAAACAAAAATGTGTATGTGGCACTGGGAAGAAGGGAGGACATCATGGCTGGGGCACCGGAAATGCAGCATGAAGCAGACATGCAGTGTGCTTCACTTCCTCTTGTGTGGAGCAGGAGCAAATGCCCAGAGCCTTTAGGTGCCACTGCCAACAAAGGGAGCCGACTGTCCCGAGAATGAAGTCATGATGAGGATCGCAGTTGCCATGCCCAGGAGCAACGCAGAAGGCTGTGAGGTGAGTGCGGGCGGAGCGGATCTCCACGGAATTCCACAGAGTGTTTTTGCAACGATGCGGAATTTCATATAGTTCAATTCTGTTTACTCCGCCCACCCCTAGTACAAACAGAATCTCTCATGCTAATATTTCTCTCATAACTCTGGCTCAATATACCACTATCCAAACACTACACCCTACAAATAATATGCCTAGCTTCCTAACCTACATGCTTCTTCACTGCAGAACAGAAGTTCAACATGTCACAGAAATAGATGGACTGTACTAGCTGATGGATTTGTCATTGTATTCCTGATGGAAACATGGCATAACGACCACTCAACCCCTATTCTGGACCTGCGCACACCGCCTGACTATTACCTCATTATACAGGACTGACCTGGACAAATAGGGAGAGGGCTATCAATCGTACAAAAAAAGCAACTCGGCTTTACACATTAGAGTCCACAAACTATTCGACCTTAGAATACCTCAGAGTCCAACATGTGACAAAAGCCAGCTGTCCTCTCAAATTTCACACAATCTATCACCCACCTGGAGATTGCTTACTCTTCACTGAAGAACTAACCAACCTAATAACAAGGTTCTCTGTAACTGACTCCATTGACGTGTTCTTATGTGGCTTCAACCTGCACTGGAACAACTCTGAAGATGCCTCAGTCCCTAACCTAACAAACCTTCTTAAAGTTAATGACTTCAAGCAACTCTGTAACGAACATACCCACAACAAAGTCTCTACTATTGATGAGATAATTTTGAGTCTGGCAGCTGCATTGAGAATTGCTCTCAGGGGTGCAAGACTGCTTTTCGGGGTTCCAGTGATAATGGCATTGTCATAGTCAAGTTTCGAAAGGACTAGTGATTGTGTAACTCTCTTAAGATCATCAGGAGGTATGAACAATTTGATTTTCTTGAGATGTTTTAGTGTGATGAGTGCTCCTTTGACTGAGTTGTTGATGTGTTCCTTCATTGACATATTTTTGTCAAGGGTGATAACTAAGGATTTTACGGACTTAGATAGTGTGAGAAAGCAGTTTTGTGCATCCAAATTCTTGAGCCATTCTTGGATTGGGAAGGGATTCTTTTTTGTTTGGGGAGAGGAGTAGTAGAACAA
Organism: Lissotriton vulgaris; assembly: GCF_964263255.1. NCBI lineage: Eukaryota > Metazoa > Chordata > Amphibia > Caudata > Salamandridae > Lissotriton > Lissotriton vulgaris. The sequence goes on along the minus strand of NC_141689.1, from coordinate 1,530,602,564 downwards.
CTGTTTCTTGAAGCCTGCTCCAGTTCCACAAGGGGTACCTCAGGGTTTAATCCTCTCTCCATCCCCATTTAATCTCTTCATGGAGCTCTTCACAGTGATCCTGAACCAAGCAGGGATCAAATATTATCACATACATGCAGATGACACACAACTCTACTACAAAATTAAATCACCAACAGACATCTGTCACCTATATGACACACTAAAGAAGATACAAACCTGGTTAAACGCCAATCACCTAAAACTGAAGCCCAATAAGACTGAACTACTACTTCTCTCCCCAAACAAAAAAGAATCCTTTCCCAATCCAAGAATGGCTCAAGAATTTGGATGCAGACAAAGACAACAGCCCCCCAGGAAACGCACCTGCCTCACAGGCCCAACATCTGACAATGTCACTGTCTCTTACAGGCTGAAAGTGACAACCATCCTACACATCCTGACCATCGTCACCTAACAGGCCTATGGTACCAACACAGCGGACAACCAACATCCCAGCCCACACCAAGATGCTGGCTGTGCTTCACCTGTTGGCCCCTGGCACAACCCAACCGACAACCGCCAGAGTCGGTGGAGTCTCACAGCCAGCCACATCCAAGTCCCCCACACCTGTCCTGGACATCACCATCCCCCTGGAACCCCAGTCCCCATATGTCCAACACAATGCGCAGGAACCGCTGGAGACCAAGCAGGGACCCTACGCCATACCCGGATGCACGCACTTATTGTGGGCAATCCACAGCACACATGTCCTACCTGTGCCCCCTGGTGACACAGCACACAATCACCGCAACAGAAAGCACACGTCACACAATAATGTGCAGGCAACATCAGAACACCGTGGGACCGTCACCAATGTCGCCTCAAAATACACAGCCAGTGGGCCTGATCCCTTCACCCTCCGACAGTCCATCAGCAACCAGCGTTCTTAGGATAGCACCAAGGGAAATGCACAGCCCCTTGGCATGCTCCAAATTAACACCCCACTCACCTCAACTCCACAACCATGCAATCCACAACTCTGGCAATGCACACGTCACAAAATCACAACCAACATGCACAGCAACATGCCCACCCACCAGACACGACAGAACAACTTACAATGGTAACCTGGGCAAGCCGTGAACATGAGCCATCAACGACATGGTACCTCAGCCACACAATAGCCTAATGTGGGGAGAGGTGGCAACCAGGCATGTGTGAAGAATGCTGTAGAACTATGATTGAACAGGAATCATCTTCAGGGAAGACTTAAATATTGTAACGCTGGATATTGATATGATCACATGCGCTGAAATTCTCGGGATTTCGATCAGACATGACTCGGGCCATTGCCTTACGGGCCTAATCTGCTATAGGACTCCGGGGCATATCAATACAACGCAACAGCAGGAACTGATCACTGTCATTAATAACCTGTCAATCTCACATAGCAGACTGCTGGTACTGGGAGATTTTAATCTCTGGACTAACGGCCAACTTGACACGGCCTTCCATAATATCACACAATCCTGTACTAATTTAGGATTAAAACAGTGGATAACTACCCCCACACACAAGGAAGGAAATGTGCTGGATTTAATATTTGCCATAGAGGATCTTATTACCATGGGAACAATACTACCTGTAGGGTGGTCGGACCACCATCTCCTACTATTTAACATCCATACTCTGACTAACTCAGGACCAGCAATCACACAGACCAGGACCTTCATTGGCCGCGACTGGAAGGGTCTGCTAAAAAGGAAAGAGAAAGGGAAGTCTGACCTCCTTCAAGTGGGGGACTTGTTCAATCTAGGAAACAATATTACTACGAACTATCACCTTCTATGCAATGAGATAACTAGGAAACTGGATTGTATTGCACCGTTGAAGGCAATCAGAAAAAAAGAAAACCCTTCTGCGCCCTGGTACTCGGATAAATTGAAAAAGATGAAAAACGCCTGTAAAAAGGCGGAGAGGTACTGGAGGAAAAATTACTCAGAGCAGGAGAGACTGCTCTGGAGGCAGACAATTGTACAATACAAAAAAGAGATCATCATAGCCAAAGCAAACTATTATGCAGACCTAATCTTACATAGCTCCAACAAATCACGAAACACCTTTAGGAGAATTAAAGAGCTGTCCCATCCTGAATGTGCTAATAGCCAAATCAAACCCTCACAGGAACTATGTGACGGTCTGGCGTTCTTCTTCCAGGAAAAAATCACCAAGATCATTAAGGGCATGAAGGATGCCCCCCCCTCTAGCGCAGCATAACAGTAACACCAAGAATGGGGAGAAGAACGAGGGATATATAAGACACCCCACACCAAAGGCTATCCTGGAGAATTTCGAGACTCCAATAGAACAAGAATTAGAACAAACAGCCCTCAACATAACATCGGGGTCCCCTTTGGATCCTCTACCTCACAAAATAATAAAGGAGTTCAGGGACGAACTCTTTCCAGTACTTCGACAACTGTGTAATCAATCTCTTAACACAGGTATGGTACCAAAAGATTGGAAATTGGCAGTTGTCACCCCCCTACTGAAGAAATCAAACCTGGACCCCAACTGCCATAAAAACTACCGACCAATATCGCTCTTGCCATACCCAATTAAGATCATGGAGCGGATGGTCAGCAGATCATTGTCCCTCTTCTTGGAAACTAACAACATCCTTGAAGAGGAGCAATTCAGTTTCAGACCAGCTCATGGAACCGAGTCAGCTCTACTGACGGTTCTGGACGACCGGCGAATGAGGGCGGACAGGGGAGAACCAGCAATCCTAATTTTGCTGGACCTGTCTGCCGCATTCGATACGGTGAGCCATGATATCCTGCTGACAAGGCTGAAGAGCATTGGAGTTGGGGGAGTTGCGCTCGACTGGTTCCACTCCTATTTGACGGACAGGTGGCAGGCAGTAGCACTACCTCCATACCAGTCGGAATTCGCCACAGTGCCATATGGGGTCCCACAGGGATCTGTAATCAGTCCGATACTTTTTAATGTATACATGCAACCCCTGATGGGCATCATCAAGGCTCACGGCAGTAGCGTGATCAACTATGCGGATGACACGCAGCTGATGATCTCTCTTGATGGTGCCCATGCAGACTCACTCGAGACCTTCCATACTTGTATGATGGAAATGACATCCTGGCTAAAGAAGAACTCACTACAGTTCAATAGTGAAAAAAACTAAATATTGCACTGTAAAGTAGGTAGAATCACTAGAAGCCTGCCCACTGATTTCTGGCCTCTGGAGCCAGGAGAGCCATTAACCCCAGTAAAATCAGTGAGGAACCTAGGAGTCAGTTTCAATGAAAGTTTGAGTTTGGGGACCAATGTCAATAAGCAGGTGAGCAGCTGCTTCGCTTTAATGCGAGGACTTAGAAAGCTGCTCCCCTTTTACCAGTACAAGTTAGAGCCACCATAGTGAGGAGCACCATTCTCAGCCGCCTGGATTACTGTAATGCTCTGTTACTGGAATCACCTGCCTACCTGATTTCCAGACTTCAGAGCGCCCAGGCGGCAGCAGCTAAAATGGCACTCTCCCGAGGGCGAAGATCCTCCACTACTCTTGCACTGGCAGAACTACACTGGCTGCCTATACACCAGAGAATCCTCTTCAAATCCCTATGCACCGTCTTCAAGGCAGTGCATGGGATGGGTCCCCTACCACTACAAAACAAATTCAAGTGGTATGAACCCACTCGGACTCTTCGATCCTCCTCCACTAACCTCATCAGCATACCCAGGATCAGGAAAGTCACCTATGGTGGCAAAGCCTTCAGTATAGCGGCAGCTCGTCTGTGGAATAGATTGCCTATTGCCATCAGGAAAATAGATGAACTGATGGCCTTTAGAAAAAAAGTAAAAACATGGCTGTTTCCTAAAATGTAACTGCCCGGAAACAAAGGACCACCTTTCTACTCAGGATGCACAGCGTTTCAACTATATTCATGCAGCGCCAGGATGTCCGTAGGGTTGCAGAGCACTTTAGAAATACTATAAATAAATAAATAAATACATTTGGAAAGTACAGAATGCCAAGAGTGGTGGTGATGTGCTAGACATACCGCAGTATGCAGAACACACCCATATCCACGGCGACATACATCTCTGGTGTATGGAGTGTAGTGGACAGTGGATGCAACCATGTCACCCCAGCCAGTGGGGTCCTCCTGGAAATGTTGCCTGTTACGCCCCCTGTAAGCGGGAGCAGATTGGAATCGCCCGGTGTATGCCAGGCCAGCGTAGGGATGTGAATAAAAAGCACGTAGCCCTGGGCGTGCTCCTCTTCCGGAATGCCCAACATCTCTGCCAGGGTAGCGCCTCCCACCCCGCCAGGAGGCTGAAGCTGTCCTCGTTAGCGGAGTTGCCTGCGATCCTGTGCGCCTGCGGTACCCCGGCCTGCTGGACCATGAACCTGTCAGGCCTGCCCCTGTGCAGCCAGGCCACATTGATCACTTGCTGACACCGGCGTGTGTCAAGGAGAGCCCACCACGTGCCTGTGTAAGCTCTAAGCCTAAGGCCCACAACCCTGCCAGTCTCTCAGACCATAGCTGGCTCCCCGACGCTAGCCCACATTACTCCTTCCTCATTTACATACTCCACCGCATCCTCTGTGGCCCAGTAGGTCCCATATGTGAAACTGTGTCCTGGGTCCTAAATGGCAGTGACCCCAAATCTGCGCCAGCGGCCGCAGCACCAAACCCCTCGATCAGTGAGGCATAGTTCCATATGGGCATCTTGCGACATGTGGTGGCACCACTAACCCTGTTCAACGGCAGCCGACGACACGTGCTGCAACAAACCCTGTTCAACGCCAGCCGGCGACATGTGGATGAGGGACAAGGGCTACCCTGTGGACCAGTAGGTCGCATATCTAGCACCTAGTCGTGAATCACGAATGGCATAGTCCACACCAGTGGTCGCACAGAGAGGAGTAAGAGGAAGATGCGGCTCAGTCCGGATGAAAGCCTGGTCACAGTCACGGAGGTGACCGAACATGTGGTGCCGCTGAACCTGAACTACGCAGGCCGTTGGGGCCACACTCCATGAATGGCCCGTGCTGATCGCTGCCTCTGGTCTACACTGCGTTCCAGTAGGTCACAGAGTCATGATTTAGCAACGGCGGTGTTCATATCAGTGTACTGGCATCATCTCAGACTACATCCCCTCTCAGCCCCGGTGCCACTAAGTCTGTACCCCGACATTCATAGTCACTCACTGGTCGTACATTGGTGGCGTCTGAGTCTATGGACTAGGGGCTAGTTTTCATCCTCATGTAGCTGACACCGAAATGGAGGTGAAAATGAGGCTTGTGCTTTTCACGCCACAATTTGCTGCTTCTGGATAAAATCAAACCTTCTGCATCATGCTCTGGAGGACACCTTCCACTGTCCCCAAAACCGTCTGCAACATACACCTCGGACATTGACGGGGACCTGCTCAGGTTGTATATCCCATCTGACTGCACAGCAAGTCACCGTCCCGTGGCTGGGTGCCTGTGCCAGCCGCAGTGCATCCGGGGCCACTAACTCTGTGCTGGTCCGGTCCGGGACCCCTTCTTCTGAGACATTGGATGGCCCCTGAAACATTGGCCTTGGGGTCATCAACGCCATTTCTCTGTGGCCTTGCGCTGTACGCAGCCTCCGGTCCCAAATGCATCCCACCAGGGATCATACACCATAGCGAGTCCAGAACGGCCCGGATGTCGCATCACTGTTGGAGGCACACACCACCACCGCAAGGACCACCTCCAACCGCCACCTGCCAGAGTTGAAACGGTGGTCCTGACAGACTTACAGAGTTGCTCAGAACTGTCGATGATGCCATCATCGGCCTGATACTCTGTTCAGCACTCCTGGTGCCAGTGACTCAGTGCTAGGGGTGGACATCAAATTTCGTTCCGCTAGTGGAAATTGCGATGATTTGTCATTTTCGCGTTCTGCGAAAAGCTCTAAAATATAAACATTTCCGCAATCCGCATCCTACCTGAAATTTTTGTCTTACTCTCGCCCGCGATCGCCTTGCCAGTTTCCTCGCGTTCGCCGACAAGTTTTCCCCATCCAGTCGCGTTCTCCACCAGATGTTGGATTGTGGTAGCCATTTGCGCTATCTCGCAAGAGTTTCTGCCCGCATTAACATAATTTGTCGCGCGATCACGTCATTCGTCGCGCAATCACGTCTTTCTTCTCGTGATCATGCACCATGAGAGTATGAGATGATTGAGTTCTCGAACACGTCATTCTCCACCGCGAGCGAGAGCGTGAGGACGCGGACACGTCATATCCAACGCGACACGGAGCGAGAGAACCCGATCACGTCATTTTGGACGCGCCGGTGGAAGTAATGTGATGCTCGAGAACTTGAACATGTAAAATTTTCAATTTGGAGAACAATATCAGCTCTAGCAGCATGAAACCTTCTGCAAATGATGATTTGGATGAAAAAAATCCCTCAGATTGACATTTTGCTGTCCTTTTTTGTGCAAGGAATCCTTTTTTAAAAAGGTGGGGAGAGGGGGGAAGAGCCACAGAATCTCCAACTTCCTGTTCCTGTCCAGCAGGCTCATCCCAGTTCTTTGTCCATCTCCTGGTCATTCTGCCTTTGGATTTTGAACTGGAAAGATCACTCTTTTTGTCTGCTGCATCATTGCAATTGGATTTGAGGATTTTTGAATTGGATATTTTACAAGTAAGTGGTTGTTGTGTCTGTTTGATTGGGGGCATTGCAGTTGTTGCAACTACAATTTAATTTTGGTAACTATCATTCCTTTTTTTAAAATGTTGTGGGTAGTAGTAGTCAGTAGTAGGTCCGAGCTAGTCATGGCCTCATGGGTGTGTACATGATGAAGCAACTGTTCCTTTGGTGTTTTTTGAATTTATTTCATTTTTAAGTATCATTTAGGGCCTGGATGGCATTGGATTGAAATGGGGAATGTGTTTTTTTGGGGTGGGCTTTCTGTTGTTGGGCCTGGCCTTGTGGCTGGTGGCCATTTAGAAGCCTAGGCCTGCAAGCTTGTCTGGCCTTGTCTGCCAACAGGCCTGCTTTCATCCAGTAGGCTCAGAGCAGGTAGGTACAGCTTTATTAATCAAGTGTTTCTGTGTGGTCTGTTGAATTTAGACATCATTTAGGGCATGGATGGCATTGGATTGAGTTTGGAAGTGTGTTTTTTGGTGGTGGGCTTTCTGATGTTGTTGGGCCTGGCCATGTGGCTTGTGGCCATTTTGAAGCCTAGGCCTGCAAGCTTGTCTGGCCGTCTCTCTGCCAACAGGCCAGCTTTCATCCAGTAGGCTCAGAGCAGGTAGCCACAGATTTATTAATCAAGTGTTTCTGTGTGGTCTGTTGAATTTAGACATCATTTAGGGCATGGATGGCATTGGATTGAGTTGGGAAGTGTGTTTTCTGGTGGTGGGCTTTCTGATGTTGTTGGGCCTGGCCATGTGGCTTGTGGTCATTTTGAAGCCTAGGCCTGCAAGCTTGTCTGGCCTTGTCTCTGCCAACAGGCCTGCTTTCATCCAGTAGGGTCAGAGCAGGTAGCCACAGCTTTATTAATCAAGTGTTTCTGTGTGGTTTGTTGAATTTAGACATCATTTAGGGCATGGATTTCATCGGATTGAGTTGGGAAGTGTGTTTTTTGGTGGTGGGCTTTCTGATGTTGTTGGGCCTCGCCATGTGGCTGGTGGCCATTTTGAAGCCTGGGCCTGCAAGCTTGTCTGGCCTTGTCTCTGCCAACAGGCCTGCTTTCATCCAGTAGGCTCAGAGCAGGTAGCCACAACTTTATTAATCAAGTGTTTCTGTGTTGTCTGTTGAATTTAGACATCATTTAGGGCATGGATGGCATTGGATTGAGTTGGGAAGTGTGTTTTTTGGTGTTGGGCTTTCTGATGTTGTTGGGCCTGTCCATGTGGCTGGTGGCCATTTTGAAGCCTAGGCCTTCAACCTTTTCTGGCCTTGTCTCTGCCAACCGGCATGCTTTTTTCATCCAGTAGGCTCAGAGCAGGTAGCCACAGCTTTATTAATCAAGTGTTTCTGTGTGGTCTGTTGAATTTAGACATCATTTAGGGCATGGATGGCATTGCATTGAGTTGGGAAGTGTGCTTTTTGGGGTGGGCTTTCTGATGTTGGGCATCTTAAAGACATGCCTTTGTTGTGTGTCTGTGTGTGTTGGTATGCAATGCACCCTCCAGACCTTTGTGGGGCCTGTGAATTTTCATATTTGCATTTTGTTGCATTAAAAATGCAGAGCAGTGTGCTTTAGCATGTATCCTTTGCTTGGCTTTTATAGGCCTTTTGTCTGCTCCTGGTGTTTCTCAGGCCCCCTGCTTGATGCTTGTGATTGTTTGAGTGTCCATGTGGCTGGTGGCCTTTCTTTGTGTTGAGAGTTATAGTGTCCTGCTTTTGCCATATAGGTCTGCATGGTTTTCCTATTGGCTTACTGCTTCCATCCATCCACCCCCTTTGCAAGCAGCAGCTCCATGAATGATGTGATGCTCTAATAATTTAATGGCAAATAGGGTCCACCCCATTTCCATTAAATGTTTAATTTGGTGGTTCTTATTCTCTTTCCTATCCTTCCTGAGAGTGTAGTGTGTATATAAACAGTAGTATAACATAGCCCTTGTTGACAAAGTCTCAGAAATGGCGAGGCTATATCTTTTGTACAGTAGTAATTAACTGAACCACAACAACAATTGCAACATTTCACTCATGTTCTTTTCCTGGTTTATTTGCTTTTAGGTGCACAAAAAGCCAGAGGAGGAGGTGTCATCATCATCACCCGTTGCACTGCCAGCCAGACAAAAGTCCTGCTGCGCATCACGTCCACGTGTGAACACAACTTGTTGTGCATCTGCGTCCTGCCTGACTTCTGAAGAAGATGGCCCCAAAGAAAGGTACCAGGTCCAGTACCAAGAAAGTTGCTGGTGAGAAGAAGGAACAGAAAAAGGAAGTGCATAGACCACAACTGGTGTGCCGGCCAATGTTTTTTCTGGGAGCAAAAAAATTACGCCTGCAGCAGCGTTGTCAGGGAACCAAGTTGGGAGCAGCACCTCCACACCAGCGGTCCAACCCCATCAACCTAGGCCCAAGCCCTTGGATGTCGCAGAGGTAGCTAGTCTACTAACGAGCAGCGATGTTGAAATGTCATCATTGCAAAGTAGTACACAATCAATGCAGGCTACTCAGCAGATAAGTGTGCAGCCGCAACAACAGCAGGAGCCGCAACAACATCAGCAACAGCCGCAACAACAACAGCAGCAGCCGCAACAACAGCAGCTGCTGCAAGAACAGCAGCAGCCGCAAGAACAACAGCAGCAGACGCACGAACTACAGCAGCAGCCACAAGAACAACAGCACCAGCCGCAAGAACAACAGCACCAGCCGCAAGAACAGCCCACAATAGTAGTTGTTGCTCCTGGCGTAGGGGCATTTCAGGAAATTAAGCTTCCTGCAGACAAAGGGGAGAAAACCATTGTTTCAGAAGATCTATTGTCTTCCAGACCACCAGCAAGGAAAAGGAGGCTTAGTCCATCATCTTCTTCTTAAAGCCCCGCTTCTGATGACCGTGCTGCCACCAGCTCAGTCTCAGTCTGAGAGTGATGCACGCCACAAGACTGAATGCTTCTGAAAAGGAAGGTTCCCGAAAAACTTACAGTTATGGAGGTAGATGTAGAAGAGAGGGATGATGTTGATAAAGATGAGCCACTCATCACGCACATCACTCCCACCCCAAAGGGGATGGAGACCAACATTCTCAACCTATCCAGAAAGGCTGCTACTGTGCGGGATGTAGCACGGATACCACCAACACAGGTTACACCACCACGACCTCCAGCTGCCATATTTTCCAAGGCCCGGCATGGACCTACATCCAGCTCAACCATCTCAGTAGGTAGTGGTAGTAAAAGTGATAGTGTAGCTGCACAGAGTCATCACATTCCAAGCACACCGTCCAGTTCATCTGGTATTGAAAGTGGCACATCCAGCAGTGCCAGAAAGGTTTCCTCCCCAGTTTGGGACTTCTCTTCTGTTAGCACCATGGAGGAGAACATTGCTATAAGCTCAATTTGTCGCACTGCTGTTCAGCGCGGTAAGCTTGGTACAAACTATGGTACTGGAGGCCAAGCAAGTCATCTCAGAATACACCACGCTATTGTGTGGGAGAATCGCCTACTTCAGTTAAAACAAAGTAGAAAAACTCAACCCATTGAAGTTGGTCAGGAAGAATCAGGGGACGATATTATTGCGGTGGAAGGGGAAGGAGAGGGAGGCATTTCTAGCCCTGTCCCCAGTAGTGTAGTGGTACTGCCCATATCCTCCTCAGTAACATCTGAATGGCACCGCAGTAAGAGCCATACTCAGAGTCAAGCTGAGACACCAAGGCGACCGAGTACCGCAATGAGACAAACTGCGTTGTTGAGCCTAAGTGGGTTAATGAAAACAACAGCACCACAAAGGAAAGTTATCCAGCCTACCATTGAGAGCATGCTTAGGTTGGAGGGGCAGTTTGAACGCAACCACCCAATGGCACGGTTGTACAATGCAAAGCTCGCTAAAATGTTAGCACTGGACCTTCTCCCTTTTTCATTTGTGGAAGGGGTGGGTTTCCTTGAATTTGTGTCAGCCATCTGCCCTAAATGGAAGGTTCCCAGCCGTTCCTATTTTGAAGAATTGCTGTTCCTGCACTACATCATGATGTGCCGGAATTGGTTGGACAAGCTTTGCAGCAGAGTGCTGTTCACAATATCCACCTGACAACAGACATGTGGACCAGTTGTCAAGTCACAGATTACAAGTGCATCACTGCACACTGGGTCTCTTTTGTGGGGGTTAGAGATAAGCTATCTGAACGAGGTGCTGTTGACACAGCTGAGATTTTTAAAGCTACTTGAAACATGCAACTGTAGCCATGTTCGCCATGGAGAAATCTCATACTGCTGTAAACCTTTTGCAAGAGTTTCGTAGCAAGGTGTTTGAATGGCTGCGCCCAAGAGGGCTTAGTATTGGTTTTCTTGCCACAGATAATGGCAGTAATGTACTTAAGGCCATGGATCTTGGTTCCTATTTCAGGGCTCTGTGTTGGTCGCACTGCATAAACATTATAGTTCAAGTCTTTCTGAAAAAAGAACCCATAGTCAGCAACTTACTGACCATCTGCAGAAGAACATGCACTCATTGCAGCAATTCTTTTAAAGCTCTGAAGCAGCTGAGGATCAATCAACGTGAATATAGGATGCCAGTCAAAGCACTCATCCAGGAGGTGGCAACACGTTGGAACTCGACGTATTACATGCTTGATCGTCTGTTTGAGCAGTACAGGCCACTCAATGAATATCTCATGCAAAGAGGGGATGCCACTGTGAAAGGCATGACCCTTCTGATGGAGCAATGGGGCTTAGTTAAATGCCTGACTGAGATGCTTTGTCCTTTTGAGGTCTTCACACGTGAAGTCAGAAAGGAGGACTGTACAATGGGCCAGGCTATCCCATTATTGCAAATGTTAGAGCATCAGCTGAAGAAGGTGTCCAAATCATACAAAGGTGTAGAGGACAAAAAGGAAGCCTATGACTTGGTGGACAGCTTAGCCCATCGCTTAGCTGAAAATACAAGGATTGAAAATAAAAATTTGTTACAAGAACATTACATTTCTGCCACAATTCTGGATCCATGCGCAAAATTGGAACTGAAGACATTCTTTCCTTTTTCAGAGATTGGTGTTGCCCGCTACAAAACTTGGATAGCTGAGGCAGCGAGTAGGTTGGAAAATAAACGGCTGTTAATTAAAAGCCCGCAAGATCAACTTACAAGAAGTACTGCAGAAGGGCATGCAGCATCAAGTGCAACTTCGGAGACTGAGGGCAGTGCGTTTGGATCACAACAATCACCATCACTATCGACAACAGCAACAATAACTGGATCATTAGGCCCAGTAGAATCGTTAGATGATTGGTATTTACAGTTAGGCATTAATAAGCGCAGTGCTGATGCACAGAGAAAAGAGCCTGAAAGGTTAGCAGCAGCACCCCTGAACATTGAGCGGATGGTCCAGGCCTATCTGGACGACCCAACAGAGGTGTACATTGATCGAAACCCATTGCAGTATTTATTTATTTATTTATTTTTTTATCCTCATATTGCGGGTTAAGAAAAAAGAAATGAAAGGCGTTTGGGAGACCAACAGCATCCGAACAAGGTGTTTCACAAAGGCTGCCCCTGATCGTCTATCGGGAGGTACAAAGGGTAAGCCTCGTTCTTGGTCTGATCAGTTCTCCGCTGCACACCTCCATCTTACTCAATAATTCCATCGTTTCGGGAGTTCTCTGACCCTTTGGATATTTGACAGACTTCAAGTCATGCCAGGAACTATTGTCCGCTTAATCATTGGAATAAAAAAAAAAGAAAAAAGAAAAAAAGAAAGAAAAAGAAAAAACCAGCGAAGGGACCTCTGGCAAGGAGAGATTATAGGTTATTGTCTAGATTCAATATAATTTTCCAGGATCTCCCAATATTTCATCTTTTTAATTTGTTTCCCTTTTCTATCTAGGCTACTAATTCTTATTACAGTGTTTAACCAGCTTTCGTGTGTTGGAGGGACTGGTTTTGTCCAATTAATACATATCTCTCTACGTGCTAAAAGGATCATAACAAATAATACGTTTTCTTGATGTTTGTCTAACTTTATCTGATTAGGTTGAGTAGTGCAATATATCCCAAAAATAATTAAAATAATACTCACAGTTATTGGAGTTGCCAGTATTGCGGTTAGAGTCTTACCAATTTCTTGCCAGTATTGTGTGAGCGAAGGGCACCCACCGAACATATGTATATCATCCGCTTTTTCCTCTCCGCATTTGCTGCACGATTTTACTGTAGCTCCTTTAAATTTTGATAACTTTTTGGGAGTCCAGTACGCTCTATGTATAGAGAAAAGGTGATTCCTTTTTAGTGGAGCGGCCTTTACACATAACCAACATTTTTCTACTGATTTTTTCCAGATTTGACAAAGGTCTGAAACTTCATTTTGTAAGTCTTTCTTACATATTTTTTCAGCAATTGTTGGGTCTTCTTTTTCTGTTTCAATTAATGCCCAATACCATTTTGATACTTCTTTCTTTAATGCCGTTTCACTCATCATTTCTGGTTCTAGATTCTCGGGATCTGAGGCTCCCTTTGGAATGGTGCTTGCCCAGCTGCTCAGTTGGTAATATTTAAACTTCGAGATTTTACGATCTGTAATTATTTGCAAATGATCCCATGATAACAAGGAGTTTCCAGATAGAAGTTGTCCCCATTTTTCAATTCCAGCTTGCCTAAGTGGTTTTGATAAAGAGTCTTTTAAACAGTCAGGGGTGCCTGGGGAGTCCCATATTGGAGCCATATTACTGTAATATGGGATCTATGTGACAGATCTTATTTGATTCCAGATCTTAACGGCATTGTTCAGAACCTTTAATTTAACTTTTTTGAAAGATTTCGGATGGCCAAACTTGAAGAGGAAGTGATCTTCACGATTTGTCAAGTGTTGCAAGTATGTTGGATATGCTTGATGTGCTTTCAGTAAAACTCTAACGTCTTTGAATTGGAAGGATCTGTAATATTCATATATATCCGGACTTGCTATACCCCCTTGTTCCTTCTTTCTCCTGAGTTTATTCCATGAGATTCTTGTACTCTTTGATGACCAAATAAAGCTAGATATTTCTCCTTGTATTTTTTTTTTAGGGCTTCCTTCTTAAATTCTAATGGAATGTTATTGAAAAGATAAGTGAATTTTGGAATAATTGACATTTTAATTATATTGGATTTACCTAAGAAGCTTAATGGTAGACCTGACCAGATTTTAAGGAGCTTTTTCGTTTCATAACTTGGTTAAGATTTATTTCTGCTAGTTTTCCAAGATCTTGTGTTATGGTGATTCCTAAGTATTTTATTTTATCCTTCAGGAGCGGTGAAATTAATTGTAAGTTCCAGCTCATTATCTCCGTTTTATCAGTATTTACCAGGTATCCTGAAACTTTACCGAATTTGTTCATTTCTTCATCAATTGCCAGTTTAGAGAAATTATAATTGTCCGTGAACACCATTAGATCATCTGCGTAGAGCGCTACTTTCCTTGTCCAGTGTAAATGTCTGAAAGGTGTGATGTTAGTATTATTTCTGATAGAGCATGCCAGGGGTTCAATATATAAATTAAAAAGTAATGGAGATAGGGGACATCCCTGTCGTGTGCCTCTTTGGATCTCAATATTATCCGTAAGATTGCCATTCACAGCTACCTTTGCTCTTGGGCTCGAATATATTTCACTTACCATGTGAATAAAGTTAATCCCAAACTTACTTTTCTCTATGCTTTTGATTAAAAAAGCCCAGTTAACACGGTCGAAAGCTTTAGCGGCATCATATGTGATGAGTGTAAGGGGAAGATTTTCCTGTACAGCTATGTCAATTGTTGCTATTAATTCCTGTGTGATTTCTTGTATCTGTCTACCCTTTATAAAACCCTTTTGGTCCGTATCAATTAATTTGGCCATAACCTTAGATACTCTTTTCGCTATTATGTTCATAAAGATCTTATAATCGCAATTTAGGAGCGATATTGGTCTATATGATGCGCAGTTCTTTGGATTTTTTCCAGGTTTTAGTAATATGCTTATCGTAGCGTCGTTCCATGAGTCTGGGATCTTTTCATGTTCCAAATATGTCTTATTCATCGTTTCAATTAATGGTTCGATTAGTGTTTCTTTCAATGCGATATAAAATTCATTGGGCAATGCGTCTGGGCCTGCCGCTTTTCCTTTCTTTAGATGACTTATGGCGCTCCTTACTTCTTCTGCTGTTATTTCGGAATTCACAAACTCCGCTTCTTCCTCTGTCAGACGCGGGAGTTGGATCTTTTCAAGATAATTGTTAATTTCTTCTTCTGTTGGGTTCGTGTCTTCCTTATATATTGAAGTAAAGAAATTGAAGAATTCCTTCCTTATTGCGGCATCATCTGCAAAAGTGGTTGATTGATCTTGGTTATATATGTTTAATATATTGTTTCTGGATTGATCTGTTTTCATTTTCCAGGCTAGGAGTTTTCCACATCCTTCACCATATTCATGGTTTGCTAATTTACTGCTCTCCCATTTCTCCCATTTGACTATGTTCTCTAGATAAATTGTCAGGTTTTCTTTTGAGTTGCAAAGTTTTTCTTCCAGTTTTTCCTTTTGTTCTTGCGGGGCATCACATTCTAAGTGTAATTCAGCTTCTTTGATTTCTGTTTCCATTTTCATGATTTCCTGTTTTTTTTTGTTTTGTGTTTATGGGCACCCAGGCTTAGCAGTTTTCCTCTTATTACCGCTTTGTAAGCAGCCCATGTCATTCTTTTTGTTGTGCTTGTTGCATTATCTTCAAAATATTGTCGGGTAGTTGCTATGAGTTCCTCCACGCATCGCTCATCTCTAAGAATTGTACGGTCGACAATCCACCTGCTAGGCATTTGTGGTTGCGGAAGTGTTATATTTAGCTGGACAGCAGAGTGGTCCGATAGGTGTGCGGGTAAGTGTTCGATACTTTTAACTTTATCTCGCAAATTTTTATTTAATAGAAAGAAATCTATTCTTGATTTATGTCCTAATTTTTTATTGTGTAAGGTATATGGGTAGTTTTTTATTCTTTTTAATTTCCACATGTCTTCTAGCAATAAATCTTTTTTATAGATCCCTAACCACTCCCTCATCTTTGGTAGGTTCCATTGTTTTGTTGGTGGGGATCTATCTTTTTTAGGATCTCCTATGAGATTGAAATCCCCTCCCATTATGATTGGAACTGGGTATGTTAGGAGTTCAGAATAAAGCTTTTTGAGTGTTTCAGCGTCGTCCCTATTCGGGCCATAGTACCCCACAATAGTGAGAATACGTTCTTCAATTCTAACTTTGGCGATTGCCCATCTACCTTTGCTATGCGCTTTGTCAACTTCTATTTTGGCGTTGAGAGATTTCTTTATGATAATCACTACCCCCTTTGTATTGCACTCTTGCGTTGTATGTATGCTTGCTCCAATCCAGTTTAGGTGTTTTGCTAATTGAGACCATTCTGCATTTGTTAAGTGAGTTAAGTGAGTTTCTTGTAGGATAATAATAATTTCACTTTCTATTTCTTTGAGATATTCCATAATTATTCTTCTTCGTGACGGTGTTCTAAGCCCATTAACATTCCATGTTAGGATTTTTATTGATTTCTCTTTTGCCATTTTAAGATGATTTTACATTTGAGGCAGCATTTAACCCCCTTGCCAATCTTTTTATATTCCAATTTTGAGGATTTTTTTTTCCCTACTTTGCTCCCCACCCGTGTGTATTTACAGTCCTGCATTTTGTGGATTCCTTTTGGTTTCCCTCCCAGGGGAAGCCTCCTTTTTTCTTTGTCTAGGTGTTATTTCACCCGGTTTCGTGCTCCGTTTTCTCCAGGTAGTTTCTTCTTTTGGATTTGAATTAGTGATTGCTTTTCCCCATATATGTTCTATTGTCTGTTTTCTATGCCTCTGAGAACTTTTTAATTCATTCTTGTTTATACTATATCAAGTGTGTCAAGTTTTCTTCCTTCAGCTCTTGATTTGATAGTTTATTCCTTGTTTAGTTTGTCAATTTCGATTTGGTCTCTTATTAACTGAATGAGATTTTCTACCTCCTTTGGGTCCTTTAGGTTATGCATTTTATTTCGCCACATTATTCTGAGGGAGGCGGGGAATTTTAGTTGTACGCTTGCTCCAAGTGTTTTTAGCTCCTGCATATATTGCCCCAATTCCCATTGCCGGTCTTGCGTAATCTTGCAGATATCTGATCTGATGCGAAATGACAAACCCATTGCAGTATTGGTATAGGAAAAGGGCTGAATGGCCACTGCTCAGCAGGCTAGCGATAAGCTATCTGGCTTGCCCTGTCGCAAGTGTCTCTTCCGAACGTGTTTTCAGTGCTGCTGGTTTCATTGTAACAGTGAGAAGGACCAGTCTCTCGCCCAAAAACGTGAAGAGGTTAACAATGATCAAAATGAATCTGCACTTCATACCACCGAATTACACAATACATGAAGCAAGCGCAGAAGATGAGGACAGCGGCTCAGGTGACGGAAGTAGTGTGTCACATCATGATTACCTACTACTGGCTGAACCCCCAGAGTTTGAGGACAAGCTATTCTTCCCTGACAATTAGGCTTGCACTTACTGTCTTCCTCCCTTTTTTCCTAGATTTGTGTGTCTGTTGTTCCAGTTACAAACTTTGAATCACATTACCACCGTCTACTACTCAGTACAGTCCTCCGAATCCAGCTCCTCCGCTCCATCATACTGAATCTCCCACCTAAATCCATTGCCCACATGATAATTGGATGATGGAAAATAAAAGAAAAAATAAAAACTTTCCTAGTCCTGCCAAAAGAAGTGGACATGATGACTACTAAAGCTATCCTACTTTCAGAGCCAAGAGAGACTGCCCATTAACTGAAAATGAGATGGAACAGGTAATGATTGATGCCATGCATTGGACGCAGAGTCGCAGACTGAATGATTTTGTTGTTGTTTGTTGTGCATGAAGTTATGTCAATGTGCACTAATCATCTTTCTACAGTACACACTAAATGAAACTCAAGGTGAATTTTCCCCTTCTTGCAAATAAGAAATGTGCACTTCTACTGCAGCTTGATACATTGTTTTTGATTGAATACAGGAAGGGGACTCAATCTGCGCACTGAGTATGACAACAGCACCGTCCATGATGATGATGGTGAAAAGACGGCCCATTAACCTAAGATGAGAAGGAACAGGTAATGAAAATATTAATGGCATGCATTGGACATCTGGCTCTGAGCGATAAGTGTTTGTGTTTTTGTTGTTTTGTTTATTGTGCACAAAGTGAAGTCAAAGTGTACTAGTAGTCTTACTGTACACACTAAAGAGTGACTTAAGTCAATAATAGTTCTACTCTTGTTGTCTAATAACAAACTGTTACTTCTACTGTAGGCTGACCTTCACAGTCAGTCAGTACAATCATCGGGGATGATTGATGGAATAATAACAAGCCAGGAGGACGTTTCATGCGTGGCATAAAAGCCTAAAGGTAAACAAATCAACAACAACCACAGCAGACCCAAATGTCTGTGTAGAAGTCGAGCCCAGTGTAGCAGTGGGATGACTGCGGTCCTTTTAATTAACTAACTTAAATTGTAAAATGCTATGTTTGTAATGGATATGTGCTTTGCCTTTGTCCAACTCTTAAAAAAAATACTCTAAACGGAGGATGTGCTAAGCAACATGCCATCAGACCTGTCACTGTGGGCCTGCTCTGTCCTGTTGTTGTTGAAGGTCAATGCTGGAAACAGACTAGAGTAGAAATTATGCATACATGCCTCCTCGGAAAGTGTTCTTGTGTTGCACTACACCATAACTAGTGCATTTGTTTCAACTTTGTTTCTCAATATCCCCTTTGTGTTTCCATCTACAATTACAGGCTGGGCCTTGCCCTTTACTTGGGAAAACATTATAATGCACGCTTACCTTACCAATAAATCTACATTTTTTTCCATGTGGGCAGTGGCAACTGCCAAGTGGCGACACCCAAGATTAATGGAGGAGAGGACCAAGAGTAATGCAGAGATGCAAATCCAGTCCACATTTTTGACCAGGATAACACAGTAACAATATCAACTTTCACCTTATTTTAAATAATTTGATTCATTTTTTTTGTCTACAATCTTTACAACAGTGTCTTCTTCTTGTTGTTGTTATTATCATTAGGTTTGCTCTCTGTTTATGATTCATCCTTACCAATATTCAAAAATTATATTTGCTATCTGTAAAAGTATTAAGCCGGAACAACAGAACAAGATGTGTATGTAATCTGGGTCTCCTTATCAATCATCATCATTCATGCATTTCTTTTTTCTCCCTTCACATATTTATATGGATATGGTAGTCTTCAAAGATTGTCTTTTGTTTGTCCATGCGTACTGTTTTTCACTGTCAACCCTTTCCCCAAACCCCCCTCCCAACCATTCAACAAACCCTAATGCTCTTCACCCGGGCTATGTGACTTATTGAGGTGTGACTAAATTAAATGTACACCAATAATTAATCAAACGCTTGCTGGGGGGGATGTGTCGAAAGCAACAGTACTTCATTTTCAAGGCAGAGTGATGATCTTCTTCTGCTTGCCCACCCATGAGCAGTATATTTTAGAGGTGATTTTTATTTAACAAAGGAACATATACCCCAGCATTAATTGCCGACATTGATTGGACTTGTTGTCATTCCTCATACACAGCACTAACTGTTACGCTGTAGGCCTAGTCAAGTGACTCGACACAACTATAGTTTGTAACTCTGTCTAGTAGGCTTTCCCCACTGCCATTATGTTTTGTTGTAAAATATTTTAGCATATTATTGTTGCTCGGTAAGTTCTGTACTGTACTTCATTCTACTACTCCTTAAACAGTCTCTAAAAGGCGACTGACTGTCTCATTTTCTTTTTTTGCAAATGCTGCTGCCCTGCCAGTGTCTACTACTACTACTATACTACCATCACCACCCCAATCATGGCATGTTAGAAAAAGGAAATCATCTTCACCATGCAGCCATCTCTGTGCCTAAGTTAAACATCAAGCAAAGGTAAGAGAAGTTTGGGGGAGGCATAATTAATAATGGACATGTTTTCAATGAATTCACACACCCCATTGAGTCCAGATAAAGAATGCATAGACTAGAAGAGAGAGACAAAGTACTGGTAGGACAACTCAATCAGTGAGGGGTGTCGCATCTATCTGCTTGTGTCTTACACAGTCAGCCAATTATTTAAATCAAACACTGGCTATGGGCGGACCTGCACCAGCAAGGAAACAGTGTGACGTAAAACAGTAACCCCACCTACAAAACATTAACAACATAGCCTATATATTATAAATATAGATTTAATTTACTGTAACAAAAATAAACTATGTAAAACCCACAAAACCTGACACCCCCCAACCCCAACCAATGTCCGTAAGAAACTGAAGTCCAAATGTCCAAAAATCCTCAACGCCCAATTCCCAACCACCCAAACAAGAATTAAAAAAAGAGGCAGAGAGGAGTGGTGGTATTGGAGGACGACACGTATCTGGCTCCTCTAAACGGGCGGCACGGCGCTTGAGAGCGCGGCAGCTGGAGCAACAGTGGGGGGGGCCAGAGATGGAATTGCGGCGGTGGGTGACCGCCAGAGGGTGGCGCCGTACCGCTGGAGGGAGGTGGCTGGGGCCCGGGGCACTGGAAGAGGCTTCAAGTGCTGCAGCAGTCTCCTCCTCCTCTGCCAAGACCATCAGCCGGCGATTTTCGCGCTGGATTGCCTCCAGTTTCCGACGCCGTGCCTTGGTGGCCAACTTCTTCCGATTAACCTTGAAAGGAGTAGCTGTATATCAAAAAGAAAAAACAATACAATTTTAAAATATACTCTTAGAAAAACAGTAAGACAAGTTAATTATTCACATAGTTGCATGGTAGCACTATAAAGCACAGCACATAACATTTATTAAATCTCGCCCGTCCTTCTTCCTTCCACCTGTCTTTCACTTTTAGTTGAACACCAGGGGATCTGATCTGACTTTTAGTCTTCTCCATAACATTTTCAAAGCGGAGTTGAATAATCACAGATAGATGAGGCTATTGGTTACTCAATACTCCCGCCCCTATGCCAATTAAAGGGTTCTTCACTCTTCAAAAGTTCACAACAACTTACTTACTTAGGACATCGGATAGCGGGCGGACAAAGTCAGTCGACCATCCTCACGCTAAAAAGGGACCAACCGCCATAAGGGCGGGAGTCCCGTTGGGCCAATTAGGATGCGCCCGCCACAGTGGCAGGCGCATCCTGTATTTTTAATATTGTGGTGGGTGGTGCCGAAAGCACCGCCCGCAGCAATGCTAAAAATACATGTTGTGCTTTTCCAAGCACAATGTAACAGGCCCCGCGCGGAGCCTGCCACGTTGTGCTTTGAAAGGCAGGGGGGATCATAGCATAGGTACCCTCCATGGAGCGTGCAAAAGGCACCCTAAGAATACTCGGCATGCCTTTCCATGGTGGCAATGCCGCCACGGAAAGGCATTCCAAAATGCAGAATATATGGCTGGCGGTGTGTTCAGACACCACCACCACATTGAAACCTTTTCCGCCCGATCCACATGTTGACTGTGTGGAAAATCGGCAGCCGGTTTCTATCCGCCGCGGACCCCCCAGCCGTAAAATGGCGAAGGGTCTTTTCTACAGGGATGGCGGGAGGTTTGCCCGCCATCCTAATGGGGCCCTAAGTCTCAACAGTACAGTATACATACAGTACACCCTTGCAGTGAGTGTAATGTCATCAATAGTTAAGGATTATGAATCTAACTTACCACCACCCGCCACTGGTGCTGGCACTCCCCCTACCACTCCATCGGTATCCTCGGCAACTGCTGCATCCTCTTCCTCCGTGTCGCCTTGGCTGGCCCCGGCAATTGTGGTCGTGGTCGGTAGTGCACCTAGAAAACATTACACAATTTTTAGGCGTTATATACACCTCCCCCTATTGGTCAGTAGCAAGATTGAAAACATACATCACTAGTACACATAAGGTAGTAGTCGAGTAGACACTAGTAGTTATATATGGTCCCTAGGGTCATTCTAGCCTTTGCTTAGTTAGCCCGAGCAATGCAACCATTTTACCTTTGAGTCTTTTATTTTTGCACATGTGACGTTACCATGCAGCTTGTTGTATAAGACACCTTTGAGCCCACATGACCTCACACTGGTACTGTCTAAGCGCTGCGTACAAGCGGTGAACCAAAACATTAACAAGCCACTTTTTTATGAAGTTCTGGTGTACTGTTAGTTCATATTGCTTATCCATAAATGCTAGACTTTTTGCCACAGCTGAGAAATGCTTGCAATATACTAACGCGCACCATTTCATTTTTCGCATTACAGACGAAAGATTCCCTTCTATGAACCAGAGCTTTGCAGAGCTTATGATGCAACAACTACCAGTACTAGGTTCCTCTAAGATGAGGGATCCCTTCACTCAGAGATCTTCATTTATAAATGTATATAAACTAAATTCCTACCTAGGGGATGGTGGTGCTTCCACCACTGTTCAGTTATCATGATTTAATTAACAAATATAAGTAAGTATAACAATGTTTATTGTTTTAATGTTATTGATTTTCCTGTTGCTGCTGCATTATAATAGAACAACGTACAGAGCTTGTCAATAAACATTTTAAACTTACATAGACTTGGTGGTATTTGGTGTGCACTTACACGAGTGAGCAAATTAAAGGAAGCATGTGCATTGCTTCCGTGACTGAGAGGTTGGGTGTGTTATGTTCTGGGTTGTCTACATGTTGGGTATCTTGGGGGGAGGGTTCGGGGAGCTAATAGTTATGACAAGACACTACTATAACTAGTCGCGCAGGGGATTGTGGTGGGTTCTGATTCTGAACTTCTGATTGAGGTGTGTGAGGAAGGTCCAACCTACCATCACCAACATCTTATTTTCTTGTGCAAAGGTCTGTATGTGCAAAATCCCTACATCAGTAGTAATATGTCCTATCTTATCAAAATAGTAATAAATCTGCTTGGGCATTTGTTGGTGTGAATTGTCAAGGCCTCAAGATTAACAAAGACTCAAGATCAATAAGACTAGAAGTAGTACAAGAGGACGACCCAAAGGACTGGACTCACTGGCTAGAGCTACTGGTGAATCTGAGTTTTATTTACAACCTTTTAAAAAAAGAATGGCCAACTGGGGAAGCTTAGCTACTACAGTACAGACAGACTAATAGTAATAGTAGTAGAGAGAGTCATCATAGCAGAGGCAGGGATAACAAGATTTTCAAAAGTACAGTACAGATCGAAGGATAATTGTTGGTAAAAAATAGCATTAGTAAACTGAAACAATAGTTAGGGAAACATATGGTGCAGTAAAAGTTATGGAATAAAAATTATTATTAAAAACAAGAAGACTTACTAGGGCCAGCAGAGGAGCCCTCGTTGGTGTCTTCCTGGTGTTCTTATTCACCTGCCGACTGAGTTCCACTCCCTGTCTACCTGCCCCTGGGTACTGAACAGGAAAGATATAAGAAAGAGACAAACATTGATGGATGGTGTCAAACAAATAAAATATTTTTAAAGAACGGTCAAAAAACACTTATGTGAACAACAATAACTAAATTGACCGAACTCATCTTGTCAACAAGTAGTATCGCGGGATTCAAGGATCGACTACTTCCCATTTATCAACACTAATCCAGTCTTCCATTCTGATTCCAGAATACTAACTAAGCATAAGTACGACGTACCACCCGACCTAGCCCACCTATTCCAGGCATGCCAATTGTACATTAAGTATGCATTTTTACTTCTTTTAGTCCTCAACAATGCATATGGTCAAAAGGAGGACACATGACCACATTTTTTGTATACACCAAATTTTGGGTTGATTGATGCTAATGTTCTGCTAGTTCTAAGCCTATTACCACCACTCAATGATCAAACTAAAAAAGGTTCTAATAAAGACTGGGGTACTAGCAGCACATGACGTAACTGAGGGGGCATCACACATACCACTAAAAAATTACAAACTCATACAAAGTAACTAAACCTAAGTATCAATCCGCCCCTATCTCTTAGTGACAGGACAAAGTAAGGACTAGAGTCACTATAAAATTATGTAACTTAATTTCTCTAAAATAAACTCTTACATCTCACCAAGGCCCGGGACCTCCACTCCTAGCAGGTCCACCAGGTCCTGCTGACGGTTCAGGATGTCGGACCACCGGTGCATCAACTGCGCATGGGTGCGCCGAACCCCAGCGCAGCAGAACGCTGCCCGGCGCACCTTCCCCCAGCGCTGTCGACGCTCCCGGAGCCCGTACCCGGACCCAGGCCTGCCACCTGCTGCGAGGGTTGAGAGGAGGTGGCGCTGCACAAAGATGATAAGTGCAGCCAACTCCACCTCCCCAAATAAGGCCCGTGCCTGCACCCCTTGTGGGGGGTCGCGGCTCTGGCTGCGGCGAGCCCTACCCTTCGGCATTGTTCTGGGAAGAGAGAGATGGGGCGGGAAAGAATAGGTAATAACATTTAAGAAGTAGTAAAGGAAATAGCAGGCAATAGAAAAAGAGTGAAAAAGTAGCTAAAAAACACAAAAAAGTAGACAAAAACCAAAAATATAGAAGCAGAAAAATAGTTAGAGAGATAATAAATAAAAAAGATTTTAAAAAAGTGACTTGAAACAAAGGATTGTAAAGATACAGGGAGGATTGAAAATCAGGGGCCCAGAAACATGCAATAGAGTGAAAAACAAGATGGCCGCGCCCATTGTGACCACGTGCGCAAGTTTGCGTGATATTTTCTCCCCGAGCACGCAAAAAGTGGCACAAACAAGTAAAAGCATTCCCGAACAGGAAATACCTACCGTGAACAGACGCGAGCATGCATTGCGTGACCTGGAACAGGAATTAAGCATCGCGGGCGGGCGGGACAAGTGAAAACAACATTGCCGCGCCCATGAGCAACCGCATGGGTAGGTTGGCGAGCCGCAATCACGCAGAAAATACCACAAACGGTCGGGAAAAAAACTTTTGTGAAAGTGAATTTTGCAAATTCCGCCCACCCCTACTCAGTGCACTGCAGGCCATTGTCCGTTGCTAATTGTGTTTTGTGCTGTGGATCGGTTAAGTAGCTATGTCACCTCAAACAGTGTGGGGGCACTGAGTCTTTGACGGGGAAGATGATGCAGGTCTAACACACCCCACTGCATCTGCATCAGGAATATATCAAAGGGACACAATCCAAGATTTTTTCTACACATGAGCGCGCTCATCTCAAGTGTGCCAACCCCAGTGCACTGTGACTCACGGACACTCCTGTGTGCATGTTGGCTGTCCTCTGGACTTTCTCTGGCTCACTCCATGTTGCTCAGCAGTTGACTCTGTTATGCATGTGTTTACTGTTTCCGTTGCACTGGTGTCCAATGTTCAAGTGGTTGCCAGCACCAGACATTCCGTGCGGAATAACTTACACTCACACCACACACATCCAGCATAGGCGTCACTGTACATGTAGCCCTGCCAATAAAGGGGCCGGGCGCATGTGCCCGTAGCCAGTTTAACATGAAATATGAGTGTGTCCCTGTGGTCTTGTTGTATGCATGAGGGTCCTGGACCCTATGACATTACATTCTACTGTGTACATCGGATGCAGACATGTCACCGCAGGCAGCAGGTTGGAGCTTGGACATGTAGCTTTGTCGTCACCCACTCAATTCGTAAGGGGAGTGGCCAGGTCCGTCATACGCAGAGCCAACATGGGTGTGTGACTGCTATTTGAGCACCCCTGGGCGTGGTTCTGTACTATGAATGTGCATCTGCATGTTGGGCTACCTCCTTTGGCATGCTGACACATGGCATTGGGGTGCCATGTGTGGGTGGGTAAAGTGTTGTGAGCCATCTGTACTTGCGGGTGCTTCCTGCTGTGTGGTCTGTTGCGGGCTCTGTGTTCTCCTTTGAGTAGCTTGGCTGGCCGGGTCCTGGTGGGGGTTTGTGTGGGATGTCCACGGGCATCGGTGTCGATGGTGTGCTGGTCCTCTCCGCCATCACAGATGTGTTGTATTCTGTGCTCTGCTGAAGGTGTTGTGTGCCCCTCTGCAATGTGAAGGGGAGATGTATGTTGACTTTGTGTTCACATGTATGTTGGCGCATTGTGGTGGTTTACATACAGACTGTATGGCAATGTACACTGGGTGCTGTATTCTTCTGCGGGACAGTGTACATTTGGACTACATGACGGATGTGAGGTCGTACAGGTACATTTCCATTTTGCAGTTTCCAGGTCCGTCAGATGTAGTAGGCATGTTTCTGTGCATGTGCGGAGCCAGTTGTGTCCTCTGTTCTGCAGTGTTGGCTATGGGCATTGTACCACGTTGTCGTCAATGTGAGTGTGCTGTTCTTGCTATGTGTGTGTGATGCAGTGTGCCGAGGGGATCTGGGACATGATCTGGGACATAATCCTGGGTGATTGTGGGTGTGCAGTGTGCTACAGTTCGTTGTGCATGTATGCCATTGTGCCCATATCCCCCCGTCCCCCCAGTCTCTGTTCAATGTACTCCCTGTTGAGGTTGTGTCAGGTCCTCTCAAGCTGTGTCCATACTGCCTACGCCTTGCACCGTCCCCTCCCTGATGACTGTGGCCTGGGTTTCCTCCAGCTCCTCCCATGGCGCTGGACTGCCACCTCCTGTAGCCTTTGCTGCCTTCCTGTTGGCAGCAGGTTTGTGCCTGGTTTAGGTTGTCACATCATGCCGGCACCTATTAGCCTCTACGATTGACCTCCTCAGCAGTACTACTGCATTCCATGTGCTCTGCTAGTGGGTCAGTTGCTGGTAGTGTTCTGTCACCTCTGTGACGCTGGTCTTGTTTTCCTGTGGTCTGCACCCCATCTTCCACTCCCTCTTCTCCTTGGCCTTCCCCAAACCCGTTATGGGGTTTGAGTTGGCCTCTGCGCTGGTTCAGGGTGCATACATTTTGCTATGTGCTTTGGCTTGTTTCTGGTGTGCTTTTTCTGTTGTTTTTATGGTGTAAATTTCCTGCCAGCCGCATGAGATTTGCAGGCCTGTGGCAGGTTTTCGAGACTTTTTGTACCGTGGTTGGCCTCATCGCATGTTTTTTTGGCATTCGCGTATCGCATTTTTGCAGCATGCCGTTTATTTTCACATGGACATTTGACGCGTTATCTGGTGTCTATTGCATGCTACCGCTTTGTTGGGAATTCCACATTGACACAGGGTTATTTTCCCACAATAGGCTGCGATGTTGAAAGTTGCGTTACGCTACTCTTGCGGTAGTTATCACAAGTTCTTGTTATTCCCCAATTGTTTTAATAGAGCCTGTACTCCTCGACCAAAAGGACCGCATCAGCAATGACCTTTCTTTCTAGCAAGGAATGTTAAGGGAATCAGAAGAAAGAACTATGAACATTGTAAGGTCAAGGGAACAATAGGTAGAGACATAAAGGAAACATTTAAATTACACTGACCTAAACCACAAAACAATTTCCTCCTTAAAAACACAAGCTGAAAACACAGAAAAGAAATGCAAAAACACAAACAAAAACACTTGACCTACTAGAACAGTCATAATGCTGCATAGATTTGTAGAAAAGAAATTGGTAGAAGTATATAAATTTAACGAATTGTTAAAAAAGTATTTTAGTTCAAGAAGAGAGCATCCTTCCACACCATCTACATCCATCCCTATGGATTTCTTTGCAGAGACTTCCAGCAGGACAATCTGCAACACATCTTTATGCATTTCTTGGGTACACGTCCAACAGGACAATTTGCAACCCTTTCCATTTGATCAACATGCCAGACTGAGCGAACAGAGACATCATATCCAGCACGTTCCATTAAAAGACTTGAGAGTTGCTGCACTCGCATCTGGTAAATCCTACTTCTGAACTCATTCCAACTCAGCGATTTTAACCGTGCTGTTTAAACTTCACCACTACCCATCCTCCACATTCACCAATGTTTTGCCAAGTTTACACACTCTCAATGCAGGGGAAAATCCTGGCAAACCCTTTTAGTCCAACCCAAATTGATATGTCTCTCACTTATAGCACTAAGGGTCACATGTATTGAACAATTTTGCATTCGCAAAAGGTGCAAATAGGTAATTTTGCCCATTTGCGAATGCAAAATAGCCTTTTAAGATGAATGGAAGGCTTTGTAGTCGCAATTGTTGTGATTACCTAAAATTACGACTACAAATAGGGAATTGCAATTTGCTATTCGATTAGCACCTGTACAAAACATTTTCTAAATGCAAACTGTGCATTTAGGAAAAATGCTATTACCATCGACTTCACATCGTTGGTAACCATGTGATTTTTTTAAAAAAAAGAACAAAAATGCGTTTTTCAAAGTGCCATGTAGTAGCACTTTACATGTGCACATTCTTTTGTTGGGGTGCTTCAAGGGGAGCCTTAGACCCCCGGTCACCCTTGGTATTGAATTATCTAATTTGCAAATACCATTTAGGTAATTGTAAATTAGGTTTCGCAAAACCAAATGCAGACCTTAGCTAATAGCGATGATCTAATTGTGAATCTTTAGGAATCGCTATTTTGTTACATCCCATTTTACATTCCTTAAATAGCGATGTCCAAAAGTTCGCTATTTAAGGAATGCAAAATGGTTTTTTGATACATGTGGCCTCAAACCTCTTAGTGAAGTATTTTCCTCTTCCCTCTGACTTATTTTCACATTTGTCTGGCTTGCTCAAAAACTTCATTCAATGAGAGCAACCAATTCTTGACTTATTAGTTTACACCAGATTCAAGTTTACATCTTCTGAAATGTTGAAAACGAGATATAAGTATTTATGCTTGTGAAATTGACAATTGTGTGCTTTAACATTTTATCTGACTTCCAACAACAGTAACAAGACTTTCAAAAACTGTAGTTTAGTCCTTCATGGATGGACAGAAAAATACATGTTTACCAAAAATACCAGTTGGTTCAGCACAAACAATACTTTCACTAACAGCAAATGGTGGGAACACTGTGCCATCTCATACAATCGCATTATCTTCTAAAGTAATCTCCTTTAACTTTCCAAAACATTTGCAACTCAGGCACCAGCACCCTTCCCCAATAACTGAGGACACATGATACATTTGTTGATATTCTGTAATAATTTTTCATTTGAAATGCGTCCTTCCAAGCTTCTGGGAAAACCTTTACTATAGTACTAGCTACATCTTTACTCTCGCAACTACGCTCTTCTAAACTCTTTTTTAAAATGCTTTTTATCGCATTTGCGATACAAAGCATGTAGACAGAAAACACTAAACATAGTACAAGTTTACATAGATTATTAGATGACTTCGTCATAGACTCTAAAACAGGGTTCTAAAAATTCTACCCTGGACAGACAGATTCATGCCATATTTTTAAGATAACTACATTTATCTAACTGGGGATATGCAAAAAATCAGACATGGCTCCGGTCCTCCAGGACCGACTTTGGAGAACCCTGCTCTAGAACATGCATACATTCCATTACAGTGCTCTATCTACAATAGGGCAAAGCAAGATTCTATCCACACATTTTAGGAAGACTCTGTTGAGTCCACATTGTCTCCCAAGCTCTTACACATTTCTTTCCAAGATGCCAGTTCATCTCCCTGTTTAGTGTCGGTGTGCACTATTGACATTCTGCGCTCCTCTGCTAATGCACTCACATCCCTGCAACAACGAGCAAACTGAAGATGCCCTCCCTGAATCCAATCATGAAGATGCCCTGGCTGAATCCTAACAATAGCAAGAGGACTCTTCGTCAACAGGAGGCCAAGGGTATTCATTCAATTATAAATTGTTGTTTAAGTGTGGGTGTTAGCCAACACTTTTTTTTTTATTTTACTAACATTAGTTTTGTATTATACTTACTTAAAGGAGCTTTTAGCCACTCGTCAACATCAATTGGTTTGTCACTCATATTTTTTGTTTATTCATTGCAGCATACGGGGGCAATAAGTCAGTTGACTTCAGCCATATGCTAAGTACACTGTGAGTGACAGCATTCCACTCTTTCACAAGGAGAACAATTAAGGACTTGGGCAGGGGCAGGCTGTGGCACAATGCAGAAGAAATCTCCCAAATAACTCCCAGAAAAAAAATCTGACACACATATGCCCATTGTCTTTTCAATTGCACTCTTTTTATTCGCTATGTGATGCACGCGTAGAGCCATCTTGAATAAGCCTCTAAATAGGAATGACAACTGTGCTTGATATGTTTCAGCAGATGTTTTTACAACAATTTCTATTGATGCGGCTGCTATGGAGTTAATTGAATTAATATTAATGCCTAATATGCCTGTCCCAAAATGAGCAGTTACCCCCGAATGCCTGTGGTCTTATTTATGCACTGTGTGATAACTGGAGGCATATATGCCAGCTGTGTAAATCCCTTTTTTTTAAAGCTTTTAAGCAATTACTTGTATGTGTACCGCAACTTTTAAACTTGTATGGAGCAAACAACTATTGGAACCAGCCTCCAAAGCACACGCACTTTATGTTCCGCTCTATAAGGTGGCTGACGCCTGGGGAAGTTCCCCCATTGCGTGGAATGTAAATCCTTTGTCTTGTTCCCTATTTATTGTATTTTATACAATTTTTAAATGTTATTCCTAAATTGTGCTTTCATGGCCAATTGTGCCGAAATAAAGTTTTATGAACGAACGAACAAGGAGAACATCCACACACAAAGTAGTACCTTTCAGTATTACAAACTACTACGACAATGTGTGCGTTGTGAGACCAAAAAAATTTTTTTTTGCTTTTAGACAATTTCTTTTTAATATTGGTAGGGGAACTACAGATCCCCAAGAATAACATTTTACATAAACCATGAAAGAAACACTGGCAAAACCAAATGACTTGCAGACCTATTTGTTTTGCCATTGCTTCTTTATTTAGGGATGAGTATATTCCTACCATGTATATCTAGTTTACTCAAATGTCCAACTATTTTGTGCAATTCTTTGACCACTGAGTGAACAAGAATGGCATGCTGAGCAGCTTCCTCGTGTTGTGAAGTATATCTTACTCAATACTGTAAGGGTTAGACAGCTTATAGTAAGATATTTAAATTGGGTGCAGTTTAATCTAACATTATTTTACACTTTTCTGTGTATACCATCAACTTCCACCATTTATCACCCAACAGCTGTACTCCACATTCTACACCTCATTTATTTCCCAACAAGTGAATTCTCACCTCAGGTGTTCTCCACACTGCCCTGTAAAGGGACAAAACTGGTCTCCTTCCCTATGGTAAAGAAAGCCCAACTCTCCTTTATAATCCTCCTCTCCCATCACACCTGAAAACCTTGACGGGCATTCAGCCCTGATATTTTTCACTACCAGAATATATTTAAAAAATATATACTCGTCTAAATTAGCCAAAACATAAATCAGTGAAGCAGGCGTTTTCTCAGTGCCATTGCTTCTGAACAGAAATACGTGGTTTGTGACCCACACTAATGTCAAATGATTTTCCCCATGTACTTAATATTTAATGTTCCACAACCCAAGGACAGACTAAATAGTGGAACACCTCTAGTCCGTCAAATCTCTGATACAAATGTAGTAGCACACCTTATTCGTTCCTTTTTGTAAAAGAACCACAACTAAGCCACCAGAAACTGCCTCAATTGTGATAATACTCTCTGTGAGAAGACACATTCATTGCTTCAGTACATTCATTATCACAACTGCAAATGTCTGAAATGCGTGCTTCTGTTTATCTCCCCAACAAAATCATACTTGGTTTTTTAATACTGTACAAGTAAGCAATAACTGTGACAGGTCCATCACCAACCCTAGAAAACTATTCACACAACCAAAGGTATGATTTAAGTTGATTTTTATTTTTTGTTGCAGCCAGTCCAGTTGTCTTCGTAAGATTTTCCTTGTGTCTAACCCTGTCTCAGGAAGTTTTGTCTCTGTAATGATAAGAGGTACACAGGAGTTGTGTAAGAAATTGTAGGTTTATTAACATAGGTAAAGGAGCCCACGTCCGTGACCTCACTATGCTAGGAAAGCTCCAACTGATCAGCACATCCTCGTCACCAAATGTAATGATGAGAGGTACACAAGAGTTGTGTAAAAAAATGTATGTTTATTCACATATGTAAAGAAGCCCATGTCTGTGACCGCACACGGGTAGTGATGGAACAAGGGCTTGCATATAAGCAACTTGCTGGATGAATCCTCTCCTATAATCATAATAAAGTATTAATATTTGTCTGTCATTTAAATTTACACGAACTCTACACAATGTAGAAGCAGGGGAAGCTTGCCAATGTGTCTACTAACAAGTAATTGAATGAGACTAAAATGGCCGCTAATACGTGGGAAACGAATTGCGCATGTGCCAACTGTATGATGTCATAGCGCTTGGAGGGAAAGCTTTACTAATGCGCACTAACGTGCAAAATGGCCGCTTCAGAACTCACATGCTAAGCATCTGCATTGCTCAAAACTAAACTGCGTTTTATACTAAGTGCTAATGCATAAAGAATTATTTTAATTAAATGGGATTAGAGTAGACATAAGTGGTATACAGTGAAACCATTTTATTTGATTCTAACATCTTGTCTTTTTGACTTCTCTGTTAGTTTGCTATTGGGCCTAAATCGAGAGACGAGGCTTAAACCCACGTGGGTAACATGCACAGTCTCAGTAGAATACAACCCTGGAGTCGTGATCCCAAGCGTGGGAACACGGTGAAGGATGATCTTTTCTCATAGGGATAGGGATTGATCCTGAAGACTCAATGAGCAAATGTATAAATGTAATATAATATTTTACTTTAATGTGACAAAACGGGTGGGAATAAAGCTTGGAAGAAACAAATTAAATGGGTGTGTTCATAAGACAATGCTCTTTAGAAAAGTATTACATTTAGTATGGTGTGACAATTATACCCCTTGGCTTGTCCAATCAGAATACACAATTTATACAAGTTTGAAACATTTGGGGGTGGAACATGCTACCAGAAGGAATAATCGGGATAGTTAGCAAATTGAATTAGGCTGATCGCTGCCAGAACGCTGAAAGATAGACATGTTGTCTGATTGCTGATTGATTACCTGAAAGCAGACTTAGAAATTTCCAAATAAAATTTAGGAATGAGGGTGCGGAAGAGGACCGAGGAAGCAATGGACTAGGAACGAGGTGCGGAAGATTGTCGAGGAGGGGACTTGTATCTGAGAGGGGTTTGATGCTGGCATTAGATCCAGAAGAGGTGATCTGCCCTGTTTAATCATTTCCTGAACCTGTTACCTGGTAATTCGTGGGGTCCAAACTCTTGGCCAGAGGGGTCTGATTTCACACCATCCTAGGTAAATATAAAATGTATTGTGTCAATGTGCCTTTTCTCTCTGTGCTCTCTTCCTGAGGTATTCGTTATTAAATTCATAGACTAATTTAGGCAAACTGAATTTTGCCTTCTCAGAATGATGGAGTTAACACCGTAATTTGTATTTGATTCACTGAAATATTTTCAGATAAAACTTTATCATTTAAAACTGAGTCTGTGGTTATTCAATGAAATTAAAATAGGTAAATGCTTAAAGTAATTAATTACAAACTCTAACTCAAATAATAGATCCATGAGTAAGAAGGGCTTAGTAAAAAAAAAAATAGGTTCAAAATCACTAGGCAAACAGGCATAAAAAGAAGCCCAAAAATTGATTCCCAGCGGGGCTTTCATCAACTGGATACTGTAAGTGAGTGTGGTTCATGGGCCGAATATGTGTGATTTAGTGATACTTGTCCGTAGGTTGGTGGCCCGCTGGATAAGTTTGCTGGTAGCAGAGGCATGGTTAGTTTTGGTTATAGATTTAACCCCTTCCATGCTCATGACGAGCTGAGCTCGTCATGAGGCACGGTTGAGCTGTGCTGATGACGAGCTGAGCTCGTCATAGTACAATGATAATCAAAAAAAGTCAGCAGCACTGGAGGGGAAAACACCTAGCACCCAAGGTGTTAAGTATTAACAAATTTGTTTGTATATTGTTTAATGTTGTCTGGAAATTCCCAGGAAATGTATAGCGGGTGATGAATGGAAATCACACTGCAGAGAGGTTACTCGTTGATTTTAGAAATTAGTTGAGAAACAGTGAGAGTAATTGATAATGAAGAGTTTGCTATTGAAATGTTGGTGCTATATCACCTAGAAAGGGTAACACTGGAAGAGTAGCACATACTTCTGAGCTTATGTGAAGAGTAAACGGAAGAGTTTTGCTCGTAGTGTAAGAAACGAGGTATTAGATTTACAAAATCAGCAGAGTAGTGAATGTATCTATGTTGTCATCTAATGTAAAACTTTTGTAAAAATAAAAAAAATATACGTTTTTGTATTACCTTGTAAAGGGAGGGTTAGTTGTCGGAGTTGCACTGACATCACGAAGTGCCGCCCTGGGATTGGGCAGCGGGTGTGGGTGAGACGACAGGGAATTATAAAGGAGGGGTTGGTTGTCGGGCTTGTCGCACTGACCTCATCAGGTGCCGCGCTGGGATTGGTCGAGACAGCAAGCATGTGAATTACGAAAAATTTGTAAAGGAGGGATCAGTAGTAAGGTGTCGATACTGACGTTACACTAAAAGTCGCGCTAGCATTGGTTAAAAGTTTTGTAAATATAAACCTGATTGGACTAAACGAATAAAAGCGCTAACAAGATTGGAGGAGGAAGTGTAAACAAAAGTACAAATTAATTATAAAGGAAATAAGAATTTTATGTGGAAAAACGATCCAACCTTAAATCACCCGGATAGGATACATCTAGATTTTGGTAGACAAGCATTTATAAGACGGAGAATGTAGAATATGTACGGAGAAAAAAGAAAAATATTCTTTATGCAGAAAATAAAGAATTATTTCAAAAAAGATAAAACTGTTAAAACTAGAGAAGGAATTCTTATTCCACCACCCCAGACACCAGCTTCATTTATGATGATGGAGATAGGGTATCATACGTGTGTATGGTTAGAAAATTGTATTGAATACACAAAAGGTGATGGAAGATTGGCTTTTCCAGAACATGGTGCATTCAATGGCAGAATTTTTTTTATAATTTAAGAAACAAGATAAATGAACTAGAACCCAGACCTAGATTAACCCAGTATGAAGCACTAGATGAATGGGAGATAGAGGTATTTGAACAAGACAGAACTAGGAGTACTAGGGGAAATAGAGGTTTCTATCCCAAGACACTACACACAAAGCACAAAGATCAGATGAAACAATGTGTATTAATGTCAGATGAGCAATCAGGAAGCAAGTGTCCAAGAAAACTAAACATATGACAGGTTGTGGGGAATCCAAAGATGAGTTTAAGGAAGATATTTTAACAAAGAATCCTCTGCCGTATCAGGAAAGAACCAATAGAAGTATACCAAGTGCTCCAGCTTTAGAAATTCCTCTGGTTCTGCAAGTATAACATGATTCATCAAATGAGAAAATTTTACAGGAAAAGGAAAGGGAATCTATAAATAAGAATACAGAAGAATTAATAGAGAAAATAACCCAATTGAGTGTAAATCCAGAGGCATTACCTATCCAGTTACTATAGGTCCCGTTGTCCCCTTATATGGGGATGAAAGAATGTGTCCTAATCCACCAGTTATGACTACTTCTGTAAAAGAGCCCAGAAAAGAAAATATAATAATTGAAGATCAAGCAAGTGAATGTGAGTCAGTAATATCATTAATGGATTTACCAATCAGGGAACAAGTAAATGAAACTACTAAGAGAGTTACCCCAAATTGTTCACGAGAAATCCGGATGGAAACTTCTACAGTAACAAGAAGTGCTACCCTAGTGTAACCAGAAGAATTAGAAAGATGGACAAAGGGGGTATATAAAACAGTACCATCACCAAAGATTCTGGACATTTATGGATTCTATAGAATTAGACGAAATGATAGCTGGACATGTGGGAATAGACAGGTTAAATACATATTGTGAGGAAGAGTTATTATTTATATGCCGAAGCATAACAAGAAATGTAAAACTATTTCATGAGAAATTAACAGAGCTTGCTTCCAAAAAGGGAATTGTCATAGGGAAGTTCAAAGTATTGCAAAAAACCCTACAGAGCAGAGTTCCCTGACAAAGATTTAGAAACTATGAATATGTCAGGAAGGAAATTGTAGATCAAAGAACTGATGACTATTTTACCGAAATGGTGAGAATTAGACAGGTGGAAGGCAAGGTGAACTAAAAAGAAGGAGGAAGCTCAAGCAAATAAAGCTGCATCAGAGTTTGTATTAAGAGAAAATAAAAAGGCAGAAAGATTGTGCCCTATGAGAGAAGTACCCGGAGGGGGATATGTACATGTTCCATGGACAAGACAGGATAGTTTATCACTTACAAATGATTTCCCAAAATTGAGAGAGAAGCCTGTGGAATGGTATAGAAAATTCAAAAGGTTTGTAAAGGTTTTGAGGTTTTGCTAAAGGATCTGGATGGTTTGTTTGACATAGTGGTACCTGTTGATTTATGGACAGAATGTACAATTACAGTAGATTGGCCTAGTGAAGAATATCCGAGAGATGAGAAAACAGGTGCACCATCAGAAGAAGTAATGAAGAAATATAATCAAGTAATTATATTTTTGAAAGGGAAAATACCACCAAAGGAAACCGGTTGGGTAAAAATAGATAAAACACAGGAAATAAATGCAACAGTCCATGCATATTATGAGCGTTTACTGCAAGTGTTTAAACAGTATGGTGGATTTAAAAACATGGGTAATAAGAGTATGGGGCATTTTGTATATCGATTTGTATCTGGACTAAGACCAGAAATGTGTCAAATGAGTCTGACGCACATATTGTGCTGGCAAATTAAGCCTACAGATGAGATTCTGAAATATGCAAAATAATGTGGAGATGAGATAGACAATAGATGGAAAAAGTTAGAAGGAAAAGTGATGTGGGCACAAGTAAAACTGGCAGAATAACTGGAATTAAAAATAAATAATGAACAAAATAGAAGATCAGGACAGAATGAAAATAATGAAGGAAAACTAAGAGGAAAAATGAGTGGACAAAAAAACAAAAAAAAATTCCTTGTCATAGGTGCGGAAGATTGGGGCATTGAAAAAACTAGTGTAAAAATATACAAAATAATAATGGCCCAAATCCAAATTTAAATCCACAGACGCAAAATGAGGTGATATTGAGTAAATTGCAGATGGTTGTAAACCCACAGAATCAGTTACCACCTGTCCCTATGCCACATTTTGTGAACAGAGCAGAGTACAGTGTCGACGCTGGATTTCAAGGAGAAAGTGGTAAGCCAAATTCTGTATCTTCTCAATTTCTTTTGCAGAATATTAGTTCATCGGAAGATGAATCATGACAGTGACTGAGGAGGGGGGAAGAAGAATGCGTACTTCATGCATCCATACCAGTAGATCAGTCAGGTCCATGCATTGATGGGAAAGTAGAAGGGAAAGATATTACCTTTTTACTGGACACTGGTGCTACCCGGTCTACTGTAAGAACATCAGACATCCCAAATCGGCCCCTCTCAGGAGTAGCCATCCAAGTAGTTGGAGTTACCAACAGACAGATCAGAACCCAGTTACAGAATCAATGGAAGTGTGTATACGGAATTTCAAAGAAATGCACAAGTTCGTGGTTTGTGATTCCAGTCCTGTAAACTTGTTAGGTAGGGATTCACTTTATAAAATGAACTGCACCATATATAATACACTGGATGGTGTGACAATCCAGACCCCTCATGAAGAACGTATCTATAAGTTGATGTTAGCAAAACAAGGAACAGAGGTAGATGAAATGTATTCTATGACGACAAAAGATTACCTACCAGAAGAGCTAAAATCAACAGTAAATCCAAAAGTATGGGATTTTACTAGAAAAGAAGTAGGACTAATGGCAGGTGTGGACCCAGTGAAAGTGACTGTAAAGGAAGGTGCTACTTACCCAAATACAAAACAATATAAAATGAGTCCAGAAGGAAAATCAGGTGTCATAGCAGAAATAGAATGAATGATTCAACAAGGCATTTTGAAAGAAATAATGAGCAGCCCTTGTAATTCACCCATAATTTGCATTAAGAACCTAACGAAAAATATAGGATAGTACAAGACCTTAGAAAAATAAATAAAATAGTGGCACCTTGTTGTCCTATAGTGACATATCCTGCAGTGATTCTATATCAGATACCGTGGAAAGCAGGATGGTTTACAGTAATTGATTTATGTCGTGCATTTTTCTCTATCCAATTACATCCTGATAGTCAGTAACTTTTTTCATTTAAATTTGAAAATCAAATTTATGTGTGGAATCGTGTTCCTCAAGAGTACACTGAAGGCCCTTCAATTTTTAACCAAAATTTTAAAAAATGTCTTGAAACATTGATAATGCCTAGGAATTCAGTTTTAGTCCAGTATATAGACGATCTGTTAGTGGCCTCAAAAACCCAAGATTGTGTCTTGGATTCTATTGCATTGCTAAACCACCTGGCGGATGGATGGCACAAAGTGTCACCAGAGAAATTACAGTTTTGCCAAAACAATGTAAAATACTTGGGACATCAACTACAAAGAGGAACAAGGAGGGTGACACCTGAAGGAATCAAAATAATAAAACAGATGCAGTTACCCCAGACCCAGAAGGAAGTTTGAACGTTTATTGGTGTTGTAGGATATTGTAATCAGTGGATTGCAGGGTTTTCCGAATTGGCCAAGCCTCTGATTCAGTTAACAAAGAAACGAGCAAAGGGTCCTGTAGAGTGAGATGATGAAAGCATTAAAGCTTTTGTGAAATTAAGACAATACCTATGTGAAGCTCCTGCTTTGGAAATGCTATATTATACAAAAGAGTTCACATTATTTTGTTGTGAACGAGATAATTGTGCTTTCTCAGTTTTGACCCAAAGACATGGTTTGATGACACATCCAGTGGCACATTTTTCCGCCACTCTGGACCCAGTGGCCGCTGCATTACCTGGGTGTTTGAAAGCAGTAGCTGTATATGCTCAAGTCTTGAACAGAGTGAATCCATTGTGATGGGACATTCTGTTAAAGTGTATGATCCACATTAAGTTGTAATTCTATTAACAAGAACTTGCACTCAGTATCTCACACCAAGTTGAATGACAAAATATGAGAGAATTATTTTGGGAGCTGAAAATGTGACCGAATGCACATTGTTAAATCCAGCTACTCTCTTACCTGATGTGTACGGAGAAGAAGTGAGAGATGATATTGATCATGATTGCTTAGATGTAACAGAATACTGTACAAAACCTCGCCCAGACATTCAAGAAGGATCATTGAACAATTGTGAAAATAATTATTTGTAGATGGCTCATGCATGAGGCATGAAGAAGGAGGATTGAGTGCTGCTTATGCTATTTGTACTTTGGCTGGAATAGTTGAAGCATCCTATTTATCTGGAGTCAGGTCGGCACAAGTAGCCGAATTGATTGCTTTAATTAAAGCATGCAAAATTGGGAAAAATTGGAGAGTAACCATTTACACTGATAGTCAGTATGGGTACGGGGTTTTGCACGACTTTGGCCAACTTTGGATGCAAAGGGAATTCATGACTTCTTCAGGAATATGTGTAAGAGCTTTTAGAAGTCGTACAGTTGCCAAAAGAAGTAGCTGTGGTCAAATGTCCTGCACATCAGTCAGGAAATGACTATGTGACTGCAGGAAATCGTTATGCTGACCAAGTTGCTGAATATTGTGCTAAAACAAAAATGGCAGTAAACAAGAAAATTTAAACTACTGGAATCATATGCCAACTTATGCTTATTTCAGCATTAGAAACATTGGATGAAGTAAGAAATTTACGAGATGAAGTAGATGTAAGTGAGAAAGGAGAGTGGATCAAAATAGGATGTCAAAGAAGAGAAAGTGATGATGTCTGGATTTATCCAGATGGCAGACTAGTCATGCCAGATTGTTTACTTTCACAATTATCGTCACGTATCAAGAGAGAGAGAGAGGACCAGAAAGCTAGTCCATATCCCCGGGTTTATATATAGTTAATCAAAAAGAGACTAGCTTATGTATATAAGGTTAACAAAAATGTAAGGACTCAAGTATGTTTCGTCAGGGGGTAGGAGCACCTGGTGAGTGTGCTCATGAAGCCCTCACCCACCAACCTAGTTGGTGGCATGCTTCATCATCGGGCCCACCCAGTGACACCTAGCGTGCCCCGGGTGTGCTTCGACGCCTGATTACAGCAGAGCAGGTATGTCGCTGAGTGTGCGGTGAAGAGTGTTATGAATGTGAATTTAAAACGGCTTGGCGGGGGTCCCAGTACCTGGAGGTGAATTAAACTTTAATACCTGGGTCACCGTCAGCGGTTAAAAATAAGGCTGTTGGATGTTAGAGGCGGGATACGACCTCCCACATCCTTTAGTGGGTCAACATGTTTCAGCCAGTGCCTTATGAATATGCTGGCTTTCTTCAGGACGAAATTGAAATAAGTGTGTGTGATTAAACTAGTGGGTGTGTAATTCAGACTATGTGTATACACGCCCTAAAGTGTTTTTCTATGTGTGAGAGGGGGATTCCCTTCTCAAAACACGCTAGTTCAAGCAGTATTCTGCTCCAAGGTTGTGAAGTGGCAAGGGGTTGACAAGCTTTTCTGGGCAGAGCCTTCTCTGGACCTGTAGTGCCTCCTTTGCAGAACCGGTTCTGCGAAGGAGGCACTACAGGTCCAGAGCAGGCTCTGCCCAGAAAAGCTGGTCAACCCCTTGCCACTTCACAACCTTGGAGCAGATTATTGCTTGAACTAGCGTGTTTTGAGAAGGGAATCCCCCTCTCACACATAGAAAAACACTTTAGGGCGTGTATACACATAGTCTGAATTACACACCCACTAGTTTAATCACACACACTTATTTTAATTTCATCCTGAAGAAAGCCAGCATATTCATAAGGCACTGACTGAAACATGTTGACCCACTAA
Source organism: Lissotriton vulgaris (assembly GCF_964263255.1). Lineage (NCBI taxonomy): Eukaryota > Metazoa > Chordata > Amphibia > Caudata > Salamandridae > Lissotriton > Lissotriton vulgaris. Next base: position 1,530,562,005 of record NC_141689.1, on the reverse strand, counting down.
AGGATGTGGGAGGTCGTAACTCGCCTCTAACATCCAACAGCCTTATTTTTAACCTCTGACGGTGGCCCAGGTATTAAAGTTTAATTCACCTCCGGGTACTGGGACCCCCGCCAAGCCGTTTTAAATTCACATTCATAACACTCTTCACCGCACACTCAGCGACATACCTGCTCCGCTGAAATCAGGCGTCGAAGCACACCCGGGACATGCTAGGTGTCACTGGGTGGGCCCGATGATGAAGCATGGCACCAACTAGGTTGGTGGGTGAGGGCTTTATGAGCACACTCACCAGGTGCTCCTACCCCCTGACAAAACATACTTGAGTCCTTAAATTTTTTTTAACTTACATTTTTGTTAACCTTATATACATAAGCTAGTCTCTTTTTGATTAACTATACTTTCACAATTAGCCAGAATGTATCATGTAGACACGCACATAGGTAGGGATGCTATGATCAGACTTTTCAGACAAGATTGGTACAATGCAAAGTTTAGAACTGTTGCAGGGGGGCTTTGCCAGAGATGTTTAATTTGTCAACAAAATAACCCAGGTAAAAAGGCAGTAGTCAGCTGGGGGAGGATTGGAAAGGCAGAAGGACCACTTGTGAGATTACAAGTTTCTTTCATTCAGTTACCACCATGTAGAGGCATAAAATACATACTTGTCATAGTGTGCTTATTCTCGCGATGGGTGGAAGCATACCCAACCAGTAGAAATGACAGTGCAACAGTTACCAAGTTATTGTTGAGGGAGATCATACCACGTTTTGGTTTTCCAGTAACGGTGGAATCAGACAGAGGATCTCATTTTAATAATTAAATAATTCGATGGAGCTGTGAAGCATTCAAGATTAAGCAAAAGTTGCTCTGTGTCTATTGCCCAGAGGCTTCTGGGATAGTGGAACAACTGAATGGTGCAATAAAATTAAGATTGGCAAAGGTGTGTGCATCACTTCACTGTATGGCCAGATGCATTGCCTCTTGCTCTGATGGGACTCAGAAATATTCCTGACAAAAGTACCGGGTTGAGTCCCCATGAAATACTCATGGGAAGAACAATGAGATTAGATTTCATACCTGGACACAGATTGTTAAGCATAACTGATGATCTGGTATTGGATTATTATAAAAGATTGGCTGACCTAGTGCGTTCTGTCTCTCACCAGGTTGGAGAAGATGCATAAGCCAGGCAGCCAGAGCAAGCACATGATCTTAATCCAGGTGACTGGGTGGTAGTGAAGAATCACGTCCAAGAAACGTGTCTTGCCCCCAGATGGAGTACACCAAAAAAAAACATATTGGATACAACAACCGCAGTGAAATATGCAGGTTTGCCTAATTGGATCCATGCCAGCCGTACAAAGAAAGTACCAGCTAATGATGAAGAAAATCAACAGCAAGAAATTGAAGTTGAAGGTGCAGATGGTTGTGCAGCTGAAGAGCCTAGAAGTAGCTGATCAAGAACAACCAAGCATTATTCAGGAGAATTGGGTACCAACAGTTGATTTACCTGATGAACAAGTAAGAACAAGGAGCAGAACAAAAGCAGAAAAGCTAGAATTTGATGAGGATCAGATAGAGATAGGAGATCAAGTTCAGGAAATAGAAAACAAAATTGAAGACTCTAAATAAGAACAGAAAGATACACAAAGACTGATTTGAGAGATAATTCTGGAGAAGAAAAACTTGAACCAAGCAAAATAAGAATAGGGAATCAAGAACAAGGAGAAGAACAGATTAGCAAAGACTCAGTACAGGGTCTGTTAGACAATGCCGAATGTTCAGGTGAAAAGTAGTATTTCAAAAAGTCCTGAATTCGGTCAACTAAAGAGGGATTCAGAGGACGAAGAAAATCACGTTGTGCCACAACAAAATACAAATAAAAGAATACTTAAAAGTGACGAAGAAAGTGAAAATACGGTGCAACCCAAAAGAGCCCAAAAAGGTGATTATTGGCCCAGATATGTCAAGAGATTGAGGTATCACCTTAAGACTATTGATAAAGAACCTGAACAATTGAATGAAATTACTAGTCTATCAGGACAGAATAGTGAGAAACAAAAGAGAAGAAGCCAGCGACTAAGAATATTGAATAATAAATTCAAGGGACCTGAATGGACTTATATTATTTTTGAAGATCTTGAAAATTTGGATATACATGAAGAAAGTGATGAAGAAATAATTACAGATCAAATTAACGAAGGAGAGGTGAGACCTCTTTGAAAACAAAACGAAATTGTGAATTCTGAAAGAAAGAAGAGAAATCTTCTTAAATAATGGCTAAAAATAGAGTTACTGAGAGACCAAAACGAAATTGTTTACAAAAATGTCATAGAGTATTTATATGTAGCACTCTATTAGTGATTATAGTATGGTTAGGATTAACACTAGCGATATCATATTTGATGAGTATAGAAAAGGGAAATGTTACAGTAATAGATGGAAAACTAGTTAACATAAAGGGAAATAGAGAAGAATTAGACACATCAGATGAGTTAGAAATACATCACACAGTGACAGATAATAACACAGATCTAAATGTCTTTACAAAATTATTATTTGAATATATAGATACTATGGAGATTAGTGATTGTTATGTATACATGAAATTACCAGCTTTAGTAGCATAAGGAGTTACATACCACCACCTACTGTTAACATATGGCATATCATGTAGTATATTAACAAGTCTATTTTAAAAAAAGCAGGAAAATTGCAGTATTATTACTCAAATCTAGATGTGATATTTTCAGAGGTTCCTGTTAGAAAGAATATGAATCCAGTACTCACTAGTCTAGCTGCACAGTTTATGGGAGAATTTTTCTTAACACACAATGCAATAGATATAGCGGAAGCTCATAAGCATAATTTAACATGTTTACTAAAAAAAAGAAGAAAATATACTTTTAAATTTAGTATATGACCGGAGACAAGATTTCCAGAAATGAACAAAAGAAAAGAAACCTAAAATTCCATCATAGGCGGAGAAAGGACATTTTTATACACCTGGCAAGGATCAGGCTGCAATGGCACTAGACTTTGAAAAGAAGGGGAAGATTTGTCTCCACAGGTTAAAAACTGACTATAACAATGTATTTATTGGTTCCAGTGAATGTGAGCATATTATTTTTAACATTGAGGGATGGGGACTAAAAGGAGGAACAGATCTGGTATTTCCAGGAATTTATTATATATTTGGGAACAAAGCATATTTTAAGCTACCGGAGAGATGGTATGGGAGTTGTTATTTTGGAATAGTATTTCCTAAAGTTTACCATGCAAAAAGAATCACTGGAAGCAATGAAAACAATAATGAACTAATACGTAATAAAAGAGCTAGTTTTGCAGAAATTGTAGGAGATATTATTCAGTGCATTGATAACTTCAGTGGGAGTGAGACTGAATACACAAAGAATTTGTAAATTATCTACAGTGGTTTTTTTTTTTTTGGTTTTTTTCTTTTTTTTTTGTATTCCTCATATACCAATTTTTTGGGTGCTCTAGACGGAGATCCTCCCCCCCCCCCCCCTGGCATCTCGATGTTACGACCACAGTGGTTGATCGTTTATTGACTGACACTGCTGGAGGGTTTCTAATGATCAATACCGAAATGATTGCTATCAGATCTATGGTTTTGCAAAATCGTCTTGCCCTTGATATATTGCTAGCAAAAGAGGGTGGAGTCTGTAAAATGCTGAAAGCGCAACATTGTTGCACTTACATTCCTGACAAAAGTATAGAAATTGGGAAATATATTAAGAATGTTACTAATTTGGAAGAAGAATTAAAACCACTGGAAGTTGATGATGTATGGAAAAGACTAACAAATAGTTTAACTTCAATAGGGTCTTGGTTTACTAGTTTTAGTAAAGGAGTGATAGCTCAAGTAATACTACCTATACTCAGAATAACATTGATATGTCTTATAATAATGATTTGGTGTAAATAGAAGAAGAAAATATGAAATGAATAAGCAGGGAAAGAAAACAATGTATGAAGAAATTAGGTTGGAAGAAATGAAAAGTGAATTATACAAGAAAATTAAGAATATGGAAGGGAAAGAAGAAATAGAAATGGACAAATTGGAGAAGGGAATGGAAATATGCTAAGTTGGCATTTGATATGGGTATGGGTAGTTGTTGATGGCAAGAATGCCATCAGAGAGGGAATTGATGGAGCAAGGGTTGCATATAAGCAACTTGCTGGATGAATCCTCTCCTTTACTCATAATAAAGTATTAATAATTGTCTGTCATATTAATTTACACAAATTATGTACACAATGTAGAAGCAGAGGAATCTTGCCTATGTGTCTACTTACAAGTAATTGAATGAGACTAAAAGGGCTGCTAAAGACACAGGAAACAAATTTCTCATGCACCAACTGCATGAGGTCATAACGCTTGAAGGGAAAGCTTTGCTTATGTGCACTAAAGTGCAAAATGGCCGCTTCAGAACTCACATGCTACACATCTGCTTTTCTCAAAACTAAACTGAGTTTTATACTAAGTGCTAAAGCATAAAGAATTCTTTTAATTAAATGGGATAAGAGTAGACATAAGTGGTATACAGAGAAACCATTTTATTTGAGTCTAACAACTTGTTTTTTTTACTTCCCTGTTTTCTGTTGGGCCTAAATCGAGAGACGAGGCTTAAACACACGTGGGTAACATGCGCAGTCTCAGTAGAATACAAACCTGGAGTCGTGATCCCAAGCGTTGGAACATGGTCAAGGATGATCTTTTCTCATAGGAAGAAAGTGACGGAACATCCGAAGACTCAATGAACAAGTGCATAAATGTAATATTGATATGTTTTATCTAGGAACCAGAATAAATATTGCGACTTTATGCCCTTGTACCGCTATAATCAATAATATCCCTATAATGGCATAAGAATCAGATCCATATTTTAGTAAATCGCCCTTGCAATCCAAGGCACGGCAAAAGCTACTTCCTTGGATTCCTAGAGAGCACACCGAGTTCTTTCTCCAGCAACCTGGGAAATCCCCACTTGCTTTGTTTTGATTTGTAATAGAACTCCTGCAAGCACTGTAAGAACGGCCAGTTCTTAGTGACATCTTTATTGACGTCTTATGTCCAAACCTTACGTCAAACTCGGCACCTTTCAGGTATAAATATACCAACGTTGCCTTAAGCAAACACACGGTGGTGATTTTGGAGCAGAGCAGCAGTCTACTTGCCGAGAGCTCAGCAGACGCGAGAAGCCCACGGACGCTGCCCCTCCTCTTTGACGCGCTGAGAAAGACGCTGTCTTTTCTCCTGCTGAGAAAATCCAGCTCCGGCGTTTCCAGTCTACCCTTGTGGGTGACTGGGATAGCGAGTCCTGAGAGAGAGATACCAGACCTCCTACATTCTATTCTCAAGGTACAGTGCTGACTAAACCCCTAGAGGGAATTCTTGAACAGAATCTTGGCAACAAACCTACTTAACTTAAACTGCTACTTACTTTCTCCTTCCCACGTATTAGGCATAGGTCAGGTAAACCGGGGTAGGCGTAGTCTAGAAGCACCAGTTGAGCACATTAGCCTATGTATATATGTATGTATATATTTTATCCATTTTAAAGTATCTTATGGCTAAGGAACCATATCAATGCTTTTACAGTATTATTTTATAATACTCCTTTTACTGTACGTACTTTACTTTATATTAAGTATTGCAATTGTGGCAATCCATTTCTCTTGCATGAGAAGGAAAACTTTTCAATAAATAATACCTTTTATTGAAAACGCCCGTCTCTCTCTTCTCTACACTCTGGTGAAACTAAGAACGCACTTCTGACTGAGTGAAATAACTGTCTATTGTTTTCACACGACTCTAGAGATTTACTCTTATTCTGAGGGAGCAAAGTTGTCATGTTTATGCGGTTGTCGGAAGCTGAATCCCTTCTTGTCTGAGCCAGGGAAGATGATCCCTTCGGATCACTGAAATAATATCGACTTGCCAGAATATCGACTTGCCAGAATATCGTGGACAAAATATCGACAGTCAAAATATCGAGTTTGTATCTACAAACAGGTAAGTACAAAAATATCGAGTACAAAATATCGTTAACAATAATATAGATGTAAAAAATATCGACTTTATTAAAAACAGTGTTAAATTAAATTAATATTAAATTTAAATTACTAAAATATACTTAAAACTACTTAAATTAAATTATAATAATTAAATAATAAATGAAAATAATAAAAATAATTTTTTACAATCTTATTAGTTGACCCTGAACCCTAAAAATACCCCTTTACCCAAAAACCCCAAACTGACCCTGAACCCTAAAAATAACCCTTTACCCAAAAACCCAAAACTGACCCTGAACCCTAAAAATGCCCCTTTACCCAAAAACTGAAAACTGACCCTGAACCCTAAAAATGCCCCTTTACCCAAAAACTGAAAACTGACCCTGAACCCCAAAAATACCCCTTTACCCTAAAACTGAAAACTGACCCTGAACCCCAAAAATACCCCTTTACCCTAAAACTGAAAACTAACCCTGAACCCTAAAAATGCTCCTTTACCCAAAATGTATCAATATTATTTAATTACCAATTAATTATTAATTAACAATAACAATAAAGTAAATATATTAGAACATTAGCTGTAATTATTTTAATAATTAATATTACAAATAATTAATTAACAATTAATTACTAATACAAAATATGTTAAAAATTATATTAATTAATTAACTAATTAATATTAATTAATTATCAATTAATTATTAATTAAAAATATTAACAAACATATATTAATTAATTAATTATTATTAAATTACTTCCCACCCTATTCCCCTATAAACCCACAACCCGCTACAGAATTACATTACGCAATTATTATAAAAACAAAATTCATTTTATAACATTAATACACACTATTCACACATATTATTACATAAAAATACACTATAAAATATTATATATTATTAAAAATTCGATATTTTTGCTATCTATATTTTATACAGTCGATATTACTTCACTTACCTGAAAAACGATATTTTTGTAGTCGATATTATGTCCAGTCGATATTATGTCCAGTCTATATTTAAAACTCGATATTATGTCCAGTCGATATTTTGGAGTCGATATTTTGTCTGTACACCGATCCCTTCCTATTCATTCAAGAAAGTTTCCAGTGACCTCTGAGCTAGCTGGCGCAAACCTAAATTAAGTCTAACATAGTCAGTAGAGACCTAGAAGACCTCAGTCCTACGTCTACACTGCTGTTTATGTTATTCCAATGCGCAGGGCCTATAGGGAAAATAGGAACTACACTACATGGCGCCCAACGTTTGGTAAGGTGATAAAACTAACGCAAGACGTTAGAGTAACTCAGTCGTGCTTTTTCACACAGACCCTTTTTCCCATAAATACTCCAATAGACGTCTGGAGTGGGTGAAAGGTTAAAATCCACCGGAACTTAGTAGGAAGAGATTCCTATGTAGAGTTTTTGGTTTAGTCAACGTTGAAGGATACAGTGTTCCAAAAATATTGTGCACCTAATCTTTTGTTTCCTTGAAACTTGATCTATAAAAAAAAACCTTTCTGACAGTAAAATGCCAGACAGTGATGAGGATAGGGAGGCATTGAGATTAGCAAATCAGCTAATAGAGGACGACACAAGTCTCCTACAGAATGACCGAGATGCTATCCTCATTCCGGTCAACATAAGGAAAACCATAACTATTAAACTTATAGAAAATGGACTGACAGCACGAGGCGGTACAGTCATTTTCGTGATAGAGGCACACGAATATCGGCAGACAGAGGTATTCTATTCATGGACAAACTTTCCAGCAGCAAACGCTACAACACATGAGTTCCACTATTACAAAATAGAGGAACCACCGGAAGAATACACTCCTTTCGAGGAGATTGAAATCCCATTAAATTACCAAGAGCACCTGCTCTGGTTTAAAGGCGCCCTAAAACATAATGATCACATCACCAGGCTCAGTCCACTAGGTAGACCAGGAGCAACGTGGCCGGTTCTAGCCAGCTACACACCACATCCAGACATCGAAAAAATGTCAGACAAAGAACTTTTAACCCAGCTAAAATTACTAATTAAAATTCACAGACAGTTAGTCCAATATGTAATGCGGACTGCAACAGTTCAACCAGCTATTAACATCCCACAGCTGGCCCCTCATCGGGGGAATACAAATAAAATTACACCACAGAACATACAATCATGTCTTGGTAAAACACCCGCAAAACGGGAACAAATTCCATTTTGGCTAGCACAAAAGATAACTCAAATAGAGGCAGTATTCCCGAATACTACCCCTAGTGAGAAACACAGAAGTCTGACTATCTGTCTTCCAATGGGGGTCGCACCACATTTGAAGGACTGTGACACTTGGGGCACAGTCTTTGCTTCCATTTACACAAAAACACATGGTGTTCTGTCTCTGGCGGTAATACCAGATGTACTAAGACAGATTCAAAATGAATACGGTCCAGAACCTGCTTTAACTCTTGGTATGAAATTACTAAAAGACTTAAAGCAGGTCTCGGCTATATTATTAGCCAACATTAAAGGAGAAGCAGCATCTGTGGCGATCCGCCAAAAGTTGACAGAAACAGATATAGCAGACCAACCAATTGAACTTGCCCGAATCATAGAGAAATCCTATGAAGAACTAGGTAGAGATAGTTTGGGTTGTAAACCGGTAAAACCCCAACTACTTGAAAATCCTGAAAAAATATTTATTAAAAATAATCTAAACACTCCAAAAAAGAACTGGGATGGAAATAAACAATCCACTCCCAAAGAAAAAAGATTCCAGTCAAGAGGAAGGTCTCCTCAGCGGAGGGAAAGAACTCCGAACTGAAAAAACCAGTCTCCCCAAAGGGAGCCCTCTGAGAAAAGATACAATCTTAGAAATAGGGATAATTTGAAAAAACCTGATAGATATCAAAATACTGATACACGTCCCTCTCGATATTTTTCGCAGAAATCGGAAAGAAGATGACGGTCAGAACACAGGGAAGAGCACGCCAAGTCCAAAGACAAGGAACCTGCTCAACGTAAGAAATTACAATTTCCAAGAAAGAAGGTAGCCAGTATTAAATTAATCAAACATGCCGAGGATACTGAGGACACAGCTGAAAAATGGAAAGTGGGCACAGACAATGCTAGACAGCGCAGCAGAAGTGACCATAGCTCGCAGGATCCTGATGAATCATCTGGAGACAGTGGACACAAATGAATACATTCAAGTGGAAACTGCAGATACCAGAATTAGCGAACCTCATAAAATATACGAAATAACACTGCGTATAGAGGGAGATAAGACTAGGAGAGTAAGGGGTCTATTTTGGGATAACCTCTTCAAAGGCTATGACATCCTATTAGCTGAAAAAGACTGGCCACCAGAGTTTGTCAGGGAGTGCCCTCATGGCGAAGAAATGATTATGCCTGCCTTCTCAAATCATATTCCAATACACAGAAAATATATATATGCAAGAAAATGGGCAGTAGCTCAAGCACCTGCATTATATTAAAATCATGTAGGATGGGATGAGGATTCTCTTCCTCACAAAATCCAGTTAAAATGTCAACCAACTGCACAAAGGCAGTACAAAGGCAGTACCCAATTAAGCAAGAAGCTAAAAAACAGGTCAGGGAGATTTTAGATCAACTTGAAAACCAAAGGGTGATTGAAACATGCACCTCTCAAATGAACAATCCTTTGTTTCCTGTCTCCAAACCAGACGATTCATATTGTCTTGTCTTGGACTACAGTCACCTTAACTCGTGTTGCAAAACATTTGCGGTACAAAACTCGCACAGTGCGGCATTAATGAATAACATAGTTCGCAAAAAATACAAAACAACATTAGACATTTCTAATGGATTCTTTTGTCAAAATATTGCACCAGAAAGCAGGTATTTGACCGCTTTCTCAATAATGGGGTCACAGAAAAATTTCTGTAGACTCCCACAGGGATTCAAGAATAGCCCAGGATTATTCTCAGCCAGAGTAACAGAGTTACTACAAATGTATGACGATGAGGCATTATCTTATGTCGATGACATCTATCTCACAGACGACGACTTGGATACTCACTTAAAAAGAGTGAACACCATAATACTTGGGTTCGCAGCAGAGGGTTACAAATTCAACTTTAAAAAGTCCCGAATTGCCCATCTAACTGTCCTGTTTTTAGGATAGGATACGAATTATCAAGTGAAGGCAAAAGCCTAGCAGACAACTTCTTAGAGAAATGCGCTGTACTCCAAGCACCAAAAACGCTGAAGAACTTACAATCAATGCTAGGCTTCCTGAATTTCGGAAGAACTTACATTCTAAATTATGCAGAGAGGGTTAAACCTCTCTACGAATTAATAAAACCTGATTTTAAACCAATAAATTGGACTCAGAAACACACAGAGATTTTGAGATAATTGCAAACAGACATATTAGCTAAAACAAAATTAGAAACTTGTGACAATACACGCAACCTTGTAATCCGAGTCATCCCAGGTAGATGCGGATTCACGTACCTGACCTCTAATGAGTGAGAAACGGTACCAATAGCTTACAAATCACATTTGTACACACAAGCAGAAAAAACAGTCAGTCTTACAGAAAATACTGTAAAGGCAAAGGAATAACTGTTTTCACAGCAGAATCAGCCTTTGAGGCATTATTTAGCCTAGTTAATCTAAAAACAGTGGCACTAGATCCAAAATGGATACAGTGGGAAAATTCTCTTGATACAGAAAAAGTGACATACTATTATGTCCCGAACATGAAAAAACGGAATGATTTGAAATATGAAGAAGAATATCCTCTACCAATCGAAATACTGCCTCTCCAACAGTACTCTTGTATAATCTATACTGACAGATTTGTACAACATTACGATGTGGATAAAAAATCCTACAATGCAGCATGCGCAATTGTTAAAGGTCGCTGGCTTTGTGGTAAATTCAGACCAAAAATAACAAAAACTGAATCATTGAGAAACTGTTCGGCTCAGCGAGCTGAAATCAGATCTTCAAAGATGGCGCTTGAAAATGCCGATCGTGAATTCCCGACACTAATAGTGTGCGATTCGCTTTTCTGCATAAAATCTTACAATAATGACTTGCAGAGCTGGGTTCAAAACGATTACAAAGATGACACAGGTGCAACAATCAAGCATAAAATGCTTTGGGAACAGGTATTTCTTTTACAGAAAGAACTACAGAAGACTCACGTGATACACACACTGAGTCATCAACGTGATGGCGTTCACGTTGCAGGGAATACATTGGCTAATACAGCCACAGCGGAAGCAACTAAACAGGCTTCCGTAGCCACAAAAAAGCATTCCGAAAAATACATAGACGGGGAAATGATGCTGGCAGTAAAAACGTCTTCAAAGGGCAACTGTGCAGCACTACCCGTGAACTAGCCACTCAATTATACATACGTAATTGACGCAAACTCCGTTCCTTTTGCTCGAATCCCTGGAGTGGGGGATAGGGTGATTCCAAACACGAACAGGAGAATCTTATTAATAGCAGACGCACACATGGGTGAAGGTCCAAGGCACAACCAGATGAAGGAATCTCTGAAAGAATTACAATCAGAGAACTGGTGGCCGGGAATGAGCCTACAACATTACAAATTTGTAAAGAGCTGTCAAGACTGCAGCAGAGATCGCAGCAGTGAATCGACCGGAGTAATGCCATGGCCATTCTTATAGTTAGCATGAAGCTATCTATAAGTGAAATCCAGCGTCCTATTAAAATCGTTTTTTAAGACTAGATACACTTAAAATGTAGAACACCAGCGCTCGGCTGACGCCAGAACTTTTATAAAAGATTTGCGTGTCTTTATCAGCACATACGCAATTGCCATGCTACATTCTGACCAGGGTCCTGCTTTTAGCTCTCGAGCTTATAAGGAGGCCATGTCCAGCATGGGCATTGAATTGCGGTACTCTTGTCCCTTCCATCCTGAAAGAAACGGGATTGTGGAAAGACAAAAACAGAGACATAAAGCAATCTATAACGGCAAAGGTATTAGGTTCGGGTGATGGGTGGGTCCAACATTTAATAAGTGTCCAACGTAGTCTTAACAATCTGCCAAGAAATTCTCTAAAAGGTTTCAGCCCGTACGAACTATTGTTCGGAACTAGAATGTATATTCAGGATTTAGATAGGCAAGCTTCAGTGGTAGAAGATAAGAAAAAATGCTTTGACATCAAAGTTCGTTTGGCTGTTTTACAGGACTTAAATGAAACAAGAAAAGCCCTGAGCAACGTAAAGTTAAAACAACAGCCAATAACCACTGAAGATACACCACCTGTCCGAGCAAGACCTGTCTGGATTCCAAAGATTGGGGATCTGGTCAAAGAAAAGATCGCGGTTAAGAAGGAATTTGGGCCTTCTTACAGAAAAGCGGTACCTGTCTTGGCTGTCAACGGAACAAGATCAGTTGTACTACCGCCACTTGCTGGTAAAAAGGAGAACCGAGTTGTATCCATCGACCTAGTAAAGCCACAATCATGTGGCCGATAATAAGTAGTAAGCCAAGTGGACTCCCAAGAAATAGCAGAATTCCAAAATTTGCTACAATCCAAGAGGTTCAAACTGAAAGACTAATCACATTTGATAAACCTGCAGTGAATAAAAAAGGACTATGCAACAATGCCATGGAACTTGTGCCTCTTGAAACCCAAATTGAAACAGTTTGTCAAGAAACACCAATCTACAACGATGTAGCATCAGAATGTGCTGATAAAAGACAAATTGAAAAAACAATCCCAACAATTGACAGAACTGTATCTGGCTACTTCATCAATTTCGATAACTTTTCTGAAGATCAAAGCGAACCTGAAGAACTGGCAAAAACAAACACTTTTAAAGACAAAGCAACAGAACTCTTTCATCAACTCAAAGAAATCTATCTGAAAGCCCCATGGATTGAATTCTGGATTGCGTTAGGTGTACTGTTCCTCATCATTTGGCTCATCTTGTTACTTTGTTTGGGAAAATTCATTGAGGGAAAATACAGTACAATGGACACAGCAAGTCAGAACATCAACTTAGTTCTGAAGCCACACAAGTCATCTCACATCGAGAAAAGAGAACTATCATCAGTGAATGTGACAGCCATTCCAATACCCGGCAGGGTAGTTTGGGACAAAACAGATTACGAAATCTATGGCCCGGTCGAACTTTTGAAATATCCTCACAGTTTAAGGTTTCATTAAGTGACTTTGTACAACCAAGTACATTCTCTGATGATTGGGACTTTGAAAGTATAAATAATATGATGTCAGATTTAGTATTGTCAGCAAAATTTACAGAACATGATTATTTACAGGGTTCATCGAACTATGAACAGATGTATTGTTATAACCACTATGCACACCATTATTTGCATAAATCTGCTCAACCTAGAAATGTTTTTAAATATAATCAATGGGAACATTGTGCTACTCCACCTAAAAGCAGTTCGAAAACATTTTATGAGAAATTTCCATACTTCTCAGGGTTTAACACGAGTGATGCTGAAACATTCTATTACAAACTGTTAGATAAAACAGGGACAAAAAACATATTGACGAATACTAAAATGATTTATTCGGAAACATTTTATTAAAAAATGATTACATTTGGTTTTGATTTCTGGAAAAAGAACATTGAAACAAAAACCATGTGGGGTACAAAAGAATGGCAGGTTCAACGATTAGAAGCTCTATTTTGTGCCTGCATGATCCCAGAACAAATAATGTTCTTGAATGACACCATTCAGCAGACTACCTGTCTTGGCCTAGCTAAGATTACAGACATTAATAAACCATTTATTCCAAAGCCAATACCTGATAATACAACGACAGATATTGAGATAGACGTATCCAAAATTTTACACCAAAACAGAACACATCCTGATTGGAAAAAGTGGTTAATCTGGCCAACAGACACAAATAACTGTCAAGATAGATTCCTGAACAAAAGACAGGGGTTAAAAATGACCAGACCAGACCCTAGATACTCCCAGAGACAACATCCAGGGATAGTAACAACATACAGTGTAGGAAAATTATGCCTTGAATGGCTACAGACATCCACACTGGCAGAAATTAAGCAACACTTGACTTTACTTAAAGACGGTGCTGACTTGCGCGATTTCATAATGAGACCACGCAAACAGCGTCAAAAACGTTTCATAGCGGCCAGTATATACGCTGCTTACAACGAAGCTTGGAAAGTGACTCAAATTGAGACAGCAGTGAAAATACGAGAAATTGATTGTATTCATTTGGAAAAACCGCTTTCTGTTGTGGACAATGGGTTAATGACTCTGTCCTCCAGAATATATTCACTGGACAGTATTGTATCATCTGCTATCGATATAATAGACCAGGACTTGCTAATGTTACAACATGGCCAGTACCAATTACATTCTATTGTACAGCTAGGCTGGACGTTGCAAAACCTGCGTTCAGGCTATGTGCTGTGGCGTTTAATCAACGCAACGTCATTATTTTCTATCTTTAACCTTACTGATAAACAAATATGTTTGGCACAGAAAGGAGCAGACTATACAATTCTGAGCATTGAAAAACATGAGAGATTACCATTGACAATGTCAGAAAGACCTGTCATTGAATGGATAATACACGGAATAATCATAATTCCGAAAACAACTTTCCAATTAAAAAAATGCCAAGAGTATATACCAGTAGGCCAGTATGATAGGTTGGGTAAAGGGTACATTAAGTCATCATGGAAATTACCTTACACACACACATGTTATAGTGACAAAAACAAGAGTGTATTTCTTAGTGGTAATAATTGTAAACGATCACTAATCGGTATACTCCTGTGCCAAGGTATTAATTTGCATGGGGCCTGTGAGGGGACTTCAAATAACCTTTCATGCCACCAGCACGGCACACCTGCAACACAGATAGAGCCATTCTTTAGACAACTTTCTAACGAGAGTTACGTTCTAATAACGGACCACAGCTGTTGTGGCATGGTGCCAGGGAAAGCATATCTCGTAAGCGTTAGTTCCATGGTCACTTGCTGTATGCAAGCATTGTATCCAAACAGCCCTGGAGAATCAGAGGTGACGATTTGGCCTCCGTTGAATATCTCTTCTATACGAATTGATACTTTAAGCAGAATGAAGTCTGTGCTTTTGCAGACAACAGTGCCTATAACGTCATCAAAAGAAGCGTATGATCTCCAAGTTGCAAGGACAACAGCAGAGATACATGCATTTTTATCAACAAATTGCCCCGTGCATTTCGTAGAAATGCTAAGCCAAATCTTAAATATGTCTGATGCCAGTGGTATCGCACATATATTTAAGACATTTTTTTCGGGACTGTTAACACCCTTTGAAGCAGTCCTGGGCATCTTTCCCAATTTTGTCCATTCGGTATTTGGCGGCCTACCACTACTTTTGGGACTCGTAGCAGTAATTTTATTTTTGATCCTTCTGCTCCGATATGGCAAGCCACAATGCAGACAAGACTCCAGCTACAATGGAAGAAACGATCCTAGCTATACACTATCGGGACCGCATAACTAAAGTCCTTGGATTAGCCTGGCTAAGAGATCTGAATATGACCTGGTTTCTTTCATTCAGACCTATATGGCAGAACTGCATCTTACCTGTGCTTCGATGTATGCTATGCGGAGAAGAATGCGTGTAAGACACCTGTCTTACACTACAATCAGCAGTGCCAATGGATGTCGATACTTTGCTAAGTCCTGTAACAGCTCATGCATCGTGTTGTCCCAAGCGGTTACCAATCCTGATGACGGCATTCGTTGAAACTTCACCACTACGATTAGGTGGCAGTGAAGCAAGAAATGAGAGCAACATCACCCAGGTACGACCTTCTGTGAGCATTGCTGATCCTGAAATCGATGATAGCAATCATTCTCACGACTGCACCGTTGCAGCATTTTCAAACTTGGTCGAACTTTCACCTGAAGCTGTAGACTGTTCTTTTTGCACATCTGTCTGAAATGATGTTCTCCCCCGAACAGAAAGAATAACTTTAAATAAACCAGCACACAGCGTTCCCCTGAACTCTGAATTCGGCCTTCGGCTTTGATAAATTAAAGCTACTGAAAACATTTAGAACTATTTTTTCCCCTGGAAACGAAATTATTTTTTTTCAAAATTCCAAAATATTTACCTTTTTTTGGCACATGTACGCTGCTTGAAGTAGAACTATTCAGAAAGAACAGAGCTTCTATTTTTAGTCGATCTAGAGACAAAATATTACCTCTAACTCTAGCACAAAGGGCAAGCAATTGCATTTATATGTGATGAAACAGTCTCGACCTTCTCTTCTGTATTAGGAGACATTTCATGTGTAATTTTCGCAAATCGTTCAGCTAAATATGCATTTCTTTTACTGAATGGTTACACTGCTTAAAAACGTACAGTACCAATAACCTTTCATGTATGCCCTTGTACGGCCATAATCAATAATATCTCTATAATGGCATAAGAATCAGATCCATATTTTAGTAAATCGCCCTTGCAGCCCAAGGCACGGCAAAAGCTACTTCCTTGGATTCCTAGAGAGCACACCGAGTTCTTTCGACACACCAAACCTCCAGCAACCTGGGAAATCCCTACTTGCTTTGTTTTGATTTGTAATAGAACTCCTGCAAGCACTGTAAGAACGGCCAGTTCTTAGTGACATCTTTATTGACATCTTATGTCCAAACCTTATGTCAAACTCGGCACCTTTCAGGTATAAATATACCAACGTTGCCTTAAGCAAACACACAGTGGTGATTTTGGAGCAGAGCAGCAGTCTACTTGCCGAGAGCCCAGCAGACGGGAAAAGCCCACGAACGCTGCCCCTCCTCTTTGACGCGCTGAGAAAGATGCTGTCTTTTCTCCTGCCGAGAAAATCCAGCTCCGGCCTTTCCAGTCTACCCTTGCGGGTGACTGGAATATCGAGTCCTGAGAGAGAGATACCAGACCTCCTACATTCTATTCCCAAGGTACAGTGCTGACTAAACCCTTAGAGAGAATTCTTGAACAGAATCGTGGCAACAAACCTACTTAACATAAACTGCTACTTACTTACTCCTTCCCACGTATTAGGGTTAGGTCAGGTACACCGTGGTAGGCGCAGTCTAGAAGCACCAGTTGAGCACATTAGACTATGTATATATGTATGTATATATTTTATCCATTTTAAAGTATCTTTTGGCTAAGAAACCATATCAATGCTTTTACAGTATTATTTTATAATACTCCTTTTACTGTACGTACTTTACTTTATATTAAGTATTGCAATTGTGGCAATCCATTTCTCTTGCATGAGAAGGAAGACTGTTCAATTAATAATACCTTTTATTGAAAACGCCCGTCTCTCTCTTCTCTGCACTCTGGTGAAACTAAGAACGCACTTCTGACTGAGTGAAATAACTGCCTATTGTTTTCACACCACTCTAGAGATTTACTCTTATTCTGAGGGAGCAAAGTTGTCATGTTTATGCAGTTGTTGGAAGCTGAATCCCTTCTTGTCTGAGCCAGGGAAGCTGATCCCTTCCTATTCATTCAAGAAAGTTTCCAGTGACCTCTGAGCAAGCTGGCGCAAACCTAAATTAAGTCTAACATAGTCAGTAGAGACCTAGAAGACCTCAGTCCTACGTCTACACTGCTGTTTATGTCATTCCAATGCGCAGGGCCTATAGGGAAAATTGGAACTACACTACAATATAATGTTTTAATTTAATATGAGAAAATAGGTGGGAATAAAGCTTGGGAGAAACAAATCAAATGGGCATGTACATAAGACAATGCTCTTTAGAAAAATATTAAATTTAGTATGGTGTAACGATTATCCCCCTTGGCTTGCCCAATCAGAATACACAATTAATGGCGGTGGAACATGACATCCGAAGGTATAATTGGGCTAGTTAGCAAATTGAATTAGGCTGATCGCTGCCAGAACTCTGAAAGATAGACATGCTGTCCGATTGCTGATTAATTACCTGAAAGCAGACTTAGAAATTTCCAAATAAAATTTAGGAACAGTGCGGAAGAGGACCCAGGAGGCGAGGGGCTAGGAACGAGGTGCAGAAGATTGTTGAGGAGGGAACTAGTATCTGAGAGGGGTTTGACGCTGGCATTAAATCCAGAAGAGGTGATCTGTCCTGTTTAATCCTGTCCTGAACCTGTTACCTGGTAACTCATGGGGTCCAAACTCTTGGCCAGAGGGGTTTGATCTCACACCATCTTAGGTAAATATAAAATATATTGTGTCAATGTGCCATTTCTCTCCATCCTCTCTTCCTGAGATATTTGTTATTAAATTTATAGACTAATTTAGGCAAACTGAATTTTACCTTCTCAGAATGATGGAGTTAACACTGTAATTTGTATTTGATTCATTAAAATATTTTCAGATAAAACTTTATAATATAAAACTGAGTCTGTGGTTATTCAATGAAATTAAAATAGGTAAATGCTTAAAGTAATTAATTACCAACTCTAACTCAATTAATAGATTCATGAGTAAGGAAGGGCTTAGTAAATAAATAAATAGGTTCAAATTCTCTAGGCAAACGGACATAAAAAAAAGCCCACAAATGTATTCCCGGCGGGGTTTTCATCAACTGTATACTGTAAGTGAGTGTGGTTAATGGGTCCGAATATGTGTGATTTAGTGATACTTGTCTGTAGGTTAGTGTCCCGCTGGATCAGTAGGAAAGCTCCAACTGACCAGCACAGGTTGAGAATCATTCTTTGTAGCAGCAGGCTCAAACATGGAAATCCCGCAAATAACACAAACATTGAACAAACACAAGGTTAAGCACACAGATGCATGCCCATCAATAGAAAGAAACAGAAGTACACAAAAGATGCACCCACAAATGTAAACACAGCACATAGTGAGGTGTGCTGCCTCTTCAATACTGTTACAGACTCATAAATATTCCACCTCTGCAGCCGTATATTTACATGCAGTTAGAGTCTAGATGTGCCATAAGAGCATGAGCGTCACACAGAATGGAGGGAGGTAGAGCCACTGGTGTAAGGATGACTCCATGCAGAGATAAGTCAGGTCAGCAGAGCGGGTACAGCAGGTTCCGCTGAACCACAAAAGTCTGGTGGCTACCGGCACACAAGCAGAGTCTGCTCCAATGAGCATCTAGTTACTGATAAAGAAAAGACAGCACAGCAGCGTAGCCAAGTTAAAGTACTTTAAAAGAGCCCACACGTGTTGACCTCCAACTTGACAGCAACAACAATAGTTGTCTTCCAGCATGATATGGTAATTAATACAGAATACAGAACTAAGAACATTGTAATGTGAAGGGAGGTTTTGCAAGGAATTTAGACAGAAACAATAAACAAACCCTAACTGACATTGACATTAACTACTACACAATGCTATTTTCTGCATGAAATCTTAACTAGCAAAGTGTTCCATGAAGCAATGATGGTAACAGAAGCAGTTGAACCAACCTATTTGGACTGTAAGGTGCAGCATCTTCTTCCAAGTGGCAATGCTGATAAAGTTGTCTGCAAGGGCCGTACTCGCTTTTTCTCCTTAGTTAGAAAGGCAAAAAGGGATCTACTGCAATTACAGTAGAGTGGGACTGAGAAAATCATTTTTTACCCAGAAAAGACTGTTTAATGATTCATATAAGCATGGGGTACATATGGGGTACCTCACTGCATGTCTTTATGAAAACCTTTTCCAGTATTTCCATTTGTGTGACAACCTAATGCATTCTGGGCATTCTATTCTTGTTCTGAATCCATTGAAAGAATTAGACTAACATACCTGATACCAATTATTAGCAGGTGAAAATTCCAAGACTGGAAACAACGTCTATAATGACATCGAATTAAGTGATCACTGTAGAGAAAACACCTGATGGTCTTAAGCCAGGTAAGACAACCTTAACACTGTTTAAGGCTGTCCCCTTTTCTAATTTTAAGAATACTTAGCCAGAAAATAGATTTGTCAATCAGAGAAAGGCCCTTATTATAAGTACCATAGGACCGTTATACCTGTGGTGGCGATCTGATGACCGCCTCACTGCAGGACCGCCTGCAGTATTATGACTGCGGTGGTCAAACTGCAAAAGTCTGCCAGCACCACCGGGATCAAGGATTCTGCTTGGTTAGCGGTCTTTCACCAGCAGGAATATGGTGATGGTGCCACAGCTGGCACCGTCGAGGACAGTCCAAGTTGCCTTTTCACAGCCCATTTCAGGGCTGGAACCCACCATGAAAAGGGTTGCGGAATGGCAACACAGGAGGCCCTAACAGGTCCCTCCTGCCGTATATGGTCCTAGGGGTGCATGGGGGGGCACATGTAATGCCCCTCTAGATTTGCCCCCCCTTTCCTTCATAGTGTGGCATATATGTCACACCATGCTGGAAGGTGCAGTCTGTACCCTGACTGCGGCAGACTGCATGATAGGCTCTTCTAGCAGTCCGCTCTAGTCAGACCACTGCAGGACCGCCCACCAGGCCAGGATTTAACTCCTAATCTGGCGGGCAGTCATACCACAGCTTTGGCAGTCCTATCGCGGACGGTGCATTACACCGTCCGCTGTAAGACTGCCAAAATCGTAATAACGCCCACAGCATGCTTCATGTCCACATATTAGGGGTCTGCCAAATTAAACATATTTTCATAAAGTAAGTGGGTGTGATCCTCTTGTTATGGTCATATACGTCTAAAATATAGAAGCAGGGATTATATTGAGTTGGACCCCCTTGGGATAGGCATTAAAAGACTTGAAAATGTTGTCGTAGCTGAGGCCCTTGAGCTCTGTCTCATTTTTCCAATTTTCCCAAATCTAAAGCCATTCAGGAAGTAATAAAAGAATAACAAGAGAGAAGGTGCATGTTACTTCTATATTTGATAACAATCAGGCAACATAATGTGTCAGGCGCATTTTGGGTAGCTGGGCTGCATGTAGGTGAGAGCTATCCTTGAAACTTAAGTAAAGCTGGATGCTGTTACACCTCTCTCTCAATGTAGTCGGCCTCAATTCACAAGTCAACTAAGAGAATGTCAAAATGTTTGTAGAACTACAGTAAGTGACAGCAGAAATTGTTGTGTTACATCAGCCCTTCATGGTAGAAAGCAGCAATAACATGACCACTAAAAGTATATTGGACTAGATGCATATAGAATAAATATACTAGCAATAGGCCTGTACATTTTGCACACAGCACAAAATGAGTTGCATTTGACACTTAATAATAAGGGAGGGTTAATTATAACCACACACAATTTTACTCATCGTATTGCCCTCAGAAAAATGGATGCTCAAGTTAGCCCTGCAGTGATTCAAATGTTTGCCTATGGCCTCTGAAGTTATGCTATTATGTGACTGCAGTTTTAATTGCATAATTATAAATGTACTCTATTGCCTCACAACCCACCATTTGCTGCACGCTTTGCAGATTGCTGTGTTCAGTTTGTTTAAGTGGTATTAATGAGACAAAAACTTTGTCAAGACGGCACAAATGTGTGTTAAAATGAGAAAATAGCAAACTAACACTGCCACAGAATGTACCACATGATGCTGCATAGTTTGTGTTTTCTTTCTGCATTATTTAGTCAAAACTCACACATACCTTCAGCGTAAGCATGAGCGGATTTTGCGGATTGGCAATCCGCGAATTTTGCGGATTTGCGGATTCGCAATCCGCAAAATCCGCGAATTCCCGCGAATTTGCGGATTTTTTTTTTTTGTGTTCGCCCGTGTTTCTGCCAGTTCGCGAGGGTTTTTACAATTTCGCAATTTGCGAACTTACCTGTCGGGTCGCAAGTTTTGCGAACTTGTTGTTTCTACGTGTCCAGCCTGTTTGGGACACTCTTCTTCATCACTGCCACTCTCTGTCACCACTGCCACTCTCTGACTACTCATGCCACCCTCTGGACCACCCATGCCACCCTCTGTTTTATCACCACACCCTCTGGTTGTCCAGTGTACATTATTTTCGGCAAAGCAAAGCACACCTTCCCTGCCTCAAGTGACCTGAATTAATTTGGGGCTGATTAATGTGTCACAGAATATTTTTTTAGCTGGCACCTGCTTCCTTAGTGCGCCCTGATTAGTGATCTTTTGCACTTGCTAAGTGCTTTCATTGTTGCAAAATTAGTTACAACACCTGCCCTGCCCCAACTGACAATAATGAATTAGGGGCTGATTAATGGATTTTAACTTCCAGCCTGGCTCCTGCTTGTCTCCCTTAGCTGTAATTCAGGACCTTTGTGGCATATGTGTAACTATTCTGAGGTTCAGAGCAGGGTCACATAATAGTTTCAACTGGCAACTGAACTCTGGAGGGGCCCCTCAGGAAGCACTACAGGAAATGGCTACTAATGATGTGCCTGAACTTTTGAACCTGGTAAGTAGTTACTTTCAGTTTTGCTAAGATCGTATTTCTGCAATTTTGCACTTATTCGCGGGGCGCGAACTCACGCGAACAGTGCGAGCAGCGCGAGCAAAATCCGCTGCTCGCGGATTTGCGGATTTTGCGGGAAATTCGCAAATCTCGCGGATTGCGGATTTCCCGAAAATCCGCAAAATCCGCGAGCGTAACGGATTTTCCGCCCATGCTTACTTCAGCGTTGCTACCAATATCCGTACATGTAGGTTTTGCAACAGGTGCAAAATCCACTGAGTTACCTTAGACTACAAGCATGTCCCCACTGACATCGCTTACGAAGATTCAAAGCTGTGCTAATGGTTGTGAGGTTGCGCCCTGTGAAATAGGGACAGGTCTCTGCAGCAAGAGCTTTAACTTAGTTGAATCTCTAAGGAAACAGAAAGTCGCTAAGACAGCACAGTGAGTTAATGACTTAAAGGCCAAGGTTTAAATTTGCCCTCCCAACTTGCCTCCTTTTTTACATTAATAAATTGTGCACCATTGAGCAGGACAAATAGGTAGAGACACTCCTGTCTAAGCTTAGTCTTGGCCTGGACACTGGAGAATGAGAGAAGTTAGTTGAAGGAGGTTGATCTCACATTTTATGAAGCTTGAGTTTAGGGGCGCCAGCAGTGGCGGCTGGGGTCATTTCAAAGTGGTGTGCACAAAAGTCAGGGATGACTGTTATGTAGGAAGCGAGTAAGTCTGAGTAACATAACACAGTTTAAAGTGGTCTTAACCCTGAGAAAAGTTTGGAAAAAAATGAAGCAAATGGCACATTTTAAAACTAATTTTAATACAGAACTTTGAGAGAAAGGAAGAAGGTATGGATTGCAGTTCTGAACGTGAAGAATTGAAATATTTAAAAACAAAGATCACCCCATATCTTAGTGCATTAAACATGCTCTACAGTTATTTAAGCATGCAAATTGAAGCAAATACGTTTTTTTATTATCTTAACTGCACGCACTGCTATCTCGGAAAAGCATCTGCTTGGTGATGTTCTGGCATTAACAGACCATCGCATCCAATCCACCTTCACACTAGTCCTGTCTCCATCAATCAGCTTCTATTCCAGTTCAAACAAGGCCCCAACATCCACATCATAATGGGGCATATTATCAAGGGGGTTTATCTCCGCTTTTTTGACTTTAAAAGCCAAGAAA
Source organism: Lissotriton vulgaris (assembly GCF_964263255.1). Lineage (NCBI taxonomy): Eukaryota > Metazoa > Chordata > Amphibia > Caudata > Salamandridae > Lissotriton > Lissotriton vulgaris. Next base: position 1,530,538,424 of record NC_141689.1, on the reverse strand, counting down.
GCGGAGATAAAATTATCTCCCTATTACCTAGCTGTCGCTAACACCAGTTAGCGACAGCTAGTAGGAGATAGCGACCATCTTGGGCCCCACTTTGCATGTCAGTGATATTTATCAATAATGAAATGCAAAGTGGGCGTGCCAAGATGTTAGCGACTAGAAACAGTCGCTAACATCGCTATCTCCTATTACCAACTGCCCTGAGCAGTTCTTAGCCATGTTATCCAATGGGAGGTGGATAACATGGCTAAGAGCATTAGCTCGGTAATGCATTAATATTGCTGACTTTTCAGCGATATTCATGTATTGCAACCGATTTTTATCGCATTTGCGACAAACCTTGTTAATACCAAGGTTTATCTGCGATAAAAATCGCCGCAGCTCAGCGGTAAATTTTTGTCTCTAACCAAGCAATAGCGATAATTATCGCTATTGCTTGGTAATATGCCCCAATGTCTCTTAGGGCCCTAGCGCCCAATACTCATTACTGCACCTTTATGCCGGGGACTAGCACTTCATCACCGGCTGCCTTCACCAGTGTCTGTGCAGTGTGGCCCAGTACATCAGTGGACACCATGTGAAGAAATAGGTACCATGGCTGAAGACACAGCCAGGGACCTTGCAGGCACTGAGGTGTGAACTGCACCCATCACAGTCTCCCATCGTCCTTCACTCCGTGTCCTAGCACTCCTTCTGAACTGAGGCCGGTGAATGTGAAGTGAATGTGGGAATGGCGATCACCATAATCCTACATTGTGGTAAAGACCTGTTGATCTGACGTAAAACTATTCTATCCAAAACCTCGCTTCTAGTTGATTCAGATGGTTTACCCCGCCACATACCGGTGGTGTGGACTGGGCCTTAGAACTCACTGCTGACAATAACTGAAGCCCATATAGTAACAAACACAGAATGCTCTGTTGGCAATAATGCCAAATCAGCTGCTTTTCTTCACCCTCTCTAGGTATACCCGGAGTAGGCTGTTTACTAAAGGGAGCGGTGCTTTAACCCCTTCACTGCGGCGGCAATTCCGCCGCAGTGCTAGGGGGTTGGGGGAGTCGCACGGCTCACCTGCGCTTGTGACGGAACCGCTCCGTCACGCGCCTCGGGTGAGATGTGCTAGTGACGGAACGGTTCCGTCACGAACGCGCCCGCTTAATAGAACGCGCCGCGTAGGCGCGAAATCAGTGCCACGCAGGCGCGTCGAGTGGGCCGTGACGGAACCGTTCCGTCACTAGCACAGCTCACCCGAGGCGCGTGACGGAACGGTTCCGTCATAAGCGCCGAAGGGGTTAACCTACCAGGGAAAGGAGTGGGCGGTACTGATGGTTTAACTGGATGGTGTACTCGGCTCTACAAAGGGAACCAATATTTTTCTTGATTAAGACCCCATGGAAAGAATAACAGCATCAGAGAAAACTCTTTGTGAACCTAACAGTTTGAGGCCATCAAAACCATGCAGCAGCCCCAGTACTCCTGAGCACGGGCCTGGATGGTCACAAAAGAAAGGCATGTCTGCTACCACATACACAGAGCAAACTTCTGGGTAAGCTGAGATTGTTCAAAGACGAAGTCTGACTGAGCAAGTGGGTTGAGCTGTACACTCTAGCAGCGCAGGTGAAGTGGTACTCGAAATGAATGGAAGCCATGCAGCTGGCAGAATCAGGTCTGATAGGATCCAGTATAGGGAAAGGAGTTATTGGACGAATTACTGAGCAGGCTCCCACCAAGAATAACCCAGGGTTATTTATGACTTCAATATAAAGGTGTAAACATGCATAAGTGAAAACTAAGACAGCCTGGAGGTATGCACAGCGTTGTCCTTGATCGGATGCCTGACCACGTTGTAGAGCAGCACATCTGCTCCCCTGGATGAGACAGGGGTTGGGGAGGGTTGGGAATTATACGAATCAGGCTGGTTCAGATACATGATAGTGTGTTACTAACAGTTCCGGCTCCTCCGCTAAGGTGGAGGAGCTTCGCCCCATTGCTTTTTAGCTGTGAAATAAAGGGAAAACAAAATGATAACTCTTGTTATCATCCATTTCTTTTCTCCTACTTCTGTAGCTTTGTGTGAGGGTGTGGGGGCAGGGGAGGAGTGGTAGCACCCTCCTAAGTGCACAATGACTGCTTGGCCAGCCCTCTCGTCTCGTCCAAACATTCATGCGCACTTCACATTTTCTCCATGCAGGCTGCATTACAGCCTGTGTGGAGAACATACCCAGGCACCCAGTCAGTGTCTGAGTGCCGAAACACAGTGCTCAGATCAATCCGAGTGCTGCTAAGGCAGCACTGTGGTTGGCTGACTGTGAGCCTGGGTGTCCTTCCTGTTCGGGCCAGCGAGGGAGGACAACGGAGGAGAGAAGCGATGTGAAGGTCCTTTTTTAAATTAAATTTTTTAATACCTGCTTCCCCCGGGTCCTCCCCCTCTCCTGCCCCCCCACCTCTGATCCATACTGGCCGCCGCTGGTTGCTTAGATAGTGTGTGTAACAGAACAGTTTATGGTAGTGTGCATGACAGTGCGACGCAGCGCAATGTGGGTCTATATATCTGTGTGGATATGTGTCTGTGAGCTCGTGTATGTAAGATCTTGGGAAAATGTGCATGGCATCTTTATTGGTTCTGTGTGTAACAGAGTAAATCACAGCACATGTGACAATGTGTTGCTTTTCCATCGTATAATTTCAAAATATTGTGTATACTTTTTATTGCTAAGACTGCTTTTTGTCACACATTGGAAGTATTTGCGAGACAAGTATGTATGTGTATTGTATAATTTTTACAGCGTACTGCCACACTTCGGTCTCTTGATGACGACAGTGCTTTTATGTCGCTGACTGATATACGCCAGATCTATTTACGTTTTTTCGATGTGGGAGGAATCAAGTAATGCTGGTCAAAGGTACTGTGCATAAGCAAATTCGTGAGGTAAGTAGATTTGGGTTGTGCACTGACGTGAAAGGTGAGCCATCTCAAAAGGCTTGCTTTGCACACCGGTACCAATAGGAAGGTACATCCAACGAGCCTTAAAATAACAGACTATTCAGCAGACAGTTGTTACAATACACCATGCAGAAGAAATCATTACAAGGAGATAGCTAGGACCCAATGGGATGAAATACTTCTATCCTCCATCGTGGAAGATTCCAAGATACAACAGTAAACCAACATTATAAAACAACCATTTGCATACCTGCTAGCAATGAGTAATGGGTAAGGTCTCACATACCAGTGATTCACCTCCTCATGACCTGCAGGGCGCATATCAGACAAGGCGATTGCTATTATCCACTCCTTTCATGCACAAGGCAAAAACAGTTAATGTATTGAGCGACCTATGACCCTGCTCGCAGGCAGGTCGCTCCCCAAGCTGCTGCACTGCTCTGCCTGCATTGTTTTTGCCTAATCTTGTAATTTCCCCTGTGCCTAACTTGCTTTCTTGCCCAGGCTTGCTTTTATTCCCCTGTGCCTGTACTTGCTTTCTTGCCCAGACTTGTTTTTATTCCCCTGTGCCTGTACTTGCTTTCTTGCCCAAACTTGTTTTTATTCCACTGTGCATGTACTTGTATTCTTGCCCAGACTTGTTTTTATTCCCCTGTGCCTAACTTGCTTTCTTGCCCAGACTTGTTTTTATTCCATTGTGCCTGTACTTGTTTTCTTGCCTAAACTTGTTTTTCCTTCCTGTGCCCAGTTCTCCCGCGGCTCCCGACAATTTTTCCCGCCGCTGCGTCCCTGTGGCCTCGCCCACCTGCAATCCCATTCGCTGCCCGCTCCCAGCTGCTCCTCCCTCCCACATCCCCTCATATGGAAGCCGCTACGCGGTCGCTCTCAGCGGGCGCGCCTCTGGCGCACCTAAGGCAAGCCCGTCTGTGCCCGACACCGCTACGATGCCAGAACCCTCCACGCACTCAACACCGGACGATCACACACCTGCTTCCTGGCTGCCCCGAAGCGCACCCACGGAGCTTTCATCTGCCGGAGATGCAGATTCACAAGCATCCGCCCCACCATGCTGGCGACCAGGAAAGAACCTAACCACCTCAGATGCATCCTTCTCAACACCCGCTCTGCCCGAAAACATGCTGTTGAACTCTTGGACCTACTCGACTCAACCTTCCCAGACATCGCCTTCCTGATGGAGACCTGGCTGAACCCCGCCTCGGCACCCGACATAGCCATAGCCGTCCCGGAAGGCTACAAGATCAACCACAAGGACCGCACCAACAGAGCGGGAGGAGGAATCGCCATCGCCCACAGGAACACTCTCAGAGTCTCGACCAACAACGACGACACCCTCAGCACTGCCGAACACCTGCACTTCCAGATCCACACCGACCCCAACACCACCCTCAGAGGAACCCTCATCTACAGACCATCCGGACCCCAACCACAGTTCAGCAAATCCATCACCGACTTCGTCAGCACACACGCCCTCGCCTCCATGGGCTACATCCTCCTCGGGGACCTGAACTTCCACCTCTAGAACAATGACAACACCAACTCCACCACCCTGATCGACAAGGTAGCCAACCTCGGACTCAGACAACTCGTCACAACACCCATCCACTCCGCCGGTCACACGCTTGACCCCATCTTCTCCGCAAGCCCCCACGTCTCCTTCAACCATACCACCTAACTCCACTGGACCGACCACAGCTGCATCCACTTCACCTTCAAGAAACCACCACGCACCACCGCACCCAACAGATTCCTCACCACTGCTGGAGCAAAGCCACCGAAACCAGCTAACCACCACCCTCGCCCAGAGCCCATCCGCCGACCATACTGACCCCGACACCGCCGCCCGCAACCTCAGACAGTAGATCAACGACTGCGCCAACACCCTCGCCCCGATAAAGAAACCCTCCAACACTCATACCAACAAGAAAGCCAGCTGGTTCACGGAAGACCTCCGGACCTCCAAGCAAACCTGCCGAAAGCTGGAGAAGATCTGGCTCCGTGAAGGAACACCGGACAGCCACGCCACCCACAAGAATGCCACCCACAGACACCATCACCTCATCAGATCTGCCAAAAGGGCCTCCTTCAAAGACCGCCTAGACAACAACGTGCACAACAGCAAAGAGCTCTTCCACATCGTGAAGGAACTCTCCAACACCAACGACGTCCCACCCTCACAAGCCCTGTGCGACTTGCTGGCCACCTTCTTCCACCGCATTATCACAGACATCCACGACAGTTTCAACGCCACAACCACCCCGACAACCACTGAGACCTCCGCCCCCACGACCACCATTCGCACCAACCGCCTGCTCTACTGGACCAACATCAACGACGATGACACCATCAATATCATGAACACCATCCACTCCGGATCTCCGTCAGATCCATGCCCACACCACATATTCAACAAAGCCAGCACATCCATCGCACCCCATCTGTTGAAAGTGTGCCCATATTTCTATCGATGCCCGGGCTGCTGGCGCAAGACGCCTCTTAGTTCCCATTCTGAATAGTTACCAAATAAAGAGACGGGCGCTGGAAGCAGGAATCACAAGAACAGGATTTATTACTCATGAGGAGAGCCTGTCATTTCGGACACAAAACACAGTGTCTTTCGGGAGGTGCTCTAACAAGTTCTCTGAGACATCGCCTTTTATACCTTACAAAACATTCCTTATGTGAATGTAAATGTATTTGAGCTTATATAGCGCACAGCTACCCGCAGTGGGTGTCCCGGCGCTTGCTTAGGGAACCCGTCCTGGTATTCCCCTGTGAGATAACCCCGGCAGGGTATCCACAAGGTGAAAGCCAGGCATCCCGCCGCGAAGGGCCGTTGTGGAGATTAAGCAAGCTATTGCCCAGAGTCGCAGAGTGTGAACCCGTGAGTCAAGAAGGCACCGTAGCGAGTGGAATTTTTAGCCCAAGACCCGCCGAGGCGGGGAATTGAACCCTGGTCCAGGGCCGATCTCAGCTTCCGGGTCTGCCGCCTCTAACCCCTGAGCCACACTTCTCCACCCTGAGCCACACTTCTCCACAATAACGACATTGTGAAACAAGGAAAAGACATCCCCGTAATCCTCGTGTCAATCCCACCCCACATATATCCACAATAGAGGCCCTTAGCCTGCCGATAAGAGGAGGGGGCAATCACGCAGCTGAGTGTTCCGCCGATCCTTAGGATGTGTGCGCCTGATCGTACCCCAGGGGGTGGGGAGGCCAGGATCAATAGTGGGTCCTTTGAAGAGGAGTGGCTCCATACAATAAGGGGCAGTAAACAGTATCTCCCGGCTTAGGCGATGGCTTCGGACCTGTGTGGACAGTCAATCGCGGAGGGAGGGTTTACCAACAGAGGGGTTATTCATGAAAGGAAAGGAGGTGTTGGTCAGGCGCGGCCGTGACTCCCAAGGACAGGGTCATGCGGACTTGTGCATGTGAGGGAGGGGGCAGCCAGGGTGCGCGGAGGAAGAGGGTCATTTGAGAGTGGGGGGGGTGTTCAAATGCGCGCAGGAGGGAAGCCGGGGATTTCAATGAGCGGGCAAAGAGGCCATGGTGCCTAAAATGGCTGTCGGGTACATGCGGGCACGGGCCTTTACTGGCGGAGTGATGCGGTCAACATCTCACGACATTCGTGGTGCGTACAGGGAGGGGAATGGGAAAAGACAAATGAACGCCGCTTATGTACATCAATTTTGTGAATTTCCACAGTCGCCGCTTTTTACATAACAAAGTTCATTTCCTAATTGATGGGCGTACATATAAACATGTGTGGTTGATGAAATAGCATTTGTCAATACTAACATATTGCATATAACCATGAACAGTCGATGCGATTGGCAGAATGCAGCACATAGGAAATTGCATTTGCAAACGTACTACATTGCATAAATGCTTCTGACTTTCTCAAAAAATTTGACCAATGAACATTTTGACCAAGTAGTTGAGGGAGGAATTCAGTCCAATACATACGATCTCTTCGTCACAGTGTCTTTTTAGCAGTGAGCCATCACTGGTAGGCTCTAGTCCGTGTCCTTTCGTTGGCGCTGTTGAGCACCGGCGGTGGAGCTATAGGTCCAGCTCAGATTTAACCTTTCGCGTTGCAAGGTGCGGTCTGTCCTCTGCCGTTAGACCACAGTCCTGTTCCCTAACCAATCCTTTTAGTGGCGCCTTATGCTCGGCACCTATATTTCCGTGGCATAACCCCATTTCCACCTAAATGCTGTTCTTCCTTTCGGCAAAAAGTCACGTGGAAAAGAGGGTGTGTGGTTCAATAGTCGATGGGAGAGAGGGCGGAGTGGGGTCAGATTTCCTGGGACACACCAAAGGGACCAAGGGAGCAAAGGATAACAAGCAAGCAGGCCCATCAATCGGGCTTGAAAAGGGGGACGGAGGCTTCAGGCACACGTGGGTTAGCGGACAGAGAGCTTCAGGACAGCCCTTCATCCTTTCGTTTACCGCGTTTGAGAGTGCTGCCTCGTCCCGTATCTTGTTGCGCTGCGGCTCCACCTTTGGTCGAGGTCGCATGTGTCTCATGATCTGCAGCCAGGCTGTGCGTCACGTCCTTCTCCTCCGGTGATCGTATATCTTTGAATGGGTAAAAACAAGTTTTAGAGAACTGGCAGGAGAAGAGATTTTTACATTTGAATTCCACTCGCAATCCTAGCACCTGGGGGTTATGCTCACTGGTCAAAGTCAGAAGTCTATTACCATGAAGTAAGTATGTGGGTATTTCTACTGTGTTCGCACCAAGTCTAATCGGCGTTCATTCATGACACATATGGACAGAGGTCAGACTCCTATCACTTGCGTATTTCATCAAAAACTCCAGAATTGGCAACATTCAGGGGAGACTCGTCCTTCTAACCCGAGCCTTAACAGTCTTACATTTCCCTTTAGAGCTGGCTAACTCTTTCAAACAGAGCGGGGGTGCAATCATCGAAAGACAGGGTTAAACAGGTTTTTCTCGAGGGGCGACAGTTACTCATGGTCATCAGTTATACATCGGGGACAGCAGCTGGGGTCAATCAAGTAGGGCGGGGACGCTTCAGGCATTCGCGCTTGAGTGCAAAGGGGTGGGGCAATCTGGGCATTGGGGGTCAATCTGGACATTGGCGCTCGTCTCTAATGAACTGAAAAATAGGGTGCCGTTGACATATAGTTCCCCTATAAAAGGCCAGATTAGGGGACCTTAGTCGTCTTACCTGTCCTTTCTTTCTTAGCCAATTCGAGTTCATTCATTTTGCAGAAAGGAGAGGTAGTAATATGGCAAGTTACAATCGTTTTAGTTTCTGTCAATTTCGCTGAACACCTTCGTGTTCAATAAGTATCCAATCAGACTGGTGCCAGCGGGGCACAATTTTACCACAAAAAGGAAGATAGAACAGGGGGACTCTCGTAGAGAGTGAGAGTCGTCCGCAACCTAAACGAGCCATTCGGTACACGTATGACATGTAGATAGAGAGGGAGTGAGAGAGAGATAGATAGAGAGGGAGAGAGAGAGAGAGAAAGAGAGACGTGTACGGAGATAGGTCATTTAGTGCGCTCACAACACAGAACAGCAGGGGTCAGGTAACAAAGAGACGCGAACAGAGGGGAGACATAAACCCATACAGTACAGACACACAAACTCAGACGAAGGAAGACAGTACATGTATTACATACAAAGAGATTCACGACAAAACATAGAACAGTTATTGGCCAAAAAGATCTCTTTTTGCATGCTGCGTATCTTTAATATCCTATTTATCTACGGGCTGAGCTCTTTTTACCTTTTCCTCCTTTTTCCTCTTGCATGCTATTTTTGCGAGCATTCTCGATTGCTAATACTTACACCTCGGTCAGCCGGTCAGAAATTAACCTGGTCGGGCTATTGCCCACGGTTGGATCTTAAACCACTTTTGAGTTTCTTCTTTTGGTGAGAAGTTCTCCAGGCTGAGGCAACGGAGGGTATTGATCGGGAGAACAGTCGGACAGCTTGGCTATATCTATAAGAGTGCGAGAAGGAGGTGGTACATTTTGAACATCAACAACATTCCTACTTTCCCGGACGGGTGGTGCCTAGGTAACCCTTACCCCAGGACTTTTCCTTGTCCTTTCCCTATCTAGTTAAACGTCATAGTTGCACTATCTGGCGTGCTGGTTCGAGTCAAATTCCGTCATACAGTACTAACCCGTCAAGTTTCTATGTCAGTCCATCCTCCCAGTCGCTACGTTCTAAGGAGGAACAGTCATATCTAAGTCTACGTCTTTCAAAACTCGTTAGCATAAGTACTATGCTCAGATCCCCTCCTTCCCCTTTCGTCGGTCATTCGATCATCCCTCCTCCATACTTCAACCGATGTTCCGACGTGACCTGCAGAAGGGAGGAGAAGAAGGGGGTGGGGGTAGCATTCAAAACACATCAACGCGCATAAATCTGAAAAAAAATGTTTTTACCTACCTCATACTCGACCTATCTCCACGGGGTTCATTCTCTACCATCTCGGCGTTTAAGCCCAGAGGGTCCAGTAGTGTTGGGTAGACAATCATCGATGGTCTGCGTATCTACATGAATCACTCGAGCGTGGCCTTTTAGGTCATGTGTAAGGGTGGTGGTCAGGTGGCATTTCCTCGGTATTGCTTAAGGGCATCTAAAACTTTTTCCTGCTATCTGTGGCATATAAGGTAACTGCTTAAGTATTGGGCCTTTTTACCCTTCAACCTTAATAAAGCTGCTTATTTTTCGCTTATATTGGAGACAGTAGTAACACATTCGAAACTCATTAATGCAACCGCTACAATTATACTTTCTTTTTCAAAATACCTTTAATTAAAAATGTTGGCGCACAAATACGGGCCTACAACCCAGTGGGCCGGCTACGGAGCAGACTGGAACTGTGCATAAGAGGAACGAAGTCGGTGGCCATTCATTTCATAAAGTGCAGCAGTGCAATAAAATCGTATCGAACTTTCTTACGGGGCGAGTATAATGCGTGTCAAGAATTCAAGCTTTCAATAATATCATCTCATTGTCCAACTATTTACTCAATACCTAACGTATATCAATTCATTGTCCAAATGCTCAATCAGTGCCTATTTTATACCAATTCATTGCTTTCAAACATAATTAGTACCCACCCTAAATCAGTTCACTGTCCCAACACATAATCAATATCCATCTTATCTACTTTCATTGTCCAAAAACTGCATCATTTTGTATCGGCGCCATTTTGGGCGAGGTCAGGCAGGTCCCAGTATAGTCAGAATGCCTCCACTGACTCGTGGTTGGACCAGAACCCCTTTTGGCAGTTCAAAAAGTTTTTCGCAATGGGGTAACAGACTAGCAATATGGACCATCAGTCAAAAGTGGGGAGGGAGGCAACAATCTTTCCTACCGGGTCATTCTGGTGTTCCACCGGAACTGAACAAATCTGTATCTTTGCAGGATTTTAGTCATTTCCAAACTGAGGCTGGCGCCAGCAGGAGTGCGCCGACGTCTCGTGGCTCCATCGGAGGACGGGGGTGGGGGGCGCCTCGTGGAGAGGTCGGCCCCCCCGGCTCTTTTAGAATCTTCAAGGTTGAGGAGCACAGGGCGTGTGCCCATCCCGGGCAAGAAAACCCGCTTTTTGATATGGACCCTCTTCAAGCAGGAGCGTTGGGGTGTCGCTGGAAGCCTCCACCTGGAGGGAGGTGGGGGAGGCTCGTTCGCGCCGCCTCCCCCTTCCAGCGACCCCGCGCCGTTCTTCGGCTCCAGCGCTTTGGTATGGCCGTGCCAGGCAATGAAGATGGGGGGGTCGGAGGCAGCAAGACATCCCCCCCTTTTGTGGCGGGACTACCTGCAACTCTCAAGTGTTGCCGCTGAAGGGACTACCTGCAACTTTCCAGAGTTATCGCTGCGGAGCTACCTGCTTTGGCTCCGGTTTTGCTGACGGCCGGAGCTGGCGATAGAGAGGGGGGGGTCGGTGGCTGAGACAAGACATCCCCCCCCCCCGTGGCCCGCAGGGCAGAAGGAAAGAAGGGAATGGGGAGACCATAACATCCTTCGGGCCGTCCGCCCCACAGTCTCCCCTTCCGATGGCGGCCAACCGAGCCCTGCTCTACACGCGTTGAGGCCTCGCCTTCCGGATGGGCGTAACCACGGACCTGTTGCACTTCGGGAGCTTCCGGAATGGGGGTAGGTGTATGCTGTTTTGTATCTATTCCATGTTACCGTTATTTGGGCGTGGCGGGATGGACATGTTTGAAGCAGTAGGAGGGTGGAACCTAGTTACCTCGCGGCTGCTTTGGTGTCAAGTTTGGCCTTTCTCGCCATTTTTCTTTTTCTTATTGCAGGCTGTTTCTAAGGGTTTTTTAGTGAGGTCGAAAACTCATCAGTTGCCTACTGACTTAGTTCGATTTCTCTTATACATTTTTTTTTCCTAGCTTTTTCTTTCTTTTTGTGTTTCATGCTAAAGTTTCTGTTAACAGGATACGGTGATCACTTCGTATTTTACAGATGTCCTTTTTACTAGGGGCATCCTCTGGTTGAACCAGATGATCTACCTCCGATAAATGGTCCGGGTGGAACTAGATTATCAATCAGTGGGGAGTGGGTAGGCCTGACGAATCATAAAGGGGCATAACCTACCCTTCTCTGTCTGTAAAGACTAGATAGAATATTTCTATTCCACGTTATTTGCAAACAGAAAATACCTCAAACCAACAATTCCTTGGACAACAATGTCCAGTCAATCAATCAATCAGTGGGGAGAAAAACAGGCATGACGGATTACAACGGGGACAAACGTCTGCATTACCTGCCCTTCGCTATCTGCAAAGGGAGACAGAATATTCCTATTCGTCTCTGTTTGTGGACAGGGAAGATCTCTAAGAGCAACAATCGATTATTAATCGATATCAAACAATTAGTGGGGAGAAAGGTAGGCATGACGAATCATAAAGGGGCATTACCTACCCTTCTCTATCTGCAAAGAGAGAGGAACGTTCCTATTCGCCGCTGTTTGTAGACAGAGAATGTCTCAGAGAGCAACAATCGATCTAACTCGATTAATTAATTAATTAATTGCAGGTTTATATAGCGCTAGGATCGACTCCCGGAGGAGTATCTCCGCGCTTCGACCGCTGCGAAACCCTTCCTGGCTTCCCTGAGAGATGGTCCCTTAGTGGGTATCTCCAGGGTGAGACCAGGCATCCCCGGCGGTCTGGTGGGGCCGTTAGTGAAGATGAGGCAAGCTAATGCCCAGAGTTGCCGAGTGTGATCGCTGATCAGAGTGGGCACCGAGGCGAGAGAATTATCAAGTCCGCTGACCCTGGTCCCGAAACCTGCCGCGTCGGGAATCGAACCCTGGTCCCGGGCCGTCCTCTGCTCTCGGGTCTGCCGCCTCTAACCAGTGAGCCACACTACTTCATCGATAACAAAACAATCAGTGGGGAGAAAGGTAGGCATGACGAATCATAAAGGGGCATTTCCTACCCTTCTCTATCTGCAAAGAGAGACGAACGTTCCTATTCGCCGCTGTTTGCAAACAGAGAATGTCTCGTTCTCAAGAAGAGAACCAATATTTCAAGTAGCAACCAAAGCTAAATGAACCAATAAACAAACAATATCAGTATTTAAATACCGATTCCAATACAATCAATCAATCAATCAGATGGATAAAACAATCCTACCAATCAGGCGTAAAAACGCCCTACTTAATCTTACCCGGACCGGACCATGCGGACAGTTCTTCGTCTTCCCCCTCCAGCGCCCGATCGTTCTCTTACTCTATGCAGCATTCCTGTGGGATTCCAGTCAGGACAATAGGTCACTCGAGAGAGGTCCGTTCAGAATCGGTGAAGTTCATTCAATCGGCAGCCGGACGAGGGCCCTCTCAAGGCAGGTATACTCCAATCATTTAGATGTTCACCTCATCGTCTGGATCTCTCTTACTGGACCTTATGTCACTGATGGACCCCGCGTTGGGACGCCAATTGTTGAAAGTGTGCCCATATTTCTATCGATGCCCGGGCTGCAGGCGCAAGACGCCTCTTAGTTCCCATTCTGAATAGTTACCAAATAAAGAGACGGGCGCTGGAAGCAGGAATCACAAGAACAGGATTTATTACTCATGAGGAGAGCCTGTCATTTCGGACACAAAACACAGTGTCTTTCGGGAGGTGCTCTAACAAGTTCTCTGAGACATCGCCTTTTATACCTTACAAAACATTCCTTATTACAATAACGACATTGTGAAACAAGGAAAAGACATCCCTGTAATCCTCGTGTCAATCCCACCCCACATATATCCACAATAGAGGCCCTTAGCCTGCCGATAAGAGGAGGGGGCAATCACGCAGCTGAGTGTTCCGCCGATTCTTAGGATGTGTGCGCCTGATCGTACCCCAGGGGGTGGGGAGGCCAGGATCAATAGTGGGTCCTTTGAAGAGGAGTGGCTCCATACAATAAGGGGCAGTAAACAGTATCTCCCGGCTTAGGCGATGGCTTCGGACCTGTGTGGACAGTCAATCGCGGAGGGAGGGTTTACCAACAGAGGGGTTATTCATGAAAGGAAAGGAGGTGTTGGTCAGGCGCGGCCGTGACTCCCAAGGACAGGGTCATGCAGACTTGTGCATGTGAGGGAGGGGGCAGCCAGGGTGCGCGGAGGAAGAGGGTCATTTGAGAGTGGGGGGGGGGGTGTTCAAATGCGCGCAGGAGGGAAGCCCGGGATTTCAATGAGCGGGCAAAGAGGCCATGGTGCCTAAAATGGCTGTCGGGTACATGCGGGCACGGGCCTTTGCTGGCGGAGTGATGCGGTCAACATCTCACGACATTCGTGGTGCGTACAGGGAGGGGAATGGGAAAAGACAAATGAACGCCGCTTATGTACATCAATTTTGTGAATTTCCACACATCTCCAGAAAGTCATCAACACCTCCTTCGAGACAGCAACCTTCCCGGAGAGCTGGAAGCACGCCGAGATCTACGCCTTACTCAAGAAACCCAAGGCGGACCCCAAGGACCTCAAGAAATTCCGGCCCATCACCCTGCTCCCGTTCCTGGCAAAGGTCATCGAGAAGACCGTCAATGAACAACTGACCGCTACTTCGAGGAGAACAACATCCTGGACCTTTCCCAGTCCAGGTTCCGCAGCAACCACAGCACCGAGACTGCCCTCATCGCCGCCACCGATGACATCAAGTCCCTGCTGGAAAACGGAGAAACGGCGGCCCTCATCCTCCTGGACCTGTCAGCCGCCTTCAAAACGGTCTATCACCACACACTATGAACACGCCTCCACAATGCTGGGATCCAAGAGAAGGCCCTGGACTGGACCACCTCCTTCCTCTCCGGCAGAACACAGAGCGTCCGCCTTACCCCCTTCCGCTCCGAAGCCACCGAGATCATCTGCGGCGTACCCCAGGGCTCATCCCTCAGCCCAACTCTGTTTAACATCTATATGGCACTGCTCGCCCACGTCACCCATCGGCACGACCTCAACATCCTCTCCTATGCCAATGACACCCAGCTGATACTCTCCCTCACCAAGGACCCCCACACCGCCAAAACCAACCTTCACGAAGGAATGAAGGCCGTTGCTGAATGGATGAGGAACAGCCGACTGAAGCTGAACTTGGACAAGACGGAGGTCCTCATCCTCGGATCCAACCCTTTGGCCTGGGACGACTCCTGGTGGCCGACTGCACTGGGAACCGATCCAACACCCACCGACTACGCACGCAACCTAGGGGTCATCCTCGACTCCACCCTCTCCTTGACTAAACAGGTCAACGCCGTCTCCTCCTCCTGCTTCAACACCCTCCGCATGCTTCGTAGGATCTACAAGTGGATCCCCACTGAAACGAGAAGAACAGTCACCCAGGCCCTTGTCAGCAGTAGGTTGGACTATGGAAATGCCCTCTACGCAGGAGCCTCGGCCAAACTCATGAGACGGCTCAAACGCATCCAGAACGCCTCTGCACGCCTGATCCTCGACATCCCTCGCCGCAGCCACATCACACCCCACCTGAGAGACCTGCACTGGTTCCCGGTCAACAAAAGGATAACCTTCAAGCTCCTCACCCACGCACACAAGGCACTCCACAACACTGGACTAACGTACCTCTACAGATGACTCAGCTTCTACACCCCCACCCGCCAGCTACAGTCCTCCGCTTCCGAAGAGCGACCTCAGGCAGCAGATCATTCTCCCACCTCGCTGCAAAGACCTGGAACACCCTCCCCATCCACCTACGGCAGACCCAAGACCTGCTGACCTTCAGAAAACAGCTCAAGACCTGGCTTTTCGAGCAGTAGCAGCATTCCCCACCCCAGCATCTTGAGACCCTCACGGGTGAGTAGTGCGCTTTACAAATGATATGATTGATTGATTGATTGATTGATTGAATGTTGCAAACTGACCTATATAGTGATAGTCAGTTTGTAAAATTCCGAATCTGAGTGGGTCCCAACCCGACCTACCTTGTTATTATTCATTAAGTAGGTTGTAATGTATATTGCGATTCAGTGCAATTGGAACCAATCACTGGGATGGTGGCCTGCAAAAGTCAGCAGACCGCAACATCTGTGACTTCATTTAAATAAACTTTTTAAAAATTAAAGCAGCCCCATTTCCTTTTACATAATAGCTGCTTTAAAAAAAGTGTTCTTTTCAAAAAGTTTCTCTGAGAGTTAGCATTTGACCCTCTAAACACTGCCCACTCCCCCAGAAACTTTTTCCACAATTGACAAAGAGGATCAAAATGGATGCCTTTCCTTTTGCAAATGAAATGAGTTACCACCCTAATTTCGGTGTTGGTAACTTTTAAATGGTTTACAACTGGAATTATGGTGGCAAAAAGTTGATGTACATGTTTCGGCTGTATTCCGTATTTGGAAGGGATGTCCACAGCACACCCATTCAAAATACCAAACTGACATCCATTGACAATCCAATGTTAACAGTTGGCAAAAGATTACCTACTCCTAAAATAGGGTTGGTAAAAACAAACTACTTATTTTGTGGTCAGACTTCGACCTCCTATTTTGTGCATCAGATAGATTTTGCCCTCAAAATAGATGAGTACATCTGCACCATGGCCCTTATTTATGAGGCCTTGTGTCAGTTTTGCGACGCCGGTGCGTCACTTTTTGTGACGCACCAGCGGCGTAAAATATGCGCCTTGTTGCGCCATATTTAAAAAGTGACGCATCTAGGTAGATGCGTCACTTTTTAAACCCCTTCGCCACATTATACCTGCGTCAGGTATAATGTATGCAGAGGGGGCGTTCCCCCGCAAAAAGTCTCGTAATAGTGACGCAGTGAAATCTATGAGATTTCACTGCGTCACTTTTAGGATGCTGTTGCGTCAAAATCTTGCGCCCGCCTCACAGCAGGCGTAAGACTGACGCAAGCCCTTTCACATGGGGCTTTCCCCATGTGAAAGGACGCATTGCTGGAGTTGCTTCACTTTTGTGACACACTCCAGCAATGCGTCACTTTTGCGCTTACAGATACGTCAGAAATACTGACGTATCTGTAAGTCCTTGCGACATGATGCGTCATACATTAAATATGACGCATCATTGGTGTCGCAAGGAGTGCGCAGTGAAAAGTGACGCATCGCTGTTTGAAAATTCAATCCAGCAATTTAAAGAACAATCTTAAACACGTTACCCTTTCAAAAAAAAAAAAAACAGAAACTCCGTTGGCATTCATTGGTAGCTCGAAGGCAAAAACATGAGGAGAATGAGAAAAAGGCCAGAAATGGCTAGAGCAATAATTGAATAAAATAAGGCGATTGAAGCAAAGGGTGATGACAGGCCGCCGATGAAACTGTGTGTTACTCTTGTGGAGAGGAATGCTGCATTGGAAAAGGATGAGCACAGAACCGCATATCTTGTGCCCAGGGATTGTTCTCGCGCCAAAATCAAGAAAGCAGTTTCAGCAGAAATATGTGCAATCAATTAATGCAAAATCAAGCCCATGGTATGTCCCTATTAAACGCACGAAGGTTCTCTTTGATTTAAACATAATGGGAGGATAAGAAAAGGATGAATCCACATGTTTTTAATCTTAGTAGGCCATACAAAGTTCACACGTTATGTCAAGGACGAGTTGGTTTTACCATGGAAATTTGGGATTAAAAAGCGATATGAATATTTCACTACTATGGTAAATCATAAGCATGTATTCTGTTGAACCCCAAACTGTAGCTGTCTGGGTGTTTCATTAGCAGTGGCTTATCACTCTTTATGTTTGCTGAATATCATGTTAGGCTGGAAGTCAAGATCTTAGTCCAAGCTCTTAGGGAATTTAGCAAGAATATGGACACCGACTGATTTGAGAATGGGTGCACAATTTGCACACTACTAGGTCACATTGTAAGTCGCACATTCACAGTGCATCGTGAAACAACCTGACTAAGGAACATTAAGCAGGTTGTAATATGCGACCCCCTGTAAATGGCTGCACATGCAGGGATGACTGCTTTCAAGGGATAGTAGACCACCAGCCTTAAATTGGCTTTCTCAAATGGGAAACTTAAAGAAAAAAGAGAAACCAGCAGGCCTCAGCCCATACTGTGTCTATACTGCTTTAAAAATATTGAGGGGCATATTATCAAGACAGGCGATAACATTATCGCCATTTCAGCGGCAGAAAACTGCTGCGAAAACGGCGATAATGGGCTTGATAATATGCTCTATGGAATTCCAATTGAGGCCCATGTTAGATGCCTTTCAGATTTAACATGGGCTTCAATTGGAATTCCATACAGTATATTATCAAGCCCATTATCGCCGTTTTAGGGGCAGTTTTCTGGCGCTAAAACGGCGATAATTTTATCGCCTGTCTTGATAATATGCCCCTAAGTGTTTGGGGACACATTACAGGTGTCATACAGTGGTTCCCGAGACTACTGCCTGCCCCCTTGTCACCACCCCCACCACCCGCGAGGCTGCCTAACATAATTCCCAAAGGGTAAAATGCTGCTTTAGAGGGGACTGTCAGAAAGGCATTCTAAGCATGTAAAGGGGGTTTAGAACATAACACACCATTTTGCAGCTGCAAAGCCTGTGATTTTGAAAATGGCTTGGTTTGAGAACACAAATTATTTAGCAAATAGGGTCCTATATACTTCGGTGCCAAAAACATGGAATTTGAAGGCTTTTAAAGCTAAACAAATAACAAGGATAATTATTTATTTTTTAATTTATGACTTTGCATTGTGCTTTCACCGGTTCAGGTGTCATTGTGATGGATGAAGTTGCGTTAGTCTTGTTATGGTAGTGCTAATAATTGATTACTGAATAATTAGTCATGTTTTCAAAGGTTTCCTAAAGGCAAGGTGACTCAACGTGGCCGAATGTAAGCTGGAAGAGAGTTCCAAGTTTTAGCAACCCAGAAAATGTGACAATCTTGGTGCATTTTGCAATATTTATGATTTTGGAGCAAGGAAGCTGAAGATGAACAGAGGGCTCGAGGGGGACAATAGCAAAAAAAAACAGGATTTTAATGAACAACACCTTGAGCTCCCATCTTTGGGCCGAAATTATGAGGCCAGCTGACGCAAAATATGTGGCAAACACACTTACAACTATCACTGGACCGTCTTGAATGTAATGACCTATGGAAGCTGGCAGTCACTCCTGAATGCTTTAAAAGACTGGTAAATATACATTTCAAGAAATTCTCTTCACTATAGGATAAACACCTTGTTTCAGGGAAGACAGACACCAGGATGGTGCTGAATACAACTGTCTGCACAGCCTCTAAAAATGAACTATTCAGCTTACAATAAATACAATTTCCTATAGAATGGGCAGTTTCCCAATGAAGGATCTACTTTTACCCTGGAAAAAAACACAGACCATCCCCAATTGCAAGCTGTGCAGTTTTAGAGAAGATACCATTTTACACATTCCGTGCATTTGTCCTGCTTTTTTAAAAGTCAAAGAAAATGTCCCTGTCCTCACTTTAACAACTTGCAAACAGGAACTTAAAGACAAGCTCTGATTCAATGTTTGAACTGAACACATATCCAACTAAACTTTAACTTTGATAAAATTATAGCTCAAACTTGTCACTTGCTTGATGGCCCATGAACAGTTGCAACACACTTTGAGTTCATGCTTCTCTGTTTTTATTAGTGCTGTCACCTTCTGTTTATTTATTAATATAATTGTAATGGGTTTTATTATTTGTACAATAAATATTGACTTTTGAAAGCAAAAACATTTTTGCTTGTTTTTATGGCATCTTCAAAAGGTTTACTGTGCTAAGATCATCCCCTTTACAGCTTTAAGAAGCAGGTAAAGTTATGTTTATCTCAACACAGTTTTTACATCTTTCGAAGAGGTAGTCAATATTTCCTAATTTGTGGTTTGTACCAGCTTGCATTCTGTGGGTGCAAGAGGTGTGAAACGCCTATGTGAAGCTGGAAAGCTATACATTTCTGAAAAGTATACAACATTTTGAATTGAGCAGGGGGTCATTTGTGTAGAATGTTCATGGTTTTTCTAAATAAACTACATGTGGAAAATAAAACAATTAACAAAAGTAAGGATGAAAATATAAAAGCAAAATACCATTATTATATCTGTCACACGCTTCTAGTCGCAGAGATATATAGTATTACCTAGTTGTCAAACAACAAATGGGCTACCCAGAGCCATTAACCGGTCAGTGGTTTCTAATGATTATTCATCCTGTTCTCACCATGCAACAATCATGAGTTAAACATGACTAAATAAGTAATCAGTGCGAAGAAAAGAAATGTGCATAGGATCTAGGTTTAGGAACAAAGGTTACTTGTCCTACTCTGAACTTGGGGTTACTTATAGTACGAGGTGATTCAGAGGGCATTTTGCAAAATGTGCTCTTTGGTGAACAGTGACTTACACTTTGTAACCAAAATTGTAATATAATTCAATCGAAATCGACAAATGTCCTAATATTCTGCACTCACACATTTAATCTGATAAAAAAAGGTAGTAAAAATATGTGAGCGGGACTGTTGCATGACACAGGAAATACCTAAAAACATAACATGGAATTGTCAAACTGTTTGATTTTAATGACATCAAATCTTGTATAATCCTCAGGAATTTAACACTTCAGCTAGCAACTGATTCTTTCAATTACATCTTACAAGTAAATCAGTGGAGTAACAAATTGATCTGCTTTGAGCAGTAAACACAGAAATGTAACGTAGCTGTAATGTTTGGTCATGGGGTTGGCCAGCACCCAAGGGAACCTAACATCCCCTCGAATCCCAGTCCAGTGGAGCGTTGCAATCCTGTATTGCACAATGTTTCCACCCTGCAAATGTCAAACTTTGGCAAAAATCAAAAACATTTCCTAATATACTTATGGAGAAAAGTTCTGGAATATGCCAGGTTTTACTAAAGTCCCACAACCAAGAGTTCCTACACTTCTCTTGACAAAAGGGCACTGCACTGGTGTGGACGGGTCTTTCACCTACAACAGGAAAACCATCAAAATGCAATATGGAGTTATCAAGATTTTTCCTTTGAATTTCAATCATTCAGGGGATGTGGCCAGCTGTGGTACCTAAGTTTGGGGTCGGACAGTACCCAGTGAAACTTACCAACCTCAGCATTTCTGAAAATTAGCAGTTTAGCTGAAAAGGTGACAGAATGCTGACAGAGTTCACGCTCAATGGGGCATGACCCAATTCTTGGTATGGCAAGAACCTATCAGGTGGTTTCACCAAGGGCCACCAGAATAAAAGGTAATATTTTAGAATTGTGACAGGTTTATGCCTTAAGTATATGTGTAGGTTCCTGAGAAAAATCAGAATATCAAAGTCTAGTGTTCTGTTTTCGATATAATATTTCCGTATTTATTCATTGTATGTATAGAACAACAGGAGAGGAAGGGAACAATGAGAACACTCCCCCTCCCCTCGAGCAAAGACCAAACAACAACAAAGGAGTGTATCAAAAATACAAAAAGAGCAAGCATGTATCCACATTCACTGTAACATTAACTCGTGAATGAAACCACTTTGGGTTTTTCTGAGTTGAGCACTAAAAACCCAGCAGATAAGTACTCTTTTGGGGATTGGTAAGTAAGATATTAAATGCAGTACAGTTCCAATGTGATTGGAAAGGTAAATATAAGATGGCCATGTCCAGTGATAGATATTAGAGTGCAGGTAAGGGACAAGTTTTAGGCCATTGGTAACACCATAAAGGGGGGGAGGTCAGAGGTGATGGATTGGTGGGTGGTGAAGGAGAAGGAGGTAGAAGTGTAGGGAAGGAGAGAAATGTAAGTCAGTAAATTGTCAGCAAAGTAATTCCATCACAGCAAATGCATATTCAGAAGGGAGGAGGGAAGAGAGGGAGGAAGCGACTAGAAAATCAAATTATATCAGGGCAATGGCATATTTGGCTGAAGTAGTATAGGTAGTCAGCATATTTACAAAGTTCACAATTTCTCAATCTACTTGAGCATAAAGAAATAAGACTTATGGTAAATAAAATGCATGCAAAGCATCCTCATATAATTCAGCAAAGTAATTCCATCACAGTAAATGCATAGTCAGAATGGAGGAAGGAAGAGAGTGGGGGTAGCAAACAAATCCACAATAAAATACAATTATATCAGGGCACTGGCATATTTAGTTGAAATAGTATAGAGTAGTGAGCGTATGTACACAGTTCACAATTTCACAATCTGCTTGAGCATATGGAAATAAGACTCATGGTAAATAAAATGTCATGCAATGCATCCTCATATAGCAACACCGATACACCCATAATTCTGGATTACCGAATTATACTATAAGGAAGTGACATATCATGCAAGGTATGCAGAGATCAACATTGGTACAATGCAATACTGAAGAGTGTCAAAAGAATCTATATGCAGAAAAGGGATGGCTGAAGAAAAAAACCCTCTGTCTGATCGGGTGGGCGGTAGGGAAAAAATAGGCGTAATGGTGACTGAGTTACTAACAGAGTCATGAGAAAGTATATAGATATATTTTGCGACTTACCAAATATTCTTAATATGGTAATGTCAGTGAGTCTTGGAATATTATATCTGTGGAGGAAATTAGGGCAAGGTAAAGGGGGATGAGGCACATTTTAAGCAGAACGAAAAGCTTTTGAGTAGTCACAAGAAGCACAATAGAGAAGAATGGAAATAAAACAAAAAAGCAAAAAGTACAGAAGGTCGAAATGGTGCAAGCCCCACATTTAAAAAAAACAAATGTTCATGAGATCCAAGTGTAAGAATAATGGAGGTACCAGTGAAAATTAGACACCTTAGTGAAAGCAGGATGGTGTGGCTTCTGTGGATCTGTGTGACAGCAGAAAGACTGTCATTGCCTGAGGAGTTGGGAGGCTGCCAGAGGGTCCACACTGCTACCAAATTCCTTTAAAAAAAATAATCCCTGTTGTCTAGTGAGCTTTCTTCTCCCCTGAGACAAGTAAATTGGGGGCTATCCTCTAGTCTGCTACCGCAAGAGGTAGAAAGACTTTCTTCGGCCTAGGTATTGTGCTGTGTAATTTAACAATTATTACTCCTCTTTTCCCCATCTTAAAACCAGATCGAGCCTGTAGAATAGTCTTAGAATACAGGAATTTAAACTCACCTACACATGCTTACACAGTTCAAAATACTCCGAGCACAGGTTTAATGAGAAACATGGAGTGGAAAAAATGTAAAACAACCTTTTATATTTTTATTGGGTTTTTCAGCCAAAACATAGCACCTGAAAATGAGTATCTAACTGCTTTCTCCTTTAGCAGAGATCAGATGCCTTTGAAAGATTGCCAATGGGGTATATGACTAGCCCTGGCTTTTTTGAAATATGCTTCATGAGAATCTTATGACCAGAATCAGAGGCACTTGAATGAATGAATAAATGAATATCAGGATTTCAAAAGTGCACGGCTACTCCACGGAGTGTAGAAAGTAAGAGAATGTGAAGAGCTAAAGCGTGAAAAGCCAGGTTTTACGTTGCTTTCTGAAAGACTGTTCATTGTCCATTTGACGAAATTAAACAGGCATGCTGTTCCTAGCTTGCTGGCCCAAAAGGGAGAATGATCTGCCTTGGATTTTTGCTCATTTAACCCATTTAACCCTTGGAACTTTGCCAAAATGGCTTCAGGGTGAGCATAAACTTCTTAGAGGAGAGCTATCTTACATTGATGACATTTACCGCACAGGTTTGAACACACATATCTGACTAGGATGGACCGAGTAATGACAATATTGTTTACACAAAGTTACACAATTAATTAAAACATGTTTTAAATCACTTACTTGGAAATGGTTTTACCTCAGATATGAATTATCCAGTGAGAGCAAGCGGTTAGCACCACACTTTCTCTAGAAGTGTGCTGCCTTGCAACCTGCTAATAACTAAAAAAAAAATGACAAGCCCCGTTTGGATTTCTTGACTTCAGAAAGACTTATTTGCTGCACTCTGCTGAACGGGTGAAGTCCTTGTATGATTTAATTAATCCCATGTTTTCTTCAAAACATTAAACAGAAAAACACACAGCTATCTTAAATGCACTCCAAGTGGACATGCTAGAGACAACATATTTACAGTATAGGGATAACAAAATCAACCTGGTATTTAGAATTGTCCCCAGTCCTACAGGTTACGCTTCTATAATCTACAATGAAGGGTAGCTCCTATTACTGGCTGGTGATACTTGTATTCCAAATCAGAAGAACATTTTGCCTCCACTGATAAAATGTTGATGTGGGGCAGAATCCATTTTGATGGAGCACCTAATCACAAAAACCATGGAAAGGATCCAGAGTGGGGAACTAGAGACTATAGGGAATCATGGGTAGCTGGCCTCCAAACAGATCCTGTAGCACACAAAATGCCACCTGATTGATTTCCTTACCAATTTATAATTTACTACATGCTGTAAATGTTCATACTTCCCAGCTTACTCCTAGGTACACACTAAAGTATCACAGGATGCAAAAAGAACAATTGATGGACAAAATTCTGCGCAATGTCAAACATTCACCCAAGTACTGATATCTGGGCCTAAACCCATCTTTTGTTGCTCCTCATGCCATTCAAGTTCAGACCCAGCCATATGCAAATCATTCTTGACCCTGATCCACATGGAATCAGTCCTGCCCAAACTGCCAGGCCAGGTCCTCCCTGGACTAGAAACAAGCATCATGGGACTGGTTTCGGGGCATCACCCCATATCGCCCAGGTTAGCTTGACTCCAGTGGCTTGGAGAGCATGAACCAACGTCTGGGCATACCTGTCCAATTCGGGGTGACAAATGCAAAAAGAGTAATTGATGGACAGAATGCTGCACAATATCAAACAGTCACCCCAGTGCAGAGACCTGGGCTAAAATCCATAGTTTTTTGCTCCCTAGGCCATTCCAGTTCCGACCCAGCCATATGCAAATCAGTCTTGACCCTGTTCCACATTGGAACAGTCCAGGCAGAAATGCCAGGACCAGATCCTCGCTGGACTGGAAACAAGCACCCTGAGACTGTTTTCGGGGCATCACTCCTCATCAGCCAGGCTAGCTTGACTCCAGTGGCATGGAGAGCACGGGACCCATGTCTGCGCATATTCGTCCCACTCAGGGTGACAAATGCAAAAAGAATAGTTGATTGACAGAATGCAGCACAATTTAAAACATTGACCCCAGTACAGAGGTCTGGGCCTAAATCCATTGTTTATTTGCTCCCCATGTCATTCCAGTTTAGACCCAGCCACATGCAAATCAGTCTTTATACTATTCCACATGGGAACAGTCCAGCCTGAACTGCCAGGCCAGGTCCTCCCTGGACTGGAAAAAAGCATCCTGGAACCGTTTTTGGGACATCACCTCTCATACGCCAGGCTAACTTGACTTCAGCGGCATGGAGAGCACGGGACCCACATCTGGGCATACCCGGGAGACAAATGCAAAAAAAAACCAATTGAAGGACATAATACTACACAAGGTCAGACATTAAACCCCAGTACAGAGATCTGGTCCTAAATCCATAGTTTCTTTGCTCCCCTTGCCATTCCAGTTCAGACCCAGCCATATGCAAATCACTCTTAACCCTGTTCCACATGGGAACAATCCAGCCCGAACAGACAGGCCAGGTCCTCCCTGGACTGGAAACAAGCATCCTGGGACCAGTTTCGGGGCATCACCCCTCATCAGCCAGGCTAGCTACACTCCAGTGGCATGGAGAGCACGGGCCGAAGACTGGGCATACTCGTCCAATTCGGGGTGATAAATGCAAAAAGAACAAACAATGGACAGAATGCTGCACAATTTCAAACAGTCGCCCCAGTACAGAGATCTGGGCCTGAATCCATCGTTTTTTGCTCCCCAGGCCATTCCAATTCAGACCCAGCCATATGTAAATCAGTCTTGACCCTGTTCCACATGGGAACAGTCTAGCCCAAACTGCCAGTACAGGTCCTCCCTGGACTGGAAACTAGCCTCCTGAGACTGGTTACGGGGCATCACCCTTCATCAGCCAAGCTTGCTTGACTCCAGTGGCATGGAGAGCACGGGACCCACGTCTGCGCATATTTGTCCCACTCAGAGTGACAAATGCAAAAAGAACAATTGATTGAGAGAATGCAGCACGATTTCAAACATTGGCCCCAGTACAGAGATCTGGGCCTAAATCCATTGTTTATTTGGTCCCCATGTCATTCTAGTCCAGACCCAACCATATGAAAACCAGTCTTGACACTATTCCACATGTGAACAGTCCAGGACGAACTGCCAGGACCAGATCCTCACTGGACTGGAAACAAGCACCCTGAGACCGTTTTCAGGGCATCAACCCTCATCATCCAGGCTAGCTTGACTCCAGTGGTATGGAGAGCACGGGACCCACGTCAGGGCATACCCATCCAACTTGGGGTGACAAATGCAAAAAGAACAATTGATGGACAAAATGCTGCACAATGTCAAACATTCACCCCAGTATAGAGATCTGCCCACAAAATGCCACCTGAGTGATTTCCTTATCAATTTGTAATTTACTACATTTTGTAAATATTCATACTTTCCAGCCTACTCCTTTGAACACACAAAAGTGTGACCGGCTGTCCTCACACACCACCAGATGTCATACTTCATCATAGTACGTGTATCAAGAGGGAGAGAGAGGACCAGATAGCTAGTCCAGATCCCCGGTTTATATGTCAATTAATCAAAAAGAGACTAGCTAAGAATGGGGTTGACATGATATTTATATTTTAAGGATCATAGTGACTCAGTTTTGTTTTGTCAAGGGGTGGTGGCACCTGCTGGGTGTCCTTTAAAAGCCCTCATCCACCAACCTAGTTGGTGGCATGCTTCATCATCGGGCCCACCCAGTGACACCTAGCCTGACACCTAGCCTGGTTACAGCGGAGCAGGTATGTCACTGTGTGTGCGGTGAAGGGCACCCTTCACCGCACACACAGTGACATACCTGCTCCGCTGTAACCAGGCGTCGTAGCACACCCGGGACACGCTAGGTGTCACTGGGTGGGCCCGATGATGAAGCATGCCACCAACTAGGTTGGTGGGTGAGGGCTTTTAAAGGATACTTCATCATAGGACTTCCCCATACACTCCAAAAACCCAGTATTAAGGAAAGTAGGCCTACGTCCTGAAATCAGGCAGGCCCTTACCAATAACTCTGGATCCATGAGTAATACGATAAAAAGCCAAAGTGGTGACCCACTCGGGCATTTTAATATATAGGGCACCACTTGTTAGTAAAATAAAAACAAGGGGGCCGATTAGGATGGCGGACGGACATTGTCTGTCCGCCATCCTGTCGTGGCAAGGGACCGTCCGCCATAATGGCGGAGGTCCCATGCACCGGATTAGGATGCACCCGCCACAGTGGCGGGTGCATCCCGGATTTTTAACATTGCAGCAGGCGGTGCTGAAAGCACCGCCCGCCGCAATACTAAAAATGCATGTTGTGCGTTTCAAAGCACAACATGACAGGCACTGTGCGGTGCCTGCCATGTTGTACTTTGAAACACAGGGGGGTACCATAGGTATCCCCGATGTGCAACCCCCACCCCCCTTCACCCTGGGGGCCCGCAACGGCCCCCCAAAGCAAAGACCGTATGCCTTTCTGTGGCGGCATTGCCGCAACTGAAAGGCATTCCTCAAAGCCCATCCTAATATGGCTGGCAGTGTCTGATAGTCACCCCCACCATATTAGACCTTTTCCGCCACGGTCGCAAGACGACCGCGACGGAGAAGCGGCAAACGGTCTTTTCGTGCGCTGCGGTCCCCCCGGCCATTGTAATATGGCGGGGGAAATCGGTGGCAGACGGGCACGGATGACGGGTGCATCGCCACCGCCTGCATGGCGGTGGCGATCCGTCTGCCATCCTAATCGGCCCCTAGGTGTGAGGAATAGGGAAACTAGTACCCCTAGCCCCACTAAACTGTCAACATGTTACTGCCTAGTGCAGAGGTTCCCAAACTTTTTCAAACCGCGGCTCCCTTGACATTTTGTCTGTTGTAAGTGGCTCCCCATTATGTTTCCTTTTTTTAGGAGGTGGAGCTATGTAAGCATGGCCTCAGGATTACTTCCATTTTTCTCCCTGAAAATAATTGTGATGAAACCCATGAAGATGCAACGAAATAAAATATAAAAATATAATTTTGTTTCAGAAAAAATACTCTTCATGATTATGGTCTTCAAATGAATTTAAAAGAAAATATAAATATATATATATATATATATTTTTTTTATAAATGGCCTCTAGGGGGGTTTACTCCTGGTAACTAACTGGAGGGTGAGATGGGTAGGGGACGAAAGAAATAATTCATATTGCCACCTTTCCAGAGATCATGTTAATGGGCCACTGCATGCCAGCAGAAGTAGAGCAAATGTAGGGTAGTATAGTCATCAATTAATTTGTCATGCAGGTCAGTGCAAGCACTAAAGTGGATATGGATAGAACTACCCAAAAAGCCACTGGATGAATAATTCACTGGGCAGAGCCAAGACAGGACATCTTTTTGCAACGTCTCAAGCACACTAAGGTTCCCAAACATTTAAGTAATGATAAAATGTTATTTTGTGAGAAAAAGTTCAATCTCCATATTTTTTGCAGAAATGTGTTAGGTAAAGGTGCCTAAAATGTGTGTTGCGCTACTGTGCAGAGTTCCATTAAGAAAACCAGCACACAACCTACATTTTCAGTGGGGCGCTTTATGGACAACCTGCATGCTGGAGGTGGAAGCTCAGGGTCAGCAGGTAGAATGGAACAAGTAATAGAATTTGCAAAGGTAATGTGTCATCGAGATACATATGGGTTAAAAATAAAGCAAATGTTTCCAAGTCAATGTACAAATGCCAGCATGTGATACATGTGCTGGGATAATGGGCGAATCATTGGTTCCTGAAGAAGGAAACTGCATCTAGCTCCTTTGGGCCGATAGTTCGATTTGGACACAGGCCACAATTCATCGAAATCAGTCGGAAGTAGTGCAGTACTCGGTGGTCTGTGTATAGAAGTTTGTATTTCTCACTCAGTTAGTCACAATGCTCAAAAGCAGCAATGACAAAACTCGGCACTCTCAGAAGAGAGGGAAAGACAACATTTGACTCCCAAAAAGTTATCAACTTTATGGAAAGCTATTTTTAAAAGCTACAAAAACCACATCAATATTCACAAAGTGCTAAGAACTAACTGAGTTCCCTGCATGCACTGTACAGACAGCCTACTCGCATCCACCTAAAGAACTGTAGCTTTAGGCCTGATGCTGCTGAATTTCACACCAAGTGAAATTCTTTTTGGAAAGTAGCCTTCTGTCCAATACACGGCTCCATTGTTAAAAGTTTAGCAGGGAAGTGTCTTCTCTTTCTGCAGTGTATCACAACCAAATCTCCCTCAACTTGCACGGCTATCAATTACAACAGGGATACAATCTCTGGTGGGAAGGACTTGTCTCTAATGTTAACATAAAATCGCCTTAATTGGCCCATGTTATAGTACGTGCATCACACCCTGAATCTGTGACATACATTCTTTAGATGTTTGCTGGAATCTCCCTTCCGCCTCCACCTCAGGCATCCGAACCCTCCCCTCTAGCCCATGAGGCATGCACTCAGCCTTTATTTACTCGATAGGCTCAACAGGGCACAGCCCTCCACTGACAGCAAAAGGAGATGCTTTCATTCAGCCAGGAACAAAGATCATCAATCTGGTGTGCAGTAGAAGTCAAAATGACTCAAAAACGCCTGCCATAATCTGTGCGTGAGCACTGCAACCATTTTACTTTCTATTGTTGTCTTTTAAGGCCAACAGGTTTAAAGATGTGAAGTAAAAAAAAAATAATGTATATTTTGTTGTAAAATCCTCTTTACCAATGTGTTGTATTTTCTGCCTCAGAGCTCAAACACCCTTTCAGTCTGGTGCATTCATTGGCATCTGAGCGCACCAGGGATGATGGCAAATGTGGTTTGATCTTAAAGTTTACCTAAGACTTTGACATAGCTATAGACTATTAACATTTACAGCATCTGTTCACGGCGCCCCTAGCTAGTTTAGACAGCGCACTGGGGTGCAGTGGCACACAGATTGGAAACTGCTGGCCCAGTGGCTCAACTGAGTCCATGGCATCTGTTGGGATGGACATCGGATCCTCTGGCAGCGTATACTCAATGTATATGTGTTGAAAAGATGCAACTCTGAGGCAGAGGTGAGTAAAAGCAGACTTTATTCCATCACCCACTCTCCAAGACTACCAGAGGGATGCCAACATTCTAAGGCAAGCTCTGGCGGAACATACCAAAGGGGAGGGGGCGAAAACCCTGGGGAACGTATTATGGCAGGTGGAGGAAAAAGGACAGGAAGATTACAGCACATCTCCCTTTGTCAACATAAAGAGATAATAACAATACATACAATGCGTGTGCAACATCCCTATGAAAACTGATAAAGAGATAATACACAATTCATACAATGCATGTACAACATCCCTATAAAAATTATGGGGAGAGGGGATTTGAAGGACATCCCCCGGCTGATAAAACATGAAAAAGAAAATAACACATCATGCAAGGCGTCTGTAAAATCCTTAATAACTAAAGGAGGAAATTTTTTGCTACACATCCATCAAAGAATCATGAGAGGAGACCAACGTGGAGTAGTACCATGCAGATTGTTGTGATACCATGGATCTCTCCTTCTGATGGAGGAAAAAGGAGAGATTCTCATTCCCTCAATGGGAGACGTGTGATATGTCCAAATCACATCTCTTATAGTTTTTTCCACATCCAGATTGTTGTTAAGAGCAAATTGAATGTGTTTGGTAATTAACTGAATAGTCAGTCAGTCAGTCAGGATATCTTTATTCGACTTATTACAAGTCATACAAAGAAACAAAAAGACAATAAAACATGACATAGGATACATACATAACCCAGCGTTATCCTAAAAAACATCAGACTGCATACGCATTTAAAAATACTATATACAAAATTAAAAAGATACAAATACAATTCATTTCAGAAAAACATGATAACCCTTAAAAATTGCTAAGGCGAAATTTGACCAGCAGCTTTCACCCTGGCTGCAGCCACTAAAAAATTAGCAATGCAAAAGGTTGTGCGAGGATTTGTCAGAAGCTGTAAATGAAGCAACGCCGGGCGTACCTGTGTAAAACCCGCTTCTTTTAGGATAGGGAGCAAGTATTTTTTCCTCTGCTCATGAAAGAAGCTACAAAACATGACCAAGTGCATTGTGTCCTGCACCGAAAAATCATCACAACTACAAGGTGGGGCTTGGTCTGGCTTCTGCCAACCCTTGAATGAGCCTAAGTAGTAATGTATCAGGTTAAACCTAAACTTGGTTAATAGGAACCTATGATAAGGGAAAGTAACAAAACTAAGATAAGGTGCGAGGGAGGGGGCACCAACCAAAAGGTTATGTGACCTAACTGATGGCTTCAGTAGTTCAACATCCTCGCGTCGCGCTTCCTTCCTTTCCCTAAATGCCTTTTTTATGTAACCTATGTCCAAAGCCCTGATTTTATCTGGGCATGAAAAAAGTTCTGGGCGACCCAAATCTGTGAATGATTTGATTAAATAGGCCATCCATGGAATACTGCTATATTTATCTAAAGATAGAACATCTTTCAGTATTTTATGATTCAGTGGGAGGTCTTCATTCAACCACATTTTCAGCCATAGGATCAGGGGCGCTAGGCTCAGTAAATCTGACAAATACGGTAAACCCACCTCTTGATGAATCGAATAGGTTGGAGTTGACTGAGGTACAGAGAGAAGAGATCTAATAAATCTATTTTCCGCTCTCTGGATAGGGTCAAGATTAACATAGCCCCACAAAGGTGAACCATATAGTGCAATGGCCACTGGCTTGCACTTATAGATCTTTAGAAGGGCTTCCATGGGCCTAGCTCCCAGCTTGCCCGCAAAACCCAAGATCGCTGAAGAAGATCTAGTTACCGCCAACTTTTTAGCTCTTATCTGTGGCCCCCATGTTCCCTTTTGGTCAAACAGTACACCCAAATAGGGGAATGTGGTTACCTTTGAAACAGGGACCCCTCTGCAAAAAAATGATTTATGTCTTTTTTTGGTACACTCACGCCCCATTACCATCGTGTGAGATTTGGAAACATTTACCTTCAAATCCAAATTATCCATAAAAGTGCCAAAGGCATCCAAAAGAAGCTGAAGTCCAACACCAGTGCGGGCGATCAACACGGCGTCATCCGCGTACAGGAGTGCCGGAATTTGTACATCTCCTGCGCGTGGAACGTCCGCGTCCTGACCACGCAGGTGTGCCCCCAGGCCATTGATATAGATGGTAAAAAGCGAGGGGGCTAAGATGCAGCCTTGCCGTACCCCCTTTAAAGATTTAAACAGTGGAGTACATCTACCATTGTTTGACACTCGTACGGCTGCGAACAGCTCCTGATGCATAGTGGCCATAAACGTGACCAAGGCCTCATCGATGCCCAGCTCCAGCAAGATCGTCCACAGTTTTGACCTATTAACAAGGTCGAACGCCGATGAAAGGTCCATAAATGCAAGAAACACAGAACCCTCCTTGGCCACCGTGTACTTAGAGATGAGTAAGTGCAAATTAATACATTGTTCAATTGTTCCTTTTCTCTCTCTAAAACCATATTGCAGTTCAGATAGCCCGCCACAACCCTCAATGTTCTCCCTCAGTCTGGATAAGAGAACTCTGCCCAATATTTTTATGGTCGAGTCTAAGAGGGATATGGGCCTGTAAAATGCGGGATCGTCCCGCCGTCCTTTATTTTTGAAAATGGGGACGATCGTGGATATGGCCCATGAGGCGGGGGCTGGATTGCCGTTGACTGCATTAAACACATTTGACATAACCTCGGCCCACAGTTTAGGTGAAAACATGAAAAAGTCAGCGGGGACTCCGTCTGGACCAGGTGCCTTATGTTTAGTGGTTGCCAGGAGTGCTTTTTCCACTTCTTGAGAATTAAAGATGATAGGATGTACGTGTTTATTGGGCAGTTGACCCCTTTTAGATCCTTCATCATCAACGCCCCCATATACGTTTTTGAAAAAAGACAGCCATGTATCGTCGGTAATCACGCAATCCATGGGTGCATTACTATCTTCCGAGAATAGGGGCTGTTTGATGATCTCCCAAAATCTCCTACTGTCCTTCAGTACTGCAGCTGAAAGGAGATTGTCCCATGTTTCGCGTTTAATGGTGTCTTTGCGTTTTTTTATGGTCGCTTTATAAATCTTCCTTTTTCTTGAAATGTCATCTTTGGCCCTAGGAGCAGATTTTAGTGCCGCCAGCAATTCTCTGTGTGCTTTCGAGCATGCAGGGTCAAACCAACGCTTATAACCTTGGGCTCCCAGGGTGGGTTTGGCCAGGAGATCCTTGGAGACCTGATCGCATATTGCCTCGTAAGCTGCTACTATAGTATGCCCTTGAGTGCCCGGGTTTCTACAAAGCTCAACCTGGGCTTCAATTTTAGGGAAGCATTTTTTATAGAAGTTTTCCGGGATCACTTTAGCCCACTTTACTCGTCTATCTTGATCAGAGGTCCTCAGGGGATGTGCCACTTTTTCGATTACTGGTGGTGCCCCCATGTAGGCTCCCCAGGCCACTTCGAGAAGTACTGGGTTATGGTCACTGAAGTGTGTTGATACAGTGCGGTAGGCCATAGACCGGCTTAGAATGCCTGATGAGGCAAAAATGTAATCGATCACTGTACCATGTTGGGCGCCAGTAAAAGTTGGGTTTCTCAGGCCGCAGTCAGGTTCATTTAAGTCATAGTTGGCCAATAGTTCCTCAAGCTCCTGCCCCTCTGCAGAATGTTCGAAGTGAGGTCCCTGTAGGGCTGCGTCGTCGACCTCGTTTACATCACTACCCTTGCAAGCTAATTCGCATAAATGAATATTAAAATCGCCTAATAAAATCAGCTCAAAAACTAAGTTGATATCCTGTGATACTGTGTTTAAAATATTATCCAGACTAGCGATATTACGGCCATTATATTCGCTATTCCCAGAATTGTAAAAATTGACATATAGTGTCCTGCAGTCTTTGCTGATCACCCTTTCGACCATTAAGATGTTATCAGAGTCAGAACTGATCTGCCTATAGCTGCCTTTTAGAGCCAATGAAAACAAAATCACCAAGCCCCCTTTAGCTCTGCCCGCTCTGCTAGGGACTGCAGGTTTAGTAAAACTGGTGAACCCGTCCCACCATTAACTGAATAGACTTTGCAATTAGCTCATTGGCTATTAAAGCACAATTGTTGGTTCCTTTGTGTTTGATTCCTACATTTTTTATGAACTCTTCTATTTCGCTTGAAGAGAAAATTACATTTTTCTCAGTGACTAAGGTTTTTGGTAGACCTTCACTAGTGAATGAAAATTTTAGAAATTCAATGAGGGCCCCTGTTGTTGCGTCTCATACAAACTCATGCTTGATCCACTTTGAAGTGTAGTCGATGAGCAAGCACATGAATTTCTTTTGGGCTCCTAACTGGTCTAAGGGACCAATTACTTCTAATGCAAGTTTAGTCCACAGGATACTTGGCGCTATTTCTGGATTCCTTGACGTGCTTACTTTTCATCCCTCAGACACAACATTTCTCCGTTCATTCTCTGTTAATTCGAATAATTGGTCTTGAGTACATTTCCCCAACACCGCCGTACCACACACACTGTTCAAAAACAGATTACTGCAGTCATCACTGTGAGCTCTTTCTAAAGGCCCTTCTTGAGATTCCTCATAAGCCTTGTGGATTTCACTGTCACAGACACCCAGGCAGATTTGATCTTTATTATTAGGGTCAAGCATGATCCCTAACTTTCCTTGATGGTGCCAACCTAATAGGTTTGTACCTTCTTTTACAATATAAACATTTCCACTTGTGGATCTTCCCCTGAAATCTATACACATCTCTACCATGCCCACCAGGGGTATAGATTCTTTAGCATAACTTATTGGTGATATGTCAGGTTCTAACACATTAAGACGAGAAGTACCAAATAGATCATTCATATCCTCTTGATTAATCAAAGTAAATCCCATCCTTGTCGCCAGTGTTGAAAAGATGTAACTCTGAGGCAGAGGTGAGTAAAAGCAGACTTTATTCCATCACCCACTTTCCAAGACTACCGGAGGGAGGCCAACATTCTAAGGCAAGCTCTGGCGTAACATACCAAAGGGGAGGGGGGAAAACTGAGGAACGTACTGTGGCGGGTGGAGGAAAAAGGACAGGAAGATTACAATAATATGCCAATATCATGGGGGTCTAACTCTTGTCACCACCCTACGGGCCCGATTGACAGAATGAACTTAAGACTCAATCCTAAACTTACTACTGTTTTGGTATTCACAGATTGCATTTACTACTTTTGGTATTCACAGAATGAACTTACTACTTTTGGCATTCACAGAATGCACTTAATACTTTTGGTATTCACAGAATTAACTTACTCATTTCGGTATTCACAGAAGTTAGGACTCCTAACTTTAGGACTCCTAAATGCCTTCTGTGAATACCGAAAGTCTTAAAATTAGGATTTTTCTCAATTTAGTAGTAGTAAAGTTAGGACTCCTAACTTTAGGACTCCTAAATGCCTTCTGTGAATACAGAAAGTCCTAAAATTATGATTTTTCTTAGTTTAGTAGTAGTAAAGTTAGGACTACTAACTTTAGGACTCCTAAATGCCTTCTGTGAATACCCAAAGTCTTAATATTAGGATTTTTCTCAATTTAATAGTAGTAAAGTTAGGACTCCTAACTTTAGGACTCCTAAATGCCTTCTGTGAATACCGAAATTCCTAAAATTATGATTTTTCTCAATTTAGTAGTAGTAAAGTTAGGACTACTAACTTTAGGACTCCTAAATGCCTTCTGTGAATACCGAAAGTCTTAAAATTATGATTTTTCTCAATTTAGTAGTAGTAAAGTTAGGACTACTAACTTTAGGACTCCTAAATGCCTTCTGTGAATACCGAAAGTCTTAAAATTAGGATTTTTCTCAGTTTAGTAGTAGTAGTAAAGTTAGGACTCCTAACTTTATTACTACTAATTTGAGAAAAATTGTAATTTTAGGACTTTCGGTATTCACAGAAGGTATTTAGGAGTCCTAAAGTTAGAAGTCCTAACTTCTGTGAATACCGAAATGAGTAAGTTCATTCTGTGAATACCAGAAGTAGTAAGTGCATTCTGTGAATGCCAAAAGTAGTAAGTTCATTCTGTGAATACCAAAAGTAGTAAGTGCAATCTGTGAATACCAAAACAGTAGTAAGTTTAGGATTGAGTCTTAAGTTCATTCTGTGAATCGGGCCCCAAGTTCCTAGGTCCCTTAGGTACCTGAAAAACATTAATAACTTATGTGAGTTACTAAGAGACATTATTGGCTAATGATTCAGGACCAAGCGTCCTTCAATTCCATGTAGGCATTATTTGCATGCGGCGTAAATGTGACACTGCACTCATGTATCACACACATACAGTAAATCTCATGCTGTGAGACAAGCTTACATACTCTTACCTAATTATGGGTCTTCTGGCCCCAATGGAGGAAGGGATTCAGAACCCCTATAATCACACTCTATAAGGAAGAGGAAAGAGGAAAGGATAATCAGCCCTGCTAATTTCAAAGTTTAAAATACAATGTAGAAAGTATTACTTCCCACCACTACTCACTTACTACACCAAGGTGCGTCCCTTGCTGTCCACCTACTAGTACTGGTCCTTCCTCCTGATGATTGTGGGAGTCACTGTGAGTCAGTCTTAAATACTTTTAAGTTATCACATCTGTGATTGGTTAAAGGTATCCCCATCATTTCAGTGGTGTGTGTGTAATTATGCTCTCAGGTGTTATTTTTACTACCTTATCAGTTCTCAGTTATATTTAGCTTTGTCCAGTTGGAATATCTACTTTCAAAGTGCGAGCGGGGTGTGCAATTACCACTCTCCCCTGCAGCGTGGGTCGGAGCACTATGGCACTAATAGTTTCAACTGTTCACAGCTGATTTTTATTGAGTGCGGCACACTGCCTCAATTGAATTGTGTGCTGCCTCCTGAAATGTGGGGACAAACATTACCATGTTAATAGTGTCAATTGCTCACAGCTGAGTCATTTTAGGTGCATCACACTGCCTCAATTGGAGCAAGTAAATATGAGCCCAAGGAAAACCCTGAGCTACTGGTGGCACTGCTGTGAGGCAAACAGCCTTTTAAAAGTGTACACACACATTTATCATTTTTTTTACAAGTATTCTATATTTATTTTGTATTCCATAGAATGTTCTTCAAGGCAAAGGTAACGGTAAATAATTCAAACAATATACATGATGGTATTTCTCAATCATACATTCTTAACTTGACAAAAGGCAATTGTAAAAATCACAATTTCAATTTGACATTTCTTGTTTCCTTGAAACTAACAACCAAAGTTCATAACATGATATCAAAAATCCTTTTTTTTTTAAGTGCCATGGTGCAGCTGCCACCTGTGAAGCACTCCATTCTCCCCCGGTATGCCCGCCCATACTGTCAGTGAGCATGTGATTAAGTGGGCGTGTTACAATAAGGCATAGCACGCCCTCTCTGGTAAACGCTCTCTGAGGCCCCAACTCTAGGATTCTGGGAGTTGTAGTCACAAGCCATGCATCCAGTAGAAATGATTGTATTTATTGTGGGTTTTACATCACCATTAAAAATATATATAAATAGAGTAAACTCAGACCCAAGAGTGTGGGTATTGAGTCTAAGGTTTGTGTTTTTCTCTGGTATTGTACTGTTACATGTTGTATTAACATGGTGATCATTTTAAAGGCTTCCTTGTTATCCAACCCCAACTGTTTAGTCAATTGTATCCAAAACTCAAATCTTACAAAACTGTCCGTTTCAAACTCATAACTTATGGAACCTGAGTGACACAATTATGGGTTTCCATGTTCTGTTTCAAGGCCAGTTAAATCTAAGATAAGTTACTTATTAGGCATTATTCTAGCTCCTACTCCAGGCAAAGAAGCCAGTGATGGATGTGGAATCATCACTGGCGTCTTTGAATGGAGTAGTATCTAAAGAAATGCCTAATAAGTAGCTTACCTTAGATTTACTTAAATCAGTCCTAAGGGTAAAGCATCTCTCCATTCTGGCAAGAGTGCAACAGTATGAGTGCTCCTGTTACAATACTTGTGGCTGGGTTTACATAAACAAGCTAGAGACTATGTGTAGCAATGTAATATTTGCCAACAAATTAAACATCCTACTGTAAGAAGACCAGCATAGACTCCCATCACTATCTCCAATCATCCTTCTAGCATAATTTACTTCAACCACATCAAGCCAATCATATATGTTAATTGCTGTAAATATATACTTGTTGCAGTAATTCATGCTCAGATTTCTATGGGTTTAGCCACAAAGAAGCGCTGATCCTCCAGCATTCATAAAGAACTTGCAGTGCCTACTAGCCATGGAAGTGATACATACCTTTCCTTCAGAGAGTAGTCCTAAGCTTGCTTCAAAATCTTTTAGGACTGCTGTTTCTGCTCTAAGAGTATGTCTTTATTACCTGCCTGCATTTTGCATGGAGAGCAACCGAAATATTGAGCAATCCAAACGGTATGCCTAAACAAGCCCTGACTGGTGGGGTAATCAATTCAGGACTAAGATGCTCGTTCTAGTATCTTTGTATATATGTAGATAATATTGGAAAGGTGACAGAAGAGAACATGTTTGACTCGGATCAACATTTCAATATTTTACAGAGAGCACAAGAGGCCAGAGACAAGCTATCTAATTTAAAGAATTCCAAGTCTGTCACTGGTGAAGAATGCGTTTTTAAAGCTGCTGATAGCGGGACCCTCAAAGCAGAGGAGCTAGTCCAAAAAATGATCCCTCACAAACAAGTATTTGGGTCATTTTTCTGACTACCCGTTCTAGTTCTTGGTGAAGGATGCACATGAGCCGGAATCCTGCCTCCATTTCCTGTTTGAAAGACAAAGATGTCTCTCAATCATGTTGAGAAACGCTATGAGGCCAATTCTGTAGAGCATACCCCCTCTGACACCAACAAGTTTTCAGAGTAGAGGCTTGCTACCCTTCCCTACACCAAAGGAGCTACTCTAAGAAGAGTATAGCAACAGTGAGTGTGAGTCAGAGTCCAAGGATAACTAGCCTTGCTGTGTCTCCAGCTTTACACTGAGTAATAGATTCAGGAACCTGGTGCTGTCATGCATACAGTTTCAACAATTCCAACCAACAGTGTGGTATACAGTGAACCCCGACAATTGTAATGATACTTTTGCAAAAAATAACACTATATGAAAATGACTCAAAGTTTGAAACAAATGACTTACCAATATACTCCTTATCACTCAACAGCATCATTTTTTTTTGCTTACAACCGGTTTCCTGAAAGGTATTAAATACCACTGGGTTCCTACGTCTTGATTGCTACAGGAGTGCTTTTCCTTGTGGTGTGGCTTTTCACATTAACAAAGGTTTTGCTATTGTTGAATGGACATTATATTTCTTATAAACCTGTGCCACTTCAAATGGTTTGAGAACTACAACTACATTCTTCCTCCCAAAGTACTCAATGAATCTTTAATGCTGTAAACACTACAGCTTACCCTGGGACTGATGCAATGGTTTGGGAAAGAAATTCATATCAGCTCATGGGACCAAGAGAGATTTTGCAGTTGCCCTTTGTTTTAAATATTTAAATGGATGACATAAATATTTCGGTTTCCTTTACAAATGACTGGCACATTAAGACGATTAAAAAACATGATGTCTTTTTTGCAGGCAGACACAATCCCAGATAATGTGGATCCTTATTTGAATGCTGACAATTATAAAGAGACGTATTGTTTTCACCAATATGTGTACGACTATATACACAGAACTGGTTATAAATAGAGGCTATACAGTTACTTGTCATGTAGTTCCTACTAATCCGTAGGATCTGCGCATTTGTTTGGACAACTTAAACTAGGGGCTTGGTGTCAAGACTGATTCTGGACACCTCTGCAGGATATGTTGGGCTATAGATCAGCTAGCTCACACTACCACCGTAAGCCCCCCTAACCTATCAAGGAGCAAATGGTTTCTGGCAACCACTGAACATGACATCCCTGACCCCTCAGGGATCATGGAAACAGTACAGAACCTTTTCGCTCAGTCACTCATGCTGACTTATTCTCAGAGTGGTATACAGAAAATACACAGTGGGACATTTCCTAAATATTTATTGAACCAATGTTATTCTTGTATAAAATACTTGTGCTTCAATGATTAATATACAGAAGCAGATAAAAGAGATTACAAGCACCAAAAGTGTAAATGGAAGATATAGTTGTACCATGATGTTAAAACAATGTATACATGCAGGCATATAAAACAAGGCAGCAATCAACATACTCCTACTACCTGAACCCTACTCTAAGTGTACATAGAGTGTGTGTAGGTGTGAGGCCAAGAATCCCCCCAGGGACAATCCAACCCCATTACCTGATGGGTTAGAATGAAGGATCCCATCTTGGTCATGAACTGAACACCTCTCACAAGATGTCTGACCGCTCCATCGTGAAGTCTCAGCATGCAGGGACCCTCGGTGTCTGCAGAAGGGCCTCCTCTGCTAACCTATCAGGATCCTCATCTTCTATAATAGAAATCATACTTGCGAAGTGCATATAGATTAGTGATGTTATGAATGTGCGGATAGCCCTGTCGTCCTGTGGATGAAGATAGAGATGACAGTAGTACATAGTGTGGAAGGAGATCTTGTACATGATGTTCAGGGCATTGTGATAATGTTGTGTGAAGTTTCGTTTAGGAGAAACTGATCCAACATTGACGAGCACGCAAATATGTGCAAAAATTCGCACTGAAATGTTATTGAGAGGAAAATGTAAAAAATTGATTGCTTTGCTAGGTGGGACTAAACCGGAAATATAACACCCCCTCCTCATACTAAGGGTTGATATCTAAAAGCTATCTAAAAAGCCAGTAGACCATTTTAAACATTTTAAAAACTATTCCTTAAAGCATTTAAAAGCGAGCTTCTAATTAAATATTTATTTAAAAGCTTTTAAGTCTTTAT
This sequence comes from Lissotriton vulgaris, assembly GCF_964263255.1. Lineage (NCBI taxonomy): Eukaryota > Metazoa > Chordata > Amphibia > Caudata > Salamandridae > Lissotriton > Lissotriton vulgaris. The sequence goes on along the minus strand of NC_141689.1, from coordinate 1,530,497,904 downwards.
ATCATTTTAAGATCCTAGGCACTAAAAAAGCCATGGTGCCCAAAAAAGAAAGCAAAAGCAGTATTGGTTCATATTTATAATTTATTTATAGAGTTTGTTTATAGTGCAAACTTGACCCTAGAAGGGTATCAGAGCGCTTCACAAATAGTTCAATAAGTAGAAAATGGATAACTAAGAAAAATATATTCTGACATTGTCCATTGCAAATCAAGAGTGAGACAGTGAGTTATAAACCAGGACTCAGACAGCATGTACAAGCCCTAGTTGGAGAACGCTGTGACATCAGTATCCAGAGAAAGGTTCAGTGGGTTTAGTTCTGAGATTTGTTCATTAAAAGCAGTTTGACTATCAACTGTTCGAAATCAATTCTGTATGTGCTACACGGCCCCCCGCCTAGACTGCCCTGCAATTGTGAAATTCAAATTGTGGTTTAAAAAAATAGATCAAATTGCTTCCACATTGAAAAGCCAATTGTTTATGAGTTATGCGTGGTAGCGCAACATTATTGATGCCTACAACTTCAGATGATGATCCCGGACGCACACCTCGTAGCATGTTTATGGAGCAAAGGTGATTAAACCCAGTTCCCCCAGCAGCCGCTGAGGGAGACTTTGCATCCAATAAGTTTTCCGCAGAGCCGTTGTTCAAATCACTAGGAGCTGAAGCATCCCAGGGTGGCTCTAAGAATGCATTAATCATCAATGAAATATACTGGGGACAACAATACACACAGACCTTTAAGGGGTTCATCAGTACTTCCATGCCCGTTGGCGCAACCAATTTTGATCTGAGACATATAACCAGGATGCATTGGTGGCTGCAAAGCAGACAGCGGAAAACAGGTTGTACACAGTCAAGCAAAAAGGCCTAACCAATAAGAACCAATGCTCATTCAATTTTTGAAGCTGAGATGTGCCGAAGCATTGTACCATGCTCTCATGGCACCGCAGCACTAGCAGTGCTCTCTCCATTTTCAGTTGAACTGGAATGTCCATTGTGGAGCAGATAAAATAATAATAGGATTCCTGCCACAAGTAGTAGGACAAGTCGGAGTCCTGAAAAAATACTTCCCAACACGGTGTGTATGAAAGATGGTATAACTCCGAAAATCGTCTGAAAGGTGCTCACCAGATAAGAGCTGATACATTTAAAAATGTGCAATATTCACTTTGTATCAGACATGTTAAAGATGTGATGGACCCGCTCCCCAAAATGCAGCAGGAAATAGTGTGGAGTAGTGTTTGTATCTCAAGCAAAGACTTTGCAACCGGGAGATCAAACATCTCTTTGGCTGAAGTGAAAGCCACATCCTTTTGAAAAAACTTTGGCTTTCAGTTTGCTCAGAGAATCAAATGGAATATTTGAAACATTTATCGAATGCCATAGTGATGCTTTCCTAACTGTACGGGCAGGTGGAAATAGAACTTATGTACACCAAGTAACTATGGAATAATCCGTTACCAGATAAGCAATGCCTGGTTCCATTCCGCAGCAACCTTGATCATTCAGCATCAAATAACTCCCATTTAAGAGCTGCCTGAACACAGGATAAGTCACAGCAGCTGGATAACCCTTCAGATTACAAGACAAGTTTGCTACAAAGCTTTGCATGCTCTGTGAAAATGTCCTTGCAAACCACGGATCCGCTTAAAGCCTCTTCACAACTGGAGTCACTAAGAAAAACGTCTGTGCCCTCATTCCTGCATCTAAACCTGAATGGTAATTTCCAATACTCATGCACATAACCTCCCTCTAGTGCTTCATATCTGCCAACCTGTTGGTATTGGAGACATTACTGGAAATGGAAAGTCAGGACCGGTATTGGTGATGTAGCCATGGATTATCCAGCCAGTGGATGGTGTCTCAGCCACAGTGGAAGGTAATTGTTCTAATTTTTCAATGTGCAAAATGGTATATCCTTCATCTCTGCATGCCATTACAATCTGTCTTTCCATTAGATCGTATGCCGAAAACAGACTTGTACTGTTAGTGTAACGCCATGGCACCTGGCCAGAATGTAACGTTTGTAATGTCCAGCTCAGTATTACGATTGACTTTAATTGTGACTGTTCCTGTTGTAAAATAGACATGTCTTGCTGTATTATGTCAATTGCAGTAGATGCTATTTTGCCCAGTGAATACATTCTGTATGATCATAACGTTGTCAACCACAGCCAAAGCCTTTTCTAAATCAACCCTGTTGATCGCGGGCAATCTCTCAGCAGCTTCCTGTTGAGAAATCTTCCACAGCTCATTGTCTATTCTATACAATAAGTGCTTCTGATGTGGGTTCCGGGGACCTACTAAAAAATCCCTGAGATTCATGTCATCAGTAAGAAGGGACAAGTGTTGCTTCACCTCGGAGAGTGTTGAGGTTTTAAGCCAATCTAGGTACAACTTCCCAACACTATATGACTACTCCACCCCAAGTGTTCTGTGTATAAGTATCGCTGATCAGGCCAATTGATCATAAACCCTTCGGGGTTATCGAGGAATCTAGTTTGATACCGGTTTGTGTCCACAGGCCAAAGAACCATCCCTTCGAATTGGGGCCTGATGAATTGAAAGAACCATTGTATATTGTGGTATCCAATGTGTCCTCACTGAAGTGTGTGAAGTGCTGCCAATTCTTGAAACGTGAGATTGCGTGAATACTTGGTGTGTTCAAATCATTCATTTTTTTTATTCCAAGACGAGACGTTTATTGCACTGTTTTGTTCAGGAAAATAGTTTGATGTGCTATGAGGCATGTTCTAAATAAAGCCTCTGTTCCTTGAACCTGCCAATCTTTTGCCTCACATACAGTTTTTGTGTCTATGGTGTCTTTCCAAAAGTTGAAACCCTGCATAGACAGTTGAGAAATTAAGGAAGCCGAGTACATCAGCTTGGGCTTGGTGTTTGTTAGCATATCTTTCTTTGCAGGTGTGGGTGCAACCCTAAAATAATACAAAGCTGGGTCCGATGTATTGAAACCGGAAAAATAGGAAATCTTTTGTGCAAATGTATTTGAACTACCTTTTGGTGGCGTTGGGCAGTGTTCCCTTTGTGTGAAATTATAAGCAGCGCGTAGGACACTAGGTTTGTGTAAAAAATGATGACCATAATGTTGAAAACAGAACATGTCTCCTTAATTACTTTTACCATCATACAATTCATCATTAGACAATGCAGCTGATAACTCTAGATCTGCAAGCAAATTATGCACAGTTTCAATGTCCAATCATCAGAGAAAGTACTACACAATGGGAATACTGCCAGGTTCCACCTTTAAATAGCCACTTGAATTTATTGAAGAAATGCCCTTATTTTAATAGTGCTGATAGACCAGATACTGATGTGTTTTATTACTAAAAAACCTGAAATTTCAAAAAGGACCTGATCAGCTGTAATAAGTTAATTTATTCTTGTAAGTTTACTAAGACCTTTGCTATACAAGGCAATGAGTATTGGAAAGAATAGTGTTTGGGGAACCAAGATTTGGCAATTACAAAGTCAAGGAGCCCTGTGTAGAGCATTATAATACACAGAGAAATTATTTCTATGAACAAACCTCTCCAGCAGACAACTTGTCTGAGATCTTTCACCATGAAAGAATTAAAACCATCTTCTATCCGAGATTTTAATTGAATACAATTGACAATTAACTTATTGGCAAATGAAAGAAAACATAATTGAATTTGAACTAAATAATATGACCCAAAATTGAATATATACCTGGTGCTGTATTACGGGAGTGCACCGGCGGTGCTATGGGCATTTGCCCCCACTGTCCACACCCCGGGGAACTTTGGTATTACAGGCTGCAGATGTTTGTGCGTCCCTTTCAGTGATACCAATAGCACTGGTGCACATAAAGTGCCAGTGCTATCATCAGAGGGCATTCCCCCATTTGCAGGGGGCTGAGGCACCATGTAAATGAGGGAATCCCTTTGCCTCTGCACCCGCACTATATTACAGATGCAGTGGCAGAGACAAAGAAGCTGTCAGGAGACACACTGAGAGTGGTGCACTGTCAGTGGGTCCCCTGATGGCTGCCCTATGAAGGGGGTGAAAGGGGGTCCCATCGACCCACCAGACATCCCCTTGCAGGTGGGTGCAGTCATTCACCGTACCCACCTGCAAAAGGATCTCTAATACCCCCTTAAAAGTGCAGGCGGGTCCCCACCTGTACTGTGCAACACGGAGCAGTTTAAAAGCAGCCTCAGTTTTTCACCTGAATGTGTTGCCCCCCAGGGCAGCACGAGTTTGCAGGTGCCCTGGGTGCAGAGCATTCACTAGAATGCAGCACATTTTCCTTGTTAGCGCTGGGCACCCCTTTTGAAAGGTGCACCCAGCGCTAACCAGGATAATGCCCCACATACATAAAATGGCCCCAGGTATACATCTGTAACCATAACCACATATTGTGTGGGTAAGCTGTTCCAATGTTGGTTAGCACATTCCATTCTAAAGGCTGTGAAGGAGCATTTGTCCAGAATTAGTGAAAATTTGGATTTTCCTGATTTCCTCCTGGGGTCACACCCAGCTAAAACTAATCATTTTATCTATGCAACAACCTATTACATCTAAAATGAAAGAAGTTGCCATAAGAACCAGACAAGCTGACAAAGAAATTCGGCAAATGACATTTAGAGTCATAGATATTGTCATGCACACACTCTCCAAAAGAGTGCGTTTCCTCAAATGTATAGTGTCCTCAGCCCTTGATATTCTAAAACTGAATTTAAATCTACTCCAACAACAACAGGCTCAGTTGCAAGTGATTACACAGCTAAACTGGACACTACACTCCCAGCTAGGAGAGTATTGTGGCAGCTTTTAAACGAAAGTGCTGTTTTTTAACATTATATTTTGACTCACACTCTGAAGTCTTTGGCTGAGAAAGAAGCTGCTTACACCTTATTGAGTATAGAACAAATGGAAGAACCCCCATTTTCTGCAGCAGAAAATCCACCTATCATGCGAAAATGGAGTAATTTCTCTTCCCATTATTAATCGTATCTGGTTGCACAACCCTCCAGGGTATCCACTCCTATGTGATTCCATTACATTAAATGGGTGTGTATTGCTTAGAAGCCAGGCCTGAGTTACACATTATCCGAGCTTCCCCTTTTGACACAGCCAGTCTGGCTGATTGGCAGATGCAGTGGCGTAGTAACACAGGCCCCGCTACCCCTGTGGTGGAGGGGCCTGCAAGCTCCAGTGGGCCCCCTTAGCACAATACTCTGGTGGAGGACCCTCCATCTGCAGAAACAGAACAGGCGGGATAGCCTTCTCCTACATCGCAGCCAAGACTTGGAACGAGCTCTCTGTGAACAACGGATCTTCCCCGACCCTGCACACATTCAGAAAGGACCTCAAGACCTGGCTCTTCAACTGATCCAGAGCTGCCCCCCCCCCCCCGGGGCTGCACCCACCCCCAGCGCCTTGAGACCCTCACAGGTGAGTAGCGCGCATTATAACCCCCTGATTGATTGATTGATTGATTGATTGATTGATTGATTGATACTCTGGCTGGAGATCTCCTGATTGAGTCCGGAAGGGGCCCCTCCATGTACCTTGCAGGGGGACTCCCTCAAGTTTTGTTACGCTAGTGGGCAGATGACAACGTTTGCGGTCTCAACCTCACCTTTTTTAGTCAATGTCCATTCACCGAAATGGAATTTAGGATCTGAGTTGTTGAAGTGTCATGCCGTATTTCTGCTTCTTTTGAAGTGTCCACTTCTCTTTTTCTTCTCTCCCCTTGAAAGGGTTTCTGTCACAGCAGGGAACACTTGGAAGCTGATTGACCCACAGCACAATTCATTGGATGACCAGAGTTCACATCTGGATGTCAGCCAACGTGTCATGTGCATCACAACGTTAATCCCATTCTTCCAGCCCTACTCTTTATGATTCACTTATCAACTTTCTCTCCTTTACTGAAATGTGTCCAGGTCCATCACCTGTGATCTATCACTGAATCAAAGAGCAACCTTTTGAAGTGTAAAAGTCCTTCAGCGTGCCCCATCCTGCTCTTGTCAATGCAGCAACAAACAAATCTGTCTGAGGTGATTCCTCTTCTCCTCATGTCTTCACCAGGCAGGCCCGGCCTTTCCAACATGGAACCCAGGGTCTTCCATTCAATGTATCATTGTAGGCACACTCACTCAGTATACATTCACAGCACGCTGTCCAGACTATTACTTCCACACGTTGTACCATTACAAGTACACATACATTAACCACACAAAAGAAGTCTGAGTGCATTATTCAGAACTGTAACTTTTCTATAATGCCAGCACACACTCTCACAATGTGCACGCTGCACAACACTTCACCCTTCATGTACTGTATTTCTCGCAGGCATACATACACCCAGTACATTCACTAACTACATATATACTGCACAGCACTGCTCTATACCTGTACTGTACTCTTCCCAGGCACAAATACATCCAATGCAGAGTCACTACTCCTGGAACTGACAGCACTTCATATCTACTTGATGTAGGCCAATGATGAGTTGAGTGAGTCTCTAGGCCTCAGTCAAGTGACACAGGGTATAAAGGTAATGCTCAGTACTACTAATCACTATACGGTGTGCTGCTACCCCCATTGATTAACTCTTGATGAAGGTGGTAGCTTTCCACCAGTATGAGGGTAGTGCTTTGGGGGATCCTTCTGGTTGAACAAATATGCAATCTGTGAGACAGGCCTATGTCACGGTGCACATGCACGATCCATGTTTGGAAACTATTGAACTTACCCCTGAGACTCCAGTGAAATGTCATAATTCATTGTGCTCCTTGAATATCAAAGATGCAATATCAAGGTACAAGAATATTGAAGATAAAATATTGAATCCAAAATATCAAAAGGCAAATAAGTATACATTATTTATACCTAACTCCACATGCATTTACAGTCACAATATTTATCTTCAAGATACAGCAATGTGGAGTTATAAATAATAGATCTATGCTTCCTCCATATGCGCTTACCATTCGAAATTTTGACTTCTTGTAAACACTGAAAAGAAGATCATGCCTCAACCATTTATGAATGGGTAGCAGATGTCGAGCAGTGACTAGCCTGGAGAGAGAAAAAACTAGCAGAAATTACAAAATCTCTGATTGCATTTTCAAAATGGCCAGATGGGATATGATCTCGTGAGCCTATGATTATGCACTCAATCCCTTTCCCTCCTCTCTCCTCTACTCTCTCAATCCTTCCCCTCCTCACTCCTCTCCTCGCCCCTACTCTCTTCCCCATCTATCCTATCCACCCCTCTCCTCTACCTTCCCCTCCTCTCTCCTGTCTTCTACCCGCTCTTCTCTTTCTCTCTCCTCTCCTCTCCTCTCCTCTTTTCTCCTCTCCTCTCCTCTCCTCTCCTCTCCTCTCACCTCCCCTCCCTTCTCCTTCTCCTCTCCTCTCCTCAATGCCTCCTCTCTTCCAGTCCCCTTGCACTCATTAACCTCATGCGCGCTAGCGGAATTCCGCTCGTACGCTGAGATTTTTAAAAGCGCATGTTACGTGACGAGCTGGGCTCGTCATCAGCGTGCGAGGAGGCTACGCCATGACGAGCCCAGCTCGTCATCAACGTGGAAGAGGTTGATGAAGCTAACTGCATTTTAATGTAGTTACCCTGAGTTTATTGTTCGAATACTGAAAATGGGCTGCGTTTAACTAGTGCTGGCTAGCTGAAGTATAGTGTGAGCAAACAATCGTTACCAGATTACAGAAAAATGTGAATGTCTTCAAATATATGAACAGTTATTTAAACGTTTTCAGGCATTGCTCCACGCTTTAGTGTGACGACCAGCAGGTAGGCACAAACATAGCTTAAAGAGAAAGGTGCTCCCCATACCTGACGCTGGGGTCAGAGCCCTTGATTGCAGCTGGTAGCTAAAATACGAGGGTATGCTGTTTAAAAAGAACTGAAATGTTAACACGCAGCTGATCTAGACCAACGTTGTGGTTGTGATGAATGGACAAATTGCCTATCAAAACATGATAGCCCATTTCTGAGGGCATTAATAATTGTTTAAGACACTCTTCCTAAGTTATCGTCTCAGGCTGCAGATGAGGGCCTTTAACAAGGGTGTGAGCTTTTAACAACCCTTATAGGCAGAAGGACTATAATGCTATTAGAAAATTCAGGGGTGTAGATTAGTCAGTGAGATTTGAGAGGTGTGAATCTCAAATTTCTCAGCTAAAAAGTAGTGGGCTGCACGGTGGAGGGATTAGATGACCAACGTTCAGGGTGGACTTGTTACATGAGTAACAGGGTCTGATTAGCATTAGGTGGACCTCTGTATAGAGTGGCACATTGAGTGAAAAACAATGGGTTGGAATTCTACCCCGACGGATTGGCACTGGTTAGACTATATGCAAGTATTAAACAATGGCTGTTTGATTGCTTGTTGTTTTCCTGGAAAGCTGAGACTGGTGCATATTTTCAAGTCTGCTACTACCAATGAATTCCAAAAAGCATTTACACCCTTATAAGGAGTTAATCTATGGGGCAGATTTACTATTTTTTGGGTAAACCAGTCACTATGTGGGCCTGATTCACAAAGGGAATTTAAACATTTGAGTAAGTTTACTACTTCATTGCTATTCACAAAATCTAAGTGTACATTTACTCCAAAAGTGGCCTGGCACAGTAGAACTACAAACATACTACAACATGCTATTCAGAAACTGCAGTTCTAAAGTGCTACTGTGAAAGAAATAGTAGTACATTAGAAGTACAGTTGGTGAATAGCATTTTGTAGAATGTTTGTACTGCTATTGTGGTACTACAAAATGTACTAAATTATCCAGGTAAAAGGAGGCTCTAAAATAAAACGTTTGCCTAGGATCACACAATTTATACAAGCAGGGGAGCTGATATTGAATCCAGGTTATCAGTTTCACATTTTGAAATTCAGCCACCAGATGAATATCTCTGTCTGTCTGTCTCTTTCTCCATCTCTTTCTTTTCTGTTATACATCAACGGTCACTGTGGTACCTTTTATTCTTGACCTGTGAAGAAAAACTGATGCAGACAGGGCCCCCTGACCCAACTATGAGGCAAAAAATGCATCTATTTAGGGAGTGTCACACTCTAAATACCCCCCGCCCCCTGGAAGCTACGCCCCAGAGAATATTCTACCCACTGAGGATTGAATGTTCTGAAATAAACAGAGAGAAACAGAAAAAATATATTAAAAAATGAACTCAGTAGGTCTAGATTAGCAGTTAGAAGCCCTGCTCCACATCGTTGCCTTAAATGGAGCTCTCCACATTCAAAGTTCTAATTAATAGCTCTCTCCATAGTAATGGACCCGAGCTGCAGGCAAATACGCATGGCAAGGTGGGGTAATTAACTTCTAATATTGATGAGAGTAATAATATTAATAGCAACCCCACCTCTCCCACTCAATATAAGGTGTGCTGCCAGATCATGAGCAGTCTTTCATCAGAATGCTTGCATGCCATCTTCCCACTGCACTTCCTCAGCCTCTTCTCCACTCTCTTGTATTTTCTTTGCCTGATTTTGGCTTCCCTTCTTTGAAATCAATGGCAGTAGCTCCAACAGGCCCCTGTGAACTGGAAGCTCCTATAGGAGAGGCGAGGCTGAGGGAGTTCTGCAGTGGGATGGAGGTGAGAGGCCGCTCTTGCTCCTGCAGTGCTGTATATTTGCACAAAGGAGGGATGTTGGCAGCTAGCTATCTACAGAATGCCCCCCGTGAGGGCCTGTAACCTTCAGTAAAGGGCAGCAAAAGGAGCATTTTGTTTGGCTGGCCAGCTCCAAACTTTCCACTCCTGATACTCATTAGACAAAATAAACAACAGTGGTCCCCCTTGCACTCCTTTTTGAAGGTCCATTGCCTGAAAATGACCCTATTTTCTTGCATATTACTGTTCCTTCAATATTAGGAAACATTCATGAATTTAAATCTTTTCAGCGCAAATTCTGGAAGCCAGAGGTATCAGTATTGAGGCAGTATACCTCGAGTCAATGCACTGCAATTTACAGCATGCATTTCTGAGCTCAAGTTATTTTGTGGCCATCCAAGCGAGCCAATACGGTAATTTTTCTGACTTTGTGACAATACAAGGGAGTCAAAATCATTTTTTTCTGGTTTGAGTAATAATGTAACGTAGAGAGTACCATAGTAAATTTCCTCAACTACCCAATGCCAGAGATTGCTATTGACACGTGATGGACAAATATGAGGTTGACTGTGCTCCACTCTTTAGTTTGGAGTAGTAGCCTTGAATAAGTCTAGGTTGAGCTAATTCTCTTGAATATTCATCCACTGGAGCCATGTATGTGATATTGAAGGGCCTTCAGTTTGCTAATAAATATGTGGCCAATTTAAAGTTTGGTGGGCACGTTACTCCGTCACATAGTCGATGGAGTACCTTGCCCTCCAAACTCTCTACCCACCTACCTCATTTAAAGATGGGGAAACCACAAGGTTTCAGTCAACAGAGCTTTGTTGGCTTCATCAATGGAAACCTTCATCAAATGACCCAAAGGAGTAGGGCCTATCAGAAGAAGGGCATTCATTAACCACCAGATTTAGGGGCAGTTCATTTTGGGAGTTTCTTTTTCAAAAACAGAAAATTGTAAAATGGGGTGGATAGCTGTCATAAACGATAACAGCCGTTCACCAAACATTTTGTGCCTTAAAGGGAGTCGCCGTGATGGTGGTTCCTTTCAACACATGAAGATGTTTCTGCTGTGCCATTCAGCATCTCTAAATTTGGTGGATGGTTGTCAATCACATTTCTAGATGCAATGTCCCCTGCTTAACTGACAGACTGTAATCCATGCACCAAACTATAAATCACCCTGTGTTGGAAATAGGTGGGTGCTTAAAGAAGGTCCCATATCCAATCTTGAGATTATTAATTTTTTGAGGTGATTCGACAACTTTCTATGTGTTACTTCACTAGGGACAGTGAAGGATCTATAAGCAAAGTCATGAAGGTGCTTCTTAAAAGCTTAATGAGTTGTAACAATACTATTTCTCTGCCCTAAACATGTCATATCAAAAACAATCAACTCTTACATTGTGGTAAAAAGCATTGACTACATTGGTTCAAATCTTCACTTGCTGTTTTCAATGAGCACAATATCTGTTGCTGTCTATATGACCATTTTTAAAGCATTTTATGTTGTAGTATTCGTATTTATTGCGGAACGATTATTTTTGTATGTTGATTTGTTTATATGGATGTGTTTTGTGTAATTAGCCACATTTAATGATGAAAAGATAGTCTAACCTTCTTCACTGAAGGCCCAAACAATCTACAACTGAGTTTGCTTGGAATACGCATGCACTCTTTAACGTTATGCATGATGATTGTCAGCGTAAAAAGAAAACCTAGAAGATAAGGATAAATGAGAAATTGTATTCTTTTTCCATTTTTCTTTAAATTAAAAATATTTTTTCAAGTGTAGATCTCCATTTCTCACTTTGCCTTCAAAACACAGTGTTCTATAATCTGTCCAACATTTACAGCATCACTTACATCTGGGTCATCCAAGCCTACATTAAGCAGACTGTGAATAAGGACAAGGATTTTGAATACAATGTTTGCACTTTTTCTGAGTGCACCTCACATTTTTACAACTAAAACTTAACCAGGCCCTTAGTTTTCATTAAGCTACTTGAATTGTTATGTTTTTGCAGGCAGCACAGTGTTTTCAAGAGCTATTGTTGTCAATTCTTTAAAATAAACATAGAGTAGGCTTGGATCCTCCCAGAGGAGTATTTCCTTCTCAACTCAAGCTATTGGGTTTGATGTACTATTACTACTCATCTTATCAATACCTGTCATTGCAATTCATGAAGTTATATTTTACATCACTGAGCTTTCACAGTATGGCAGTCTTTCAATGCTTTATCTTAAAGGTGTTGTAAGCAAAAAGCAATAGTTCTTTTTGTTTTGTTTTCCACTGCAGTAATGCCTTTAATGCTTTATTTACGACTTGAAATGCAAGCCAGACAAATTGGCATTGCACTTCTTTAATGAAGTTGCAGCTGTAAATGATAAAAAATGAAGCGCTGCTAATTCTTTGTTTTAGTCTTATTTATAAATTTACAACTTCCATTCAAGCGCCTCCAAATCTTAATTTTCCATAAAATATAATATTCTTTTTCATAGTGACCTACTTCTGGCTGAAAGCTGTACTGTGTTAGAATGGCAAACATCTTCTTTATTTATGCTAAAAGAAAAATCATAACCACAACATTTTATCTAAATTCTCTTGTTTAAAAAAGGTTTTGTTAATGCTCCTTTCATAATCTAAATCAGATTTCATATGCTTGCTGAGCCAATAAATTCTTTTTTTATACATATTATATGTTTTTTTTAAATATTACACCCTCAAGACAGGCAGGATGTAACACTACCAGCACAAAACACAACACACAAGAAAACCTTAAAAGCAAATAAACAAGTAATGGCCATGACAAATTTTTGACATTGCATATATCAATATTATCACATTGTACAAATTCAAAATGTACACCGAAACAAATTTAATTCAGACCAAATTATATAAATGTAATTCATAATCATAAATTGAAAATTACAAATATTTAACGTTTTAATGATATATATATATAAAACACATGTATCATTTCACATTTAACACTACTGTGAACACACTAAATGAAACATCATAGCACATTGCATGTTCCAAACAAACACAATAAAATGCAAACCAACTGTAACTGGTGTGTGGCTACACAGTGTCTTGCAAGAGTTTTAATAATGGGGTATCCCTGTCTTCCTCAGAATCTAGGCATATAATGTAGTAATAAGAAAAAATTATCTGTCAGGCCTGCTTAAAGCAAGAACAACATTTTGTATTTGGGGAAAGTCTCTGTAGAGATACTTTTTAGTATTGAGAACAAACAACAAATGTGGTAAGGACAGTTTACTAAGCGTATACCTAATACTGTATGAAACAATGAATTGCAGTGCTAACAATCAGCAATAATCACAGGTGTTCCACAAAATACAAAGCTAAGGTGCAGCGGTGCAGTGTTCATGGAAGGTGAATAGGTGAAAACTGAAAATTAGATAATGTAGCTTGGTTGGAAATAAATCAAAGCATTGTGGAACATAGCAATCAGTTTCAGTGTATTAAAAGTTTGATGGCATTCCAAAAAAGGCCATACAAATAGTTCATATACACATATAACTCAATTCATATTTAAAAACGTAAACTTTTACAACTGAGAGAAATTTTCGGGCACTAATATACAAATATAATTTTACCCACCACATACAAGCATTTAAAATCAACAAGTACTCATTTTAACCCTGACCCTTCTATGTCTAAAAACCTTAAAATCTCTCCTTTTTCATAATAAGATGACATACCTTAACCCCCTAGCCTGGGAACATTTCTTCCATATTATTTCCATACAGGGTTAAAATTATCTCTGTGCAGAACACAATCCAGTTTGGTTCAAACAAATGCAATAATTTCATGGCTGCGATCATTTTTATCTCTCTGGCCGAGTAATCAAAAGCATTAATTAAAGAATCATCAAGTACAAAAACAAATTCTTCTATTAAAAAATAATTACATGGTAATGGGAGAGAAATTATAATTCAACAGTCTTCTTTAGCCCATATACCCTTAAATAAAACAGACCTTAAAATATTTTTTATACTAAAAATAATCACTATGTAATGTACAGAAAGTGCTTTTTCCTTTGTGCAAGATTAAACAGCAAAGTTCATGTTCAATTACTAATAAGAAAAATTACCTTTCCTCGCACTACCCTTTGTTATATTTGGGGATATAACTAAAACATAACAACCTCTGTATACCCATTCCATCTCCGTAGTGTGGTAAGCCTTTTTTCTTAGTTAACTGATCCTGACCAACAGGCAAAAATATCCCTGCTGCATAACACACAGGTATATTATCACAGCCTAAAATTAATTGAAGGAGACCCTGTGTATGTCTAATCTGGGTCAATCTAAAGGTCCGTAGCAACAACGTTCTACTAGCTACAAAACTTATAATTAAATACAAAAAGGTCAGTGGAATCCCTAGACAAAAGGGAGAAATATCTTTCTCCATCCCAGGTCGTAAAAAAAAAAAGCTGGTACTTACCCGAATCTAAACTTTAATGCCCACCTCCTGTGTGTGCTCTATATATAAGTAAGACTGAATATGCCCCCCGTATTTAAATCCTTTAAATGGCACAGGTTATCTTTCTTACACACATCTTCTAAATCACTCCACCTAGAGCCCACCTTAACTAAATACTTTATTATTTGCTTCTGCTGTATAACAGAGAGCCCTTGGAGCTTCTCCCCTACTGTAAAATCTAAAGAAGCCTTAATATCCAGTAGGGTAACCACCCACTCACCGGCATACTTTTCCTGTTGGCTGGATTTTATCATTTGCCTTAAAAAACCCTCCTCCACTCTAAGAAGGACAATCCAATAAATAACCAGCAGTTGCCTAGACTGAAAGAGGACATTTGTTATGCCCAGGTCAAGTCTCAATGCACTGTTTACAGTTCCTCTATACTCCTGCTACTAAGCAGAAATCAGTGCCTTGAGTTGCTGAATTGCATTTAGGAAGATATTTATATCTAGGTGTAAGTGTAAACCTTCCATTGGGGAACTGTATGCTGTATTTTACTTTTGTGAAGAGGTCCCTTTTATTTGTTTAACCAAGCAAGGTGTTGCAGGCCTCTGCAAACTCTGAATCACCCTAACACTCAGGTGATTCAAAGTTTGCGAATGCTCACAGATCTTTTAGTAGTTTGCTAAAAAGTTTAAAGGCAATTGGATCATGGCTGAAATTTTGGGTTTGCAGAGTCCATCATCAGGCTAGAGGAAAACAGTGCCTCCACCATACTTGATGGTACTCCATCTGACAAATTTAGAGATGACTAGCGGCTTTGTATCATTAATGTACATTGAAAGGAACAACCATTACAATGTATCCATTCAATTTACTAAACGTTTTGTGGATTTCCACGAAACGTCTTAATTTTTTTTATTTTTCAGGAACAAATTCCAAAGTGGGAGTTTGTGTCTGCACAAAGGCAAACTAAGCAGCAAGACCTCTGGCCTCCTGGGTAGGGTAACTGCTCTCCCCCAGCGCCTTCTGGTGTCCCAGGTAGGTGTTTGAGGGCCTCCTCCACCCACAGGCTCCTGCCTGTGCTTCATACCTGGTGGTCCAGTGGAGGAGCCTGCTCTCCTGCTGGTCCACTATGTCAGCCTTTTTCTTTGTTGAAGTTTTTTCTGTCTTTTTCTGTTTTCTGTGTTTGCCTTTTTATTCTGCCTTCCTCTGTTTGCCTCTGTTTTTCATGCCTTTCATACCTGCCCCTGCTACCCCTTGGCCCCTCCCCCCAGCGTGTTCCCGCTCCCACCTGCCAGTTGCTATCCCTCCCCCGACCACTACTTAATTGTGGCCACACGCAGTGGACGCGCCGCTAGCGTGCCAAAGGCGTTCTAAAGGCAAGTCCGTCTGCGCACATCTGCGACCCGACCATGACCAGCTCCAGGGATCCCTGTCCTCCGACTACCTCCTACAAGGCGGCCACCACTGAGCACCACCAACTCATCAAATCAACAAAGAGAAACTTCATTCAGGACAGAATCCTCTCCAACTCCTACAACTTAAAGAAACTTTTCACCTTCGTACAAGAATTCACCAGACCCTACAGCATAACTACTGATGTTTCTCCCTCCCAAGATCTCTGCAACAAACTCGGCTCCTTCTTCCACCACAAGATCAGGACGCTCAACGACAACTTCGATGTCCAGGACCACGGCACCAACCCAACACCCCCCACCATCGACGCCACCCAGCCGACCCTCCTCACCTGGACCCCGATAACCACAGATCACACCACAAATACTATGCAAAGCATCCACTCTGGAGCACCCACTGACTCCTGCCCGATGCATATCTT